>NC_052025.1:13267440-14470940 GCF_015832195.1 Motacilla alba alba | reverse complement strand
GCATAAACCAGTCAGCACCAGGAAGTCAAGAGAACTGATATTTTGAATGAGCCCTTTTTTCTTCCCATACCCTTTTTGAGTTTCTTCTCCCAAAATATTATCAGCTCTTGGGGGCTTTTTAATTTGGCCAATTTTTACATGAGTAACCTTATTAAACGTGATGCTGAAAATCTCTGAGCAGTGTCTCCACCCGGGCTGATGAATCTTTTCTCGGACCAGCTGGTGCACATTGCAGAACTGCAAACCATTGCTGAAGAGAAAATGCAGAGACCTGGCACACTCAGTCGCTGCCCTTCGCTCATCAGGTGCCAACAGCTCCCTCCCATGCTGAACTTTGTCTTGCCACAGCTTTTCCAGCAGGTCTGTGCCACATCAACAGGAGTCAATAGTCCAGTCCACCTCAGGCACACAGCCTCCAATATTAATGGCCTGAGGCATTGTTATCAAATAATTAGTGAGGAGAACAGCCTGGTGCTTGTAGATGAGTGGTCTTAATTTTAATGAGATACAGATCAGTCCTCCAGACATTGCAAGCCTCGCAAGATGCACATTAGAAGCTACCCGAGGCCTCAGCTGCCAAAGTTTTTGCATGAGCCCATGAGAAACTGGCTCTTCCATACAGGTTTCTGCCAGTTCGTAGTGTTTGTTTTTCATCCTGAAAAAACTGGTTCTTCCACCAGAGAAACCCCAAAAAGGCAAGGGTTCTGGAAATCTCTTTAGACAACAGAAGTGCTCATCTCCTTCCTAAAATGTTTATTTAGGCACCTCTTCTGTAAAAATCCTGAGGTTGGGAAGCTAGCAAGGTCTCTATCTCTAGATGGGTGAATTCACAGACTAATTCAATTAGTGTGGCTAGACAGATGCTTTGCTCCAGGTGGATGCTGTAGTGCGTGATAAACAGGATGGACAAGCTCACAGACTTTTAAATAGGTGCAACCAGAGTGGTGTCTTTTAAAATACTTGAACATACAGAGTTATGCTAGGGGAAGTCTTACAATTTCCTGAAAAAAAAGCCACCATCCAACAGAACCAATACAGATTTTTGGGGCATGCTGGTTTTTCCAGTCATCTTTTGCCTGCTCTAGGTTAGATGCTAAAGACAGCAAAGTTCTGAAAACTCATCTAACTCACCAAGGATATACCTGGAGGCAGAAGTAAACTTCTGCACGTGCTACTGCAGTTACCAATATTCAAGTTGATGCTTTAAAGCTCTTGAGGAAAAAAAATAAAATATGCAAATGACATCATGTGTCTCGATCACATCTTAGACATCCTGTTGGAAGAGTTTGTTCAGGCTGATACATTGCTTGTCTTTCACAAGGAAAACAGCTGCTAGAAAAATTTGACTCTAATACTAATTATCTGAAACATCTGGTTGCTTGGTTTATTGCAGCAGAATACAATTTTCAGTTCAGTTTCTGTCCAGAAGAGACAGAATGCCTGAATTGTTTTCTCTTTTTTATGTTGTATACTCATAGTTATTTCCTCTAGAAAAATTCCTCCTGGGTTGCTCTGCTGAAAAAAAGAGTGGGGGTCTTGCCTCTCCACTTGAAGTACATTGGTAGACCTGAGTTTGCTTTTTGCCACCTCTAAACCGACCACATTCCTGAGAGATCTCAGTAGAATGCTTCAGGGATGGACAAGTGACCTGGTTGGATTTAATAGTTAATTATTGCTGTACCCAAACAGCTTTTCTGGCCTAAATTGACTCAGCTTTAACTACTAATGTGTGGAATACTAATGTTCTTGGATTATCATTAGCCTAGAATAAAAAATGACTCTACAGCTAGAATAGTCCCTTCTCCTCAGGGCTCAGCAGCTTTGCCAACACAGTTCTCAGCTCTTCCCACATCCAAAGCAAGCATTTCCCTCACAGTAATTTCTACTAAAGCATCTTGGAGATACCTTGTCAGGTTTTCATAAACACTCCAACATTCATTGCTGGCGGGCAGCGTGCTGCCCTGGATAAGGGTGGGCACTCCAATCTTAAACAAGCCAGCTCTCCTGAGACCATCTCATCACACCTTGTCTCTGGACATCTCCTTGCTCCGGGGCTTGTGTCAACATTCACCTCTGGGTAACCTTAGCAGGCAGAGTTTTCTTAGTCCATCACCACACTGAAACGATTTCTGCTTTAGTTCACTTCCCCCCCTCGTGTTCATGGTTAATATGACTCCAAATTAGCTGTGTAATCGTCTGCCTTGATACTAGGCAGGTGTAACTTTTTTGATGCATATTCAGAGTCTTTGTGGTATATGGAGTGCGTGGCACTGAAGAACTGAGAGAGAGCTGTGCAGGGTGAGGACCTTAGTGAAGTACTTGACTGGTATCTCACACCTCAAGGGGCAAAAGTGCAAAGTGAAAATCTAAGCTTGACCATCAGCAGTGTGGGTAACAGGAGAAGGAACAGGAGAGGATGATTTCCCTTCAGCAGAGCTGGTGGAAACCGCTCCTGTGAAATGTGCCAAAGCAAGCAACTGAGCTGTATCATTAGGCATCTCTGCGATTGCCATTGGAATTGTATTCCCAAACCTTCCAGACATATTTTACGGTCCAGGGAGCTAATGTGTACGTCACCCAGTACAGCCCCACTGCAGCACTGTTCCTGTTCCTGCTCAGGATGTAGCAGACAAAAACCAAGATCAGGTGTTAAGAGAAAACTATGGTCTTACAGAAGACCTGTGATACATATTAAAAAACACCCAACCAAAGCAGTGCTGCAACCATAACTGTCGACTTCTCCCCCCAAAGCTTCTCTGGATGTTCTCTGCAGGGGGACTGCACTTCATTGCTCTCCTTTCCACTGCTGCAGGTCAGGAGCAGCTATTGCAGCCTGACACTCGCCCGAGTGCCTGCATCCTCACCCCTCCCCACGGCCATGCTTTTAGACAGGTGCTCCTGCGGTGTTGGGGCTGCGCTCCTGCCCCGTGGCCCCGGGTGCCAGCCCCGCTGTAAATCGCTGCTAATCTGAGATAATTGCAAGGAACATCATCATGAGAGCCGCCCTCGGGGCACGCTTGCCTCAGTCTGCCGGGCTCTGACACTGGTTCTGCCCCTTGCTCTGGCAGAGAAGATGCTCTCACCTGGCTGCAAGGATGTGCACCCCTGCATTAGGTACAGCAGAATCATGTCCCTGAGAGGTTTGCATTCTGCTCCGTTCAAAATCCCACCGGTGAAGTTAAAAATCAGGCACAGCTGTCTCAGACACCAGTCTCAGAGTACACCCATTTGGGTTTCTTTCCAGGACGGTGTATCCATGTTTGGGCCAGTTTTCATTTGCTTTAAGCCATTTGGATGAAAGGAGAGCTCATGTGCTGCCAAAACAGATTTGCATGTAACGTAAATCATATCCCCTTGGCACCAGATCTGCCCCCCTGACTGGTCCTGCCTGGTGCATTTTTCTGAGGGAAGGCTTACATATTGAGACAATAAGGAATAACTTCAGCTATGTTCAAAGTACAAGGAAGAAAATGTAAATAAATATGAGATCCCAGGGCTTTGGCCAAGAGGCTTTTCCCTGGGATGGCTTTGAAATGATGTTTCGTGATTCTCCAGTGCAAAACCCTGTGCACCAGCTGGCACAGGAGGGAGGAGACAGGAAGGGATTTTAATCACCTACCGCTGTAGAATGGGGGTTTAAGTGTGCCCAGCAGCCAAGGATGTGTGGCAGTAAGGAGAACTGAGTCTGGGACAGCTTGTGGATGTATCAGCAGCTGTCATTTCCAAGATACCATGACACTAACAGTTTTAAAGCAGTTTCTTTCTATAAACACTTCTGGCTTTACTGCCTTGCTATTTTGAGTCCTGCTGGAGACTTGGACTCATTAAAAAGGCATTTCCTTCGGACAAGCAGATTAGATAGCTGTTCCTTCCCCCACATGATGAAAGGATGGAGAACACCTCACTGAAGCTAAAAAATGCAGAAAATTAGAACACATTAGTTTAAAAAGAGGTCAAGGCTCACCTTGAAATCTCCACCTATAAAAAGAGTTAAAAAAGAGAGGAGATTCCTAAATGCAAGAATTGGGTGTCTTGTCTACAATCTACATTGCACAAACCTGGCTCCTAAGCTCTAATTATGGTTTCCTAAATAAATGAGACTTGGATCTGAAGGCAGCTGAGTAATCTCCAGTGCCACTGACTCCATGAGACCTGAGGGTATGCAACACTTTTACAGCAGAGCTAGGCACCCAGCAGGATCATGGTCTAAATGGAAATCCGAATGACTTTTGAATTAAAGCAATGTCATTTAGCAAACACGGTTTAATTGTGGAGTACCCCTGCAAATATTGACATCAGCCTTACGCCTCATTTAGTAGGAAAGTTAATTTGCAGAATCAGAAAATGAAAAGTAAATTACTGGACAATAGACTGCTGCTTTCCTGACTATTAATCAGCATCCCATAAAGCAATGCTTGTCCAAACTGTAAGTCAATATACAATAAAAATATTTAATTTCTTTATTGTACGGATGAGACCTTGAAACTCTAATTCTAGAAGATAATTCTATTTAGTCAAAAAAATGAATGTCATCTACATTTTATACATTGATATGCATTGTGAAACAACTAAGATACTCCCTGTAGTAACACATCATTACAAATGTTCTGCTTTCCTGTCACTATCGCACTCTGAAAAATATTCTTGGCCAGACCTGTCCATGGCTGATGATGCAGCAGAAGGCAATGTTCCCTGGAGTCTGCAAGAATTCATCTTCCAGGTGGTGGGGTAACAGGAGGAGTGATGGTGACATCTTTTGTGTGGGAAGTCACACCAAGCTCTCACACAGTCGCAGTTGCTGGTGACACACGGACACTTCTGCCCAGTTCTGAGCATTAATATTAGTGGGTCAGCCCAAAGTTCATTGCTGTGATTTCATTTTGACCCCTTACTTTGGGTTTTTTTAGTGTTAGCTGGACACAATTTGCTCCTTCTACGTGTCCACCTTGTGAGTAACTTCCTTTAATAGCAAAATGTAGCAGAGCTTTTATATGAAAGTTTGTGAAGCACTTTGGACCAAAGGAGCTATGAACACTTTGTAAGCAACTGGAGTTCCACCCAGACACTGAACAGTTGTGCCCTGACACTTCTTGCTAGATAATGACTTGATGGACCCAGTACTTGTAAATCAGACTGTCCCCTTAGTAAAGTTGTTCACAGTGATGCTCAGTGGCATCTTGAAATCCAGCCGTGGGTGCATGTGCTGACTTCCCCTGGAGCCTTTTATTTACTGTCCATGACCACATTCTCAGTGGAACTTGCAGCTTGGTATGAACAATTTCAATCAAACACTGCTTGCTTTCAGCCCAGTCATATTTTTTTTCTGTAGACATAATGTAGAGCATTGTATTTGTCTCACTGTACTAGTTCCTGGGATTATTGAAATGACTGTTCTATCTATTTACAGAATAGATTTTATTAACATCTCTGAGCTGGTAAAAACCTGGCTTAGGGCTTTTCTGGATTAGCTGTTTCTTGCCAATGGAAGAGTTTCCTGTGTGATTTTTGTGGTGAATCTGTAGGACCAGGGTCTCACTGAGCCACACTGTAGTCACAGATGAAGTGAGCCACTGTGAAGGGTGTTCCATCTCTCAGGCTGAGAAAAGGTGTTCATGAGAGAGTGGGAAGCTGAATAATTATAGATGATAATTAAAATAGTGGCCTATGCTGTCCATGAAAGAATCAAGGCAATCAGCAAACACAACGTAGGACAGTACAGACAGAAAAGGGAGGACCTTCACTGATGGCATTGTGATGTTGTGGAACAGCTCTTCAAAACAAAACCAGCCTTTTTTTTTTGGCCAGAACTGAGTTCTCTCACCCCTCAACTGATGCATGACCCCAGTTCAATTCAATAGGTTCATCTTAGGAGCAGCTAACAGTGTTGTTGGGTGTTACTTTATATACTTATGTAATTTCAGTTGGGTGAGCTTGATGTAAAAGAACACCCTTTTGTCACCTTAGCTGTCCCAATGCCTCTGGGTACCATAAGGTCAGTCACAGTCTGTTTTGGCTGGACACATAACCCTGAGTTGAGCTGTAATCTTTTAGGTTCATGTAGATAACTAACAATGTGCCTTTGAAAAATTGCAGCAATATGAATATATAGTGAGCATTTTGGCCAAAATTTAATGTTTTTCTTTTGTCTTGGACTCTACTGTAATAGCCTGCTATGATTGCGTTTCAGCATTCTTGTCAACATTTGGTCCTCAAAGGTTTGCACACAGACTAATGGAAGCAAGTAGGAGCTTCAAGAATGGAATTGAATTTTTTTTTAATTTATTTTATTGGGGGTTTAGTGGTTTATTGTGCTTTATTGGTTCAAGCTTTTAGAATTAAGAGAATCCCTAAATTATTTCATGTCTATGTGAAAATGAAATGTCTATAACAGCCTCTTGTGGTACATAATGTCTGAGTACACAAACTGATATTTAAGGCAACGGTCATCTGCTATAAAGACTCAGCTGTGAGGGGAGCCTTTACTGAAGTCAGGAGCCTTTACTGAAGTCACTGCAGAAGACCTTGCAGAGCATTCCTGAGGTCTGCAGGCAAAATTTATCCAAAGAGCACCAGAGTCTTGCTGCATCTTTTCATCCCTGAGGTCCTAGAGGCTGAACTTCCCCTTATGAAGGATCCTTGCAGTGTTTGGTATGAAGGAGTGTAATATCTGTGAAGCAACGATAGAAATGCAGGACCCAGGAATGCAGGGGAGAGAGGAGTTGTTGACCTCACTGGAACTTAGCTAAGTCAGAGAAAGATAAGGGGAATTCACTTGCTCTTGGCCTGACCTCCAACATGAAAACAGGGCAATGCAATGGGCAGCCAAAGAATAAAACCAAGTTATTTGAGAGGGCCTTGGTGAGGCAGCAAAGAGTTGCTCTACTTGACCTTGAAATAAGCAAGGCCCTCAAGGAAAAAAATGTCCAATTCACTTTCTTACTGTGAAGCAAACAGAGCCCATATTTTGGTTGATGTAACAGAACAACTCTCCTGTAAAAAAAAAAAAAAAGTAAGGGAAAAGAAGGTGTCATTAAAGGAGATTTGTGAGCTTGTTATCTTGAGGCTTGATGCTAATTCTAGAGTGTTCAATAAGCATGGAGAAAATGGAGCAACAAGGAGAGGCAAAGCCTGACAGGTTCTTAACAGAGTTACGTTCCTGCTCCACTTTTCATTGCTATTTTAAAAAGAAAATAATTGGGTTACAGGAGATATCCTGAAAGCTCTCATATGAAAGTTTGCTGTTTGGGTAGAGTGGCTTGCAGATGAGCCCTCAGCAAGTATTTTTCATTGAGAAAAAGTGGTGTGAAGGGCTGTCCACAAGCCAAGAATGGCATTCTGCTAATGCTGAGGGTGCAGCAGTGAGGTTTGGATGCTGATTATTATCTCACATCAGAGCATGGGATGGCTAGTTCAAATGGATTAAAAAATAAGTAATCCCTCACTACTCATTTAAATGTCCTTCCCCTCTAGATCTAGAAACTAGCTCCAGCCTTTTATACTTATGGTGAGACATCAAGAGATGGGATTCACTCTGCCACTAAAACTGTTCATCTTCCCAGAGGAGATCCTATGCACTTACCAAGTTACAGACAGGATCTAATCTAGGGAAAGAAGTGACCTTGAGATGTTGTTTTCAGGGGTATTCTCTGGGGCTCAGTGGGATCTGGTGCCATAAAGACACCACCACTCTCTGTACTGACACCACAAGGATGGGAGCTATTTCCCACTGCCTAACCACAAATATTGAAACTATCATTCAGGATCTAGCTTTGCACCTAAACCTTAGCTCCCTTTCTGACTTTCAAAGTCTCTTTGCTGAGAGAAACATCCTAACTGTCAATTATGAAGGATATGTTAGGCTGCATAATTAGGATGAAGGACAGTTGTTCAGAAGGCAACTATTATTTTTATTTTTCTGTGGTAATATAAAACTCTTCTGTGAATCAATCATAAATGTCTCTCCAGTGATTTATGACCAGTATGTGAAAGCTGAGAGATGGCCTGAATGTAGATTTTGTTATAAATTATTTCCTTGAATTTTTGTCCCAAATGCAACAATTTACTATTATTAATAGTCTGTGCACATCACTTTGAGACAAAATGGAGCATGGCACTTTAAGACAACCACTGTACTCAACAAAACTTCCTTGCTTAACTTCCTCCATGTGGACATGTATCATTAATCCTTTGACAAGAAGGATCTTGATTCTTTCCTTTTGTACAAAATTAAAAATGCCTTTCTGGAACAGAGGACTGAAGTAGTTAACCTACTGAGGGGATGAGAATCAAGGTCTTTACAGAAGATACGGCTTTTTAAATATTCAGCTTTGTTGACTGACATAAATTGCAGCAGTGCCCACCTGGTCTGTTGAGGACTGAAGTTTTGGAGGTGCTGGTTTCTCCTGAACAAAGGCTCAGTCTCAGCTCTCCTCTACGTGGAGATTGTTTTACCACCTGGACAAGACAATATGATAATGGTTATTCAAGAGAGTGATTGTCACTCCAGTGATTCCATTGTATCAACATGCCTTTTCTCAATCAAGCTGAACAGACCCTCCATGAACTATTGCTGTTGTTTGCTTGAGAAAAGCTCATTATCAGAGCTGATCAAGAGAGATGCTTCAGCCATAATAAATACACGTATTTCTGTGAAACTCAGCTCTTTATGTCATTTTTTATTAAAAGCAGTATGTTTTGATTACTGGATTTTCTATTAGAATTCTCCTTTCAGTAAGTAAAAATTACAATGACAATTTTAATATCTTTATCTATAGTTTTCTCTCTGTTTTTCTGGGAAGGTCAATAAAAGTGTAAAAATGTGTCCATTTTACATTTCAAAAGGAAAACAAACTTCAGCATAGCTGTCAAATTGCTTTCTCCATCTTGATTATTTAGCCATCAGAATGTATCTTACATCTCCTTCTGTGCTATGAATTAGCCTGATACCACGGACATCACCACAGTTTTCACATCCTTCTGAGCTTTTTGTGGGTTTAGGTTTCCTAAAAGAAGCATTAGAGGGACACATTTACATGTTGTCGGTGATTTACGAGTGGGTTTTATTTGTGGGGAGATTAAATTGTGGTAGGTTGGGTCTGTTTGGGTTTCCACGATAGCCTCTGATTAGTTTTAATACAGGTAACCCTCACAGTAAATCAAGTGTCTCAGCTGATCTACAATAAAGTGAAGCTGTGACTCATTACCTGGTAGAGCAGCCTTTCCTCAGACTGTAACTCATTAAACTGAGGGAGTTATTTACGATCCTCCTTGCAGCCACCCTAGCTGATGGTGTCATTTAGGAAACCTGGATGATCCATATGGAATGTGAAATATTTGATGGTTTGTAGATAACTCATTAGGGCCTGAACAAATTCAGAGTATGCTTTCCCAGGGAAAGCTCATCTGGGTGATGAATGTGGCCATTGCTGGGCTCCAGGGGTCTCCTGGAAGCACAAAGAATGTCCCCTGCCTTTGCCCAAGGTTGATGTACGTAAGGTTTTCTTGGAAACTTGTTAACTCTGTGACCTGCAAAGTGTAATGAAGAAAGGATTTCTTTTCCAAGTCAAGCATGTGAGTCCTGCAGAAACAGAACAAGAGCAGACCTCAAGCTGGAGTCGTCAGGAGCATCAATGAAAGAAAAAAAGTTCTTGAGCTTGGAAGCATGGCTAATGCAAGCCTGAGGGCATGCAAGGCTTAGACACTGCCCAGTGCTTGCAGAGCATCTGAACCCAGGCCTAAGGACTGGATTTACAGCAGCACTTGGGTCAGTTTATCATCTCTCTGTTATTCTGCATCTGCAATATATTTCTTTAATCTTTCTTTCTGTCTCTCCTTGGTGTCTATGCTAATGAAGTATCCATGCTCAAATCACTCCTTGAATTCATTCACCATCGTGCCATTCTTGAAAACTCATGGCTGCACCATCATATTTACACTTCAGCAGCGACTCCAACCCCCAAATCCCTCTGTGTCCACCAGCCAGCTGGTCCCCCTCTCCTGAGCAGCCATGCAGCCATTCCGGGAGGATCCTGGCCATCCTCTTTGAAATATGTTTTATTGTCCCTTGGACACCAGTCTGTCACTTGGATGGCAAGCAGTCTGAGACAAGGGCTGCACTCATGCTTTCTGTTAAGTGGCTAATGCATGGGGGAGGCAGAGGGGGATATTAAATAATAATGACAATAATAATACATCTGATAGAGTTCTGTTCCACTTTAGCACTAAATGGAAAGCTGAAAGCCTCCCTATGGATCTTTTCCATCTCCTGCACCAATGGTTGTAACAGATGCATCAGTTTAAATTTATGACTTGCATGACAAATAAGACTGATACATGTGTTTAGAAAATCTGTGCCCAACTGGCATGTTTTGATTAGCTGCAAATGATGACACTGCCATGTCTCTAATGCAACTTATAAAAGGCATAGATGTGGTCCACTTTTGGTCCACTTTTTTAGTTGAAGCAAGTCAACATAGATCTTCTAATGTGATATCTATCCTTTACTTCAACCTTTATGAAAATCTTGTGAAATAAAAATAAAAGCAATGAACTTTCTTCTCTGATTTTAAAAATACCTACAAACAACAAAGAATTAGTAGAACCCAAAAGAGAAATGAGGAAACACTGAAGATGAAAATCACTGATCCATTGAAGCACAGATGAAATGATTTGACAATGCACTGGAAAGGAATATTAAACAGATACAAGCTATTAATTTTCACTGAGGGTCAGCCTGGGAGCTTGAACAGCACCTGAGATTCAGGTTAACCCTTCATAGTGGAGAGGACCTCACCATCAATCAAAGCTTCTTACTCTTCTTGGAGGATGTTGATTCGTCTCATATAACTGCAAAATGTTTTGGACAGGTGATAGTGTTTATAGAAGGGAAGGATAGTTTGGAAGGTGGAAAGAGCTCAAAGATTACAAGGAAGGCTAGCAAATGGCAAAATTAGCGTGGAAAAATATTGATCCTTTTCATTTGTTTCTTACAGGGAGAGGACATTGAGGGGTGAGACTGGTCTCAATGAAAAATAGTTTCTGCTATCAGGGCCTCTCATGGGAGCAGAGACCTTCCAGCTCGTAAGTCAGCTGTTAATACTGCAAATTCCCTATGGGCTGGGCTCTCCTGGCCATTTTTAATGTCTGTGTGCTCCCAGAGTATTTGAGCATCTTGCATCTTCAGCATAACAAACATGAAGCCTTAACAGGACTTCACAATGTCACTGGCTCATCCCTCATTTTGAGGTTCAAACTCTGTTCAGTGCTTTTGGAAGGGAATGAGGTTGCTGGGAAAAGCTGTGCAAGCAGCTAATGTGAGGAATTTCAGCCTTGACACCTCTGTTCTGAGCACTCCTTCACCTAAAACAGAGCATTTACCTCCTCTCAGCTGCCTATGCAGCCAACTTTTTGTCCTTGTCCTTAAAAAAAAAAAACCCCAACATTAAACTGTACAACAAATCACTGCATTTTTCCACGGGGAACAGTAAATGCTACTCTATTCATACCTTACTCCTTCAACAATCCTATTTCCAGTGCTAGAAATAATGATGTGAATACCTCTACATCAGCATTTTCTATCATGATTAAGGCTATGCCAGTCACCATAAAGGTCACCATATGATAGACTACAGACCGCAGGCCCCCACAAGCCAGTGTGACTAACACGTTAAATATTGGATTGCAGTTTGGTCAAGTGACTGGTGTAGTGTGAGAAATTAAATCAATACTCACCCTGGTGAGAAATGATAGAAATGAGCATTCACCATCAGCCACGTTCAGATGGCTGTGAGTCTGGAATGCCATATTTTCATGTTTATAACCTAGATGTTGCGGTAAAAATTGCCCTGAAAGTCAGTAGCAGTGGCAAGACTGAGCACTTATTCCTTCAAGCCTTTCTTCAATTTTATCAATGTCCTTATTTTTGAAGCAGCAGTCTCTTTTGTGGAGGTGTTGACCCATCCTGTCCCAGCCATGAGGGAGGGACCTCTTCTGCCAGGCACCAATTCCAACAGAACAAACTATACTAGGGAAGATTCAGCTTGTTTTGCCTGGAAAAAAATACACCCGACAGGATTGTTTTAGCTGTTTCAAGGGGATTATATTCTGTCCCTCATGAGAGAAATATTCCAGTAGAGTGAGGTGCATTTTAATGACTTGCATATCATGTGGAACAAAAGCCTTTATTCCCCAACTTTTCTCCTTTCCCAATCTTTCCCATTTTTAACACGTTCATTACAATTATTATTGTTATTATTTGGGATACTATTATTAATATATTTTATTTTCTTTCACTTATTAAACTGTTCTTTTCTCAACCCACAAGCTTTACCTTTTTTTGATCTTCCTCCCAGTCCTGATGGGGCTAGACCATGACATCATGTTGCATTTTGTTGAATTGGAATTAAACAGAGATGTTTCTAGAGGAAAGGTTGATATTTCAGTATCCTCTCCATTTGGTCTTCGAAGAAAGTTCCATTTCATTCTTCTACATTTTATTTTTGTTTCAAAGGTGCACCAGTTGAGCATACAAAAAGGGTTTCAGATTGATCTTATTATCTGTTTACAACAGGCTGGTCTTGAGTTCAGAATCATCGCTGCTTAAAAAGCATTGAAGTTGTAGTAATGCGTATTGGAGTGTGTTTTATGTGCAACCTTCTGCTCTTGAAAGCAAAACGAAGTGCTTCACCTCTTTTAGCATGTCTGCTCCTTGAATATCTATTTTCCAGGTCAGTCTTAAAAGCAGCCTGTTTCTTACAAGAGTAAATCCAATATTGAAGCTGTTAAGTCCAGGCAGCTGCTTAAAACTTGGCCCTGTCTGAAAAATAATTAATAATAAGGAATAAAACTGTGTTTGTGTAACCTTTCTGTAGAAGAAGCCACTAATTGATGCAGATGTCAGTGCAAAGAAGCACTCGGAAGAAGCATTGATTACAAATCCCATTGGGATATGGCTCTGTAAAGGTCAATCACTCCTTCTATTAATTGCTTTAAAAATAAGGCTTGGAGAAAGCTGCATATGAAATAATGGTGGGATTTTGGCAATCGCTGTTGTAAACTGTGGCAGTGTTTCCATTGGTTTCAGGAGGAGAAAGTTGTGCCATGGTTTGGACGGGCCCTTTTATTCCTCCTGGGTTTGTCTGTAATGAAATTGGCTGGTGAGGAGGTGAGCATGGCAGAGAAGTGCCAAAACCACAGGTCTCATTACTGACTGCTGTACTGAAAACACATTCATTCCAAACACCTCAGAAAGCGCAGGAGAGAAGATTAAGTCTGGGTATGTTTCATTACTCCAGGCAATTTTTCTTCCTGGGTTACACAAATCTATTCTTTTCGGTTGTTTAATAAAAAAAGTCACAGAGTGTAATTGTTAAAACGAGCAGTGGGAAATGCAACAGCCTGACAAGAAATTACATGTCTTATTTATCTCCTCTGACATTACTCCTGCAGGAGCTGGGTGCTGGTGGAATGTATTGCACTGGAACGTGTCCCTCTGATGCTGGGCAGGGGTACTTCCCCCAGCTCTGCAGCAGTTTCCTCCCCAGTGGAAGTCCTAAAGGTAAATGCAAACCCAGGTCTGAATTAACCTGTGAATCTTGCCAGAGACTGATGCCCCTCTGCACCCTTGCTGTTAATGCTGAGGCAGAAATGAAGCAGGTCAGGCAGAACTGGAGCTCTGTGGGTGGCCTCCTGACTGTAGGAAAAATTAAATCAAAGCTCAAGGAATAGTTATCCCTGGGGAAGAGGGTTGGTGCTTACAGATTTTCTCTGTAGATGCCTGAAAAACTGCCCGAACATGATGAACAGTGCACAGCCCCAGCACAACGAGCTTTGGCTGAAATAGAGATGGAAATAGATGAGACAAGAAGAAAAAATGGTTTTAGTACATTTATTTCATGGAAGTGGCAGTATAAAATCAGATCCTGTTTAACCAGATTGGAATTCTTCTGTGCAATGATTTAACAGCATGCTGATGTGCTGATAGCATTTGCCATCAGCTTAGTTAAATGCTGGTACACGGTGCTCCAGCCCTACAAAAATTCACTCGTTTTCACAGATAGCTATCCAAGGGCATCAAGGCTCTTCTGAGATGGATGGCTTCTTCTTTTGAAGACCCTAGCTACTATTTTGATCAGCACAGTGTAAAAAACCTGAAGGGAATTTAAATTAGATTTAAATTATTTCTTCATTTTGCTGTCATTATGTATATTGGGAGGAAGGGGAATGAGCAAATAATGAACAATATTGCAATTATACCTTCAGAGGGTTTGGCTTATGTAGGGCAACTGGGCCAACAGATGGTGAGAGCAATTTGATGTACAAAAGTATGAAATAACTGATCTGGACAGAAGGATTAAAGTGGGGTGTGGGTATAAATTGAACATGGATCATGAAAAGTATATTGGACTATTATGGGAAATCACTGCAGCCTGAGCACAGACGCTGCAAAAGAGCAAATCAAAGTGTACTGGCATAGCAATAGAAACAAAGACAAAAGGTGAAAACCTTATTGTTTTAGTCCTTTGTCAGTGCTGCAGGCTTTGATCTGCTGGAAGAAGAGAGCTGCCTCGAGGGAGAGGTGCTGAAGGATCTGGTCAGGAGCAGAAAGTTCACAGGGGCTGGGCCAATTTGCATGGCAAATTGGGTGATGTGCTGATTTTAGAGAAACACCTTTAAGGAAGGGCTCCATCAGGGCACTGCATTCCTTAAACTGGCACTGAACAAGACAGAACATCTTATTAGTGTTGGCAAAAGGGCCTGGAAGAGGCAAAAAGGCCAGGCTGCCTCTTCTGAAGCACAATGCAAGCACAAAATAAGTAAAATGAGGACACACGTTTGGGAACGCTTAATGGGAAGCACCAAGTTTTTAGTTGATAGTAGCCACTTAATCAAACAGCCTTATGTAAAGTCCTTCTAATCCTAGCTCATCAGCATCACTGGGGTATTCCCAGGACAGAAGCACAGTTTTGCTGACAAAGAAGACTAAAAGCAGGAAATTCACACAGTGCTCCTGTCTGTGCTGCTCACATCTATGGGAATGTGTGCCCAGACAGGGGTGCCTTGGTTGGGATCCCCAAGGAAGCACTGTCCAAGCTGGTTCCCAGGGTGGGCTGGGCATGGCACACACCAAAGTGATTGCACAAATTTGGGAGTCACACCCTGCATCCCTACCCTACCTTCTATGCAGCAGGACAGCCCAGCCTGGATGTGCCTCTGGGATGGCCACATCAACCCAGCTACCACATCTCTGGTAAAAAAAGCTGTTTACCTGCTTCAGGTGTGTGTTGTGAGGCAGCTGAGAAGGATGGCAATACAATCCCTCCCTGTTTTTAGGAAAGAATGCCTCCTGGTGTCCCCTTACTTGTGCATGGCTGCAGAGCTGACAGCAAAATACAGGCTCTGGGCATCTTGTGATCCAGGGGGAGAATTTGGGGGGCTACTACTGGACTAGTAGGATTTCCTAAAGGATTCCCCAGAAGGGAAAGGGAAAGTCTGTGGGATACTGAGCTGCTGAAGTAGCTCACTGTTGCTCTGTGTTCAACAAATGATAAATGGAATATGCCGCCCCAGAAAGCCATGACCGACCCATGTGTCCGAACCCAGAAACACTCTTATGTTCACTGTAAAGCTCTTCTAGCACAAGTGTGGTGCCATGGAGTCCCACTGATCTGAACTTTCATGGCATTGCCTTCCTGCCTGGGGAGGGTAACAGCTGTCCTGGACCAGCAGCACATCCCAGTTTTCCTTATTTCCTAGCTGGCTAAATTGCTTTTGGCCGGACATGTGGTGGATGGAGGATTGCTTCAGTTCATTTCCCACCCATAACGGAGCAAATCAGCCCATTTGCTCTTAGAGCTGCCATTAGCAGAACTGATGGAGAGGCATGAGGAAGTTCTTGTTTGCTTTTTCATCCGCTTAGTCACACAGTCCAAAACCAAATTAAACCTTCACCCTAGAAATATGTCCTATTGTGAGAAGAACTTAATTCCTGCAAGGCTCTTGGAATGCTGAGGAGTCAGAACAGCACAGCCTGAAGGTTTGAAGCACGGTAAAAACCTGACTTTGGGATTTAATAGCAGAAACAGAAAATAAGAGTGTTGGAGAAAATCAGTTTAGAGGAAGTAAAAATGGATATTTCAAAAAAATAGTTTTCTTCAGCTTTGGATTATTCACCATTATAAACTTTTCTCACTGTTAAAAAATCACTTCTAGGTCAATTTTTCAGTAAAAATTCCTGTCTCAGTGTGAAGGGACCAGTCTTTTCAGCTTAAAAACATACCCCTGCAACTGGCATGCCTGCACTGAAATATATTGTTTTAACAATGTGAACATGAAAGTTAATACATAAAAAGTGCTGCACTCACTTTTTCCAGTCTGTAATGTTAGCCTAAGTCATCTCACGTGCATTGTCTCACTCCATCTGAGCTGCCATATTTTAGGGAAATTTTCTTGCAAAAAATAAATCAGCTGGATCCTTCTCTGGAGTCCCTAAATCCCAAGATTCCAATTTTGTTTTGTTTTCATTTTTATTCCCTTGTTTTGGAAATTTTGGGGCAGGTAGACTGGAGAAATTTTCAAACTTGTTTGATCATTTTTTGCTCTCCCTCCTCTCCCTCTGCCTCGTGGATGATCTCCACTCCCCCAAATCCCAGAACCTGCCCCATTTGGAAAGAATGCATCAATCTGGAACACAGACCAGCAACATATAAGCCAGGAATAGGAGTAAAGTTATAGTAATTAAGGGGGAGTCCTGAAGGGATAGGTTAGTGTTAGTTAGCTTTGAAAGAAATTGCAAGAGTATGCTCAGACCTTATTAGGAGATATTCCCTGGGTAGAGAATATATAAGATACCTGAAGAGTTAAGCTGAAAAATGAAAGCTTCAACAACAAAGGCTACTGAGGTCTTAGAAAGGACAGAGAAGGATTTAATTTAGATTCAGTCCAGTGAGAATTTTCTGTTGGAGAGATTCTCCCTGCTCTCTTGGCTCTCAGGACAGGATTCACCAGCCTGTCTGTAGGTGGTACATATAGTCCATGACAAGTACAAGCCAGGCAATGATGCGCAGGACAGAAATCCCACCCTTGTCTCTGAACTGAGGCTGAGGTGCCTACACCAACAGAGAAAACATGCTGCATGGGTGCCAGAGCAGGTACTGGGAGGAATTTAAATGGTTTCCATAAAGCATCTGAAATGAAGCAGCAGGGAAAGGCTGGTGGCCCAATGTCCAGCAGATCAGAACTTGGAGCAGAGAAAAAATACTGACAGTTGTTCCATTGGACATGCAGTATCTTCTGGCTCTCACTTAATTTCTGTCCCTTCATCCTAAAATTGGAAGAAAAATGGGATGTACCCCAGCAACAGTGTGCAGTTCTTGATCCAATCTTCCTCCCCCTAGGGAGGTGCTGAGGAGGGTCCAGTGGCAGCAAAGCCATGTGGATGTGCTGCAGACCCTGAGCAGCCAGCCAGTCCCTCCCTCCCCAGCCCCAGGGAAGGACTGAAGTGTCCTGAGCTGGCCTGGCTGCCTGGGCACAGCTCAAGCCTCTCAGCATGCACAGTGTGGATGCTTCTTTAGCTCTCTTGTTGTGCTGGGATTGACAGTGTCCTTGTCCCCAGTGTGAGTGCCGCTCTGTCACAGCAATGCCATGTGTCCCAGTCCTGGGGGAGAGGCTGGGCACGTGCTGGGAGCTGATGGGGTGAGCAACAATGGGTGCTCATCCCCAGAACGCGGAGGCGGGGGAGCAGAGGAGAAGATGTGACCTCAGCAGATGCTCGAGAAGGAGAGGGGGAGGGTGTGCACTGCAAGGAACCAAAGTTAGCACAAAAGAGAAAGTGTTAGCCTCGTCACAGTAACAAATGCATTCAAATCTCAGTGGGGGCTGACAGCAGCTCTGATCTCCCAAATGCACGCTGCCCTTGAGCTCTTCCTTCAGTTCACCACACCTCAGCACTGCCTCCTGTGCCAGTACGCTGACCTTTCCTCCTCCCAGAGCCCTGGTTGTGCGTCCCCACTTGCTCTGGTCCTCCTTCAGAGCAAGCAGCGCTCCTGAAGCATTCTGCATCTTTGCAGCATTTCACTAACACCAACAAACATCACCTCTCCAGGCCAGCAAATGCTCTTTGACAGAAATTTGTGTCTTGCAGTTTTAGTAGGAAAGGTTGAAAGGAAATGGTGTTGGCCCAGTGCTCTTGCTGGCAGAAAGCCAAATCAAGCATGGAAAATCCAGACTGGGTATAATAAGAGGAGAAGATTTTGTGCCCTGTTGCACTGTTGGTGCAAGAATTCTGGTTAATTGTTAAGAGTTGCTTATGCAGTGTTTCTTTTTATCCATAGTCAATGTGTTGCAAAACTTGACTTAAAAAACGCAGTAGAAAACCCCACAATTTTTTGCCTGTATTCAGTATCAATAAAATAATCTACACAATCCTACATGACCATACTCCCTGATGTCAACACAGATGAAGCATCTGTCTTCCAGAAGAAACAAAATGTTGTCAAATCTGTCACCTTTAGCAGACAGAGCAGCCTTCCCCCCCCCCCCCCGCCTCATCTCTGAAGTACCTCTTGCCTGAATGACTCCAGTTTTGATGATTAACCAGCCCATTTCCAAACACCTAGAAAATGCCTTTCCCAAACAGGGAAGGATTTGGATATTAACTCCAGCAGCGTTGTGCTCAAACACAGACCCATTACTGCTGTTTGTTAATCATCTGGGGAGACAGTGTCTGCAAACAACTGTGCAGGGACTCTCTACAGGGCTTATAGAAGTGTTTATAGCTTCTTCTGTACCTTCAGTGAAAGGCAAAATCAGTGCTCATTGATACATGAAGTCCTCAGGCTTCATTTTGGAGTTTTCTGCTGCAGCATAACAAGATGTACTGAAATCACTCTTGTGTGCTCTGCTGTACCTCCTCAAACTCCTCTTCTCTGGCAGATCAGATGGATGGGGGGCTGCAGCCATTTGCATTTTTAAATAAAGTCAAACACTGTAAAGTGGAGCTTGGCTTTCTACAACAGTGTGCTGAGAGCAGTTGGATTTGGTTGTATTTTGAGAGGCTCGAACTCTGCTCCAGTCTACTGCTGTCTCTTTTCTGAGCACACTCCCTAGTGCTCTCATAAATATTAAAACCATGGTTGTGCTTTTTCTTCATCTGAAACTTGGATTTAGCTGACATCTGACAGAATCTGACCCAAAGGTTTGACAGAATCATAGAGTGGACATTAGAAGGGACCTGAAAGATCTGGTTGTAAACCCCATGCCATGGGACCTTCCACCAGACCAGGTTGCTCAGAGCCCCATCAAGCCTGGAGATAGTTTGGGGTCAGGTTAAGGGCAGATATGTAGGTGTAAGGATATGCAGACAGAATGATCTCAAGAGCCTTCAGAAGCTCTGCAAGAAGCAAACAGAAAATCATGATAAAATAAATAAATAAAAGCCAGCAAACAAGTACTAAATTCAAAGAAATCAGAATAAATGTATCCACAGGGGTCAGCTTAGGGAAAAGTCACGTAACTGGAGTGATGTTCCTGCCCTTCTCCTTTCACCCCTTATTGTTCTGCAGCTACAACCAGAAATGATCCTCCCCCTTCCCCAGGCTGAATTCAATCTCCCACCATGTCAGCAGCTGGCACCTCCTCAGCACTCACAGAGACATTTTGGGCACTGCCAAGACTATTTGCATTGCCAGAGGAAGGATTGTTATCCACTGAATTAATGAAACCTGTGTCAAACTCAGCTGTCCTTCCAATATTCTGAGCACTTCACCTCTGCCTGGGTTTGAGGAAATGGGAACTATTTAGTGGCAATGTGGCACAACCTCTCCACCTCTGCTGAAGGTTTTGTGTGCTCTAGGTTGAAGCCACCTGAATGGGAACCTGAAAGAGATGCTACAGATGTTTGAGCTTGTTGATGCATGAATGTTGAGCTGGTGAAGTAGAGAAAAACACCCTCCCTGTCTGGAAGTTGTAGGGGCAGTCACAAAGGTTAAAAATTCTATGGTGGCGTCATTTGGGTTTCGGTTATAAAACAACTACTGTGTTAGGATGTGTGTGTGGAAATTTTTCAGGTGAGCTCAGTGAAGTTTGCATAAGTTCCCTTTCCAGTAATGCTTTATCCAAACACATCCTCACACATGCTGCACAAATCCTGGCAGTTGGCCTGCTGCGTGGAGAGGGCTGAACACGTGGCAGGCACCATATGTGTGCAGTATACTTTGCCCCAAGCTGTTTGAAATCCCCAAAATTTCCAGAGACTTGCAAATGTTACACTAGGTTGGCCATTTCCACCCTGTACAGTAATCTGAGTTTTCCCTCCAACTTCTGCCAGTATGTTTAAACAGGGCTGGAGCAGCCTTTTTCTATAAATACTCCACTTCTACACCAATATTTGAGATTCCAGCTGATCAAATTCTGTTATGCCACTGTTCTGTTTATTATGTATTAATGCTTTTCAGCACCCATTTCCCTTCTTGTTATTGCTGGGACACACTCAAACTATGGAGATTCACAGAAGAAACCTGTGTTTTTCCCAAACCAAGAGTCCTGCAGCTCACAGCCTGCAGTGTTTCCAGGATATAACACAGTCAGCAGGACAGCATGTCAGTCACTAGCACAGGCCAAAAATAGCATGTGTAACGCCAAACTCAAAGGGCTAAAATGGTGCTCTTAGAGCAGATGTTTAAAAGCTTGTGCACAAGCTCAAGGCTTGCTAGCCAGCCTGGACCAACTACAAAAGGCCTCTGGGAAGGATTAAAACTCTTGGCTAGTACACACACCTCTCTGTTGGAGGCACTGGAGAGATGTTTTACTTAAAAATGAAAGTGGTAACCAGGGCTGAAGTCTTGCTCAGAGAGCTCCTGAGCCCAAGGTCCTGGCACCATTCCTGATTTGGGCCAAGTACTCATTAAGTGCAGCAGGAGTTTGATCTCAGAAAGGGCTAAGCAGGGGCATTCATGGCTCAAGAAAATCTCGAGGATGGGGTAGAAAATTACTACTTGAGAAATGGAGAAATTCCATAAGTAAGAATAATAGATGGGAAGTTTTACAAGTGTAAAAGAAAATATATTAAAAAAAACATCTGAAGAAAGAAGACTTTAAGATTCCTGGTTGAGATAGCCCCACTGGCAGCACTCAGCAATCCCAGCCTCACTTTGCATCCACTCCAACATCAATGGAAGCAGCAGGTCCTGACACATTCTCTGCAGTGAACAGGCAATATCAATGACTTTGTCTTTTTTCCCATCACCCCTACCTGGTTTTCTAAAAACATGTCCTGATGAACAACCCATCCACCTTTGCTGTTTCTGCCACACTTCTACTTCTGTGCATTCTCTGGCTACAACACTGTGTCTTTGGCTTGTTACCATGGCATGGAGGTGCCCTTCTGTGTCATTCACAGTGGGAATCCAGAGGCCCTAATACTCCACATAACAATTTTACAGCCTAATGTGTGAAAACATGAGCTCATTGGGAAGCAGAAAGCCAGCATTCACCCTGAGCTACGGATGATTTCCTCAGTCATGAAACCTTTGGCCAAGCAGCACCACTTTTTTTTTTTTTTTTTTTTTTTTTTCTGCTTTCTTTTTTCGTCATCACAAGAAAAAATATTTGAAGCTTTTCCCAAGTGCCAGATTCTACAAGTAACAGGCTGGGAGTTGTTATGAGTCTCATTAGTCTCCATGCCCTCCTTCCCACATGGATGAAGACCAGCACGTTGTGAAAAGGGTTAGTTGGACTCAACAGTGAAAGAACAATTTAGCTGGGTAAAGAACAGAGAAGAAATAGATTAGGATAATATGGTGGAGGACAGCAAAATGAATTTATTTCCCCCAGCCTTAGCTGCAATTAGATGAGTGCTTGGATTGGGTGCCCACTAGGGGTAACCTATGGTCGTGTTTGGTCTTGATCCCATAAAGAACAAGGGGTTTTTTCCTGATTAAAAACAACCACTGTAGTATTGGAAATTCCACCCAAATATATACAATTATTTTTGTTCTCTTGGGCATAGCTGTGTGAGAGCTCTACCAAGGGTAGGTCAGAGAAGGCAGGAAGTGAGAAATGATCACTGTTGTGTCTGAAAAGATCAGGTTAAGTGCTGGAACAGAAATCCACTGAGGAATTAATTTGTGGACTTTGCAGAGAGTAAGGAAATTAAATCTAGCTAAACGAGTTATTCCTATTTTTTCCCTTAACAGTAGTAAGCATTAAATCTTGAATTGGGAGTACAGTGAGGCACTGACACACCATCAGTGTGTTAACTGGCTCATTCATGCTGGAGCAAGGCTGTGGGTAACGAGGAGCTTTCCTTAACAGCTGATCTAAAAAAGAAGCAGTTTTAGTCAGCATTTACCTTTTCCAGACTCTCCAGGGAGTGTAGCTTGTTTGAGCTGGGAGGGATGTCCTGGAGACCTGGTGTACAGGCAGGCCAGGAGGTCTCTCCTGACAGTGTTGATTGTAGGAATGCTGTCTATGGATTTTACTCTGCCCAACACATTGGCTCTGGGCTCCTGTCATCACCTGAGTTACCTACATTATTCTGATTGGTTTGGCACCCAGAAAAAAACTGCTTTCAGGAAAGAGGAACCAGAAGTACAATGTAGTACAGCTGGTGTCATCCTAGGAGTGAAAAAGAAGGCTGGCAGAAGACAAAATTTTGACCTATATAGAGCGATCCATCTGTCCAGGGAAATATTTCTATACTTCCTAGGGTCAGCTTCTTCCCCTGCTTTACCTGTTGGTGTTCTGACAGAAATTTTCAGTGTTTTTACCAAAAGGATATTTTTCCCCCTGCTAGAACCCTTTTCCCCAAGATTATTTCTCAAAACATGGTGCTCGGGAAGGCTTAGCCACCCAAACTTGCCATTCTCATGTGGTTTTCAAAAGCCTTCTGGGAACTCCCTTAAGGCTGTCTGCTCAGTCATTGCATTGCCTTCCTGGCTGGTTTCCCCCCCCCCCCCCCCCCCCCCCCCCCCCCTTTTTTTTTTCCTTTTTCCATTCAGCTGCTTGCAATTCACATGAGCTATTGTATTAATAAACAGACCTTTCCCTTCACCAATCAGACAAACATATGGGATATGAAGCAGTAAATGACAAAGCAGCCTCACATCTTTCATACCGTCATTGCCCTTCATGTCTTGCAGGAGAGGAATTTCATCCAGCTGGTTTCAGCATGGTTGAGTGATCCTTAGTATTAAATGCAGGGCAAAAGCTAAAGATCATGGCACCAGAATCCTTTGTATGTAACATTACAAATGACTCGCCTGCAAACGGAACGAAATGTCAGAAGATGATATCAAATAAATGAAGATATCACCACAACTACTCATGTGGAGCGTAATGTCCCAGACCTTCTCTCTGTTATTTCAAAAGCACTCACATTTCAAAAGAGTGGGGATTTCTTTTCTCTTTCTCATAGGGGAAACTGATGCCGTAGAATTGCAAACACGATTGTGGTGCATGCTGCGTGAGAAGCAGTCACTTGCTGCCTTGGAAACCTTGAAAAGGCCGTGTCTCTGATTCTAGTTTCTCTTTCTCTCACCCTCTAATTATGTAAGCCCCACTCATTTAGGCTTGGACTCGGGCTGCTTTTCTTCCTGGTATCCATTACACCATTAGGCTGTTGCAGTGACAGAGTGACCCGATGGGAGGGTGAAAATACCCCGTGGGTTAAAGGAGGCAGCAGGATGTTTTCCCTGGATGAGCTTGCTGTAAGTGGGATACAATGGAAGACATGCTCCCCTGTCAGTGGTGGTGCCTGTGCTTCAGCAACAACCAACCCTCCCCACCCCTTCCCTTCCAGCATCATGGGGGCTGAACTGGTAATTTAGATGTAATTGGGCCCCTCTGATTCTGTTTAATGGGGCTCCTGATAAATGGCTCTCCTGCCTAATTGGTACAGTTACCATAGGAGGGCCTGGCCCAAAGTGTGAAGCAATGCAGGCCCCTAACTCCCACTGAAATCAATTACACTGAAATCAATGAGAGTTAAACAGCTGAACAGCTTTTAAAATCTGGCCCTCAGTGCCCCCCAGGGCTGTAATTTATCAAAACACCAAATAAATGGCATGCCTGGTTGATTTCAATGGGTGTGATTGGTTTATAGGAGTTATTACTGGAAAACCCCCAGCTTTTAATACATGTCCCCTGTTATTTTTCCAGAATCTCAGTCTGTTGATGCACAAGTGCAAAGCAAATGTACTTGAGTTTGACTCTGTTCCAGGAAGGCTGTCAGGTGGAGTCCAGCAAATATTTTGATTTTGACCATGATGAGGAAGGGGACTGAGGATTAGACAGACATCTGCTCTCTTCCTATGCAGCCATTTGTGCAAGTTCTTATCAGGGCAATTGATTTGAGGAAAAAACTCTGCAGTCTTTGCCCATCAAAACTCTCCTGAGCATCACTGGGCATAAAATCAGCAGTGACCTTGAGGATGGAGCCTTTTCTGCACATTGCAGTGCTGTGAAACTCTCAGCACACAAAACCAGGAGACTG
The DNA here is from genome assembly GCF_015832195.1 of Motacilla alba alba. Taxonomy (NCBI): domain Eukaryota; kingdom Metazoa; phylum Chordata; class Aves; order Passeriformes; family Motacillidae; genus Motacilla; species Motacilla alba. The sequence continues at coordinate 14,446,453 of NC_052025.1, read as the reverse complement.
CCACAAGTGCTTCATTCTTTAAAAGATAATTCAATTAGGGTGTTCTGGTGCTTGCTGGCATGATCTTATTGCTCTGTTACAGCTTCTAAGCAGGGTACCTTATCTCTAATGACTGTTGTGAAGTGCTTCACTGTTCTGCATTTTGCAGTAGTACCAGATAGCAAAGTATGTCTCAGTCCCCATATCCCTGAGAAACGGTGAGTTGCACTAGGACTGCTACTGAAAGGACATTTTCTTCTGCAGGTATCAGTATTTCAGAGCATCCTGCAGTGAGTGGGATGTTAATTAATATCTGATTTATGTCCCAACATTGTAACACACGACCATTGTGTTTGATAAATTAATCATGGGACATTTCAGTCAATTTTCTGTCTACCCTTGTATTTCCTATGTGTGTTGATCCTTTGGCTTTAGGGTCTTCTCAGACGTGTGAGTTGAGAGGCAATTAGAAATTCTCTTTCCTAATGTGAAGGGAGGAGTACAGCATGCCACATGGCCTTGCAGGGTCACTGTCCAAATTCACCTTTTAGAATCCCAGAACCTCCAGGATGACAGAAGTGTTATTTATAGACTCTGATGAAAGAACTGAATTTCTTCATTTACAAGGGTGCCTTGTAACCTGTCAAACCAGATGTCAAATGTCAGTCTTTCAGAGTGTGACAAATAATTTCCATTCTGAGATGGCTTTATGTTGCTGATTAGACTGTTGATGGGCCATCAAAGACATCAGATTCTGGCATCTATTCTTGATGACAATATGTAAACTCTTCAGTGATCTACATATTGGCTCAGGGACTGACTTTGTTCTTTCCTGCTCAGAATAGCAGTATTTCCTCACCCCTCCAGAGAATGATATGTTTCTCACTTTTTTTTTTTTTTTTTTTTTTTTTTTTTTAATGTGGTGCAGCTTGGACAAAAGGCTTGAAGGTGTGAAGGAAAAGTAGCAATGAGAATTTGCATCACTCATTCCCAACATAACTCGTGTTGGCAGTGTTTGTATTGCCCTGGTTAAAGATGCCAGCATGCACTTGAGTTTGTCACACCGTGTGGCACATCTGCTCACAGCTGTCCTGCCAGGGGGAAGCCAGGCTTTTTCTCCTCTCGTGATACCCCAGATTGTTTTTACTTCTGCCAGCCACGTAGTTTGCTCCAGCCTAGAGCAAGGCACTAAGGAGACAGTGTGGTTAGTCCTGAGGGCTGGCTCAAATGCCAACTGAAGCCCCAGCTGCAAAGGATGAGTCTTACATTCCCCAAAAGACTTGTTGGATGGAAGGCAGATAAAGGTACAAGTAGACTCTAGGTGTATTGCTTGAAAAATCAGAACACTTCATTCCATGTGAGATGAGATACAGGTCCTTGGAGAAGAGACTCCAGCCTCCTTGGAAATCACACTGAGTTCCTGCTGAAATGCTCTGTGTGACTGGTACTGAGCTGCTGCCAAGAGCTGAGATCACAGTTCACCTGGCTTTATTTTCTCAGAGGTGCTTGGAAGTGGCTCATTTTAAACAAAAGCAGTGTGTGTTTGGACTCACATGCTTTTCTTTTTTCCTTTCCTTTTCCACCCTTAATTTCTTCATGCTTCCTTGAGGCAACGGGCATGGCCTTCCATGTACTTTGTTTCCACAAACTGATCTAGGTCACACTCTTTCAGTGCCAGCGACTGAGAGGTATCCATCAGTATCTTGCCTATTAATGATATTACACTTCATGAAGTTCCTTCAGATCCTCCCCACCTGTACTTATAACAGACCCCATGTGGTGCCTTCTCTCATCTCTTTTTCTTTGCTCCTAAACTGATGCATTCTGACACTGGGAAATGTCTTGGTGAATTTCTGTATTTCCTAGAATGACCTTGTTGGCATTTTGACCACAGTATGTGAAAGACCTGAAATGCTTGCAACCTTGTCAAAATGAACTTAACAAATATGTAAATCAATCTATGTTTATTTATAGCCTGGCTGAACTCAAACACCCAGGTTCCAGCCAAAAACTGTGCTGTCTATGGTTCCAAATGGCTTGACACTTTAAAATTTCAAACACCAGGAGGAAATTTTAAGAAGCACCTTGGTTTGTTTTTTTTTAAACAACTGTACCCATCATTTCCTCTCTTTAATTTCTTTACTTACATGTTTACAAGGCATGGAGCAACACACTATTGATTACACAGAGGTCACTCAATATAAGATGATGTATCTCGATTCCTCTCCATGTCAGTTCACAGAAGCTCCGCTCAGGTGGGAGTGGAGCCCATGTTAAAGGTGCTGCCATGAGGGCCACTATGTATGTATGAATTTATTTAATTCTTTATTATAAAGCATGCCGGATTTCACTCCAAGGAGTGAAATCGAATCAGCTTAAAAAAGGGAAAAGTAAGAAGTCTCAAAATGAATGCAACACAGCCCTTTCAGATCCTTTTTATTTACTTTTTGTTTGTGGGTGGTATTTCCTTCATTCCCCATCAATCATGCCAGCTATTGATATTTTTTCTGTCAGACACTAAGAGTGTCAGACTGACTGACACTATCTGTCTATTGACTGCCTCGGTTTTCAACCTTTTTGGATTTGCAGCCCCCCTGAGCATTTTCCAACTGAGGAATTTAAGCCAACTGACATGGATCATTAGCTTGAGTTACTCTTCATGAACCTGTCAGAAGTAAACTAGAAACCTCAGAAGCCTTAGGTAGATAACACTGATTATACAGGATAGATATTTATATAACACCATTGATGTCTCAGGTATAATCAGTCTCTAGCTGGATGAAATAATCAATAGGAAACCTGGCAGAAAATGCAGAACGAGATTGTTCTAGGCATTAGGAAGCCAGACCCATAGGTAGATCCATTTTTCTGTTTTTCTGAGACAGAGTTTCTGAGGGGGCCTTCACCCACTCAGGAGGACAGCTGTGATCCAGGCACATTTGCATGCTGGGTGGGTGGGTGAGGATTCAGGACAGCCCCTATGTCCTCTTGCAGGCTTGGGAGATACAGGAGACTCTAGCTCAGGTGGATCCAGTCTCTCTATGGAGTACTTACCTCTTGGGCTTTATTATGCTTTATTTAGCACCTGAAATCACATTGGAGACATATTCTCTTGGGTCCCTCACTGGAAACTAATTGTATTCTCATAAGCCTGCTAATTTAGTGTGTGCTTCCAGCTACTCCAGGCAGGCACCACCTGATGTGCAAGTTATGACTTGCATAATGCTGGGGGACTTAATTTTCAGAGGTACCTTTGTGCCATGGAAATCAGCAGGACACCTCATACTGCTCTTTTTTGCCTTCACATCATTGCTCAAATAAATACAAGAAAACTATGTAGTAATGTGTAGAGACTCAGCATTTCTACGTTTCTCAAATGTCAGTCAGATTTGTTACCTCTGCTAGACTGAAGAGCTTTTTCCCAGCCAAAACTTACACGCTGAAACTTCAAGGGAAATCACGTCCAGCAATTTGATATGGGTTCTTCACAAGCAAGAAGTTCAAGGGCATGTAGATATATGAAGTTGTGTTGGTTTAATTGATAGTTTAACCTAGTTTTGTCAAACTAATTATGGTTTCTGTGAAGGTTTCCTTTTCCTCTATTTCATTTAAGATTAAATTGCTAAGTAGCTGATTTAGGCTGGAATATGATAAAACAATTTCTAAGCAGAAAAACTATCTTGATATGGTAGGAAAGAGCACAGCAACTTCTGTCTTGGTTACACCATAGCAATTTGTGTGTAGACTGATCCTGGGAAGTTTAAGAGCCATTCCTTCGTAGATACCATGCCCCAGTGATGAAAGAGGAAACTTGCTGTCCACTCATGTTCCAAATGTTCTTATGAGGTGTTAATGAAGCATTTCATCCTTTAATGGGACCACTGGGATTGCAGTTGTCTGTATTTTATTTTAAGGGTTTTTCATTTTCCAGGGATCAATACCTAGTTCCTAGAAAAGATACAAAAAATTCCAGTAATATAAAGGAGAGAATTACTGTGTACCTTGAGGGTTGATAGGTTGGTAATGAAATCTCCTCTGCAGTGTGAGCCAATTTTAAATTCTCCACAACATTGAACTTCCTTTTCAAGATGCAGAGCAGAAAGAAAAAAAATCATGTCATGTAACAAATATCAAGACAGAAAGGGGGCCCAGTAGCTTATCACACATGTGTTTGGGACTCAATCATTTAATAACTCAGCTTCAGTGGTGCTCTGACAAGTGAGACAAAAAATCCAGTGCACAAGGCAATCCGAGAGGCCACCAATACCTCAGAAAGTGATGCCAGGATTTGCTGCCACCTACTCTGCTTGATCTTCTCCAGAAGGGACTTTGTATTTCATAAAAGCAGCAAATGTACTAGACAAAAGATTTTTTTTTGGGGCAAGATTTTGCTTTGGTCAGTTGGAATCCAGTTTCCATTACTTCAGGGCTTGGCATGAACAAAAGCTGCAGAACTTAAACGGTTTACAACCCACTTGTTGCATTTTTAAAAAAATGCTTATATATTTTCTGTGCTGTAGTAGTCTGGTTTTAATTGGATATTTTTTTGGTACAACAGACTGACATGGAACATTTTTTACCCAACAGAGACAGCTATAAGAACAGATCCAGAAAGTGCTGTGGGAAAAGCCATGTTTTCCATGTGTCATTGCTGAGTTCTGTCCCCAAACCAGGTTCATGTCTGTCATCTGGCTCTGTGAACTTTCCAGTGTCATATAGCAAATGTGCTTTTCTTTTCCTACCTCAAACCATCTGGAAAAGCTGTTCCCAGCTGCTGGGTAAAACATAGTAGGAGAGGCTGTGAATTTTCAGAAATACTTTTTTTCCCTCTGCTACTTTTGGCTGGAGTAAAATTTGTTTTCTTCACTGTAGCCAGTGTAGGGCTGTTTTGGATTTGTGCTGTTGATAACTCAGAGATGTTTTTTCCTTGCTGAATGGTGCTTACACACAGCCAAGGCCTTTTCTTCTTCTTACCCCACCAGTGAGCAGGATTGGGGTACAAGGAATTAGAAGGGGACACAATCAGGACAGCTGTCCCCAACTGACCCAAGGGATATCCCAGACCGTGTGAAGTCATGGTCAGTGTATAGAGCTGGGGAAAGAGGGAGGAAGGAGGGGACATTCAAAGTGATGGTGTTTGTCTTTCCACATCATCTGATGGAGCCCTGCACTCCTGAGGATGGCTGGACATCTGCCAGCCCTTGGAAAGTGGCAAGTGAATTCCTTGTTTTGCTTTTTATTTGCATGCATAGCTTCTGATTTACCTAATTCCCTGCCTTCATCTCAATCCACAAGTTTTCTCATTTTTGATTCTCTCTTCCATTCCACTGGGTGGAAGCAAGAGGCTGTGGGGTTTTGTTGCCAGTTGGAATTAAACCTCAGCATTGTCCATCAAATATTTTCCAATTCAGCAAAAAAGAAGCACCTCAATCTGCTGTCATTCCCATACAAATCCACAAACTATCCAAAGAAACCTTCCTTACCAGCCATGTCCGAACAGTGCCTGGTTTTGTGTAGGGCTGGCTCCTCAGAAGGCCTTCTGGCAGCCCTGGTAATGCTTTGCTTGGCAGCAGCTCTATTTTAGATTTGTTTTTATTAAAAATTATGGCACATACCCCAGAATGAGAATTTCAGTCTCTAAATTATGGGGCTGCACTGATGTAGTGGCTGCTTTTTTTTTTTTTTTTTTTTTTTCTAACTCCAGTAACAGGATCCTTGTACGTGTGGTTGGTAACATTTTTTGTAAAGATTTTCCCCAATCACTTGAGATTTCAGAACTGGATACATAATTTTCCTCCACCTTTTTTTGTTGTTGTTTTTGGGGTTTTTTTTGTGGTTTTGTTGGGGTTTTTTTTCTGTATTACTAAGTGCCTGATTGTATTTGACAATAACCTGGATACTGCTCCACATATAGCAAGACAGGAGAGCTTGTAAGGTGTGAAATGAAACTACACGGGCATGGAAATACAGCAGAGATAGGGTCTGCTCCTCTCTGCTGGAATTAGAAATAACGTGGGTATGATAACCTGAAAGGAATCCTGTTCCCCTTTTTTTCTGGATGACAAATGAAATAATGGTGTTCTCTAGAGTGTTCCAAAAGGATCAGCTTTGATCCTACCAAACTGAGCTCATGGTGACAACCTGTCATTCAGGAGAGAAAGGTGGGGCTGTGACCTGTGATCATGAGGGCACATGGGTTTTGATGCAGTCCAGGCTGTAAAAGGTGGAAGTGAGAAAATCTAAGGCAGGTTCTGGAAGATCTCATCCCTGCCTTCCCCAAAAAAGGCAGAGTCCCACTGCAGGTAAATGCTCTGCATCACCTAAGCAAGGTGAGCTCTGTTCCCACTTCCCCGCGGGAGGAGATGCATCACAGAATCTCTTTCAGGCCCGGAGATGGTTTCTCATTGTTGTCTGTGAAAATCTGATGATTTGTGCCCCATTGTAATGGAAATAGCAGAGCTCGAAGTGCTCCAGCAGCCATCCAAGCCCAAGAGGAGAGCTGGCAACTTCCCCCTGACATTTCCAAAACAACTTGCAGTATTTTCACTGCTAAATGATGCTATGGACAGAAGCCCTGAGACCATTCTTCCTTTCAGTCCCAGGGACGGGCAATTAATCACTAGCGATTACAGGTTTTTTTCCTAGCCAATAATTGCAAGGCAATTAAGTTTGGGGAAAGGAGAGCAGGGTGGCAGCGTGGATGGCTGTGCAGAAGGAGACTCTCAGCCCCTGGCAGTGTTAAGCTGTCCCACATCATCTACGAATTTCAGTTACCAAAGCATATTTTGATATGCAGTAATTATGCTTCCACCTCAGTTTTCATCCCTTTCATTTGTTGCTTCCATTGAATGTCAGGCATTATGTGTCACGGTTCAGAAAGACTTGAGAAATCCATTAAAAGCTTCCACAAAGAGAGCAATTTTTCAGACAAATGTATGATGAAGAAACTGGTCTCCTCTGATGATTAATTCCTGTAACTATTCATCAAGTCAGGTGCCAGGCTTTGCAGTAGGCTAGGAGCATTAAGAGCTGTGATGAGTAAGGTCTTCTAGCCTTGAACCTCTGAACTAAGTACATCAGCAAACTCCCAGGCAGCAGCTAGCAGAAATACAACATTAGTTTTAGTCACTGTGCTGTTAAAACATGTATTTTCACTGGCAGGCTGCAATTGCCAGCCCTTCATAAATCTTTCCACACAGCCAGTGCCATAAGCACCACTGGTTTAGCCCAAAATCCTTTGGAGTGTTGTAATCTGTCATCCTCAGGGGGATTCCAGGGACCCCCCCACCCAGGCTGTGCCTGGCTGATGTCAGGGGGAGTTTTGGACAAAGCCACTGCAGAGGTTTAGTCAGCCAGATATGCAGCCACGCTGTGATAACTTCAAGCTGTAGTTAGGTACTGCTGGGGAGTGTTTAATCCACTGGGTGAGACACAGTACAGAGATGAGGGGTTTATTGCAGTCACTCTTGAGCAGAGCTGGTTCAGCAGCTCAGGCTGTGCTTTGCACTGCAGAGCAGCACTGGTTCCAGGCTCTGTGTGTCATCAGCAGCACCAGCAGCTCTGTGTGACCTCCCAGCATCCAAACAGAAATGCTCCTCCTTGACATACCACTTGTCTCTCTCTGCTGGACTCAATTTTACCACAGAAAGGGGTGCCCCAGATTTCCTGCTCAGAGTGTCCCTTCAGTCAGGGCTCTGTGTATTTATTGTTGGAGAATGAGCTTTTTGACTCTGCCTGGGATGAGTGATCTGTTTGATGAAATGTTTTGAGCACTTGTGCTGTAGGGTTTTCTCCCTTTCACTCTCCTTCCCAGAAAAAGGAACCACAGGGAATGAGGAGTCCTGCCAGCCTCTATTCCTGAGCCTCCTGCCCTCATCCCACATGAGCCAAATTCCCCTTGAAGTTACACTTGGGTAATTCCATTGAAATGAATAAACTTTTAAAAGTGTGATCAAGGAGAAAACTTGTAATACAAGTTTTTGGTTTTTTTAGATATACTTACTTCGTTCTCTTTTTTGCTAGCAAAAGTTGTATTTAGAATATTCTCCTTCCTTCTTGCTCTCTTGTGGGTGTACCTCTTTTGAAACTTTCCATTGTTGGAAATGTCTGTAAAGAAAAGACAAAAAGAGATAAGCTGAATCCTTTTTTTCTTTTTTTTCCTTAAAAATTTCCTCCACAGAAGAGCTTGCAAGAATTGGAGAGAGATTTTCGTGCTGCCTTTAGCCATGTGCAATTATAAAGTCAAGGTCTGGGTGCCTTTAGGGTATCAGCCTAAAAATGAATGGCATTTCTATCAGAGTAGCAAAGGAATGTTAACTCTTCCCTAGTGATAGAGACCCAAGATAGAGGGAAATTAAATGGTATGCTCCTCATTTCACAGACATGAACACACACACACACCATCACAGAGAGCTCTGGTCACCGAGCCATGGATTAGAACATGGCCCACTGGCAAGACTTTATTTGTGGTTAGTCAGCTGCTATGGGGGGGTAAGCCAAAATACCCATTTCCATCCAGAAGACTGTAGGAAGCCAGTGTTAATTTTGAGCTAAACTGCTGTATTTGATCTCTGACTGCAAAGGAAGGTTTTGAGATCCTGTTGTTCCAAACATCTCACCAGCAGAAGGCACCTTGTACAGGGACTGTGTCCACATCAGAGCCCAGCAGAGCCAAAGCCCCAGCAATTGCTGGGGGGGTGGTTGTAACAACAGCAGCAGGATCCCCCTCATCCAAATTCTCACATGGAATCCTGCTTGGCTTTGCTGAGGGCTGCAATGTGGCAATCACACTGTTATCAGAGCCTAAGATAACCAGGCAGGGCAGAGGGAAGAAGAAAGTGATGATTCATGAAACAAACCAGCAAGGATAGAGAAGATGCACACCCCTGTTGCATTCCCACACTCATCAGATAACTTCTCTTTTCAACTGTTAATTTTACCTCAGAGCTTTACAGTTAAGTGCACAATACTGAAAATAGTTCAGTTAATTTAGAATAAATTTTTTAATTCACCAACCTGCCACCAAGGCTTGGAACTATAACCATGCAGGAAAGTCAATCTTTCTTTGCTGTCTAAAGTTTGAAAATTATAAACTAGAGGTAATCATCAGCCTTCATGATGTTTATTCTTAATTGAAAAAAGGAAGACAGTGCTTTCAGGAAAAGCAAACTCCATCTCCTTCCTTAAAATTTTGTGCCAATGTCTTTCTTCTACTTCTCAATATTAATCTGAATGATTGCAAGATTATTAATTTCTAAGGATCTAAGGATATTTTCTCCATAGTCTGGCCTGACTTTGGCACTGTATTTAATAGCTCAAGCTCAATACAGAGCAAAACCAGCTCATTTCTCATAGAAGTTTATCATTTCTTCTCAGCACAGCAGACATATCTTTTGCAGCTGAACTGTGTCAGGCTTTATCCTGAGATTTCTCTCACTAAGAAAGTTTGCCTCTGGCTGTCTCGTTTGCTTTCTTGCTGACTTGCTCTTTGTTCTTCTGTGAACACAACTCTTCATACTCCTTGTTCTTCATCTGTCAAATTGTCTTTAAAGCAACAGCATTAAGAGGACATTAATACAGTCCAGTCAAGTGCACACGTGTAAGAAATGCCCGAGTTAAGCTTGCCTAAGCAATCCTAATTCAGTCCCTTACACATGTGTTCCTTTCTCTACAACCTATAACCCTCTGTTCAATATTTCATTGGCTCTCCAGGGAGGGCCCCATCTCAGGCTGAGAGTGGGAATCTGTGCCAGCAGAGCAGCACTAATTGGAAGATGACAAATGTTTGCTGATGGACCTCTGATGATGGTTGTGCTCCTGGATCCCTGCCGTCTCCTAGGATGACCAATTTATTTAGGCTGACTTGGATAATTAAATGCATGAGTAGATTTTTTCCTCACTCAGCCTTTATTCTTTCCTCATGTGACTGCAGACCTGTGAACTTTCCTTGCATTGAGTTGTCCCAGCATTATCTATTTTCTTTTGTCAGGAAGCACCAAGTTAAGTCAACTGAATATTTGGTCTCTTTGAAAGGTCACAAAGGGGATCTGTCCTTCACAATATCAGTAGATATTCCCTACCAATGATGGAAAATGTGCTGCCACATGCATTGTGGAGAGACACTGCATGAGCAGATCAAAAGATCAGTATTTGATGTGAGGACAGTCGGCGAGCCCATGCCAAATGCTTTTGGCAGATTACCTCTTGCTTTGAGGAACACAGCCTGAACACTTTCCTGTAAGATCAGGGAAGTAGTGCCATGATCATAAAACATAATCTCATTGTTTCTCTGTTTAACAGCTCTTTTTCCACCCTAGCCACAGACACTGCCTTCATTTCAAAGATGGCAAATCAACAGGGATATGGCCTCAGTTCCAGCAAGCTGGAACATTGCTGGGATGGCATCCTCAGGACTGTGTCCACTCTGTTCTAAGTTCCAGTCCAGAGCTGGAAGAATTTCCTCAGGGAAGAGGAGAAATATTCCACCTTCAGCCTCTCCAGAGCATTAGTGACATAGAAGGGTGCATACCTGTGGGACTTGGGTACATCTCTTTGCCAAGAGCTGCTCAACCCCTCCTTTCCTGACTGTGCAGAACTCTTAGAACTTTGTCCACTGCTTTGCAGCAAACTGCAGAGAGCAGCAGAGAGAAGCTCCCCACACCTGCCAACCCACCAGCAGCCCCTTGCTCTGCTTCCACCAGCCATGCACACACCAAGGATATTCCTCAGGCATTACTGGGTGAGTCAGAGAAGAAAGATGCTTGAGAAGACCCTGTAAATGGTTTACAGGGATAAAAGAAGGGAGCTCGGCTCTTCAAATAAAATAGCCACCTAAGAGAATAAAATTGTTCATTAATTTATTTCAGGTTGAACCTCTATACAAGTTTATGCACTTATTTTGCCTCACAGAATCATTTCAAGCATCATCAGTTCTCAACTAACAGGAGGTACATTTCTAGCAGTGCTGGGGAATTCCTCCTGCACCAAAGGGTTCACAAACCATCACTGATCTTGCACTGCAGTCCCTGCTCACATCCAGTATTTCTGCTGACATCAGCTCCTGATAATTTTCCTTTTCTGCTGCTGTTGTGCTCTTCTCCAGAGGTACCAGAGCATCCGTGGGCGGCAGGTGGTGGTCTGAGCTGAAGTGCTCTGGGGAGACCAGCAGAGGTGATTGGCAGCAGTCAGGGTTTGAGATTCCCAGCCTGGAGGAGGCTCCTCTCAAAGCCCCCCGTGCCCACTCACTGTGAGCACCCTCAGACTCCCTCGCTTCTTGGTGACAAGAAAAACTGACGAGAACAGTGCTCAGGTCCTTCCCTCTCCCTTGGAAAGTCACTGCCTGGTTCTTAAAAACAGATGGACTTCAACATCCTGACACTTCCCTTCCAGCAAAGAAAAACCCTTGATACTCAAAATCCCCGCACCAGCGATTTGAGAACATTTTCCAATAAAATAAATCAAAAATAGAGGGAAATTTCCAACTGATAAAATTAGCCCAGCCTGTCAGTGCTGCTGCCCTAAAACAATCAGTCATACCTAGGAGCTAAGCTCCCATGAAAGGCAATTGCATCTCTGTGTTGGTAATGCTTTTTGTCACTGCAGTATGTCTTTGAGGTACCTCCGGCCCCACTATGGCTGGTTTAACATAATCTCTTCTGATAGCAAATAGGAATTTTAGCTGTAGCCAAAAAGGCTTGACAGTGTTGCTTTCATCTTGGTACCATCCATGCTAAGGATATAAGCAGGAAAATATCACTAACAATACATCAGCTGGGCTTATATTGTCACAAAAAATTCCAAAAAGACACTACCACTTTCTGATGACACCGTCATTAAACCCAGCTACCCTGGAGCATCATTAGTGCCCACACAGACAAGGCAACATCAAGGATAACAAAATGAACTTGCAATGGCTACTCTTTGAGTGATTCTGAGTCATCACTGATTATCTGATGCATGATCAAGGAAGGAAACAAGCAAAGCCAGTTGATTTATGCTCCAGATGCCACATACTCTGCCAGGCTTAGGCTAGTGTGGCTGTGCTGTCCTCAGAACTGACTTACAGTGGCCACACATCAAGAAAGAACTTGGATTAGCACATTGAGGAATTAGTGCTTGCAAAAAGGAAACAAAGTAAAAACTGGGAAAAGCACTATTTTGATCCATTTTGTGATGTGACATTTTATAAGTTCTCTCAGAAACAGTTTGGTGTTTGACATCTGATGCTTTCTAAATATGTCGCTGTTTGTGGCATGTTCAGAGAAAACCTGCAATCATCACAACCTCTTTAATACAGCACAATGAGATCTGACTGTAGCAATAAATCATAACTCATCCTATTCTATTCTCATTGATTTTGGTGGAATAAAGGTTTTGCCCAAAGGAATAAAACCACATGAAAACTTTGTTAGCTTCTCATCATCCCTTTCTCAATTCATTACTACTTTGCTTTCTACTTTGATAACTGGTCATGGAAAGTAATTCAGTAAATAATTCTGGTGGAGGATTTATGTTGTTCTTATTATATGTGAGAAAACTATTTGTGATGCATCTGCAAGGAGATCAGCATGGGTTTTAATCTTACCAGGTTTGTAGACAACGGGATACTGGCTTTATCTCTCAATTGGCTGAGAAATATGTATAATTTTTTACTTTCAGGTACAAACATTTCCATCTGCATCAAAATTTACTTATTTACTTGCTGGGAGGCTCCATGTGCATGCAGTGCTCCAGGGATATAGACCCTGGAATAGCATAGCTTCTTATATTAACTCTTTCTGGTTATCTTTAGCTTGACCCTGTCACAACTCTAGTCACATATATTTCAGGGAACTGTTGGGGAAATATCAGGGTGCAATAACAGAACTTTGCTTCCAAAATTGATTTCACAGCAGCGAAGAGTGATGCAGCTGGCTGAGCTAGAAGTGATGGCTGCCAAAGTAAACCAACTTTAATTTCCTCCACAATTTCTTTTTTCACTTTACCAGATTTAATACTCTGGCAGAGAAAGACAGATTATCGGGAAATAGGCTCAGGTGACCATTGAGGATGTGGAATGTGTTTGATTAGGTTTCTATTTAGGGAGGGATATTATTTGGGAAATTGAGTCTCACTCCTTGTTAGAGGCTGATTGTAGCTTATCAGCTGAAGAGGTTTAGGTAACATTTCAACTACACAGCTGGAAGTGGTACAATAACCCTTGATTTTAAAGGAATAATTATTGCATCCAGCTTAGGCTTAAAAATAGAGAAAAACAGACTTACAGGGCATAGCAAAGGAAATCTCATTTTTTTCTTTATTTGAAAGCAGCAAGGAGGAAACATGTTGTCATGTAGCTGTCAGTGGGATCTTGACACCTGAATCAGGAAGACTTCAAACACTGGCATGAAGCAGCAGCACCAGTTCTGTGCAAACTTGGGTTTCCTGGATGGGGAAGGGAAGAAGAGGAATCTGGTATTTCCCTCTCCCCATTTCCTGCAGCTTGCCACAAACCCCCTTCTCTCCTGGTCAAGAGAGAAGCCGTGCAGTTCAAAGAAAATTAAAAGGTGAGAATTGCATCTTTGCTCATCAACTGTCACCCAAGATCTGGACCATGGGGAAGTCTCCATCAGGGTGGAATCTGTCTCTCAGAGCCTGTGACTCACCAGGGAATACACTGACACAAGCAATACCCTAAAAGTATCCCATTTAGCCCAGCTGTGGAGCTGCAGGCAAGAGGTTAAGAGGAACATTTCTAAAGCAGAGCAAAAGACTTAGTGATGGAACTTCTGTTGACATTGAGTCCCACACACTGCTTTGAAAATTTACCACCTAAGAGCTACCTTAAATCTGTAGTGCAGTAATGGTATTAAACGAGGCAGGGACATTAAAGCACTGCCTTAAATCTTGGATTTCCATAATGCTCTGAAATGGGACAATAGCAAATCTAGTTCTTGGTCTTGATTAATTATATGAGAGGGATGTGCTGGACTGGCCAGCACTGTCATAGGCAAACTGCTTATTAAAAAGGTTATGATCTTTTCTTTTCCTTCCTAAATGCTCCATCAGCTCCATCTTTGTAGGTAGAAGGTAACTCAAGGAGGTCATTTGCAGGGCAGTGTTCCTGGGAAAAGCAGGACCAATCTGTCTTACACCCACAGGAATCAAATGCTGTTTTCATAAAGTAAAGAAGACCTGCTAAATTCTTTCACTTCTTTAAGAAAAGTGGTGTTCTTTTTCCCTGAGAAATGCATTTAAGATTGGTTTGAAGCTTCTAAGAAGCTTAATGAACCGTGGCTATGCCTGTAGCTTTTTAACGTTTGGAAACTTGTTGCTAATTAACTTCATTAATAGTACTTAGAGGCACAGTGGCCAATATTTACTGAGCACTGGTGTTACTGCAAAGCACCAGTGGAGCCAGTGGCTCAGCAAACAGACTCCCTACAGAAAACTACAGAGCTGAACTCATCGTGGTCAGGTTGTTTCTCCTCTGTGTAAAAAAAAGAAAAAAAAAAAAAAAAAAAAAAGAAAAGGAAAACCTCATTGATGCTGTTGTTTAAAAAAACCACAGTAGTGTTAAATAAATTGATGGAACTTCCTAATCCTGCTGGGACTTCCTAATCCTGCTGAGAGCTGCATTCCCACATGGAATTCACAGTGTGCACAGGGAGCTGGCTGCAGGATCATGGCCTCGAGCTGGACAGGGCTGGACAGAGCAGTGCTGCCTCCACAGGGACCCTCAGTGCTCAGAGGAAGATGCTGCAGAAACATCCTTTTCCAAGTAACCCCCCAGACAGAGCTTGGTGGCACTGAGGGACGTGGCTCTCGATGCCTGGAGGACTTCAGCATCCATCCAGCAAAACTGTTGACATTGTGGTGTTCATGGGAAGTCACGGAGTTCATTCCTGGTGCACACTGAGATGGAGGGTTTTAATGAGCCCACCCCGACCAAAACCTTTGCTTCCCTGCTCAGCTGAGAAGGGAGGTGCACCAGACTCACTGCCATGACAGAAATGCCCTCTGAAAAGGCAGAGAGGTTTCTTGGGCACAGCTATCTGAAGTCCAGCTAATTGAACATCACTGCAGCAACTAACTGATCTGGGAAACTCCAGAATTGTGTAGATGTCATAAGAAAAGTAGCTGGAATTATTTCTTGTAAAGGCTTTCACAAACTTCTCCCTATTCTTTTCCTCTCTCTCTCTCTTTTTTTTTTTTTTTTTTTTTTTTTTTTTTTTTTTTTGGTGTTGTTTTCTTTTACCTCTTTCATAACCTCTTTTATTTACAGTGCATCCTTCAGGGGACACTGTTGAGCTATTCACTATAAACCTAAAATATATACATCTAGGTTGGTATATATATGGAAATAGATTAGTCTCTTTGACTTATATTTCTAGTCAGTCTGCCCAGATTACTGTGTTCTACCAAGGGAAATCTCCTGACCTGAAAAATGTTTAAACTATGTTTTGTTTTTTAATATCCAAGAGCATTTCTATTGGTGTGATGGTTCCTCAATGCTTCTCTACAGCCCTTTTGGCTTTTACTGCACTGACAGGATTTGAGTAGGTTCTGAAAGCTGCTGGAAAAAAATTTGCTGAAGGTCCCAGGAAAATAATCCTCTCCTGGTTTTGCTACAGCTCTTCTCTTTTTCATTTTTTTTTCTTTTTTTTTGGCATGAGAGCCCATATCCCAGGGGATTGCTGAGATGGTGAGAGCAACTGGAAAAGAAGGAACACCTTGTCAGGCAATGGCTGCACAAGAAGGTTTTAAAATTTTTCTTATCTCCATGCTATCATCTACAACACCAGATCCTCTAAGGTTTTATACCAAAAGGGGTCTCTCTCAGGAATTCAACCCCTGGTGTATTACATTGTGGATAGCTGAATTCCTCTTAAGAAGCTAAGATTTTCACTCTTATTGCCCATGAGGATGGGCTGTAGGAGAAAGCTGGAGAGACAGGGAAATACACCCTGTTGGATGTCATGGCTCTGGGCATTGCTGAGGGTCCCTGGGTGCTGGTCTGGGGGAGTTTGGCTCAGTCCCTCAGTCTCATGTGTCCTCTGCAAATGATAATCTGTGCCTGCAAGAACATGTCAGCATTTCCCAAGGTCCCTTAACACTCCCTGCACTGTAGTTGGGATCATATTCTCAGGGCTATTCTGCATGAAAAGCAGAATAGCCCTGAGCATAACTGGAAGGTTGGATCTCTGGAGAGCAATAAACCTCCAAGGTTTGCAATGGGTATAAACACACTCTTAAAAAAATTTATTTCTAGCTATTGTGAAAAATTGGAAGGGGTTCATATTTTTCTTTTCTTCTGCCTGTGAGAAATACATTAACTAATAACTTAAACCCCAGGGTGCCTGCTGGTACTTTCTTAGACAAGAAGGGAAGGATCAGTATTAAATACAGTTTAAAATAATCTAAGAGGTATGTGGAAGGAAGACAGGATCAAAAAAAAATTACAGTAAATTATTGAAATGGACTACAAAAAGGACTAGAGAAGAGTCCTTATGCAAAAAGCAAAAGGAGGAAACATTTGAGCTATCATCTTGGGGCTCGATTCTGCTCTTGTCTGGTTATCACCAGCCAAATTGCCAAAGTGATTCTGCAGTACTCTGCACAAGGCACCTCCTTTCTCTGTGCCCCGTGGTGCTGCAGACTCTGCTGTGAGCACGATGGGACCACAGCTGTCAATGGGAAATGAAAAAGAGATGAGTTGCTGCAATCACAGGGCTTGAAAGTGTGCCTGACAGGAGACATTTGGTGCACTCCTAAGGCTTTTCTATCACTGGCCAACCTCTGTGTGCTGTGAACAGGTCTAAGGCTTTGGAATGGTTTAGCCATCTCTAAAGGGCTGTAGGGGTTTTATCCACTTCAGCTCTCTAAGCCTTTAGTGCCAAATCCTTGTCCCTTGTAAGTCTCCAACAAAATCACCAGTAGTTTCAACGGGTGCAGGATCGGGTCCCTGGAGCACTTTAAGTAATTTAAACCACTCTAAATCCTTGAAGCAGCTTAAGTGATAAGCTACTTGTTCCAGAGTTTTCATCTTGCAGACCCAGCTTGTAAAATACTCCAGGCAGCTCATGGTGCACTTGGCTGGGAGCACACACAAATGCATTGCTTTGGAGCACAGAGATAACGTGGTGAGACCTTGCTATCAAACTCTCAAAGTGTTTTACTTTTAGAGAAAGTGGGACTTCTGTTATTTTTTAAACATAGTAAATAACTTCCAGCAGCTACCAGATGAGATGCTGTTCCCTGTGCTCAGGCAGGAGAGATAGTGCCAAAAGCTCTGGATCCAGACCCTGCTGGTGATGCCATTTGCTGCTACATTCCCAACCAGTCTTTGTGATATCAGGAGCAACAGAGGCTCTTTAATGTACCCTGCTTTTGAATGATGACTGGAAAACAGGAAAAACCTGGGAAACAAGTCACAAAAACTCTTCTGTAAAAAGTCACTTGGGGAAGTCCTAGCAGATCATCAAGCAGCATTTGGACAGGACTGCTGCAAACAGGTGTCTCCAAAGGGAAAGGGAGGTAGAGGAACCAGACAAAAGTTTCACTGCATTTCCATCCTTTCATTTGCATGACAGCACCTGGTTCACACTTGTCTTTTCATCTAGTTTTTGCAGATCTGCAAATCAAGGCAATTGTGGCCAGGCCTGGTCAAGGGGATATTTTAGGGAGCTTATTAAGTCTTGCTGAAATCACAGCAGTTTGCTACTTAGGGCATAATGAAAGAGAGTGAGATGTTGTCTGAGGCTTTAGCCAAGCTGTCTCCCTGGAGATGGGTGTTTTGCTTCCATGCAGAAGAGTCAATGTTCCTGCAGCAGTGTGGGAGGCTCTGATGGTGCCCAGCTCCCATCTTAGCTCCAGGAGCAGATACAAGGACTGCAGCTCTCCACTGGCTACCTCAGCATGAAATCTTTGCTAGCTCTGCTGCACAGCACCATTCCTACACACCATCTCAGTAGTTCTGTCCTCCAGCCCATCTCTCCTCCACTGCTGGTCCAACTTCCTTTCTTCCTCTGCCTGTTACTAACTTGAAGACACTGGAAAATTACCTTCTGATCTTGCACACTCCTCTGCTGCCCCTCTTTTCCCCTTCCTCTCTCCTTACCATCACACTCATCACTCTTTGCCTTCCTGTTTACATCAGCCTCCCCCATTAAAACTCTCTTGGATGTCTAGATAAATATCATATACTGAATTACAGCTGCAGAGCAGAGCCCAAGACACCTGTGTCTGATGCCTGCCAGTGTTCATGAGCTTTTGTGACTCAGCCCCTTTCTGATGCTCCTTCCTCATCTATGAGCTAAAGCTGGAAAAAATATCAATAGGGGCCTTGTGTTCCTGGGGTTCAGGGCATGATATAAATCCAGGGTGTGATTGCTGTTGACCTCTTCTGTGAGAAGTTGAACTGGCCAGATTTTCTGGTGGAGGCCATTGGCTGCAACATGCCATTTTTCCTGAATTTATTCCCCCTTTTTCCCCTCCCAGGGAATGTGATGTGCTTGGCACAGGAGCTGCAATCCATGCAATATTATTATTAGGCAATCAACAGTGTCCATGAATGATTTAAACAGAGGCAGAGCTGCTGATCCTGGTTTATTTTAAGCTCTATAAAGAACTGCATGGAGTTTTTTTTAATGGGAATTATTAGGTCATCTTTTGGGGAATCTTCAAAAGTACCTCTCTGCAACAAGGCAAATAGTGAAGCTTTTGATTTGCAGAAGCTCTTTTGGGGCTCCATGCCCTGGGCTGCCTCTGCCAGCAGCACTGGGAGGGACGAGGCACTGGCTCTGGGGGTGTAATTTCTCTAATTTCCCCCGTAATGAAAACAAAACTGCTGCCTTGCAGGAAGGAGCAGAGAGGAAAGCCTGGGAGGGGATGAGGAGCAGACTGTGCAGACACTGATGGATGCTGTAATATTGTCTGCTCTTCTCCCTGGAGTTTCATGTGCTGAACAGCTTCTGGCAGAGCCCTTCCTGCTCTCCTTGTCTGCTTTCCAGGCCCAGTGATCTCTCTCATTTCCTTTCTCACTTTCTACCTGTCCTCTTCAATCTTCCCTGCTGGCCTCATGTTTCCAGCCCTCCACTTTCCAATTCTCACATCCTATCTCCACATCTCATTAGTCCTTCAGGACAGAGAACATCCACCTGACCTTCCTGAATGTGCCAACCTACACTGGTGGGCTTTGCTCTGGGTGAGGAGCACCCACAGCTCTTCAAGTCATGCTTCACACCAGGTGCCTTCCCTCCATCAAGCTCGCAACCTTTCAGGAGGTGGAAAACCTCACCAAAAACTGGTAAGGAGCAGGCTGGTTGAGGGAGGGCTCTTTAACCACCACTGTAATCTCTATAGCACTTGTCTTAGTGCTTAGGGTACC
Organism: Motacilla alba alba; assembly: GCF_015832195.1. NCBI lineage: Eukaryota > Metazoa > Chordata > Aves > Passeriformes > Motacillidae > Motacilla > Motacilla alba. The sequence continues at coordinate 14,427,108 of NC_052025.1, read as the reverse complement.
TCTTACCTTCTGACTCTTGTCCCTGAAGTCTCATAAAAAAACAAGAAATCCACTTTGTATTCAGATGTTCTCTGTTCAGATTAATTTACATGTTGGGGTTTTTTTCCTGTGCTGAGAGATAAAGAAACATTGCAGAAAAATGCCTAAGGTATATAAGGGAATTGGATCCCCAACCCTTATTAAAAGTCAGGAAAACTGGTGCCTAAGAGTGGTTCATGTCTTGGAAACTCTCTCCTTTTGATTTCAGAAGGCAAAAAGCAGTGTGTCCTCCTGCACTGAAATGTCTTGGTGAAGACAGAACACTTTCAACACACCTTTGTGACTTAGGAGCTCTGAACATAGAGATTTAGAAACCAAATCTCATTTTAACACAGCTCCAGGTTCAGCTTGGAAAGCTGCTCAGAAGGTGCCTCTGCACATGCAAGCCTCTCATGCTGCATGGCTTTTGAAATTGGGAATTTACTGCACTGGAAAGCAGAGATCCTCTGGATGTGGGATGTAATCTCCTGGATGCTGTCCCTCTGCTCCAATGAGTGGCAAAAAATAAAAATAAGCTCCTTTGCAGAGCAAGATATCTGAAAAGCAGGCCTAAACCCCAGACTGTGAGCAAAGCCAGTGAGAATCTGAGTTATCCATGTGTGGAGAGAGGTGCAGGAACATGGGAGCAGGAAACAGGAGCAGGAGAAGCCCCTGGCACCACACAAAAGAGGAGAGACCTGAGTCTCTGTGGCCAGAGCCACTTTCAGTTCCCAGGGGTCACTTGAAATGAAGCCGTTTGTGATATGGAGTTAATTTAATTAATCTTGAAACAATCCAAAGAAAAATCACTGCCAGCTAATGTTGTTTTTAAATAAGGATTTCAATGGGCCAAGATTTAGCATCCTTTATAGACCCATCTGCCTAAAGGCCTGTATCTTATCTGATCATTTCCATGGCAACAGCTCTGGGATTAGAAAAGGATGAATGTTTAGGAATAGTTGCTGGAATTTCATGGAAGATGATGAATTGAGGATTACTTCACTACCTACGTGTTACCATGGAAATGCACATTTACAAATTGCACTGGATTTAAAACCCCACCATTATTAGTATAAATTTGTGCTGCTTTCTGAAGGAGCTCCAGGAGCAGAAGGTGCCTCTCACCTCTCCAGCCCCACTGAGCCCAGAAAGGACTGTGGTGGCTGAGAAAGGAAAAGGAAACAAGTGGCAAGTCTTGGGCCCAATTTCTCTTATCAGAAAACCTCCTAAATGAAACCCAGGTAGTTAAAAGGGTTATTTTTTTGTAAAGGGTATTTCACACACAGAAAAGCCACCAATCAAAACCACACCCCTCCCAACTTATATATAATGGAATTTGATAAATGGATGAACAGATTTTTGAATTATGACACGTGACTTCTTGATTTAGGAGACTTTCAGTCTTGCAAAGCTAAGGTTATTTCTAAGACTGTTTTTATTGCTCTTGTGAAATTCTTATTTTAAGTGTGAAACAAATCTACACAGTCTGTTTTGTAAACTATTCATAAAATATTCCATATTTTAGCAACCTGCTCTGCTCTACCACTGGGACTGAAGTAGAACTTGAGACTAACTCTCACTAAAGTCTTGGAAAACACAGTTCCCATCTCTGAAGCCCAGAGCAAAAACAGAGAAATATTCCCCATCCATACATAAACCATGAAAATCCAGAGGGTCAGATAAATAACTGCTGGAAATTCTTTTATCACAGACACACCTGTTTTTTGTAGGGCCTGAGGAACCATCTTACCATACAAATATCAAAATAAAGAATGGCATAATAATTCCAAGAAGGCTACTACAGCTGATCCATGAATTTAATCTAAAGGGGCCAGAGCATCTTCAAAGCAAAACTGAAGATTTGCAGCAGCTTGAGAAGAAAATGTTATTTATTTTATTTTGTATATCAGGAAAGTGAGTCCAGAAAAACTACCCTGAGGGTCAGCAGCCTGGCTGAGGATGTGGCATTACACCAAACTGGTGTTTGCTGGTTATAAGGGTATATTCAGTGAGGGATGGGTGTCATAATGATGGGTGGGGGAGTGGTGCTCCTTCTTGGGGGAAGAAGCAAAAGTGTCCTCTGAGGAGTTGTGTGGCTGAGACTGCTCCAAAACAAATTCATCTGCACTGACAGCCCTGCCAGCAACAAATCTGTTCAGACTGACATCCCCACTGCCTAAAACTGGGCAGAAACACCCAGGGCAAGGTGTTCCCAAGTGAGGCCAACTTCTGTTCATGCAGCCACCCCCTGGCACTCTGTTATTCCTTGTGGCATTTCACAGATCCTGGGCTTGCTGCAAACACACCATGGTGATCCCATAAGCTGTGCTGGCTGTCTTGGTGACCTGGGAATGAGATGAAGGCAGAACACCTTCCCCATGGGGGGCAGAAGAAGCACATCAGCTCGCACCCTCTGCAGACATGCCTGTGTTGCATTTTTGGTACCGAGAGCAAGTCAAAACCCAAGAACACAGAGGCTCTGCAGTCACACTTCCCACCTAACCTTCCCATGACAGGTGAAGCACTCGGTGGTGACCCAGGCGTTGTGTTAGCTGTCATTTTTGGAAAATACCATGGTACGGATCTCATCTGTCCTTTGCACTGAGGAGGTCACTGCTAGTGCAGCACCTTTGCAGCTTTGCTCAGCATCCTCCCAAACCCACTGGTATGTGGAGGGAGACCCTCATCCCTGGGTTCAATGGCAGATTTGGCTGTTGACCTTGCATTACACCTAGCAACAATTTATGATGGGATTTTTTCCATGTTCTCCCTTCCCACCTCTTTCTTGCAATCTCTTTGCTTTCTTAAGCTCCTTTTTTCATTCGTTTGATTGTGGTTTTGGGGTTTTTGGTTTTGTTTGTTTGTTTTTAATATGAGACAAATTACTTCTGAGCTGTGCCTCTTTGGGAAAAAAAGGGGACAGATCTCCCCAGCTGCCTGAGAGCCCGGCTCCCACCACTGCCACATCCAACCTCCTGCAGACTTTCTCACGAGCAATTAGGAAATTGCTGGAGCAGTCAGAGCTGCAAAGAGGCAGTGAGGATGCATGGCATCTTCCCAAGGGTGAGAAAATCAGAAGTGAATCAGCTGTTTAGAAAACCTCCACCCTTTCCTCTAAGATAAGCCTCACAGCTGGACACAGAGCCAGACACAATGAGGGAAAACTGCCTGCCTGAGGTGGGGCTTCCGCCTGCCCTCGGTCCTGACCTTTGGGAATGGCATTTCCCAAGGGAGCAAAGCCCTGGCTGGCTCCACTGCCCCACTTGGACGTGCCCAGACACCCCCAGTGCATTATCCCAGAGCTATCCCAGAATCCAGCCCCCAGCACACTGAACCCACTCCCTGCTGCAATGCCCCTGCACACAGCTCGCTCTGGGGAAGCTGCACACGATTTTAGGCATCCAGGGGGAGAGAAATCCTTCCAGCAATGAGGTTTTGCCTGTGGAAATGGGTGGTTGCTGGGCTCCCTACACCCTGCCAGGGGGGAAAGGGAGTGAGCAGAGTGAGCAGCAAGACAAGTTCCTTGCAGGCTTCTCAATTGCCAGCTCTATTTTTGGCTGCTACAAGCTGGAGTGCCACAGGAGAAAAAAAAAAAAAAAAAAAAAAAGGCCTCGTTAAAACTCCAGTAGTGAAATTCTTCTGATTTTCTTAGCAGCTTGATGACAGTTTCTAGCTGCTGAAGTTTCAATATTACAGGGCAATAAAAAGGATATTTTGAGGGTGGGGGAACAGTCAACAGCTGGAGGATCCTTTTCCTCTAGTCCTGCACAGATAAAACTTTGTAACTTTCCACCCACCAGGAACCAAACTGATTTGAATTACTGAGGACATTGGCTTTGAACTCAGCGAAACCAAGCCAGGAGGCAGACTGTGTTAGGGATGAAGGGGCTTCTCTGCACATAGCAGGGCTTTGGGACCAACCTGAGCCCAGCCATTGTCATAGTAGGTTCTTAGTTGGGTAATAATTAGTATTGACTTTATGATTTACAGAAGGTTGATTAATTTCTTTATTCTATTATATTATTATTAAGAAACTCATTGCTTTTATAGATAGTTAAGATACACCTGGACCTAACTGGTCCTCTAATCCTAAAACCATCACTACTGGCTAATTAAGAAACTGCCCTTTGGTAATAAAATCTCCATAACACCTTCTACATTTTCACAATAACAGGTGCAGTAAGTGAAGGTAAGAATTATTTATCATTCTTTTCTCTGATCTTCTCACAGCCTTTCCCAGAAAGGCCTGGGAAAGTAATGTTTTGCTCTTTGTGGGCAGAGAGCTGCTGCCACAAGCCATGACATCTGCCCAAGACTGCTTGGAGTCTTGTGTGAGGTCCTTCATCTCAGTGTGCCACACTGCTGCTTGTTCCACAGGGACAGTGACTGCTTTGCACCTGCCTTCTGCAGTGTGACCTCAGTGTCACACACACCCCATAAGACAGCCAGTCGTCCCTTAGTTACATGCAGATAAACAAGCAAACCTCTTTTTTCCTCTGAGCTGCTTTGTGCAGAAAAGATCTGGGCTGAAAATACACATTTTCACAAGAAGAGTTGATCAAATACCTCTAAGATGTTTAACCTTGGAAGATGAAACAGTTCCTCAGTTGTTGCCACCTTCCCTAAGTCGTTATCAGAGCAATTATGTGTGATTTAGTAGTTTGCTCTGTTGCAACACAATTTTCTATATTGTCTGAAATGATAAATGGAACTGCAGACCTGGCCCCTGTATGACTTCTTCGAATCTGCTGCATGGGACAGGTGAGAAATACTGCAGCAGGGTAAAAAACAGTGCTGGATGATCCATGGGAATGAGCTGATTCCTGCAGTTTTCCCTACCTGTCTTTAGCAGTCAGGAAATTATCAAGAGGGCAAGAAGCTATCCACAGGTAAAACAGGGAAGCTGTCTCTGCCACTGTTGAACAGATGGGATCAGGGTACTGCTTGGGCACAGCATTTCTCCTTATGTGCCCTGTATTTCCAAGGCAGTTTTAGGGATTTGTTTGATTTTCCAGTTCTTACTAATTTGGAATTTAAAAATAATTCAACTCCCATGTTCTATTTATTCCTTTGGAGTCCTCAGGAGATCACTGAGAGCTTTCCCCCTCAGCCAAAAGGGCTCAAAATATCCTTTCCTATTCTAGTTTTGGGTTTTTTTGGTAGCAAATGAGATGGCATTCTTTATGTATCATAACTCCAGGAGCTGGATCCCACTACAAATTCCAATGCTCAGGGTAGAAATGTGGATTTCCAGCTCTTGTAACCTCAATCAAAGAGAAAGCCCTCACTGAATGACCTAGAGACGTGCAGCAATGCAGATCAGACAGGGTTTGGTTTTGGAAATTACCAGGAGACACTTGGCAGGAAAGAACAACCACCTTGAGATTTACAACTGCAAATTTTCTTCCTTTCAAACACAGACCTCGTGCATCCCACTGCAGGTTTCCTGTACTAGTAACACTCCTACAGATTTTGGATTACTACTGCAAAACACTCACACCACCACAGGAGTGACTGCACAGTATTTTGAAGTCCTTTACATCCATGCAGAGAATCTGTCACATTTATACAATGTCATTTTGTCCCTACACAGGACTGGGGATACAGAGGCCAGGGACTGCAGGGAATTGCCCTGTTCACTGATGCAGTAAAAAACTAGCTTATAACTCATAACTGAAAAGAACTGAAAAGTCCCTGTTCAGTCCTTGGGGAGAACAACAGCAAAAGAGGATGTGGGGTCCAACACCCCTCCCAGGAAAGCAAAAACACACTGCAGGTTGCTTTGCAGTGCTGGAAGCAAATTAGAGAAATGAAAGAGAGTGATAAGGGCTCCCACTGAAATGAATTGCAAAGCTCCTGGTGACACAAGGCATGCTCAACCAGAAAAAAAATCAACCTAAGCCTTGTTTTTTTTTGCGTTTTGTTTCCTTCTTTCTGTGTAATTCCAAAATAGCCCTAGGAAGTGGAAGAAACATGACTCAAAGACAGGCTTTTCCTCTTAAGACCCAACTTCCTTCCTTGAACAGTTTGGAGAAATTTCAACCACACATCTCTCTGAGCAAGGGCTTTATCTGAGGCTGCCCTATTGTCAGGAAAACCCCATCAAAAAGCCTGTGGCCTCTACAACAGACATCCTGAGTCAGGGAGGCCAGGCACAGAGCTCAGGATTTTGTTCTTTTAGGATGCTATTGTATCCAAGAAAGCAGGATGTGAGATTTCCCCCGGCCTTTTGCTCCAAGCAAGAGGCAGGGACTGTGCAAGGTGATATTCTGCACAGGCAGTGGGTTCAGACACAGAACCCAGCTCAGGCAGTGTCTTCTGCACAGCCTGGGTCACTTGGGCTGCCAGGCAGGGCAGAGCCTTGCTGGGTGAGGCTGCCCAGCAGCAGGCACAGCCAGGCTCCCCCTGAAATGAGAGAGAGCAGCAGCACCACAGGGCAGACAGCCCCAGCTGGGGGGAGCATCCTCCAGGGGTGCATAAACAGCTTCAGACAGGGCCACTGAAGGAAAAAACCCAGAGAGCAGGATTTTGAAACAGAATTTGGGATTTCAAGGTTGAACAAGTTCAAGAGTTCCTAATAGACCTGGTTTGGGATGAGGACTTTTTTTTGGCAGGAAGGCTTAAGCCATTTCTGAATTATTACTAGAATATCTTCCATTACTAATGATGACATTTGAGATTTAAATGATGTAGAAATATTGGAAGTCCTTAGTGTCTTGGAGCTCAGATGAAGACAAGGATAGCGTTTCAGCAGGTGAGCAGGGCTTCAGAGATTACAGGGGTTTCCCATTCCTCTTCCAGACAACTCACTTTTTTCTTTATTTATTAATTCTGCTGTTAATTCATCCTCCTAGTCAGGCCAGAAGGCACATCACAGGAGAGCTGGAGCTCTGAAAGAGTGGCTGCTGGGGGCCATGGCTGACTCATCTCTGCACAGGGAATCCCCAGCATTTCCATCTCTCTGACTGAGCCAACATTAATTTCCACAGGCAGGTTAAATTCCCCATAAGTTAAAAAGACAAGTAATATTCTGTCTCAAGGGCTCTAATTCACCTGGAAGTGTGAGGCCAAGCAGAATTACACCAGTCAAATACAACGTGCTGTTCCCATTTTTGCCCAGCAATTCTGGTCCTTTTCTCATTTTATCTCTGTTCTCGTGGGCTTCTCAACTCCACCAAATGGCAAAATTTTATCCTTTAAAGGACAAAACCCAGTGTTTGTAGGAATAGCAAAATTAAAGTCAGGTAAGCAATACTTCCTGAAAAGGTACAGAAATTGGGAAAACCTCACGTTTTTCAAGTCATAGCTTACTCCAGCTTGCTAGGTCGTGTCTCTCCACTCAAGATCATTGCCAAGCATAAGGATGCTGTAAATAAAATGTCACATTGCTCAAGCTAAAAAAGCCTCTTGATGCCATTCTCAGCCAGCAATGGTCATTACAAGCTCTGAGAAAAGCTGGATCATCATAAAAAGTGCCCAGACGATGCAATAAAAGGCTTAGCAAAAGACACCAGAGAGAACCTTAAGTCTTGCTCTCCTGAAGTTGAGAAATCCCTAGGAGAATCTGCAGCAATGCTGTTACCCAAAACAATCCCAAATCACTTGCCTAATGCTGGTAATTACTGTGCCTTTTGATTTATAAGATATCTCACAGGCTGTGACAGGTCAAGGTCTCTTTGGAGTGATAACATGCTTCTAATTGCAGCAGTGCTTTTTTGAGGAGGAGCAGAGGTGAGCTCAGGATAAGGAAGCATCGCCAAATTCAGGTGTTTGTGCCTCTTGAAGGTGCCATCTGTCAGCAGAGCTGCGTGCAGCCACTGCACTTCTCCTGCAGGCATTCCTCTCCAGCAGCACGAGGTGCCAGTGCTGCCTGCAGCTCCCGGGATGCTCAGGGTCCCAGGGGCACCTGCACAGGGTGTCACTTTGATGGGAACACACATTGTGCAGTGCTAAATCTCCAGAGGCCACCTCTGCCACTCTCACTTTCATTTAACATAACATCTCTGCCTCTTTTTGTGTCCCTTGGTAGAAGGAGTTAGAAGTTAAGAGTCAGATCCACTTCTGTACCACGTTTTTCCTGCACAGCCCAGACTGGATATCAGTTCTAAGAAAAACAACTCAGGCAGGGTCTTTGGCCCTTGGTCCCCACTGCTCTGGAGAGTTTGGATGCTGTGAGTAATCAGTTAACACACAGATTAAAGGAACAGAGAGCTTTAAGACCAGGGCTGAATTTAATTTTTTAGCATCAAGGGGATAGCTGACTGTGAAATCAGGGAAATTTGGAGATATCACTGCAATGCATCTACCAGTCCTTCCCTAGATCTGTATGGGGGGAAGAGAATTCCTTCTTCCTCAAAACTGGGGCTTTTGGCTTTGTTCCCTGCAGTGGATCCCTTCTCCTTGGAACAGAAGCACATATCCAGAACAATTCAGGGGCTCCAAGAACAACTCAAAAGGGTTAAAAAAGCTTTGGTACAAAGGTAAGCCATTGTGATATTGCTGAGGTACTGAACAAGCACACTGTGAGACTTTTCCTTTCCACATCACTTTTCTAATGCCTTTTTTTTCTGCTTCCTAGAAACACATTGCAAAAGAGAACAAACCCTATTCTCACAGCTGAGGTGCCAGTCCTCAGCTCTGAGGACTCAGAGTTACTTAGAGCTAATTTGGTTTCATTTCTGTAAAATTTGATGAAAGGTACATGGAGCTTTGTACAAGAAGTATTTGGGAAAAAAAACATTTAATTTTCAGTTCACAGCAATTTCTTTTCCAAACACTCACTTCTGTTTTGCAGTTGTACTGGTGTCATTCTGAAGAAACATGAACACTGATTGCAAAGAACAATTATCTGAGCTTTCCACAGCAAGGCAAACCTCATGCTGAGTGTAGAATTTTGTACAATGTTCACTTACATTATCCCATATCTCCTTGTAATGCTGTACTGAGTGCTCAAAAACTTCCTTCTGGCTGGGTAGAGAAACTGAGTCATGCAAAATAATTGCTATTTAACTCTGTATTCAGCAAGGTATTTAATGAGAAGCTGAAGCCACTCTGTTTCATAAGGGATTTAAGATGTCCTGTATGGGATAAGCCATCAAACTGTCAGTTAAAGAATGTATTTTCCAAAGCACTGAGCACTTGGGAAGCTCCAACTGAAGTCAAGTGTGGCCTTTAAGATAAATGTCATCTTTTTATTTGCAGCCTTGTATTTCCACTGTAGTGAAGGGAATAGGTGAAAGCATGGTAAGCCTAGCAGGGTTTTCCCAGAGTTTGAGGGCCGGGAAGAACACCAAGAGAGTTCCAAATGAAGCTGTTGAAAGTCTGCTATCCATGTGAGTACAAAGGGCTTTTTCTGATCTGAATGGTGACATGAACCTAGAATCATAGAATATCCTGACTTAGAAGGGACCCACAAGGATCAAAGTACAACTCCTGCCCCTGCACAGGAAAGAAAAAGGAAAAGCAAAACTCCTTTTTACCAGGCTTTAAACTTGGAAAGTTCACTCTAGCTTTTCCTTTTCCTGTCAAGGCTGGCAGAGCCTAATTCAGAAGTTACATCTTTCAGCAATGTCATATTTCCTTAATAAACACCACAGGGTGATGGATCTGTATAGAGTAATATTATTTTCTCCAAGATGATAACTCTGCAACTAAGCACAGCCTATACCCTCTGCAAGATGTCAGGTGGGTAAAATACCCCCCAAATTATATTTGTCACTATCAAACAAGACAATGTTTGCACACTTGGGAATAAAGTGAAGGCAATTAACTTCTCGTATACTTGGAAAGATGTTCCACTGCCACCTGATTACTTTATCTTCATTATTTTTAGCTGTAGAATTATGTAAATAGCAATTTAGAGAGCCCAGAGGATTCTGAAGATTCAGTGTAATGACTTATAATTGTTTAATTGGACTGTAAACCGGCCCCGGTGGGGAGTTGAGCACAGGTACAAGTGTTACTTCATGTCCCTACCAAAATTTGCTAATTGCCAGCTTTTGTGTAAGCAACAGCTTCTAAGTCCTCCCAGCAGCACAGCAGCTCAGCACTGCTGAGGATTGAACCTGCATGAAGTTCAGCTGGGGAATGGATTGCAGAGCCTCCAGCATCAGCCAGGATGTGCAGCAGTGCACAGAATCCAGCCACAGGCTGCATTCTGTGAGCAGAGGGCAGAATGTGGGGGGGAAATGCTGTTATTAGTGAGAAAGGAAGAGGTTTGGCTCAATTATGTCACAAACTCCATCATAAAGAAACGTCACACAGTTATTTAAGGAGGGAGGAGCATACTAAACCAGTTTCTGGGGGATGTACCCAGTACTTTGGAGATGTGCTGTGACAAATCCAGAGAAACAGAACTGGAGATATTTCCTAGATGCTGGCCAAGAACCCCCTGAAAGGGAAATCTTTAGGTTCCAAACAGAAGCAGCAAGGGTCTCAAACCACCATCAGACCTTGGCTCTGAGCTGAGGCGTGTTCTGAGCTTGCACAAGAGACAAGCCCGACAACAGAGCCCTTCTCTGCCCTCCCAGAAAGGAGGAATGGGGCAAGCAGATAAATCACTGCAAAAGAGCAGCAGATGTCCAGAGGAAAAAAGGCAGAGGACCTGAGATTATTCCTGCAGCAAGACTAACTGGCTTGACAAATGAAACATAATGGAAAGTGCCCACTCTTGCTCCACGCTGTCCATCTCTCCCCAGTCAATTCATTTCCCTTCTTCCTCTCAACAAAATAAAATGAAATGCATATTTTACTGTAAGCTTCTTTACAGTGCAGGCTGCAAAAGGCTTGAGGACCTCCCTAGGGGGAATGAGCTAACCAGAGATTGCTTCATCCTTTAATTCCAAGGGCCAGGGACTTCCATTTTCAATTTCCTTTTATCCAGGGCTTTTTATTGTGTTCAGGTTGCTCCTCCACACCCTTCCCTGAGTGACAAGCGTGCACTGGAGGGTGACAGACAGACACCACATGTGTGGCCAGTGGCAGAATGAAACATCTCAAAGCCTGCTTTGCAAATGGAAAGATCTTGATGAGTTTCTGGATTGTCTGATGAAGTTTGTGGTTTTTGAGCTGTACAGCTGGGCATCTCACTGTCAAATGTGATTAAAAATATCACTCAAAAGCATCAAGGGCAGCAAGAGGTCAGGTGAGGGGTTATCAGTACCCTGTAACCAGTCTCTATTAAAAGAAAACAGAGTTGCTGATGTTGCTGGTGGTCTTCCTGGGACTCTGACCCTCCCACTTCCATCACCTGGTTAGATAGGACAGGGCGAGGGAAGTGTGTCATGGGGATATAGGATTCATTCCTTGGATATCTGCCTCTCCAGAGCATTTTCCTTTTCAAACTACCCATCTTAGCAAAGTGTACATTGTCCCAAAGTTACATTAGCTCCTGGTACAGCCTGGCTGAGGCACTTCACACCCTCCCACAGGGGCTGCAGAATCCCTTCCCAGCAGGGACCAGCTTCCTTCCTTACTGTAGGAAGCAGCATTATAATTTACATAAAAGGAAAAAAACCCTAATTAATTAATACCACTCAGTGTACCTATCCTTAAATCCATTGTTGGCCAAGCCTGAGGACACTGTGTTTGGCTCAAAGACAAGCAGAAAGATTCCCTCTGGGAACTCCTGTGCCAGACTTCTGGCTCTGAGCTGAGGTGTTGACAGAAGAGCATCACCACTGCAATGCCATGAGATATCACACAAGCCATCACCTTCCTCTGGCAGTCCTGACTGGCAACACCTTCTCTTATCAGCCGGGTTAATCATCAGTTAACCCCTAACTAGGGATTGGTTTTTTCCTCCCTTTAATACATCAGAGACCTTTGTCATTTATTTCATTCAAGAGGAATACTCTCAGGATTATTTTGAAGTGGGAAAACAGAGTGTTAGAAACTCTTGACTGCCAGACAATGCTCTGCTGATACGCAAATTCTGGGATAGAACCACTTGAGATTCAGCACTGGAGACAGTGTTAATTTGAAAGGGCAATGTAGTCCAACCCTGCTAAATAATTATGTACAACATATAAATATATACACATTTTTTATATATGCACATTTATATGTATGTATATATATACACACACAATGAAAGTGTAATTTTATGGGAGTGATTGAATTCTCTATTGGCTTGAGTTAAGCAGAAGTCAGCATCATGTGCTGTCTCCAGAAGCTCACAAGCATGGCATAAGTATGCAGAGGGGTGTTCTTATTGGGTGTTCTTTCCATAATTAATTCTCCAAAAACTTTTGTTGCCTGATCATCATGCAGTTATTTGTAAAACAAAAAAGGAAGCTACAATCAAATTATATTTCCATGAATTGAAGATACATTGCATCTATTAGTTTATGTTTAAACAATAATTGAATATGTGAAGAACTAATCATTGTGATATTAAAAACATCTGCAACCCAAAAACTGAAATCCTTTTTGTTTTAGTTCAGAGAAACTTGGACCTCCCCTATATATGGGAAGTGTCTTTTAAATTCCTTCTGGTTCCCCCTTTAAACACGTGGTAATTATAAACATATTGGCTTGTTGTGAGTTTTCAGGAAATGACAATTTAGGGAAGTCCAGAAGATTTTGCTTCAGGTTTTCAGGCCTTTAAATATTTCAGTCAGAATATTGGAAAGCCCATGAAAACCCTGAGCTTTTTCCAGCCTTCACTAACACACTCCAGCCTAACTCTCAGTGTAACTGAAGAGACTTTAAGCAGCAAGGGCAAAGGAAGGACACCATCCAGTAAATATGCAGCAAAGTGTTCTGCCTTCCAGCTCTGCTCTCTCCCATGGCTCTAGACCTGTTAGATACAGCTGAAGAGCCAAACTTAGCTGGAGCCCACCTGGCTCAGCCTGGATTAAAGCCACAATCAAGCCAGGAACATTTTCCCTCCATATTCCTTTCAAGACAGTGAAAACATTGTGCAAATGAAGAGACCAGAAGTGAAGCTGTTTAGTGGCCAAGCTCACTCCATTTGCTTTCAGCTCTCAATTACAAGCATCACATCCAAGAGCCAAGTAGCAGCAAAAACAAAAGCAACCAGCCAAACCCTGCCACCAGTTTTCAGAGCATAAATCCTAAACAAGTCAAGAGATTTATACCATTATAACCCCTTTGTGAATGATCAAAATAGGAATAAAAGGCTGAGATCTTACACCCATTTCCTCACTAAATCAGAAACAACTTGGGTGCTTATCAAAATGATGCTCCCCCATTAACACAGCAGAGTATCTGCTCCACTTTCAGAGTCCCAAGCTCTGTGACACCCCCAAAGGCCCCACTGAGGGGACTGTGCTGGGCTAAGCCAGCCAGGGTCATTGGCAAGACTCACAGAGAAGCCATTGAAATGAAATTATTCTGGTTTCTAAGTGAAGGAGGAGGAAATGGACTGACTGTGCAGTCACGCCCTGCCTCACCTGTGCAAGCCTTTCAGTTTTTAGCACCATCTCCTGATCTGTTCCTGGGCTCCTCACCCAGCAGAAGCTGCCCTACAGCAGGAAAGCACTGCCCTAGGAGCATCAGCATTTGGTACTGCAGGGACTGCAATCACCAAGAGCCTCACTCATCAGCAGCAGAGTGTAACTGAAAATTCCTCAAGGTTTTGTGGCTGCACACATGCTCTGATTTCTTATAATAGGCCAGCAGAGCTGCATTTCAGAGAGCAGTAGGCTGAGAAGTAATGAGGGTTATTCCATTTTTCCATCTCAGATCAAATCCTTGATCATTCTAGCTCAGGACAAAACTGGCTCACTGATGCAGACTCTTGGTATTTTTGGTCAAACACCCATGATGCACCATGCTGCAATGTTTACACAGAAGCAGGCCTGCATGGCAAGGCAGTTCCCTGAAGCATAAGATTTGATTAACCTCGTTAGCTTGCCTTGCAGAGCTGCAAATGTTGTTAGACATCATGAAATTATCCAGCCCTATTTAAAACCCAAGCAGAGTATTTGGCCTGCTGACCTCTCCCAGCAACAAATTCCACAAGTAAAATTAACCACAGCTTTCACAGCCCAGAGTGGCTCAGTCCCTGATCCCAGCCAGGAGCATCTCTTTAAACTTCACCTATGGGAGCTCAGGGTTTCTCAGGCCACTTTACATTTCCCTGCTGAGTCCCCAGACTCCCTTTCAGTCCTTAAAAGCTAAGTCAGTCCAGACTATCATTAAAATTATTAAAGACAATAAGCAGCACCATTAAAATGATCACAAATTGAATGTGTTTGAAAGGTAAAAACATAAGAATTAAAGGCACTATTTTCCAAACCCTCTCTCAAGGGTTATCCAGCATTATTGGGGCTGATGTAAGAGATTTGATCTGCACTGACATCCAGGGAAATACAAATAAGACCAGGCACCCTGGAAATACAAGCAGTCATATGTGTATTGACTAAACAGGTCCATAATAACAAATTCACAACTGACAAACTGCAGTTCTGCTCTAGGTGGAGACAAGTAGGTGCTTCACAAGGCAGGGCAGAGTAGACCTTGCCTGAGAGCTGGAGAATTTCTAACCTAAAAAGCAATCCTAGAAGTCATAGGAAGGTCACAGCTGAGCTTGATCTCAAGGGTCTTTATGAAGCTAAATAATTGTATACAAACAGTGATAGGGGATTGCAAGCACTAAAAACATCACAGCTGGACACTTCCACATAACTTGGAGCCTGCTTCTCCCCATGTCACTGATTTTCACTCCACAGCTTCCCCTCTGATTTCCCCTGGATGCTCCTTTGGGCCCTTTCAGAGCTGCCTGTTGCTTTCCCTGCCTCACAACAACAATAAAGCATTCAAAGCCCTTCTGCTGGAGGAACACACAGTGTCAATTACAGCAACATCATCCTCCTTAATCAAGGTTAATTTCAGTGGGTAACATTTTTCTCTGTTGGAATATCCTCAGGTGTTTTTAGACCTCCAATTTTATATAAATTTAGCCTCTGAATTCTCAAGGAGAGAGTTGCTAAGGTAACCAGAGCCAGCCATATTGCTGTCTGTTCTCCCCGTGGAGCTTCATTAGGGCCAATCAGTCACTTCCAGGGTAATAGAATATGTTGCTCTCAGAGATAAGGATACAGCTTTTTATAGTGTCAAGGTATTTTTATTAAGCATGTTAACCCCTTGCCCTCTTGAGAATCAGGCACTGGCCCTTTCCTTAGAACTGTAATACCCAAGAAATGAGATTCAGGGAGACTAATTGCTGACAGTTGAGCACCTACAGCCAGATCAGAGGAAGTCAGCATGCCTGGAGTGTGTTGCCTTGTGATAAGAAAGCCAGGGGTGGCTGGGGATTGTTTTCTGCTGGCAGGGAGCCAAATCAGCTTTATATCCCAGTAGCCAGGCACAAAGCCTGCTTCTGAAATAGATCTGACCTGCATGAACCAAGGGGCTTGGTATATATATTTCTTGTCTCAGTCTAGACATATGGGCTACCTGCTAAGTTTGGTCTCTCATGTGAGCATCATCATCTTTCACATCTAAGAGCTACTTTACACCTGTTCATGGAATTTATTAGCAGGCACTTTGGAAAACTGCTTAGAAAAAACCACTGGTATCAGATCAATTCCTGGAGATGAGACTTAGATCTACTTCCCCAGGACCTAGAAACCTCACAGATTTCATCTAGCTGAAAACAGCACAGCCAAGATCTGCAGCTTCTTTAGTCAAAAAGACTCTGCCTGTTGTTCTAGTTGTCCCTGCACCACTCACTAACTATTAAGACCAACTTCAGAACACACATATTCCCATTTCACATGCATACTGGCTTCAAAAATTCATTTTCTCCAAGGCTTTCCTGTCAGTACCTGGGAAACCCCACTGTACCAGAGCAGCTGATGTTTGTGAGTCTCTCTCACTGATCCATCTCCTCAGGCTGAACCTTCAGCATGGAGCTGCTCCCAGGTTATTTCTTCAACTCTAAGTAACAACACCTTTATCCCTGTGCCTCTTGCTCATCCACAGAACCAAGAACACCTGAACATGACTTGACCTCACTTTTGCAGAAAAAATTTTGAAAAAATAGTACTAAGAAGGAAAACACATTTGCTGCCAAAGTGGTAAAAAAACAAAACAAACAACCCCAAACCAACACAACCCACTAGCAGCTCTCTGTATCTCAGTCTTTCTCCAGTAGGACTCCTCCAGAGTCCTGCTGCAGACAAAACCTGCAGTCAGAAGACACCAGAAACCCAAAGGAAAAAAATCTTCCCCTCCTTCCTTCCCCTCCATTAATCTCTTTGGAGGTTCCTCCTGGTGCAGAAAGATACAGTTACACCTCATTGCTCCTGCTCTCCTGAACATCATGTCCATCTTATTGAATAATGGATATAACACTGCAGTCAGGAAGGACAGCATCTGTCAGCTGATACCATGTTTATTGTTTTCCCTTGAAAGAATCCATTATTGTAGTCCTGTAGCAGGTTCACTTACAGACAAGCAGAAGCTTTACTTAAAAGAGGCAGGATCTTTTGTGCTGGAGAAGTAGAGACAGCTGGGTACTGGCATTTTTGTGTCATCTCATGATTTTTTCTTGCTGTTATATATTCACTAATAGGATGGGAAAAGGTAATTATGTGGAATTTGAATAAAATTAATGAGGTAGGGCAATAATTTTAAAAAGATGCCTGAAAAAAGCCCAGCATTTACAGCACAGAGGTATTTAATAATCATTTGAGTAAAAATTCCACTTGTCTCAACATGAAGCAAGCACATGGAAACAAATGAAATTCAGAGCAATAGCCACACTTACAGCTGGTTTGCATTAGTTACTTTGAAATAGAAGTGTAGGGCATGAACACACATTTGAATATAAGAACAGCAGCAGTGATGGTGACATCCAGACAAAAAAAGGAAAATGGGCAAGGTTTTTTATTTTGGTAATCCTTTCCCTTTTTTTTTTTTTTTTTTTTTTCCATTCTTCCATATGACCATGTCTCATTTTCCTCCTAAAAATGGAACCTGCCCCTGTTACAGACTACAAGAAGCCTACAAGGGTGAAGATAAAGCATCATTCCAAGGGCCTGAGGAGTTCATTTAGCTGTGCACAGTTGTCACTGCAATGCAGGACAGGAGCTGTGTGTCCATTTGCAAGTGGAGGATCAGCTCCTCACCCCTGACTCCCCTGGAGGTGGGTGCTGAGCCTGCCTGGGATGTGCAGTGAGGAGGCTGAAGATGAACACCTTCCACGTGCTGCATCCCACCACAGGGGTGAGACAGGGCTGGCAAGATGTGGATGCAAGCTCTTTCAGCTTTCCAGAGAAGAAACCCACGAGCAATGAAGAGCAGAGGCATCTTCCTCATCAAAATTTCCCCCCACTAATGAGAGTGTTCAGCTTGCAAAGCTTGACTGCAGCTGTAGTAACAGAGCTCAACTTAAACAGAAAAAACCCAGCAAGCTGCAGGGAAGGTGCTCCCAGCCCAGGCTCCAAGGGAAAACCTCTCCATTAGTAATCATTAAGCACTGAGGGGGGAAATCAGAAACAGAACCCATTCTGCTTTAGTCATCTATGCTCAACTCCCTGATACAATGGCTGTTCTCTTCAGCTTTTCATCCCTACTCCCCTAATCTCCAGACAGGCATGGAAATCCCAGGGAGGCTGAAGCTGCTCTTGGGGAGCAGTTTTGTGAAGCCTCCACTCCCTAGGACTGTCCCCTTCAATAGCAGGTGATGGCTTTTCTGCTTTGCAAAGCAAAACACCTCTCTAGGATAGAAAAAAAATAAAGCAATAAGAAGGTAAATTAACCCCCCGCAGGAAAAATCTGTGTTCATGGGCCTGAACATCTGCCTTGGATGCTTTGTGAAGCAGCCAAGCACTATTATGAGCATCATCAGCCTCAGAAGCTTTGTAGGGTGAAGCTGCTTGACTTGAACCCTCCATGAAACCCTCAAAGCTCACATTAGAACCCTTTTTGAACCTGTTACTGTCTCTTCCCATCTTGCTCCCCCATCCACCAGCACTTCCCATTTGTCTTCTCCTAAGGGCTCAGTTCAGTGCCCACCTGACCCCATTTCCCCTCCAGGATTGTTGCCTCCCACCTGAGGCACCCTTAGACATCCCCATCACATCTTGGCCACCTCTTAAGGCCCCTTTGAAACAAGGATTCCAGGCAGAGCTCCCTTCCCTGCACAGCCACCTCACCTCGAGGCTGCCTGCTGCTAAACTGCATCTCTGCAGATTTTCCCATCAGCTGTAATACCTGTTCTGAGTAAGAAAAGAATCCAGGATAAATATAAACTAAAAAGTACCACTTCAATGCAAAATGCAGCACAGCCCTCCCCTCATTTCTCCTCAACCAATCCATCACAAAAACCCTTGGGACAATAGGATGTTCTTTGCTATGGAACAGGCAGCAAAGCCCACAGTAATGATGTGATTGACATTAGTTATCTTGGAGAGAGCGCCCATTAAAAGGGGTTTTTTCAACCCCTGGTTCAGCACAAAAACAAGTAATCTCTAATTGCAGTTATGCCTGCACCAGCTCAGAGAAGTGTACAAAATCTCACTGTTCTGCCTTGTGAAGATGATTTATTTCATGAGGCTTGAAAAGTACGGTAACAAAGATAATAACCAAACACAGACAGAGGAGACAGAAGTGTTTTGAGGAAGTTTAATTCATTGGAAACAAAGAAGAGAAAGCAAGCTTCTCTATTATGCTTCCTCTTTTCCAGATGTGGAAGTAATAAAAAAACCATCCCACTTTCTGGAGCTCTGCATATCACAAATGCAGCTTCTTAGGCACCGTTTCTCAGCTGGAGGTTAAGAACAACTCAACAGCTGTTTAGGATTTTGAGCATCCTTCATTCCTGCTGGAGTTTACATCATGCTAATAAGCACCAAGAAAGTTTGAAAGCTTATGCAAAACTTGCCCAAGCAAACTATTTAAACTCCTTTGATCTGCAAGCCACAGCAGGAAAATCACAGCGAAATCAGTTTTTCTTCTATTCCAGCACTTGTGCTTCTGGCTGGAATTAGAGAATTGCACATAAACAGAGCTTTTTGTAAGCTCAAAACACGATACTTGTCAGAAGAAGTGCCACCTTAGGCCACCCTCTTGTGGCCAGGGAAAATTTCGCAGCCACCCTGTCCTGGCCACCCTTTCTCTCTCCATCACCTTGACGGGCCCCACTCCCCCATCATGGGGGGTTACTGAGCCCATGCTTTGAGTTCCTTCACGGGTTCCACCCCACTGCAAAATGAGGCTCCCGAGGAGCTGCATCAGTTCCAGCAAGGAATTGTACATTTATAATGTGCTTGGGACAGCAGATTCCCCGGTAAATGTTGGGAGCAAGGGGAACCTGTGCTTCCCTCCAAGCACATGTCTGCACCCTGATCAAAGCCTCACCCCACTGCCCCTGATAGCTCCAGAGAAGCTGCTGGTGCAGCTCCTGCCTTGGCTGGTGGTCATTTGTGAGTAAGCTGCTCCAGCTCAGGATGCGCCAGGACTCTCAGCATCCATTCCACCTGCAGCAGGGCACTGGGCTGTGAGAGGCTGAGCTGTTTTAGGCTCTTCAGCATTGCAGGGCTTGCAGCCCCTGAGTCAGAGTCAGATCAGTGAGCTGAGCTGACATGAGAAGAAAGAAAAAATGAAAGAAGTCTTCCAGAGGATCAGTTTCCTGATTTAATTTGCACTGAGTGGATGAAGGAGAAGCAGGGGGAGGGTGATAGGGCTGCAGTTTTGATTGCTGCACTCTTCTGTAGCAGGATCCTGCTTAGCTGCAGCATCAACTCACATCCTAAACCTCTGCTAGTGTCTGCTTTCAGGTCTGCATAGCACACCCAATGCACACTGTCACCACACCATTACTATGGGCCTTTAGCCAAACCAAATTAGACTTTAGGATAAACAGTCCTTATTTGTATTTAAACCTGTTTATGTACTTTTGTAGAACAATAGCAACACTTGAATCCTCTGCACAAAATTCTTATTAATAGTAACAAAACCAAGTAAATAAGGCAGGAGAAACAACCAGGGTATTTTATTGCATCTAATCCTCCTTTTGCATAATTCATATTATACAGGCCAGAGACTGATTTTCTTGGTCTGCCAAGCATGGCTGATAGATGCACTGCAAACACAGAACAGAGCCTTGCTCACAGCCAGGTTTTTCTGGGTCTCACTAGAGTGCTTTTGTTTTATCTCTCTCCACACCTTTGCAGCAAGACAAAAGATTACAGCTCAGATGGGTGGGCAATTGTTAAAGGGAGGAGAACAAAATGAGCAGTCAGGCCAATCTGAGAGAAGGATGCAGGCAGGGTTAAGGCATAAAGACATCTCTACTGGGTTTAGGCACTAACAAAACAGGTTAAGTTCACAGGCTTTGGTGCTAGGAAAGCAGGGGAAAGAGGCTTTTCTGCATTGCCTTGTAGCATCAGGCACACACTATAGACATGAGACCTGATCCCAGTTCTTTAGAGCGTTATGATGGGTGGGGAGATGGGAAAAACATGGCCCTGGCACCAGGTCATTGTTGTCATCTCATTGCAAAAGTTCCATACCTTCTTGGTGATTTCTCGTGGGCAGCTCCTCACAGTACTGACTCTTTCTTCTTCACAGCAAACAAACTCCAGCTCCCCATTCCCTTCTCAACCAGCCAACCCACTCTCTTATAGCATCCTTCTTCTCATTGGTTACAGCTATGGCCTGCTAAAGTCAGGCCTGTTCCTAATCTTTGATAATTGGTGCAACTGCAACTCCTCAGGGGTGAGATTACCTTCTGCACTACCTTTATTTTCTTACATTCTATCCCTCCACAGGTCATAGCTCATTCCTGCCCACAGGAAGGACAAGAAAGTAGTGACAGTCAAAATGGCTTCACAAAAAAAATCTGCCCCGATAGCATGACAGCCCAGAGAGGCAGAAATCCCCTTCCCAATCCCTGGCTCTCCAGTCTAAAAAATATCCATTCTCTGGAGCTGCTTTGGTCTAATTTGCCAGGGGCAAGCTGCACCCAGCAGCATCAGGGGGGACTGAGCACACCACTCAGTCTGTCCTGGGCTTGTTAACACAGGCAGGCAGCACACACAAATCAATAGCCAGGGTCTGAAGTTTCACAGCGGGTCGTCATTTGATCTGGTAATAAATCTTCTATGGTTTATTACTGGGGACAACAGAAGTAGAGGAAAAACATAGTTTTCACCCCAGCCGTGACCAATGGGTTATAGGGAAGGAATGTCCAGGGTGATGGTCTGGGTTATTTCATTAGGGAACACATTAAACACTGATTTTATTCTCTGCAGGAGGGATGATGTCCAATGAAAATGTCAAAACACAGTAAAATGAGTTCAAGAAATAAAATAGCCTGGAAATAGGGAAAAGGATCCTGACTGGCATTGCTAGGACATATTTGGGGTTGGTATCATCCCTGTCCCTCTTTCCTGTCCCCTTTGATTTGTGGGGAGAAGAAGTAAGCTGTCTGACCCTCTAACCTTGCAGCTTCAGTGGAATGAAAGGGTTTGCAACCACCCCATAATCCATGCTGCTACTGCAGCACCTTTACTTGCACTAAATTGGAGCCACAGCTGTGCAGCTTTCAGTGGGAGACATTTCACAACCTTGTTTGGATAAATAAGAATATTGTGACCAGACAGCTGGGCAAATACCTTAAGAAAACCCCAGCTGGCATTTCCTGCCTCCTCACTCCCAATAAGCAGGAAGTTTTCACAGGCTGGTTCTCCATCTCCAAAGCTGCCTCCAGCCTTGCACTGCTCCCACAGAGCTGCAGAGGAGCTGCAGCCCCTCGTGCACTAAAGGGTTAACCAGAAGCCAGGCTGTAAAAGCAATTCCAGCCCTGCTAATCCCATCCCTTGAGCTGTGAGTCTGTTCCCAAGGTTTCCCAGCACAGCCCATTCCTGCATGTGTCTTCATATTATAGCAGAGCACTTTATCTTCAGGCTGAATTTTCGTTGGGCTGGTGAATATAGTGATGTTTCAAGCTGCTCTGTCCAGATAAAGGACTGGGGCTGGACTTCTTGGAAAAGCAGGATTTGTGTCACCAATCAGAGTGTTTTTCCTTCTGGCATGTGCTCAAAATGCCTGTAACCTGGGAGAGCAAAAAAAAAGTTTACAGAGTAGGATGCCCTAGATTTTATCATCACAACTTGATCTACGTGGAGGCCTTTCTGCTGCTGACAGCAATAATGTCTCAGGTATTTAGACATGGTCCTTTCTCTTCTGGGTTCTCACTCCCCTGGGACTTCTCTGGCTCACAGCTCTCTTGGAATCTCCCTGACTCATGTGCCTTCTGGACATCTCTGTCACCATGGGAGCTGCCTCAGGGTAGGTGTCCTCTGGCAACCTTGTACTGGTGCAACTGGAATAACCATGCTGAGGATGCTGATGGTCAGACTCTGATCTGTAACTGGCACATACTGAAGGACCCAGGAAAAAGCAGAGGCTGATGACTCTCTCTCACCCAGCTGATCTGGATCCTGAGGACCCAGATTGACTCTGGAAGCTCCCAAAACCCTTTTCCCATCTTCTTATTCCCATACCCATGACTGCGTCTTAGTCATGGTTGTAAATGCTGGCTTTCTTTTCTCCCCAAATATTCCATTTACTCTAACAAGACATGGATTGCACTTAATTGTTTATCTGAACTGAGGCTGTAAACTGTTAAATGATTCATCCATTAATATTCAAGGTGGATGCTGCTTTCACACGTGGCACTGTGCAGAAAAACAAGAGACACGTGTTATTTTAATGAATCAATAATTACTGCTCGTGAAATGTTACGAAGGTAGGGCACACCACTATTTATTAGATAGGTTTTTTAGGTTATTTCACTTAGGTTGGTGATAGATGTTGGACTTCATCTGTGAAAGGGAGGTGCTTCTCCCCAGACCATTGTGAGTTTGTTTCTGGTACCTGCACAGGGAGCGATGCACTGGAGCATGGTTAGGAGAGGCAGGATGCCAGTCCCCAGTGTGATATGCAGAGCAGCATTTTGCCAACCCAGCCTGTAAATAATTTTGTTCAGACCCAGTAGTTTCTGAAAAGAAAAAAAAAAAAAAAAGAAAAAAAAAAAAAAAAAAGGGAAACCCAACCCTGATTGCTTGCTCAGGCACAGTGAGGGGCAGCTGGACAGAAACCATCTCTCTTGGCACAGCATCTTGTCTTGTTCCAGCCCTGCTCACCCCTTCACTCCACACACTTGGCAAGGGACCCTCTGTGTCCTGAACAGGGATCAATTCATCATGTGGAGTAGGAAGGCGTCAAGCCCACCCCCAGGAGTAACTGCTGGGAACATGGGGCATTGAATGACTGAAGTGACAGGAATTCTGCCTTGCATTTCAGTGTGGCCAGGATTTACTTGCAAGAAAAGAGGGGAAAGTTCCTAAGATTTCATTCAATTTGGATAAGTACCAACAGTTTGTTTGGTTATCCCAGAGCCTTTTATCTGCAGTAAATACAAAAAGAAAAGGCCTTTGAGAAGACAGATTGAGAGGGTGTTAAATAAGTTGTTACCCTTTCCTTGTTCTGAGTGCAAGCAGCCAGTTTTCATGGATAGGGGCTCTAAAAGGCTGCCTACATATGATCAAGAGAGACATAAGCAGCTACAGGCAAGGAGTGTTTTTCCTTTATCAGAACTTGCAAAAATGTGATTCTGAAAAGCCTGTGCTTCAGTGAAGCTCTGTCTCCTGTCTTCTCAGCTCCAAAATCTCCAGTTTTTGCCCAGAGTGGAACTCTTGTGATGCAGACAGAGGTCTGGTTTCAGTGTAATTCTTCCCTGCTCTGGTGCCAGACAGGTTTGGAGACTGAATCAATATTTGCAGCAATTACAAAGGAGCTTTCCCTTCAAGCCTTCTGAGTTCAACTGGCTTTTAAACTTGTCAGAAATAATTCTCCACCATGTCCTTGCAGGTTTCAGCAGTAGACCTGAACATACAGTCATTCTGAATAGGCAGATGGTCCAGTCCCAGCTATCTGTGATGGTCCAGTCCCAGCAAAGGTGACTCTGGATTTGCATGATGCCACTTTAAAAAAGAAGCAAAGGACTTCCAAGAAGCTGAGACACATCTACACAATATCATTTCAGTCAGCTGCTCTGAGCAACAAATATTTTCATGCAGCTAATTTATTCTCCTTAAAAAATGTCCCATGGGAAGAAATATCCTATGGTTGATTGTTCATGAACATTTAAAGAGTTTCCTATCTGGCAATTCTTTCTCCTCCTGACAGAACATCAATCCAGCCTTTCTGTCATCTCCTGTGCTTTAGTTTAGTTACTACCACAGTTACTGCTACAGCAGTAAAATTTATTGATCAGACATTCTTGCTTTACAAGGTAGAAATGGAGGGCTGTGACTGCTCATTCCCCTGCAGAATGCAGTGACTGTCTTTGGAGGTGAAGAGCCTTGAACCTTTATGTAGCTGCAGACTCTATTTTCCAAACTGGGTGTTAGGAATGACAACCAAAAAAAGAATCATTGAGCAAGTGGGAAAGGAAGAAAATAATCTTTGGGCTCTCAGTAACCACTGTTCACTTCTGGCTGTAGATATCATTGTCTGCCCCTGAGTAGTGTAAAACTATCAGTGAGCTCCATGGCATTCTCCCTTTCCATTCTCTCCCAGGAAAGGCCTGCAAGGCAGATGGAAAAACCCTTTTGTGGGAAGTAACAGAGCTGCAGAGCAGAGCCACTGGGCTGAAGGTGTGCTCTGCTCCCAAGGCCAGGGGACTGCTTTGCATCCTGACCACACCACCAGCACCATCCCCAGCTCCGGGCACGGAGAGCGGCAGCGAGCGAGGGGCACTGCTGGCTCCTGGCAGCTGCTGTCTCATTAGTTCTCCATTAACTAGCAGGAACAACATGTGATGCATTTCTACACCCCTCTAGCTGTCAAAGGCATTAAAATGCCCACTGCCATCTGACTGGGAATGTGAAAGGCAGTGGTGGAAAGACACACACATTAAGCAGTCAGAAACCGAGGGGCCAGCTGGTATCTTAAGGGGATGTCATTTGTAAGGCACAAATGGGCCTGAGTGAGCACAAGGGAGGCTCTGACCCTGGGCACTGAAGCACACGCTTCTCTTTAAGGAGTTAGTAACTAAATTCATTGGCAACAATATTTTTGAGCAACTCTTTTCTGTGTCTAATGTTCCCTAGAGAGAAAATAGAAGTGATAATATCAGTTGGCCAGTTGTTGAGGCTTAGAGGCTAAATGTGTGCAGAGTGCTTTGAGATAGGAACCTAGGAAACAGGCCCAAAGGGACTCCAAGGGTACCAAATCCCACAGGCACATCCACCACTTAATATCTTTGATAAATTTAGCAAGCTCCATCCTGAAACCTGTTGAATTTCTCACCCAAAATATTTTGGCTAGCAAACTATTCACAAATGTTACCTTTCTGAGGATTAGAAGCAGGGCTGTTAGTGGGGACAAATGATGAAAAGAAAATGCATTTAGGAGAAGATTATCAGCTGCATTATGAGCCAAAATGAACAAGTGTGCTCTGAACAGTCCATTTGCTTCCTGCCTGCTCTGGGCACTGCTCCCCTGTCTTCTTCCATGGTTTATGTCGCTGTTCTCCTCCAGCCATTATTGCCCCATTACTCATTTCTGTTGTCTGCGGACAACAACTGCTCCCTCCCCACCTTCTTCCTACTGATTTTTGGATCCTCTCCTCCTCCACCACTTGATTTTGAACATCAGAAATCCAGTCTCCCCTCACAATCCAGGAGCATGGGCATTCACCCTTTTGCACTGAGCTCCTGAAACCCTGTCAGCATTCAGCCACATCCCAGGCTGGGGTCAGGAAAGCCTCTGGCCGCAGAGAAGATCCCCTGTATTCCAGGAGACAGCCTTTCTTCCCTTCATACTGGCTGGTAGAATGATCTGTGTGGGGAGAATTGAGACCTGATGGAGGAGTGTGGGCAGAGTGGCTGTACCAGCACCCCCAGGCTGTCAATACCCATCAGGATGATGGTGACTGAGCCACTGTTGGGAACCACAAAAGCAGGAAGGAGCCAAACATGCAGCCATAGAACATTATTTTTCTTCTCTTCTCAGTAATTATTTCCTAGGATGCGAATTTGCTTTTCCTCAACATTTTAAAATTGAGGCCACTCTTTGTGCAGCAGTCACAATCTGCCCAACATTCACATCCTATGGTGGGGACAGGACCTGGTTTTGGATATTATCCATCAATGACAGATCCACATCACTGTGTGATGGAGGGCAAGGCAGGGAGGAAGGAGAGGGGGTGAAGGGGAGGTGCAGAGGGCTGGTAAACAGCACACAGAAATCTCATTTTCAGTTGCTGGCTCAAAAACAACCCCAGCTTGCTGTGGCCCAAAGCCATTTCCTGTTGAGTGTAATGACTTTGGTACTTGCTCTGCACTTATTAGACAGGCAACCAAAAGAAAACAACAGCAAAAAGCTGTCTTTGAAAATGAAGCGGGCACTGCTAACAGCAGCTATCCATCTTAGTCTCCATTTCCCCCTGGAAACAGATCCCAGCAATTAGCAGGACACCCGCTTCTTTCATGGAAATAAAAAAAATGTCAAATGAACTCCAAACCTGCTTCTGTCTCTCTGTGAACATCAACAGAGGGAGTGAAGGGACCCTTCAAGCCTGTGTAGCCCAGCCCCTCTGCAGTGAGCAGAGACATCTTCAGCTTGGTCAAATTCCTCAGAGCCCCTGGCTTTGAATGTTCCCAGGGATGGAGCATTGGGAGCCCTTGCCAGTGTTTCACTACCCTCACTGAAAAAAACCTTCTTCCTTGCCTTTGATCTAAATTTACCCCCTTTCAGTGCAAAACCATTCCCCCTTGTCCTATCACAACAGGTCCTGTAAGAAGCTTTCCCCCCACAAATACAAGTTTGTGCCCAGATCTGAGTTCACAACAAACCCACTGGCACCCCAGAGAGACAACTTGTTCCTTGGCAAAATCACTGTGAGCACCGTGGTGTGGACCCCTCTCGAGCAGCAAGAGCCACCCTGCAGCATCTGTCAGGAGAGCTGCAGTCCCAGAGCCCTCCCCTTCCTGCTGAGCTTGGATCAGGGCAGTGAACCAAATACCCTGAATCCTGACCTGGCAGTGTTTGAGGGAGTCACTGTGCATCTGTGCTCTTTTGCACACAACACCTTCACTTCTTCTCCCCCAGACTGGCAGCCAAGAGTGACAGAGGATTCCTTCCTCGTCCAACAGCTGTGCTGGCAGTGCTGATGAATGTTTCAGGATAACTAACATCCTCCTCATCTCAGATTCCTCTGCACCTCTTAGCCTGTTCATGTGGAAATGGCTTAGCCCTGCATTTAAACAGCACTTCTTGCACAGACTCACTTTCCCTGGTATTTGTCCACGTTATGGCATGTATCCATGTGAAAGAAAAAGTATGTTGAGGGTAATGGAGCAGAAGGACAGAGGGTCATCATTATTTTTTAAGCTGCCTCGAGGATTCCAAAGAAACTACTTCCAACAGAGAATTATGTAGGCATTCTGATGTGGCTGCCCGGCAGGAGGAAGTTTGGTTCCACCACACCTTCCCCTCCTCAGATTGCTTTCACTTGAATTTTAATCATCTGAAAGACTCTTCAGACTTGAGAAAGATAAAATCAATAAAATGTTTAATGTGGAGGGATGGGACAGGGTGACCCCGAGTGCTGTTCTTTGTGGATGAAAAATGCCTCATTTAAAATTTTTCAGTTTGTGGACCTCCCCCAGCAATAAATTTGATTTCCTGCCTTTTGCATTAGTTTTTGATTTCAGTAGAAATTGGCTCCCACAACCAGGGCAGGGCAGGGAGATGGAGCTGGACTGACTTTGTGCACAGACACTTCACAATCACCCAAGAGAGGTGTAGCTGTGGAGTTTTCCAGCAGCACAGACTGGCTTCTCCATGAATAGGAGAGCTGGCATGATGAATACTGAAGCTTTCATCCCTACCAAAACATCCACAATAGTTGTTAATTCCTTCCTAGCTGAAGAGGTGGTGTGTAAAGGACTGGAGCTCTTCAAGAGATGAAAAGATATTTTGTCCCCAACAGAAAGCAGCTGATAGTGAAATAGAAAAGCACAGCCCCCACCATGCAGAACATCTGCATTTGGATTTTAATTCTCCATCCCCTTAGAATCCTGTTTTAGTATTGTCCAAAGGGAGATAAAAAATTATGCCTTCTTTTATTATGTCTGTGAGTTTTGGCAGTGAGATGAGCCTGTGTCTTACAAACTGATGTTCCCTCTGATGTGAGGAGTTTGACTGCTTTGGCCTCTTGTAACTGCATCTGCTTTTGGTCCAGAATAGGCAAGAGCAAGAGAAAAGAACTCACCTTGCTGTTTCAGGTGACTGGGAGCCAGTCAAACAGGCTGGGACCCTGCCCAGAGCTGTCCATGGGGGCCCTGCACACACAGGGCTTGGTGCTGTCCTGTTCACTCTATCACACGGTTCCAAACCTGAAATAACCTGTCTGGATCTCTTACAACAAAGGTCTTTCCCATCTTTTTGTACATTAAAATGCCATGGAATAGTACAGCAAGATCTGCATCCTGGAGGAAAATGATGGAAATTGAGTTTTTTCTTCACAGCCAAGCAGAGTGAAACTCACTGACTCTTATGATATGGCATGTTTTTCCCAGCACTGAATCTCCTGCAGATGCATGGTTAGCTAGAAATCTCAGCTACAGGATTCCACAGAAAAGCTTGAACTCAATGCTAGGTCTTAGGAAGCAGAAGGTGCACTAAAAAAAAAGTTAAAATATCATGCTTTCTTGGAATCTGACTCATGCGTTAGGGACGGTAGATTCTGGAAATGGTTAATTAGTAAAAACACTTGGGATATTCTCAGCTAGAAAATCTTCTGTGCCAGGATCACAAAGGGCTAGGGTTTAATCTAATACACAGCAGCAGTGGGAATTATTCTCCCTGCTGTATTTCAATATCCACTGAGCCATTGCTTGGGTGTGTTTGGATACCTCCTTAGCCTGGCACTTATGGGGCACAAGGGGATTGACTTTCCTCTAAACCCAATTAATCAGTACCTGTGGAAGGCACAATGGATTTCAGTGCATATTGTAAATATAATAAAGGTTGGGTTTGGGGTTTGTTTTTTTTTATTATTTTATTTATGAGCAAACGTGTACCTTCAATACTCACTGAATTTAGTTAACTGTGGTTCCTGCCAGCAGAGGAATCGCCCAAGTGGAGAGCACTGGACCATCAGTTCTTGGGTGGTCCCTCCTCACCAAAGGATTGTCCATCTGTTGCTGAGAGTGGTGATTAAAGATCAAAAGATATACACTAAATCTTATTTCTATTTTCTCAGGAGAAGTTCTGTGTGAATAAGGAACAATCTGCAAATGCAAGAGACTCATATAAGAGACTGAGTCACTCCCAAAACTTTGGATCAATTAAAAATGTAACTGAAGCAATGGAGAATGGGTAAAAAGATTCTACTTTTTTTTTTCCATATAATATCAGTTTAAAACTGAACTGCAGCAAGTGACATAGGAAACAAAATTCCTGACAGTTCATTCCAGAGCTACCCTTATGAAACACCAATCCTGTCACTTATTTGCCTTGTCCTTGATAAATACACACAAAAGAAGGGAAGATTTTACAGCAGAAAATATCAATAACGTCTTAAGGGAGTCAGGCAAAATTGGTTTGTCTATTTACAAATCAATACATAAAACCCTCCATAAAGCTGGTACTTATTTGACTTTGATGCCTGAGCATTCCTGAGGGTGTCAAGGGCTGTTCTCTGTGCTGTGTAATGGCACAGAGAGGCAAAGCTGTCATGCTGTGCTGAGTTTCTGGCTCCCCAATGTATCCTTGTGCCAGCACAAGCCAAGAGGCTCTGTGGGGTCAGGGGTTGTGGAGCTGTGCTATGGGTTGTGGAGGTGTGCTGAGCACTACTCCTGATGGGAATCCCACAGGGATGTTCTTCATCTGCCTTTCCTGCCCTCCGTGCTGCCCTGATCACTGCATGAGAAGTGAAACAGAAGAGCTCAGCCCTCCTGGCATCAGCATTTCCTGGAATATCAGCAGGATTTTGTAGAATGCTGGTTTCTCCTCTGTTGTATTCCCCAGGGCCTGGAAAATAAGTGGGAAAGGCTGTGCAGGCTCCACTGGGACAAGTGAGGTGGGTCAGGACATTCACATCAAAACACAGGGAAGATATTAGCTGTAAACTCTGCTCCCACTTCCCTGGGGAAGGCCCAGATCTGTCCCTGGAAAAGGGGTGCTTTGCTATCTGTGCAAGACTTTAACTGGGAAAAAGATGCCCAGAAAGCCCAAGGGCATCCCTCCTGCAGTTACCTGGACTAGGAAATGTTTCCCAGCAAAGGAGTGAGTGAAGATGCATGGGGAGAGATGATACCTTTCGTTAAATCAGTGGAGCAGAGCAGTTGTGGAGCAGCAGAGCAAAAGCAAAAGGCAGGCAGCCCCTCTGCAGGGCTGAGCCAGCAAAGGCAAACCACATCAACACAGTCACTAAACACAGCCAAGACCCCAAGCATCAATCTAAACGCTACAATTAGGAAAATATTGCCCTTCACAATTTGAAAACGTCACTTGCAGGATGTACAATTAACCCTAAGAAATCAGCAAGAGAAAAACTGATTGGGTAGAAATTCCATAAAATGGGGGTCAACACCTTTTCTGTTTTCTCCATCAGGATTTAAAAAGACATAAAATCAGGGATATAAAGGCCAGCAGCAAGAAATAAGATTTTTTTTTTCTCAGCCAGCAGTAAACAACACACATCTTTCAGAAAATGAGACATGTCCCAAGGAATTTGAAATGGATCATTGCCTTTTATGAAACATTAGATGTGTCTGGAAGTTAACACTGAAAATTAGAATGCAGAGAATAGACAGACCACAGAAAAACATCATTAAGTGCAACGTATTTACTATCCTTTCACAGTGGGGATAAGAGCATTATTGTTTAGGTAAGTGAATGGGAATTCAAATGGAAAACCAGACGATATCTACCTAGTTTTGGTTTGGTTTTTTTTTACAAGATGAAATTTCCTGCAATGTCCTGTATTACTTTATTATGCATTACTGCCTGGAGGAAAGTTTCTCTCTAAACAAATAGATGAAAATATTTTGAGAGAGATCACAAAGGAGCTTAGAGCAATGAGCAAAAACCAAATAAGCAGTGTAAGCATGATTAATTTGTTTCTGCCTGCTCCTTCATTCAGAGAGGGATGAGCTGGGGAAAACATGGTTTATTTGGAAAAGGAACAGATTCTTATCACGAAGAGAATGGGGGCAAAACTGCTTTGAATTATTTCTGTTGTCTTTTGTGCAAAAAATTCTCTGACACAAAGATGTAAAACTTAAATCTCCTGCTTGCTGGAATGCTCTCACATTGCTATTTCCAGCAGTGGGCTGTGCCCAGATGCCTTTGTTCTCTATCTCCCTTCCCCTCTTTTTGTGCTCCTTATTTATGGTCTTCTACCTGTTGGATAACAAATTATTGTGCTACATGAATGGGAAAGACTGGATCTCTGATAAAGGGCTTCAATGAGCAGAGATAGTGCTGGTGGCTTGTTCTAATTTGTGCCACTCCAGGAGCAGCCTCAGGTTAACAGGCTTTTTGAGTCTCAGACATTGCTGTGGATGGTGCAAAGGTTAGGGAGGTGGGGTTGGAAGGTGAAGGCTCTCAGGACTCTGCCCTGCTGGCACAGCCCAGCGGGTGGTGGGTGGTGCTGAGGGGTCAGGGACCCACTGCCGTGGTTCAACTTCCCAAGCTGGTTTTGCTGCTGAACTGGAGGTGTAAGAACCATGCCCTGAGTGCAGGAGCAGGAGCTCAGTGGTTGCAGGTGACCTGCTTTCCACCCACCCCTGTCCTGATGAAGAAGAAGCTGTGCTGTCTGACTTGGACACACTTTGTGTGCAGGAATTTTCCTGAATCCAGCCCTTGATTTTGCTGTGCTGCTGTTCCTGGGTGAGCAGTGGAGATGCTGCTGCTCCTGTGGCCTTCCAGGGCAGCAGCAGCCCCATCTCCCTGTTCCTCAGGGGGGACCAGACCTCAGCTCTGTCCTAGCACAGGTTCTCCCATCTGTCACCATCTCCTCTGTGCTTTTCTGTCCAGGTTTGTGGGAACCTGGCACTTGTACTGACAGTAAGCACTGAAAATTCATGTGTGCTTTGGATTTCAAAGGGATTTGGTGTCATTTTGATCTCTTTTAGAGCTTTGCTACTCTTTTTTTGTCCATGAGAATAAATCCTGATTGTGTTGATGATAAGTCCAGCAAGGGCAGCTCCCAGATGAGTGGGAAAACATGTAAACACCGAAGATTTGGAGGAAGGCAATAGATTTTTCTCAAGGTTTGTGTGCTTTTATGAAGTGCAGAACGGCAGTAAAAAATTTATTTTAAACTATAGTTAATCTGTGTGGGGTGAGATGAAAAGAGGCTGAATGCACCAGCCACAGGACTCTAGGTTATGGCATTTCTGTTCTTCAAATCACAATATAACCAGCTCTAAAGAAAACAGAAACACTGAAAACAGTTTTCTGGGGACAAAGTGAATTGCTTATTGCTCAGCTGTGGTTTAGAGGTTTGCTCCCTTTTCCTTCCCCCATTCATTGCTAAGTTATGTCTTCCCTCCTGGTAATTCACAATAAACACCTCAGGGATGGAGGCAGTGATTGAAAAAACATGAAAACGTTTGAAAGCCTTGACTCACTGCCAGCAAACCACCTTCCACTGCAGTTAAATATCTGTTTGCATTTGAATATTTGATGGAATCTGGTCGAACTCAAATGAAACTGTTGCTGGGAGAGAGATAATGCTCCGGCAATCTATAGTAATGATCTGAAGTGGTGCCATTTACAGCAATGGCCCTGCTATGGCTGCTGCATTGTTAATGAGACCACAGAAACACACAGAGCCCATTAATGATGGGGAAAAGCCTGCAGGGAGCTGGGCACCCGCAGCTCCAGGGGGCCCTCAGCTCCCATCCTCTGTGCCAGATGTGGAAATTTCCACTCAGCCCCTGACACGCAGGGATTGCCACCCACTCACCTCCCTGCTGGGGAGACCATGGGAGCATCCCTAACCCATTCCCCTGTGCAAAGGCTGGGATTACTGGAAGCCTGGTGCTTCTGCAAGGAGCACACCAAGGAGAAGTTGGAAGGCAGGATTTCCTATCTCCTCTGATGGCTTCTGAAATGAGTGTGCCTGCTAACCACTAATCTCTGTGCTACTAAACAGTTTCCCTCTGCCATACTGTGACAGTTTTCCCTCCTGCTTTCCTCAAACAGCTACCACAGCCAAGGATGGATCAGCTATAGATCCCCTCACAAGATATAAAACCCTAAACAAAATGAAAAACTCACTTGGCATAGTGGAAGAGTCTAAGATTAAACCTGGAGCTAAAGCTGACCCAGAGGTCATCTCTGAACTCCTGCAATGGCTAAAGATGTGCATCCTTCAATTCCAAGCTGGGTGAAATGTTAGATGTCACTGAACTGGGGAAAGCACAACTGGTGAGGTGACAAATGGTGCCAGAATTCTTCCACAAAGAAAAGAGGAGCTAAAGGAGAAGGGTAATCACATATTTTGAGCAGCTGGCTTCAGGCCAAGGGAAAAAGAGATGTTAGGCTGTCACCACTTCCTGCAGCACTGCTGAAGGGCTATTGGCAGGGAGAAGAAAGCAGGCATTGCCTCACACGCTCACCTTGATCTTCTGAGTAATTGCATTTCCCTGAAGTGTCACTTCCTGCCTGCTCACAGGTGTTCTCAGCTGTGTTTGCTGCCTGAGCACTGGCACCCCCTCAAAGAGGGGCTGTGGAGGCCCTTTCATGGAGCTGTTGCTGGGAATTGAACAGGACAATTCTCATTTCCCCCATGTTTTCTCCATTCCATGTACAGCACCTCCAGTTAAATTGCTGGGAAAAGCTGGCACAGGGGGCTCTGCCCATTGGCTTTTTGTTACTGGCACTGCAAACAGATTTGGGGAGTTTTCCACTCCAGCCTCCCCTGGAGGAGAGGATTTAACCAGCAGAGACTGCCCAAAGGGAGATGCTCTTACCTCAGGCAAAGAGCTGATGCTGTACCTGGAGAGAGAGTCCATGAGTAGGTCACCAACATATCTGCTCCTTGAGAGGTTTCCCTGTGTCTTCTTCTGAAATATGAGGCTCTGCCCCTTGGCTGGCAGGGAATCTGAGATGAGACAGGTCCTGCTCTAAGCTGATCTGACTATTCGGGCACTGGTTTCCAACAGGTTGAGACCTGCCATCAGAACCAAAGAATGACATTTCTTTAGCAGTGACCATTTTAATCCAAATTATTTATTCAGGGAATTTATTAATTTAAAGAAGAAATCGTTAGTCAATCAGATTCTGAGAAATAGCATTTCCTCAGGACTTGCAATACTGAGCTCAGCCTTGTGCTGGCATGTGGGGTGTTTATTCAAGCTCGGCCCTTGAAAAGGGTCACCAAGCCCCTGTCCCAGGGTATTTCTGTTAGCTTTCAATTGCAAATGAACATTGGATAAGGACTTAATCTCCAGTTTGCCTTGTAGAAATTGATTTATCACTTAATAAAACCCTTGCTGTGATGGGGAGAGAGCAGGCAGAGCCTGAGCAATAGCTCTATTGTGCTGTCAGTATAAATTAGAGCTAAAGATGTTACTCTTTAACTACAAGCTTTGGGGTTTCTGTGTTTTTTTACAAGTGCAATTTTCAGCTGACAAAAGGCATCTTGCACAACAGAGTCTTTCCTGTTTAGGTCTTCATCCCACACAGTTTTCACAGCCTTGCTGCCCTCTGAATCTCCTGCAGGCAGCAGCATGCAGAGGAGAGGGGATCAAACTACAGGAGAGGCAGAGTCTGCTTTCTGGGCTGGAAATTGTAGTGTACAGCTATTGATGATAATTATAGGGAAAAGGCTCATTGATTTACACTCTACTTGCTGTAAATCTGAGGTTTCAAGAGGACCAGGGAAAGGAAAAAGTAATAAACTAAGACACCTGTCCTTTTTTATCTGTTGTTGAGAGGATAGAGCTGGCTTCAGGTGTCTGAGGGAGTCATGTTCAGCTCCAAGACAGAGTTAAGTCTGAAGAAAGACTTTACTTCTAAAGTACAGACCAGCTTGTTTTTCCTAGGATCTCACCCCAGGCTGAATAGCTGAAATCTGGAATAAGAGTGCATCAGCTCTGTAGAGATGGCCTTGTCCTGAAAC
This sequence comes from Motacilla alba alba, assembly GCF_015832195.1. Taxonomy (NCBI): domain Eukaryota; kingdom Metazoa; phylum Chordata; class Aves; order Passeriformes; family Motacillidae; genus Motacilla; species Motacilla alba. The sequence goes on along the minus strand of NC_052025.1, from coordinate 14,391,962 downwards.
AAAGGTTCAGCTGGAGCCAGGAGTAAGAGCAGGGTGCAGGGGCACATCTGGGTTCCATCATTTGGGAACTGCCTGAACGTGCTGTCAATCTCCTGCTCTGTAAGGAGACCAAAAAGATGATACAGTGAGTACTGCTCAGTCACTAATACTGAAATGCCAGATATGGATGGATGGATGGATGGATGGATGGATGGATGGATGGATGGATGGATGGATGGAGTGGTATCAGCTCTATCTAAAGCTGAGAGCTCTTGGTCTCCTGCCTGCCTGCAGATGGAAGGATCCTGTTGGTACAGGTTGGACATCCAAGGGAACAGGGAGTGTCACAGTGGCAGCCTGCTGTTTTTATGCAGAGGAGCTGAATTAATATCAGTGGTGGCTATCAATCAAGGAGGCCAGGTCTAGCTCAGAGGTTTCCATGTCTCTTTTTAATCCTGCAGCTTGTTAACACCAGTTTTGTCTTTTGCATTCAGCTTGTGAGAAGCTCCCATGAATTGTAGATTCCATAATTCCTAATTTCACCCAGCCCAGGACGCGGGGGTGGCATCAACCAGCCTGAAATTCCCTGGGCATAAACAGAAATCCTACAGATAATATTAACCAGGGCTTATGGGGTTAATTTACTATGGCATAAAAACTCATAGAGGAGAGGAAGATTTATTTATAAGTTAACATTCATATATATACACATGCATATAGATATATTCATTAACTTGCTAGAATGTATATTGGGAGCAGTTAATACATTCTTCAACAGCTGAGAGATTTCTGTTCAGCTCACAAATTCATCACCACAGTGAGTGATAATGAGCCTTTTGCTGTGGGATGCAAATCCTACAGCATCCCTGCATCCCTGGTGAAGGAGGGACCAGGAATCCAGGCTCTCCCTGATGCTAGGGCTAGACTGAGAATGGAAAAAATGAATTAACCCTTGTCATTTTTGCTAAGTGTGTCTGTAATGAACCATATTTTATTTGAAAGGTAAAAGTATTTTAAACAGAAAGTAAAATGTGGACCTGATGTACTTAATTACTGTTAATCAAAGAAGCATTCGGACCCAACAAAGGTTTTCTAACATTTTGTTAAATCTTTCATACAGTCTCTTTGCTCTGGCAGGACAGAGAACAAAATGCTGGGAATATCTTCCAAGTCAACTTCTTCTAGAAAATGAATAATTGAATTTGCATATTTGTTTGACATGATTTCACACTGCTTTTGGGATATCTTATTTCACTCATTAGTTAATTCATTTGTAGCAACATCTTTTCTTTATTCTTATAATGATTCACATCACAGTGATCGTGGAAATATTTTTCAAAATCACTTTGGTTATCTTATTCATGACTTATCAAAACTTTTGCATATTCTAATCTACAAATTAACATTTAACAGGCATTCAAGGTGTTTTATAAAAATTAAAAATAAATATGTGAGGGTGGGGGTTTTGTGTATCAAAAGTGACTTGCTTTGTATGGAAGAAAAAGAGGGCAGAGAGAGCTGCCCAGAGAAGCAGCCTGTCAACAGCACCATTTCTTGCTGTTATGACCACCAGTGACCAAAATCCTCCAAAATCTCACCTCTCCTTCTGTCTTATTTTTCAAACGAAATGCAAATCTCTTTTTTTGAAGATGGCTTTACTGATCTCTATGATTGTTCCCTCCTCTTCCATTTATTTTAAAGGAAAACACCATTTCTTAATAATAATAAAAAAATTAATTATATTGGAGAGATAGAGATTTATGTGCTAGTGAACACTTTGGTATTCTGCACACAGAAACACTGACCATATGCAATTTTTTTTGTCCTGAAGGTGAAAGAGAGCTTTTCTTTTGTGAAATTCCCCATTGCCTTAAGAACACTTAACAGAAAATTTCCCTCCTTGCACCAATAGGACAGACATTTCAAATTTATCAAGCTGAAGGGAAGGCTGCAATCTTTCATTAGCTGCTGAAGAATGCACCACACCATCCAACTTCAAACATTCTGTCAAAAATATAATTAAGCCATCTTCGAAGTAGTAATAATAATGCTATCTTGTATTTTCCCAGATGCTTTTATCCCTGCAAAGAATATATTTCAGAATTCACAGACCTCCTCCTGTCTCCCTTTATTAAAATAAATGTTGAAAAAATGCCATAGTTACTTGGATTATTTATTTATTTATTCATTCATTCATTCATTCATTCATTCATTTATTTATTTTTTGTGCCCAGCCCACACACCCTTGGCATCTGTTCATCTCCTCATCTCAGCTCCTCTCTCCCTGCAGTCCCTGGGAGAATGATGCCTTCATGCAGGCAGAGCAGGAAAATCAATATAAAGTATGCCCTCTTCTACTTTGTTTATTTATTTGCTTATATCTTTTTTGAGGAAAGTTAAGAAAAAAATCCCTGTCTCTTGCTTGGTTGGCCCTTATGAGGGATTTTAAGGTAATCTTTCATCAGCTTTCCTTACCACCACAGGAAAATTCTCCCTCTCTTGCATTCTTACTTCAGGCAACTGAAGCATGAAATGGAAATCTCATCTGCAGTGGAGAGCAAATGTGTCACCTTATTTATTAATTTCATGATCAGCTGAAGACTTTGATTTATTGGACAAGCCCAGCCAGAGTGTCTTTGAATAGAAGCAAGAATAAAGAATAGCTGTGGAGAGGGTTGCTGAATATTTTCTTTTGATTATTTACACAGAGATGCAATGAGAAATGTCATTTAAAAAAAAAAAAAACGAACAAAAAAAACCAAAACATAGTACAAACCCAGAATCCCTTATGTCTTTTTCCATCCTGTGGGAAGTTTTTCTCCCATTTTCTTTGCCAAGTCTCTCATCCTGGCCTTGGTGACATCGCATTCCAGCCCACGCCTGTACCTGCAGATTGTGGAGTGCTGTACCTTGGATCTGTTTGATTTAGCTAAACTTGGCTGCCAGCATGATGGGTTGAGACCCTGGAGTCCTGGCTTCAAGGTGCCATTGGCCAAACAAGCAGAATTTAAAATATTTGCAAAGTGCTGTGAGCTCTCAGGCACTCTGGAAGTGCTTGGTATTTTCTTTGCAAATGGGATTTGCATGTATCTGAACATTTAAAATCTTGCAAGAGAAGGTGAAGTCACCACAGCCAGGCAGGAGACAGACTAACAGTTATTTCACTGCTTTTGGGAAACAGAACACAGAAGCACTATCTTTCAAAAATCTACATTTTCCTCTTTTTTGCAGCAAACATACACTGAACCAGTTTCATATAAATTACTTTAAACTTGCAATAATAGCAATATATCCAGGAGAATGGTGAAGGAGTTCCCTGTGCAGTGCTGGAGCCTGAGGTCTCAGGTATAAAATCAGGAGAACAGTGAAAGCACAGAGCTGGACATGGATGTTGGCTCGGGTGGGTGCATGTCCCAGAGTGATGTTCCTGCTTCCTTTCCCCAGGGCTCTTAGTGGATCATCTACTGATGGATAGGTTTTAATTACGAGTGGACATGTTTTCCAACATCTGATCTTCATCCAGATGCTAATTCAGAGAGATATTCTGGTCTGGTTTCTGCAGGGGAGTTGGCTAAGATCATCTTGACAGTCCCTTGTGGCACGATAACCCATAAGCCTGGCCAATAAATCACACCACTGCTCCAGTCTTCTCTATGGCATCGCACATGCAAAGGATGCGATGAGGAGGATCAAACCTAGCCCTGATCTTTGTTCAAAGCTCCCCTTTTAAGAGGAAATGCATATTATGAGTGATTCACCCACCTCACTTGACCCACCATTTAATCAATTAGTGGGGAAGTACAGACTGTCCTTGGATGTGCACGTGTGCAAATCTCCTGTTTTATTCCTGAAAGGCAATTAAGCTCATAGGCATAAAACAATTATGCTTTAAAGTTTCCTTTTTCCTTAAGGGGAAGCCTGTGGCATTTAAAAAACACATATTTAGAATTTTAAAGCCTTTGTTTTTTGGTGATGTTTGAGGGATGTGGGGCTAGAGAGTTACTGAGTTAGATGGCATCAAAAAGAGCAGGAATGAGTCCCTGTTTGACAGCTTGGAGAGAAACTGTAAATGTGAGACATAATTTATATGTATTTTAAAAATTCAACAACAGCAAATAATTCAAGGGACTCTAGCCAGCTGGTCTTCCTTCTAAAACTGGATACAGCAAGCAGGAAGTCTTTGCACAGCAATGATGACATGCAGGAGCCTTCTCTATAAATTTACACATTCATCAAGCCTTTGTGGAATAATGAGCTACAATCTAGCCAGCCTGGGGCAGTCTGCTGTAATTGTTATGATTTGTTTTCAAGATACAGTACAAATTCCTTGGTAATCTTTCCTGAATTTTAATAAGGGGAAGGGAAGACTTAATTAAAGAATCCTTTGTACCTTCTATGGCAACTGCCATCTGCGAGTGCTTCATTCTGGGTCTTATCTCCATCGTGCAGCCCCCAGCTCTGCCTTTGTGCAGGGTGCTGGTAACAGACTCAAGGAGTGAAATGCCCCTGCTGAGAGGGTTTTGGGAAGCATGAACCACTTTGGCATCTTCAGTGGAGAGGCAAGGGCCAGAGCCCTTTGATCAGCCCTGATGCATTAGAGCATTTATTGAAGACAAATGGCATTTATCTCAAGACAAATTAATGGCATTTATTTCAAGACAAATTAGGGAATACCCAGTTTACATATGAAAGAATCACAACACTTTTTTTTTTTTTTTTTTTAAGAGGTATGTATAACTTAATTGACTTCTACCAAGAGTAGTCTCTGGTGTCAATAGGGCCTTTTGTGTGTGGCTATAAATGGGCTTTTATTTTCACAATGAAATAGGGAAATGTATCTACCAACAGAAGCTGTCAGTAAAGAGGTGAGCTTCTCACATGCAGCTCTGTACAGGCTAAATTGATAATTTATTTGGAAATAAATCCTCCCCACCCACAGTTTCAAGAATAAGTAACTTTTATAATAGGAGTTTTTAATTAAGGCTGGGTACCCCAGCTTACAAGGGCCTGAAAATCCAAATAAGAGGATGGATTTCTTTGCTAGTATGACCCAGAAAATGGCTGGGATTTCAGAGCAGGATGTGTCTGGCAAAAAGAATTCTAGAAACTAACTCTCCTTGACTTAAGGCAGAAGGAGAAAACACCAGAGGCCTCTAATGGAGCCCTTGCTCCCTCCTGGCAAATATATATTCTTATGTACCTTTTGCTGTAAGAAATTAAAAGTTTAGCCAACATCTTGTTCTTTCTGTTCTGCTAAATGATGCCTGGTATAGCTGGGAAAGCTCTCCTAATTTCCTCTCTTTGTTACATTCCTACTCCCTTCTTTCCTATCCATCTATCCTATATGCCTGTGGGCTGAGAAGCTGCTTTGGTGTGGGAATCCTCAGCACTGAGTTCTTTCCTCCCCTGTTAATCCCCCTTAGGAGCAGCCAGGATGTGATTATTAATCACTCACTGGAGAGTCAGGAATGTAATCTCTAGACAACATCCATCCAACTTAAGCCTGCCCTTAATGCTAGTTTTTGGAGAGATGTCTTGGGACTTTGTGTCTTCTGTTACACCTTGATATGATCACACAGGAATCCTCATGGGAGTGGAGGAAAACCCTGGCAGACCTGATAGCCAGGCTTTCATTTCTTCCTTTCTGACTGCACGCGTGGTGTGATGGCATTGTTTCAGCTGATGGGTGTGTGAAAGCCTGAGCTGTGGACAGAGGGGTTAATTTGTTGAAAGAAAAATTGATGCTTTTTGTCTTTTTCCTCTCCTCTTTTTATCCATTTGCATCAAAACTCTATCAAGCAAACTGCTTTCCTCTACATCTGGAAGGATTCAGTTTGTATTTTACTTCTATTGCACTTTTGTGTCCTTCCAGCTCTGTTAGCATAGATCAAAACAATCTAGGAGCATATGTTCCTATCAGATTTAATGTGTAGACTTTCTTAAATCTCTCAAAAGACCTTTCAGATCTAAGCCTACGTTTAAGTAAGCAATTAATTATTGCATAGCTCTTCCAATGAAAACACAACTTGTTTTCAATTTAAACTGCAATTCTGGCTCTTTTGAAGTTTCCTGTCTGTTCATTCCAAGCTAGGGATTGTGCAAATCTGATCTCAGACAGTACCTGTCAAATCATCAAAAGGCATTGGGGAGCCTCCTCGTGTCAGGAAGAATCTCCAGTTCTTCACTCACCCCCGTGGAGTTCAGGGACCAGCAAATTCAGCCACACACACCAGTGTGTGCAAAGCACTGAACTAAAACCTTTCTCTAAAACACCCAAAACACAGTATCTTGCCCAAAAAGACACAGCCTTCCTATAAAAACAGGGGGAGAACATTTAATTCATCCTCTGACACTGTGAAATGTCAGGCAGGAGGGAGTCCTTGGGGAGGGAGAGGATTTGGGAGTGAAGTGTTTCTTGTCCTGGTTCGTGAGCCAGGGACAAAAGCTGGGAGTGATTTTCTGAAGAGAGGAGGTATCTGTGATTCAGCTGTCATGTTCTCTGCTCCTGGCCACCCAGTGCCCTGACAGGGCAGGGAAATATTTCCCACCAGAGCTGGGGTGAAATATCTCTTTCTACTGGAAAGCTCCCACGGCTTGTCATGCAGTAAATCAAGTTCACCATGCAGAGCATCACCTGCTGCCAGCCCAACAGAAGGCACCAGAGCAAAGCACAGGAAGCCCCATAAATACACAGAAAGAGCAGAGGATGAACGTGGAGCTTGTTGTGTTGGTTTTTGAAGGACAGGGTGTAATTCATCACTTGGGGGCAATCACGAGAGGGATGTTGAAATTCCTCAGAGAGCACAGAGCTTATAAATAATAATGAACAGAATAAAATGCAAATGGCCTGGAAGGAATCAATAGTCATGAATGAAATCAGCCTTCAGATCCTAATTGAAATGAAAATGAGATGCATATTCAATATGTGCTTAATAGAATATACATGATATGAGCATCCTGAGCTAATGAACAAGATCTTTCCATCATGCACATACACACAGGCAGGCCCCCCTCCTAGGAAGAGAATGCCAATAGATGCACCCAGCCTCACCATACCTCTGTGAATTGCTATGTATATATACATATATATTGAGGATAATGGAAACAATGAACTTTTAACCTCTGTTAGGTCTCAACAACAAACAGCCACAAAAAGAGCAGCTGTTGTTTCTGAATATCCATGAAACAGTAATAGGTATTTTGCATATTGCTCCAAAATTAATGGAAGCTTTTGTTTGTGTCAGAAATAGCATGTGCAGAGGCTTTATTCTCCTTTGTATTTCAGGCCATTTTGCAGTAGCTGATTAGGTGCCCACATGCTAATTGCTCTGGTTCCTGGTAGCCCTTCCTAGGACCTCACTGACCCACACAGAAGAGTGGGAGCTGCTGCTCTTTGAGTCTAATTACAAACAATTGAATTATTTCCTGCATGAAGCTGAGCTGGGGATCTCATGTTATCTCAGCAGAAAGCAGATGTGCACTTCTGTGGGGATGACTTGCCCTGATATGCTAAACACTGGCACACTCCCTTGCAGTAAGGAAAAAGATCCCTGCTTAAAACCAGATTTTTGGTGTTTGTGACTTGGAAGGACGAGCAGCAGAGACAGGAACATCAGTGTCCTGTGCAGGAGGGTCTTGGCTAGGGCTGCAAACATCAGCTGTCATGCACAGCACTGCTGAGACAGGAGCAGGAGATGGTCCACAGCCCTGGGACCCACGGAATCCTGACAGCTGGGTGGATGTGAGGCACCATGGCTCATGTGGGATCACCTCCCTGAGGTTCCACTCCTCCTGTGTTGGAGAATACAAGTTAAAAGATGCCCAGTTCTCTGCTGAAATGCTGATTGCCCTTTGCCATGCTGGGTGCCTCCCCCAGCAAAACAGAATTAGACATTCTTCTCTTGGGATAAAAACCCAAAAGCCAAGAGTCCTAATTGGAATTCTGCCACAGTTCAACCTCTCTGCCTCCAATTCCTCATCTCCACCCCATATCTGTCCTGAGGCTTGAGTGTTTAACATTGCAATGTTTTCAAAATGTTCTAAATGTTTTGTGCTAAATCCTATCTGAAAGTACCTAACTGTTTAACAGATGGAGCTTTTTTTATTGCTTTGCAAAGCAAATGTCATCTGTATTGAATTTCTTGCCTTGTCTGCTAACAGAATTCTTCTCTCTGATTTTATTTTTCCATTCCTGTGGAGATGGGGTTGCTGGGGAGGGAGCTGAACACAACAATTAAGGGGCCAAAAATCTATTTCTTGCTTTAGTATCCAGCATTAATGTTACTGCCTCATCACTACTGAGCCAGAATCCCAATTGGATGTCAGACTGATGAGGTCTTTATCCCAGACCCATTATTGGATGGAAACACATTCTTCTGAATCTGCAGTCTATGACTGGATGGGGGCACTACTGACAGGGAAAAAAAGTGTGTTCTGAGTGTAGCAGAAAGCTGAAGTAAAATCATCCGTCCCTTACAGCACAACTCTTCTGACACACTGAAGGCTTTGCCAAGGGCCACTCAGCTAAGCTAAGGGCCGTTAAGCTGCCACAGAAATCCCTGTGGGTTTTCCTCATGGGAAAAATGGCTGAAAATGATCACTGGTGTAAACTGCAGGGGTGCAGCTTGTGCTCTTGCCCCTTGCTGAGAGCCGAGCACAGAGAATGCCTGCAGGGAGCAGGGCAGTGCTCCTGGCTGTGCTGCCAGCAGGGATTGCTCTGCCCCACCACGCTCTGCCCTGTCTCAGCATCTCCATCCTCAGACACGAGCACAGCACTTTGGGAGGCCTGTGACCCACAGCTATTCTCACAGCCAGCTGAGTTATTCTTCCTGTTGTATTCCTTTCTCTTCCAGCAGATGGTTGTCTGTAGCTGTTCTTTGTAATGTCTCTCCTTATTTACTGGCTCCAGGCAGTGGAAAGCCAAGAAAAGGGAGAACATTGAGATGATGGACCTGTCTTCATCACCTGGCCTGCATCCTGTCACCCTGCTTCCCAGCCCTGGTGCACTGGGTTCCAATCCTTCCTCCCTGAGACCTTACAGCCTCTGCACCTTCAGGAGCGTGGCGTTGAGTCATGAGCAATAAGCTTGGAAGGACTTGAATCTATTCCAGGCTGCTGCTGCCAGGTACAGCAGATGCTATCTGTTAGATTTTACTTTCCCAGAAATTCTTCTGATTCATAAAACATTCAGGATTGTGGACCCCTATTTTGTCAAGTCTTTCCTTCCTGCAATGAAGCTTTTGGCAGTGGAAATGTGTATGAATGACTACAGAGCTGGTCTTCTTTATTAATATCTTGGTTGGCCAGAACATTGTTGGATAAGCCATGGATGGTCCTGGGGAGTCTGCAAGGCATCAGGAAGTGATTTTCCAGATGAGAAGTAGAAAAGAAAGAAAGAAAGAAGGAAAAATCTGTTTTGAGCCATACACACAAATTTCCATGGATGCAAACAAACAAAATGGAGAAGAATTAATTCAATTAAAAGCATTTAATTTAAACCTTGTTTTAGGAGTTTTTAAGTGATAACTCATGTAGCTACACTGCATGGAGTTTCCTTGGACTTTTTTTCTTTGTATTTCTTTTCCCTAAGTAAGACAACCCCTCAGTTAAAAGGATCAGAACACTTTGAAATAATTGTTGAGAAGCAATTCCTCTTGCTGTTCTCCCTGGGGAGCAGCACTCCAGGGTGGATGCTAGTCCCAAAGCAGCTGGAGACATCTCAGCTCTCAGGATGTGGCTCTCAGCACGTCCCTTAGTGCTGGCAAGAAGGAGAGGAGAGCTACACACATGGGTCTGGAGCATGTGTTGTTGGTGCTGACCCTGGCAGGGGCTGACCCAGGCTGTGCTGGCAGTGTCACAGCTTGCAGGGAGGTTCCACATTCCTGACATCCCTGTCTGAAGGGGACACATGGCAGTGCAGCTGAGCCAGCCCTGACAACCTGACCCCACACCTCCCCTGCCAAAGGGCCACTGCTGCTGCTGCTGGAGGGTACCAAGAGCAAACTGAGGGGTGTGAGAATGGCTTTGCATGAAATACAGTCACTGCTCAGCTGAAATTCCCCTCCTTTTTGGCATATCGAATATCCACATGTGATATACACTGATAAGATACATCTATTTCTAAATCCACCTCATGCTGCTTAGAATAGGGGCAGGAGTCATTCACCTTATACGCAGAGGTTGATGGAAACAGGATGCTGTGAGTTTCAGGGAAAATACTTACAATAAAACCTGATCTGGAGTCAGTAAAACATCCATCATTGTCAGCCCTTCCTCACTACTGGCCCTCTTCTTCTATTTCTACACTTTGTGTGAGGATTATCAACTTTCCCCTCACATTTTGGAAGACTTTTGTTGCAGTGACAGTATTAAGATCAGCTTAGCATTTGTTATGCTGGTTTCAGATTTTTTTTAAGCACAAAAGAAATTTATTTTAAACAGTAAAATTACCAGATGGGAAGCTAATTTAATAAGTTGATCATATCTTTTCATTTTAATTAGAAGACTGCACATAGAGCTGTCTTCTTGAAATACAACCTGACACTACTGCAATAATCCCAAACTGTCAGATCTGATTTTGTTTTCCAAGTAGGAGCTAAAGAGTGCTTTAATTTCTTTAAAAGTACATTAGAGAGGATAACATTTCATTTACAAGGGCATTCTTTAAGGAAGACTGACTCAGGCAGCCAGAGACATGGAAAGTGAAAAAGTTAAAACCAACTGAGTTGATAAACAATTATGACCACCAAATGAAATAAGCAAATAAAAACTGCAAAGGAACATCCCAGTTTTGCTACCTAAACCTTTGCTATCTTTCTACAAGCCATGGGTAGAATGCTACTGCAATTCACAATACAGAGCTTATTTTAATATTCTGCTCTGTCTACACATATTCCATGGATGGGAGAACTGGGCTTTATCTCAATATTATCAAGGCCTTTCCATCTTAAATATAGTGTACAAAAACCAGGCTGACTGGAACTGAATACAGTATTCATGGAGAGAACAAATACCCACAAAATTTCACCAATATCTGATGAAAATCAAGATGTACCCTCTGGAGAGAAGATTATGTAGACCCACCCCCAAACATAAGTGAATATTCTATTTTTACATATACCTGCTTCCTAACTCTGTTTCCAGTGAAGGAAATACTAAATTATTTTTTAAATTCCATTTTTATCCATGAGAACCATCTCAGAAAGTTATTAAGGGACAGGAAATGCTGGCCGATAGTAATGTGGTTAAGGAGCACATTACATTATAATCATTTTACCTGAGTTCAGATTAAGATTTTTAAGCCACAGAAGAAACTATTTCTCACTCTTTTCTTGTCAGAGATTGAGTACCTGGAACAATTCAGAGGGGAGATAATACTTGCTGAGTTTAACACAGGGAAAAGGTTGTAGTAGAACATCTCACAGGGAAGTTTTGGGTAAAGTTGCATCTATTTTTTTTGTGTAGTGGAAAGAAAAGTCCCCACCTCCAGATATGTTTAAGTTACAGGGACAACAGTGATTTTATCAAGAGGAAATGGGAGTTAGGGAAATATTCCTTGTTTCTAAATAGAAACATTCATTTTTCTCCCATCTCCTAATGCATGGGATGTAGTCAATGTGAAATATTGCTCTTCAGCTGCCTCAGCATGCATGTCTGCTACTCAAGCACTTTCTTGGCTTGATTTAATTTCAAAGCCCATTCAGACTCTATTCTCCCTGTGCTATAGTTCTGGAACTGATTCAGGTTTCAAATCATATTTTGCTGTTTTCCCTCAAGAGTAAAAATCAGAGCTGACTCCTGTGGGCACTAGCAGATTTTCACATGAGCTAGAGGCAAACCTTAGGGTTCATTCCACACACACTCTTTTGTAAGAGTGTCTAGCTTGATTGAAACATGCAAAAAAGCATCACCTATACCTGTCATCAGCACAGCATTTATCTAAGAAAAAAAGGCTTGCAGATGAAAATGATCCTGGGAAAAACTGCAAATCCAAGATGAATAAAATCAAGTGGCCTCCTTTTAAATACCACAGAAACATATTGGCAAACCTTTACCATTAGACTGGAAAATAAATATCCATCCACTCATGGTCAAATTTCAAATGAACATGATCTAACTAATCAATTTTTGTTTATTTAGCATGCTCTAACTACTCAAGTAAATCTAAATTAATGGCATGAGTAATTGGATTCATTTAAGACCTTGCATTTCCTTTCCTTATGCTCTGCTGCTCGCTGCTGCTTAAATGGGAGCAGCCAAACCATTTTCTTCTGTGGGCCACACAGACAACACACTGATCACCAGAATTTGGGTCCCAGGCGCCCTTTTCAGAATTATCCTCTCACATGTGGCATAGCCAATGATTAAACGTGCCAGATAGCTTAGAGCTCCAGAACAATTCAAACCTGAGACTTCCAGCAAAGAAAAAATCATGTGTACAAAAGAGAACCTACCCAGTGCTATTCCCACTAGAGGAGAGGGAAGAGGTTAGTTTGAGGTTGACAGCAAGACTTTGGAGGCCTTGGCATGTAGTATAAATGTCTTCTGGCACACAGCTGAGCCTCTGGGCCTTGGTATGTGATGTGTGCTCCTGCCTCTGCTGGAATTCACGGAGGGAGACATTGCTTACTGGGGACTGCACTGGAGCCCAGGTATGCATGGGATGGATTTTACAGAGGCTGAAGTTTGTACCTCATAGTGAAAGCACTACCTGATAGTGGTTTGTACCTCAGGGCCTCTGATCCCTTCTTTAATAATCAAGTCTGCTCTCCTGCAGGCCTCCTTCCCCCTCCCAACACATAAAACCCCCATGTCTGTCCTGTCCCATGAATTCACGTGCTGTGATGGATCTACACATGCACAGTTCATATTTACTCCACTCTTTTCTGGGAATATGGTTCTGCAACCCTGTTGGCAACACAGGGTGACTACAGCAGCTTTCTTTGCTGTACAGCAGGTAATTTGTGTCAGCCTTTGTCTTTGGAGCCTGGAGCTTTACATGCTCAAAGCAGGTTTGCTTGGCAGGAATTTGAAACATTTCTTATGTCTTGGAGGAGTTTTTCCACTTACAGTTTCCTAAAGTGGGGTCTAAGGAGAGAATCACTCCATTTGACTACTCTTGTTTAAACTGGAGTGGTCTTATAATTCAGCCCCTTCCTGTCAATCCACACTCATGGATGAGATCCTGAAGCCCACCTTCCACCAGCAGCCTCCTCTCCTCACACACCCTGACACTCCTCTCATCCAGCAGCTTCTTCAACAGGGAGAGGAGAGGAGAGGAGAGGAGAGGAGAGGAGAGGAGAGGAGAGGAGAGGAGAGGAGAGGAGAGGAGAGGAGAGGAGAGGAGAGGAGAGGAGAGGAGAGGAGAGGAGAGGAGAGGAGAGGAGAGGAGAGGAGAGGAGAGGAGAGGAGAGGAGAGGAGAGGAGAGGAGAGGAGAGGAGAGGAGAGGAGAGGAGAGGAGAGGAGAGGAGAGGAGAGGAGAGAAGAGAAGAGAAGAGAAGAGAAGAGAAGAGAAGAGAAGAGAAGAGAAGAGAAGAGAAGAGAAGAGAAGAGAAGAGAAGAGAAGAGAAGAGAAGAGAAGAGAAGAGAAGAGAAGAGAAGAGAAGAGAAGAGAAGAGAAGAGAAGAGAAGAGAAGAGGAGAAAACTCCTACGCAGACCTGGGCACCATTTAATCCAGCCCTTTGGTTTCTGGTGCCCCTGTAATTCAGTTATTCCATTAGTAACCAAGAAGAACTGCATCCTTCTTTCATCCCATGGTGAAAAGGCTGGTGCTACCTGTTGTAGCTTTGTTTATATCTTAGCTACATCCCCCTGCTCTCTCTCACAGGCATAGCAAGGAACAAGCTGGAGGCTGCTGCATGGAGAAAGGGAGTTCTTTAGGTAGGGGCTGGGATGGGGGGTTCTGATAATATTGTGTCATACCCTGAGAATATATCTTAGAGCCTGTCTCTTTTCTCTCAGGAGGCTTTTTCTGATAGACCAGGCCTTTTTATGGAAAGAGAACACTTTTCACCTAAAATGTTGAAGGTTTTGCGAGGCAAAGTTGGATCCGAAAGGGAAAGAAAAAAAAAAAAAAAGAAGTTACTTCTACCAGAGTTTTTGTGGGAGAGAACAATCTTCTGGGTGCTCTCAGTAGTTCTGTCCTCTCTGTGTTGTGGTTAAAATTGCTCAGCAGTGAGGCAAATTCCTGGAGCCTGGACCCCTTAGCCCAGATGAAAATGGTGTGAAGGATGTGAGGGTGAACAGGCAGGAGAGCAGGAAAAGGCAAAGGGGTTTTGGACCAGGAGCAAACAGCGTTGTTAAAATGGCATATTTTCTAACTAGCAGCAGAACTGCTGACTCTGGTTTAGATTATTGTTCCTTGCCTTCCATGAGCACTAATAGGCTATAAATAAACCCACAAAACCTTACTGCCAGGGAAAGCTAATTTCTGGTGCATTTACTGATGTTTAGGGCTTTCTTTTCCCAGCAGATGAAATCACTGGAGTGTTTGCTCTGATTTGGTGTATAGGAGCTTAAATCAGAGCTTTGCTTGGACCAGCTCCCAGCCTTCCTTTTGTTGTTGGATCAGCGATCTTAGCGTGAATTTGCAAGGGGCCAAAGGAATTAAGTGCCCACACTGACTTATTTTGGTCATCAGGGTGCCCACATTTGCCTTACAAATGCAAACTTTTAAAAAGTACACTCTGTTTTCAGCAAGAAACCTACTGAACAGACTTCTAAACCCAGGAGATTTTTTCCATGGTATCTTACTTGAATTCTTCCTTTGGATTTTGGTCCATGCAGCAGGGGAGAGGTGCCAGTGCTGAGAACACCTGAAAAGCAATTAAAGGCAGCAGCTGCTGAGGGACTGCTTCTTTATTGCCCTCCACTGAAAAGGTTCATGGAAAACTATTTACTTTCCCTGAGCTGCTGAAGAAAATGTTAGACAAGTTGTAGCTCTGTGCAGAGGTTTGTGCTTGCTCTAACCTCTCGCATCCATTTGATATCTGCAAATCTATTGACAAATTATTTCCTATCTGCTTTTCACACTTGCTAGATTCCTGGGATGAGAGAGTCTTTATTTCTTTGCAGGGCTGCACTACAGCCAACTAGATTAGAAAATGTTACTTGCTGATAGATTTTTTTTTTTCCTTTTAGCTGCCTACAGAATGCTATACCGAGGTGCACTGAAAAAAAAATGAATTCCACACCAGAGATATGATTTTTCTATTAACCTTCTCACCCCAAACTTCTTCAGAGATGTTCATTTTTCCCCCCTGGATTTCTATAGAATTTTTCCATAAAGGCTGAAGAAGTTTGCAGAAATCAGCCATTCTTAAAAGAATTTCTTCATGCTCATATATCTATACATTGATTTTAAAATCAGATTCCTTGTAAATATACAATTCTACTATAGATGAGGCTGGTGAAACCAGGCTTTGGTGAAACCCAGCTCTGCTGTGTTACTGGTACAAGATGCAGGAAAAGGCATCCAGGAGCTGGTATCACACATGGTTCTCTATAGAAATCTGGTGTTTGACAAGAACTGGAATGGTAAAGAAAATGGTATTTTGGGGACTGACCAGCCCATGTGGAGTGAGTCTGCAGCTCTTCTTGGCCAAGTCCACCAGCAAACCAGCCTGTAAAACACCATCACTGGTATGAGCAAGGATGTGAAGGCAGGCGCAATTAACCAAACTTTTTGAAATCTGGAAAAAATCCATTTCATATGCAGCTGAAGACAGCCCTGCAGAAGAGTTCATCCCCATTCCAAAGGGAGAGTTCCCACATTTTGTTTGCATGAGTACTTGAAGAACAATATGCAGAGTGCTGCCATCAGAGAGGTATTTGCAATCAACCACAGCCTAATGCAACCCTGTCTCATGGGGTTTTTGGTCTTTTTTCCCTTCCCTGTTCTTTCTCCTACTCTTCTTTGTGGTTTATTGTGTCCTTTCAAGCATTAATTTCACAACAGATAAATAAAATTCCCTACTGACTGGGGTGCAATGGCAGTCAGACCAGGATTTACACTTCCAGTTTAATAAAACCAGTGAGAATGATTTGTAAAACCAATGCAAGAAAAATGCAGGAGGGAAATTTCAAGGATCTCTCAGTTCATGGGCATGATTGCATGAGATGGAAGAAATAGCTTTGATTTCTTCTGATCTAAGCAGAGTTCTCATGACCCTCACACAGTTACAGTGGTCCTACATTCCTTCTTTATAATGGATTGATGTTTATTGCCTAGGATTTGGGATTTTTATCCTGAAATCTGAAGAACTATTAGTTTCAAGATAACTTATGGCTACACATAAATCTAATTATTCAAGACAGCTTTCAGAAAAGGGCCAATGTGGTAATGACTCCCTTGAATTCTGGCTATGAGTTTGAGCAGGCTGACTTATTTCTGTTCTGCAGGCACCCAACAAATTTATTAATCTTACTGCAACAGTTATATATCAATGCTTTGTGCTGTTAACTATTATATTAGAAAATTGGGGACTCAGAAATCTCTCCAATTATTAGTGGTTGCTGTGGAGAAAGGACTAGACCATGATTTTTACCGAGGCAGATGTGTTTGACTTCACACCACTCTCCTTTTCCCTGGTGTGTTATTGATGGTGCTCTGTTGCACTCATTCTTCAGAGAAAAAAGTAATTCACCAAATAGAACAGTTTTCCCTGATGTCCACATTTCATTGTGTTGTAGTGCTGTTATTTTTTCCCCTAAATTTTATCCATCCTTTGTCTAGTATATGTGGGCCTTTGAGGACAAGCACAGGAAAATAGGAAAAAAAATACTCTGGAGACTTCAGTCTTCCTTATTTATAACAAAGAGCAGAATTGCATGTAAGGGCTGTAAGGAGGTGTGTAAAAGGGATCATGATTTAACAGACAGAAGTCTTGATAGGTTTTCTTATTCCTGCACTTTTAAAAAACTTATTTCCTTTACATATATCCCACACCCCATCCCATGGCAGCTCAGGATACTCGGGCAGACAAACACAGACACTGTTACCAAGGCAGCAGCAGCACACAGACACCCCGCTGCTACCATGACAGCAAATGTTATATGGTTTAAATATATATATTTGTTTGTGTGCACACATCTGTCCTGGCTTTAGGCCTAAATCCCACAGGTCAATGCCAGAAGCTGCAGTGATTTAAGACCACGGAGTTAGGCTGAATGGAGTGAAAGCTAAGCACATGCTTAAGCTTGCTTCTCGATGGGAACCTTCTTATCCAATTAAAACTGGGAGGACAACGACAGTCAGAAAGCCAGGAGATCCATCAGATCATCAGGGAAAAGGAGTGCAAGTTGTGACCCTTCATCACAGCTTCCCAGGCAAACAGGGCCAAATCCTTGGAGCCGCTGTATCCTACAGGGTCTCCCCCAAGTCAGGGTTCTCCTTGGCCATCTCCAAGTAATACCCAACAGACAGAGTAAATACTTTTAAATTTTGCCTGCCATCCAGAAGGCTTGTTGCATTATGTTTTTGTCCAAATAGATACAAATATTGCCCCTCATTATCCATAACCCCTGATATGTTGTGGGTTTTGATTTTTTTTTCATGAAATAATTAAGCCTGTGTTCTGTTGGCAGCCATCACATTTGCCTCTGTGAAGCCAAGTCTTTCCAAGTTTATTAGATTTACAATTTCCAAGAAATAGCTTTCATAAGCAGAGGTGCCCATTAGTTCTCCAGCTATTTCCTGTCTTATCCCCAGGTTGTTGCCCATGCCAGATTCCCATGCAAGGGTGGTCTCATGTTACAAAAAAAGCCTCTTTCTCTCTGAAGAACACCAGCTTCTCTGACCCCACACAGATATAATGATGACTTTAAAACACAGAGTGCAGCAATTACCCATGCACGTGTCACAAATCAGGTCCACAGAATTATTTACTGTCTCTCTGCTTTTAATTTTGTCCTTGTTCTGCATCTTATAAAGGTCCCTGTCACGCTGCCAGCGTTTTGGTGCCTGTTATTTATTTTATTTACTGTTGCAAAATGAAAATATGTGTAAATCCATAAATAGCTAATACAAGAAATATTGCTTCTGTGACATAAGTCTGAGTCTTTCATGGCTCTTGCATCAAATGAATGGTCCAATGGGTCAGGCAGCTTCAGCCAATCTCCCAGCACCCCATGACATTTAAATATAATTTAGCTTTCAGGGTAAGGAGGGAAGAGGGGAGGGGAAACTGAATGAGTTATGAAAATACAAATTAAATTACATTACTATTGCTTTACAACAGCCTGTGCCATATTAAATAGCTGACGTGCCTGTTCCAAGACCTTGTCTTGTTACTTTTACATTTATGTAAACTTACTTCAGTTAAAAAGAGAGCAGGAAAAGAAAAATCAATTGAAACAGAAGACAGAGATTTAATTTAGCTGGGGGGAAATCAGATCAAGGAAGGCAAACGATGAAGATAAAAGTAACCCCTGTCCCAGTGTAGGGAGAGAGTGGCTGTCTGATGTTCATTAGAATTAATTAACAGCATTCTGCTCCTCTGGGACCTGGGGGGCTGAGGAGGGTGGGATTTGCTGCTGTTCCAAGAATGAATTAGAAACACAGACCAAAGGAAAAGGGAGCCAGGGGTTCTCATCCTTTAGGACTACAATGGGTCGGTAGATATAGATGTGGATGGACAGAAGTGAGGTGGTTTAAGCACAGCCCTTCCTCGCCACAGCTGTGGTGGAAAAAGGCAGTGACTGCTGGATTATTCTGCTGACAGTGTACCTGGGAAAATGAGGTTTATGTGATCCACGCTGTGCATGCAACTGTCTGCCTCTGCCTCTGTAAAAATCATGGTGTCCACTGGCTGATTCCAATGAGATACCTGAATAATCTGAAAGATTTTAAGTTCCCAGAAGGAAATAGGCCAGCAGGTAGAAAAGTGTCTGTGTCTATGTTCAGGCTGATACTAGGAATGGACTCACATTCCTTATGAGACACTAGAGAACCAACATTAGACATATCATTAACATCCCAGCACTGCCAAGCTCATCACTAACCCATGTCCTCAAGTGCCACATCTACACATCTTCTCAATACCTGCAGGGTTGGTGACTTCACCATGGCTGTGGGCAGCCTGTTGCAGTGCTTCACAACCTTTGGTGAAGAAATTTTTCCTCATATCCAATCTAAACCCCTCCTGGCACAACATGAAGCTATTTCTTCTTGTCCTGTCCCTTGTTACGTGGGAGGAGAGGCTGACCCCCACATGGCTACACCCTCCATTCTGGGAGTTGTGGCACCAAAAGGTCACTCCAGAGCCTCCTTTTCTCCAGGCTGAACTCCCCCAGCTCCCTCAGCTGCTCCTCATCAGACTCATGCTCCAGTTCCTTCACCAGCTCCATTTTCTCTGGAGATTCTCCAGGCCCCCAATGTCCTTCTTGTAGTGCAGGGCCCAGAACCGACCCCAGGATTCGAGGTGCAGCCTCACCAGTGCCAAGTACAGAGGGACAATCACTGCTCTTGTCCTGCTGGCCACACTGCTGCTCACACAAGCCAGGATGCTGTCAGCCTTTTTGGCCACCTGGGCACACTGCCAGCTCATATTCAGCTCCAATCCAGACGATTAAACCTGGGATAATCCAAATACCAGACACAAAATGGCAGGAAAGAGGTTTCGTGAATTCATGTGGGTTTTTTCCCCACATCTCTCCCCAAGAAGTCCTGCCAGGAAGGCTGTTCGTGCCAGCCTGAAGACCCTGTGCCCACACTTGGTGTGTGCCAGAGGAGGAGAGGCAGCCAGGCTGGGAGTGTGAGCAAGCCAACAGACCTGCTTCCAAGAACACGGGAGGCAGCTGAGTGTGGAAGGACACAAACTTTGTTTGTTTGGTTTGGATTGGAAAGGAAGGCTCATTTTAAGCTTCATAGGGTTTTTTGAGGGATGGAAGAAATCAGCCTTTACCAAATGCAGGGAAAAACTGACTTTTCAAAACCTGTAGAGGATCAGGGCTTAAACAAACAGAGCCTCTGAAATTAAATCATGCAAATGTGCTTGACAGATTCCCTGTTCAGAAAATGGTGCCCAAGAACAAATAGTTCTTTGGCTGTTGAAATGTTACAGGATATTGGCCGCCTAAAGAAATGAAAATAACCCCCTGAATCAAGACATTCTGCATCCCCTGAGCTGCTGTGCTCCTGCTCTGTGGTCAGGGGGTGTGAGCACTCTCAAGATGGTGATGACTGAATGATTTATGAAGTCCCTTTTTCAAAGGATGCCTTGAAAGGTGCATCTGTATAGCTGATCCCAGCCAGCCATGGAATCAGTCTCTGAAGACTGTTCCACGTGTTGTCTGTTCATCACATAAAAGCAGAGTGTGGTCCACTGGAGCCTTTGTTTGCTGCCTCTCCCAGCAGTTTAGAGAGGGGACAAATGTGAGCAAGGTACATGGGCTGCTCAATTCAGTATTCAGTAATAAAGACTAAGGGGATGGGGACAAAGCAGAAGGTCATGTTGGTGGCCTGCTTAGATCTGTCCCTCCAAACCTGCTGCAACCTCAAACTTCCAGAGTGATCCTTCCAGATCAGTAAGCTGATTCCATCAGATTAGGAAGATATCATGTTGTTGGGGAAAAAAGACCTCTTCATTGGGATCATTTGGCCATGGAACAACATGCATAAGAACTTCCTTGGCTGGACGCTGACTTGAAAAGCAGGAAAAGGAGGGGGAAGGAGCAAGAAGCCTCTTGGACTTCACTCTGACAATCTGAAAATTAACCAGGCATTTTGACTATCAAGCTACCCCAAAACACATGAGCAGTATGAAGCATGAAGTTAGAGCGAGATCTGAATTTGATGGGTCAATATCTTCAGTGATTTGATTGCACTAAATTCAATCTTTAGTTCAGAGAGGTGACACAGAGCTGAAAATTGAAGCTCAGCTACTGAAATTGAGTCTCGGGAAGGCAAGAAAGCAGCAAGGCATAAAGGGAAAAGAAAATAATTTTCTTAAATAACTTCCCTTTAGATTCCTGTAGCTAAAGCCAGTGTTTGCCAAGAGATAATCCATGCATAACTCTGCCTCCTTTGCTTTGGAAAGGGAGTCACTGGGGGCCAGACTTTGAAACCCCAGCACCCAGCAGCCAAGTATGAACTATATTGCTGAGGAATTTCTTTCATGACTAATCCTGCTGGCTGTTCTGGTAGCAGGGGGAGCCCTTCCCTCCTTGGGGGAAAGGAAACTCAGCCTGGGCCATGCTTTGCACACAGCAGAGGTTCTGAGGACAATGGTCAGTGCATGGTAGTGTGATGCCACGAAGATGTTCACCTACCAGGAGCAGGTGCTCACTTATCACTGGGGCTGAGGAGGGAATGGATTGAAGATAAACAGCTCCCAATGTGTTGGCAGAGACCCCAGCCAAAGTGGGATTGTCTATAGGCTGCTTTAGGGCTGTCACCTATCTTGGAACAGTTACTGCTCTCCAGGAGCCGAGGCCATGGCTCTGTGTGGTCCTTGGAGTCAGTTCATGTCTGAGTATGAAGAGTTCTATTTTGTCCTATGAAGACATAAGATTTTTGTCTTTCCTGCACTCAAAAATATTCAAACAAGAGAAACTCTGAGTTCAGCCCCCTGCAGGAGCTTTGGGATTTCCTCCCTTCGCTGGGAAAGCTCTTGCAGGCATGGTAGAGATTATCAGTAGTAGTTACAACAGTATTTATGCATTGTATTTTAAAACGTTTTGCTTGAAGCGTTCTGCAAAGAACCAATATTACGATAACAAGCAACAATTTAGAAATGATCATCAAAGTGGAAAACCAAGATAGATATAACATAAAGAGCCAAAGGGCATCATTAGAAGGAGGGGGAGGCTTCCCTTTGGAATGCAGCCATGATGCTGAAAATGCCTATTTCAGAGCTAACTTTCACCTGATCCTTCTTCCCTTCCAGAAAAATGTGCATTAGAATTTAATGTTGCAATTTCTATGTTAGAATTCAGAAAGCAAACACAGCCATGAGCTTCTGCCTTTTCTGAGATCTCTTTCTCCCTGCTTCTCTCTTCTTAGGTCTTACTCATCTTTAACAGGTTGTAAAGGAAAACACAGCTCTCTTGACTGCACCAGGGGTCAATAATGTTTTCCGCTCTTGCTTAAGTGAAAGATCAGGATTTTTATGGACTTGGGCCACAGTTCTACTGTGTATGACCACACAGACCAATAGCAGTGACACAAGCAGAGAAAAGGAATAGCTCTAAAGTAATATAGATACAATTTTACCATGCTTCTTATGTTACTGTGACTCTACAGATTCTTATAGCAATCAATGCATTTCATTAAAGCCCATTTTTAAGAGAACATTCATTTTCACTGGAGGAAAAAATGTTAAAGACCTATCCATTTTTCTTAAAGTCTGGGCACATTATAAAAAATAGTTGGAGTCCTAAAGGAGAATATTTTAATTTTCAGCTGGAAAATACTGGCCAAAGTGCCAAAATCTCAGCTTCATACAGAATAGGAAAAAGAAATTAAAATGTTTGGTGAAATCTTTTCCTCTTCCTCTGTGTCATCTTTACCAGGTCACTGCTACAAGCTACATTTGTTTTCTTTTCTTCCTTGACTTCTCTAGGACATCCCTTCCCATTTCTGCTCTTTCCCTGGAATTTCCCACCTCTGCAGTTTTAACTCCACTGTCCCTTGATGCAGCAGCAGCCTGGCAAAGCCCCAGAGGCTGCTGATTTGGGGCAGCAGCTCTGTTGTGCTGTCAGCTGGGAGTCCTCCCACCAGTGCTGATCTCTTTCTGAGGCAGCTTTTACATCAGTTTGTAGGTGAAGGTGTCCTCCACTCTGCTATTTACAGAGTTCAAGGATAAAACATTTAATATTCTCATCAAATTTCTCGTTTCAAACTTCTCTAAGCTTCATCCAGTTAAGCTGGACTGGGCATACAAACTATTCAGCTTATGTGAAACTTTTGATAGAACATACAGGGTTTTTTTATGAACATGGAAGATGGGACAACCATGACACTAATTATTTTGGTGCTTAAGCATTCTTCCTGTTTAAAAGTTTTAGTCTTGCATTCAGATTGATTCTTTTAGCATTTTTACATTAATTTTTAAAATATTTTCCCCAGAACCACACACAAATCTAGGAGCCATCTGTATTGTAAATCTTCCTTTTGGTCTTAATATATTTTAAAATTTCTGAGTTCTGACAGCTGTGGTTTTTCCCCTTTGGTCTTTTCATTCTCAAGCAGTTTTTCACCATTCTTGATGGGATGCCTGATCACACCTCTTATTTTTCCCATGTAACACTGTGTGTATATATAACGTGCATATATACATTCTATATGTTTAGTTTTGGGCAGCTGGCTGCCAGTGAGATGCCCTTAGCCAAGGCTTTTGGGTGGTGGCTCTGGCCTCATCTACTTGTGACAGCAGGAGCTCCTCAATTTTAGGATCCTATTTACCTCTGCTGAGCTGTGTCTGGTACCACTGAATTGTGCTGGTCATTGAGTAAATGCTGCAGATAATTTCAAAATCATTGGCAAAATATCTTCTGGAGGCACCAAGACTGATCCTTTGTGAGGCAGCAAAGGCATCTCTGAGTACATCAAGGACTCCTTCTTCCCGATCCAAGTGGCCGAGCACATCTCTGCCTTCAAGAGCTCGATGTGGGAGGCAGCTGGGCTGGCAGGCAGAGCCAGCCCTGTCACAGGGGCTGGAGAAGGCTGACCAAGAAGCCATAGGTTCCCCCGTGCCACAACGTCAAAAGCAATGTTCCCATTTAGTCACTCGCACTCACTGTCTTTCAAGCCTCATTGAACTCCAGCAGGGGTAAAAAAGTCTCTGTGACGAATGTGATCTTCTTCTGCAGGACAGAGACGTTTAGAGGATGTCACTGCCATCGCTCTGGCTGGGGGTAAGGCTGAAATAACTCCTGTCAACCCCATGATGAAAACAGGACGGAGGAACGCTGCTAACAACAGGCAGCCGCCAGCACTTCCAAAGCTCTCCTCTGAAATGAGGCCACTGGGCTGCCTCTAAATCCTGCTGTGGGTGTGTGTGGTGCTGGGAGCTGCAGGTCTCTGGGTATTAGGGGCTGTCTGGAGCAGTGAGGGGCCCTGCAGCTGCCAGACCTCAGCTGAGGGTGACAGCTGTAGAGGCACCATCACTGCCCACCTCCCACTGCTCCCGCTCACAGCCACAGCCGCCTCGGTTCCGTTTAGTTTATGTGTGACATAATTTCCCCATAAAGGAGGGCTGATTGTAAATCCAGATGGAAATGGATTTGCATGAAATGCACTTTAATTAATTAGCTAAATGTTTGCAAAGTGCTTTGAAGATGTAAAACTCCATACAAGTGTTCAACGGTTCTAATAATAAAATAACAATAATTAATTTCCCCAGGAAGCGTGTGTGCAGCATGTGCTCAGAATATTCCCATCCAAGAACATAAAAAAAAAATAACCCCACTTTACCTCTGACATTTTATTGAGGACTGAGTACTGCAATAAAATAAATTAATTCATTTATTCCTCCATGGAGACTTCAGTTTGGCTCTAGTTTAAGAAAGAAAATAGCAGCCATAGTGCCCATTAGTCAACGTGACAGAACAGAAGTATAATTTAGAGCAGTTAAGAAAGACAGGTCAGTTTAGCAACGAGGCATCTGATAAAGGGACCAAGTATCTCTGCTTTCAGTTTTCCCTAAAAGCAGTATGGCCCTGCAATAAGGTGGCCTGCAGTGACTCAAAATCTGGATGTTGTTCTGAGTACATTAACTATGAAGAAGCAGCAGAATCCTGGGCTGTTATAGATGCTTTTACACACTGCTCCTGGATGGAGTCTGGGAAATTCTGCTCCCTTTCCTAGGAAGAAGTGGCCATTTTGGTGCTTGCATTCCTTTGGATTTGATTTCTGCAAACATTTGGTCAGATTTCTGCATGCAAGAAGTTAGTGAGATAAAAAAGCCATCGCAAAAGCTCATGCAAATACGCATTTACCAGAGGATTTGCTTCTCCAGCCAAGGCTTCCAGCATTTCAAACTCTTTACAGCAAACCTTCAGGTCAAAAGCCAACCTTCAACAAGCTTCCTTCCCTGAGCTGCACTGCCAGGATTGTGTTCTCTAAGGAAAACTGGGCTAGATCATCCTCTCTCTGAAGGAAGAGTTGACAATGCAGTGCTCCTCTCCTCCCTCAGCTTCCTGACAGCTTTTTGCTTGAAATCACTCAGACTTGTTAATTTACCCGTGACATCCCTCCACGTGCATCTGCTGGAGCAGGTCACCACAGAGACTCAAGGACAGGGCAGAGAAGATCTGTGGATGGGCTGATTTCCCCCTGCATTTTTTCATGCTTTACACAAGTGCAGAGATGAGTGGTGAAAGTTTGTGTCATTAATCAGTAGCTTATACCCAGAGCATTAGGGATTTTAAAGCCGAGGAGATAATGTGACAAATGAAAAAAATGATGTGAATTAGCAGAAAACTGACTTTTCCCCTTGATATTAATTCATTTCTATGGCAAGGGTGCACTTTCAGAGTGCAATCAAATTCATGAAGAGGTTTTGATGGATATGGAGAGACAGGAAAACACCATTTATCACTTGGAAAAGCTTCACAAAGCACAAGAAGGGCCCCTTTATGGAGTCATAACTGCAGGAGATGTCATCTGTCAGGGAGCCTGCACGATGGCTCTCCCTCTCCAAGGGGGAAGTGCAGATTGCAAGTGAGGCTTTAAACTTCTCTCCAGAGCCTGAGTTCAGGAGTTTGTTTCAGTGTATTTTAGAAATAAAATCAGAGAAGAAAAGTGGAAGAGTTGGGCTGCTTTCTACAGAG
Source organism: Motacilla alba alba (assembly GCF_015832195.1). Lineage (NCBI taxonomy): Eukaryota > Metazoa > Chordata > Aves > Passeriformes > Motacillidae > Motacilla > Motacilla alba. The sequence continues at coordinate 14,366,211 of NC_052025.1, read as the reverse complement.
GGACTCTGCAACCCAATTCAGCAAGGAATTGTGTGAGATTCACCTGATTCATCTGTCTCGGAGCAGAATTTTATGACAAAAACCATCTGTTTTGTTCCCTGTAGTTATTATTATATAAGAAGAAGCACTAGAATGAGACACTCAAACAAAAACAAACCTGTGCTTTATCTCCATGCATTTAAGCAGTTTGAGTGAGAGCAAATGATTTTAGATGTATCTCTAACCTCCTCACCAAAGCAGAGGAGATATTCATGCCCCACCAGAAGTAAAAAGAAACATTCAGAAAAATAGCTGAGGCCATTTTCCCTAAATACTGAGCTGTTTGCCAAAACCTGGAAGATTATTTGACAGTCATCAGCATGAATTTTCTTGAAGAGGATGCCTGGAGTAAGTAGAAAGACCTGAAGGTTTTTGAGCATGCAAAACTAATGTAACTTTACCCTGACTCTGAATTCATCCTTCTTCTGGAGAGAAGCAATGGGGAATTTGAAATCTCCATACAATCTCAACACCCTGACTGAATAAAAAGAACACGATTGACCTGCTGCATTTGACCATTATGTTATTGAAAAATTCCCACCTATGAACTAAGGGATTTAGCCCTTGGAAAACCTACTTGTATTTGCAGAGCTGTTTCCTGACCTTTTCTGTAAGCCAACATAGTCATGAGCAGTAAGATCAAAGGCCTGATGAATGTCTGATGTGAAGAGAAAAGAAAAGGCTTCAGGGTCTTTCCCTTAGAGACTGATGAACACTCATTTCCAGTTAATTTAATAGGGTATATGCTGAAAAAGGGACTCCTGCATACAGTACATTGAACACAATCTCTTATATTTTCTCTGCTTAAGTGGATGGTCTGTTCTGGTGAGCCTCTGTCTTAGCAGACACTAAATATTATGTTTGTCAGATGAATGTACCTCTTCAGGAGCTCAGTTTGCAGGCACTGAGTGCACTTCAGAGGGCAGATGTCAATTCAGAAAGCATACAGAAACCCTGCCTGATTTGGGACAAATGGAAGAGGTGACCTGAGCCTCCAGTGAGGTAAACCAGCCAAATTTAGCTGATTTTGGTGCAGCAGCAGTGATTGTGGTCCCTGATGATCCAAGTCAGCTCCAGACCAGCTGACTGTGGAGCAATTAAAGAAGGGGATGAAGAAGGAGCATGTTTGAAGGCAGCAACACCAGCATCAGGCTTCAAGCTGAGAACTGAAATTTAATAATGCATTTCATGACATGTGAGCATTTTGTTCCTGTGCCATCATTGAGGACTGCTTTTTGGCATAGTAACTGAGCCACACACCTGGAAGGAGCAGGAATGCTCCTGGGGGGAAACAGCCCCCTTTGTGAGGCACAGCTCAGTGGGAGCAGCTCTGCCTGTCAGCCCCCCAGCACTGACTCCTGCACATTTCACAGAAGAAAGGAGCACATAAATATGTGTCCTCACTGGTAGTTCCTAGCCCAAACCTCTCTATTAAAAAAAAAAAAAAAAAAAACAGCTAAATTTGCCAAAGACATCTTTAAAAAACTTTTTGGCTGGTTCCTGCCTGGGGAGTAATAATCTGTCTCTATAGAGAATGACTTTGGGAGGGACATAAGGAAAGGGAGGAGAGAAAGAGTTGACATTATCTAAAGAAATCCTTTAAGAAGGTAAGCATGTCATCTAGATTTTTTTTTTTTTTTGCAGGTGTCAAGTAAATATAAGATTGTATTTGCAGTAGGCAGGAGCCCATGCTCAAATCCAGGTATCTACATTAACGTTACCAACTGCCTTAGGGTTTTCTTCACTGGGATATTCTTACAATCCAACCCCTTCAGCTGCTAATTTCCTGTGCTTTGCAGGATGGTGAGCAAGGTACAGAGAAGGGAGAAAGTTCTTAGAGGAGAATGGGGCATTTTACTGCATTTTACTGCAGTAAGTAATTACCAATTTAATTATTTCATAGACTCTCTGCCTTTGATGGTTATCATCAACATATAAATACTCTTCAACAGCATAATTTCTCTGGCAGCAGCAAATAAAGAATCAAATGGTGATTGGAGCCATCAACCTTGTCATCTGTGTCCCTGCTTCATCTGCGTCAGGCTCCTTTGTGGAGCTCAAGTTTGTTGGATCTCTCCCCTAAATCCACTGAGCAGAGGCAGGGCCACAAAGGAGACTGTTCTCTGTTCTTTTTGGGGCTTAAATGAAGACTGGAAGAATAATAGAATGTCCTGCTTTGGAAGTGATCCACAAGGAGCGTTGTTAATCTATTTCATTGTAGCTGGGGTGGTCAGGGCTGTAAAATGGTTCAGTGCTTAACTGCACTTTTATAACCCTGTACAGGAGACAGAGTGATGCCAGAAAGCCTCTGCATTTACCACTGCAGAGCAGGTGGAAGGAGACATGCTCCTAAAAGTGCAGTTTACCAGGGGAAGCTGCAGCAGCTGTATCTGTGCTAGCAATGAGCACTTCCCTCAAGTTCAGCCTAGGATTCACCCACCCTCCCTTTTCCCTGAAACTCAGACAATTCCACATTGGATCAAACACATGTGAGATGCTACCAGGCTGGTCTCTGACAGCTGGAACAGCTCCAAGGATACTATAGACTCCTTCTATTGTAGCAGATCTGAATTACACGAGGAGGAACTGAGAGCTTGCCATCATTGCCCTCTGCAAATCAGGACTGAGAGGCTGCTCTGCAGATGTCCTTGCCTGTCCTGTTCACTGCTGTCACTTCAATGTTTATTTATCCTCCATTCTGTTTTCTCTTGATTTAGTCTGCAGTCATGAGCACTTTCTTGCCACCTTTCTTCTCCTTGGATGAGGGTAGAATGTGGTCCCTGAATTGAAATAGCCACCCTACCCTGCAGGATACCTGCTGTCCCTCACAGGAACTGTCCCTGTTAACCAGCTGGGACACAACTTTGCCTCCAACCTGGAAAATGGAGGTGCCAGCAAAATGAGGAGCTGCAGTTCTTCTTCTCTCTAAGTCCTGTTGTTGGTCTCAGTGGTAATAAATCAGTGTTTAAAACACATTAGCTTTTCATCATCCATTAGACTAAACATCCTCTACTCATCTATTTTCCTTCTACAGTATCATTGTCTTCACGAGTTGGAATTAATTGATTTCTTTGTGTTGGGTTGGGTTTCATGAGAAGACTAAATATTCCCAAGAGATGAAAACATGGTACTGAGTGGTGTGTGAGTGGAAAATAGATTTCCATCTAGATAAGGGGGAAGTGAGAGTTCAATACAGAGCTACTGTTATAGTCCTGGAGACACAGGAAAACCACAAAATTGCCCTATGTGCAACATGGGAACAGTTTGCTCAGGGAAACTGTGGCTACCCAACCTTTGGAATTGTTCAAAGTCAGGCTGGATGTCCCTGCCCACGGCAGAAGGTTTGGACTAGATAATCTTAGAATGTCCTCTCCAACCCAAATCAGTCTGTGATTATATGGGGTCTCTTAAGTAGGTACAGAAATATCTATTTTATAAATAAAGTAGAAATCAATGATGAAAGTTAAATTGTCTTAGAGAGATCAGACAACAGACAACATAAACCTTAAGAAAACTGAGGAATTCTGGGTGTCACTCATGCTCTCCCTGCTGAACCATGTTATCATCTGAATGTGTAAGAAAACAAAATCTACACTAAAATAAGCTTCAATCATAAGTCAGTGAAGCTGAGGGGTCAGCAGGTCTCTCAGTTCCTCTCATAATCAAAACCCAAAAAGACAAGGAGAGTTCCATTTCTGTCCAGTAAAATGCCATTATTGTGTCTGACAATGACAGGTTTTGCATACACAGGCACACAGCGTACATGCACACGCATACAAAGTTGTTCCATAATAACAGGTTTTCTGGCTTGGTCTCAAAGCTGACATAGATGAGAAGACCAGGAGCTTCTCTCCTGCTATTTTATGGACTATGAATAAGATTGCACTTGTTCTGATGATTCTTCCATTTGGCCATCACGCCTAACCAGCAGACAGAGTGCCCTCACAAAGAAAGGACACATCCATACCCAGGAGTCTGTCAGACAGAGTAAACACATCACTCCAAACATACCCACAGTGAACCAACACATATTTTTCTCCCTTCTTTAATTTAAAATAGCTTTTCTCTTTCCCTTCCATTCTCACCTGCTCCCTGGATGGAAATGCGCTGCTGGGAAGGCAGGGACACCAGCTGCTCTGTAGCTCTCACCATTCATCTCTCTTAGGTCCTGAATCACTCAGGTGCTTTTGTGATGCTTTTTGTAATAAGCACCTGCTTGAATTCATCCTTGTTCAGTGAAACATTTAAAACTCATTGTAAGCCCCACTGACACCAAGCAGAGTTAAACACAGTTAATGCCATACTTAAAATTCAGCCCAGTTGTGTAGTGCTTTGCCAAATCATTATTTGGCACTGGATAGCAATGCAGGCTTAAGTGACCTCCAAAAGGCTGCTCATTATAGCTGTTTATAGCAGTTAGAGGCAAATACTTTAAGGTGCAGTTAAAGAAATGTACCCAGCTTCAGATCTTTGCCACTCACAAGCAACAGCTCAAGGAAGCTGAGAGGAGAATGTTCAATTTGTTCTCCAAATGTGACATAAACTCTGAGGAATAAATGCACAGAAATGCTGCTTTTAAAATTTTGAGGTTAGCAATCATTCACAGCTGCCATAAAAGCCAGAAAATTTCCATATACTTCATTTTAGCTGCCGAAAAACTAAATTCACATGTTACAGAATTTGAAGGTAACTTGGGGATGCTCGCTTGTAGCTGCCTACCTACAATTTCCTGCACTTGGAAATTCATCATCTAATAAAATGATTTGAGTGGAAACCATTCAGCGTCTCAGTTATGTTCCTGACTTTTCATGACCAACTGAGATAACTTATCACTAACACAAACAGTGCATGTGCACATCAACATCAGCAGAAACAGCCCCCTGGAGGGTGTGCAGTGGGCTGGCTACGAGAGGATTTATGGCAGAGAACAGGGAGTGAGGAGTCCAAAGCTGTACCTACACCATCCATATCCTCAAGAACACAAAGGCACTGAAACTGCCTGACTCTGCTCTACAGAAAATCTGTCTGAGCCATCTGTTCCCCAAGAGTTTGTTGACCAGTGCACAACTGGAGTGGCAATGCTTAATGGGAGGTGTTTAATGGGCAGATGAAGAGAGCAAGCTAAACAGCTCAGTCTCTGACTGTTAAAGACTGGCTTTGCTTGGGCTGCCTGGCTGAACTGCCAAAGGTTCAGCTATTAGAGGGCTCAAGATGCTTATCTAAAAATAGGTTTAGGGCTTTTTGTCAAATTTCAATACTTTGGTTCTTTCTAACCCACTATAAAATCTGCCTGATCTTTGGATCTGCCTGGAGCTCTGTGATGATCAAACTAAAGCAATGAGAGCCACAGAAAAACAACAGATTTAGTGATGGGAAGTATTTAAGCCTATCTTTTATTTTCTCTTAGATGCAGCCCCCAGTACTGATCTCACTGGAAACATCCAGAAGTTCTGGAATCTGGAATCTCTCAGGTCAGGTATTAAATGGAAGAAGCAAGACCTCAGCACCAGCCTTGCTGTCTGCAGGCAGAACCCCTCAGGTCCCACTTCTTCCTGCTCTTGAAGGAATTTATGCCTTGAAAGAGCTCCAGTGGAGCACAGCTCCTCTGCCTAGCAGTACGCTCACCATGAGCTCAGCAGAGGTGACTCTGCACAATTTCCCTTGTTCAAAATACCTGCTGAGATGTTTATATTTGGCTCTGCCTGCATGTGAAACCTCTCCTCAGCCAGGACCCTGTAAAGAGCTTTGCTGCAAAGCATCAGTGAAGCTCCAAACCGGTGAAATGAGTGGTGAGACAGGAGGCACAACCTCCACAGGAGGGAAATCGTGACAACACAGCTTGTAAAGAGTAGCAGACGCCACCATGCTCACCCAGAGCTTGCCAAAGAGCTCGTTTGTTTGAGTTGCCTCCATTGCCTTTTTCCACGTAGGTGATTGCTCATGCACACAAAGCCAATGAGCGACTGCACGGGCATAAACACACACATGCTCCAACCCAACCACACTCTGCTCCTTCTGCCAGCTGGAAAAGGAGGGCTGGAGTGTTTCTTGTTTTCCTTGTTTCTTACCCCCACAGATAAGTCTGGGATACCAAACAACAACCTGTATAGAGAAGATAGAGCGGTTTAAAATGGACAAAAATACCTGAAACAATCTCATCTGCTTTGCCCAGGAGGAGCTGCTATTTCACTTCGATGCCTGCTGAAGCTGTGGATGTCTCCCTTAGTCTCAGCAGTGATTTTCGTTCCTTAATTAATCAATTACACATGTAACTGTGGTCCATTAGCAAGGCAGATGACTGTCTTCAGATGCTGATTACTGGTTTCGGAAGAGCCCAAAAATATTTCAGTAGGATGAATAAATTTCCTCTATGAGGTTTTAATGAGACCATTTAGCTTTTTTTTCTTTTTTTAAAAAACAAGAACTGAAATGGTTGTAATAAACCAACTCCACCTACATGATGCACAGGGGAAAAACAACAGGCACCAGTTTTAGACCCTGTCTGCACTTAATTGTACTTGGAAGAGTATATAATGGAAGACTAATGGTACCTATGTGTTTAGCTCACTTAGCAGTGCAGAGGGGATGATTTCCTATACACAGTATAGCATTTTGATTGGCTGTTTTATAAGATAATGATCAGGACACATACATTAGTAATAGACTGCCATGGCTAGTATGTCCTGAGTTATAAACCCCAGCTGGTCATGATCATAATTATTAATAATAACAGTAATCTGCATTTCTAAATCATATCTGACCCCAAGAGCTACTGGAATCTGTTTATATAATATACACATTGCAGTAACTCTAAGTTCATCTATATATAAATATAAGGGCATTTTTTTTCAGTATGGGGACACATTTTCAAAGAAGAAAGAATTCAGTTCTTACAGCGACTCAGTCTACTGTGCTGCACACAAAAATACAGGCAGGATTTCAGTACTTAATTTTCTGACATCTTCCCATAGTATGCACATTGTGTCTGTTCATGTCATTAATCCGTTATTGACAAGGAGAGCTCAGGACTTTGATTTTAAATCTCATCTGAGAGTCTGAAAGCCTCTCCTCTCCAGCAGCTGCTTGCCCCTGGGTCACTGCTACTATTATATGATGATTTATATTTACATATTCTGCTTGGAGTTTGCATTGTATTTTCTTGCTCCTGTTTTTGTTCCTGACACTGAGGATAAAAACAGCAATCAACGTGGGACATCAGCAAGGGCTCACAGCTGGCCCCATCCCCATTACCTTCAGCCTTTCCTAATGTTTCACTGATTATTTTCCAAAACAAGAGGCTTAAGCTGTGAAATTCCTGAAAAAATAGTTCTGAGCTCAAGTGCTAAAAATACACATTTCATGTAATGCTGGAAAGAAGACAGGGTGATCCCCACTCTATGTTTGCCAAAGCATCTCTGAAATCCAAATAAATTAAACTTCTTATTCAATCAGCGTTTCCAAGTGGATGGGTACAAGCAGCTCCAGTGGTGAGCAAGTAAATTGGCTGTATTCTGGGATTTATTCTGGTAGGCTTTTTACTTGTAAGGGCAGCATCACAGTCTTTTACTCCTGCTGGACCAGTGTCCTACATCCCCCTGGACACATCTCCAGGACTCCTGGTGCTGTCCAAAGCTTTGGAGTCAACTATCCTCTTTCCTTTAAGGATATTTAGATTTGACTTAGGAGTCAGAAGTCAGGAATACATGGATAAAACATCCCCAAAGCTGGGATAAAGGCAGTAAGAAGCAATTTGCATTGTAAAGAAGTTTTATAAGTATGCAGCCTATTAATAACTGCCTCCACTTGTGACAAATGTCACTGGGCTGATTTGAGCTGCTTTGGAGGCGGAACAGATACAACTATCTATCACCCTGGAAGATACTCTCCAGAAATTATTCACATTTGAAGAGTGTTGGGACAGTGGTTTCTTTTATTTTGTTTACCTGATTAACAATTTCAACCCAAAGGTCCTGGTTTTTGAAGGCTTCAGACTCAGGGTCACTTCTGCAGGGCGTTTACATCTCCCCAACCCATCAGCTCTGTTGGGCTTTGTGTTGCACAATCTTGAAAGCAAAACATGAAAAGACTTAGAAATCAGTGGAGAAGATTTGGGCATTTACATAGCCTCAGAGCTGTGATGGCCAAGGAAAAGGTTCCTGTGGCACCTGGAAAGACAGGAGTCTGTGAGCCTTCTTCAGAGAAAAGTTTTGCAATTACCTGGCCCTCATCATAGTTTGACACTTCTGAGCTATCTTCTATAGAAGAAGAGCTCTTACTGAACCCAAGGCATTTGGAGGAGAAAACAAACTCCCACACAGGCAGAAAAATCACTGTAATTCACCTGGTGAATTCACTCTCAGCAAAAAGCCCATGAAACAGATCCCATTACCCTGTCCTTGAGCTGGGAACAAAGGGAACAGAATTGGTCACATCTCTGGATATGACTTTATGTGGGAGCTGTCAGTCCTCAAGACTGCATGAATCATGAAAGTCAGGCAGCAAAGTCAACAGTGAACATTTCAGCTGCCTCCATCTGTCCCTGCAGGTGCACTGGAGAGCCCCATCTCCTGCCACCTCCCAGGGCCTGACTCTCCACATCCCCAGTCATGTCCTGCAGCCAGCTGGGATCTTGCTGAAATCAATGAACTTGGTTCTTTCCAGGACTTGGCTTCCAGCAGAAACAGTCACACCAGGTGTTGTGACAGGTGACCTCACACCTGTCCCAGTCCAAGCAGGACTGGCTGCAGCCTTAGGCCAGGGGAATGGTTTTGTGCCCAGTTAAAGGCACCAGTTCCTCACTGTCACCCAGCCCTCCACTCCTCTCAGGCAGTTTAGGAGTCAGTAATGGCACAGTTACCAACACCTTCACATTTTCTGTTTTGTTACCTCCAGTACAAATATCAATTACACAGTCTGACAAGGAGAAAATGAAATTGCAAAGTGTTAGGCTGCAGGTATTTAGTCCAATGATTGGGGCTGTCTTTAAAACACTGTAATGACACCATCCTGGATGGATAAGAGAGAGATGGGGTATTGTGTGCATTCCTACACTTTGAATTTAAATTAAAATTTGCTGTGATTTAAGATGTTATCTCCTTTGAAGGTCTGTACTCTCCTTGGAGAGAATAATTATTCTCAGCTAATAATGGGAGTTGCTAGGCTAGTGATTAGTATATTTGCAACAGGGTAAATTTGCTTCCTATTGACGAAGACTCAGGTGTGTTATTTACTGTCTGATAATTTCAATCTGGAATTAATCTTTGGCTTGAAAGGACACCTATTCTTTAAAGCTCATCATCCCCTCGCCCTGCTTTTGCTTATGTCCTCAGTTTTGAAGGTACATTTTTCTTCATGATTTGCAGAAGTCATTACCAAATGCTTGGCAGTCCACCTGCCAGGTTACCCTGATAATTTCTTTTATGAATAGTAATAACAACGATGTCAATAAATAAAGCTAAATCATGCCCAGAGGAAAACAAAGTAGTCACTTGTGAGTTGTGCTAGCAAAGATTGGTAGTAAGAAGGTAGCAAGGACATAAAATAAGTAGGCAGCATTATCCCCCATGTCTCATTTTGGAACCAAATTAATCAGGCCACCACCCAAGGACTTTGCTCATAAATGTAATGCCACACAGCACATTCTTGCTACAGAGACAAAGGGGAGCACAAGAACTAATAGCTCAGGTCTATGACCACTGAACAGCTCAGGACAGAAAATTTTAGTGCTTTATTCTTCAATCAGCACAAGGGCAGACGTCAAACTAGACCAGGATCTCTATGTTCAAACAGAAAGATGGAGATTGTCCTCCACACTGGCTTTAATGCCTTGTGCAGTTATTCAAGAGGCCTGTTGAGAGCAGGGTCATTGCACTGGAAATGTGTGTGGGACAAACATTTCACCTTGTGCTCATTCCTTGTCATGTAGGAGGAAGCCCTGGCTGAGTAATGCCTGGTGATTAGCTCAGCCCTCACTCCTTCCCTGCCATTATCTCACAGACTGGGGGAACGCATTCCCAATGATTATGTTGCTGATAAGGGAATTCCCAGGACTACAGTGGCTGAACGTATTTGATTTACACAATCTTGCTTAAAAATCAGCATTTCTTTTGCATCATGTCACCAGACTCCAACTGCATCAAGCAAGGTAGGGGGCTTGAGGAAGTCATACCTGATGAGAAAAAAAGAAAACCCCGACAGAAAAGGAGACAGAAGGTGATTTTCCCAGATTTTTCTGTGCTGTGAGACACCTCAGAGATCTAGTTCAGAAAGTCTTCTCCTAAAGTGAGAAGGAACTGTCAGCTTTCCAGTGAGCCATGCCACCACCCTAATTTTCATTCAGAGAACTTGCCACCCACACCTGCACGAGCCTGGGGCTTGCACACATGGCAGAGATCTGGGCTGAGGCCTCTGCCTGTGCACTGTGGCCAGTGTGGTACTGGGAGGGGGCTGGATGGGGCTTTAAACAACCTACTCTAGTGGGAGGTATCCCTGTTTAACACGAGATAATGGGCAGAAAAGGGTTTGAATTTGGGGCACGTTTTAGATTGAATTTTAACATTCCCCGGCTTAATTTTCCCATCTAGATTTCCTCTTTAGAAATCCTGTCTCTAAGGTTTATCAAGGCAGTATTTCATCCCCAGTGGACACTGGAAGGTTGCAATAATCATGTTCATGATTTAGGGGTACACTTAACTTCACCCTTGAACTCTTCTGTGGTTGATGTGACATTCACCCAGGGTTACCTCTTTTTTTTTCTCTTTAGTGAGATTTTCTTCCCACGAGTTTTATACTGAACCTTGACCTGAGGAGACAGGGAAAGTGGTTATTTGGAAGCAAATGTGTAGCATTTACAAGGAAATGCTGCTTTAACTGACCTGGAGGAAGGACATTCTGCAATACCAGAGATAAGTGTCAGCAAGGACATGAAATAGTAACCGGCACTCCAAACCCAAAACCTCAGAAAATCTGTCTGAGGAGGTCTCTTGAGCCCCTAAAGTAGGGGTCATCCCACACAGAGCAAGAGATCTGTCCCAGAGACCAACACTACTCCTGTCCTCTTCCAGGTGGGATGCAAAAGGGGACAAAGTAGCTTAGCAGGGTCCCACAGCTGTGCCAAGCCATGGCTGCTCAGAATGCTCTGTGGCCTCTTTGGATAGGGTCAAAAGAGGGCTGTAAATAGTTGTTCTGAAATATTTATAGGCCTAAGGGCTCAGTACCAGGCTGGTTTCTTCAGAGCAGTTTGTTGTTCAGGGGTCTAAGGGAAGGAACAGGGCTCCTGGGCAGATTTCAAAGCTCTTATCCTAAATAACAAAGGATGAAAGAGCTGAGTTTATCATTCAAAGATGGGTTTTGAAGGACTGAGTAAACTATTCTTTTCCCATTCTGAAGCAGACGATTTCAAGGCTAAGAAAGGGCTCCCTCTGGAGAAATCTTACCAGCTTTTGAAACCCCAGGACAGGAGTGGATCCTGCTCCTGCCCTGCCCATGGCTCTCCACTGCTGGACAGGCTGCAGCCCTGGGAAGTCACGTCCTCCCTGGAGTGTCCCTTTACAGTGCCAGGGTAACAAAAGCAAGGAGTGAAGCCACTTGAGATCTGGCTTTGGTTTCCTTGCTATTAGCTCTGTTTGTATTTACTGAGTAGCTCTTTTGTTTATTTTCTATAGCAAAGGAAAAAACTTTGCAGGGAGTTCTAAATTTGTGGTTCTCAGAGAGAAAACATCAACACAAAATCCATGGTGGACCTCAGCTGTATCCAGGTGTGGTGGGAGTGAGCTCCTAAGGCTGGGGTAAAGCCCTGCTTGAGGGGATCACAAGCCTCAGGCTGGGCTCTGTGGGTTCTGGAGGCTGTGGTCAGGACAGCTGCAATGTTGATTTTAGTTGGTTAATTCCCAGCAGGATCAGAATTCTGATCTGAATCATCCATATAGGGAAAGCATCAAGGGTTTGTGGCCTCAGGTTGTTTTGAGCTGATAACCAAAGCACTTAGCAAAGCAAAGCACCTGTTGTTGTCCCCTGCCTTACATTCCTCATACAGAGATATGGGAGGGGTTCCCCAAACCACTCTGTGGTGAGACTTCTCCTTTTAATAGCCCAAATTTTAACTGCAGAAGGTTCTGCCTCCTAGAGAAGGAGGAACTTATGAGACAGTGTTGGTGACACCTTGTCATGGTTAGCTGGGCTGGAAACCTTATGTACAAAGCCCATCCCTAGAGGGTCTCAGCAGGCTGCCCCAGGAGGCACCACTGGTGCAGCCCTGCTCAGAGCCCTGCAGGTAAGGCACTGCCCAGTCCACAGCTTTTCTCCTCTAACTGCAGTCTCTCCACATTATTACAACGAATCTACATCTCCCCTGGAGAGCACTCAGGATGTGCAGGCTGAGAAAGCTTGAAAACCATTGCACTAGCCTGCTGAAGCAGAAATCCTTATTTTCTCCCCCATAATTACATTTGCTTTGCTTCAGCTTTGCACAACTTGAATTCCAAAAGCTTTGGCATTAGTCAGCGCTGTTTGTTCCCTAAACTTTTGAGTCACTGCTTTCTTTCTTACCTCCTTTTCCCTGATTTCGCTGAGGTTTAGAGCCCTGTGAGCTGTATCTGATGGCACTGCTGCAGCACCTTCTCTGTCTGATGGGGGTCCTGGGCACAGCCTCCAGCAGTTACTGGTGAGCAGAGACCAGTCAATGTTGTGGGCAACTGCTGCCATCTCCTGGTCTTTCAATCCCCCAAAAGACTTGGGCATCCTCAGCAAGGTCAAGTGCAATAATTTAGTTTTACATATAAGTGCATATGTGTGCATGTATGTGTATGCACACATATTTTTATAGGTGAAAAAAGTGCTGAACAATATCTTTAAATCTGACTCTTTATTATTTTCAAATAGTACTATGTGGGACAGTGCAGTTATAACTCTGTACAATTAAAATGTTAAAAATGGTACATAATCCCCTGTTTGCATTGGCCACGGTAGCTGAAAGCGCTTCAGCTAATTCTCCTTGTGCACTGAGAATGATAAAAAAAAATATTTTGATAGTTTTTTTCTGGTTTATAATCACCTGCTCACAAAAAATCTTGTCTGAGAAGGACAGACTCAGTATCAGCCCCAAAATCCTACCATGGTTTGTGCATTGGCAGAGCGCTCAGTGTCCAGCAATTTCTGCCCCAAGCTGAAAAAAACAGGGCTCCATTTCCCATCCACATGGACCTGGCCAAGTTTTGCCCTTCCCTTGTCTTTTCCACAAATGTGAACTCGGATTACCAAGTTTGGTCTCTACTTTTAAAGTCCCCAAATTAGGATCTGAAATACAGGAGCACTGATTTGCCATTTTACCATAATCTGACTCAAATCACATTTCTAATATGAAGTCACTTCACAATTCAGGAGCATCACTCAGACCTATTGCTGGATTTACTTTGTGGCTGCTAAGAATGCCATCATCCCCAGCCTTCTTCCTCCACGGGGTAACCTTCTGTGACAGCTTGGATGAACTTGCACATCCAGGGAATCTGGGTCATTTATTAGCAGCAACGAGAATCTGTGCCAGAAAATCCACATGATGATGGTCAGGGCAGGAACATCAATATGGAAAAGCAGGAACACAGATTTGCAAAGGTTTTCTTACCAACCAGTCCATCCTGTGTGATCTCAGGCAGATGTGTCATGTAATCCTGCTTTTAAATTCCCTGTGCCCTACTTTAAAATTAGTCAGGGGTTTTTATGCACTGTTTTTGTAACCAACCCTCTCTGAACATTCAAATATGGGATTTTTCTGCTTACTGAGACTTCAGCCTTATGCAGAATGTCAACTAGCCTGGAGTAAGAAAGACTCAAAAACACCTGCAAGGCTTTCAGTGCAAATCTCTGACCTTTATCTAAGAACTCACTTTGTAGAAAATGCTTTCTGATGGTGTTTGCTGATGCACATTTTCCTACAGGCCAAACACACAGAAGAGCTTAGGGAAGGGAGACTCCATAGCTCTGCACTCTGCAGTTGGACAGGAGCATGGCAAAATTCACAGCTGGCAGCTCCCACCTGAGACCAGTCCTTACTGATTCCCAACTGAGACCAATCCTTACTGATCCCACCTGAGACCAGCCCTTACCTGTTCCCACCTGAGACCAATCCTTACTGATTCCCACCTGAGACCAGCCCTTACTGATTCCCACCTGAGACCAGCCCTTACTGATTCCCACCTGAGACCAGCCCTTACTGATTCCCACCTGAGACCAGCCCTTACCTGTTCCCACCTGAGACCAGTCCTTGCTGATTCCCACCTGAGACCAATCCTTGCTGATTCCCACCTGAGGCCAGCCCTTACCAACCCCAGACTGCCGCTGGCTCTGATTCACCCCGTGGAACCCCAGCCCAAACAGGTCCTATGGGACCCAGCTGAGCCCAAGCTGAGGGAAAATGCTGGTTTAGTCCCCTGATGATGGAAATACCTTCAGGGTTTCCTTATTACATTTCCAATCTCTCTGGCTCTTTATCTCTCACTTAAATATTACTTTTAGCATGTTGCTTGCACAGTGGATGTGATGAGAGGACTAATCCCTGATTTACCCAACAACTTTTCAGCACTTAAATTTTTTAACAAGCCACAGCTGACTCAAATCAAAACCCTCCAGTGGGCCTAGGACAAGTGAGATTACTGCATTTAATGTTTTACATAAAGAAATTCTTGCATAAGCCCCGTAGTCTGGCAGCCAGCCTCCACTGCTTGTGCCATGAGCTCTTTTCCTATGCAGTTGCTGCTGTCTGTATCATTGCTCTGAAAGCATGGCCTGGACAGTTAGATGTATACAAAGAGCTGCAAATAGAAAGAAAGAGCTCACATCCCTGGAAATGCATCTGAGAAGGGAGTGTACTGTGGTCAGAGGGTGTGCCAAGCCTCAAAAGCAGTACTTCTTTGGGGAGGCATTCTTGTTACAAAGCAGAGTTTAGCTTTTTGGTCTTCCACAGCATTTGAAGATATTTTGTGCTTCCTCCTACCAGAAAATTTTTCAGGGTAAAGATTTTCTTGCGTCCTGCGTTTGGTTGTCCATGGTGTGAAAGGATTGTGATAGAAGGCAGACATAATTAAGTTGGGATTGTATGAAAGAAGGAGGATGAACAAGTAGCAAACATCAAAGAAAGCCCCTACAGTGTCAGGGTACAAAGTTACCCAGTAGAGCCCTTGTGAAAAGGCTCAAAATGTTCATTAAACACAAACACTACAAGAGCCATTCTTTTTCTTCCAGCCTTTTAATGTGACAGAGAGAACAAAAACAAATCCATTGGAACAGCTGCAATTTCCAGTGATGACCAGACACAGATCAAATAAAAAAATAAAAGAAGGTTTTAAATGAAGAAAAGGAAGCAAGGGACTGGAATTGGCTATTTCACACACAGAGTTGACAGAACATCTAAATGAAACTTTCCATTAAAGCACGACACCAGGTGTTATTTACAGTGGAACTTGCAGTGTGTGTACATTTATACAGCACTAGCATCACATACAGCAAAGAAATTAATTTCATTTTGTTTCCTTCACAGTTCCCAGGTTTGGTTCTTCCTAAAAGCAGCATTTGCTAATATAAGGGTAAGAAACTGAGGGAGAAACTTAATGCAAAATAAAATACATAGGGCTCAAGTCTACATAAACCTAAAAATATCCTCTCAGGTTTTGTGACTCCTTTGGAAAGCCAAAGGACATAAGCAGGGAATATAAAAGGACCTAGGGCCTCCTTAAGAGCATCAGAGTATACTCTGCTGTTGGAGGTCTCAAAGCAGGACCTGGAAGGGACCTGGAATCTGCAGAAAGCTCAGCTCCATGCAGTCCTGCTCTGTGCCCTTGTGTGAAGGCAGCCTTGGGGCTGGACCACTCCCAGGCTCAGGGAACATCCCTCAGTGCCTCTCCAGCATCACTGAAGGACATCAGGATGCCTGAGCACTTCCCAGTGTGCAAACCTCTGGCACTGGATATGGGTTTTCCAAGACTGATCCCCTTCATAGTCCAGAAGATCCCATACACCACGATTTGTAAGTCCCATAGCATTTCAAGGAATTTTGAAGAGTGATGTTGATATGGGCAAGGAGGGGACCACCCCCCCAGCACAAGCTGCAGCCACCACCTCTAGGATGTAGCAGAGCCAAAGGCAGTAACAGGAGCTGTCCTGCACAACTGGAGTAAATAAATCACAATACCACAACCTGTTAAATCAACGGGGAATACAAGGAGGCAGAACTCTTATTGTAATACCACTGGTCTTTAATAATAGTATCAACAGCGCGTGGTGTTCCTATAAAAGCCCGTGTCTGCATGCTCAGAAGTTCAGCAATGGGCTCCTCCCACTACAGTGCTGTAGAGCTGAAATCACAAAGCCACAGCAGGCCACTTTGGGTTCCCTAGACTCGCCTTTCCCATGTCACAATGTCCCTGGCTAAGTGGCTGTCCTGCTGTGCCACACGTGCATGAGGAGATCCAGCTGTCCTCTAGAAGAGATCTTTGGGATTTAAGGCAAGTCCCCTGCCTTGGTCCTCTGTGTCCCTGTTGCAGTGAAGTTCACAAGTCCATGGAAATGGTGCAGAGACCATCGGGGACCTGTGGTCAGCAGATTTCTCTGTGGATGGTCCAGTGTATCCAAGACAGAGACAGTCCAGCATGGCAGATGTGGGCAGGGGAACTGAGGGAGGAGATGTGCTGGCCCTTGAACAGCAGGAGCAATGCTGATTTTACAGCCATCAGAGGAGGTGCCTGAGGAGAAATCTTCCTTTGCTTGAGGTTCAAGGATCCCTGACTGAGGCTAAGCCTAGCAGGTGGCCAAGCCTTGAAACTGAGCCCAAAACAAACCCCAGCCAATGAAGAGGGGTCTGCACCCAGCTGCTGTTGTGCTCTGGGAGAGCAGCAGTGTGACACCTACACTAATTTACACTGTGGCAAGGACAGCAAATAAACACTTTGGGAATATTGACTAAGCCTGTCCCCACTGAACTGGGTGGGACATGTCAGCCCAGTTGCCACAAATGCAATGCCTGAGCTGGAGCTGCTGCCCTGGATCTCTCTGTCCCTGGAAAAGCAGGACTGTCCAGGGCAAGCAATCTCCAGCTCAGCAAAGGGCCTGGGCAGGGTCCCACACATTTTCTCTGCCTTTCAGCTGAGAATAATGGCAATCTGTTCAGTCCAACCCTAGGTGTCTCAGCTAGGTGATGGGAGCTCTCTTCAGCCCTTCATTTCTTCCTTCTCTGCTCACTGTTGTCCTTTATCTCAGGCTCTCCATTATCTCTCATATGCCAGCTGTGCTGTGTGTTTGCTCTCCCCTGTTAGGTCACAAACTCCCTGGTCAAGCCAGGGACAGGAGCCTTGTCCCAACACGTGCAATATCCCTTAGCCCTCAAGTGACTGGCCCATGGATTTTAGGGTGCAAAGAATTTCCAGGTGACATTGAGATCCCATTATACTTTACCTTGTCCCAGCTGGTCAGTGAGGTGAGGTTTAGCAGCCTGTGAAAGAGCCATTTTGTAAGGAAAAAAGGTTTCTAATATCAGATAATATTCCCTAATATTACCTTGCCATTTCTATCTCCTCATGACTTCAGTTTCTTCCTTCTCTGGAAATTAACAGGGAAGTTTTGCAAAATAAATGATGTCATTAATGTCACTGCAAAATGTCAGTGGAGAGCACAAATAGTCAGGTTTGCTGTGAGCATTGGGTGACATGTAAATAGGAATGTTATGCAAAATAAATATTTAGACAAATAGTTTCTAGCTCCTCAGAGCTGCACAAATGAACAGTCCAGAAAATGAAACAAAATTTCTCCCCCTCTGTCCAGTTGCAATGTGGTAATTGGCAAGCACAGCCCAACAAAATGGAAACCTAAAGGTCATGGTGACCTTTTGTGTTAAAATACATATTTAAACTGTTTCTCATCATGCAAAAGGACCAAATATTCTTAGAGAAAAAACCCACATTCTAGGCTGTGATTCTGAACAGAAGCTATGAACTGCTGCCAAAGGACATAATTACATTCACTCCTACCTTAGAGAAGGAACCTTGCTGTTTTGAAGACAAATAAAATAAAGAATAATAAAAAAAGCCCTAAGCTACCCATAAAATAAAAGAAATGAGGCATAATAAGCTCGGTTATTACGGCAGCTTGTGATTTCCTCAATTTCATGAACTTCAGAATAAAGGTCAAAAATCTCAAAGAGCCCATTGTAGCCTAGCTGATCCGTGAGTGTTTATCCCTGATTGACACAATGATAAAAGTGATGCTCATTAGAGGCTTTTGCCTCATTGGCTAGGATTTGCTGCTTGTGACCTAACCCTGCTGTGTCCTTCAGCTGCCCCTGCAGCAGCACCACGCTGAGTCCCACAGCTGCAGCCTGGGCTGGCCCTGGTGCCTAAGTGCAGGGGCTGTGCCTGTGCAGCCAAAGGCAGGGGTGTGAGACATCACTCCTGCAGGATTTCAGCCTAGCCTTGCTTGGTTTGCTTAAAAAAAAAACAAACAACCCCCCCCCCCCCCCAAAAAAAAAAAACCCAAAAAACACCAAAAAGCTGAAAACAAACAAAAACCAGCAAAGAAGATCCAACAAAAGGTAAATGAGAAGATCACCAGCAAAAGTACAAAAGAACTTTTCATGTCAGAAAATATTCTGGTTTGACAAATTAGCTGCACTATGTGGTGGTTTCAGATCAATTCTGGTCTGTTGCTGAGCTTGTTGAAAGGGTACAATTAGTGTTATCTCATTCATTGTGAGCACTGATGTGTTATTGAACAGGGTGCTTTTCGTTCTGGCTTCCCAAAAAAACACACCCCAAAATACACAACTCACTTTGCCTCTGGGTGCAACAGGACTAAACTTGTATGATAAAAAGGGCACACGAATTTCAGAAATGTTCTCCACAGGATATCAAGCTAAACTGTGCCACTTAATGGGGAATTTAATGTCCTGTACAGTGAAAGCTTGCTGTGTGCATTCCCTGTGTAACAAGTTAAATGGCTTTAAGTAACTGTGCTTACAGTGTTTCAATGAGACCCAAGTATATTAGAAAATCAAGCATCATATTCTTCAAATAATATGGCTAAAATGCTGGTAAATTCACAGTTACCATTCTCTAGGTATTAGGCAAAAATCCCCTATTTACACTGGATAATATGTACACATTTGGTTTGTGGAATGCTCCAATATCATATCAATTTCTCCTCTGTGAAAGCTGTAAGGAAAAAAACTCTCTTAATCATTGTAGAAATATATATTCCCAGCCACTAATACATTTAAATATTTGGTATCTGGATGTAAAGGACAAAGTGTCACTAAGTTGATAAACTTGATAAGTCATGATAAACTTGGTCTGATAAACTTGAATTACTGGGATTTGCTTTTGGTGCCACTCTTAAAATCCTCTAAAGGGTGCAGAAATTAGAAATCCTAATTTTTAATAGCTGATCACTTCAATGGGTGTATGCATGTTTGCAAGTAGGTGTAAATACATATATATATATATAATTATTTAGATATTTCTCTTCCACAGCAAGAAGGTGTCTAGTGATTTCCTGTGCCCAGGTGAAGACAGTAAAGGGCTTTGAAGCTCTGAGTCTTCTGAGACAGCTGAGCACCCACCCTCACATCCTTGAGAAATCAGGATTCTCACTCTTGCAGGTGGGTGGAGTGGTAATCCCAAAATCAAGTCAGCTGGGGCCCGTGGCCACATCTGCAACTGTTAGCCCTATTGCTGGAGCTCACCTAGAGCAGGCTGGTTACCTGCCCTCCCTGGATGCTCTGCGTGTCTGAGCACAGCTGAGGTGGATGGCCAGGCAGGGCAGGGTCTCCCAGCTGGGCAGAGGCAGGAGGGTCGGGTCTGTCCTCCCATGTCACACCCACGCACGCACGGAGCCGCTGTCTGCGTCTGGTGTCCTTGCAGGGGGATGGACAGGGACGGGGGGGGCTCCCAGCATAGGCAGGGTGGAACCCAAGCTCTGCAAGGGGTGTGTGGGGGCTGCATGCACCAGTCGTGGCTGTAACAAGGTCAGGAACGATGGTTTTGTTTAAATTCCTGCGAGTTCCTCTGTCCCTCTGCCGTCTCGCTTTGAGGTATCGACAGAACAGTATAGAATGAACGTTTTGGGTTTTCCACACATGGCTCTTTTTTGTTCTTCTTCTACATCTGCCCCCCCACAAGCCCCCAGGGCCTCTGTTGCTCACATCAGGACCTGTTCTCGAGTCTCTGGCAGGCGCAGAGCGAGCAGGCCACCTCCAACCAGAGCGGAGGAGGCCAGAAGGATGGGAACCACCTTAGTTATCCCAACGAAGGAGGAGAAGATAGAGTTCCCCAGGATGGCACCAAACTTGCAAAGACCATTGAGGATGCCAAAGGCTGTTGCCCTGTGGGGAGGAAAAGCAGAAAACAATGGTTAGGAAGCAGGTTCTGGCACAGCTACAGAAGGTTTGGATGGGTAATTTTGTGAATGCTCTTATGTTGCTCAGGCTACGCTTCTAGCAAGTAAAACTGGGCAGAATAAATAAGTAGATAAATAGATGCAGCTGTTTTGCGTGTCTGTGTGAATGAAGAGAATGTCTGTGTGCACTCATTTCTCCTTTTCATCTTGCCTTCTCCCTAGCCCCAGAATGGCCCTCTCTGTCAGCCTCTGCCCTTCCCAAAGACAGCAGGACAAAATCTGCTGTAGATCTCCTCAAAACCCTTCCAATGGCTGCCTGGACTGGATTGTCATCAAAGAAGCAACCACAGCTCTCCTCTAAATCCCAGTCCACCCAGCAGCTAAAAGCCCACTACTTTTAATGTACAGTCCCTCTCCTTCATTTCTGGCTTCCCCCAACAGTCTGAAAAAGGCAAAAAGGAGCTTATAATGATGTAAGGAAAGATTTAATCCACAGGACATTGTCCCAAAGTCCTCTGCTCTTCCCCATGTCCCAGATCACTCTGTGTGCATGGTTTTCTCCAGGTTTTGGATGGGAGGTTTGCCCCAGTCATGGGCCATGATGAGAGGATGAGGATGAAGTGTGAAAGGTCAGACCTCCATGCGCATCCATGGAAATGACAGAGTACTTCATTCATTTGGTGCTTTAGAACTAGTTGATCTTTAAGGCCCCTTCCGTTCTGTGATATCATGGTTCTATGATTCTTTGATTTATATTTATAAATGGAAATTTATAATTTCCATTTGTCCACGTGATGTCCTGTGTTCAACCTGTCATACATGCAGAACTATGCTTGCAAATATCTGTTCTGACCCAGGATTACACAGCCCTGAAGGACTGGTGAAAGTAAAATAAATAAAAATATACAGCTCCCCCACCTACAGGTCTCTAGAGTGGCTTTTTCGTTGGGAAACAAGAGGACTAGGTAGAGGGTGGAGACTAAAAGGAGAAATGTTCTGAGCACCTTTTGTCCGTGGGGTAGAGCTCCACGGTGATGACATCCAGGGCGTTCCAGGCGGCGATGCTGGCCCCGCAGAAGAGGCACTGCCAGCCGATCATCGCCGACTCGCTGTTCCCGAAGAACAGGAAGAAGCAGCACACGGCTGAGATCAGCATCGAGCCGCCTGCAGGGGCAAACCAACAGAAAAACCCTGGCACCAGCTTCCCCTGTCCACAGCTGAGCAAATACATTTGTTAAAGATGGCTTTCAAGTGATGGCATTTCATCTCAATAAGTATTAAATCTATGAGGATCCAAAAACACCTTGATGCTGCCTATCTGTCATTCTCTGATGCTGGAAGCCAGACTGGAAATGTTCTCAATGTCCACCTGATCTCGCTGATAGTCCTGCTCTACAAAGACTGTGAAGACAGGCTTTTCCAGGCAGGCTTCCAGCATCTCAGGCTTCCAGATGGACCCAAGAAGAGCAGAGACAAGTAAACATAAAAGTCAATGAGGAGGAAGCATCATTGTGAAGGTTTTTCAACTTGAGTTTCAAGTGATAAGCTTGTGCATTTCATATCGTATCACTTGACACATTTCTAGTCCCAATTAGGATAATTTACAGTCACTTGTATGAAGCACTTGAGGTCTCTTTTAATTATAAGAACATCATTAGATTTCATGGCACATTTGCACAGGAGCCATAATTTTATGAACATCACCGAGGGAGAAAGTGAGAGCATTCATGCTCAGTTAGGCACAGTTCAGATTCAGAAATATTAATAGCTACATCACTGCTTTCTACCCCATTGGGAATTTTCAACTAAAAGATGAAATTTGGGAAAAATCAAACTATTTTTCACCAGAATGTTCTGTTATCACTGAAATATCTCCATTGATTACCAGGAAAGCAAACAATTTTCTCTGTTGTTTGGTGGTTTTGGAGTCAATTTAGTGTCATCCAAAATAATTTGGATGCTGAAGTGTAACTAAAATGCTTCAATTTGGACATTATGTTGTCTCTTGCCACTGCAGTGGCCTGCCTTTGAAAAGCTGCTGTGCAGGACTCCACGTCCACTTCTCCTCCATGGTACAAGGCCAGACTACATCCCCGCAGTGTGGTGTGGATATTCCCCCTGCTGCAAAAGCCCAGCCCAGCACAGGTGAGGACACCACGAGATCTGCTGTTTTGTACAAGAGAAGGTTTGGCAGGATGTGATAAAAATGAATTGAAGCCCCAGCGACGCACAAAACGCAAAGGAGAAATTCAGTTTTCCTGTTAAGCTGACCAGAAATAATATGTTAGACAGAGTGATACAGGTGGGACGCCAGAAGGCTCTTTCAATTGGAAATTCCACAGTGAAACATTTCAGCATGTCATCACTAATTTTTGTCCTGTTCTCTTCTTTTTGCAGGAGAAATAAGCATTTAGGGCTCAAGCTGTCATCTCAATTCCAGATGAAAATGCTGACGTGCTGACATGTTTGCAGGATGGACAATCTGATTCTCACTGAGCTTCCTCTAATTTATTTCTCACAGACCCTCTGGTTTGTTTGGGTCTCTTTCAAATTCACCACATGAATGCTCATTTTCATTCAGTGTAAATTCCTGAGACAGTCATCTTGCTCTACTTTAACCTGTCTGGAGGTGAGGCTGAGCTAAACCTTCCCTCTGTTCTCAGAGGAGAAAGAAGAGCTCAAGAGAGTGATTCATCCCTTACCCCTGAGCCACATTCCTGTTTTTATTACCTTCCTGTGGCTGTCCCTCAGGCCATGATTCCCATATCATGGGATGAGAGCAAGGTCTGAACCCTGGAGGCTGCAACACCAGCAATTCCCAAAGTATTCATAAAGCTGATAAGGTGATAACTTGATAACTTACTCCCATGATGCTTAAGGGTGGCTCCTTTCTTGGCTGTGACATGGTCAGTTAATTTACCATATGGTCTCTGAAGCTGCTTGTGCAATCATTTGAAAATCAGATAAAAAACCAAAGGAGGGAACTCCTAGGCTGTCGAGCTGCCACATCAAATAACCTTTGTGAATATTCATTGCTACAAGCAAAATGTTCATTTATTTATACAGAGGCTCTGGACTTCAGCAGCAACTCAACAGGACCAAGAGCTCCTTTTCTAGCTCTGACCCTGATTTGCTGAACACTGCAAAAACATGCAAGATTTGACACAAAAGGCAAAATGAATTAAAAAAAAAAAAAAGTTACAGACACACAGAGAAGCAGGGTGAGGAGGCAGGGAGTAGGTCACTTACTGCCATGGATCACCTGCCTGACTCTCTAGTCTTTATCCTTCTGCTCCTTTTGTTTTGGGGATGACTCCCACCAGAGCCATGCCAGTGTGCAGTCACACTGAGCAGGGCTGTTTGCAGGGCTGAGCTCCACCCTGTCCTGCCCCATCACCCATCACCCACCATCCCCACTCACCAATCATCTTTATCCTCCCGATTTTGTCCATGAGCAGAGCAGAGATGATGTTGCCTGGCAGCACAGACAGGCTGCCCAGGAAGCTGACCAGGTAGATCAGAAAATCATTGTCCTCCTCAAAGTCGATGTGGCAGCCTTCCTTCTCCTTCATGAACGTGCTGTTGATGAGCCTGCAGTTGATGAATTTGTGTTCGTAGAGATCTGTGAGGGAAAGAGGCAAAGGCTTGACCCTGCTTGGCTGAACTCTCCTCATACAACAGCAAGGACCAAACCAAAGACCAGAGAGAAGTTTCTCATCCAGTGGAAATGGCCAGGGAATATTGATTTCAGTGGAAATTTATTAGAGTGGCAAACTCTAGCTGAGTCTTCGGCTCCTGGCAGATGCAAGCTCATACACTCCTTTTATTTGCGGAGTGTACTCAGTGTACTGAACCAGTATCCCCATGCCACAAGGACAGGGCAATGCAGGCTCTGGTTCTCATAGCAATATCATTTGTTCTTAGAGTAGAAGTTAAGAGCTTTCTTTGGTATAAATTAGTGAATATTTTACTGCTGATGATCTTCAGCTGCTGGTGGCTTGAAATGATATTTTACGCCAGTTTTACTGAGTAGAGCTGCAAAGTGCTGAGAATTTTGCCATTACTTTAACCTGTCAGGGCCTGAGCACAGAATTTGGCATTTCCCATACAGCACCCAGAGACAGCAGAAGCCATGGGGTTAAAATCACTGATGGAGCCACCTGAGGTCTCCTTCCAAATGCATCACACTCTTTTCCTCCAGCATCACTCTCATTACCCAGCACTCACTCAAACACACAGATCCCTACCATCCTTTCTCCCAGAAAGCAGATAAAATAGTTCTAATAAAATAGTTTTCTGATAAAAAAAATTCCTAGTTACAGAGATGACACTGCAGCAGGAATCCCATTACCAGTGTTATAAAAGACAGTAGAGATGATGGTGCAGTTTTCAAAGAAGGTCTCAGTGGATCTCACATCTTCAAAGTAGCAATCCTCAAATAATGAATCCTCAAATCTCACTTCCTTGAATTTCATGCCAATAAATCTGTGGGGCAGGAAACAGAACTTCACTCTGTGCTTTAAGATGTTTTCTACACTGCATAGTGTGCAGTGGCTGTTTCAAGAAACAGAGCACTAATTCTAATTTCTAGTGTCATTTACAGAAAAGGTGTTGCTTGAATGTGTTACTCCCTCCAGTCCATCTGTGTTTTATTAGAAGAGTCTGAAGAGTATTTTTTTAAAAGAGACATGGATCTTTTAGGATTTGTGCAGTTTTTCTTTTCCTCAAAATAATCACATCTGAGAAAATGTGCTTCTAAAGCTGAGGGGACAGAAATCCTCTTGTGTTCAGCCCTAATCTGTCTGAAGAAGACAGAATTTGAGTCAATGCAGAGCATTTCCTTCATGAGCTGACCTTGCTGCCTTCCTTAGTCTCCCCCTTCCTCCATCATAAATAAAACCAGACATTATCAGGAGCCCATTGAGGCACTTGGTGAAAGGTTTCTGACAGTTGTTTAAACTCAAAGTGATGTTTTAAGTGAAAATGCAGTAGGGATTCTGGAGAGAGTGGGAAGATTATCTGAGTTCTGCTTGTAACCATCTCTGTTCGAGGTTTATTACTTATAATGTAATGAAAACAGATTTCACTAAAAATAATAAACTGTGTCAGGTGATTGATTTCTCCTCTGATGGGAAGCGTGACATATCTGACCTGGCTGCCTGAAGGATGACACAATATTGATTTACCTGTGAGATTTTGCAGGAACACTGAGAAGATGTATTAGGTAATGCACAGCCACGTTTAGAAGATGTAAGGAGCTATTAAGAACAAGCATTATTGCTCCAGTTAAAGAGGCCATGACTGTCACCAGATGAAAAAAAGCCTTCTAACATATACTCTGCAGCTTAATTGAATTGAGCACTTTTAACACGGCGTAACGTGATGGTTGTTTACACCTTTAAATGAGCACTGCAGGGCTTCTTGACTGAGCCTACTAACAGAAATTATTAATGCACAAAATACTGCAAGAAGATTATTCAAGTGTTTTGCTCCATGCAGAGGGTCTCACAGGTTACAGCAAAATTTAAGCTGTTCTGCGTTTTCTCAGTGATGTATTTACCTGTGATGTATTTACTCCTAAAAGCTGTAAAAACCCATTTTCCCCCTGCAGTTTGCTTTCTTAACACCCAACTTTAGAAGAGTCAGAGAGCAATGGCCTGGTGATCCATGGAGTTTTAGCTCACAGCTGCAGAGTAAACACAGCTGTAAACCATTCTGAGATAACTCCTGGGCATTACTGCAATTTAGCTTGATGAGGTTTTGAGTATTTGAAATGGAGAGGGCCAAGGTGGGAGAATAGTGATTTACATCACAGTTTTATGTCTTCATCCAGCCAAGTGCTGAGTATCCTTAATTCTCAATGGAGTTAGTGAAAATTCAGCACCTCCTCTAGGCATAAGAAAAATGTCCCCAGTCCCTACATTTGACCAACATCCACTTCTAACCATGTTGTTCTGGGGAACAGGAATTGTGGGGCTAGGTTTCCATCTCAAGCTCAGCCCCTTGCTGCAGGGGAGGTGTATGGAAGGACATAAGGACATGTGTTGGGGTCCCCCACCAATGTCTATCAAATATATAACAAGGAAATGGTTTCTGAGGGGATTGGAACAACCTGGCTGGGCAATGAGATGTTTCAGCTGTGAAGATTAAAACAACGAGTGTTCTGTGTAACACTGAACATGGGGAGGAGCTCCCTCCAGCAAGGCAGCTGGAGCAGCATCCTGTTAGGTCTACCTGGGGCAATGAGATCACAGAAATTAAAATTACAAAGGGATATTTTTCATTTTTATTGGGATTTTGAATAGTAGTAATGGAATGAGTAGGATTTACACTGCCGTGAAACATAGAGTGACTGGGGTCCAGGATGGATGCAGAAGAAAAAACAAGGCCAGCCCAAATAGGAGGAAAAAAAGGAAGGAAAGCAATGATGTTCTGCTGGAGCAGATGCACTGACTTCAAAACACTGAAAGAGAAGGTGACTCACTCATCTGTGGGGAGGAAGTGACTGCAGTGGGAGAAGCACCCCAGGATGGGCATGGCCCAGCTTGCACTAACGGGCTGCAGGATGGAGACTGGGGTAATTCATATAGAGGACTTCAGGAAGAAATAGCTTTTTATTTTGGAACTACAGCGGCAATTTCAATACCAGTGGCTGCTCAAGCCCAGTAGATGTCAGTGTGGGCTAAGGAAAAAGAAGTCACCTCTGCATCCAGGGCTGCCCAGCACGGCCAGGTGCTGCCCTGATCCCAACACAGGGCTGCTGGAAGCAGGACTCCTCACAGGCATCCCCTGGGTTCTGCAGAAGTCAGTGACAGAGGCAAAGTAGGTGGAAAAAAGGATTGAAATGATCTTTTACCTGTCAAAAACTGCCTCTGGGACTTGAGAGATTTAGTTTGAGTGTCCAAAAGAGCAACAGAGAAGTTCAAGTTGGTGGAAAATGGAAAAGAAAGAAAGAGTTTTCTAGAAATTTATTTCAGTTTGAATATATCAAAGCAAATTCTATTCACTTACTTGTCATTCCTGTATTCCCCATTTCTATGGATCTGGTTTTCCAGGGTGAAATTAAAGGTGAAATGGGACACTTCTTCCTCATCAAAGATCTTCACTCGGGATTCATATGCCTCGTCTTGGAAATAGCGGATCATGTCAGGGAACCAGACAATAAGGCCATAGTAACTGCAGCAGGATTGGGAGACACATCAGGGACAAAGGATTCTTCCAAAGATCCACTTCACAGCTTGTAAACTTGTTAAACTCCAAATGTGAATGCATCTCTGACACAAATTCTTGCTCAGTTCTCACATAGGAGTGAGCAGAGTGTTTCTGCTCTCTAAGCACCCTGCTGATCTCAGAAGCATCTTGGTCCATTCTCCTTCACTTGAAGCAGGACAATTCATTTCAGTTCCCCTTGGCTGGGGAATGCAGAAATGTACCAACCTTGCTACCCATTAAATTAGCAGAAAAAAAACCAAACTGGGCTGATTTCTGTAAGTGTGCAGTTCAAGTGAGAGTTAGACAAAATTCACCTGTAGTTTAGATTTAGACTCCCCTGAGTGGTGTTGATCTAGACTAAGGAGCAGCTGAGAGTCTGGTAGGGTTGTGTCTTTTTTCTGTGTGTGTGGACAAGGCCAAGTGAAAGGTCTAAAGGTGAGAAAGTCAATCTATTACTGTGCTACCAACTACTTCTCAAGTCCTGATTTGTTCAAAGCACCTTGTACTTCATATAAAGCAGTCAGATCGATCAATATTTGTAGGAGAGCAAGGCTTAGTTCACAAAGACTCTTTAAAATAAGACCAGGATTAATTTTGTAATAGTTTATTTACATGTGTAAATAACTATTCAGACTCTGAATAGTGCTTTAGTTTCCTGAAAAATATAAAGAAGTATCTTCCTTACCTTAAGGCCATTGTAAACCAAACCACAGCCAGCATCAGTGTGTTCATCCTGTACTGGGCTGTTAAACAATATAGCACGTTGTCCCAGACCTACAAATCCACAAGAAGGAATTAGCAGCCAGGACACCCCAGCAGGCACTTAACAGCTTAATTTCTGAGTGCATCATAAACCTAATGTCAGAAAAATGGGTTCATTAGAGGAAGGTCAGACCTATGGCTTACATTCAGTGTTTTTTCAAAATTATATTTATCGAGTAAATGGCGTACAAAAAATCAGCTCAGTGCCAGAGGACTTGATCTGAGCCCTCTGTAATGAGCTGGAGTGCATGATCAGGGCTGGGTGTGAGGCAGTGTCTCTCTCAGGTTATATCAGCAAATGTGGATATGAGATTGCTCTCAGACCCTCTGACAACTTTATCTTTTCAAATACATGTATGGTGTCAGGAGTGCTTTCAAACTGAGATCGAAAGCTCTCTGAAGAGCAAAAGCCCAAACACAGCTGGCACTTTAGGAGGTAGAAGATGAAATCAGGTAGGGATGAAGCCAAGCAGGAAGCAAACCAAGATCTACTTTTGACTCACTGCAGAAAATGCTGCCAAGAACATGAGGAGATGCAACTCCTCAAGCTCTTACCTTGACATGTAAGTATAGTAATAGTATAGCACCTGCATTACTATTAAGAAGAACTTTCCTTTATTTTCAGCTCATCCTTCAAGACTAGAAGTTTTAGCAAGGGTTTCCACAGTCCTACATGGGCATTAGGTGAGCAGCATAGCAGGTGGGAAAGGTTAAATTAGCCTAGGAGACATTATAACATTCTTAGAAACTTGGTCTCAGCAGGAACAAAGAGCAAGCACTTTCCGCCTCCACTTGCAGGTGGTAATTTCACTTAGGCTTGAGGAGAGAGAATCAATATTTATCTGCTCAGGAGGAGAGCCAAGTGCTTGGGGCTGTGGCTGCTCCTGGAAGCTCTGCACTGCTGGATGACAGTGATGCTCACAGGGGCCTTTTAGGGCTTGCCTGGCAGCATGGCAGCTTGCAGGTGCACACATCTGCACAGAAAGTGCAGTCTGAGTACAGCTCTTTGCAAAAACCAGATTTTCTGAGGTGGGAGTCAGGGTTGCAACGTACAATGACCTGAAGTAAAGAGGATCTGGACCACTGTCTGAAGTTTTGTTCTTCTCTTTACCTGTTTTAAAGTAGTTGTGATTCTGACCAGCCACCGCTGGTACCAGGTCCCTGTTGAGCTCTGGATTTCAATAAATTCATCAACTTGCTTTGGAGTTTTGATATAAGAAACCTGGAGGAATTAAAAAAAAAATTTAAAAAAATTGGACTGCAGTTTCTAGAATTGATCTTGGGTGGATTTAAATTCCACTGTTTTATGGGCAATGTTTCCACCTAATAACCCCTATTATTTTTTCCTTGAAACTTAGCATTAGCAATTGAGCTCATTGATTTAATTACAGTAAGAGACTATTAACAGAAGTAGGCCTTGCTTCCTTCTTTTCATCTATCCCTTCATCTTCTTTCTCTCTCTTCTTCCATGAAATATTTTAAGTACATCATATCCACTTTAATCTTTCATTTGCTGGCTAATGTACCTGTTTACTGCCTTGTTTCTCTATCTTCAGATTCCCACTACAAATTACTACTCAGAAAGTACAGTAAAAATTGTCTCCAAGATCAGCCACTTGTACCCAAACTGTGTCCTCAGGATTTCATTGTTCTAAGACAACTAGCAGGAATATTTCTCATTCAACATCTTTCAAATACCACTGACAGAACTTCTATGACAAATGAATGTGTAGATGGGAATCTTTGCAGCTGAAAATGTATCCTGCCATCAAGTGAGCCCACGCAATGCAGTTTGCTCCACCAAAAGAATCTGAATTTTCACTGCTGAATACCTGAACTGGACTGCTCAGGAAATCTTACAAATGGATCCCAGTAAGTATTTGCTTAGTAAATTTAATTAAAGGACATATTCAAGGAAAACAGAGCTGTTTGTAAACACATGGAGGAGGCGAAAATCTGCTGAATAAATTTCTGAGTGTGAACGAGTGCCTTGGCTCAGCTTTGGAGTCTCCACATTCCTCTTCCTGGCACCCATTAAATGTCAGATCTGGGAGCTGTCCCATACAGGCTGACTCACCACAAACCGACGACTTCTGGCCTGTCAGAAAAGCACAAACCCTGACAGTTTGTGCCCCACCAGGAGCACTGATCACCCTCCTGTGCCAGTGGGTGTCAGCACATCTCGGCTCAGCCGGCGCCTCGAGGTGCGACGCCGAGCTCGGCTCCTCCACTGCAGTCATGACTCTGGCATGGAGTAACGAGCACTAATGGAGGCTGTACAGCTGCTCCTTCATTCTCCTATGCAGCTCAGACTCTCATAGTGCCCTACTTTGTGAGATATATATATATATATAAATTTATATATATTTATATTTGAGCTCATTTCCCAGCTCAGCGTTCCAGCAAAGCCGGTGATGGATTTGAAGAAAACGTCTCTCTCACCTTTGCTATCAGGGCTTGCATTACTCAAGTGGTTGGTAGCCTAAAAATAACACATGCTCATTAAGATCCTACATCAACCTCCATGCAATTGTCATGCTCAGATATGAAATTTTATTTTCCTTGAAGGATCACTCAGGAGGGGCACAGTCTCCTGACAACCCTTCTGAACATGGAACATTGCTTTCCCTCTTGATCAAAAATACATGTTTCACCCATAAGTGTATCTCCTTTTTTCCCATTCTTTAAAAGCATGTGTGCTGTCATCTTTAAAAGAACAAACCAAGACTTCTTCCCTGGCTGGCTCACCAGGATTTTAACACTGAATTATAGTAATTTGCAGCTAACCCCAGCATAAACCTTTCCTCTGATTTTACTGTTAACGACTCTGCTGGTGTGACCTTTTTCACAAAACGCAGCAGACCAATGAGTAATAGCCACTCATCCCACTTTCCCTTGGAGAGATTAAAGACTGGATATGAGGCAGGTGGAGTTTGGAAAGCTCATTAGAAAGTACGTGAAGTTTAATCAGACTTTGATTAGAAGCCAGAATGGAGAAAGGAGTGACTCAGGTCTCCCACATGGCTAATATGTCTCTTATTTTGTATTAGTTTCTTAGAGCAAGCCAATTAAACACGTGCATAATTGAGAAATCACTGATCTAAAAGATGTAGAGTAACACCAGGAACGAAGAGTACTTGCTGCAACTGACAGACTTGACTAATTCTTGGAAAAACAGACTAGCATCTAAGTTTAAACCCACAAAATGTTTCTCACAGTCCTTTTTCTGGTTGCTGGGGGAGAGATTACATTGAAAGAGTCCTGAGGAGAAATAAAGTCATGCTGTGCTGCACTAAGGAGGGTATGTCCAGCTTTTCTCAACCAATGGCTTTGCTCAGCTCACCGTAAACACCCTCTCTGGCTCGCCCTTGGCCCGCATGTTGGTGTCATGGACTTGCTTGAGAATCATCCAAGCTTCATCATGTTTACCAATCTGAAAGCACCAAAGAGAAGGAAAGAAAGTGTTCAAGCTCCCAGCTCTGTAATTTATCAAAGCACAGAGAGAAAGCAATTCTAGAGGTGCAGCATAGTAGAGAAGCACACAGACAGCCTGAGCTGCATGAAACACGAAGAGCTGAAGGCATGGTTGGTATTCACAGAGTGCAGCATATCTGTGCTGGAGAAAGGCATTGTCCTAAAACTGCCTGAGGCATAAAAAGGGTCAGGGATAGAGCTTTAAAAACATATGAAAGAAGAGGAGATGTATGAGGAGAACTGGACTCTCATCCCAGCTCTGCTAAAGACTTGCAGGCTTGAACTATGTATTACTGCATTTCCTACCTGTGAAGTGGAGATACAGAAACTTGCTTAAGATTTCTGAGGTTTAAGTATTTTACTCAGTAAAATGTACTCTACCTTTTGCTCTACCACCAGGATTCAGTAGTTCCATGCCCAAACTCTGTGAGATGTTTTCAAAGTGCCTTTGTTGGACATAAAATTCCCATCTCTCACTACCTTCTTTCTGTACCCCATCTGGCAGTGACACGCTAATCATCAGTGATTGACCCCACAGTCTGCAATCTTTGGGGTTCAAGCAGTCTGTGGAGCTGGGGTAGACACACAGGACTGGCTTTGCCTCTGTGCGTTTGATGGGACAAAGAAAGACAGACAGTGACACATTAGGGACCTGTCATCCTCTGCAGATATCAGAGATGAATCATCTTACCTCCAGCAAAAAACGTGGGCTTTCAGGCATGAATTTCAGCGCCACCAGGGAGGCGATACAGGGCAGAGCACACACGAGCACAAAGACTCTCCAGCTGTGGAAGTGGTACTTGGTTCCCATACTGAACCCCCAGCCTGCAAACAGCAAGAGTCAGCAAGTAAAAATACTGACCAGGAATTCTGAGTTTTGCTCTGCTCGTGCAGAACTTTGCAGCTCTGTATGACATGAGGACAGGTTGAAAGTTTGCTATTCTTAGTACTGGTGGCTCTTGGAGGCTCGACAGCATGCTCAGTAGATAGCAGCAAGTTCATGTTCATTGCAGAAATTGGAGCATGCTCAGGCTCTGCCTTTTAAAAACCTTCTTTTATCTTTGAGTTTAGAAATAACCTAGTGATAGGAACAGCTCAGAGCAGCCACAGGCAAGTAAGGCTGGAAAATGGTGCAGGAATAAGAGCCATAATTGATTGCTTCTCAGTGATGTTAGGGAAGCTATACAAAGGTTAAATCTCTGATCTGAGAGGCACAGTAGAGATGGCTTCTTTCCATCTCCTACATCACATATGTTTTTCACATTTCATGGAAGTGAGCGAGAAAAGCAAATTTATTTTTTTCCAGACCTACAAAAACCTGAGCTGGGGTTCAAACTCAAAAACATCAAAATCCTAATCCTGCCTTTGGGATACCCTTCTCCTGCTTTTTTTTCCTGGTGTATGACCAAGTTAGGTATTCCCCTGCTAAAAACTGGAAAGTATAGCCTCATTCTCTTACATTGCTCCATTCACTCTCCCTAGGCTCAAATCTCATGAGTGTTAAAATAATTTTTTTTCTATAAAAATTTTATTCACATAATAAGGAAATCATCAAGCAATGGGTTTTGCAGTGGTCTCATCTGAGCCAGTCATGGTGCTCTAATGATTTCACAAAGTTCCAAAAGAGGAGGTGGAACATTAGAAATAAAAAAAGAAGCTACAAAAACACAATATCAAAAAGTCATCTGAAAAATAATTGTAATGTAAATAACTAAGAGCTTTTAAAAGCAAATATTGTTGCAGTTAAAAGAATTATTTCTACCTGAAAGCACTCCAGTAAGTTTACCTATTTCTTCCAACATCTCTGTCATGTCAATCAAAAGCATGAATATTTCTTTATGCTGAATGTGATTTAAATGTGCTAAAAATGAAATGATGGATAGGTCAATGTTAGTGGTTTCCTTTGTGGGTTTTGTGAACTGTCCTACTTTCCTCAAACAGGATTTTGCAAACAGCTGGTGTCACTGAATACTGGGGGTATTAATCTTTTCCAGTAGATATTTGCTTCTGGTGTTTTCCTAAGTTATATATACAAGTTACAAGGAATTCCATGCAACATGCAGACTTTTGCTTCTCAGAGCACAAGTAAATTTCAGTTTACAGCCATCTACTTTTTCATTCCCACTTCCAGCTGAGGGCAGGGAACCCATTTCACTCCTGCATCCATTTAGGTGAAGTCAGAAGTGACTTCAGCCCATCACATGCTGGGCAGATGGGTCACCAGGTACACAGCCCTGACAGTGTGGACACTTGGCTAAGGGAAAGCACATGTGCTGTCCTCACTGCTGTCATTCACAGCATCTAGTAATTCCCTAATTAAAGTTGCTTATTTTTGATAACTGGATCAATTTTTGCAATATAATCTCAGTCAATTTTTTTTTTCCCTGAATGAGCTGACATTTAGATTAAGAGCTCAGGCTCCAGCAGTGTAATTCAAGGGATGTATTTGAGACTTTAGATAGAAAGCAACCCCATTCAGTCCTGTCTGCAGCATAGTATCCATCAGTCAATCATGCAGTCAATTTATGAGACCTTCTGTGAGCACTTCAGGTATCTATTATTCTCAGTGATATTTATGCTGGGATGTGTAAGAACTGTCACTACCTGTGCAAGGGTTTGGGGTGGTGTAGGAATGTGGTGGTGTAGAAATTCAAAAGCACAAATTACCGTAATGTGGGATGATGCTCCAAGCCATTGCTGAAGCATAAATGCCACCAATCATCCAGAACATGCAAAGCCAGCTCAGGTGTTCCCCCCTCTTCTCACGAGACAGGAATTCAGAGAAATAGGCAAACACGATGGGGAGGGTGCCCCCAATACTGAGGAGAAAAAACAGCACATTAGAAAAATGAGAGTCTGCTTCAATGTCTTTGTGGTTGGGATTGCATGTTTAATGAGGGAAGGTCACACTCACAGATGGGCTGCTCAGAAGTGAGACTTGGAGGAAAAATGCAGATCTCTCTTTGGCTGCACTGGTCTTAGACATCAAAGATGAACAAGATCCTTCTCATGCTCTAAAAGCTGAATTTTCTGTAGGTTGTACAAACCCAGAGTAATACCCTGCTCTTCGCTTAAACACCTCCTCTTGTTATTTCATGATCACTCATTTTAGGGAGGAAAAATACAGGCAGCCAGTGGGAACTGCTGAGAGTCTCATTGGAGGCCTTGAAGGAGGGCATTTTTCAGCCCTCACCCACATTACTGCACAATTTGGTCAGTACCAGAAGAACATCAATGACCAAACTTCCCCACCATCAGAGCTCTAAGGGTCAAGAGTGAGGTAACACAGCCACACGTGCTAAATGGCAATGCCATCCTGGCTGGGCACCAGGGATGCATGTCCTGAGCACCTTTCTTTGTCCCACCCCACACAGCCACACTGCCCAGCTGTGCTGGGGCTCCTCCAGGCCAGATTCACCAGGTACCCACCCGAGGCCTGAGATAAGGCGGCAGAAGAGGAAGAATCCGTATCCCTGGACGAAGGAGGAGAGGAACGCGAAGGCAGCATTGATTGCAAGTGATATGATGAGGCATTGCTTTCTTCCCAGTTTGTCAGCGAGGCCACCCAGCAAGACAGCCCCCACCATCATTCCTAAGTAGACTATCAAGCCTGGAAGGGAGAGAGACAATCAGCTTGTTAACAGGGTGGAAATAGTACACAGCATAGAAGCAGATTTGAAAGTGCCCAAGTGGCAGCTGATGTCATCCTGGCACGCTGTGCAATAAAGTAGAGATACTCCTAACCACCCCAAATCTCAGACACCAGAAACTCTGCCCATTGGCAGGACAGTAATTTTCCTATCTCACGCCTGAGAGCTTGCATCACTTCAGGCAATATGGACATACCCTCATTTGACCAGACCCACATCTTTCCTTCCCAACCTCGCTGCTCACATATCCCCTGCACGTAAGCAATGGCCAGGCATAAGCAGCTTAGGACGCACGTGTCCCAGCTATGTGCCACCAACAATACAACAGAAGTCTGATGTCTTAACTCCTCTGACCCCCCTGAGTGCAGTGGGATGGAGGATGTGTAGGGAGAGGCTCTGTCAGGCTGCTGTTTATGCTCAGAAAGCTGTGAGAGCAGAGAGACTGATGAAGCATGGCTAAATCTCTTTGCAGTGTTTCGTCTCTTTCACTCTCTGCTTTTCCCAGCTGTATCTGAAAGGATCAGTCTGTTACCCAGACTCACGTCGTGCAGCTCAGCTACTTCCTTCGTTACTGAGCCAAGATCTGGTGTCTAACTAAAGGACAGCTTATTCAAGAGTGCAGTCTTGATCTGAAAATTTCAGGAGAAGGGAGAATCTAAGGCTTGTCTGGACAGTTTGCTCTATAAAGTTATCTCTCTAACATTGTTAAGAAAGATGGATTCTTCTTTTTAACCTGACTTCACTAGATTTTCTACTATGGGGTCCTCAAAGACAGTCTCAACTACTCATTTAGTGCCAGGCTGAATAGGAGAGAATGGGTTTCCACCCTGGGTAGTCTCCCTGTACCCTGCTCAGTTTGTGCTTGCCACTCTCCTGGAGAACATGGCAGCAGTCCTTTGCTCTTCTACTGCCACTGCTGCAGAAGGGCCACAGATTTTATTGCCTTTTTTTATGCAGGTACCACTGTGAATAACATCAGTTCATAATGCTCAAAGGTTCAGAAGTATGTTTCTTCATTTATTTTATCTACTTTCCAGATGTAGTTCAGAAGAAATTGGTTGCAACCACAGCTTTTCCTGGGGAGCACAGAGGTACAAGAGGCTGCTCCCAAGAATATCTCCTGCACAGTATCAAACCCCATTGACAGGATTGCAGCCTGTGTCCATAGGCTGCACAGTCCTGCTGTGGAGACCCTGATGGGGCCTGACCACAGCTGGATGGGGTCCAGATGGGATGAGCTATTTCAGGATGGAGAACATCTGCTTGCTGGAAAAGCAGAACTTTCTGCTTTCCCTGCAGTGCAGGGAGTTCTTGAAGGAAAAGGATGATGCTTGAGATGTTTGGAAACTGTGGACATGTCAGGTTCAAGACCCAGTTGAGCAGGGGTTGAAGGAAAGCAGCAGTGTTCCCTGCATCCCTGGCCCCAAGTGAAGGCATTGGATGCTGAGCAAGTAAATGCACTGCCTTAATGGGAAACATTCCTAGTCACTGATTGAAGAAATACAGCTAAAAGAAACATTTTTCAGGCATGGTTGGCTCTTTGGAGATTCATTCCTCACCTTGAACGAAGCTTGGCTTCTCTTGAGAGCCAATGCCTTCCCTAGGTCCTGTTCTGTCAAATACACTTGGAAAACAAGGTGGCAATGAATGTTCTTGTAATTTATTAATGTTTAAACAAAACAATCAGTCTGGTGGCTGAAGGCAGCTCTGTGCCATCCAGCAAAGCCAGCTAAGAGCTAATGCAGAGTTATCTGGCAGCTGATCCTGTCTTCCTTTTGATTGCAAATGCCTTCACTTGATTTAAAATGCATTACTAAATTAAAAGCTATGCAGCAGAGATCCATTGCAGCATTTGAAGGACACTTGCATCACATCGATCAGATGGGGAAAAGTTTGGATTTCTTAAATCTCCCTATTCCACAGTGGGGTCACCTATCTGTGAGTGATTCTTTTCAATCCACATGATGCCTTGTGTGTCAAAGGCAAAAAAAAAAAAAATCTGTTCTTGTCTATTAAAAGCCTTTGTACCAGAATTGTGGAGCCTGATTTGGCCAATTGTACCTCCACCATGAGCACATGGCTCTGTGCAACCCATCCTTGCACTCCATGCCCTCCCCTCCTGACCCAAGCTGTCCTGGTGAGGAGGTCTGAAGTTGTGTAAAGGTTTCAGGTACTGATCTCAAGAGAAGATACAGACACATCTCAGAGTCTGGGATCTCTATTTCTATTAACTTTGACCTCCAGCTTGTTCACTGAAGTGCAAATTACAAGGGTGAGCCAAAGCAAAAACAGTCCAAAAACTTCCTGAAGGAAGGATCTTAATGCAGTGCTGGATGGCTCAATGCTTTTACCCTGGCTCCTGAGCCACATTTAATGGAGCAACTCTGATGCCAGCCAGCGGAAGAAAATGATGATAAGCCCTGTATCTACTCACTAGTGCATCACAGCCACACATCTGACAGTGAGCCCTGCCAGCACTGCCAGACCCTGGTGAGGAAGAAAAAATGATCTGCCAAACTTTTCTTTACTTTTTTTTTTTCTTTTTTTTTTCTTTTTTTTTTTTTTTTTTTCCGGAGAAAATCCCTGAATGGCAGATGTTCATCCAAATCCTCTTAGTAATGGAAAATGTCCCAGGTCAGGAGGAGGTGGAGGAGATTGTTACTGTCTTCTGGCTGGTGTTTTACTGCAGTCACTGGTGAGGGGCAGCCTATTGTCTGGCCAGAAGAGTGGGCTCAGTGTGGGATGTGGCAGTGCTTGAAATCCAACATCAAGTGGAGCTGCTTTTGTAAGCAAACCTCTGCAGGTTCTGACTAAGGAGCCCAAACTTAGGATGGAAAGGAAGATTGGATCTCTGCAACACAGCATCCATCACACAGTGAGCAGATAAACCACAGCAGAGCTGATAATGTCACAAACTCATCTAGAGAATGTTGCTTTAATTAGTTATTGTATATGATAAATCAATTGATGCATGATCCCCCAGAAATTTAAAACAATAAAAATCTGTAGAAAAGGAAAGAGACAACCAGAGACTGTCTACTTAGCCAAGTTTTAAGGGGAGGATCCTGGTTATGGAAATTTGTGCTTCAGGGTAGAAACAAAATCAACAGAACACTTCCTTATCATGGAGAGGTCTTTTTTTGGTGAAGACTGCATGTTCTGGCCAATGTAATTAAAATTTTGGGGTAGCTGCTATAGAACACTCTGTCAGCTGATGGATCTTGGGACCCAGGGTGCAGAACAACGTCTGCTTTGCAGATTGCTGTGCCCTGGATTGACAACAAGGTGGCAGGGACCCAGGGAGGAGTGGAATAGTTACTCAAACAGCCTCTTTGCAGGGAGACAATCTTCCAGAGAACACAGAGATGGTTGCTACCTCTGAAAAAGATCCAGCTCATGTCAAGGAAACTAAAATTTTAAGGAGAGTTGGACCAAGAAAAGTGGTATTTATTTTGCTGGGCTAGTTCTGTCCATCAAATATTCTACAGTACAATATTACAATGGTCTGCACCAGAACCTTGACTTCTAAACTTGGCTTCAAACCACACAGACTTAGACTGTGCTAGGAGGGATCAGCTTCCCAATTGACACATAAGGTGCTCAGATGAAATGTTAAAGGCAACTCTGAATAAGCCATTATTTGCAGGCTATTCCACAAGTCCTGGAGTATAATGAATGCCTGTGGGAAAGTCTGCAACAGCCTCCCATAAATGTGGTGGAAAACCAAAGAGCTGAAATTCTATGAATAAATTTTGGGTTATGACTCATCCATTGCTGAAGTTATAAGGAAAATATGTGACCACTGACTGGGCTTATTCCCACTAGAAAAGGGGTAACATATTTAGCATTTTCACACCAAGAAATTTATTAGCCTTTACTGAAATTGTTTGCTCTGTATTAGACAGGAATTTGAAGTTAAAAGCTGAAGCTCTAGGAAAAAGGAAAGGAATATACTGCAGATACAGTGTATGGCTCTGGGTGTTCTCAACTGTATTTTTACTGATTCAGTATAGTTAAAACTAGACTTCTAAGGGTTTCAGAAAAAAAAAAAAACCAAACAAAAAATTCAAGGTTTACCTAAATCTGCATCACAAGTGTGAATTTTTCTTATTGTTAGTTAATGGGATTAAGGTTCTTAAAAAAGAGGCACATCTAAAAATAATCCCTTTAAAGACAGGACAGAGACTTGTGGAATAAATAGAACATTTGAGCTATTTGAGCCAAATAGCTCACTGAGAAGAATTGAAGAACAGAAGAGAAGAGACAGCCTTGGGGCTGTCAGGGAGGTCAGGAAGCTGCCTGGGCCCAGGGCTGTCTCTGGCTTGCATGGAGCCAGTAACCACAGGAATGGGAAAGCTCCTACCTTC
Organism: Motacilla alba alba; assembly: GCF_015832195.1. Classification (NCBI taxonomy): domain Eukaryota; kingdom Metazoa; phylum Chordata; class Aves; order Passeriformes; family Motacillidae; genus Motacilla; species Motacilla alba. Next base: position 14,326,334 of record NC_052025.1, on the reverse strand, counting down.
CTTCCAATCCCAGGCCAACACCAGTACAGCCCTACAGTAAAAAAAAGAGGCTCTTGAAGAGGGAAAGCATTTGGACAACAGTAAATTATTAGGACCTTATATGTATTGTAATTCAAATTGTAATAAAAACAGAATTAAAATACTGTTACTGGTGTAGAATCTGTTAGGGATACACCTTATGGACACAAAGAAAACTTTGTGAGTCAGATCTGGGCAATTTGGGAGATGGATGTGGCAAGGCAGAGGATCCAATTGTAAGTAATTAAAAGAGAGATAAAGTAGTGATTGTGCTGACTCTCTTGTACCATAGTGATGGGAGGGTCTTGACAGAGGATGAGCTGAAGGCTGGGGGTGCTTTTCTTTTTCCTGAAATTTTCAATCTGCTCTTCCTGGAAGATTTATTAATGCTTTCCCCATGAATCAACTTGACCTTTTAAATGGAACTCAAGGGAAAGGCTCGTCCCATTGCACTCTCCTTGTTGGTTAATACAAGCAGGGAGACTCCTTCCACAGCCCGCGCCTCTGGCACCGAGAAGGGAATCTCCCATGGGGAAGGCAGCACTCTATTTTGGGAGATCTGTGCGTGGATATTGGGCATATCTGGCCGCTGGGATGGAGGGGGTTGTGCAGCTGGAGCTGGGGAGGGTGGGTGGGCCCGTGGGGCTGTGGCACAGCGCGGGTGAGGCGAGGCACAGCCGGGCTCGGCGCTGCCAGCAGGGCGTGGGTGGTGCTTACACTCAGCTGGCTGCACATCTCCCCATGGGACTTGTCCAGCACCACAGTATTCGTGGGACCATCTGGTTCTCCCCACCCAACCCTTCTGCTACAGCAAAGATTTCAACAGAGGAGGCCAAAAATCCTTTCCCGTCAAAAAAAAAAAAACCAAAAAAACCACGTTTTCACGCTGGAACGCATCAGATGAAATTCCCACAGTGTTTACAGATGGGGACGCAGCCATTCATCCCCATATCAGACCTACACAAAATGTGGGGTGTTCTCAAATGTCAAAACCAAAATACCTTTATTTTTTCCCTACTGCTCACGGTGATGACACTTCTTGGGCTGAGCATTTCCAACTGAGAGCAAATTTGCAGCCAAGAATCCGTGCCTGACATGGGCAGGTCTCATCAGGGTGTGGTGGCCCCTGTGTTGGGGGTCCATGGCCATGGAGGAGCAAAAGAGGCAGCAAATAACTGTGGCAGAGCAAGGGAGCCATGGCTGGGCTTGTCTGTGCTCAGCCAGAGGGGAAAAAAAAATGAAGTGGAGAAAAGCCATCGAGCTCTGCAGAGGGGATTAGGATTTACTGTCATATCAGGTGAATTCAGGGCAATGAGAAGCTGCGACCAGATTATATCTCAGCTGATAATAAAACATCCTCTTCACACAACTAAAAGCAGGCATGTTGTACACATTCTATTTAACCTGGCTCACACAGCCAAGCTTGAGTTGCTACATAAAAGCATAATTACTAATAGGATCTTTTTTACTAGTTTTTTTTAATCCGCCATTGTGAGGTTAAGAGTCCATAATATTATATTTTCCTTTAAAAATTATTAATAAATCACAAAAAGGAGAAGGGAGCCTGAAAAAGCAATTTTATTCCCAGCCTTGGTGTAGCTGTTTTACAGTTATGGGCAAAGCCCTTAAAAATTTCCTTGTCTCAGTTTAGTGAACTGTGAAATGAAGATAACACAACTGCAGCTCTGGGATCTGGGAGGGCTGATGCTTTAGCTGTGCCTTGAGTTTTTTATATGCAGGATGTGAAGAAGTTTAAAACATTACTATGTCATTATCTTTTATACTTGTGTACTTACTGCTCTTGCAAACATAATATTTAGTCCTCTCAGAAGTGATTTGTAGCATGTAAAGATATATATTTATAAGATATTTCTCCAAATAATTATATTGCGTGCCTTTCAGCAAATATAAAAATACAAATTTTATTGCTCTTTTGATTATCCTCAGCATATTAAAAAATTGTTTTCAATAGGCTGTATCATACTGAGAAGGAATATTCTGTCCCAGTAAATTTAAGAATTGAATTATTATATTGACTACTGCTGATGAAAGCTCAGCAAAGCTGATCTCTCAAATAAATATGTAAAATAAAGTTGTTACATGTTACCAAACTTATTCTTAACAACTTATGTTATAAGTTGATTAAATCAAACTGCTAAAATATGTATACTGTTGTTTCTTCTTTTTGTTTTTGTGTTTTATTTTTGTAATACCCATGAAATCATCTTTAAAATAGAATTTCTCATAACTGAAAAACTCCAAATACGTATTTTGTCCCACTTGGGATATTTAGGGCTAAAATAGCTGTTAATTTGCATCTGATGGTGAGATGTTTATTTTCAGAATGAAATATAAACGTTTTCTAAGATGTGTCATATCCATTTCACACATTTCATGAAACACCGTGGGCATCTGTTTATTTGCAATTTTTGCATAATTTGGCCATAGTTTGCTTGCTATTTTCCCATGACTGCCTTCCAAGGGAGAAAAAATATGCAATATGCAGAGTGTTTAATGCAAAATGTCCTTTTAGCAGAAGCTGAACTTCACTAAATTGGTCTTTAGGAGGCATCTGCTTTATCACTCGTATTTGTCCCTTCCTATTTCTGCTGGAGTTTGATTATTCACCTGACATATTTCCTTGTTTTTCCCTCCTGGCCTCTCTTGTTATGGCTGAGCCCTTGTGTGTTTAAATGTTAGCAGCTGCCTGGGAGTGACCTTAACTGCTCCTGGGAAAACCTGGTTATGTTTCCTTAGCAAAAAAACTGGGGAGATAATCGGTTCCTTGGGAATAAACACGAGCTTATCTGTGGATGTTTATTGGTACATGGGGATAAGGCAAGGGGCAGAAGCTTATGTGTGGATAATATCCCTGCTTCCCTAAAACTGTGGGATAACTTGAGGGAAAGCTGTGCCTGCTCTAATCACCCCTCTGTTCATCCTGTGCAGACTCTCTCGTGCACAGGGTGAACATTAGAAATTGAGGTGAAGGCTCTTTGATTGCCACCAAATCAATCTCCAAGTGTAATTGAACCCTGATCAACATGCACTGCCATAGCCCGCTTAGGCAATGGATTCACAGAGGGGCATGAGCTTGTCTTGGACGCTCTGAACTTTGTGGGAGATAGATTTTTTTCTAGCTGCAGGTGGATGGGAGCTGCAGGTATCCTAAGAAAGATTTTGATGATTTTGTTCTTGTCTCCATCAATAGCACTTCCTCATCTTCCCCTTGAGAAGCTGATATCTGCTGTCCTTATGCCACAGCTGCTGAGAAAAGAGATGAAACCTTCTTGCAGGGGCAGTATTTGGGACAGGAGGCTGTGCTAGAGGCAGGGCTGCACCCACACCTCATGTCCCTGCACTGCCCTGCTGCCTGTCAATCCTCTTCCCTGCTGCTGCCACCCTTCCTTTGGCAGAAAGGTCTCCTTCCCCTCTCCAGACCCAGAGATCTGCACTGATCCCTTCTTATACCCTCCAGCAGCTCCCTACCCACCCCAGACTCATCACCCTCTCTTTTCTCGATGCCGTGGGACTCATTACTCACATCAGAGCACTGCTGGGCAATGTGAGGCTTTCCAAGCCATGCTCAATTCATTTTCACAAAGCTATCTCACAGACCCAGCAGCAGAGAAATGTCCAGCAGACAAGGAAGGGTGTTCAACAAATAAGATGGACCAAATCAGAGACCTGCCCTATGTACACCACCAGTCAATAACAACTGCATGCTACCACAACCACCCACTCTCCTCCTTGCCCCAAACTAAGATGAACCAGCTTTTATTGTTTTGAGAAAAATTCTTTTTTTTCCTCCCGTAATGAAGTCATGAAATAGTTTGAATACAAGCAGATTGACGGCAGATCCCCCAAACAAACAAGCTAAGGACAGGAGAAATTGTTCTGCAAAATCAGGTTCTCACAAGCTGCGTTTGAAAGTGGGCAGGAAAGGCAGCAAGAAGAGCTCTCTTCCCCTCATTAGCAGTCCCAGATTAGCTCTGTTAGTGCGCAGGAGGCTGGAGCCGGGATTGGATACGGACCCAAATGTCTCCTTGCTTATTCAGAGCTTATCAGAACACCCTGAACTTTCAGCCTTGCAAATACTGAGCTGGAAAAAGCAGAACACGCTCTCTGGGGAGATTTCGTGTTCATTTTTACCTGTGGTTGGGCCAGAAATACGTCAAAGATAGATTTCCTTGTGACATTTGAAGTTTTCTCATTCAGGAGCCTGCCAGAGCTTGAGCTATACAGAGGTAGATATTTATGGGGTCAGAGTTTCAGAAAATCTCAGCTTTCATAGAGTCACCAAAATAAATGACCTGCTTTTCAAAAAAGGTCTCATCACTAAAAAGACACCAAGCCTTGTGTCCCACAGGGAGCTGGTGAATTCCAAAGTCCCTTTGAAATCAGGATCTAATTGTGAGAGGTTTGCTTTTAGATATCTGACCGGAGATATTTCAAGCTAGAAATTTTAATGGGTTTGGGAAGCAAAAAAAGTTACTGAATTCTTTAAGGCATGAAAGTCAGTACAAACCAGGCTAACTATAGAAAGAAACATCCCGATCCTCAAGTTCAAAGAAAAAAAGGGAGAAACAGAAAAGTGAATATGACCTCAGTACACCAAGAGGAGAGTTTATATAGGGATAATTATCTATTGCCTTTGTCACATGAAAATAATGTCAATAGAATGAAGTCAATGGCTGGGGTCTAGTCCCAAATCTGCATTTTCCTGGCATCAGGCAGGGCTTCTGGGCCAGCATGTATGACCTAGAGTCCCTGATGACTCCCTGCAATCCCAGCACATGTCCTTCAAGACACATTCTCTCCCTCCCCCAGCAGTTATTCCAAGAGCTATTTTATTTCCCTTCCAGATGCTCTGTCCTATTGCGTGGCTGGCTCTCACTACAGACCGTGCTGGATTCTTGGAGATCTGGGAGGCTTTGCTGTTTTGGCTGATGGAATTTGGCTTGCCTATTGTTCAAGGGAAAAAATTGTTCATCCAAACCTTTCCACCCAGTCTCGGTCCCAAGAAATAACTAAGCCTTGTATTTTGACCTCAGGGTGATGTCGGTAGGGATGCAAAAGGGATGCTGCCAGTAGCCTCAACTTTAATCTTCATGTTGCACTTTAATTGCATTCCACAGACCTAAAAAGAAACCTCCATTGACTACATTTGATCCAGGACATATGAGCAAACTGAGAAGTTAGCAGGCAGAAAGAACTGACTGTACAGTTGATTTGCCTGTGGGGACTTTGGGCTGAAGAAAAGAGAAACCTGTAGTTTCTAACAGCTTTGAATTTTGAGTCACTAGATCCACCTTTAACTTTTCACTTATTTATCCTTGGACACCCCTTGGAGTTTTGCCCTGTGGACCTGCAGACTGTGAGCTGCCTTGCCCAGGTCAGCCCACACTGACCAGACTTGCACTGGGGCCACAGCACATTCTGGTACAGTTCTGCTGCTCATCAGCATGTGAACCCCTCCTGAGTCAGATCCACCCAGGCATGACTATGCACGGCATACAACACAAGAAGAAAGTCGTCAGAAGATCCTGAAATCAGCTGGTCACCAGAAAAAGGTGTCCAGCTGCTTCTAGCTGCATTAGAAGAGCTGTTTGCCAGTGGCACTTACCCAGCATCCCTTTGTTGGAACTGGACAAGCACATATCCTTCTCAGCACTGGGAAGAACAAATCCAACCACAAACACCTCCACCCCATCTGCCATCAGTGCCAACCCTAAAACAAAGAAGAGAGTCCACTGGAAGCGTCCGTGGCCACACTCCTCAATGATGTTCTCATACTGGTGGGCAAGCTGCTCCTCGTCCTCCATCCTCTCGGCCATAAGGTCAGCACGGTCTCTGTACTCATCATCCACTGCAGGGGCTCGCTTCTTCTGCTTCTCTTTAATGTCATCTGGGTGCGGGATCCCTTGGTACTCCCCCTCATAGACCTCATCATCCTCGTCGTGGCCTTCTGTGACATCACTCTGGGCATCCTCTTCCTGCGTGGGCTCATCCCCGCCCCGGTAGTAGCCGTCATTGGGTGCGTTGTAGTTGCCATCCTGGTACCTGTAGTCATCTGAGACCTGGTTTGTGTTTCTATATCCATCATCCATTCTGAACAGAGAGTTCTAAATGCTGCAGGTCACTGTAGATATTGTAAAATGGGTATGGATCAGTGCAGCTCCTGGTGTTGGTTACTCGAACATATCTTCTCTCCGTTCTTTGGAGCTGATGGGATGCACAGCTTCCCAGGCTCGGAAGGAGAATTATATATAAAGGTTCTCTTTGACAGAGCCTCACTCAGCTTTTGGTAATGCTTCACTTTTCAGCTGTCATTTGTGACTTGCTGGCTCCTGTGCTTTGGGTGAGAAAAGCTGCTGTCTGGGGAACAGCGAGGGAACAGCAAATTGCACAGCCGGGAAGCTAGGAGGATTTGACAGGTTTTTCCTGATTCATTGTGGTGCTGAAGGTCACGTCCTGAGAAAGAGGAAACAATAGCAATGAGACAGCAGTAAGCTTGCAAGCACACATGCACTGAGTTTGCTGCCCAACATTTGGAATATGTGCTTTTCCTTTGAAAAAAAATATGGCAACAGAGGAATGCTTTTGCATCATTAAAACCCAAAGCCTCAGAAAAAAACAGAAAAAAAATGTACCAAGTTCAGTGGGAACCCAAAGTAGAATGTAAAGTACCATGTGGTCCCAATTTCTGTCATTCCTGGAAGTCCTGCCTCCCGTATGTGGGCCTGTTTTCCATGGAGAGCAGAGCAACACTGGGCTGGGTTACTGGAACAGAGCTCTAAGGTTGCAAAATATGTTTCCATCTATCTTCTCAGAGTACACTCATCCCTGGTCCGTACAACTGGCTAGCATCACAACAGGACAAAATATGATCTTGGTTTTCTTTTTCATCCAGATCCCCACATTAATTTTATTTACTGGCTTCTTCTTTTCCCTAGTGTCTCTCCATCTGTATCCCAGATGCACAACTGGCATACAGAGTCTGCCAAGTCACCAAAAGTCACACCAAGCTCTGTGCTCCCCATATCTAAACATCAAGAGGGGATGATTTTCACAGAGAGCAAAAAAACCAAAGCTAATACAGAATCACTGCTGTCTGCAGGGAAAACCAAGAAAAATCAAGACACATCCAAACACATACTCCTTCTGGACACCTGATTTCCATTATTTTCCGGGCAGTTTCCAGCCAGCTGGCTCTGCAGTGTTCCCCTGCCTCACACAGCTGTAGACACAGAGTTTGGAAGGAGAAGCACATGGGAAAGGGAGTGGAGTCACGCCAGAGCAGCCAGCACAGCGTAGGCATGCACAGAACGTGGACTTTGCTTTAAGCTTTGAGCTACGTGCCTAAATAAAGTGTAAATGAGGTATGGATTGACATGGGCAGGCACAAGCCTGAGGATGTGTGGGTGCTGTTACCTACACAGTCAGTTGACCTATAGAAGAGCACGCAAATGCACACATTGTAAATAACAGCGCTATATGCAGCTGAAATAACTTCAGAGGAGAAATTCAGTAGCACTCTCTATAATGAAATACTCAGAAGGGCATCACCCCTGCTGCAAATGCTGTGATTTTCTGGCAGCCCAAATGCTCAGGGTAAGAAAGGAGCGGAGGCCTGACTTCTCTGCATGGATTAATGGCCATGCCTTGCCTGTGCTGCTCATGGAACTGCTCCAAGGAACTTCATAAAAGTTTCCTCTGCCCTTCCGTTTATCTACCTGCATATTTGTGGCCCATAATTACAACACAGCCTCTGCAGAACCTGCCAGAACCTCTTCCTTTCCTCTGCTATTTGTCACTACATTCAACGTGTTTCCTCTTCCCTTTCTTTATGCTGAATCACATTGTACATTTTGCATCAAGTGAAAAAGGCAACATGGCGTTCTTCCAGGGCTCAAAAAGAGTGATCAATAAAGCAATAGAAAAAAAAGATTTAAAAATGCCAAATGCATTCAGGTTATAATGATCAGGAGTCTACAGTGCAGGGAGGGGTAAAGAGAAGTATTTGCATAGGCACCAGAGCTGTTAATGTGCAGGGGAGTTAATACATCTGACAGCCACCAGAAGCACTTAAGTGAGTTCTACAGCTCTTGTTTCAGTGCTGGAGTTACCTTTAATGGTTAAAAAAGTCCAAAATTACTTTTGAGTCTCAGAACTCTCTCCCAGTCCTGAAGTAACTTTCTTGATTACACAAAGATTTGTGTCATGACTGAACATCGTGTCCTCCAAGGCGGTAAAATGTAGTTCCACAGAGACATATTTTCTTTTGAAAAGTAAGGGAAGGAGCCTTTTATTTAAAGAGAAAAAACAAAAGAACAATATGTGCAAAGGAACATTAGGCCTTGCTTTGGAAGTCTTTAAGAATCATCTGCTGACAGGTCATGCTTCAAAGCGACCTCAAATGTTGGAGCAGGAAGCACAGTGACCTCACTGTGTTTGTCCCTTTCTGGTTGCTACAGAACTGAACTGAAAACTCGTTTTAGGAAACAAAGTAACAATAACACTAATGATCAATAGCAGAACTGATCAGTCTCTGAGTCTCCACAGACCTTATCTCTCTTTTCAAAAGGTAAAAGTATGTTCTTAAAGACCTAGTGCTGGAAATCTTTTTGTTCTCTATTTAAAAGCTGCTGAGGCTTAAAGCTGGGCTCTTTGCCTCCCACAACAACAGAACCAAAGATCACAAACTTAGAAAAGACCTATTGAAGCATCCATGCTCTTTCACTGACACACAAAGTCTGGCATTTACCAGATGGAATCACATCTCGGGCAGCCTAAGAAATAATGACATGAGCTGATGAGTCTCACAGACCAGTGAGAGTCACCTGTATGGGGAAGAACAAGTAATTCAGAGAAAAAGGTCGTGGCAAAAAACAGTGACTGGTTTCCCATTCAGTTTGTAGGATGGATATTTTCTGGGATCACCCTAGGAGAAGGGGCAGTGCAGAGAAGCAGGCTATAACTTCAGAATGCTACACTTTCTATATTTCACACCACTTGTTTTCTTTCTTTGCCACATATGCACAGGCTGATTCACTCCAGACCTGCTTCTTTAACACCCTTTCACTCAAGCTGAGCTGCACTCACTCATTAACAGCCCCATTTAGCATTTAGATGCGAAATCATGATGTGTCATAAAGATGGCAGGCTTGGGTTGCTATAATTACCCTTCACAGTGATGCATGAGGCTTGAGACAAATATACACATCTCACCAAGCCTATTGTAGCAGGGTGGGTGTCAGTCTCTTCTCCCAGATAACAGCACAACAGGAAACGGCCTCAAGTTGTGCCAGGGAAGTTTCAGACAGGATATTAGGAAAATTGCATCATCAAATGGTTGTCAAGCATTGGAACACTCTGCCCAGGGCAGTGGTGGAGTCACCACCCCTGGAGGTATTGAGCAGACATGTAGATGTGGCTCTTGGGGACATGGTTTAGTGCTGGGCTTGGCACTGCTGGGTCAATGGTTGGACTTAATGACCTTACAGTTCTTTTCCAATCTAAATGATTCTAATTACAACCCTTGGCCCTTTTAAACTGCCAGTTCCCTTTCTGAGACACACAAGTGAGCTTTAAAGACACAACAAATGTCAGGCTCCATTAGGCAGAGTCTGCAGGGGCAGGAAGGCACAGGCAGGAAAGCCTCATTCTGGGTCTGCCCAAAACAGCACATTAAATTGAGTGTTGGACACAGAAACCTGGGATACATCAGAATCCAGGTCCTTTCCTCATTTCCTTAAAATACACTGTGCACCTTGCAGATTTCTTGTACTCTTTAGCTCTTTAGTTAGCTCAGATGTTGCATACTTAGCCAGGAATTCAGTCATTTGAGCTCTGCAACTTAAAATAGGAACCTAAAGTCTTGGATATCCTCATAATAGAAATGGTATCTAGTCTAGGAAAAAGGATGTTTAAAAAAAGCAGATCAACACCTGCATTTGCTTCTCTGAGAGGGCAGAGAGGTAAGTTTGGCAGGCTGAGGTGATAAACTGGGGGCTGGAGGGCAGCAGAGCTTGGAGGGGATGCAGAGAAGGGTGATTTTCTTGTGCCTGGCACTAAATGAAGAGAGCCCAGGGCTTGTCAGAGAGCTGAGCTCTATCAGAGGGCAGAAATCAAGTCAAATTAGTGCATAGGGTAGATATAAGAAGGGTTTTCCATGAAATATTGCATCTTGGGGCATGATGGAGTTTCTGGAAAAGCAAAGAGAGTGAGGATGATGCTTTGTGGGAGCACGAGCCGTGGGTGCACACACATAAATGCATAATGCACATCCATGGTGTGGATCCAGCAGGGAGAGAGAGAGCCAAGGCTGGGAGCTGCCTCCCAGGGCCTTTCTGCATGCTCAGAAAGGGAGAACACTCCAAATCAACAGCAGGAGGAGAGGTTATTTGAACACTAAGGAGAAGGAGCATGACAGGGACACCATAAAAATGCTTTCAAGGGATTTTTAGCATTCACCAGAATAATCCCTGTAAAACAGATGGCAGAGCAGTTTAATATTCTGCCTGAAGGACGACTCCTCCTGCAGAACATCCTCACCCCCAGAGCTGCTTTCTGCTGACAGCAATGGGAAGGTGCCCAAAGCCTACAGTGACCAGAAGGACATTCTGCAGTCACAAAGCTGACTGTAAAAAATTCCTGAGAAGAAATTTTCCTCACTGAAAGGAGAAAGATGATTATGTAGAGAGGCTTCTGTGAAGTTCCAATCTCAGATGCCTAGTGAGGTTGCAATTAATGGATCTCCTGGTACACATGAAGGGACAGATTTTTGAGGTGCCTAAGAAATCACAGCTCCCAGGGGAGCACCATCCTGGATTCCAGGCAGGCAGCAGTGACAGCAACATAATCAGACAGGCTGAGCACTGGAGCAATGAGGGATCACTGAGCTGCTGGATGAAATGCTGCAGGTTGAGCTCTGTCCCTTGGCTTCTTGGCATCTCTGTGTCCCTCCACCCCCCACATCAGGACAGCACAGCTTTCCCCTGGTGGGGAGTGCAGATCCCTCGCAGCTGTGGTTATATGAATATATGAATATATTAATATATGGGCAACTTGTGTCCTCAAAACCTTAAACCTTAAATACACCAGAATATGGGGAAAAAGAGGTCTCTGTGCTCCCAGCTTCACAGCTGAGGAGCTGTCAGGAAAAGTGTTCCCAGGTCTTTGTCAGGTTTTCAGTGAAGTCTTGTAGTCTAGCATTTTAATTTTTTTTAACTAAGAAAAATGCTGTTTTACCTCAGGATAACTTTGAAAATTTCCCTCTTTTCAACTAGCATAAATAATAATAATAAATTTTTTAAATCTAAAAAATAGACTGCAACCCCATAATTCACAATAAAAATGCTTTCAGATCATTATAAATTCTTCATCTTATACTGTAGAAAGTTGCCCTTTTCATTAGCATAAAAAAGAGGTGCATGGAGATTTGTTTCAAACTGAAAAAAAATATTTCATTAAAGAAATGCCATCCTGTCAACTGCTTGATCCATTTTTTATTAGAAACATTCATTGAAACAGACTTTTTTCCTCCCTAAATTATTCAGGTTTGGAAAAATGGTCTGTTTTTACCAACAAAAATTGTATCAGGAACTTTTATTATGCTCTCATGGATGTAAAATTATCTCAGGTGCACCTTTAAGAAGACAATATAGAGAAATATGATATAGGAAAAGTAATCCTGCTATTTATATGCATATGACTAAAAGTATTTGACCTCTGTGAGGATGAAAGTGTTTTTCTTCCACAGGGTTCTGATTATTGTGGGGGATTTTTTGGGGTTTTTTTTTTTTGTTTTTTTGGCTAACATTAAAATTGCTGCTGCAGCCACACAATTCAACATCCAGAAGAGAGCTGAGCAATATCATCATTCTCCTGGACAGATGGCAAGGCTGGGTTCTTGGCAAGGATCCTGCAGAGGGAAAAGCAGCAGGATCTGAAGAGAATTTATATGTGAAGGAAGGTAGAAAAAGGAAATGAGGGGGTTTTGAGTACAAAAAGGTAGAAACCAAATGAAATTGGAAGTCAAGGAGCAAGGACAGGGATTAATGGTGCAAACTATACTCAGAATAAAGGAGGAAATGGCCAGGGAAAGATGGAAGCCCAGACATATTTCTGACCACAAACTGTGGAAAAAAATGTGTTGTAATAACAGTAGCTCTTGCCTTCATATCCAAGGATTATAAATGCATCTGGTGCCATTTCTGTTAGAGATCAGCCCTAAGCCTTATTCTTTCTTAACTTTTTGCATCCCTCTTTCACTGCCAAAATAGCAGGAGAAAAGTCTCAGAGCACAGGGCTCTGAAACACTTTTGGAAGAAATTGGTTGTGGAAGACATCACTCAGTCAAAAAAAAACAACCCAACCCAACCCAACCCAACCCAATCCAACCCAACCCAACCCAACCCACACCAATGGTGGTGGAATATTATTTTAGGGGATGATTGTATCAAAATAGATCACATCTCTTGCAGGTCTTGATCAGTCATTTTTCTTCCTTTGCCTTTCTATCAAATACCCTCATCAATGGTGGTGAAGAGCAGTGTGTCCCTGGGGAATTTCCAGGAGGATGTTCTCAGATCTGAACACTGGCCAGTGAATCAGCGTGATTTAATCAGCTGATGATCTGGTCTCTTTTTTTTCAAAACACAGATCAGCCCTTGGGATGCAAGTTTCTACAGGATTCTAGAAAGGTAAAGGAACATTTTATGTATCACTAGGAAAAAAAAAATCCCTTCTGATTCCTCTCCAGTCTCACAAGATTGGAAGTAAAATTTGTCTTTACAATTAATGTCCAAAAGAAACCATGGTCACCAAGCATTTCTGAAGGAGGAGCATATCACAGCCTCAGGTTGAAAACCCATTGCAACTGGAGCAACATCAGATCCAATATAATTTCTGAGGTCTCTTTTCTGCTCTTGTTCCAGATGGACAAGATAACCAAGGAAGCTATATGAGTTTCATTTTCTTACTCAGTGACATGGTAGCTGGAAGCAAAAAGGAGCTGCTTTGCCATCAAAGATGACAAAATTACACACAAGGGCATGCCAATATATGTTTTTCAGGTGTAAAATTATGTGTTAATGGCTACAACAATCAACTGTGGCTGCAAACACAGGAGGCTAACTGTGTCTGGGCAGCAAGAGATTTAAAAATCAAAGTCTGTTGCAGAGCCTACCTTTTAAAAGAATTTGCTTTGAACTGTGGAAAAAGAGGTGTCTTTTGTTGTTGCTTCAGAGAAGAGCACTGTATTAAGTGAAAGCTAAGGAGAAAACTAGTTTCTCCTGAAACTTTTTTTATTATTAAGAAATTGTTTGATAGATATGTAACACAGGTTCAAAAACTCTCCATGGAGCTCGTTAAGCAAGCTATCTGTGCCACAGATTCTGTAAAGAAGAGAAAAATATTTGAAAGTCATTGACTTGAAATCATCTGCTTCAAAGATCTGCCTTTCAGTAGTACAGATGGCACCCACTGATTGCTCCCCTTCAGCAGAGGTAGGACAGGTAGGGTAAAAGTCCTCTGTGCAGTGTAAAAAACATTGATTTGCTCAAAGATGCTGCCAGGGTCTCTGGGACAGGACTCATTTATTCACTGCTCCCACACTGTAGGCTGGAAAAGGTTGGTGCAGATGCAGTCCTGGTATATCAAGAAATGCAGGGAAACCAGAGCTGGAGTATTTAGTGAGTTACTAGCAGCCCTGATTAATTATTTAGAGAAAGCATTTTAGTTCAAAATTCTCTGCTACAGAGTTTATTGAAGTTCTCCTACAGTTTCTGGATAATCTCTATTGATCTGTGGTGGGTTTTACACATTCCCAGGCAGGTGCACACTGTGTATGTTTGTTCCACCAGGAGAAAATACTTATTGCATTATTTGATCCTACAGTCCTGCATTACAGAATGTTCTGTAAGGAGAAATTCTTGTCTTTGAAGCTGAAGCATTTACAGTAGCCCTTGGATTTGGAAGCAGAGATGGAGGGGGCATGAACACAAATAGTTCAGTAGTTTGATTGAACTGACCTGATTTATGCTGAGTAAGAATCTGGCTGCTCCAGTGCCTTTACATTTTTTCATTCTCACCCATCCCACTGGGGGAGATCTCTGGTTTCCAGCACATTGCACACTAAAATGCCATTGCCTGTGGTGGTGGTGGTGGTGAAGCACAGCAAAGTGGCTGTGGGCAGAATTCAGCTTGTAATCCACTATGTGATGTTATGAACTAAGGGACAGAAAGTCCCCCAGACTGCTAGAAGGAGATTATACTCTAAAGTCTGATACTTTGCTGGTGCAGATGCTTTAAAGGTCATATCTAAGACAGTATGTGCTACAGCAAGCTGGCACAGCAAACATGCAGCAGATGAAACAAGGAACAAGCATCAGTCAAGCAGAATAAACAGCTTTTCTGAAGTTAGGGGCACAGACTAGCAAGTTGGGTGTTCATGAGATAGATACAGAGAGGAGTGTTCAACAGTAGGAGTTGGAAAGCAACAGCTTAGCAGCACATATCTATATAAGGAGGGACAGACTACACATTAGGATTCCAGAGAAAGGCCACAAAAGGTCAATTTGACAAGCTGAATATGGATAATGAGTTGAGACAGATGGTGTAAGAGTATGGGAGCTAATAAATAATGAACAGACTCGCTTCAAGGAGCAAACACGGCAGTGAGCTTAGTCAGAAGGGAGGTGGTGAAGGGGAAAAGAACAAAACCAGGGAGGATGGAGGAGAATCACAGCAGGAGGGCTGGTGGGAGAGGAGTGTCTGCTTTTACGTTCCAGAGTTTTGTGGAAATAATAATTTACCCAAAGAAAACTTAGAAATGCATATGCCCGAGGTGGAATTTGGCCATTTTATTGAGTTTTACAATTTTTAGCTGAGAAATTACTCACAGTCTCTAAACTTCTTCTAGGTATCTATTTCCTCTTCTCCTCCTCTCCCATAACCACAGCATCTAAGTAGCCTACAGTGCTCCCAGGTCTCATCAAAGGCTGGGAAAAATTCTCAGGTTTGTTTTGCACATCATGACTTGAGGCAGAGAGAGACTAAAACAGTGTCTGAGCATGGAAATGGAAATGCTGTGTGCTGTCCCCCATATTCCAGGGACCCTGTGGACAAGCAAAGTAAGGATTTATTCCCATCTTCAAACCCAGCTATCCTCCACATGATGACCAAGATAAAGGTGAGCTTTGCTGCCCCACAAACATTTTCCTTCATGTGGAGCTGAGGCACAAACCCCAACCTGGACACCAAGTAATAATTAGAGGTGTCCCAATGTAGATGCAAATAAAGGAGCTTTCCCAAAATCACCTGGGGGAGACATATCAGAGCCAAACAAACAGCACATGTTTCTATTTCTTTGTCTTATAAAATATCATAATGAGCTAGAATCTTTGAGAGTTTACAGCTCATTATTAAACCAGCCTCTCTATCAGCATTGCACCTGGCAGTGTAAACCAATGGGAAATTGGATGTTTATTCAGAAACAACAGTGCCCTGGTGCCCTTTCATGAATTTGAGCATTTCTACGTGTGTTTGCCCTTGGACAGCTTATTAGGTTTAACCTGACTGGGCCTGGGGGCCTGACGAGCTCCCAGAGAGGACTCCAAGCAATAACCTTGGAAGGAAACTGTTTGCAATTCAGCAGATTCTGCCTGTGTCAGACAGCAAACATCCCTGATTAACTATAAACTGCTTAGCTTATTGGCAAAGATGTGCCTCTGGCTACAAAGGGGATTTTTATTTCATCACACTTGCAACCTGAGTTATTAAATAATGAGCTGCTTAATTAACTAATTCATTAATACATGGCTGTGATGAATAGATTTGCTGCAGTGACAGAGCCATGAAAGCAGAAAACCCCCGAGTGATTTCTAAGTACTGCTTTCTTTCAGGAGGGATTTATTTTGAGCAGATATCCTTATTAAACACCCCTCTCCTTCTTTTTCCTGCCTCTACCTAAGAGAGCAGCCTTGAGGTCGACTGTGTCTGTTTGCCCCCAGCACTCCATGCTCTTGTCCTTTCCTCCTTTTGCTTTGCTCCCCCCCTTTTCTTTGGATCCAGGCAGATCTTCAGAGTGTTGTGCCACAAAGTGACCCTTTGCCCAGTGCTCCCACACTGCTGTGGCCAGGGTGCCTCATCATCCCCAGTCTCAGATGGGAGGTGACTTTGGTGTTTCAGGTGCTGATAAAAACCTATCAGTTATTGCCCATGATCACCTTCCCATTGCTGGGGGACCAACCAACCTCCCCAGTCCTGGGGACAAAATAATTTACTGCACCTCACAGCAGCCTTTGCAGGGTTGTTATCTCCTGTTTTCTGTGGTAGTGGAGCATGTTGAGAGAGAGCTCTAGCAGAGACATTTCCACAGGCTGGAAGGCACTCCTGCCATCAGGAACAGCTCTTTCCCAGCCCAGGATACTCAGGCATCAGTCTGAGTCTGAGTCTGAGTCTCCCAGACTGCTGCTCGCCAGCCCCAGTGAAGTGTACAGATGCAGTGGCCATGCCAGAATTCTCTCCCGTTCCCAGAAATCCCCTGTAGCCTGTCACAGACACAGCCAACCTTATGCTTCCATCCTGCCCTTTAACAGGCTTGATCCCTGCGTTTCCCTTCGGGGCTGCCCAGTGATCAAGGCTAAAGGGGCTCAGTTATTATGAGATCAGATAAAAAGGGTGGTTCTCAGACCAAATCTAGCCTCTTTCTTCTCTGCATAAGACCTCCAAAACAATTGTATTGTGGCCTCAAGGGCTTTCAAAATTGCAAATGTACTGTTCATTATGCACCTTGCCTGTAGAAAAACACAAGTGCAAGCAGAAGCAAATTTAAAGAGACTCCTTTCAAGGTTAAGTGGCAGGGAAAATACTGGAGCATTGCCTTTTGCTCCATTCCTGTTCATGGCATTTTGATTAATTTAACCTTTTTTTTTTTAATATGAGATACTGCTGAGAAGACCTGAACCTTGTAGCAGCCATGATCATTCAACAGATTCCATTATCTTGCTATCAAATTCACTATGTGCCCCTGTATCACTGCAGCACAAACAAAACACACCCACAGAGTGATATCTTCTTCTGTAAGGAGACAATTTGCAAAGCCTGTCTGAGCTGTACCTTGAATATCTCAGACTCTCAGATCTTTGAAGAACCTGCTTTTGAAACCAGCATCTTGAAGAAAGTGATAAAAATTTGCCATAGGGCCTGAAATACGTTGGCATTGACTTACCAGCAACCTTACACATAGCAACTCCACATTTATACTTATGTTTCTATACTCATGAAGGATTTTGACTCAAAAGAGCACCCAGCAGTATTTTTGCACTTGCAGAAGAGAAGACTTGATAATTTAAGCATGTGCAATGGGCCCCTTAACATTTTGGAAAGTTGGATTGCCTGGCAGTGGTTTTTCCTAAGCCTCCCTCATTCCTTTTTTGTTCCTGCAGGAGCCTTTAGGATGGCTCTTTGCAAGAGGAGCTCATTTACACAGAGCCTTAAGCTTGGCCAATATTCTGACAACCCAATATCATGGGGCTTTCAGCTGTACCATGGGGCCTTTGCTGTCTCACAGCCTTCTGAAATGATCTTTGTGCCTCTGTGCAATAGAGAAGGAAAGGAGGAAAAACTGAAACAAGGAGAAGATACTGCAGAAGCCAAAGAATGAGGGGAAGCAACAGCAGGGCATGAGATATAGGAAAGGAGGCAGGACAAGGCAGGGGATGGTGAAGGCCAGAAAGGCAGGGAGAGAAAAAGGCATAACAGTATCAGTCTCAGAAACTAATGCTGCCTTGAGCCAGTAAAAAGAAGAAGAACAAACAAAATAAACCCAGTTAGGCTCAGCACTTCATAGCAGTGAGAAGGCTCTGCATGTGCTTCCCAAACACACAAATAAATTCCTGCATTCGGGTTGGACATTAATGATGAAAAAGCTTCATCTCCCCAAATTAATAGCCACAATACATCATCATACCCTGTGTGTACGCAGAGAGAAAATCCTCAGCATCACCTGTCGAGGCAGAAGAAGGATTTAGCTGTTATTTATTGCTCAGTGTGACTCATGCCTGTGGGTAGGGGCGCGACAGTACAGATGGGAGTTAAAATCAGACTGCCAGCAGGGGAATTTATGCCAGGAGAGTTGAATTCAGGCAACTTCTGCTTATGTTCTACCTGGAATTTCTCTATAAAATATGAAAAGAGTAAGAAAAAAATTGAAAAATACATGCCTATGCAGATATTTGTTAGGACTCACACAGGTTTGGTTAGAGGAGAGATGGCTTTGTGACATGGGCAACATCAAGAACTCTGTACAGTTTTCTCTAATGCCACAAATGGCTCAATCAACCTAAGGCAAGGCATTTAGCTACCCTTAGGTTTAGTTCTTTTTCTGCAAAATAGCTGTAATAACTTGTTTCTCTACCTGTCACAGATTGTCTAGAGAAAACACAGGCATAACTGCAAAGAGAATCTTGTAGCTACTGGTGAAAAGCTCAAAAGTTCACCCTTCTGGACTTCAGATTGTCCTTGCCAAGACCACTGTGATGTTGAAATTATGCTCACAAGCTCAGAGTCTCCTGGGAATGACCTTGAGTGTGTTGTTTCTGATCAGAATTGAGAATATTTGCAGCATGTTTCATAGCTCTCCTGTTCCTCTCATTTCAGCCCTGGCCAGAGAAGACATGTAAGGACTCTGAGAGTCATCAGACTCCCTAAAAATGAGAAGGCAACCGAGAGAGATCCTGAAGCTCAAGCATTCCATGCAAAGGAGACACTCTGGCTTTCAGAAGTGGGGGGCAGGTATTTTTTGACCTGTGCCCACTATCCCTTGTCCAAGTGTGCTCCTTCCTGCAGATACTGAAGTGAGGGGCATCCCTCTACCTGTTCCCAAAACCCATCTCAAGGAGCTGTACAGCAGAAATGCCAGCTGTGGACTCCCTGGAAGTGAGTTTAGTGGAGGAATATGGCTTTCAGCAAAATTTAAGCAGCAAGGACCATCATCATCTTCCTTCCTGCTGGGAGTCTAGGACTGACCTCATGTACATATTGGCTGGTCTCCACTTGCCTGAGCCTGCTTGCAAACTCTTGTTTGGTATCCAGGCAGCTTTTCCCTCAGCCCTCTCCACACCTCAGCTGGAACACAGCTCTTTGTGTCAGCAGGAGAATTGAGGGACTGGGGTGGGCAGCTGCATTTGGCCCCATCTGAGCATTTCATCTGTCCCTGTGTCATTACCCAACTTCCAGCCCACATCCTGACACGCTGAGACCAAACCTTGCCAAGCTCCTCAGGGCTGGTTTGGCTGCCTGTCCTTTTGACTGTCATTTTGATAGTCCAGAGCTCCAGGAGAGCTGGCTGTGCTCTGTGTGCTGCAGAGCCAGGCACAACAGGCCTCAAAGAGCTGCTCGTGAAAAGCATGTCAGGGACTGGCTGCCAGGATTTGGGCTCCAAGTGCCCCTCTACTGCCAACCCTCCCCAGCAGTGCTCCTCCAGCCGGCCTCTGATGAGCAGATGTGTGGGATCAGGGAGCCTGGGCTTTCCTCTAGCCCCTGCTTTCCCAGGCCTCACAAGGAGTTCCTGAATTTGGCAGCACCTGCAGGTGGTGTGTTGTATTTTCTGAGACTCCCGTCGTTGGAAGGAATTGTGAATCTATGTTCTTAGAAGGCTAATTTATTATTTTAAGGTGCTATATTATATTAAAGAATACTATACTGAACTATACTAAAGAATAGAGAAAGGATACTTACAGAAAGCTAAAAAATACTAATGAAAACTCGTGACTCCTTCCAGAGCCCCGACACAGCTTGGCTGTGATTAACCATTAAGTTAAAACAATTCACACGAAACCAATAAAACAACCACCTGTTGGTAAACAATGTTCAAACACATTCCAAAACAGCAAAATACAGAAGAAGCAAATTAAATAATTATTGTTTCCTTTTTCTCTGAAGCTTCTCAGTTTCCCAGGAGAGAAACGCCGGGCAAAGAAATTTTTCCAGAAACTACAACAGTAACAGTGGCGCAGCCTGAAATGTGTTGTCATACTTGCTCCTGCTGCTGATGCTGTCCCTCCCCACAGGGCTGCAGAGGTCCTGTCCTGTGCCCCAGCACAGAGCTCTGGTTTCACTGCTCCCTTCAGCCCCAAGTCAGCTGGCAAGGCTCCTGCAAGGCTCCTTGTCAGGACTGAGAGAAGCCACTCACTGGCAGATGGGTCTGGTGACCAAGTGGCTGCCAGATTAGCACACACCCAAGACCTGTGCTGGCTGGAAGGGAAGGCACAACAAGGCAGCAGCTTCTAAGGGGCCTCCATGCAGTGTGGAGCCCTCTGGGTGGGCTCTGTTTTCAAGCGTGTCTTGGGACAGGGAAAATGTCTCTTGTAATGGGGAAGAAAAAAAAATCAGTCTCTTTGTCTTTAGAATGCAAATGAGATGGACTTGCAGTCTCATAATAGGAGACAAAGGGACATTAAAGAAATTTGAAAGGCAAGAGATTAAAATCTTGCACAAGGAAATTCCTATTTACACACTAACCTGTGGGGCTCCTGGGAATAAAAGGCAAAGTCTTGGAAACATTATAAAACAGGGATTGGATGTATTTGAGGGAAAAAAAGATCAGTTTCATCTGAGTTTCTTTTTCTACAACATTTTTTTCCTACTGAGAGAAATGTTCTCTTCAAGACATGAGGCAAACATCAAGAGAACTTCACTCTGGTCTAGGCTGATCTGTAAGTATCCACTAAGAAGTCTTCTTGGCCATATTTGCTGGTGCCAACTGTCAGAGAGGGCATCCCAAGCTCGATATTTCCCTGGGCTGCCAGTCCTGGGTAGCAGTAATAGGAAGGCTGTGGAATGTTTTCCCCTTCACCTGCTACACTGGGACTATTGACACAGAAATGACACCAGAAGATAAAGTGATATCTCAGCAAATGGCTTCTGCTCCCCACAGGGAACAGAGAATTACAGTCTCTCACACCTGGAGTAAAGACAAAATAAATTCAAGGCTTTGGCTAGAAGCAGCAGTCCTGGATGATATATGGGAGAAGGCAGGAAGAAGTGGAGTGTGAGAGCAGGTGTCCTCCAGATGACAAGCCTGGGGGATTAGCTGGCAAACTTCAAGGGGATAACAAATACATCAAGGCAGATAATGTTAGTGCCTCTTCACAGGAAAACGGATAGGATATCCCAGGTGAAGAAAGTGGCAAGGAGGTGATGATCAGAAGTTATTTATCAAAGTGTAACCTCACACTTCCCTGTCAGGGAGCCAGGGAATGGCCAACAGATTGCCAGGTGAGGCATTTGGTCCAACACAGTTTTAAAAAAAAATCAGTAAGACCTTATCATAAAATTTGGAGTCTGAAAGGTCTGGCCATCCTCTACAGAGTGTCGGTGACAGCTTTACCTGCTTCCTAAGTGTCCCCTGTCCAGATGTCCTCATCTAGGCTCTCCTTCCAAGATTCTGCAGGGGTCTCTGTTCAACACCAGCTGCATGGTGCCTGAATTTGGGGTACCAGAGTTTGATGCAGACATGAGAGGATTGCAGAGCTTTGCTGTCTGCAAGCAATGTATCATGAAAATTTACTGTGAGATGGGCAGGATTTTCTCTGGGAAATAACTCTCCTAATTGTTTGGAAACTCCTCTCCTCCCTTGCTGAAAACAAAGAAAATGTCTCTCCCTGAGGGTTCCCAATCTGTTGCTGTCTCTGAATGTTGCAAATTGTGGGGAACTCCCCTGTGGTCAGAGCTGGGTGACAGCACAGTGGTGCCACTCACCACCGTGGATTGCAAACAGAGCAGGGCTTTGTGAGCCCAGGTTCATCCCTGATATTTGCCTGTACAACCCCAAGGCTGCCTCAGTGCTGTTCCTACAAACCAACAGCCACCTCTGCTCTGCTCATTTCGGGCACCCACCTCTCCCAGCCAAACTAAAAGCCATTCTGAGCCCCCTGGTACAGGCAGGGAAGTTTTGCCTGACTTTTCTCCCCACCTCTCCCATTCGTGGCACTTTGCAGGAGGGAAGCACTGGCTGTGGTCTCTGCAGCAAGGGGTTCCCCTGCAGCATGACATCATGCACAGAGCTCCCTTGGCTCACAGACAGGGCTGATTTCTTCTGGTAGAGTAACCCCGGCTGCCAAGTGAAGGCAAAGCTGCTGATCCTCCTGCACAGCACCCTCAGCACCTGCCCCCAGCCACAGAGCAGCTCCTTCTCAGGCTGCTTTCCACTCTAACCTGACAAATCACCCACTGTGCTGCCACAGATGGCTCAGCACTGCTGACTTTCTCTGCTAAACGTGGCCATGGTTTCCAGCATTCCTGCCCTCCCTGCTCCTTTCTAGCTCAGTCGTTCTGTGGGTTTTGTTTTTTTACACATTCCATATACTTTTTAGGAACTTACCAGCGACTAAGTTTAGGAACTTACTTGGCTCATGCTGCTGGTCTGTTTGCCCCTGAGCAGTGTCTATATTCAAAGGGTGCTAAAAATCACCTGTGCTTTGCTGTAGGAGACCATGTGAAGAGAGACTTAGAGAATCTGAATCAGCCCCCTGAGCTGTTTCACTCTGAGAGGGGTAAGATCAGAGGATATTTAATTAGGTTTCTAATTACAGCAGGTATTAACTGCAATAAAATCACCTGTGTTGGGATCCCAGAGCAATGTGAGCTGGAGATTTTAGAGATATGCATTGCACAGATACACACAATTATTCCTTTGGCTTGAGCCCAACTGCAAGAAAAGTGAACTGCACTATCAGTGACTGAAGATTTAACTCTAATGTGTCATTTATTCTTTCCATGATAAAAGCAATGTAAAGAAATCACACATGGGCACAGATGGGGTCAAATACCATCAAGACCCACTGTATTTCAATCCTAAAGTAAAATCAAAATAGTAAAAAAATGAGATCACTATTGGAAAGTCCATATGTTACTTGAAGAAAAACCACCTTACCTCTCTTTTCTGCATCCCTTCTAAAAATACAGCCCTGCTGAGAGGAACAGACATTGTTTCTTCCACGTGATTCTGACTAAGAGCCCAGAAAATGGGGAATCTATTAGAAATTAGGGGAATTACTCTGAAGGTTAAAAATACCACTCTGTTTTCTACTTGTTGTTTGGTTGTTTCATCAGGCAGATAAAATAGGAAAAAGCATAAAAAATAGACTGGTTTTCTATGAAAAAAGGAGGTGGTAATAATTCTTTTTCTTTACATAGGTAATGTTTTTCTTGAAAATTTGGCTGGTTTTTCCTGATTCAGAGTTCTGTAGTGGCTTCAGTAATTATTAGTGTAAATGGACAAAGGCAAACATTTGCTTCTCAAACATTTCTAATTTGTCCAGAGCAGATCCCTTTTCTTCTGAAAATAAAATTTTTGGATGAACATTATTTGACCAGGGGGAAGGAACACGTTCTTCAAAGGGAGATGGGGAGTTTCCCTTTTCCATGAACCCATTGGCTTCACTGGGTGGTACAAAGGACTCTCCAGCTGGACCCAGCTCTACTGGGACACTTGCAGCGGGTGTGAAAGCCTGAAATTCAAACTGATGCTGAAGTTTGGACAAAGCTTCTTGACAGCAACATTTCTGGGACTGAAGGACAGCATCTTGAGGGGATAGACAGAAACCTCATCAGCAGGGCTGCTGAAAATCAAACTGCTGGCAGTAACCTGTGAGTGTGAGCCTGCTCTGGCTGTACCACTAACACAGAAGTTTTAAAAGACTTTTCTTTAACCCTTCTATGAATTAAAGATGGAAAAGGCAACCCAGCATGGCAGGAGGGGGCCAGTGCTGCTGTTGGCTTCCAACTTGCACAGGGTGTGAGGAGCAGCTTATTCTCTACATCAGGCCAGTGGCAGGTAGATTAAACATCAGGTGGTACCTGGATGCTGAAAAGAGCATCCAAATGCCACCCAGCATTAAGGGGATAAGGCCAAGGCTGCCAGGAGATGTTAAATCCAGGGAACTTCATCTGTCTGTGTGTTTCTCTTGAGTCATTGTGGCTTTTGCAGTGGAGGAGCCCTTCACTGCAGGCAGAGCAAAGTGCTGCAAGCCTCGGGGAGGGCTGAGGCTGATGAAATATAGATGGGAGCCTGGCAGGCTCCTTGGGCTGGGTAAATACATGCACAGTAATTGACTCCATCTTCAAGCAAGAAATGTTCTGCATAAGCGTGCAGAACAGGCTTGTGTGGTAAAGTGTGATATGCACATCTGACGCAGCAATCACTGAGGAAAAAAGAAATAAAACCCCTCCTCTGTGATGAGTAATTGAGTAGTAACTAACAGGTAACTCCATTTCAACCTTTCTCCCTTTTTACTCCACCTATTTTCCATCACCCACTCTGAGGAGGCTATCTCTGATGTCCCATAGAAGAAGCATCTGATGAAAGCAGATGCAGCATAGGCACAATATCCCAATCCAAAACACTCCCAAAGAAAACATCTGTCTACCTGGAACGGGCAGGAAATGGAGTTGCTGATGCACAGATCATGCCATGGCCACTGTTATAATGAACATTTGGTTACAGCTCCTTTCTAGCTGTGAGGACAGGAATTCTCCCTGGGATGCCCTGAGTTCATGCAAACCTGTGAAATTATTAAAGGCTTTGATTGAGGGTCCTGCCTGTCCTTTCTATATCAGCTGGATCCTGGGAGATCTCTGCCTTTATGTATTTTAAACACACATGAGTGATCAGAACAAGCCACTGCTTCTGCAACCACAGTAAATGAATTATTTCTAGGCACCTCTCAGGAGCCTCTTGTGTTTAACTGCATCTCCCTCACTTGGAGCAAGCAAGATTTCCCCTTCCTAGTGAGAAGATGAAACCTGAATGACCATGCCTGTCAAGGGCAAGGCACACGTCCAGACCTGAGCAAGCAGGGCCAGATGGATGTGAAATGCAGCCATGCAGGAAGATCCTGAACTGAAATCTCATGTAGATTGAACCTCATGATGGAGTCTCGCAGTGGAAACAGCAGAAGCATCTCCTGCTCAAACAGGAATTTGAAACATTTCAAAACAGATACTGAAAATTATTTTTGCTAACAGCAGGGATGAAATTCATCCCAAACCCACTCAGCTCCAAGCTGCATCTGTGGACAAATTAGTAATGCCTAGTATCCTATATCTGCCCACTAATTAACTCAGCAGCCGCTGCCAGAGTTAATCAGGGAAGCAGCTCCATTATCCCCTGTACCCCCACAGGGCAGGAATCCACCAGCTGCCACCTCCCACGTGCTGGTAAGGCAGGGCAAGGAGCTGCTGGTTTTGCTGCTGCTAAAGGCCACTGAAGCCCCTGCAGCTCCCTGGGTGTCTGTGGGTGGCTGTGGATATCCCTGGGTGTCCGTGGGTGGGTGTCCCTGAGCTCCACTGCCCCACCACTCCTGCAGCCAAGAGTTTTTCCCATCCAGGGGAGATCCCTCCACAGACAGTTCCTCCCACACACTTGACACTGATAGAAAGGAGGGATTAAAGGAAGAAACTGAACAAGAGCTACGTTTATTAATTAGAAAAAGACAAAGGTTTTCTCCTATAAATCAGGTGCCACAGACTCTGCTGGAGCCCTGAGCCCCCATCACACAGCCCTCGGGCTGCTGCCTTCCCAAAGCACTCCAAGGGGAAAATCCTCTCATTCAGGAAGATGTACAGGAGATCTAAACCTCCTGGGAAGGTCTGTCCTGAGCTGACCTATTTACCTGGGGGGCTTAATTCCAACTCGGGGGGTTGGCAGGCTGGGCATTCCTTCCCATTTGAGGGAAAAGCTGTGCAGCTCAGACTTCATTTTCTTCCTTACTTGCTGTGCATTTCTGCTGAGCCACATGGCCTCAGATGCTGTAAGCCTGCCAAAAACCATGGTTTTATTTCATAGCACATAGGAGGGAAAAAACCCTCAACAATAGTTAATTAAATAATTACAATGAGGTCCTGCATTTTTCAGTACACTGTTGGGAGTTGGAAATTCTGGATGTTTTTTTAATCAAATAGCTTATCTAAATCTAGTAGGAATTCTAAACCATTTCAGAATTTGATTTTTAAATGTCAAAAGAAATATTTTCTTTTGGAAATCTTCCAGCTGGAATATTTCCCAGTGCAAAAACTTTTCGTATAATTATGAAAAAATAATTGAAATTGAAGAGCTACACTAGATGTTCTGAAAGAATGAAAAATATGCCAAAACGATAGCAAACGACTTTCACTATGAACACACATCCCATTTTAACAGCAGTCTTGATTTTTAATTTGATTTCAATTATGTTATGGACCACAACCTTAGGGCTATAGATTAATCCAGATTTGCTCAGATGAGAACCCATCCATCAGCCCTGCTGTGACTATGTTCTTCTAATCAAATGCAATTAACAACTGTCATGAAACACTAAAAAAACCACTTACAAACTGCTTAATGACTCCCATAAACTGAACTGATTCATGTAATTTTTGAAATCAAGTTTCAGTTAGGTCCAAAGAATAATGAAAACGCAGATTCTGCTGTGGACGTATCACCTGGGTCTGAGCAAGGAAGAGAAATATTTCTTTTTTCCTTACCATTGGGGAAAAAAATTAGTTGCTAAATGCCTTGTTTTGTGTAGCAAATGTTGGCCAGTTCACTCAGGCTGTGAGTAAGCAAAGCTTTGCTGGCATGTTTACTCACAGGCATTTCTAGACTTCTCTCCCATAGGATGCAACCATCAAACTCTAGAAATACTTCATAAAATTATGACATAATTTGACTTAATTTATAGATAAAACAACTAGAAATCAATTCCCAGAGATGATTATGTATTAAAATAAATGCAGTCCGGTGGAAGGGCTAAATTCCCCTTGCAGGAAGGATGGAAATCCTGTCTCTCCTTTCTCTGTCTGAATCTCTTCATGACCCAGAGGGTCCAGCAGCTCTTTACCCATCCTGTCCTGTTCCTCCGGGTTGGATGTCCTCCCTGCCAGGGTGGCCTGGTGCTTTCAGGACAGATTATCCCACATCTCTGCAGATTACAGCAGCATTTTAATCAAGCTGATATCTTTTCTCTGTTTATACTTACACTAATGAGATCAGAGACATTTCCCCAAGTTTTCCTTTGATCACAGGATAGATTTGCATGCCTCTTTTGGACACTCACACAATGATGGTAGTTTTCCTGCTGAAATATATATTTTCTGACAGCATCAAGTGACAAAATGTCTCAGGCCAAGCTGTGCTGCTGTGACACTCCCTGCAGTCACAGCCCACAGATCAACCCTCTCAATCTCTCACACTTCTAATCCCAGCTCTCCTCCTGCCTCTGCCTTTATCCTATAACTCATCACAAATCCCTTCCCTCTCTCTGCCTGCACTTCCACCATCCCTGTCTGTCCCAGGGTTTTGGGGGTGTGTGGGAGCTGAGCCTGGGGCTGCTGTGTGCTCACACGGACCTCAGGTGTTGGCTCCCATCACAACCAGCCTTGGAGCACCTGCAACAGCCTCTGAATGCCACACGGACTCTGACAATTCAGCCTGACCCCCATCTGCAATCCCCACCTCCCTGAGCACTCCCACACCTTGGCTCTGAAAATGAGGAACCCAAACCCACGTCCTGATGGAGCCTTTTCATTGAAACCCATGAAACTATTTTGGGTCTGTTTGTATGGTACGGCCAGATGTATTCAAACAGAGACTAATTTCACCAGCACAAACTTGTCCTCACATAACTTCATTTTCATCCAGACAGAAGCTTTTCAAGCAGCAGCAACGAAACCCTTTCAATATTTAATCAGCTGCATGGCCTGGAACAGCAGGGACCAGCAGCAGCTGCCTGGCACAGAGAGGGCGAGGGGGGATGAGGGCTCTCACCCTCACCAAGCCTCTCTCCATCCTGAGAACTTGCCTCCTCTACACATTTGCTCCGGAGAAAGCCAAATGTGAGCCCTGTTTCAGCCTTCTGCTCTAGCTGTGACAGCTTTCAAACAGCATGGATTTGAAACACCTTATTTTTCATTCCTCCCTTCCAAATTCCCTGACGCTCCCCAGGTGTAAATCTTCCTTCCTTTCCTGCTGATGGCTGGGAAATTGCTGTGCTCAGCACCCTGTAATTGTGAGTCAGCAGGACTTGAGCTCTCTCCCGTGTCTTTCTGGTTTTCAAGCAGGCAGGGTGTAAGCTGTGGCTACAGACGAGGCTTTGCAGAATTTGCAGGCTGTGTGAGGGGGTAAAATTAGGCTTTTCCTAATCTTTCCTCATTCCCTTAGTGCCTGTCCCGTGTGTGTCAGAGGGATTAGAGGAGTTGAAAGGACATCATCTGTCGTGGCTGCGCAGCATTCAGCACAGACTCTGTTGGTAGCCAATATGATTTAGGAGGATAGTTTGGAAATAAAGCCTTAAGGAGACACCCCAAAGTGACCTGCTTTAGTCACGCCTGACTTTCCAAAATCATGTCACAGCGCCAAATGCTTTCTGGTCAGAAATGATCTATGAATATTTCCTATCAGAACCCCTGATCTCTGCAAGGCTCTGGTTTGTCCCTCCCCTGCTGCTGGGCACCCTGGGCTGGAGGTGTCTGTGCTGCCCAGCACCCCCAGGCATGGCCACAGCACAGCAGCATTCTCTGATGGTTTGCACTGTCTTACCTCCTAAGAACAGAGGATCCTCTCTTGCTGGAACTATAAAGTAGATACTAATAACCAACCCTAAACACCCTTATCTAAAAGAAGAAAAAAAGAGCACCAAAAGCATATCCAATTAGTGATAAATAATAAGTACAAGATTAATTAAAATGACTCTTAATTCCCATCCTCTGGCTCTGAGAATGCAAAAGGCTTTTCCCCTCTTCCCAAGGGTGTCCCAACATCAGGGCATCACCACAGCTCCCAGAGGGCCAGTGACTGGCAGTGGTGACAGCAGGATTTGTCATGCATGTGCTGGCCCCACTGGAGATGGGCTCCCTGCTCCTTCCATGCTGGCCACAGCCTGCCTTGGCTCACCTGGGAGGCTCAGACTGCACCAAGCCCAGCAATTCTGGGGCTGAATTGCAAGTGATTGGACTCCTCATGTCCTCCTCAATGCCAGGAGTCTGATTTTTTCAACAGCAGCTGCACATGGAGAAGAAACCACTGGGATTTTTCAATCTGGGTCTAGGAATAAATCATTTAACACCTCATTTACACATGCTTATAATTAATGCACACTAGATTGCTGCAATGAAACAGTCCTGATAAAACATCCGAAATGCACTGGGCTATAAGTGCATTGGTTTGGGTGTGTAGAAGGACAAATGAACTCCCCCAAGAAATGGCTGATCCCACTGGCTCCCACTCTCACTTTCAGTGGAGGCAGATGAGAGGAATTTGGGTCAGATTTTCTCCTTTATAGTGTGCTGAAAACATTTGAGAACCAGTTGCCATTTTGTAAAAAGCCCACACCTCTTGTGGCCACAAATCTTCTCCTGCTTCCCATCTATCAGGTCAGAGAGAGCCCTGGACTTTGTGTACAGAGCAGAATTATCACTTTTTATTTTACTGCATTATGAGGTGCCATATCTCTCATAGTAGCCCATCTATCTCTTATTTTGGTACAAGGCCAGAGAAATTTTACTTATTTAATAGATTTACAGCCCTGAGAATGACATCAGGATCCACCCACCCAGGATAGTTTATAAATCTAAAAGAACTTTTATTCACCAGCAGGAACTTTCATCCATCTGTGCAACACACCTTCTGTGCCAAGTACAGCTGGAGAAGAATTTTGCATGCTTCCATTCTCGTCCCCCAAACCCTCAATCATCCCCTTGGAGGCATCAAATCTAATCTGCCTCTAACCTGATTCCCCAGATGTGCTGCTCCCTCAGGGAGTGTGACTCCCAGGAGCTGCAGAACAAGGTGTAACTGGGCTTGATGGAGGACCATGACTGCCTAAAGAACTGCAACATAAGTGAGGTTCCTCAAAAAATTCACCACCTCCTCCTCCTACGGGGGTCTCCTCGGAGTCTCAAGGCAGAGAGGAGACACCAGGAGAGTCCTACATGCCTGAGAAGGGCTTGGATATAAGTTCAGGAGGTCAGAAACCTGTAAGCTGCAATAATTACAGCAGTTAATCTGCAGCAGCCTGACCACCTGCCACAGAGGGCAAGAGAAGTGTCCCTTGCAGGAGACAGGATTTTCCCTGCTGCCAGGAGGGATATGGTGGGAGCAATCCCTGAGACATCATGTCCTGATTGAGGACTTGTCTTCAGTTTACCACTGCAGTACCTCGAGAGCAGGAGGGGTGTGAAGCCTATCTGCCTAGCAGATTGGCTCCCTTAGCACTTTCCCCAGGGTGAAAAACATCCTGCAGGGATCTGTTCACCTGTCACATTTTACAGAACACCCCACAGGGATTATCTCCAGGCCAGGACTGGGAAAGTCTCCACGTTACAGTGCTACTCAGAGGACACCATGCCTTACTCCCAGCCTGGGAGGGTGGGAGGCCAAGGGGGCAGATGCTGTGCTGGGCTTGAACAAATCTATCCATCACCCAGTCAGGAGCTGCTGAATTACAGTTTCCTGCAAACTCATCTTCCACAAGAGCTGCTGTGGAGCCCAGCAAAACACTGAGTTTGACTGGAAACACTGAATCAGTGAGAGCTGAGCCCTCACAGTCCTGCAGCATCTCCTGGAGGAGCCTGCCCAGCATCAGACCTGACACAGTTCTCCTGCCAAGAGGCATCTTGGAGCTGTACCTGGCTTCTCTTAGTCAATTCTGATGTTGCCTGGGTCTTGGATTTGAGAAGAGAAGTCAGCAGCCCTACTGTCTCCTCCACATCACACCTTTGTAGATCTTGATTGCATCCCTCTTTATCTGCAGTCATGTATCCAGGTTTGGCACATGAAGGTGAGCAAAAAACATCTCTGAAGACCTGTAGCCCTTCCAGCTTTAATGAGGGAGTTTAGATACTTACAATGCTCTCAGATTTCAACCTCCTCCAAGCAAGAGAAGCTGTAATTTCTTCTCCCTCCTTGGCACTAGTGCAGGCAAGAACATGCCCAGGTGTGTTGTCACCTTAGATAATGGAGATTCTCTGACATCTATCTGTAAAGATTCCCTGGGACAGTACTAGAAAAAGAGAAGAATTGTCCTCGAAGTGGCCTGAGATCCCAGCTCCCTTTCTCTGACTAAAATCTCATTCATAAGAGGTTCTTCCCTCAGTTTTAACCCAGCTCCTCCTTCAAATTCAGCACAGCCAAGGCAATCTGCCAGGCCACCTCAATCCATCCCACCTTCCTTCTCCCCCCAACACCAGTGAGTTTCCTCTGCCATAACCCTGCTCACTAAGTCGTGACTGCAGGGGAAGAACAAGCAGGCTGAGCAGATGGGCTGTGAGGGAGGAAGGCCTCACTTCAAACACAAATAGCTGCTGGGAATTTAGCAGATGTGGTAAGGAAAATCTGGAGAGACAAGCATGAGGTGACAGGATTCCAATTTCAATCAAATAATGTGGAAGTCTCCCTGGTGAGGAAAGGTTTCATCTTCCATCTTCTTGATTGCCTTGTCTTGAAGAGATGATGACTGATGCCAAGTGCCATCACAGGAATGATCTGGAGTATTCTTCATTTAAGATCCCATATGACTCCCTGCCCTCACCAAATGGATTTTTTTTCACAAGGGAAATCCATCCTTTTTAACCCAGATGTCCATAAGAAAAGACTAAAATTCAATTAAAGTCATAACATTCATTAATTCTGTACCACATTCCATTCTGTTTCTATCCAGAGACAGACTTTAGGATCAGTCCTTCACTTCCCCATTATCAAATCAGGATGGCTCAGGAAATTTGGACCATTATAAACATCTCTATATCCAGCATATTGTAATATTCATTTGGCCCTAGAATTTCATCTTGGCAGAAGCACCAAAGTTATCACAGATGGGTATGAGTTTTTTTCTTTATAAATATTACAGAGCCATTAATTAAACAAGGGGAAATTAACTGTGCCAGGCAGCACTGCAGAGGGACAGGAGGAAAGCACAGTCACCATTGGCCAGCACCTCAGACTGAATGTGGGACAAGTGCACACAACACCAAACTGACAGCAGAGATCCTCTGGCATCAACATTACTGCAGGTTTTACAAGATATTTCAACAAGAAAAATAATTTATAGACCTACTGGTGTTCAGAAGCAATGTTCCAGGTAACGTGAAGGAATTTCAACCTTTTGAAACAAACCATGGTGTTTTGGTCATAGGACACAAAAGCTGTCCTCTCTAAGATGATTTCCTCACATGACTTAGTTTATAGATAAAACAACCAGAAATCAATTCTCAGTGTTGATTATGTATTAAAATAAATGCAGTCCAGTGCAGGGGCTAAATTCCTCTTGCAGGAAGGATGGAAATCCTACTTCTCCTTCCTCTGTCTGAACCTCTTCATGACCCAGAGGCAAAAAATCAACCCCCAAAGACAACAAATTGGGCAATTTCTGCACCTGCACTCTTTCCTTCTTGCCCTGTGCTGGGATTTAGTCACTTTTTTAGCAAAGTGATTTTAGCAAAGCCCCTTTCAGTTCCCTATGTTCTCTCCATCCTTTGCCTACCACACAGATTTGGTCAAAAGATTGTCCCCCTGCACACACTTGAAACAAAACTCCAAGTCAAGACCTGCTTCTGAAGAGAGGAGGATCTTTTTCTTTAAATTTAATATAACTGGTGCTTGAAAAGTCTAGGTTGCTCTAAAATAATCACAAACCCCAAAGTGACTTACTCTCAGTGCCACAGCATCTAACATCAAAGAGGAGGAAATGTGTGAGTTTTTAGCAAGTGGAGGTTTCTGCATGAATACATCATGAGAGGAATATTTTTATAAACAAATCATCTCTGAAATGTTCTCCAGAACTAGCTTTAATTCTGCTAGAAAAAAATGTTTTGGTATCTCCCAAATTCTGCACCAATTTTTGGGGAAAACACAGGTCTGTCAAGAAGGTCATATTTCTGAACCTGTTAGAAAAATTGCCAAAGCTCCCCCACTACATTTCTCTTTTTTTCTTTTTTTTTTGTTATGTACAGACCTTTGCAGACTCAATACAGCCAGATTGCAAAGGCTGCTCTTAGGTTTATTATTCCCTGATCCTCTTTAAACAAGGGTCCTAAATTCATCCCTGGTATAAGAGCTCTGCTGTCACTCAACTAAGATGCAGGACACCTATTTTGAGAATCCTGTGAGACACTGACTTGCAAACCTCTCATTTGGAATAATCCCATGTCCAGGACATCAGACAGCTCATAGTCCCATTAGAGTGTCCAGTGAGACCCTCTTCCTTCCTAACATCTTCATCTGCACCTCTCTCTATATCAGCTTCTGGCAGAACCTAGGGGACTGGCTTCAGTGAAAAATGCAGTTAGGCTTTAGGATGGAGATAGTTCATCAGCTAGCAAAGTTGAGAGGCTTTATGCATCATCTCAGGGGCAAGAATTTATGAATGACTTCCCACAACTCCTGCAATAACAAGCACAGGGCAGAAGAAGCAGCATTCAGGTAGGAGTTCATATAGGATTACATGGAAAACATCAGACCAAGCTGGAAATCACAAGGGAAAAAAGATACAGGGTGGGCAACAGATCTGTCTGTGAGGGAGAACTGGTCTGACTGCCCAGGCTCACACACTGATCTGCCTGATTCCCAGCCTCTCAACAGTAATTGATTTGCTTTGATGAGCACTGACCCCTGGAAAAGCTTCACTACAAACCAAATGAGCTCCACTGGTATTTTTTCCCGTCTCTTTCCAGCTCCCTCCTTTTGCTTTCCTACCCCGTTAAACCCTATTTCTTTTGCACCTGCACTGATCGCCCAGAACGGGACCAAAGAGAGAAAAGCATCATTGCTTACCAGAACTAGGAAATGTCTCACCACATCCATTCACCAGCCATTTCCCCTCTGTCTAGCCCGCAGAGCCGCTCCTGAGAGGTTTGCCCCTTTCTGCTGGGACGCCACAAGCCGGAGATTAGAAAGAAATGCTCTGCAAGCCAAGCCGATCATCCCGCTGCCAGCACATCCAGGTACTGCTGCAGGAGCTCTGGAAAAGTCCCTCGGCAGCAGAAAACACCAGCGCAGGCACACACACACCCCCAGGCTCGGAGCGAGGGGAGGGGAGGGAGGAGGAGAGCAGATGGGAGGGGGTGGCTTGGGGAAACCAGGCAGCGAGCGATGCTAACGTGACAGATGTGTTGACTTCAAGTTAAACAGGAAATTGAGGATGTTCGACGACGCAGGAGGAAAGACATTAGCTCACATTAAAGGCAAAGACTTTCCATGGTTTTTCCCTTCTTTGCTTTCCCTCTTTCACCCAGGCTTTCTCCAGTGATTTTGAGCTCTGCCTTTCCCAGCAGAAACAAGCCACGGTTGATACTGACTCTGTGTCTGGGCAAGGCAGGAGCTGCAGGGCTAGCCAGCGAATTCACCATCCTAGCAGCCAGTTGGGAGACTGTTCTTTTATTCCCTCTTCAACTCAGGCTCCCCTGACATTATTTAAACAGCATCCTCCAGATGATATGTGTAAAAGAGAGAATGCTGAACGGGAGAACAAAGCTTTCAATTTGTCCCAGTTCTGGGCAGGGGAAAACACAGGGTCAAAATCCTGATTTAGCTTATGTAGGATAAGCAGCAGAGAGTGGAATAAATTGATTTAAATGCAGGGGAAATAAAGTGTCTTGATACAGTCAACTTCCTATGAATAAACCTGATTTTTCTACAGTCCACACAAGGGTGACCAGGCTGAGTCTGGGGAATAAGACCTGTACTGTGAGGGTCCACAGGTCCAGGGGGATGTAACTCCAGGGCAAGGCAGCATGTCTAGGCAGCAGTAAAATGTGAAGAGAAACAGGGGAAAAAAACCCACTGATTTCTTAGTTACAGCCTGGAAAATCGAGTGAAGTAAGGCAAACCACACTGGCTTAGAGCTAGACCCCAGCTTCTAGAGGTTAGAGGAGGAAGAGAGTGGCCCCACCACAAACCCATGGACAGAAAACTAGCTAGGACACAAGGACTCTGTTCCTGTTTCATGAACTTGTCCTCCCTGCTGGCTTTTTCCACTGCCTTTGGCACAAGGGGGAAGAACCCCCTTGTCATTCTTGCAGAGCTGGGTGTCAGCCACAGCCCAGCCTGCACAGTTGAACCTTTTTCATTCATCTCCCTACCAAAACTTTGTCCCTAGACCCACATGTAGAGGATCAAGAATATCTCTTCTGTGGCATGAATGGGCCCCCAAGGCAGGATTAGTGACAGGACTCCTTTTTTTTCTAGCAGCATTAGGTAGAGAACAGAAATCTGCTATGGGCACTTGCTCCATAATGGAGTGAAATATTCAGGTTTTGGTGCAATCTAGCCTGCCTCCCTGTTTGCATCCCATTCTTCCCCACCCCCTCGCTGTCCCTGAGCTGTGCTGTTGGCCTCCCTTCAACATTTTAATGGAGTATTGACAGTGATCCATTCGCACTCCAAACAGATGAACCTGACTTGCATCCCCAGATTCGCGTTTGCCAAGCCAGCCCAAGCAGGTGGGTTTGGAGCATCTCCTCAGATGGATCAGCTGCAGTTCCAAAAGCATCCCTTCTTCTGGTTAGAGGAACAGCTTGGAAAAGTCTAGCAAGGATATTACACTTTGGAAAACTGCTGCCTCGGGTCTCTTGTCCCTCCTCCTACCTGCTGCCACGCTCCCTGTCTCTGCAATTATTTATAAAGCCCCGTGTTCTTTCCTAATTGGGATGTTCCCTTTTGCCTTGCACGTCACTCCTGTGTCACTCTGTGTCTGGGCCCCTGGTGACCTCTTGGAGTGCTTGGCAGGGCTGGCAGCAGCCAAATGAGTCATCAGCAACCTGCTGGCATCTCCCTCCCTCCAGCCATGGCCCCCCTGGCTCCCACCGAGCCTGGCTGCAGCCAGGGAGGCCTGGGGGAGTTTAAAGCTGTCTAATCCCCTGGATAATTCATGAAAAGAGGATTACCCATTCTGTGCAGAGCCCTTAACCTAAATATAAACCAGCCTTCCCCTTGCATTGAGGCTCCTGTGGCATGGAGGTGTTTTCCCTGCACTGCTTCCCCATCCCATCTTTGGGGTTAACTCTGCTCTTGCTTAAATCTGAGACAACCTGGTGCTAACCCATGGAGCTACAGTGAAACAAACCCGGGGTTTGTAAAGCAGAGGTGAGACTGTGTTCTGTGAACAGCAGCAGGATCAATGCAGACTCATCCCCAGAAGCACATTCTCTCCCTAATAAATGGCAAACGCCTTTGTGGGGGGTGTCAGGGAATATACTTTCTTTCTGTATATTTGGAAATCAGTATCATGGTTCCATCAGAGCCTGACAGCAATGCACCAGGAGAGCAAAGTGCTAAACTTGGATAATCCCATGGGGGTTACAGCAGGCTGCCCCAGGATGTGGGCTCTGGCTCACCAGGAGCTGGGTTATCCCTGCTGCCAGAGGGTACAGCCAGAGAGATGGTGAAAAGGGAATAGTTAACATGTTACTTTTCCGGCATTCAGAGATAGAGGGATAAACTGATGCAGGAGGGATTCCTGATGGATTCAGCAGCTTCGTGGGAGACCATAGCAAGCCTCACCTCTCTCCTCGTTTTCTCTCTCCTTCTTTTCCTGAGCGTGTCTCCTCACCTGCCTCTCATTTTCCTCCTCTCCTCTCCCCCAGATGGTGAAATGAGGTCTGACCCAGCCACCCCAGTCTCTCCTTTCCTACAATGCCTTTTTTTTTTTTTTGGCACTTAAAGTCCTTATGGGACTTTAGTCACCGTAACATTAAAGCATTCATTAGCACAGGAGTAATTCCATAATCTCTTCAAAAGAGAACAATTTCAGAGGTTCAGCTGGAAAATCAATTTGCCAGCTTGACGGTGCAGGGAGAGGATTTTCAAGGCTGACTCTGGCTTCCCCAGCAGGACTGTTATCAGCCCTGGGACTTGGTGGCCAGGAAAAGGCCACCCACAGCAGCTCTGAGGGGAGGTGGCAGGACCTGGGGCTGTCACTTGGCTCAGGCAAGGAAAGGAGCTGTGGAAGCTGCAGAATGAGCCTCAAAACCAGACCTGGCTCACCAGGTTTTGCCCAACAGTGTGCTGTACAGGTGGGACAGCATCACCATGGGTCATGGGGAATTTTCCTGCCTTTTTCATCCCTCATAATCCATTTCACCAAAGCAGTGCTCCCAGCTCAGAGCATGAAAGGGGTGCATCTCAAGTATCCTGCCTTTTCCCTGCAGTTACAGGCTAAACTAGACTCTTGCACCTCCTGTACCAAGTACCTGCCCATGTGCTCTTCCTCTCCTCATGGAATTTTTCACACTTTGTCCTGACAGAAGCGGGGGCCCACACCCTGCCTGCAGGCACACAGCCAGAATGGCAGAAATCATCTGCAGGTGCAAGGCTGACTTTAGGGAAGCATCCAGCTCTGTGCTTGCAGGTTGGGGGCTGCTTCAGAACCTGAGTGGGCTTCCACCTCCAGCTCAGCTCAGATACTTCAATCAGAAGTTGTCAGGTACCAGGCACTTTCATTTAAAGATGTTCCAGAACACAAATAGGTGCAAAAAGCTGCTTCATGGGGCAGACCTCTCAGAATTTGGCAAGCTGAAGTGGAAGGCTGTCTCACGTCAGCTGCTTTCTGATTCTGGCTTTGATGCTCCCAAAGGGTTCCCCAGCACCCACATTACACAACTGCAAAGTTGTGTCAGGAAAACCCAAGGTGTCCTTGCAGTTCTCCAGCTGAGTCCATCTAGCAGTGGTGGACGTGCTTTTGACAGCAGGGCCACAAGGAAGAGAAGCAACAGGAGTTATTTAGGACCTCTTGGAACTCTTGAGACCCAGGGCCCCAGTCTGGGTGCTGCTACCTGTGGTAGCTCTCTTACAGTGAAGGGAGAATTCCCTTCCTCTTTCTGATGGAAGAGGGCTTTTCTATTGTGGATCAGAAGAAGCCATGGATGCTGTCTCTGCTCCCACTCCTTCCTCCAGGTTGTCCTGTAGGAGTCTGACCACAGACATCCCACTGCATGAAGTGTTAGGGCCCTGTGTCATTTAGGGCAGAGGCACTAAGGTGAATTCCCGAATGAGCAGCAGAGGTTGGGCTCAGTGCCTGGGATGATCAGTGCAGAACTGTTGTATGCTCAGTATCTGGCTAAGTAAACCAGAGAATTAACCCTTTTCCTCTCCCTTGCCCCAGGTGATAACACCAGGGACACAGAGGAGAAATGAAACAGCAGTTTTTATGCCACGTCAGACACTTGACTTTCTCTCAGCCTACCAGAAACTTCTACTCTGACTCCTCATGGCAGGAGTCCCCCAAAAGCTCTAGTGGGTGCTTACAATTTTCCACCCTGAACACAGTCAGGGATCCCCCTCAGCACACACGGAGCACTGCATGCTCCTCCCCTGAACATTATCACCATCAGGCTGTTACTCTTTTCCTTTTTTTTTTTTTTTTTTCTCGAGATGAGGTCATCCCTGACAAGCAATATCCTTGCAGGGCCACTTTTTACCCATTATTTTAATGGGCTCTTGGTGTCATGGATCATATTGCTGCAGCTGGACACACGCAATAAAATTTTCCCTTGAACAACACTTGTCCTCCAAACCAAAAACAATCCCTGCAGAGATGTGCGCCTGGATGTGTTACAGGATGCGCTGTGGGCACGCACACACGCACGGGAACTTGTCACCACAGCACCTGCATCCCGCCACAGCCACTCTGCCAGCTCCCGGGTCACTGCTTTCTCTCTGTGGCTTCATTTAACCCTTCCCAAGAGGGGAGAGTGGCTGCAGTTCTGTTCTTCAGCTGCAGCTGGGCTCTCGGTGAAGGGAGGACAATGGCAGCGGGTGCAGGACAGCTCGGCTTGGTGCGCGCAGGCACCGGCACACTCGCACAGCCCGGGTGCCACCACCGCCACAGCCCCGCACGGCTCCGTGGGGACACCTCAGCCTCTGTCCCCGAGCAAAGGGCTTCCCCCTCTCCCTGCCAGCCCACCCCGGACGGAGCACACACCGGGAGCGCTCCGGTGCAAACTGCTCCAGCCCAAGTTCAAACTCTCCAGCGCAGCAGCTCCGGGGCTCCCGGCACAGAGCGAAGGCAGCGTTAAATCTGAGGATTTTAAACTGGAGCTGCTTTAAATCGTCCCCAGCTGCCCCGACCCCTCCAATCCGACCGCACTGACCCAGCCCCGACCATCCCACCCATCCCAACTCATCCGCCGACTCCGCGCCCTTGCGCATCTTCTTTTTCCGCGGCACCTTTTGTTTTAGTTTCTTTTCCCTGCCCGGCACCGAGCCCCCTCCGGGCTGCCAGCTGTCCCCGTGTCCCGTGGGGCAGGGGGAGCGCCTGGCCCTTACCTTGTGCGGCCCCGGGGAGGCGCGGGGGGTGCGCGGGTGCGGCGGCCGGGGCGGTGCGGCAGCGAGGCTCTGCGCTCGCATCTCCTCTAGCACTGATGCAGTCCTGCCAGGAGCCGCATGCCAATGATGCAGCCCCGGGGATGCCAGCCCAGGAGCCCCAGCGCTGGGAGGGAGCCCAGCGTGTCCTACCTGCTTCCCGGCTGCGGAGCGAGCGGGGAGGGAGCGTGCGGAGGCAGCCCGGGAGCAGCGCGGAGAGCGAGGAGCTGCACAGCAGGCAGGGAGAGAGAGGCAATGCTTGTGTAATTTCATCACGGTAATAAAATCCAGCCCAGAGTCTAAGTGTTGCAGCTCTCTAGCAGAGTTCTTCATTACATGAGGGATTTTTTTTTTTTTCCTTTTTTGGTGTAATTGCTGACATACAGGAATGTTTCTGGCTGGAAGCTGAGGGGAATCCCAGCATGACTGGGCATCCTTCATCTCTCCACTTCATATATTATTAGACCATTGCTACATTTGAGACCCCTCTCCCCGGGATGGCTAGGGAAGGGGCATGTTTCAGACAAAATCCTGGGGAAAGCCTGTTCTGTTTAAAATTCCCTTGTGTTTATAATTTGTGAGCTCGTTGCCAGAAGAGTAGCAGGAAATATCCAACTGTCCATGCAATTTGGTGCTGGAAAGAGACCATGTGGACACAGCAGTGTGGAACACAGTCTGCCCTGGAAATCCATCCCCACCATTCTGTGTTATTAACAGAGATAAGCAGTAACATGAGGAGGTGTCTTACTGAGGAGCAAAGCATGCAGCTCCTAAGAAAACCTTCCCAGTGCACATGGGGGCCATGTCCACACCCAGCAACATCTCTCCATGCAGAGGTGCCCAAATCAGTCCAGATAATGAGAGCAATATTTTCACTGACAGATTTTCATTGCTGCTTCTCCTAACCTAAAACTGAAAGGCAGCATGGATCCACAGGCTCTTCAGAAACAAATCAGGGGCAGATTTACAGGGCAGCATGAATTCCTTGTACTTGAGAAAAGAAGTGGAAGGGAAACCCCAGCCAGCCACCTTGCATCTGTCAGTGGGTGACATCTGGAAAGCCACTTTCCCACTCTGTGCCTCAGTTTCCCCACCTGTAAGCCAGCACTGGCACTACTGGCCCCACCAGGCTGCATAAGCACTAGAGACTGTCACTCCTTTGCCTGTTTCCAGGATTCCTCCAGACACATATTCCACCTTTCCTCCCTGGCTTG
The DNA here is from genome assembly GCF_015832195.1 of Motacilla alba alba. Classification (NCBI taxonomy): domain Eukaryota; kingdom Metazoa; phylum Chordata; class Aves; order Passeriformes; family Motacillidae; genus Motacilla; species Motacilla alba. Next base: position 14,285,762 of record NC_052025.1, on the reverse strand, counting down.
TATGTTACTGCACCCCCTCAGCTCACCTGATCTGAATCTCCAGCTCAGCTGTGCTTGTACCAATTGACAGCATTCCAAATTGGGCCTGTAAATTCTCTGTTTATCTGATGGCTTGCTGATACAGTTCCTGTGACTGCACTGGTGGCATCACTGCCATACGGAAAACGCAGTAGGTGATTAATTCAGATTTTTTTTTTTTACACCCACTCATAAAAATTGGAACTCGAATCTGAGGTTCAGCTTTATTCTCCCTTGCACAGTACATTAGCTTAATTGCATTTTGTGTTTGGTACAGTGCACCGATCACTTTGATGTGGGAGCAATTCAGAAGTCAAATTATTACCAGAACTCCTGCACATTACAGGCCAAGTATCAAGGCCTTGGCAAAGCTAAAAAAGAGCCAGTCTATCACCATGCCACTGAGCACTGCTTGCTTGCCTGTCACTGCTTCTCTGAGTCCTCCAGCTCATTAATAGTTCAAATTCCTCTGATCAGAGGAGCTCTGTTTGCAGCTGTCAGATCCATGCTCAGGAAGCACAGCACCCTTCATGCTGTGCTGTCTTGGAAAGGGCTTGGGGCAGTCCCAGCTCCATCCCAGGGTCTGTTGGAGGGAGGCTGCTCTGCCTCAGGTCACCTTCCACTTGCAGGAGGGACTGGAAGAGAGGAGAGAGATGGCAGGGACACTGGGGGCTTGTCTCCACTCCCCTGCATCTTCCTACAGTTTCCCATGCAGCAAAGATATAATTGAGGTAAACCTGCATTAAACCTCACTGCAGAATGAACAGAGAGGGAGGCAATAAACCTGGGAGGTGTTTTTTGCTAATGCACTGTGATTATCAGAGTTTCTAATTACCTCTGCACCCTCCTGTGCTCTCTGTGTTAATCACTGCTGCCTGTATCCAGGTACCTCAGCCAGACAGAGCCATTTTCCCTGGTGCCATATGGTGCCAGCAGGGACCCTCGTGGGCTGCCTGACATCCAAGGCAGCAGGATGGGAAGGCCTAACATCTTTCTGTTCAAAAGAGCACATTAATGAAATCTGCAGCAATCCCACTGTCTCTGAGCTGCAAGGAGCAAATGGAAAACAAAGCAGAGCTGCAATGAATAAGCACCTGGCATGGAGATGGACAGAATTATATAAGCTCTTATATCCCAGGGAAATAGGGAATTGTGCAAAGGCTGATCATGAAGGTGTATTAACCAACACAACTACACAGGCAAAGAGAGCTTGATCTAATTCCATAAACTCACTGAGCACACTGGAAAGTTCACAGATCTACTGTGAAGCAGGGTAGGATGGGAGATCTGGCCAATCCATGTGAATGGAGCAGAGCCCCAGAGGCAAAATCAAGCCGTTTTCCTCTTTTATCCCACCTCAGCAGTTTCTCTTTTGCCTCCTTGCATGAACCAGACATCAGGGACCCTTGCACTGAGGGGCAGAGCTGAGCAAAGCAGGGTACCCTCCTTCAGCAGCGCTCAGATGCTGTGGGGAAGGTGTACAAAGCAAAACAAGAAGTGATGAAGGAGCACCCTCTAGGATGGCTCACAGGCTTTGGAGTGAAAGGAAGGTAATTAGAGGGAAAGCAGGACTCTAAAAATACACAAACAATGCATATTTCATGGCTCTGCCAGAGCTTACATGGCTTACATGCCTGGCACTTACTGTGAGAGGCACTCGGTGCCACGGGGTGCTGTGTGACCAGGGGAAGGTCACTCAGAGCTTTCAGGGTGGTTTTCAGGGCTCCCTCCACACACAGACACTCACACACACTCGAGGGTCCCTCTCTCCAGCCCTGAGCCCTCCCACACAGTCTGCACGAGGAGCCCCAGCTGACCTGTCCTTGGAGGTGTCCATGTCCCAGCAGCAGCCAGGAGGAGCCAGCTTTAAGCTCTGTCAGGGGTTAAACAAGTCTGAGAGGGGTCAGGATTTGAGGCTGGCGGCTGCAGGGCGGTGGCAGCAGGAGCTGGGCGGTGCCACCTCTCCAAGGTGTGCGGTGACAGCAGGCTGGTGGCTGCTGCTCCCCACTGGTGACAGCTGTCCAGCCAGAAACAGCCCTCACCTCCCCCTCCCTCCACCACTTCTGCTAATGAAAATTGCTTACAAAAGCCAGAATCTAGCCTTAATAGAAGGGAAAGTCCCCGGCAATATTTGATTGCACCTTCAATTACACCTGATAAGCAGGATTAGTAATGCAGATAGCAAATACAATGTAAAGAGCTATACAGGTATTAAGTGTAATTATTGGTATTGCTGCCTGATCACTGGCAGATATAGATAAAATGCATATGGAATCAATCTGGATATCAAAAAAAATAGCTGTCAGTCCTCTGTGCTGTGGGTTTGCTGTGAAGGGATTGTGTTGGCAAGACTCAAAAACAAATTAAGAGGAGAGAGCACGGGGCAAAGGGCCAAAGCCACAACATGCCTCATTGCCTCCTGCCAGAAAGGGACATGGCTGCTGCCTGGTCTGGGGAAAAAGTCAGCTTGAAGTGGGGAAAAAAGGGTTTGACACTGAATGAACTGCAAGGTGAAATCTGCAGAGGTCAGGGTTTGGGTCTGTGAAAGGTCTCCACGCCCCCAGTTCAGACGGGGTGTGTGGATATGCACACACAGCCCCCCCTGGATGGGCCCTGCTGCTCAGTGCTGCTCAGGAGCACAGCCCCTTGCTGGCTGCTGTCACTCCTGCAGCACCAGCCTTGCCACCCACGTTACCCATGAGCTGCATAAAAGGAGAGATCAGTTACTGAACGTAGCAGAAATGGGGGGAAACACCTCAATGCATTCCATATTTTCCTCCAAAATTCTGAGCTTTTCTGATTAAGGCTCTGTTTCCATGAAGCATAATAATATTTTTTTTCCTTAAATTAGCCTGTTACTTTCTGCTTGACTGGAGCTCCTGATTATCATGGCAACCCAAAGGGCTGCACAGCTCCTGGAAGGCCAGGAAATCCCTGCACCAACTGTGCTTCTGAACACTGCCCCCATTGCCTTCTCAGAGAGGTGGTTCAGGCTGCAAAACACTACCTGCATTTGTGCCCTCCAAGCCAAAGGGGCTCCTGAACTATCTAAAACCCACACGACACCACTGATGTTGTGATTTCAGGGCAAAAGTGCCCTGATATCACTGTGGTGATATCAACTTACCTGAGCTGGAAAGCTGAGCTGGAGAGGCTGCACCACACCAGAAAAATAAGAAATTGACATCGTGGTAAACACTTTGCTGAAAACTATTTGTGGCATAAAGACTTCAATTTTCCAAAGAGCCACCGCTCTTAAAAGGTGCCACAGGCACGTGCAGTGACAGGCCAGGAGATGCGATGTCAGCTGTCATCCATCAGCAGCATCGTGGCCTGTGAGTGGTTCAATGTCTCCAATCCAGCAGAAACCATTCTGTAAGACAGTTCTGAGTGAGAAAGCATGGGGACTTGGGCATGAGTAAAGCAGGACCTGTGCTGACAGCACTGGACTAAATACCTAAGAGCTACATCCTCCAGGTTTGCCCTACATATTACTTTTTTTTTTTTTTTTTTGTCCCCCTTTCCCTCTCTCTTTCTCTAATGGTTCTCTTCTAGGTTGAAAATCCCAAGTACAAGCACAGTGAACCATTAAAGAGCAGCTCACACACATCTCTTTTCTTCTCCTGTTTTCATCTTTCAAACTGAAGGAATATATTGTCAGGTTAATTCTGACTTTGCAGGGCTCTAATGAGTCAGTCAGAGTTTATTTATGTGGAAAGGATGAATGGTTCCCTACATGTTAATAGCACAATCATCAGCAAACCCCTCAGCATTAATATTTAATGTCCTTTGTTATGTACATGCCTGGCTGTTTTTCAGAGAGGGCTGAGTCAGGAGAGCAGAAGCTGCTGGGAATTGAATAAGCATTATTTGTGGGATTTCTCTGAGTGGAAAATGGAAAGTAGAAAAGATGTTGTTTTTATGTGTGGCAGCCCAGTTGTCAGGGAACTGCATTTCTGCATTATATACATATATATGTGTATAATAGATGCAAGGAACTGCTGCAATGGAATGCTGTGGCTTTTTGCATTACCTGATTTCTTTATTGTCTAGGTATTAGTTGTTAGGTTTATTAACCTTGCACATCCATAGCACAGTCTATCTCCCATCTTTTATCTAGATTTCCTACAAGTTGGACTACAAAGTAAAATAAGGATGTGAATCCTTCATCATTAGCACTTTTTTATATACACAGACAAATGTATTGTCTATATATAATATTAAACAAATATTAATCTTAAATCTGTTCTTCCTCTGTACCCACTGTGATAGAGCTGTCAGTTACAGATGGTTCCATCCTGCTCCCCTGTACAGAACAGATATCAGCAGGGTTTTTCCAGATAGCAGAGCTATGCCTGTTCTTCAATTTAAATTGCCCATAAATGCTCCACTAGCAAAACCTTTCCATATTTCCATGATTACTCTGTAACTATAACAAATGGCCTAAGCCTGGTGTACAATATGATCTGAGTGAATTTTCGGAACACTCTGATAGATGTGGGCATCTAAGGGATAAGAAAATGTGCTATATTGCATTACAGAGAAATTAAATACAAAGCTGTAATTTCAGATGCAAAGGCTCAGGTTTCAGCTTTTTTCTTACTCGTCTGGAAGAGCCTTTATTCTTGAAGCTGTGCTTTCTGGGGAATTTCCTTGAGGGAAGCAGAGGGGCCTCTCCCTCCTTCAATAAAAGGCAGAGAAAAAAGAAGCTTTGTTATTTTCAAACAAAGTCACCTTAGCTGTTCACTGTCTTTGCTTCTCACCTTATGCGCAAGGCTGCTCGAAGCTGGATCAGAAGGGACTTTAGTGAGTTTAATGTGTACAGGACAGAAGGCACCACAGCCAGGCTGCTTTCCAGCAATGCATCTGCAGTGGGGAAGGAATGGGGAGATGTTTTCATAGAATGCAACTGGGAATCGTGTGGGGAAAGAAAGAATTGCTGACGATCCTTGAAACATTTCAGGTATTTGCACCGCTGGGTTGTAACCTTGTGGTATCATCCACCACCGCCGAGGCTCGATGTGAGCCGGTCACTGGGCAGAAACTAGGTGTAAAAATGGAGAGAAAGGGGAACATTTCCCTAGCAGAAGTGAAGAGGAGGAGGAGGGGAGGCAGAGAGGAGCATCGCTCTGAAAGGGCAGGGAGAGAGCGAGGAGCCGGCGCCTGCCATCGGCCGCGCTGCAGTGCGGAGCCGCCTGCGGCAGGGGGCAGCAGGGAGCCGGACGGACAGACGGACGGACAGACGGACGGCCCCTGCCGTGGCCACGGCATCCAGAACTCCACACAGACTTCGGGAAATTCGTCAGCTTCCTAACTACTCCTGTCTACCAGCAAAAAGTTAAAAAGAATGCAGAGAGTCAAAAAAGTCACAAAATCTACAGAGCACTTGGTGTAAAGAGATGAGATGGCAGCGGCTGGAGTGCTGGAGGCATCACACCACCAAGGCAGCAGATAGGCACAAGCGGTTATTTTTTATCCTGTAGTTATTTCAGTAGTTCTGTCCTAGCACCCAGGTGTCACAGCCCCCTGGGCTCACCCCTGAGGAGCTGCATTTGCCTTCACAAAGCTGCCTAGAGATCATCTGCAAGTGTGCGCCAGCAGATGAGCTACTTTGAAGAAGAAAATGGAGATCTGCTTTCCTACTTTCAGTCTGATTTTGGCATAAGATTCATGCTCTATAATATCAATGTTACATACCAACAAACATAATGATGATACATCTGTATTCATGTCTGCATTCCTGTTACCTGCAGGTCCTCCAGGAAGTCACAGATGCGATTCTCCATTTGCTGATCTCCAAAGCCCCACAGTTTACTCCCCTTTTCCCAGTTCATGTTTTCCCTCTCCTCAGGATCCAGCTGAATGCCAGTTGCACATGCATGTCTGCCTCCTAACAGGAATTTCCCTAGAAGGGATTAGATAGAGCCCCCTTTCATACAGGCCCCAGGGTAAAACAACAAGGAAACCCTCAAGCTTTTGTCTTTGCAAAGTGTCTGATGGCTCTTTACTTGAATTCATGGAGAAAACACACACTTTGGGAGTTGCATGACTCGTGTTTATGTCCTCTGCAGCTACATGTAAAAGCACAGTGTCAGAGGGTCTCATCAGGCTGTGTGACAGGTCAGCATGTGACCTCAAACACCACTGGAAAGACACACGGGGTTGGCTAACCTCAGTAGGGATGGGCACACAGGCTTGCTTGATGCTGATAAAGATGCTTTTGTGTTGTCCAGCTGGAAGCAGGAGTGACTGGATGCCCCATGAGAAAACTGGCTCTCATGTGATTTCCAGATTGGTTTTTTTTCATATCCCATAATCTGAAATCACATTAGAGATAGGGCCCAGTCCTGCTCTGAGCCCCTGGGGCATTCAATGGCCCACTGCTCCTGGCCCAAGCTCACATAGATGGCTTCTCTAAACACAGCTGTGCAGCACCACTGTGGAACAACAGCCAAGTGTCTGCGTTCAGTGGAAAACACAGAGCTGGAATTGTTAAGCAACGTGCAGAAACCTAAACTGAGTAGCAAAGATATGCCTCAGTACCACCTGAGTGTGGTGGGATTGCCAGGGCACTGCAGATTTAATTTCTGGCCTTATTTTGAGCTTCAAGCAATCCAGTGCATGAATGGTCGGAGAGGCGGGAATGGTGCTGCAGAGCAGAACAGGGACACAGAAGAGATGGGTGACACTGTCCGCCACAGGCAGTGCCCAATGCTCCTGCTGCTGCTCCATGTGCACAGTGTGAGAGAAGACAGACGTGAAGCAAATCTAAACTCAACTTCTTTTCTCTTTTCATTCTCTCTATAAGCATCTAAGCACCAGTTACCTCCCTGGCTCTGCTCCTCTTGCTGGAGCAGCTGCCTGCTGAGAGCTGAGACTCTTCGATGCCACACAGCCCCAGCCCTCACCAGAAGGAGCCATCTCGTCCTCATCTCTAGCAGGAATGAGGTGCCAGCCAGTCAGCAGCCTCATTTGTCTGAGTCCAGCCTTGTCCTTGCTTTGTTTGCTTCTTCTCATGGCAACAGACAAGCTTCAGAGGTTTTTCACCCACTCATTTTACCTGATAACAGCCTTGAACCAGCATCTGTTTGCCTGCAGGCACAACTTCTCACTGCTAGTTGGGACCTATTTCTGATGAATTGTTGCTAAATGATATCACTTTGGAATGGGCTCCCAACAAGCTGTGCTGTGCTACCTAAACTCCAAAACTCCTGAAACTTGCTACTGCTGGTGTCTGAAGGGTACAACAGCCAGAGATATCAAACACATGGGATTCACCCCTCATTTTGCTCAAATGGCACTAGGCAAGCCTTTCTTGTTTGAAAAAGCCTCTTCCTGGGGGCATAGAATGCAGGTGCAGGGGTCTGCTCTCTGCTCACCCAGGCATCCCTGAGCCTGCCTTTTCCCTGCCCATGGCAAAGCTCCTGTTCTGCTCCCTGCTGTGGCTGGGTGTGCTCCTGCACCAGCGATGGGACACGCCTGGCACTGCTGGGCTGTGAGCTGAAGGAACAGCAAAACGACAACCAAAGTCGGCAGATGAGCATTTTCTGGCTCACCCCAGCCAGCACTGATATTTGGGGTGCTCTGTCCAGGCCACTGCTGCTGCACACTGCTCACCCTGCTCTGCTGCTCTGCTGCTGCTGCCGCTAAGAGGGGAACAGATGCATGGGGGGGACTTGCACCAGCTCCTTCCTCAGCTTTCAGGTCTTCAGTGGCATTTGACTAAGAAATGTGGCTACTTCAAAACCTTGCACAGAGCTGGTTCAAGCACAGGGACCCCTGTGGGTTCCAGTTTGGAGTTGGTTCTTGCAGAGCCTTTTTAGATTTCAACTTCTCTGGCTGGTGGTCAGATGTTAAAGGGACCAAAGCGCAGCTCAAACACAAAAGTGACAAAAAGGGCACAGCGAATAACAGGGTAAAAGTGGGGCTGGGTCAGAGCTGTAGCTTTGTCACCACCCAGACAGGGCTGAGCTGCAGGCGTGGAGCTGCCTGTCCCTGACAGGGAGGATGCCTGCCCACAGAAATGTCACATGGATGCTGCCAGGGACAGGCAAGGGGACCTCAACCTGCCTGGAGGAAGCAGGCTGTAGTAGGAGAAACATCAAGTGTGATTGTTTTGAGATAGTGTAATTTTTAGAAATTGGCACAGAGACTAGTTGGACACCACAGACACTCTCTGAACATCGCTGAGAGTGTTCAAGGCCAGGCTGGATGGAGCTTTGAGCAACCTGATGTAGTGAAAGATGTCCCTGCCCATGGTGGGGGGTTGGACTGAGATGATCTTTGGGGTCCCTTCTAACCCAAGCCATTCTATCATTCTGTGATCTGTGTTGGGTCTGGATGTAGTTCAGCACAGCTACAAAGCACTGAGGGTCCCAGCTCTGGTCACAGCTGCCTATCTCCAATTTTCCAGCATCACGTTTTAACTCTTGGTTGGACTGGCAGGCTGTCATTCCCTCACACTGGTGTTATTGTAAAGGTGTGATCAATACCATCTTTAAACACTCCTCTGACATGTTTTGGACCTGATAATGTTGGGTGTGGGACCAAAGACAAACACAGGCACACTCAGACACATACTCCTACGTGTAGACACCCTCCACAGCCTCATGTTTCTTGCTGGCTGATGAACAAGGGACCGAATGATCTGAGGGAATGTAACTTAGCACCAGGACCCAGTGCAGCACAAAATCCCACTTGGTGCCAAAGACTTGTGATTTATGCTTTTGTTTCTGCAACAACAGACAGAGGCATAAAATTTTTTTTTAAAAAAGGAGCTTTGCTGGATTTTCCATCCCCTGCCGAGGCACAAAGCCGAATGGCAGCCAGTATTCCCAGCAACACCCACGGTTAAGCACCAGTGCTGTTGCCAACTCCTGCAATCTTATCAAAAGCACCACAGAGTTTGCTTTCCTTTCTTAAAGCCCCAACTCCTGGAGTCATGGGATTAAGCAGGCAACTCAGCTTTTGATTTTAATAGCAGCTTTTATCCCTCACTGTTAAGAAGAAAAGCTTTTGAGTTGGACAGGTTCAAACCTACAGAAACAATAAATAAGAGTATCTGCTTAAAATCTGGTAATTTGTTAAAGCCAATTTTATTTGGAGAAAGAGTTTTGAACATTTTGGAGGGCAGAACTTGTCACCAACTAAAGGAGTCCCTTAAAGAGCTAAAAAAATTAGTCTCAGCTGAGAAGATGCTGCAGAGGGAAAGTAGACTTGGGTTTTCATTTCTTTATCCTGTCAGAAAGATCAGCAAAGGGAGAACATGTGGGCTCAGTAGCTAAGGCAAAGCACACTTTGTGTAAAGAAGCCAACATTAAACTTCAAAATGTGAAAACTGAGCCTCCCTAGAAAAGGAATTAGGCCCAGTAGATAAGCTTTAGTCCCAAGGTGAGACTGGTGGACGGTATTGATGCATCAGTGGTCTAGAAGAAGGAGGAGAGGGATCAGCATCTTCCCTTTTGCAGCACTTGCTCCATGTGTTGCAGTCCTACAAAACTGTCAGAGGGATGAACAGATGTCCCCAGAGGTGGCAGCCCCCAGACCCACTCGGGTGATCTGCTCTGGCTCTTCTGCTTCCATTGCAACTTATTTGGATCTGGAGCTGCATCAAATTTTGTCCTATCAAACGCCAAAAGCAACTTCAGTGTGAAGCAACTAGTCAAGAACAATAATTACGCAGATGCCCTCAGAATGGGGCCATCCACTCTTTTGCTGCAATTTTAAATAATTTTAAGTTGAAAAAGCTTGAACACATCTATAGCTTTAAGTGCAAAGTGGGATGCTTTAATAGACCATGGTGACAATTGTTCCCATAAATGATGAGAAATGTTTAAATCAATAAAACATTTGTTTAGATGTCCATATGGAGAAAAGATACAGTCTGTTGCTCTTCATATTGGATTGATCCCACTGTGTTAAATTACAGCTGGCTACAGCCCTTCATCCTTTACTGCACAGCTTGACAAGCATGTAAAATATTCACACTGAGCGCAAAAATTTTGAGTGTCTGATCTCTGCATTGTCCTTGTCACTTCCTCCCAGCCAGGGCCAAATTAAAGGCTGTTTAATACAGGAGGAAGCTTTGCTGCAGCTCTCCCACAAGCCTTTAGCCACGTTAGCCAATATCCTCCTGGCTGGCCTGTGGCAGAGAGCAGCTGGACAGCAGATGCAGGCAGCCTTCCACACGTGATGGCCTGTCTGCCACAGCCCTTGCTTTTAGGGTTTATCAGCAGCTCTGGGCTGTTGATCATAAATACAGAAATGCAGCAGAAACCGGGGCTTAAAAGAGAAGCTGCTGTCTGAAGGTGCCTGGTCTGTGCTTCTGAGAGGGTGACAGCAGTGACAGTGGATTGTGGCAGGAGAAGCCAAGGCACTAAAGGGGATCTGGGAGCTCTGGGTGCTGTTTCCACCCAACCTGGGTGATGCAGCTGGCATTTGCCTGCCTGTACCTCTCCTCAAAACACAGCACAGTGTGGGGTGCTCCCTGTGAGGACCACAGAAAGAGGCCAGGAAGGTCACTGACAGCAGCTCTTAAAGCTATCTGAAATTCAGTAGCCAAAGGACCTGTGAATCAGAGTGATACTTCTGAGTACAAATGGATCTTGAAATTGGAGATGTGTGTGTGAAAGCACCTGCCCGCACATCCCATTGCCCTGTGAAAGCAGGCAGGCCTGTCACTCTCCCCCTGGGCAGCTCCAGCAGAGACAAGGTGTGACCAGCCAGGTCCTGAAGCTCCTGAGAGCCTCATCCATCAGTGGGGATGACAGAAGGAGGACAACCCTTGTACTCCACTCCACCTGAGCCTCTCTCCTACCAAAGATGGGCTGGAGGAACATTAAGGAAGAAGCAGGGCTGGCATCCTCATCCCTGCCTTGAGGCACAGTGCTGATCCTGGCCTGACTGGCAAGGCTCAGGCTGGGCTCAGACACAGGAAAACTGCAGAGCCACAGTTCTGGCTGTGCAGCCCCAAAAGGCAGCACATCACCGGCTCTACTCAGGAACTTGGACCAAGCTTTGCAAATCCCCTTCTCAGTCCAGTTTTGGGATCCCAATGAGTCCTACTGTGCATCCTGCAAACTGACTCTTTTCAGGGTCTTGCTTTTCCCTTGGGAAATGGGGATCTGTGCCCTGGTCACTGCTGAGGCATCCCTATTAGAGCAGGGAGAGAAGCAGGAAAAGGAAGCACAGCTGATGTCCTGACTGGAGCCGGCAGAGGCCACTGCTGTAAGCTTAAAAATATCTCCAGGCTGAGATCTCTGATGTGGCCTTCACTCCCAGGCATGCTCCTCACTCCAGAGTGTGTTTTTCTCTTCCCTGTGGTGTCATGTCTTGGCTCCAGGATCCCCAGGCATGTTGCAAAGCTCTGGGTCAGAGCCATGCTTTCTGCTCTCTGCAAAGGGGTGATGTCAGTGTCTGCATCCCTCCCTTCCTCGCCCCCAAACTCACCATCGTCACCAGACAGAGCATCAGAAACCACTGCTAGGAAATGCAGCTCCCCAAGGAGTTACTGCATGCCAAACCAGATATCTTTAAGGCAGTGTGATAGAAAGATTTTTATTATTTTTTTTAAATGAGAAAGAAAGGAAAATGAAATCTGGAGCCTCTCAGACATGGTAACCTCAAAACTGTGGCCACTTTCCACCAGGGCATGGTCTGCTCTCCTTCCTGAGTACCTGGCACCTGCCCTTCCAGCTGGGATGATGTTGCTCTGGGCTGACCCTTGCCAAAGCTTTTAACTTTCCATGTGTGGGTTTGCTCAAGGTGATATAAAAGTGATACAAATTGGGTTGAACAATGAAATCCATAAAAGTATCGCTGCCTTTCTGCAGTTCCACAGCTCAGGTCTGTTTGTACATTCCCCGTGATGATGGAGCAATATCATCAGGTGCCTTTGAGGTGCCTTTGATGCTTGAAATGGCTTGGATCTGTGAAAAGCTGAGCCGTGCCTTTAGTGAAATGAACAGAGAGGTGACTATAAATGCCAGTAACTACTCTTAAAAAAGGCAGCAACGTGGAAAAATAAGTAGGGCACCATCAGTAAAGTCAACAGTCCTTTCTAAAATAGCTTAATTTCTTTAAAGAGCTTTCAATAAATTTTAGAATGGTTTAAGAAGTAGGGTTGGGTTTTTTTTCTTTATGAGACAGAGGGCCTTTTTCATTAGAGGATGAAAGAGGGTGTTAATTTTTCAGAATTCTGGCATTTTTTCAATGTGTGCTTTTCAGATTTATGAAGACAAACTTGCTCCTTGTGCCTGTGTTTTATCATCTCGTTACTCCCAGTACCAGGGGGAACAGTGTGCTCTCTCATAGTGTACTTGGGTGGAAATGTGCCCCAGACTGTCTTGGTCATAATGAAATGTGGCTGAGCACATTCAGCTTTGTTCCAGCTGATGTTACACCTCTTTTTGCTCTCCAAGTGGAAATGTAGTCATCACAGGGTGTGTATGTGTGGGGGAGATGCCTTCCCAACGGGCCCTTGGGATCCAGACATGGAATTAGCAGTGTTGCCTAACGAAGGAGCTGTTAGATGTGGGTGTAGATTCAGCCCAGCCTGGAGTAGTCTCAGTTTTGTGACCAAACTTGTAGGACACATAGAGCCACAATCTAAATGAGGATAAGGTTTATGACTTTCTGTCAGTCTACCAATCTGTTCAGTAATTCTGCCCTCTTTGATTAGCTATTCCAACCTTTCTGAATGCAAGTATTAATTAACTACTATTAATAGAGATAGGTCACTGCTCATTTCACTATGACTCTGCATAGTCTCGTTCCCAGTTTGACAACTGAAAGTGTGACTTCACAACCTGCTGCCAAGGTGCTGCCAAGCACAGAAGCTAACCATCCTCAATTATCACTTTCCCTTCCATCCCTAAATAGAAAGGACATGTGCAGCAGCACAAGCATTATCTGTTCAATTGTTTTGTGTAAGCAGCTCATTTCTGGAAGAGTTCTCTAGCTCGTTCATCCCCAGCATGCTGTGTTGCAAATAAGTCCAAACTTTCAGTCCCCTGTCACAGGAAATTAGGTCCAGAGATAACTATCAACACTTTTCTCCTTGTGAATATTTGTGTATTTGCAGTCTCTGCTTTTCCAGTTTGAATCAAGAAGTGGTGTGGGTGTATTGAGTGAAGAATTAACCTTAATCACTGATGCTACACCCTCCGTGCTGTGCCTGAAATGCTCAGACAACCTTAAAATGCTACTTCTAACCCATAAAATGGAACTGGATCTGGCTTTTGCTTCTGTTCCGTCAAAGCACCAGAAGTGATAATCCTTCTGCCTCTGCACACTCAACCAGAGTTTATTGAGAGGATCCCTCTGACCTGCACTGCTAAAAGATGGCACAAATGTGGGGTGTAAGCTTGGTTTAGAGAACCTTCTAGGGCAAGTGGCAAGGAGAGACAATGGCTGGTTGGACAGGAGTCCAGGGGTCAATAAGTAATTGATGGGAAAAGTGCAGAAGATGTTGGGATCCTTATGACAGCGGGAGGAGAAAAAAGCAACAGCAGCAAGATCTGCTCTAAAAGCTTTAGGAATTAGTGCTTCGGGAGGCAGCAAACCCCCGGGGGACTAATAACACTACTTTTTTAATTCCTTGTACTTGTTTCAACCATTGAGTTAAGCTGCTGATGCAGAGTTAGAGTGGAAATTGCCCAGGGAATGCATGTGGTGTGCACGTGTGTGGAGGTAATGGCTTTATCGTGACTGGCCCTGGGGGGCTGAGAGCCAAACAAGAGCCCAGTAATGGCTGCAAAGAAAATAAAGTGCTGCTCTCCATCTAGTGAGTGTGGGTCACACACAAATGGCTGTCGAAGAAAAGGGTTTCAGGCAGGAGAGTCAGACACAGCTCTGCAAGGTGTTAGATGGCAGAAATCTCCAAGGGGAAAAGAGAATGGAATCTTCATTGCTTGAGATACTTCAAGTTCAACTGATAAAACACTAAAAATAGATGCTGGGGAGCTAACTGAAGTAGAAGTAGTGTGAGGGTGTGGGAAAGCCTGATATGTGATCTAATGTATGTTAACTTCTGTGATCCTACAAAGCTATAGTAATGAGACACATCATGTGCCTCTCCCTGTCAAACACAACCAGCTCCCTTCCTCACTCAGCCTCTCAGCACACTCTCCATCTGCCATATTGCACAAACCATACATACAGTAAACCCCTGAAAACAACCAACACCCTTTCTAGATAAGGGAAGGTGATTCTCTACATCTTCATTTTCACTTTTATAATAACCATCCCAGTGCTCTGTTCCAATGCACAGCAAAGCATTATGCACAAAGAATGAACCCCTCCATAGTCCATTAAGTTTCTGCCTCTCCTTCTCTCTTCTAGACTCCTGATTAATTATATCAGGGTGAGTAGTTAGATGTTTGCTGCTGGTAGGAAAACCCCTCAGGGGCCTGCAGGGCATTGAGTTTCCAGGTTCTTGCTGCCAGTGCTAGAACGGATGGGTGCTGAAAGCAGCATGCTCAGGTCTGAGGAGCAGGGAACAGCACAGGTTATTCTCCAGACTGGTGCTGACTGATGCCAGTAGCTGAGAGGATGCAATGGCCACAGATGGGAAGAGGGGATCGCCTCGATTTATCTGAAATCAAGGAGAGATGGGAAAACACAATTAAATTGTGTGTGAGAACAAACATATTTAAACAAACATTTGCAGAAGTAACTATCAGATGGCGTATACAGTCACAGTTAATGAGCAGGCAAATTCTGCCCATGAATTCTTAGCTTTAAAATTGTTTTAAAACTACAGATTTTTTTCCAAATAGCCTCATATATGCACAGCAAGATGTCTTCATACACAGCTGTAAACTTCTGACCCCAGGCTATTTTCTTTGCCCAGTGATTTCAGCATAAGCTGCAATATTTGCTTTATTCTTCTGCCCACTACAACAGCTGAAAGAGTAAGTCAGTTCCTTTTTTTATTTTAGAGATGCTCGGAAAAGGAACCGAATGTGATTACAGGAGTAACCTGATGGGGCCTTACATTTGCACAGAGGGATGAGCCTCCTGTTTCATTTTTGAAATGAGACACTTTGTGTGGCAGGAGTGTCTGTGGTTTGAATAATTACACAGTTGTAAAGGAATTGCAAATAGTTTTATTGTTATTTGGAATAGTAGGTAAATCAGATTAATGATAGAGGGAGAGATCTGTTTGTCTATGTTCATATAGGCTTTCAGCAATTTTTCATGAGCCAATCAAATAAACTGTTCCCAATGTTTAAAAAGTTTAATGTCTTCAATGAGAAACAGTCATGTTAACACCATTCCAAGACAATTAATGCTTTGCAGGACAAAGTTTGCCATGGGCACCTTTATTCCCAACTTGGTGCAATAAATAGGGGCTATTTTCAGGGATGTTAACTTGATTCTCTGCCCATGTAACACTAATCCCTCAGATGTGGTTTGGAATTGACTATATACATGCACCAATGCTTTGGCTTGTGACAAACATGAGAAAATGGATGCCAACATTTGAAAACTTAGTGCAAAACAGAGAGTCAAAATCAACGGAAATGATTTTGAAGGACATAGTTATGGATGAGAACCAAATCTTAGGTCTATCTGTGTAGCATCAAAGGGTAGATTTTTTATATTTAAGACCTTAATTATGTGAAGCATTTAATCTCCTATTTTGTTAAGTGATCTTGCTTGATGAGATGCCTCTCTCAACTTTCTGATCTGTTACTGTAAGCACACAAGTGACTTTTTGCTAACCCAGGCAGGCAGTGGGAGGAGGGAGAAGTTAATAAAAAGGGAAACACAGCTTTTGCTGAAGTTCTCAGATGTCACAGCCATTTAATCAGTCACAAATGAGTTCTCTGGGCAAACAGGTTACCCAAGACAGCCACAACCACAGCCCCTGCTACCCAGGGCAGGTATGCCATGGTACACTGCATCAGCTTCACTGAGAGCAAACTCAGAGATGTCTGAGGATGGGTTAACTGCTCTGTGTTGACCAGAAAAAAAAAAATAATTATAAAATAGTTGTGAAGACAAAGACCTCATTAGCTGAAGTTGTCTGCTGACTGTAATGACATCCTGGACACCTGTCAATGAAGAGCTGCAGGGACTGAGGAGGCTGTTTGATCCTAATCTCTTTCTTGCCAGTCTGGATCAGTTCTGTCTCTGTTTGATCTATCAGAGGTTTAAATGACCAGTGCAGTGGCCTGTTCTGCAGCCTGCAAGGCTGGAGATAAGTCTGCAGAAATGCCCAGCTGACCTTGGAATGAGCTGTGCTTGGATTTATTTACAGGTGGTGATCAAAAATACCGTGTGACGGCTGCTTAGTGGGAAAGAGATCCCTTCCACACAAAAGCACGTCAGTGCTGCAAAACACAACTTGCTCAGCCTGGGATGCCAGAGATGCCATACCCCATGCTTGACATGGGCTTCTTAGCCCAAGCTCCTGAGAAATAATTGAGAGGCAATCTAGTGTTACAGAGTGAGGGGAGACCCTGACAGCCAAAATGCCAACCCTGCAGCATGGCAATCTCACAGCATGTCCCACAGGCTTGCTGCTGCAAATAGCCAGCCAAGCCCATGCTGTCTCAGCAGCCAGAGCCATTGCAACTGGAGGCAGAGAGAGAAATGGAGAAATTATCTTTTTATGCTGGCTCTCCTGGTCTGGGGAATGTGGAGACATGAGTGTCTGTGGCCTGGTTTCTCTTTGAGAACCTCCTTTGGCACAAAGGACTACCACCCTACCAAAGACATGTGCATATTCAGAATTAACTCTTCAGAGCCTGCTATGCTGAACCATATTCCATCACTACACACATGCACAGCCTCTAGTAAATGTCCAAATCTCTGTTGTCCTTCCTGACAGTAGGATTTGTGCCAGCATACCTTTGATTTCCCAGGACCTACACTGCATTTTTATACAGCACATGATAAAGCAGCTTCCTTTTCACCTCTTGAGAGCTGAGGTTATTTTAACCTACTTCTACAAGAGATCTGCACTTGTTGACAGGCCAACTGTTTGTGCTGCTGAACAGAGATGCCCAATGTCCTTTTGTGCTTTTCTGTGACTTGAAAGTGTGTTAAGCTGAGGAAAACCACGGTGCATTTTTGCTGACCCTTGTGCACATCAGCAGTTCTGGTGCAGAAGTACAAGGACCATCTGGTGGGTGCATGTCAGCTTGCAGAGCTGGGCTGACTGGCAATGGATACAGAACTTATGTGTGAGAAAATGAGGCTTCATGAGACGAGCTGAGGAACTTTCTGGCTGTCTAGCACTGGAAATCTCTATAAAAGGAGTCTGGTTTTTTTTTCAAGATATGAAGCCAACCACAACAGTCTGCTACAGGTACATGTTGTAACACACAGGTGTTGGCAAAACAGTTGGTGGGCGGCTGATGATGGAAATTCAGAGCAGTTTTTAAAGCAGATCATGTTCAAGCCATAGGTTTTGTTCATGTGCCTGAAGTGGATGGTCTGTGATGGGAGTTTCCACCCTACACTTGGATCTCTGTGAATTACATACAGTCCCTCTTTGCCTTCCTGAGGAAGGCATCTCTCTTGGTACTTATTTTTCCTTTGGCAGGTTTGTGAAGATCCATAGGAAAAGTTTGGGCAGGTATTTCATGCAAGGATATGAATGGGAGAAAGTGCTTGCGTGTTTGGATCAGGTGGAAATATTTGCCATCACCCACGGTTCCCAGCAGCTGGAGGACTCTCCTCTCTCACATTCTCTAGTTTGGGGGGTCTCATCCAGTCCATAAACAGCTGCAGAGAAAATCTGCATAGTACAGGCCAAGGATGGGGCACCCAGGTCCTAGACAGAGAAAAAGATACTGTTGCACATCCACATTGTACATTCAATTTCATCCTGTTTCACCCTTCATAATGGTTACAAGACTCAAACAAATATTGTCAAGTGACCTAGATGTTGACAGTTTCTCTTGCTGCCTCACACAAAAAACAAATACACCCATCAGCTCTGGCACGGATTCAAGAGAAGCCAGGGGTGCCATATGCATTTATATCCTGGCCACACGTGGTGATAGCAATAAATAGTTGGTTGCAAATGCACGTGTTGCTTTCTTGATTAGTTGCTTTACTGATCTGCTGTATTGATTAATTTTAATCTACTTTGTATGCTATTTAGATCTGAAATTGACTAGAGTGTAGGGAGTATTTTTTTGGGAGTATACTGAATTTGATTAATTTTATAGCTTGTGTTGATAAAAGCTTTTATCCTAGTCTGCTATCAACATAACTCTCTGTGTTTGTCATTTTTCACTCCTGGGGTCCCACATAATTCAGTTTTATAAACTGATTTAATGGATGTTTTCTGATACTTCAATAAAACCTTTTGGCACAGATTTGCCTATCCCTTGCTCTGCACATACCTGGACAACGCTTGTTGAAGACAGAAATAGATCTGTATTAAATTAAAAGGTGTATTGAAAAGAACAGGATGGCCAGAGCCACTGTTGTAAACAGTGTGCTTTGACAAAGCATGAAGTATAAAGCCCAAGTGAAAGAGAAAACTGTCCCAGGAGGATTAAAGACAGTTTTTGCAGTCTGCAAGTCCCCTTTCATCCCTTCTTCTGCTCTATCTACCATCCATCCCACAGGGCTGAATGGAGGGCAAGCCTGCAGTTAGATCTTGAGCCTCTTCTGGGACAAAGAAACACTGTCTGTTCTTCAAAGGTCTGGCACAGGCAGAAGGAGGCTGTGTTAGTGACTTCTGTAGTTGCTGTTAGCACAGAATCACAGAATGGTTTGTGTTGGAAGGCACCTTAAAGACCATGTAGCTCCCACCCCCTGCTATGGGCAGGGACACATTCCACTAGACCAGGCTGCTCAAAGGCCCCATCCAATCTGGATATTATTTATTAGACCAGGCAGGAGGGCATGAAATGTCACCTTTTTTGCAACACACCTGCACAGATCTTATCCCTGTGGGATTGCAAAGGTGACTGTGGAGTTCTTGTTCTTTGCTTGCTTTTATTTCTTAATTTCTTATTTCTGTGTTACAGTTCCAAGCCTCCAAGAGTTCAAGGAGTGTTTGGACAACATTCTCAGGCCCATGGTGGGATTCTGGGGGTATCCTGCACAGGGCCAGGAGTTGGACTCAATGATTCTGATAGTTGGACTCAATGATTCCAACACAGCACTTTTGATGATTCAGTGAAGTTACACATACAGATGTAGCAAGGCAGCAGGTACAGGTACCACATGGACTTCACCAGAAGATTTCTTTGGTCTGGAGGATGTGTAAAGATGACATGAAATAAGATGATTTGTACCTGTCATAAATTCATGTGGCTGTGCTTCTGCTGGGGCTGTCAGCAGAGATGGTCCCTGACCTCTTTGCATGTCCTTTAGACAATAGTAACTGGAAAGTTTTGACCAGAAGAAAAACCAGTATTTATGGCAGAGGTTCCAGTGATATAAGCAAAGGGGAGTTTTGAGAGCTTGGTGTTAGCACAGCTTATCAGCATATGGAGGGGCCCTGTGAGCTGCAGAGGTGGACCTGCTAGATGTGCCCCACCAATTGAGCAACTAAAATGACATCTGCATGAGCAACTGATAAGCACTGCCTCTCAGAATTGAGAAATCATCACAAAGAGCTGTGATGAGCAGCTGGGGTACATGGTGGGTGACACCTACCTGCAAGCCTGCACTCCTTCTCTTCCCAGCAGAGCCCCCCAAACTTTCCCCAGAGGGGCAGAAGAACCCAGGGAAGTTGCTTTTAATTCATTAACTTAATTTTCCAGGTCATTAGGTGTTTGTGTTTTGGCTGGGTTTTATTGCAGTCCACCCATTCCACACCATCTCCTGTGCCAAGGGTGAACTCTTATGTCTGAAAATTGTGAGACACTAAGAATTTTTACATTTCAACTGGGATATATATACAGTACACAGGAATGGGTTAACTTCTCCTGAAGGCTGCTTTCAGCTACAGTCCATAATTTTGCAGCAAATATTGCACCTCTTACTGTACTTTAGAGATTACAATGGTGGAGTTTCAAGAAGGAAAATGATATGAAAGTCTCTTCAGGTGTAGCTGCTGTTATTCTCAGCTACCAGGCACTGGCTTCAAACAAGCAGGGACACAAAGAAAACACCACACACTAATGCTCAGTGTCTCAGTTTTGTAGCTGCTTGGATATGATGAAAACAAATCTTTAATAGCTGCTGCTTCCATCATTGCACTGCACTCTGTTTTCTATTCAGTTGCAAGGGCAGCTCATTTCCAGCAAACAGGAACAATGTGCTCATATTGCTAATTCATGCCACTACACACAAATGTTCAGATTATGTTGTGCACAACCAAATTCCAGTCTCATTCATGAGTGCAACTGGCACTTCAATCCAGTTCCCTAGCAAGAAGCAGGGAGCCCTGCAGCAAAGCTTGTGACAAATTAAAATTAGAAAGAGGCACTGAAAGAACATCTGATATATTTTATTATTTTTTCATAAGGTTTGAAAAGCAGACCTGGACATACAGCAGAGGATGGAACCCAGGGGAGCTAGTGTCAGAGTTGATTTGAAGGCAAATTATTTGTCAGGAGGTTGGCATCCACAGAGTCCTGCACAAATTTCCCTTAATCTACTGCCTCCCTGTTTTGGCTTGTGATGATATGTGTTTGCAGATAGGATATTTTGATATAGACAATTTGGGTGTGGATAATTTAAAGACTAAAGTACAGTCCAGACTAATCTTGGGGAAATGCAAGGTAAAATGATGTGTTAACTGCTGCTGAGAGCAAGGGCTGGGCATTTGAAGTGGCCAATACAGCCTTTTTGTGGCACATGCTCGGTGGTCTCTGCTCCTGGGGCATCAGGAGCCCGCCCACAGGCCAGGGGGACATGAGATCAAATCAAAACTGGCATCCTGTCCAATCCCTTGGCACTCTGGGGAGCTGCCTACCCATCCCACAGTGCTGTCTACCTCTGCTAATTCCTTTCCTGAGCTACCACCAGCCCCTGGCACACCAGGGATATGTAGGAGGCTGGAGAAGCCCACTTTGGCAAGGAGCATTTCTCTTAGGGAAAATTACACCATCTCTGCCTGTGTTTTGATTCACCTTCTGTGACTGCATGGGCCAGAAGATCTTCCATGAATGGGACCAACCAGCTGATCCTCCTGGTTTGGTGCTAAGCTGCTGCACTGTCTTTTCTCAATATTTTCCATGCTAATTTTCTTGCCACTCAGTATGGAATATTATGACTATGCTAAATGCTCCTGGGCAGCCTTGATGACAGATGATCTTCACACTCTACACCCCAAAAGCATTTCCAAACTCTTTGCAAGAGCAGTGCACATGAGCCCATGCACACAGGCATGTACACAGCTGGTACAGACTCAGGGAATCCCTGCTTTGGGACTTCTGACCCTCACTACGTGACAGGGGGGCACCTACAGCAAAACCAGGGCTGTGTCAGCTCCAGGTGAGGCAGCAGAAGACAGAGATTGATTTGCCAGGATGGAGCTGACAGGAATATTCCATTGATGGACAACCAAGAGGGTAGAGCTAAAGATCCCGGTGTTCTTGTTATGGAAAATTTTAGGCAGGTGTTATCTGTTACCACGCTACCTCACTCGTGATTGCTTCAGACGCGATGAGGCAGGCTGGGCTGGGCTGTGTCAGACATTGTTTGCTGGGAGCCCTGGAGGGGACAGTTCCAAGACGTGGCCTTTCACTAGATGGTGCTCTTTGCTGAGCCATCGCTGTGTCTGACCCCTCTTCTTGGAGCTGGGAACTTCCAAGTGATCTGCCCCAAAAGCCTTTCTTGTACAGATGACACCAAGGCAAAGGAAATTATTTTTCCAGAGCCCCTGCTCGCATGTGCCTTATTTTATTGGAGCCATATAAGATAAAAACTACTGCTTTATTGTTAAGGGTGTACAACGCTGGTACATTCCAGTCTCCAAAACGACCAAAATGCACAAGCACTGGAACCATTTTTATTGTTTCAGTTGCTTTCAGCTGAATCAACAGTGCATATTTTGGAAGCCAATGCCAAGTTCATGTGCAGGATTTTCAGGAGATAATCTTCTGCACCATGCACAGTGCTGGTTTTTCTGTTCTACTTAGAGAGAACATCATGTATGGGAATTACCTGCAGCCTTCGCTCAGTGCTCTGATCAGGAGCAAAATCTCTTGAAAGTGTTGAGAAGTGCTTTTGGGCTGGTTCTCATGAAGTGACACATATTAAGCTCAGTGCTGATACTGCCTTTGTGCACATCATCATCCAGCCACTGCCAGGGCTAGCGGGACACACACGTGTGCTGTAGAAAAAAGCCAAGTGGAAATGCTGGGCCACCACATGTACACATTTCCAAAGAGCTTCCAACAAAAACGGTAACTGAAGGCAAGTCACCACCACAAGAGATCAGGCATCTTCACTCTGC
Source organism: Motacilla alba alba (assembly GCF_015832195.1). Lineage (NCBI taxonomy): Eukaryota > Metazoa > Chordata > Aves > Passeriformes > Motacillidae > Motacilla > Motacilla alba. The sequence continues at coordinate 14,263,366 of NC_052025.1, read as the reverse complement.
AGGGCCTCCTCCAGCCCAGCCGCACACGGACCACAGACCACATGAGCTCATTTGCTAATGGTGGGGTGCGTTTCCACTGCTTTTCCAGGGAAAGGCGTGGGAACCGTACGGGAGATGTTCCTCCATCAAACCTACACAGCCATGGGAAAACCAGGAAAGAGGGTGAGGAGCAGGATGAGGCCGCGGGCTGGGCTGTGGGACTCAGGTGGAGCTGCTGGGTTTGTGACAGGTACAGATGTGCAGTGGATTCCGTTCACAGCTGGACAGCTCGTGCTCTGGGCAACAGGAGAGGCTTCAGCCGCTGGAAGTGGGGACGCCAGAACTCCAACACCCACCAGAACAGGCCCTACAGACGGAGCTCAGCACGTGGGAAGGCAGGATCCTAAAATTCCGGAATGGCTTGGGTTGGAAGGGACCTCCAACACCATCCAGCTCCAACCTCCCCGCCATGGGAAGGGACACCTCCCGCTAGCACAGGCTGCTCAAAGCCCCATCCAGCCTGGCCTTGAACTCTTCCAGGCATGAAGCAATCCCCACGTTCCCCTTCGATATAAACAAACCCGCAGCCTAAGCAGCTGCCGGCGCTCTCTCACACCCGCACCACCATGTTACCACCTCTCCCTCAGCAGCCGAGCAACCGGGAAGGGGCGCAGACGAGGGAGAAGCCCCCGGGGCAGGGAGCGGGGTTTTCCCCAGCGCTGCTCACGGCAGGCACGGCCGGATCTCAGCCCCAGCGAGTACCGCCGGCCCGGCCCGGCCCGGACCCGCTCGGCCCCGCTCGGCCCCGCACGGCCCGGCCCAGAGCGGCCCCGCCGGGGCGGCGCATGCGGGGTGGCCGGGCCGGGCGGGCGCGGCGGCGGCGGCTCAGGTTGCGAGGCGGCAGCCCCCAGCCCTCCTCCTCTCCTTCCTGCCCGCCTCCCCGGGCGGAGAGCACCGGCCCGGCCGCCTCCTCCGCCCCCTCCCCGTCCCCGTCCCTCTCCCTTCCCTCCTGGCCCCGCTGCCAGGGGCGAAGCCGCCCGCCGGGCCCCGCGGTGAGTTTGCCCCGCCGGAGTTGGGCGAAGGGGTGGGAAAGTTTGGGGAGGCCGCCGGCGGGGGCGGAGGGGTGGGCGCTCCCCGGGGCCGGGGGTGTGCGGGAGCCCCCCGCCCCTTCCCGCTCCCTCGCACGCTTCCCCCGCCCTTCCTCGTTCTCGGGGGGTTTTTCTCCGCGCAACTTCGCGTGGAGCCGCTCCGGGCGGCTCCTCTGTCCTCCGCGTGGCTTTATTCCTTTTCATTTTAGAGCTCTTGGTAGTTTTTCATTTATTTGCAGTGTTTTCTCGCGCGGCTGCTCCCCGCCGCTATTGTCTGCGGGCCGGGGCCGGGCGCGGTCCCCCCGCAGCCGGGCGGGGGTGGCGGCCCCGCTGCCGGGGGGAACGAGCCCCGCTGTGCCTGGAGTGTGCCGGGAACACGCTCCCGCCTGGCCCCCAGCTCTCTCCACACTGCAATACTGATACCCTGGTCGGAACCCCCCTCCAGGCTCACAGACACAACTTTGTATCTCAGTTTATTGCACGGAAAGTCACCGCGGTTTCTTATGAAGAGCCCTCCGCAACGCGCTGGTGTTGGTGTGTGTCACCTTTGGGTCTCAGTGGCCTTTGGTGTCACTCAGAGGGTCATTGCCGTGGAGTCTATTTCATGTGTTCACTCTGTTGCTTGAAAATATAATTATTTTTTTTCCTTCTCTAGTGCAGACCCTTCTTCTGAAGCAAATGCAGTAGTTTCTGGATGAGGATTGCAAAATTGTAGTTTTTCTGAACCTGTAAACTGTTGGGGTTTATTAATTCTGTGACTGTGTTGTAACCGCAAGTCATATAGAGGAGTGGGGATTTGTAGAATCTGATTTTGCTGACCTCTGGAATTGGTTCTGCCCCAGTGTCCTTTACAGGGCTTCATGTTAGCTGGAGACTGGAAGTGGGAAAAAAGTGATTTATAAAAATTTAATTTTTTTAAAGAGTGTGCTGTACCATAAGTTCTGCTGTGGATGACCAGATAGGGATTCGATAAAGGGATTAGAAATCCTGCACTGCTGTAGGACAGTTGGTCACTGTGGCTCTCTGTAATCTCCGTCAGCCGTAAAACTTTAGGTACTCATGGAGATATGCGATGCAGTAGAAATATGTAAAGCATGTAGCTTCAGAGCTGAGTTTAGACAGTTGGTCTGAGATCTATGGATGTCTTGTGTACTGGGAGTTTTGGCTAATGTAATCTAATCGGTTTTAAAGAGCCAAGCGACATTAGTTCTGTTTGTGGTGATTCTCCTTGAGTCCCTTGTTGGGTGTGTTTCTCATGTTTTGCACGCCCTTGGTGAGCTGTTGTGGAATTGTAAGGGTGAACCAAGTTCCACATGGGTCCTTGAAGGTAAGATGCCATTTATTGTGGTGTTAGAGGAGATGCATTTCTATATCTAGATACCTTAGCAGTGGTAGTAGATTGATGTTAACCTCATAATATCCCTGCCTGTGGATAAAAACTGCTGTCTGTAGTAGAGGGGCATTTGCTGTGCTTTGGGACATGGTAACAGTGTCTTGATCGTACACTTGAAATTGGGTTTGTTTGGTTTTTTTTTTTGTTTTGGTTGCCTTTTTTACAAGCCTAGTAGCAGAGTAAAGGTGCATTGGGCAAGGTGAGGATCATCTGGTCGTGTGTTTTCCCTTGGCAGGAGTTCAAGTGTGTACCTGTTGTCCATTTCATGGGTTGAGCCTCTGTGTTGCCCGTCTGTCCTTGCAGCGCTGCCCAGTGCTGGACAGACGGGCTAGCCTGGGGCTGTTGCTAGAAGGGCACGGGTGTTGAGTTCTGCCAGGCAGACAGGTTTTGTAGGTAGCCTGAATGACGAGTCCCCCGCAGGTAGTGTGGATGAGCTGTGCTGTGTGACAGCGTTCCAGCCTGGATTTCCTGCCCAGCTCCGGCGGCCACGGATGGCCGGCATAGCCCGAGAGGTGAGGACACGACGTGTCCGAAGGGAGAGAGTCCAACCAGGGACTGCAGCCAGAGAGAAAGGCAGGAGCTCGATGTTCCTGATTTACAGCTTCGCTGCATCAAAGGAGGGAAACACATTTAAGAGCTCAAAGCTTCTCAAAGGAACAGAGCTCTGCCAGGTACTACGCGATGATGGATGTTTTTAAACACAGTCTGTGTAGCGCAGCTTTGAGACTCAGGCATATGCAGAACTCACTAATCTCTCAGCAGGATATACTTGTGAGTAAGCCGTGTTCTGGTCTAGGGTACACTCCTGTGCTAAGAGGAGGATTAAGTACTGTTAAAGGAATCTGGTTATTCTATCCAAAGCATGAATTAAGAACAGCAGTCAATAAATTATCCTTGAGGAAAAAAACATTGGTAGGTTTGTTGGTGGCGTTCACATGCTCCTGTGTTACAAAAGCAGTGGAGTTCTTTCATATAATTTTCTGCTGGAATAGTAAGTTTTAATAAATGGCTACTTAACAAAAAAATCATCAGTAGAAACTGCAGTGCCTGCGGTACCTATTTCTTTTCCACTGTTTCCAGGACACCAACGTATCAGTTTTCTCTGCCTGCTATTTGGTGGTGATCCACTCGCCAATAAAACCGACCTTGAAGCAGCTTGGAAGCTTTTCTGCTTATTACTGTATCTGGTTATCTATGCAATCTACTTGAGTGCTGTTAAATGCTATTTCTATAGGGGTTCCCCACACAGGCAATAAATAGCCTGAAGTCAGCTAAACCACACAGCTGATTGGTATGGAGGAACTTTTTGGTTTTGGCTTGCCTCTACTGGTGGAAGGCACTGCTAAGAGGTTAAAAACTTGAGGAGAAGGCTGGCTAGTCCAGGAGGCCATAAAGGCATGATACGGCCTCCCTGTGTGATTGTGGCCCCATGTTTTACCGGTCTCCTGCACAGGGAGTTGGCAGTTGGCGTGGTTTCCAGCTGGAGGGTAACTCCTGTTTGCAGGCACTTGAGAGGCTGGATGTGGAAAGCTGGGGAGGAAAACACCTTGCAGCCTGCACCTTGTGATTACTGAGTGCTGTTTGGTGCCAAGTGCTCATGTGCTTGCTTGCATTGATCACCTGTAGGACAGATAAAGGTAATGAGTGACGTTCTGAAGCAGCTGATAGCTCTGGTGTAGAGTCCTTCTTTGCTGATCTGGGGTTTGCCACAGGGGATATAATCCAGCTGGGAGCCTGGTTAGGGCTGGCATGTACCACCTGGTCAGTCACGTCCAGGAAGTCCTGCTCCTTTTCTAAAACAAAACTTGTTTTTAGGGTGTTGGATATAATGTGATTTTTATGAATAGCTTAGTCATGCTCACTTTTTTTTTCCCTCTTCTAAAACAGCTGTCAACAATCTCACTGTGGGGAGGGAATCGGCCACTCCTTGTACTTACTGAATAGTCAGACACTTCAGCCTGGTATTGCTCTTCTTAGTGGCTTTTGGAAACAAAACCGTGGATGTGGCACAATGGCTTTTTATTTATTTATTTATCAAGCCTGCCTTTTTCCCTTTGCAAATGACCTTTGTGCAGATCTAGAAGGCAAAGCCCATCACTGGGAGTTAGCTGGTTAGTTACTTCAGTTACTGATAAGAAAATATGATGGCAGTGCTCCAGAAAAAGCAGCTATGCTGGGAACTTGTTGCTGCAGTGAAGCTATACAGATCTTTTTCAGAACCATATACCTCTGTATATTTATAGTGCTTTGTCAGGGAAACAGGGTGACTCCTCTCATAATGTCTGCAGGACAAATAAGCTGTGACGCCACAAATCCCGTAAAGAGTTTATTGTCCTCCTGGAGACGGCTGGTGGAGCCATGCAGTAGGTAAAAGTTTCAGTATCGTGCTAAGCTTGAACTGCAGTTTTGTCATCTCATCTCTTTTGTGTGTTGGCGTAGCATAAGCAGCCTCTTCCAGTTCCCCAGCTGGGCCCTACTGGGGTTTTTTGGGTCTGTTCAGCAAACCAGACTGGGAAATGGATCCCAGATAAGAATACATTATTGGTTTTTGTGTATACAATCCGTAACTTGTATCAATTAAGAAAATAAGTTCGTTTACCTGACTCATGTTCCTTTGTGTTACCACAAGCAGCTGCTGTGGCAGAGGGTTGGATGCTTCCACCAGGAGAAACCTAAACTCTTGGAAGTGCTTTTCCATTTGCAAAGTAGGCATTTGACTGTGGTGCCCATCCCTTTTTTATAGCATGTGAAGATGACATGGGAGATAGATGTTTCTGAGATAAGCCAGTGAACTAAAAGTCAAAGTGTTTAATTTTTAAGTTGTGTAAGATAGCATTTCAAGAGCAAAGAGAAATCTCTGCAAAATAAGTTCTGCCATTTTAATAACTTTTTAAAATTTTTTAAATCACCACTTTAGATAGGTTTCTAGGTTGTTGAGGAACAGGGGAAGAAGGTGCAATCAAAAATATTTTTAAGTAGTCAGCAGTCTTTAAAAAGTACTAAGTGTGATACCTTGGAAAAAGTAAACTTTAGTTCTGTTGTAGCTGTAATAGATCGCATGATCTATTGTTGTGACATGGTCAGGCAGTCTAACAAGATTGTTTTATATATATTGAGAAGAAACTTACAAATCTGATGCTGAAGACCTTATTGGGTGGTTTGTAATATGCGTGAGAAAAAGGTGAATTCTTTGCTGGCATAGCAATGAAGTTCTCACAGTCCAAATGCTCAAATACTTAATCTATGATTGGAGAAAACATAAGGAAAAATTACCCCTGAAGCTAATATCAGCACCTTCTATAGCACTTTTGCTGAGGGTTTGAAATACAGTATATTCCAAGCATGTTTTGGGTGTGAGGTTGGGTTTGATGCCTCTGGGTGAGGTCTGCTGGTGGTATGGGCCTTAGGGGCTTCCATGGCTGGTGGATGACCTTGACTGTGGCCTTGGCTGCAGAATCCAGAGTGGTGCTTCTTCACCAGTGACCTCATAATTCTGTAGGTTTTCTTGACAAAGTTAATTCCTCTGGACCTCTTGGATTTTTCTTGAATCTCTTTCCCCTTATAAAGACTGTGAATTTGCTTTTATATTCTAAATGATCCAATCTCTTCAGTCAAATTTTTCTTCTTTTTTATTTTTGTGATTCTGTAAGTTACTAATAATAAATAATTTTCCTGTTTGGCCGCTCTTATCTTTCCAAAACTGGTCATAGTATTTTGTTCAGTCAATGTGGCAACTGAACTGTCATAGTTTTCTTGTAGGTTTGATCCTTTCATGCGATCACCTTTTGATTTCCTTGAAAATCATGGGGTGTAGGCTGATTGCTAATTGGATTCTGTGGAGCTGCTCTTCTGAGATAATATTTAAAATGTATGAGCACAGGTGGCACCTGATCCATTGTGTCTTTGTTTCAAGCACTTGTGACATTTTCTAATAGACTATGCAAAATTTTCCACAACTTCTGACTGCTTCTGGTCTCTTTTTGTATTTTTTGATTACTTTCAGGTGGCTGATCTAACTTTCCTGTTAGTCTCACTGCTGAACTGTTTTTACTTTAATGTTACATTTGCAAAATACACGGTGAGACATCTCCCCAAATTGTTTTTTAATGTGAGATGTTATTTACAGTGTGGCAGCACCTCTGAGATTAGCTTGATCCACTGTAAAAGGAAGGATTTAAGGATTTTCTTCTGTAGCAAGCTCCTTCAGGTTTTATTTCTGCAGGGAAAAGAAAATAAGTGACGTATTATTCATTTAAAAATGAGGCTGAATTTTGGTGAGACTTTTTTCTCTGTGAGCATGATTTAAGGTGGTCATCTTAAAGGTCATTTGATGATGATGATGATGATGATGATCAAAACTTCGTGTGGAGAGAAAGTGCCCCATGTGTCATCTTGGAGTCTTCTGTGCTTTTTATCACTCATGACTAATGCAAACTGGAGCAGCAAGTTATGCTAAAATCTGTGACATATTTGTATCTTCGTCTAAACCGTATCTGAGGTTCCTGGCAAAGTCACTTGGGAAAGTAAATCTTTTTCCCAGTGCGTCTCTGCCCTCAGTGGTGTAACTGTTCTGTTCTGAATGCTACACTCAGTAAAACCATTACAAACAAAGATTCTGGCACGGAGCAGTTGTTCTAAACCGGACTGTCTTCAGACTCAAACTACTGACTCACCCATTCTTGTTCCATGGATTAACACACCTGGCATATGTCACACATGGATGCTGGCCGAGTCATCCTGTTCTTGCAGGTATCCCTGTTTCCAGTGGAGGGAAGACTGAAGTAGGAGTGGGAGTGTGCACAGTGACCTCCTGCAGTTAAAAGCCCCTGGTGGAGGTTGATCCTCTGGCTGAGGATGAGTTTGTCCAAAGGCTTCTTTTGCCATGTGCCTGATGTTGCTCTGCTTCTGCCGCTTTTTAGGGATGCACAGAGTGGCTGCTTGTGTGAAGTCTCTCCCTTCAGGGCAGCAATACAAAAAGCTGTGCTGGGTCGGGCCGTGGGTTGTCTGGCCTTGTTTCCTGCCCCATGGTGTTGGTTGTGGGTTCTTGGGGGTGTTGTGAGAGCAAGGATAGTCCGCACCAGTGACTGTGGGCACAGTGGGGTTCAATACCAGGATGTGTGGCACATTTGGCTTCCCAGCACGTGTGGCTATCAACAGCCTGCCAACTCTTGAAACTTGCTGTCAATAGGAAAAGAGGGAAAATAAGGGATGGTGGGGGTGAGATTGCTGAAGTGAATGAGTCTTGGTCACTTTACACATGCTGTTTTCCCTCCTGAGTTTCCTCTGGGATGCTTAAGCCTTTGCTCTCATAATAGCTGTGGGACAATGAATGCTTGGATGGAGGAAGCAGGTGTTAAAGGAAGGGGGGAAGTGATTTATTTTGGGGGGAAGGGGAGGACGGCCTGACCATATTTGCCTCTTATACAGACTAATTTCTTTTGGCTCATGAGCTTGTGCACAGCACGCTTCCTAATTGCTGAACCTGCAAGTAAGATGGCAGCAAAACTGGGACTTGCTTTTTTTTTTTTTTTTTGAGTTAATATCACTTAGTGAGTCAGCCAAGGAGTGAGGTTTACGTGATGTACCTCTGGTGTTACGTGATGAATTCTGTTGTTTTGTTCCCTGTTACCATAAATCTTTCACTGCAGCAGCAGGGCTGCAGTGCTGACAGCACTGGACATCTTCAAGTCTGCACTTTGTACTTGGGGAGTGCTGGTTTTTAATTGTTTAAAACCAAACTGGAGCTGATTGAGTTTACTTGTGGCCTAGATTAAAACAGTTTCTGTAGTGTGATCTGAAGGTCTTTGAGTTGGTGCGGATGGTGATTCTGAGATAAAATAAAACAGGCTGCTTCACGCGCTGTGTAGTAGATGTGTTTGCATCCAATGCCCAAAGATTTCCCATCCTGGGAGTAATGACAGCACTCCATCGCAGTGGGGTTTTCAGCCTGTGCAGGAACCTCTCTTGAACATGGGAGTCAGTTTTTCCATCACTGAGTGTTTTGCAGCCACTCCACCCATTTTTATGATGAGTGATCATTGTCAAAGAGCACAGTGGAACACAAGAGGTGGTGAGCAAACCTTTTGTTACATTAAATGTAAATGCTTATAGTTTCTCTTCTCCTAGCAGCTGCAGAGAAAGTAGGTTGTCTCAGCTGGGTATAGAAATAAAGACTAAACCCTTTTTATATGTACTGTCATAAAAGAAGGCCTTGTGTAATAAACATTCATTTCACAAGGTCCAGGTGTCTCTTTACACTTTTGCGTGATTCAAGGCGAAAGGTTGCTGCACATGTTTGTTAACCGCAGGTTTTTTCTCTATTGTGGTGCAGATGCCAACAGGAAAATACACATTTGTCCTCAGACCCATTGTGGGAGGATGCTGGGGGTTATGTTGGTACCCACTGTGTGGCTGCATTTGAGTGCTGGTGGCTCCTGCTGAGTTGGGCACATGAGTGTGAATCCATTTGTGCCGTGGGGAGTCTCCAAAATTTGGAGCTGCTTTTCCACCCTGGCCAGAGCTACTAATGAATTTTGGAAGAGTCTTTTGGTTATGTAGCCTGAAGAAGAGTTTGTGTGTAGCATGGAGGCTGAGATCTGAGCACTTTAATAGCATAAAATGCTTTTAACTAGCATATAAATGCATTTTCGTGAGTGGGTGCCTTTCTTGTCCCGGTGCAAGATGCTGATGGGAGCGGGATGATAGGAGCAGGTTTCTTGAGAGCTCTCCCACAGTTAAAACAGGGCTTTGATCCTTGTTTTCATGGGCAGTGTATTAAGCTAGAAAAAGAAGTAGACCATTGCGTGAAGAGCTTACAAGTTACTACTGTGGATAATAAATATGTTTGCATGGATGTTAAGAGGATTAATTTTTTGTGAAGTGCATTGAAAATGTGAGAATTAAAGAAGAACTTAAGTGCTAACCGGCTTCGTGTCACATGGGCCTTGTAAATGTCTTTCTCCCTCCTTCCAGTCAGTTTCAAGTTGTGTTTGTTATGGGTAAGTTTCAAGTTGTGTTTGTTATCAGTATGAAATTTACCTGTCAGTCTCACACATTTTTTTTCTGTGTTCTGGGAATTTTGTAATTTACCTATGGGCAGTAAAGTGGTAAAATGTTGTATTTTCAGATGGCATTTCAGAAGAAAAGGTGCTCTGCTGAATCTGATGTGCTTCCTTCTGCAGCTGGAATTGGTTCTACTTAAACTGTGGGGTTTAGTGCTTAGACCTCCCTGGTTTTTCCTTTATCAGATTAGCTGGGATTTTGGCAGGACTTTGTGCTGCTTTTTCTTAGCCAATCGACTTGCATATGAGTGTTCAGTAACTTTCTTGCTTTATAATCTCAAAGTTCAGAAGTCATCAGGTTCTTGGAGACTAATAAGAGATCCTATCCCAGCAACACCTTACAGCAGGCAGAGAAAACACTTGAGTGTGTGGAGAGCAAGTTTTGAAATGAAAATTCAAAACTCCTTGAGGAAGATGGAGAACCTGTGGCAAGGAAAGTGCTTGGAAATGTATACCTCTTCCTGAAGCTACAAAACATGAATTTGCTTTTTACCCTTTCTTTCCTGGATTATTTGCAGGTCCCATCCCCTCTGTGATATCAGTTAATACCATGAGATGGCAGATCAATGGCAAACAGTTACTGTACAATTGCATTATATAAAAAGATTGAGCATTGTGATAAAATGTATCAAGTGAGTATAAACTTATCTAGCTTTTTAATACTCTGCTTAGAGGAGTCCTGATTTTCCCACCTCTCTCCCTCTCCAGAACTAATTTGTAAAATCTTTGCCAATTTTTACTGAAAATCTAGTCTGATTAGTGCTACTGATATTAATTAAGAAAGAATAATAGTGTTTGCATAAATACCTGTGTGTATTAATGCCTTGAGCTTGTGATATCTCAGTGCTAAGAGAAACCTAGGCCATTTTGGAGGAAATGTGCTCTAAGTCTTGTTGAAGTTTTTCTTTGGAAAGGTTCATCACTTGGTGTTTGCAGTGAAGGAAATAAATTGTTTCCTTGCAGGTTTTTTTTGATTCCTAGATAAGTCTGAGCCACTGGATACCTTGGTGATGGGGACTTGGTTTAATATTTGGTGGAAGTTGACTGAGGGGCAGGAGCTGTTGCAGTGTGGTTGTGTTAATGTGGCTATGATTGTTGGCAGAGCAGCATTTTAAATTCCCACACAAGAGATGTACAACTCTGTCTGCTTGAGACCTTGTTGCTTCTGGCTGGTTGGGGAAAAAAAAATATGCCCATGATGGAGAGGAGAGAAAGAACTGTTGGGATGCTGCTAGATGAAAGCCTAGTAGCAGTGAGCAATTTGGGAATACACCCGAGCTGGAATGCAGGGTCAAGCTCTGAGTGTGCCTTCCAGCCAGGGAGAGTTGCAGAGTGGAGATGGCAGGGACCACCCTGCACGTTGGGAACCAGTTGTCACCTCTGCTTCATGCTCAGCTTCGAGTTGTCCCTTGTTGAAGAGCAGCCTTTTGGGTGTGCATTGGGTACTCAGCAGCATCCTGTGATGACACAGGAGTAATCCTGGTTTTTGCCTTCCTTGTGACTTAAGCAAGTTGAATTCACTGCTTAGTGCAGGATGCTGAACCCCTGGTGCTTGATGTGCGATGTTCTGGGTGTACCTGGCTTGGTCAGTGTCCTTGTCCTGCCAAGGAGCAGAGGATCAGAACACACACTCGTTTCTCTTTGCCTCTTTAAATTATCTGTATTAACTCCCTAATGTCTGTTATTAAGAAAATAAATTTTGTTTCATACATCCAACCCAGGAAAGTGCTTATATATCCAGCAGCCAGGAAATTGAATGAGTCCTGATCTATTCTTAATTTCTTGTGTTTCCTGTGGTTTTATTGTTTGTGTTACCAGCCCTAATATTTACATACTTTTGAATGAGCTTTTCTTTTTTTGGAAGATACTGCTTTGTTTGTATGCCTTGCAAAACAGGTTCTTCCATTTTTTTTTTCGAATAACCAAACAACTTACTTTCTCAAAGGAGTAGGAGGAAAAAAAAAGGAAGATTATAGGAATCACCAAAGGGAGATATCTAAGAATAGATTTTTTTTTTGGTTGATGATATGCTAAGACTCATTCTGAACTTGCATCTATCCTTCCAAATGTCCTTGGGCTCTTTGAGAGCTTTGTAAAACTTGTTGCATATGAAATTAAGTGCTTGTGGGTGCTTTATCTGAATAGCAGATGCATTTATAGTTGACATTTTAAATGCAAAGGTACTTCCATGGAAAATGCTTGTAAGAACAAAGCTGTAGTTCCCACTGAAACCCCAAAGACATGGGAAGACAAGTTGGTGGAGTCTGCTGTGTTCATGTTTAAAAGTAGTGCTGCTGAATGTTGTTCATCTCTGTGTCTCTGGAAACTGATGTTGTGCTTTTTGTGCAAAGGAAGGAAGATTTCACAGTTATATTCCTTGCCATTCTTCTGGATATGGAGGACTGATAGAGCTGATGTTCCTTAGGGGGTCTGTCCTTTGGTACATCAACTGGCTGCCTTTTCCATGTATGGTTTTTTTCCTTTAGTAATCCTTTAGGAGCTAATTTGAAATTGCCAATTTTTTATAAAATAACGTGTTCTCCATGGAATCTGTGATCAGCCTTTATTTGCAGATGTTACTGTTCTCTGTTGAGTTTCCAACTAATCTTCAGATATTTATTTCTTTCAAAAAATAAACTTTAGAACCTTTTCTTTCAAATCTCTTCTGCCTGCCATGGATAAAAGCTATTTGCACGTTGATGAATAGTGGCTGGGAAGCCTGTCTGGTTCTGCAGCAGGATCATAAATAGCATTAGTGTGTGGTTTACTTTGGGAAGGAAGGTGTCCCGTTGTGGCAGTGGCAGGAGGGGAGCCTTGCTCTCACTCCCAGTGAAGTTGCCCTGTCTGGGCAGTGTTCCCCAGCATGAAACTCTGAAAAACATGATACAGTGTCTCTGCTGAGATACAGAACCCCTTTGAAAGCTCCAGAAAGTACTGACATTTTTAGAAACAGGTAATACTGGCCTTTTTCTTTTCTCTATCCCTCTGCTGTTGGCTCAGAGAGTACTTGGAGGATCATAATACTGTGTGAAAACTGTTTCCCCCATCACCCTTCCTATCATTTGCTGCAGGGAGCACCTTGGGACATGCAGAGCACATTGCTGCATGTGGTCCATGTCTGACACTCCTGTGTGCTCAGGTGGATGGGCCAGCACTTGGAGTAGCTGTTCCAGTTGCCAGACTGGATCTGGCAGCTCATTATCAAACATGTTGGGTCTCAGGATTGAGGTTTGGATGAATGCCTCTGAAATGCATCCTTCCACCAAGGTTATTTTCAGGTTTGGTCTGTGGAGCATTTGGTTTCCGGCACAGTTGCTGAAGGAGAAGCTTTCCTCTCTGCTAGATCAAAAATCAGTTTATTTTGGAAAATGGAAAGAAAATGTCCAGGTGGTTCAGGGGTGGCACAGTTAACCATCTCTGATATGCCAGAAGCAATCATGTGTGCAAAAGGGCAGTGGCTGGTAATTATCTCAAAGTGGATGAGGCTTGGGATACTCGTGTCCTGTTTCATTGGCAAAATGAATCCAGGTAAAGTTTCAGAGCTGGAATAAAAAAGTTTAATTTTCACCCTTTTCATGAAGACGACGATAAAACTCCTTGGCTGCTTGGTTTTTTCCTTTCCTAAACTGCTTGTGGCATGGTTATTGCTGGATGTTGTGAAATGTAAATAACACCAAGGTAGTGAACTCGGCATTCCCTGCTCCTTGGCAGCGTTGGTGAATGGAAACATCTGTCCAGGGCCTCTCTTGCTCCCTTCCCTCACACAGCTCCTGCTTCCAGCACAGTGCTGCAGAACGTGCTGCAAAGTCCTGCAAACCCTCTCCTTAACTCTGCACCACACAAAATGGAGGAAAATCTAGCGTGTAAAGGGATTTTTTTTTTTCTTTTCCCATAGTGGGTATTTTAATGCAAGTCATTCAGATTTCTGCTGTTCTCATGCTAGCCTGTGATGTGGGACAGACCTGAGCTCGTGCTCTTGGCACAGTCCAGCTCCTCTGGTGTGTTCATCTCTTGCATTTCACTCTCATATCACTCACTTGGCAAATGCTTAACTATTCCCTGTCTCTCCTATTCTGATTATACAAGTAGGCTGTGGCAGGGTGTAAGGTTCAGTAAAAAGGATTTATTGGTTTGCGGGCAGGGGGATGGGTGATAGGGGTTGAACTATTTTTTTACCTCTTAAAGAAGAATGGGAGGCAAGGGGACAACACAAAACTGCAGCAGCAAGTGCAGAAGGAGGGTGGGAAACCACCCTGGTAATTCACTTGGAGTTTCCTCTGAGCTTAGGTGGGAGATGGTACTAGGTTTTTACTTTGTGGCCATAAAAAAAATGCAAACAAAACCCCAAAACCCTGCAAATAGTAAAGTAACCATGCAAATAATGCAGGAAATACGTAGTGAATGTTTTGTGATTGGGAGAGATAGTAACTGGGCTTCTGAGCTTTAGGTTGGTTACAGGATGTAAATACTGCTTGTGTTGGTATGGGTGGGTGCTGTGAAACTGGACCAGGTTCACTGACAGTTTGGAGTCTAAAACTTACTTTGAAAATTTCAGACAGTGCGTTGGTGTTGTTTTCATTTCAAATAGAGAAGTTGTTATTAATTTTCTCCTGGTGGTGAAACATGAAATTGAGATGTCCTTACAAGATGTTTTCATGGCAATTTAAAAAAAATATTTTTTTTTAATCATAAATTGGAAAGGATGGATGGGAGAAGAAAAGGGATGTTCTTGTTCCTTTTGAAATGTAGGAAGACCAAATTTTTTTCTCCCCTCTCTCACCCCTTGTGTGAGTGGTGAAAAAGAAGTGTCAATTTTTAAATAGATCAAACATTTTTCTAGCACACAACATTGGTTTGAGGTGAGGCTGCATGGCCAGGTTTTGATGGTTTAGGGGTATATTAGGTGAATTAATACAGCCATCTGTGATGCATTTATAAAAACTGCTTTTTTTAAAGCTTTCAGTGTTTTTTTTCTTTGCTGTCAATATGTAAAAAATTATTTCTTTAAGGGAAACCTTAACTGTGCTAGCCAGGGACTAATTCTGCATGCAGTATATCCCGTTCTGAAAAAAGTGGGTTATTCCTAACATAAATTACATACTCAGCATTAAGTAAGATTAAAATTACAGTGAAGACAGGCTAATAAGGGTTTTACTCTGCTGAGGAATTTGACTTAAAGCTTGCATTGGAGCCTGAAGTTGAATTTGAGCTGCCAATCCAGCTGAAGTGTAAAATGCCTCCCAGTCTCAACTGGAGTAAGCTAATGCAGAGTTTTAACTGAATTATGTTTTTTTCCTCTCCTTTTCATTGGATAGATTTATAAAGAATTACTCTGATGATTTTATTTTCCCATCTGAGTACTTCCAAAAACTAACACAAAGCATCATTGCATAATGGAGGGGTGGACAGCAGAATGCCTCTGTGATCTCTAGTGTTGCTTCAGGATTTCCAGCTCTGTAAATAATTGCTCAAGGCAAAGGTACACTAATATTATTTGATGAACAGGAAGTCTGCAAATAGCATGGTATTTTGCCATAATTACATTTGCAGTGGTGCAGGTGTTGAGCCTTACCTATAGCCAGGAAAACCAGTGCTTCAGATAGATAGATTTGTAAGAACATGTGGGTGAGGAGGTGGGATGAAGGTTTGAAGGAAAGTACATCAGCAGATTTGAATTTAAAGGTTTGAAAAACAAAAAAAGTTTCAGGAGATGTGTTGCTGATGGCAGCTACAATGGCTCGGCTTTGTAACAGCAAAACAAAACCATCCAAACCCCCTTTCTTCAGAAACAGCAAGATACTCTTAGGTTTTTACTTGTTTTTAATGGATTATGGTTTTCTTAGATTGATGTACTGCTGGTTCTGCTCAGGGCTCAGAGGTGTTTGTTACTGTGGTAGTTTTGCCTCATGCTTCTCACACCCAAATCTTTCCTTAGCTCATTTGATGCAAAAATCCTTTTTTTTTGGCTCTGTTGGTGACTAGAGCAGCTAAGTGTGAATCTTGAGCAGCTGGTTAGGTGACACCCCATGTCTCCTCCAGACAGTGAGAGTGTTCAAGCACTTCATTAATACTTTACTTGAGCTGTCTCAATGAGATGGCTGAAGGAAATTAAATAGTCATTAAAATAATGCTGCCAGAAAGCCTGAGACCAGCTATATTGGGAGTCTGACTCATCTGCCCTTGCTCTGGGAGCATGGTTGATGCAGTGGGAGGGTATCCTGCTTTTTTTTCCACAACTTCATGGCCTTGTATCACCAGCCCATGCATTCATTTGGGAGCAGACTGATGAAGGAGAGAAGATGATATGCAGAAGGGAATGTTTCTGAGGGTGATGCTCATAGTTGAAATGGTCTTGGAGTAGTTATTTTGAGAGGAAATCTTGGCTCGTGTTCATGGAGCTGAACTACTAAGAGCAGCCTGCGAGGTGGAAAAAAAGGGATGGGGAGAAAGGAAGCAGGTGGTGAGAGGATGTGAGTACCAGAGAAGTGAAGCAGCACTTAAGTTATCTCTTCCAAGCCCTCTGTTTTTCCTCTCTCTATAAATGGCCATTATTTCAAGTGGGCCCTGAGGTTTGGAAAAAAGGTTTGGCGTGTGTGTGTGTGAGCAGCTAGCATTGAAAAAATTGCTGTGCTGTGTGTAAACTTAACATGGAAGTTTGTAACTGAGATGCATGGTGATGTCTTCACTTGAGTTTGGCTGTGAGGCTTTGGGGGGCATAGCAAAATACTTGGTGCCAGCCCAAATGGACTGGTATAAAAGTAAATAAATACTTGTGAAAGATTGTCTCTGTCTTGCTTAGTACTGTTCCTGAGTGTTTCAGCTTTGGATGTTCTTGAAGAAATTGCTCTTTCTTAGCCTAAAAGGCAGCACTTAAGATATTTAGACAGAAGTGGTACTGCCTCTCCAGACAGGAATATTTGTATAAATGTTTAAAGTGTCCAGTTAATCTGGCAGGATTGTGACCAAGGCACGATAGTGTGCCTGTGTGCATTTACAGTGTAATTATGAATGGTTTGTGCTGTGAGACAGTGTGATGGCTTCAGTGCTGCCTCTTTGTTATAAATACAGCGTCTTCTGGGCTGTTGTTTAAAGACTCCTTTGGAAGCCTGATTTAATAGTTGAGCTGAGTGAATAATTGAAAACCTTTTTATCAAGTTCTTGTTTAAATTCTTAAATGAGCTCACCATAACCTTTTTATGTACCCCTCCTGCATGTGTCATACAAATATTAGAATAATTGACTTTTACTTGTGCAAATGTTTCTGTGAAGCAAATTTTTAGAGCTTGATGTATGACTGTTTATGGAAAGGGGAATGTTAAAATCTCACACACCAGTGCCTATGCCAGAAACTTGTGCTGGCTTACTTAGGAAAAGGGTGGGGGGCGAGACCCTTGGCTTTGTTGGAGCAATCCTAACTGAGCTGGTGTGTCAGATTGACTTGTTTGCAGTTCAAAAACTGAACACAGGTATTTAAAGGAATTTCAGCTGTATCTCTTCTTACAGGCCATTCTACAAACAGTAGCAGTACTTAGTTTAAAATATTTGCTTTTTTTCCTGATAAGTACTATTTTGACTCTTTTTCCTTTTCTCACCCCTTTACGTGAGATGAACCAGCACATTCAAAATGCATCTGCTTAGCATCACTGAGTAGCTTAACAAAGGGATGCAGATGAGAGAAAATCTGTAGTTACCTTCCAGGTTTCATCATTCCTTGGCTTGAAGTCCAGTCCAGGCTGGAGGAGAGCCTTGCAGATAGGTAATTTGAGTGGATTTAGCATGCCTACTCACATGTATTAATGTTTGCAGACTTGCTGGTGAAAGCTCATTAGTGTTAAGTCACTTCTGAGTACTGATGGTCTTTAAAAGGCAAATGAAAGCCTTGCAACCACGATGTCTGCAGAACTGGCACCCATTTGTCTTCTGCTTCTGAAGAAAAATGGAAGACTTAAAAATCTAAAGCCAGCTCAAGAAGCAGGAGTTGAGGATTAGGCAGGGAGCTGGGAGATGCTGTTTTCTCAGTCGAGAATTGTTGCTTAATTGGTTACAAGAATTTAGTCAAGGCTGTTTATTCTGTTTGCAGACAAACCTCCTCCTGTGCATGCTCTGGCAGTCCTCTAACCTTCCTGGCACCGCAGTGTGTGCTTGGAGTTGAGATGGAAAATCCTTCCTCTTGCAGTGCGTCATGAGTTTGCAAAGCCTGAATTTCATGTGCAGGATTGCTTTCCAAATTTTGGATTTCTTTGCTGATTTTTCTCTCTAAACTCTGCTGCAGCTGCCTTTAACAGCCAATGGTAATGCCACATGCAATGTGTGCAGGAATCTGGAATTGCAGGCTTGTGTGACAGTGAAACTACTATTGAAATCTTCCATTACCTTCAGTCACAGCTAGTCCAAGTGTAACTACTGACAGTACAGATGCTAGAAACTGGGCATCTGTATATCCATACCCAGGCCCATGAGAAACATAAGGTTTCAGACTTGGTCTGATTCCTTTGCATCAGCTGGAACATTGCTGCAGTTGGGTCTTTATTAAGCTGAAAAGACCAAGGAAAATCTCCTTCATGCCTCTTCATTTCCTTGTCCTGCAGTATCAGCTCTAACTTGCCACTGTGGGTTCCTTGGACCTGAAAACAAGTGGGAAATTTTGGGTGGATTCTGCTTGGTTTTAATTAAATGTTGGTGTAACAAGAGTTGTTTGTGACAAGACCCAACAATCTTACCAAACATGCAGAACAAGCAGGCTGTCTTGTCATCCCATTATGACATTCCCACTGCAGGAAACACCCTTTGTGCTTTGATAAATTTGTCCTTATTCATAGTGTGAAACTGCACATTAACATGTAAAATTGCTTTTGTGTGTTGGAGATTTATAACAGTTTGTTGTCCCTTCAGATTTGTGTTGCAAAGTGTTTGTAAAGATAGAGGAGCAATATTACCTTATTTATTACAGGGGGAATCTGAGACTTGGCAGCTTTTTCAGAGGTACCCATTTAATCTGAGCATTTGCAGAGTTTGCTGTAGTTTATGATTGAAGTTGATGGTTACAACAGGCAAGATCCCACTGCAGCACAAAGTGGGGAGAGGGGGTGCCAGCTGAGCTTTGCCTGTTTGCAGATGTGTCTGCAGAGATGCAGGCTGGGGTGAGAATAGAAAGGAGGCTGCTGTCTCCTCATTCCCTGATTCTTTGATCACTGAGAAGAAATTATGTGACCACTGGGCAAACTGATCTGTACAGTTTGTACTCAAGTTTTGTCTAGTATATATAAAATAACCTAAAGGAGGAGGTTGATCAAAATAAGATCTGGATTTTGTTGTAGCTTGATGCTGTTTGATTGCATATGAGTATTCTATTAGGCAAGAGTTAATTTGTCAGCCTTGTCCCCATTTACCATTGATACTTCTCCCTCCCTGTGGTGACCTGTGAACCATCTCTGTTGGGTCTTCATGCCATTCTAGATTTGCTTATTCCCTCTTTCTGCCCAACAGAGATTTACACTCCATCCTGGTCTAATTCAAACTGGTGCCTTTAAGTTTTCCCACTCACATAAGAGTGTATTAAAAAAATATGTAATTTTTGCTTGTTTTTATCTCATTTAGCATTGTCAGAGGGGAAAACAGTTAAAGACTTGATGTGTATTGGGACTGGATGGAATAATGATGAGGTATAGCTGAGTTATTTTCTTTCTTTTAAAGCTGTTTGTGATTTTCTGCTCTGGATATTTTGATTCTTGTTTATTTTGCTCCTTCATTTGGAGAAGAATAGTCTGGGAGAGGGGAAGGAAGAGGCAGGTTTACCCCTGTAACCATCATTGTTAGTTCGAACTTCTGGTAGAGCTTTGCTGCTTTGGCTCGACCTCTTTAAACTTGAGAAATGTGTTTTTGTTTGCATTTCCATCTTGTTGCATTTAAAAACTATTCTAACTATACCAGATTGTTTGAACATTAATGGGGGAATGTTTTTCAGAGACTTGATAGAGTTTCCAGGCAGCTTTTCATCCGCCAAGTGCTGTACTGGGCTCTCACTGGTGAGGTTTTGCTTGGTTTGCTCTAAGAATCTGCAAAGCAACTGTTGAAAATTGCTGACACATGTTAAGTAATGTGGAAATCACCATCCTACCTCATTAAAGCCTGAGGGTGCTCATGTCGACAATAAGAACAAGATCTGACCCCGAAAATGATACGTGAACAGTCTCAATCTGGAGACCATTTCTAGTGTCTTCCCTCTGACTCTGGCTAGTTTATCCTTTGCTCTTAGGTATTCTATTTTTAAAAAAAATATTTAATCAATCTCTTAAAAAATACCACATTCTGCCTCATCCATGTATTTTTGAATTATTTAACCACCTGTGCATATTTGATGATGCCAAGTTCAGAGTAAAATCTCAATTCTGTAGTTAAGTATCAGGAGAGTTCATGCTACTTCTAACAATAATGGCAGTGGTATAATGCTTATTTAATAAGAAATCCATCATCTTGTACCTCCCTTCTCCAAACCTCTAGTTTTCAGCTTTGGAGCAGCTGTAATCAGCCTGTACAACTTCCCTTCCTCCTCTCATGAATAAATCCAACTACCTTATCTTCTCTATCAGAAAGTCTTCCCTGGCTTTAGCAGCCTCTGGAGGAGGGTATGAAAGGGGCTTTCACTGCCTAACAGGAAGCGAAATGAATGGAGGAACTTTTGATAATGCCCCGTCTGTCTGAGCGGGGGATCAGCCCGACTAAATTGCAGCAGATTAGTGAATGATAGTGCTTCAGCTGGGGCCAGAATTATAAGTTTTTAATCTTGGAACAAGCAATGATTTCTTCCTCCTAAACAGTGGTCAACTCCCTCTTTGATTTGGAGGCTTGCAGTCATCCATATTCAGTTAGTTTGGGTGTGTGGTTTCTTTTTTTTTTTTTTCCTTCCAGTCTGCATTCATGAGTCTCAAGCTTTTGGGTTTTTTGGTAGCAGTGATTTTGGTGAAACTTGTCATGGCCACATGCCATTTTTGCCAGTAACCTGTACTTTGCTTTGGATTTTTATGCCTATAATGAGGTCTTGTATTTCCCAGCTTTCTTAATGTTGGTATGTGTTATTCTGCCTCAGTCTTTTACAATTAGCTTTGGGGTGGTTTGGCTATTTTTTTTATAAGCAGCATTTTTGTTTCTGGCCACCTTCAGCCTTACTCTGTATGTGAACATGGGTGACTCCTTGATTCCCACCACACAACTTGGTCCAAACTTTCTGATAATCCAGCTCAGTGGGAGGGAGAGATGGCTGAAAATCTAAATGGGGCAGCTTAGCTAATTGCCTTAGGCCTGACTCGTCTGCTGGATAACACTAGTTTTATTGCAGCCCGACGTGATTGACATTTGGGGAATTGCACTGGTATAATGCTGGCAGCAGCAGTGAAAAATCTGCCCTATTGTTTCTGATACATTCACTGTCTGAGGAGGAGCTTTTTGTTACAAATAACTATCAGAAAGGCAACTAATGGAGTGAAGTTACTTTTTCTTTAAATCACTGACTTTTCCAATTCCCAAGACAAAAACATGTGAGTAAGAGTAATATTCTATGTACTAAACCTTTGCCTTGTTCTGTGTTTTCTTTCAGGCTTTTTTTTTTCCCTTGGATTTTATTACTGGAAAGCTCTCTAATGACAACTTTGCTTAGGTAAGTGAAGCAAGATTTTTTTTCCTGTGGATTTTTTTAGAATCACTTCCCCTATCTTAACGTCTTTTGCATGTTCAGTTGTAATGTTGAGCTGCCAGCCAGCTGTGCTGCGTGTGCTGTGGTTAAAGGCTAGAAAGATGTTGTAAACAAAAGTGGGGTAATGCCTCTAGTGTGACATAAGGACCTCATTTATTCATTAAATCAGATGAAGTGGACGTCGTGCAGAATAATGAAATACAGGTTATATCTGCATATTACTGCATGATCTCATCAGTTTATAACTTTTTTTCAGGAGATGCTCTGCATTTTTTTTTCCACTGGAAAGTAAACTTGTTGCTATCACTTGACATCATTTTGTCATGAAATGCAACCTTCATGGTTCCAGTTTCTTAGATACAGTTGCTCTTCCTCCATCCCTTTCTCTTCCCCTTTACCCTTAGGCAGGAGCTTCTGGTATGGAAAAATCATAAAAAGCTTGAGAGTTTTATATTTTTTAGCCCAAAAGACGGGGAGAACGTGAACAAAATTAACACCCCACTTTGATCTACTGAATCCCATCTCCACCTCTAAAATGCAGATTCCACATAATTGGTCATTGACAGGATCTGAGTGTTGATTGAAAGCACCTGGTCTTGTCTATTTCTAAATTTTGTCTATCTTTGGGGCATTCTGAGCACAAATCCAGTGCCACGGTGCCATGGATGATGGGTGGAAGAGCTAAATGTGCTGCTGTACCAAAATGTATTGTATTTTACTTTGTGGTGGAGAGAAGACTTGATTGACCTCTGGTGCAAGACAAGAAGTTAATCCCTAGACATACAGCTAATTTGATATATCTGTTGGAGTTGCTTGTTGATCCCGGAGGAGGCCAAAAGCACCTGCAGTGTTCAGGTGGGAATATAGTATTCTAACATCTACCCTGACAGAAGTGCTGCTGCTCTTTGCAAAGTGTCTCTGAAAGGCTTCTCTTTTTTCTCCTGTCTCTGCTTTCTGCAGTACCCACCCTCTCTTCCTTTTGATCTCCTTCCAGTGAATGGGTCAGCACAGCAGCTTCTCTCCTTGGGATGAGGGACCTCGGTGAAATAAAATTGATTGTCTTAAACCAGAAGTCTACTCCAAATCTGCTTTTCCCTGGTGTTTGTCCCTCTTCAGGGAGGACTTTAGGAGAGTGAAGACAGACGCCTACAGAGAGGCTTTTGAGTTCCCTTTAGTTTTCCTTTTAGGTAGCTCATCGGGGTTTATCTATCTGCCATTCCTTTGCCAGGGTGCTGAACTCAGGATACTTTGTGTGGCATAGCTTTTGTCTTTTCCAGAAACACGTGGGGATGGGCTGGTGGACTCCAAATTGTGAGTGAGCCAAAAAGGTGGAAAAGTCCTTATCAGAACCCTCTGAGAACGTCTGAGATAGATTGGGATCCAGCAATGTATTGCTCTTGAGACATACCATTGCAGTTTGCTTGAGGTTCCCCCGTGTCTGTCTCAACTGCTTGAGAAGTGACTAATTTGCAGCCTGAGGCTGTGTTTGTCGATGCCACTGCCTGTCCAGAGGATGGAGAGGAGTCTGCAAATCAGGGAAGTATTTAGGCATCAGTCTTAAGTCCTTTTAACACTGTATATTAGACACATCTATGAATACGTGCACACCGAGCTAATAAATAACCAGGGAATGGTAGTTAAGAGGAAAGGGCATAATTAATTCTGTCATGTACTCTGTTTTAAAGTTAGGTCCAGAGCAGTAATGTGTTAGGCTGGGAAGGTAAACACTGTCATTATTCAGCAACAAAACATGCACAAGGCTGACATTGTTTTCCTCCTTTTGATATAATAATTTTTTTGCAATGCTTGGAGTATCTTTGGTGGTCTTTGGTGTGGTAGGAGCCTGATGAAGCCCCACCCGTTCCAAAGGGTCAGTGCTCCTTTATTTGAGTTGAGTTTTGTATTAATGCTGCTTTGCTGACACAGAACGTGTGCTGTTCCAGAAAGCTCTTACTGTTTGCTGTGGTTGGGGTGCTTGGCTGGAATTCCTGCAATATAGTTTGGAGGGAGGTATTTCTGTTTCATCAGGTGATCCCTTTTCAACTCCCCACACTGCAGTGTTAACCCAGGTCAACTGTACATGGCACATAGAAAAAAAATCTTTTTTCTGCAGATGCTGTTAAAAAGCCAGCCAATTACCTTGTATATATATATATATTTTTTTTTTTTTTTGTCCTCACACTACACCAGTATGCAGAGAAAGATTTGACTTCAGCAAATGCAGCTTTGCATGGTCCTTCAGGGTTAATATGTTTGGATCTCTTTTAGTGGGGAGAGGGATTTGGGGGAGTCCTTGCTTTGCATCTTACAGCATCTGAAGTTGCTGTGAGAATGGTGATATATTTGCTAAAAGGAAGAGTTGTCATGGTAAAAAGTTACTTAAAGCAAGGTAGTTAACTTTTCAGCATGTATGATAAAAAGCAATAGGAAAAGAGCTAAAGAGTTTGTAGTTTGGAGTTCCCCCTGCTTGCTGTTACTCATAGCACAGCCTCTCTTCTCCTTCATACCTCTCATATTAGCAAATTTCTTAATGTATAGTTACAAACACAGAAAAACAAGCAAAGACTTTATATACATGTTTCTATCTTGACTGTGCTCCACATGACCCACCCTGGATATCAGATCACTTGAGTTTGCATAAGTGAAGATTTGTGCATCCAAAGTGGGTTGGTGTTGTTCAACCCCTCAGTGCCTCTTTCTGTTGAATTTTCTTACAAGTTTTGCAGCTCTGGCTCTTCCAGCAGAAGTCTTGGACAAAAAACACTCACGGAGACACCAGTGGAATAGCTGATGCAGCTCAGCAGCCACCTCCTAAAATAAGTGGTGGAAGGATGCCTGTTTCTCTTCTCAGTATTTTCTTTGGAAGATGAGCATCTCCTCAGCATGTCCTTGGCTTCTGTGTCTCCCTAGCAAGCTGCAGCACTGAATACTCCTTCCACTGTTCCCAGCTCAGTTTAAAAGCTCTTCATTCAAAGTATTTCTGTGGTCCTTCAAGGTGTGCTCTGTCTGATTGCAGGAATTTGGAGAGGGAGTCCTTCCTTTGGATGGATTGAAAAGAAGTTGCATGTTGTCAGCTTGGGCAAGGTCTTTCTTCAAAGTATGAAGTATTTTTTAGGGGGAGGGATCTCTTAAAAAATTATTAGCCCTTGGTGGGTGGCATGAACAGCGTTGACTGGAGGGGCAATTGTTCTGTGGTTCATGTGCTGTTTATTTTGCAGCCAGTGATGTTTTTATATTGCTGAGGCAGATGGAGGGATTCCCAGCTCCACAATCATGACCCTGGGGGAGATTAGCTGGTTTTAGGTTTCACCACTTGGATGATGAGGTTAGCCTGAGACAGAGATGCATCCCTGTGTATGGAAATGGTCCTGGCCCAGATCTTGTCTGGTGATGTAAAGCCTGAGAAAGGAGCAAGAGGTCAGCTTCAGCTTTTTAAGGAATGTGATGTATGGTCATTTTGTGGCATGTGTGGACTGCTGCTTTTTTATTTCAAAAAGGATAAAAAAATGTACTTGCAAGCTTATGTGTTTTTTTTTTTTAAAAACACACTAATTAGAGCTACAATTAGCTCTAAAGTAGAACCTACTTTACAGCTACATAAATATTTATATCTCTGATACTGAAACACTAATGATAAAGAATCCCAAGAGGTTTTTTTCATAGCTACAAAGCAAGGAAGATTTCTTCCATTCTCTGCCTCTTTCTTCCACTTCACCTCCTTCCCTCCTACTGAGCTAAGCAACATCCTCAATCCTCAATCTGCACACACTGGGACTTTATTATTTTTTTTTTTCATCTATAGCAGTCTTAAGTAATTACTCTGCAGTTCTAATACTTGTTACAGAAGTGAGCTCTGCTGTTTGTGTCAGTCAATGTTATCTAGAAAACTGAAGCTCTGAAACAAGCTAAAATGAATAGAATCTTGTTTCCTCTTTGCTCACATGGGCAGTTATTCACTTCCCCATCTGCTTTGACTTTGAAGACTGCTGAGGTTCTTCCTCTGTCTGACCCACTTGGCATAAGCTAGAGAGGATTGTCTTTCTTCAATAGCCAAGTTTATAGGGCTTCAGCTTGTTCGTAAATAATCCTTAGAGTTTTGAGTGCTGCCTTTCTCCTTCTTTCCCCTTCAAAACTGACCTGCTGTCATTTGTGTACAAACTGGGGGAATATTTTTTCAGTCTATAGAGAGAGGAGAAAATTTGTGCGGTCACTGGACATGAGAGGCTGTAAAGTGTGCTGAGGAGATTTCACTAAGGATCCATGATTTTGAGTATTTATCTCCTCCACTTCTTAAGTTGTGATCCCAGCACAAAAGAGCATCAGCTGTAGGAGGAGGGCTCTGCTCTGCTAGTCCTTGTACAAGCATAGTTCCAGAGCGAAAAATACAGGACTTGGATATGCAGAGGCATCTTTATAGGAATGTTTAAATATTTAGTGTACTTCGGAGAAGGACAAGGTATGCTCTGCCTTTGCTTTCACACTTAAGTACCTGCACCAGTAATTGGTTTGCATGTGGGAATGGTTAAGGTAGCATTGAAACTCACTTTCAGCTTTACTGACCAGCCTCTCCCGATTGGAACTTTGAGGCCTTGTGATCTGCACGTGGTCCTTCTGGCTCTTGGTAGCAGGAGATAGCAACTCTCTGTGGAAAGATAGGCTGTAATTTTGTTCTGCTTTGAACATGTGGGATTTTAGTATTTCCTATGAGATGCATTACTAGTATAAACAAACTGTTTTGTTTAGTGTAAGCTCTTTATCCTGGTAGGATTTGAGACATCTTATAAAGCAATCACTGTAAATTTAAAACTAATATTTGGCATTATTTAAATAAACGTAAATCAAGATAGTATACAAACAACACAAGTTCCCAGCCCAGGGACCTGAAAGACAGACCTACTTGGATGTAGCCTGTGCACTTTTTGTCCATTTCCCTGTTAAATTTAAAGCATTCTGCACCTAATTAATACCTTTTTAAATTTATGTCAGTGATAAAATGGATAAATGTTGCAATGGACAAATTTTAGTGCTACAGTTACAGAATAGATGCAAAAGCATGCAGGGTGAGTAGATGTTTGCAGTCTTGTGGTGCAGCATATTTGCTGCCCTGGTTGGTTTGATACAGAGGATTTCAAATTTAAGCCTTTGAGCTGGAAAGGGTAAATTACTGTTTAGTGTGTTGTAAAAGGTCTTGTAGACTGTGGGAGTAGATGAGTTATTTCAAAAACATAATGCTGGAAAGAAATTTCCATGCCAGACTGTTAAATTTCATTGCTGTGTTAATTAGATAGGAAGAAGCCCCTTATTTTATAAAGTTTTCCAACTCAGATGAAGCTCTATCACATTAGATGTGACAACTGAATGATCAACTACTTGTCTGGGTGCCAGGAACCTTGTACTTCCAAATTAATTGTCTTTTTATGAGCCAGTGTTAACTTTTTGAAAAATAAAGCTTAGGCCTTGGAAAAAAACAGATGCTGATGAATATGGGAAGGAATGGGGAGAAGAATATAGTGTTCCTGGTAATGAAGTGACCTCTAATTTAACTTACCAAGTAGCTATTATTTTTTTGTATGTAAAATGTAAAATTTTGCCTTTGAGGAACTTCATTTCAGAGGGTGGAGGAGTTCACAATCCTTTCAATGCCTGAGTTCAGCTGGTAATCCAAGAGGGAATTGAGTAGCTTCATAGATGGAGGGTGTATGAGTTTTTTTAGTTCTTCAGGCTTTTCAAAAATGTACAGATTTGCAGATGCGTGAGGGACTGGGGGGAAGCCTTTGCCTCTAAGTGGTGGTAAAATTTAAAACTCTTATGGGTATGGCTCTGATCAACATTCATTTCAATGTTCCCATAAAAAGCTTATGACTTGGCAGGGTTTCAAGGACTGAAAAGAAAAAAGTTCTGTATACAACATGTTTTATTAATGTTGAAGGAGTAATATTGCTGTGTTTCAGAGTCTGCCACTGCGTAGAAGTTCTTTTTGGCTCGTGTACACTTTGGCTTTTCCCTTGAATAAAACAAGGTGTGACCTCACATCTGCTTTTTCCTAGTAGCCTTATATTAATCAGGAGTATACATATTTCCAAGTTTTGGCTAGGATTCATCCTTTTTCTTTCTAATTCTCCCTTGTTGTAGAGTGAATTAATGATTCTTGACCCTCAGCTGATACTGTTAAAGTGTATTTGCATAAGCCTTGATGTTAAGCATCACATCCCACTTAACTTGTGATGACTTTTTGCCCCCTTTTAAGCTATATGTAAAGGTGAATTTGAAATTAGGCAGCTGAGAAAGAAGTCGTCTGTTGAAACTTGGCAAATATGGTTGAACTAATAAAAGCAAATTTTAAAAAAATATACTTTTAAGGGAAATCAGTACTGTAAAACACAAGCTTTAAGATGAAATTGCTGAAGATAATTTGTGCAGCCAAAGTGCAAGAGGAGGCAGATAACACCAGTCAAGCACAAAATCACAATTTACAGCCACGTAGCGGTGTTACTTTGGTAAGATTACCTCTGCGTGGGGCTTGGCTGGCGATCAAGGCATGGCTTAGGGAGCCGGCTGGAGCGGGATCGGATCGCCGGCGGGGCGCGAGGCATCGGGGCACGCTCTGAAACAGGAGTCTGGATTCAAACCCTCATGAAACAGGAGTCTGGATTCAAATCCTCAACACCAGCCTCTTTCAGAGGGTGCTGCGCTGCCTGGCTGTGGGACACGGCCCGGGCTCTGCGAGGCAGGAGGAGTTGTGGGTATGTGACTGCTTAAAAGTAGCTTTTATTCCCTAAGTTACTGCGCGGGTTTTGGCTGGAGTGGAGTTAATTTTTTGTATAGTAGCTAATATGGGGCTGTGTTTTTTATTTGCTCTGGAAACTGTTGATAACTCAGGGATGTTTTGGGTACTGCTGAGCAGAGTTTACACAGAGCCAAGGCCTTTTTTGCTTCTCACCCATCCCGCCTGTGAACAGGACTGGGGCACAAGGAGTTGGGAGGGCGTGCAGGTGGGACGGCTGACCTCAGATGGCCCAAGGGGTATTCCAGACCATATGGAGGCATGTTTAGTGTATAGAGCTGGGAGAAGATGAGGAGGATGTTCAGAGAGATGATGTTTGTCTTCCCATATCATCATCATGTGATGGAGCCCTGCTTTCCTGGAGATGGCTGAACACCTGCCTGCACGTGGGAACTGGGGAATGAATTCCTTGTATTGCTTTGCTTGTGTGCAGCTTGTGCTTTACTTATGAACCTGTTTTTGAACTCAATGCATATGTTTTCTAACTTTTACCCTTCCAATTCTCTCCCCCATCGCACTGGTGCAGAGTGAGTGAGTGGCTGTGTGGGTCTGAGCTGCTGCCTGGGGTTAAACCATGATAGCTATCATACTGTTAAAAATTGACATAGCTATATCTCAGTCTTATGCTTCTGATTTGTGAGTACTGTTGCTTAATTAACAATTATGAAGTGCTTGGAGCACTTTAAAAGTGCTGTAGGATTGTAAAATACTGCATTTGCGTGTGCACGCTCTTAAACGTGGAGATTTCCGCATTTCCACGCTCCTGTTGCGCGAGCGCTTGGCTGAATCACACGGGCTCTTCCTGACCCAGTTCTCTCCTTGTTTGCTCACTCCTGCCATTTGACCCAAGCCATCAGCCTTTTACTTGCCCACCTTCCTGTCACAGATTTGTGAATCTGTCCCTTGAGAAGCAAGCAGTTCTGCTCCACAAGTGTTCAAAGTCAGGGTTAGAGGGGGCTTGGAGCAGCCAGATCTAGGGATAGATGTTCCTGCCCATGGCTGGGAAGTTGAACTAGGTGGTCTTTAAAGGTCCCTTTCAACTCAAACCATTCAATGATCTCTTCCATAGAAGCCCCTTTGAAGGTTATTATCACCCCGTGGCCTGTTCCAGGAATGCTCTTCCCCACACCCATGAGGTTGGGCTCTGGTTCCTGGCAGCAAATGAAATCTTCCTTCTGCTCTTTCCTTCCTCGTCTCTCTCCCAGACCCTGCACAGAGGTTTGGCAGGTGCCCTTTAGGGAAACGATTTGGACTTTGATTTGCTTCCTCAGAGAGGAGTTGGGTGAGCCTTAGCTGCTGTTCTCCCTGTGGTGATCATGGGGATCCCTGGAGCTGAAGAAGAGTTCAAGGGCAGCAGCTGGACTTGGAATGGGGTTGCAGATGGATGTGTGTGCTCCCTGTGGCAGGGACACAGTGAGAAGGTGCTTTTCCAGGAGAGCTGGGGGAAGGCTCATTTGGAGCTGATGTGGCTGGCTGTTGTGGTCAGGGGCAGTGCTCCTTCTGCACAATCATGCTGTAATGGCAACTGCTGCCTTTTGTGAGGCACTTGCATTGCCTCTATCTGACCTGTAAACATTTTTAAACTTTTCTTTGATATTCATCAGTATTAGAGAGCAGAAACCCACCCATGAGAACATGATTTGATTAGTTATTTGAAGAAATTCCTATTTCTCAGATCAGAGTAGGCTGGATTTTTCAGGAGTATGTTATTGGCAGATGAAAACAGAGCAAGAGATGCAAAAATCCCAGCTATTTTACCAAGAGATGAAATCTCTTTGGAACCAAACTGAAGCTCCCTGGAACTTGCTGGTGTTACCTGCAGCGCTGGCACCAGCACTAATGGCTGGCGTGCTCTGAAAAAGGGAAAGCTCATGTAACTTGGTCTGCTGAGGCAAGGCTTTAATTCAAGCGTGGATAAAGCGAGGAATTTGATCAGGCTCCTACCGTCGGTCACACTTTGAGCTAAGTGAAAAGGAGTAGAGCTGAGTTGTGGAACACAAGGTTTTCCTTGTGAAATCTGAAGTGTTTGGCAGATCCATGAAAAATATGCATGAACAGTTCCCATCAATTGCCACGTACTCAGGTTCAGCTCCTTGCCATTACCTCTGTGCAGTGAGCTCGTGGCGTAGATGCTATGGAAGAATTTAGTTTTTCTTTTTGTCTTGTCCTGTCAGCCAGTTCTCTAGGCATCTCTTAACCTTGGATATTTATGGCTTGAAATAAAGTGTGTGTTGAGTTGCATTTAATCCTAAATTAGGTCTATACTCAGACTAGCAAAGGATGAAAAATTCTGTTATCTGATGCCCTTCTTGGTGAGTGGAGAGGGATTCTGTGGGTTTTCTTAAAATAAAAATGAGGGGAAGGGAAAGAAGAATAGATGGTTAAGTGGTTTCAGTCACTATTAATGTTTGCCTACTGCAGCAATAACTTGTATTTCACATCTTTTCCCAGGGATGGGAGAGGAAGAAAGGGAATGAGGAAGTTGGTTGTACAGTTTTAGTTAAGCTTGGCTAGCACTTGTTCAACTGATGTATGTGTTACAAAGCTAAGAGTTGCTTTTATTTATGCTCAGTTGTGCCCAATGTTCCAGGGAGTTCTGGAGTTGCTGTCTATTGGAAGATCCAGACTTGAATTCCTGTTGTCATTGTGGTGTTCACTGTGCAGCAAGAGTTGGAAAGTTGGCATTTTTTGCAAATTTAAAGTATTCCTGGTCCTGGCATTGCTGTGAGGTGTCATGAATGTTGTCAGCAATAAAATTTTTTTCTGGATGCCTTTTGCACTTGTTGCTGTGCTCCTTTCCATTTTCTTTCCAGGCAGTCATTACCATCTTCCTTCTTTCTTACTTCATTTTTTCCAGAATTTTGTTTAGCAAGGAATGACATTTTGCAAACAAATCAAACCTGGGGTAATCTAAAACTTCAGAGCTGACCCCGCCATGAGTGGAGTTTTAGATGGGGGGATGATCTCAACGAGGAGATCATCACATAGTCTCCTGGGCTGTGCTCAGGTCTGTGAGCTGTGTGTCTGCCACTCACCTTGGCTGGCAGGAGCTGAACTTGGCTGTTTGTGCCTGTTTAAGAAGTTAATCTCTCTGAAAGGCTGAAAGCTGCTTGGCTTGGTGTGGTTGCCTCAGCTACAGGAACATAAACCAGTAATGCTGAGGAAAACAGAGGGATAAACATTTGCTGCTCTTTATTTCCGTGAGGAATTACAAGAACCTGGGATACATTTAGCGTCTTGGAACAATTTTTATTTGAGTGCTGCCTCTGTCATGACCTCTGCACATAATGAAATAAAGTACTCAAGCCTTGCAATGCAATCAGGAAAATCTGTTAAGATTGTAGTTCCTTTACATCAGCTGACCTTGGTCTGACTAACAAACCAATTTGGCTTAATCCTTGTTTTTTAATTAAACATCAGATACTTGAAGGTATAAGTTACTGGCAATTAAAGTGTCTAGGAAACCTGACCATTGGTGTCTATACTGCACAGGTTGAGAAGCTTGTGCATAGGTTGATATTTTAAATTAAATGTATAAAGATGAAAGAAAAAGGGAATGAACCTAAGAACTATAAAGCTCGCTTATTGGTGTTCCTGTGAATTAATCTGTAGTTTTTTCTGAACTTATGTTCAGATTGCACCATGGAATAGTTGAAGTGTCATTCACTTGGAGGCTCTGGAGTTACATTTATCAATGTGGTCTCCTAAGACAAAGCTGATTTATGATGTGACCTGTCCCCTCTCCAGTGAAATCACAAGTGTGTGGGCTCTGCATCTGCCACTGTTTGCTGTCTCTCCCATCTTCTTCCTAAGCCCTGGAGAAAGAAATGAACAAGATGTTCATCATCTCAAGGTTGGACAGTGTGTTGGGAGGTCACTAGTATTATTTGGTGACTTTTCTGTTTTAATGTACAGTCTTGGAGCCATTTGAACAACTTTAAAGATCAGGTGCTATAGAATAGATAAGGAAGATGTGTGCAAATGTGACCTTTGTGTGCATTGTCCCCTTTTTTTTTGTGTGATAAATGATGCCACATGAGAAATCCTCTTGCAGACATATGGATGGCGTGTAGTTTTTTTAGGCACTAATAGTTATGCAGGAGGAAGTTTGCAGACCTTTATGGGTAGTACTGGAAAAGTTGGTATTCTTTCCTGACCACTGTCAGCATTTATGCTTCTGTGACTTTCTAAGATGTGTGGTCTTTATGTTACTAAAAACATATAGCAAATAAACTTGTCCAGGCAAGAACATGACCTTGATGCACAATCATTACCTAGAGCCCTAGGCTGGAAAGAATTATTAGTGTTGGAGATTGTGGTAAGGAGTCATCTTCCAGGTCGGTCCCTAAATACAGTGCTTTAAAGGTTTTAGCAATGCTTTTGGACTATAATTTTTTTAATTGCAAAGGACATAAATCTTGTTGTTACAAGGGAATGCAAAAAAAAACCCACCCAAACTTCTTTCAATTCACAGTACATTTCTCATTTTACAAAAGAAAAAAGTGCCTGACAGGTGCTGAAGAGTGTACACCTTTTGAAGCTGTGTGGAAATGAATATTCAACCTATGAGCCAGGAGCAAGATGCAGCAGGGATTGTGTGAGAGCTTTATGTGGGAGGAATTAACTTCCCATGGTTTACATAGTGTAAAAAGAGAAGACCCCTCTTTCCTTGATGCGAGTAGCCCCACTAAAGTCAGAGCTCCTATTCACATGGAGGAAGATTTGCAGATTCAAGTCTTAATTTAGATGTATTTGTTTGTGGAAGGCTGGCTTGGTAATACAGATAATACAATTTATTAGGTCTGTTAAACTTTCAGATTTCCATCCAGTTTAAGAAGAACTTATTAGAATTTACTGCTCTGAAAAATGAGCCTGTCATTTCCTAAGGAGTAGTAAAGAACACTGGCAAAGATTATAATGTTTTTCAAGACTCGGCAGTGTTTCTGGGTGGTGTTTGTAGGCTGCCTGGCACAGAGTGCCTGAGAGGGCAGTTTTAGTACTGTGGTGTTATAATACCTAACCAACCCAAGCACGGCTGGTTGAGCATTGCTGGGGGTTCCTGACTTTGTCCATGACTTGGAATGCACAGGAATAGCAAAGCTCTGTAATGCAATATAGGAGGGTGGTGGAGTTGGAATTAAATTGCTGGGAGTTGCCTTTTCATGGGGGAATGGGGAGTTTCTGCTCCTGAAAGAGACCTCAGACCCAAAGATCCAACATCAGCCTTCACAGGAGAGTAACGAGTTGGCGAGGGGAATCTCTTCATGTGAAGCAAATAGTTTGAGGATCCAGAGTTGGGTTCTCAAACTGAGCAAAAATTAGAAAACAAACTTAACAATGCCTGTGCTTTTTTGAGGTACCTTCCTTAAGCTGCTGTGGTTGTGTATGTGTTGGGTTATACCCATATTTCTTTGCTGTGTTTGAGCAAACTCTTAGAGTTCTTTACATGAGTTGAACACCTTGCTCAATCCTACTGCACGTGACTGTCATCTGAACACCAACAACCTGGATGCTCATCATTTCCATTTAAGCCATGATGCATTTGATGACCTTTGAGAAACTTTCCTCTTGTTTCTCATGTTCCACTCCTTGCCCTCTGAAGGGGCAAGGATGATACTTAGTGTTTTTTTCCTCCTGCCACTCCAGTTCAGAAAGGGCTGGAAAATTCTCTATCAAAAGTCACTTAAGGATTTTTTGTCTGCCTTAGGGAACTTTCCTTCCAGTCCTCACCTCTGCCTTGCATTGTCTTGTAACAACAATGTTTCCCTAGGAACACAGTGTACCTGAGAGGCAAGACATATGCTTATTTTGCTGGTTAATCATCGTGGGTGCTGATATGGACTAAGTTTGTGAGGCCAACAGCAATGATCAAAGCTGGTTTTGAACAGGAGTGATGCTAGTGTGAGAGCTAGGGTGCTGATGGGACCCATTTTAAATGTGAAGAAACACAAGCTGCTAGCTTTCAAATTTTTTGGAAGAATATAAGGCATAAAGGATCATTTTTCTAAGGTGGTTATGTATTAATGCAGCAGCTGGACTGAGGAGAACCAGCATTTTTAGTAGGTGCGTGAGCAGCATTGTGCAGTTTTGCCCCTGTGTACCTTTAGTGTTCATTCCTGTCATGTCCCATCCACCCAATACAAAACTTTTTCAGGGGATGGGAACTTCAGTGGACCTACGCTCTTTATCCTGACTAAAGAGTTATTCTTGGTGCCTTGTTTTCCCCTTCCATTGCTCTTCTCCAGCCTGCTTTTGTTGAGCTGACTTGGAGCTGGGCTGCTGCTTGCAGAAGACATGTGGGAACAGCTTCTTGCTGGCAGAATCCATGAGCTGGTGATAAAGAGAAGTCCTGAGACATTCTTTTGCAGTCCACAGTCCAGATTGCTCTCACGCTCCCTTCTGCCTTGTGTTTGTCCTACCCACTCCAGTCTGGGAAAGGAGGTGCTTTTGGATTGCTTTCATTTGAAAAAAGGAAAAAGGTTGAAACATTTGATCAGGCATGAGAGGTGAGAGTAATTAACATGTTAAATTGTAATATAGGTACGCAGAGCAATTTGACACATTTTAGACAAAGTGTTGCATTATAACTTTATTTGCAGTGCAATGGACGGATAAGGGATATTTTACTACAAGGCAACGTTGTGGAAGAGCTAGGTCTTATGCTTTGGGAATGAGGCTGAGCTTCTTGGGAGAAATTCTACAAAAAGAACCCAGACCACAAAAACCCCCTCCATTGCTCTGGACTTGTAGAAAAGCATAGCTCAGAGGCACATCTGGGCACGTGCTGTGTTGTGTGGCTCAGACGCTCTGTGGTCAGTGGCAATTTTTCCATTCTGTTTCAATGTCAAGTGGCCTTAGGCAGAGGGAGCCCAACTTACCTGACTAAAGGGACTCCAAAATGATTCCTGGTTTTGTCATTTATGTGCATCAGGACTATGCAGTAGAGACACATGCTCACAATGAAAGAAAACTGAATCTGCATTCTTCCCTTTTGCTTTTTTGTGGGTCTTTTGGTTCATGACTCAAAGGCTTTTGCAGAGGCTTCTGAGCCAAAAATGCAGCTGCATTTTTCAGTCACATGCTGCTTTGCCAGATCCAGTAATAGCAACTCTTGGGCAAGAGAGACGAGAATAATACAACCTGCCTTACTGCAAGTGTTTGTGGAACCATACTCGTGGGAAGTTGAAGATGATTTTCATAGTGAGCAAACCTTTTTATGAACTTCCTCCATCTCCTCATCCCTATGCATGTGGTGCTTGTTAACACCCTGCGTGCTTGTGGAAATAGCGCTGCTAATAAAGGACATCTCCATGGTTTGTGATGGAAGACCTGTTACCCGTGACTGAGCTGTGAGATATTCCTGGGAGAGCAAGGTCCAGTAGTAGGGGAGAGGGTTTGAATTGCAGCTGGGAAGCATTGAGAAATCCTTCTGGCAAATGTATTCAACTGGGAAAAGAGAAGCAAAACAAAGATCTGATGGATCCTTGAAGTGGACTTTATTCCCTGTGTTATGCTTTCCAAGGAGTTCACCAGCATGTTTTGGACATCTTCAGTCCCTAGATTGGTGCTCTTGTCTTTCATCTAAGGTTTTAGTTTTACATTATGCCATGAGAAAGATTTTTCCTGTTGAAAGAAAATATAAAGAAGAAAAGGAGTAATATTGTGAATCCCTTTAAAATACTGTGGTGGGTTGGTAGTGCAGCCCTTGTTTAAAACCCTCTGTAGAAGCCCTGTGATACTCATAGTTTGCATCTGATCAGAAGACAGGCTATAGGCTTTGAGCCATGTGCATTTTTTCCCAATTAAGCAGTTGTGTCCTATGTTGGATCCTTCCCATAGCATATGGAAAATAAAATATGCTTTTAGTCTTTCCCAAATTTGTAATAGCAATTGATATTTAGCCCATGTTTTGCATTTTATGTAATATATATACTTTCTTACTTGCCCAAATTTTGAAGTGCTTCTTTTTAGAAGCTTATGAAACTTCTTTAATCCATTACTGAAGGGCTGCAAACACAGACTATGGCTGTAAACAGTACGTGCTATTGGTGAATAAAAATGACCATCTTGAAGGCCTTTATTTTAAAGGTTGCATTTTGTTCTACTTTAGAAAGACATTGGCTTGCCAGAGTTTCAGCATTGCTTCTTTTTCCCCCTCTGCAGATTGTGATCTTTCTTCTTGGGAATATAAATATCATTCACATTTTATTGTTCTTTGTGCATGCTAGTGGAATACGAGGTTTGTCCTGCTGCTGCAACCCCTTGTGTTGGAGATGTTGGCCAGAGAATGTCCCCATCACCACAAGGAAGGGGCACATCTGGACCTCCAGCCAAGCAGTGCTGCAGCAGTTATTTCCAGCAAGCTCCTGAAGTAAGAAACCAGATGTGCTTGTATTGGGATTTTGGATGACAAACAAGACATGGATAGGAGGGAATGCCACCTATGTTTAGACCATGCTGTTTTCTGTGTCCTGTTGCTCTTGGCAGTGGGAGGGAGGAAGGGGCTGGGAACAGAGCAATAGCTGAACAAAACAAGGTGAATCAAGGGCAGAGCAAGAAGCTTAACTTGCAATTTCCTTGTCTTTGTTGGTTTAAATCTGACCCTCCACATTGTTTAATGTTTTGTATTTAATTTCCTCAGTTGCTTAAGGAATGGTTGAGGCTGGCAGAGATGCTTCAAAACCATGGTCAGGTGGGGCATGTAAGATTTGAATAAAGAACTTGGTTTTTACTTCCAGTGGAGACTCATGTTTTATTTTAAAATAGGTCAGAGAAATTATTTGTTTGTTCCAGCGGTGCAGAGAAACCTTTCAGTCCTGGTTGGCTCATAATTTCGTTCTGTACCCTTGAGGATGAAAAAAGAAAGTTCAAACTCAAGTGTTCTTGCACAGCAGGAACCAAATCAGTGTGTTAGTGGCCAGAGTCTTGCTTGCAGCCGATCTGGATTTGATCTTTTGCTGCATCTCCATGTTGAGCTTTTGTTTCCAACCATAGCACTTTGCTGCTTTCCTCTTCTGGTGCTCTGGCAGTTGAGAGGTGGAATTTGTAAAGGAAAACAGCTGTAGTTCAAACTGTGGAAAAGTTACTGAAGGCAAATCCCTTGGGGTAATTTGGCTTGGTTTCCAACTTTGAAATTCTCCTGTAAGCGTTTTAGAAATGGGCCTAATCCTGGAGTCATGGGCTTGAGAGGAATGTGAAGGTGAAATTCTTCAGCCTTTAACAGAAGCAATAGGACTTGAATGATCATAATGCTTGCTTTTGACCTTAATGTCATCTCAAAAAAGGAAAGAAACAACCTCTCAGCCTCAAATAAATAAAATTCAGTAGGTAGATGTTTATCTCTTCTGGAAACACTGGAAAAACCTCGTTTTTCTCTGTGGCTGTGATTGTCCCCACCTTTGCCATTCCTCCCTAATCACATGCATACCCCCAGCTCCTGGCCTCTCTGGAGGTTTGCATGGGAAGATCTCTGTTGCTTAGGAATTAATCGGCTTCTGCTGGCTGTCCTTCCTCCACCTGAAGTTCTCAGGTGATCTCTTCCTCTTGCGTCACCCCTAAGAATTCAGATGTCAGAAAGAGCCTTGCCCTGAGGAATTTAGAGCTCAGTGAAGAGCCCTTCCTGCAGGTCCC
This sequence comes from Motacilla alba alba, assembly GCF_015832195.1. Taxonomy (NCBI): domain Eukaryota; kingdom Metazoa; phylum Chordata; class Aves; order Passeriformes; family Motacillidae; genus Motacilla; species Motacilla alba. Next base: position 14,225,742 of record NC_052025.1, on the reverse strand, counting down.
TGGGGAAAGCCCCAGGTTTCTCAGCTGGCTGCTCTCCAAGCACACAGGGATGCTGGAGGGGAACAGGCACAGGGCTTTTCTTGGGATGTCCCAGTGCTCAGACTCCTTCTCCCACACTGGGGAATCTGCTCCAGCAGAAAAATGATGTGTCAAAAGGAGCATGGGTGTTGACCTGGCTGACCCTTGGCCCAGCAAGCAGCAGATGTGTGGCTAATGGCAACTCAGGGGTGAGCAAAACCTCATAGTGACAACTGTTTAGAGCTGGCATAAAGCAGTTGTTGAAACCTTACTAGAGATGAAATTCCTCACTGGATGAGGGCTTGGCAGCGACCTGTAGAAGAGCACCTCTAAAATTTAGCTGTGTCTTCCCAGCACTGGTCAGTGTCAGGTTTCCCTGGATGATCCAAGATCAAAAGGCTGTTTGAGATTTTCTGTGAGGCTGTGACTCTCACTGAAGGAGCATTTTTTTTCACCTGTGGCACCGACCACTTGGGATCTGATGGGTTGTCTGTGATCTCTAGCAACCTCTAGTGCTAAATGCATGTGCTGTAGGCTTGCATCCCTTGTATTTTTGTTTTGGTGGGGCTGAGAATGATTGTTTGAAATTGCTAGGAAGAAATTGAATGTATCAGGGAATGTGTGGTGAATTTCTCAGAATACTTTTCTTCATCTAAACCCCTTTGTTTAGATTTCTAGGCAGACATTAAATTCTGCTGTCTTTATTTTCTGTTTGTAGAAATGCCAGAACCTATTAATTTATCTAAAGCATATTATTTCTTATTATTTATGCATAGAACACACAAAAGTTAAATTGGCATCAGCATGTCACAGCTTTCCATGGCTTAACTCTTTCTAATCCTAAACATGCTATGGAAGAAGTGCATGTGCCCTTAGTTGTAATTAATGAAGTGTATATTAGAAAACCTGTCAGGGGATTTTGATTACTTTTCATTAAGTTTTTATTTTTATTTTGCTACCAGCTAGCCCTTTTCAGTGCTCTGCTGAATGACAGTCAGGTCTTGAAGAAGGCAGGCAATGTCTGACAGGGAGATTAGCCACAATTGCAGGAGTACGGGAAAGAGGAGATAGCAACAGTGTGAGGCTGGGTTTGCAAGAGGTGAATCACCACTTGCATAGGTGTAGATAGGTAGATAGGCACTTGAAAACCCTACCTGCACGTGGAACTGCGGGTAGTGCCTTTGCTTGATTGCTGTGTTGGTGCCTGGGTAGTGCCCACAGTCCTGTTGACACTCAGGTGCTGTTGCACAAGTGGCCATTTACAGGTGCACTGGGAGAAGGGTGTGCCCTGACAATTAGTTAGCTTTAACTTCTTATTTTTCCTTCACTGAGCAAAAAGCTGTACATGCTTGGGGTAGGTAAGGAGGGGGAGGGTGTTCTGTTGGGTGAAAACTGTTGTCACTGCTGTAAATAAAGATCCTTTGCTTCAGGGGATGGTTGGGGAATAAGTCCCTGATGTGCTGGCAGGTACGTCAGCAAAGTTGCCCAATAGCCTGGTGTACCTGCTGTAGGATTTGGTAAGTGACGGTAGCTTCATGTAATTTGTTTTTGTTTTTTTGAGGATGCCTAGCAGCTGGTAGTGAAGTCATCCCAGTGCTAGTTGGGTCACTGGTTGTAACTCTTGATTAACGGGGAGGAGTGTGCTTTGCAGAGAAAATAATGAGTAGGTCTTATTGTGGCCACTTCCAACCCGTGTGTGAAACACATGGGAGGATGCAGGCACCTCCAGGATTTCACTTTGCTGTGTAAATGCAGAGCTAGTAACAGGCTCAGGTAATCTCAGGTTGTATTTGATGCCAGACTTTGAGACAGAGGTTATACGAGCATTTTCTGACTTGTTGCAGGGTTTTTTTTGCTATTGGCAAAAGCTTACTTCCTCCCCTGGCATGCACTTAGAGTTACATGCCCTGGACTCTTTGGGTACTGGGAAAATTTGTGCCATGTGCCAATGCTATTTGATAATGTCCCTTGCTTTTCTACTCATAATACACTGCCCTGCTGTGATCTGCCTCTTTAAAGAGGAATTTGTTGCAGGTGTCTGCATTTGTAAAGGGGGGGGGGAAACTGGCAGCTGAATGAAAACAGTCCTTTTGTTTAGAGGGAGGGAAAAGAGAAGTTGAGCTATACGAAAGCAAATCTGGCAACCTGCTGAAGGGTTTGCAGGGTAAAAGATGCTCTGTGGTTGCATGCTGGTTGTTTCCAGCCATCTGCCTTGATGTAGTAAATGCAGATCTGTTGCAGCTGCAAATGGCTTGTAAGAGTACCCTGTGCTTCCTTCTGCCTTGGCAAAAGTGAGCAAGAATGCTAACACATGGAGATGAACAGTTGCTATTGTGGATTTTAATAGAATGAATAGCGTTTTTTACAGGTGTAGAGGAATACAAGTATGGCATTTTTCTATTAGGAATAGTGACATACTAGTGACATTTTAAAGGGTTTCTAGATAAGGCACAGCATCTCTTCTTGAGGCTTTTGTTTGAACAAGCACGTGCAAATGTTGGCAAGCAGCTTCCCAGCTGATGCTATCACTCTTTCTTCCCCATTGCAATTTTGGTTCTGTCAATTTTCTTATGAGCCCCTTGATATTGGCCCCTAGATTGGCCATGGCACTTAACTGCTTTTTGAAATCTAAATAATACTTCTCAGCCCTGATGCTGATAGAGTGCTTTTCATCGGAGCACTTTACCAAAAAAAATAAAAGCTAAAATAAGCCTGCTAAGCTGCAATTTGGTATTGTGTTTATTGACATGAAGGGTCAATAGATTCTAAAAGAATATTTCAAACCAAATGGTTTCTCCCTTAAGCTATGTAAGTGCTATGAATAGAAATCAATACTATCTGGAAGTATTTGAGCTTATTTAGTAATAAACTCCAGTCAGAAGTCTTGAGGGAGGAGCACTCTCTTCCATACGAACAGTTCATGCTGAGTGCTCATCAGATACCTAAATTACCTTATTTGCTGTCAGTTCATGGGTGATAACTCTGTTAAAGCTGTGCTCGTAGTACTTCCTTAAATCAGGCTGCAGCTGGGAGTTAACTCACATGGCACAATACAAAAGTCACTCCAGCTGTCAGCTGAACAGGTTTCACTGGAGTTATGTCATCTCTGAGCAATGGAGTGTTCATGGTGGGAGGAGCAAGCACTACTTGTGCGATACAAGTGGTTGCTAGGACAGGCTTCAGATAAATCCTTTTGAGTTTGAATGTGAGTTTGGGAAAAGGGCTGACTTTGCTTTGGGCATCTCTTCTCCTGGATGTGAATGACTGGTGCTCAGAAACTGAGCCTCACCTTCATCCTTGAGCTTCTGGTGCACGGGAGGCAGGAAGGGTGTGTTTGAGTGGGTCTCACGTGCTTGGAGCGAGATGATGGCTCTGGGAAAATGGGATGTGCACTAGGCAAGTCTGCAGCCTGAACGCTGAATTGTTGGAGCTGTTGTGTAACCCACCCATAATCTGAGTGCTGTGTTGCAGGTTTTTGTTGCATCATTAAGCCTTCTCTTTCATTACTGGTTTAGGACCATTATACAGATCTCCTAATTCATATAATTAAGTGCTGGGCAGTGACATGTTGATTTGAGCAGTGAAGTGACTTAATGTTATGGATGCTTGGCAGAGCCAGGCAGCAGCAGGCGGGGATGGAGACAGCTTTTGAAGAAAGGGGGAACGTCACTGCTGCTTGGGTGGAGAGGTGATACCATCCAGATTACAGACTGTGCTGGCAGCCATCTCTAAAGCCTTGGACAAGTCATTTTCTGTCCCTTTGTATCCCCTCCCAGCGTTTTTCTGTTTAACATTGTGACCGAGGGATTCTTGCTGCATCCATGGGCTCAGCACAGAGAGACCTTGGGCTCAGGAGGAGCTGCAGTGGGACACAAGAATATAGATTTGTTCTTTGTATTTTATACCAAGATATCTCCTTAACATGTAGGAGAAAACCTTGTTTTAGTGCGTCAGTGTATGTTACATGCTGGTGTTTGGCTTCAGCATGTATGTGTTCGCATCCTTGTCACAAGGCTTCTAAGTAAAGTAAAAATTTATTTATTTGAGTATTTTTGTAAACTGTGTGGAAATGAAGAAGAAAATCAGTTTTGTACATGGGGAAAGTCAGATTAAACAAGTGAGTTGTGTAGGCTTCACGGCTGGAGCAGGAATGCCTTGCACTGATGGTGAGATTGATTTCCTTCTGTGGTGATGGAGCTCAATTACCTTATTTAGCTCCATTTTACATACAGGAACTGAGAAACAGGCCACATTGACTGGGACAGTTTTGAACAATGAAAGCATGGGGATAATTTCATAACCTTGATACCATGACCTAGCTTTGAGCAGGGTGATGGACCAGGCAAGCCTTCAAACTGAAATTTTTTGCATGAATCTTATTTCCAACCACTCTGCCTTCTCTCAGGGTCCGTATCCTGTTCTGGGAGTGACATGTCATCTTCCCAGGAAATTTCTGGCATGTCCTGTCACAACCTGCACCCAGTATTTCAAAGAAAATAGGCCCATTCCTTTAAGTGGGGAGCTGTGGTTGAGTGGCATTTTCCTGTGCCTTTGAGGCATTGTCTTGGTAGCTCTTGATGATGGCCATGCTGAAGTAGTCCTTGCCTTCACTGTTTGTGCTTCCTCTGTTTCCTGCTCTTCTGAAGGGGGTTTGTTTTGGGCTTTGTCCCATTCTAGCAAGAGGTACAACTCATAGAGACTGTCACCTGAATATCATGGTAGAGGAGAGAGGAAGGAGAAGAATCTGTTGCAGAATTAAAAGTTTTTAAAAAAAGATTGTTTTAGAAGTGTCTGAGGGCTTGAGATATTATTGCAGCTTGCTGCTGTTTGCTTTGTTTTTTAGCTGATCAGTGTGATACTGGTTCCCAGTAGGAAGGAGAGTAGTGGTCTTGGCCATGGTGGTTCAGTGAAGTGTTAATCCCTTGCACAGATCTTAAACTGTCCACAAGTTAAGTTTTAATATCTCCCACAGACAGTCAACCATGATGGTCTTGTGGAAACAGTTTGAAGTCCTTATCTCAATCCTGATGTGGTTTATCAAACCTGTCTGGAAAGAAGCAGTTGCTATTTAGGATGAACACGATGACAGGCTGCAGTTAAAGAAGAACAAATTACAGGACCAGGTCCTGCTTTTATTAGTAAAAACAAATGGGTAACAAAAGCATTATTCATTGCAGTTTCTCTTTTGTTCAGTTTTGAAGGCTGAGACCTTGTGTACCTTTGAAGAGCACTTGGTGCAGGACTATGCTCTTAGAGGTGAGGGGCTTTTCACTGCTTGCAGAGTCCTCATGTCACCTCATCTTCTCCTGGGGAAACAGGTTGCTGTGTGTGATTGCTCAAGAGGTGTCTGTGAGCCCAGGTTGCTGTCCAGAGGGAAGGGAGAGAGCCATAGAGCATCAGCAGTCTCTTTGTTTTGCTGCTTTATTGTGATTGGTGGTGGAATTAAAAAACTTCAAGCTTCTTCAAAAATTCAAACTTCATTCAGTTTTGTGCAGGTCTCCCAAGTTCTAGAGAGAAAAATTGTGTCTGTCGAGGGCTAGAGTGAGCAGAAGAGTGCTCTTGGTGTGTTGCTTCCTTGCTTCCCTTTTACTCCTTTTACTCCATGAGGCTATTTCTCTTTACATGTTCAAGACAACACTGTCAAGAGTGTTTGGGTTTCAAAAGTTAACTTACTGTATATGAAGGAATATTTATCTCCCATCTCTTGGTAATCAGGATTGATGGGACTGCAGTTAACATCTTAATATTATTGCTTGCTTTGCAATGTGTAGAGACATGTGAAATATGGATATGCTTTACTTTCTATTGTTTTAAAATTCTTGGCTTTTCTTCATCCAGTATGCCAAGTCAGATGCTGCTGTCTAAACAAAACCCATCATTTACTTCCAGTGGAATGTTTTGTGTGTGTCAAAATGTGATGAGCTGCAATCTGCCCTCCACTCTTTATGGTACAAATGTAGCTTGATGCAATGGCTAGAGGATCACGCTGTATTTACACTTGTCCAAAGCAATGCAGATTTTAGGCAAATGTTTTTTTCTTCCATTTATATAGGATCATAGAATTGTATAGCTTAGAAAAGACCTTTAAGGTCATCAAGTCCAACCATTACCTAGCTCTGCCAAGGCCACCACTGAACCATGTCCCTAAGTGCTACTTCTGCATGTCTTTTAAACTCCTCAAGGGATAGTGACTCCACCAATTCCTTGGGTAGATGTTCCAGTGCTTGACCAACCTTTGGTGGAGAAGTTTTTCCTCATGTGCAATCTGAGCTTCCCCTGGCACAACTTGAAGCAGTTTCCTCTTGTCCTGTTGTTTGTTACGTTGGAGAAGAGGCTGACCCCAACCCGGCCCCTCGATCCAGCCTTTCCAGATCCCTCTGCAGAGCCTTCCTGCCCTCCAGCACATCAACACTCCTGCCCATCTTGGTGTCATCTACAAACTGACTGAGAGTGCTCTCGATCCCCTCATCCAGTTGAGGGTGTTAAACAGGACTGGCCCCTGCACTGAGCCCTGGGGAACACCAGTTGTGACTGGCTGCCGACTGGATTTCCCTCCATTCACCACCATGTGCTGGGCCCAGCAATCCAGACAGTTTTTAACTGAGTTAAAAACTATATCAGTGAGCAGCAGAATCATACACTCATCCAAGCCCTGAGCAGCCAATTTCTCCAGGAGAATGCTGTGGAACAAGGTGTCAAAGGCTTTCCTAAAGTCTAGGCAGACAACATCTGCACCTTTTCCTTCATCTACTAAACTGGTCACCTTGTCATAGGAGGAGATCAGGTTAGTCAAGCAGGACCTGCCTTTCCTAAACCCATGCTGGCTGGGTGTGATCCTCTGGTTGTCCAAGGAGTGTGTCCAGATTCCCTTCCCTAAGGAATTAGGAAATACAGTTCTGACTTCTGGAAAGAGCCAGTCTCTCCTGGGAGATGCAGTAGAAGCAGGAAAAGGATGTCCTGTAACAAGAATATCATGGTATGCAATTATAGGCTGTGTATTAAGAGCAAAAGATTGTAGCACATGCAGTTGTACAACCAGCAATTTGGGAGATGAGGAGGAAAAGCAATGCTTTCCTTGATAGCATTTTATATGAAATTGTGAGGAGGTTTTATAGCAGGCAACAGCCAAAAGTCAGAAAATCCCCAGAGGTTTGTTTGGATGCTGGGGACTGGCTGTGCTTGGGTGTCTTGGCTATGAAAATGTTCCAGCTGTATCAAATAATCCCAAATAATCAGCTGTCCATCTCCCAAACCATTAGTTTTCTCATCTTGGTGCTGCTTTTTGAATTTGTTGAAAGGTTTGCAATGTCAATTACAACCAGATGGTGAGATAACTCTTTCGATGTGTCAGAGTGCTCAAATGGCAGAGCAACAAAACATGGAACACGGAACACTTCTCAGAAAAATAAAATAGGTTTGGGTTCAGGGAAATTAGAGCAAATTTGAGGAGTGGTTTCCTCTGTGCTGGACACTGGGGAGTGTTTGGGAAGGGTGGGAGTTTGCTGGGGAGGAATCAGCAAAGTAACTGGAAACCCTGAGGTCCACATGTTGGGACTCTACCAAGCATGTTTAAGAGTCCCAACTGATTCCTCTCAAATAGATTATCAACACAGAATAATTTCTTTTTTTTTTTTTTTCTGTGTTATTCACTGTCATTCATTTTATTTAGAAATATAACAAGACTACCTTTTGATGCTTTTCTCCTCTACCTCATGAGGATGTATCAGGTACACATCACCTATAAGCTATTGGGCTTTTTTGGTAAAATTACTCTTATAGCAATTGTATATATAATCCAAAGAGTCAGTTAATGTTGTCTTCTTAAAATTGTAAGTAGCTGTAACACTCTCCTTAAATTTTCTTTTCCTCTCCATAAAGAGTGTTTCAGTAATTAATCAGTGCCCTGGGTAATTTCTGCTTTAGCTGTCTCAGTGGGGAGGGAGCAAGACCATAAACAGTCTGCTATAAAATAATTGTGTCCTAACAAAAGAGATGGGTTTTCCCTTCTATTTGTATTAAACTCAAGCAAAATAGGATGTGTAAGGGCAGGTGTCATTTACTTTAGTGAGCACTGTGGGATATCATGACTGTAGGCCCTTTTAAGGGAGAAATTGTCCAGAGTTACAGGCTATTTGGAATATATAGAAACCAAATTGCTTTTTATAAAGCTACTGTATATCATCATTTTCTTGGGATAATACTGAGCAGTTTTTCATTTGTAAAGCAGTATGAGTTCACCCATGAAACATAAATTTTAAACTCCATCTTTTTAAGATTCGGAAAACAGGAGCTATGTCAGTGTTTGTCAACACTTTGTAATGATTTCCCAGTAAAGAAGGAGGAGGAGGAGGAGAAATCCCCATGGGGAAATCCTTCTGAAATGGGTGTGCTTAGGCATGCAGGAGTTGTCCTATAATGATTTCATGGGAAGCAGAAATCGGTTCTTTGGGGAATTAGTACTTTGATGTGGACAACCTTACTGATTGTGCAGGCCCTTTACATGCAGAATTAAAATATATAAGACTTTTTAATGTTACTTTCTTCTTCTTGTAGCAATCTAAAAACTCCCACAGGATAAAACCAGACAAAAAAGAGTGAGGAAGAATTTTATGATCTATGCTAGTTTTTCATTGCTAGGCCAGTTTATTTTCTCCAGTTGCTAATACTTTCCAGGTCCTGAGCATCCAAGTGAGCTTTCCATACACACACCCTCATTCCTTAGTGGAGATGAGGAAAAACCTGCAGTGATTCACAGCATGCTCACTGTCTACCCTGGCAATGTTTGCCATATCCACAGTCCTTGTTGGTTCAACGGGACAGCAGCAAACCCTGCTTTCTCTGCCAAAATATACAAATAGACTCTTAAAACCAAGTTATCAGTGTCTCAGAAATGAGTGAAACTGCTCTATTGTTGTTGCATGTGCCTTGGAAAGAGCTGTTCCTTGGAGATCAACACAGGATGGCAAATAGTTAATCATTGCTTTATCAAACAGTAACTATCTCCTCAACTGAGGTCCTGAAAATAACACTACAAAAATGCCAGAGGAAAGTTCCAGTCTGCTTGTTTGTGACTGCGAGGGTGGTTTTTACTGGTTAATGAATCCAAAGAGTGTTTGTATGCCGTTAACTGGGATTTAAGAGTTCAGGTAATTCCACTTTCAGCTTCAGTAGTTTGGCATAAGAATGTAATTCAGAAATGTGTGACATGGCAATGAAGGAATTCATGCACAATCTGCGTACTTTAAGAGGATGAAATTTTTTCTGGTTTTCCACTTTGGTCTATATCTAAATAAACATACTTGTAGTAAAGCACAGTACCCTGTAGTGCCTTGCAAAATACTCTCCCCGTTTCTCAGCAGAATTGATAAAAGAGACTTTTAGCTGTTAATCTTAAGAAAAAGTATTGTGTAAAACCGACATTGAGGTATTCAGGTGATGCAGGTCTTGTGTAGATGGAGTGAGATTTGTTGTGCAGTGCCTCACCTTCCAGTCCTGTACTCTCCCCAGCTAATTCACACAGTACAATTGATTTCCCAGCTGGTAACTAGTTTTGCCATTGTTGCTTCTATGCTTGTAATTGCACTTTGAGGTTGGCAGGTTGGCTCAGGCTGTGAGATTCGCAGATGATGCATGTTTTCCCAACACGAAGAGTGCAGGGGCAGAGTGTCTCTCTGGTAGAACAGGAGGAGGCAGTAGGTGTGTTGTGCTTGTGTTTGGTGCTGTTTGTGTGCAGCCACAACCTTTCCTGGTGTGGTAACCAAATGATGGTCTGAGATACCCTGATAACTTTGACTTAGCTAATAAAATCTCCCACACAGCATTTAATAAACTATAGCCCAACCTCGGCTTTTTCACCTTTTGACATTTGATTCACTTTAACTGCTCTTTCTAGATATGCTGTGGAGACTATCCCTGTGGATGAATCTACTGAGAAGATTTTGCCCCAGAGCAGGAAATCAGTCTGTGGAAAATTGCAGGCAACCCAGAAGGGTTTGGCAGAGATGTCCTGGTAGATTTGTGCTTCATCTGCTGGTCACCATCTGCCATCATCTACCTTTGTTCTTGTTGAAACACCTTGGTGTAATGGACTCCACAAAGAGTTTGATGGAGTCTGTCTGGAGAGGCTGTGTTGGTGGATGCAAAGGACTTAAGGCCAGCTTAGTTGTTTGGGATACGGTGATGGACAGCAGATCAACAGCTTTGGGGATAAACCAAATAGCAGGACAGCAGCAAATACAACTCAGCAGCGCAGTTATTCTTAGGTGGTGCCAGATGCCCATGTGTGTCTATAAATAGCCCTATCCATAATGTGGCCATTGTCCTGTGTGTGCTCATGGAACCACATGGGACTGCTGCAGGAAGCAACACATACCTCCCACATGGCTAGCAAGGGAGAGGATGGTTTCCATACCCCCTGGTGAAGGTGTTGCAGTGCCACTTTGGGTATTGGGACTGCTCTCATCCATGCTGACCCTTGCACCTGGTGACTCTTTCTTCTTCTTCCCCCTTCTAGGAGCTGAGTGTTGTGACCTGCCCTGCTTCTCCCTGCTCGGTGTGGGAACAACCTGAGGAAGATCTTGGAGCCACCTGTACTGCTTCATGCAGTTAAAGTAAGGTTAAATGTTTCGGCGGCTCTTTTAGGTATACACCAGGATTGAGATGAGGGGTTTGGGAGAATGGGTTTGCCCATTGTCGAGCCATTTGTCTAACTTAGCCTTGACAGGAGGAGGGGATGCTGATATCAAAGCAATTACAATAATATAAACAAATTCAACAAGTTATTTTGTCATAAAATGCAGTCTCTTTGTGGAGGGGTTAGAAAAGGGATACGTGGTGTTACCTCGTGTATCAACCAGATGCCACGGTATAAAATAGCACTTAACACTGAAAACTTCAGCTGTTTTTCCCTAATATTATAAGATGGAGCTTTCGTGTCCCTGGGGCAGGCAGGCATATGGTTACAGCCCCAGGATTTCCTCGGGAGCTGGCTGGGATCAGAGCTGAGGTGCCTCCTGGTTGGCACAGTGGCTGTCGGTCTGTCTGCCCCGGAGCAGTCGTGGTGTTGAGGCTTCTGGGTTTGTTGTTCAGCTAACACCCGCTTCTTGGTGTGGTGAACCAGATCACAGGATGGATCTGACCTAAAAGCGAGTATATGGTTATTGCAATGCTGACAGGAGCTGTTTTGACTCATGGAGTTACACCCTTTCTCTCCAAAAAGACTTGAATGTGCAAAAACTGTTAGCCTGAAGCAAAGAAACTGCCAGAGTCTTGCCTGGAAATGGGTGCTTGCTGTGTGTGAGCTCTGTCAAGGAAAACCACGGCAAGCTGCCTCTTTTCTCCTCCCACTGTCCCTAACCTGTTTACCTTCTGCAGTGCCTCGTATTTTCCATGGTCTTGCCTACAAGACCAGTGCTTTAACGAGACTGAGTCCAAATCGTTTGGTGTTACTGAGCTGTGGCAACAGCTGGGTGGATTTGTCATAAACTGTTGTTACTTGTAGAGAGACAAGTATGTATCGTAATTATTTGAGTTTTCCTTTTTTCAGTGGGGTTGAGCAGTGGAATTATACCTATTTTCAGACCTTGAGAAAGAAATGAAGTCCTTGGCACAATTATGAATGGAACCTGCTTTATCAGGAATAAATAAGTGGCTTGCTGAGAGCTGTCCTCCAAGTTCATCCTGTTTAAAGGAGGAATGCACGGCACCAGCTGCAGAGAAGCAATTTGTGGCTTGATTTGTCATAGTATTTCTTAACTTTCTGCTAATTTGGGGTGTGTGGTGAGTTGCAGCAAGCTGTGCTCACTGCTGCGGAAGATTCCAGACCCTTTTTGGGGGTGATGAAGGGGGATGACTTTTTACACTCAGCTACAGCAGTGAAATCTCTGGGGAGGCCCAGCATGGGCAGCCAGAGCTTTCTCACCTGGAGTCCTGCCTGGGAACCAGCCTCTGCTTCACGTCTGATTTCTGGGTGTGCCTCCTCTGAAGGATCTGGGAAAAAAAGAAGGGCTAATTTGGAGTTCAGGAGCAGCATTCTCATACCCTTTCCTTTTTCTACCTGCTGGTCTAGTATTTCCATAATTGTGTTTATAATGACAATCTTTTCATTTCATTCATGAAGTGGTTACTGCTTAATGAACTTCATGTTAATGAGCTCTGTAACATTTAAAATAGCTGCATAACTTGAAAAAAAGAAAAAAGCCATCAGCAGTGAAGGGACGGATTTCCACTCCCCGAGCTTAATCCTGTGTTATAACATAATTGTGGAGAGTTGCCTGGCTGGGAACAGCTGCACAGCGTGGGCTCTCGCTCCGTGTCCCTGAGCTGGGGTAATAAATGATTTACTGGGGAGGCTGGGACCTGTGGGCACTTAACCCATTCATTTCCTGAGGGACAAACCTGAAAGGTCACTTTGTAAAGGCAGTGGAAAGAAACAGTTCTAAGTGTCTGCAAAATGTGGGGTTTTGCATGTGAGCGTGCTGCAGAAAGGCTCAGTTGCAGAAGGTGGAACTGGGTACAAACTGTGCTTGCTTGGGTTTTCATTATTTGATGCTTTAATTTATTTAAAAATGGGGCTTGAATGAGTGCTCTATCTTTTCTGGGCTAAGGATGTAATATTTTTGGTTGCTTGGGGTTTTACTTCCTGTGGGATATTCCCAGTGCAATAGAGTGTTCTGGGAGCAGAGCTCTCATTTTCCTTGCAGGGAATGCCACCCCAAGTGACTCCATCATTGCAGTTGCTAAGTGAATGATGAGCATTTTTTAAGCCTGTTGTGCCTCAGAAAGGATGTTTCAGCAAAATGACCGTGTTCTCTCATGGCCTAAAGTGTATGTTTAGAGAAGAACATTTTCCCATAGTTTTGTGAGTTGAAAGAAGAGGAGCAATCATGAAGACACAATTTGTAATTTTGCAATGTCAGATGTGGTCGTGCTGTGCCACAAGGAGTGAGGTTAGCACAGGTACTCCTGTAGGAAACCTGAAGTTTCTGATGAGATTTTCTTCTTCTGGACTGAAGTGTTAGCCAGGCTTTTCCTGAGTAAGTCTGTGGTGCCTGGGGCCACAGTGGCAGCATTTGCAAAATGGAGCCTAAAGGGAAAAGTGAGTCTGATGTATTCTTCAGAGAAGAAAAGCACATTAAAATGTTGGGCACTGAAGCTTCTTAGACCAAAATGCAAGCGGAAACATGTCTTGCGTCTTGGTCTTGATGCCATTTTTTTCTGACTCGACCTGTGGCTAGAACTCTCTGCTGTGGAGAGTTAAGGTTGGTGCATGCCTTTATTAAAATATGCATTGGGTAACTACCTGGTTTGTAAATGCTAGGAAATATTTAATATTTGTCAGCTTTAAAGTGTGTGATGTTTTGGGCATCGTGGGTTGTTTTCTACTGCAAGCCTGTGTTTTTGGGAATGCAGTACAAGTGCTGTGGTTTGGGAAGCACAGAAAGAAGCAGGCCTTTACTGCTTAGCTCTAGGGCTTGGGGATGTTTCTTTTACTGAAACCATCATTGCTCAGCATAGTTCCTAAAACAGCACAGCCTGGAGAGTCAGAGAATAATGAAGTGGAGAAGGTTTTAGGACATGTGCTGTAGTAAGAAGTGTAGGAATCAATAGTTAGAGGCTTTACTCACTCCCACTGCGTATGTAAGGCTGTAGGCATCTCCTCTGTTGACAGCTCTCCACTGTGTTTGTCCTTTTATGCACTGGGGTGAAATACTCCCCAAAACCTGTTCTTGCCTCCCTCCATTATTCACCTCATCCCATATAATGCATCTCTGTTTTCAAAGATAACCAGTAACTTGCATGGTGCTTCAGCTGCGCAGTTTGATACCTGGGGATTTTCATGAAGCTCCTGGTTAAACCCCCTAAATCAAGAATCACCCCTGCAAACATGAGCTGGTTCTCATTGAGACCTTCCCCACAGTTTACTGCCAAAACACGTATTCAAACAAGAAAATGTATAGGAAGGTATAAACTGGATTTTGCTCATTTGAGGGGGCAGCTAGAATGTCTGCTAAGGATTTCTGGAAGTTAATATTTGAGCCTGAGATAAAAGTCTCATGCATACGTGAAACAGCTGCCCCAGAACCTGTTGGAGGACTTAATTTGAGTATAAACATATGTGTGCTCTTGCGTACATGCTGCTCTTTAATTCAAGTCGACTGTTAGGTCTTAACTTTATTAGGATGTAGCTACTTGAACTGAAGATGTGGTCTGTGATTTTTATTTTATTATAGAAGCATGATGCCTCCTTTTGAAACGTTGTTTGGATTTTACAAATCGGTATCTTAAGTACTGTTTGCCTTTAGTAATATATTAGAGGAAAAAATTTACAAGTGAGGGCAGGGTTATATCAGATTACAAGAGAATTGCTTGACAGTATGTGTGTACTGTAAAATGAGAAATTAATCACCCTGTGTTGATGACCAATGGACATTTACAAAAGGCTGGTCTTTCTGTAGCACAAATAGATTCCGGAAACAGGAAAGAGGCTTATGACAAGAGGATGAGATCAGTTTGTATAATTAGAGCTGGCTAATAATCCTTTTTTACTCTCTGTTTTTCCAACTTTTACAGTACCTTTCTTTATTTGAAATTGGGCATATGAACTGTAAAGAGATAGCTGCTGTGATTTGAGTTCTGTAGGTTTGCTTTTTGTACCTACTAATAGGTGAAGGGATGGAGCAGGGAAACACATTTGAGAGGGATCTCTGCCTTCCCCTACATGGGGGAAGCGCTGCTTTTAACCCAACATTGCATCATATCTTCCCAGGTTTTGGGCAGGAATTCAGTAATCCAGGTGATTATCTTTTTGACGATTATGAGATTGAAATGGTCCAAAAGAAGAAACTTAATGTTGAGACTAAGGGTGTTTGGCTCTGGAGTAAGACAGGGCTGGCAAAGCTGAGTTAGGGACTTACGATAGCATGGTAAAGGTTTAAACTTATTTTTTATGTGTGTGTGTGTATCTGCTTGCCTGTATCTTAGCTTTGTGTTACACTTCATTATTTTGGGAAAGGTAATAAGAAAGGTTTGGGGGAGTGGGTGCAGCCCTTGGGCAGCCCAGCTCCCAGCCCAGGAACAGTGTGGTGCCAGTTCCTGCTGCCAGGAAGCTGAGCTACATTAAGCAAAGCAAGTTAATCTATATCCAGGGCATTTTATTAAATCATCAGTCAATTAAATTGGTGACGCTCTGTTAGCTTGTGTTGCAGTGAGGCTCCAGCCCCTCTGCAAGTGGCTCAGCTCTACAACTCCCCCACTGCCGCTTGATGGGCTCTTGTACATGCATGCCACAGTACTGTGGTTTCCAACACTGTAAAGAAAAAATCCAACCGATTTTAGGCAGATTTTGCACTTAAATATGTTCTTTAAATTACTTTTTTTTTTCTGCAGGGAGAAGATCGTTGTAGGTTTTTCTTTTTGTGAAAGGAATCTCTGTGTGTCTGGTTTTCCTGAGAGTGGCTTGCTGGTTTACCTCTGTGCTTTTGGAGGAGAGTGATGATAGATCCAGAACAACACAAAACATCTTTAAACCTTCTTTTCATCCCTCCCTCGTACCCAAGAAACTCCTGAATGGCAGCATATGTTTTTGTTTGCTTCCCAGTACAGAGCTGGGAAGCAGTATCACCTGTGGAAATGCTGCATGAGGGATGAATTTTTATTCCTAAGCAATCCATTTAGTGAGAAAACATCATGTTCAGCGAGTTACATTAATTCAGGTGATTGTACACAAATATCTGGAGGTTGTGTAGTTCTAGGCTCAGCTGTGGTACTAAGCACAATGCTGCAGTATGCTGGTAACTTGTTTGGTGCTTTGTGTTTGAGATACGGTTTCTTGTTTCTTCAGCTCCTCTCCTTTCCAGGGTCAATGACTTTTGCTGGTGGTATCACTTCCCTGTGTGTCTGCAAAATAAATTTGGGATGAGTTACTTCTCCTGATGTGTCCAGCCTCCTGTTTCTGACCAGATATACAAAATCATGCATTATTACAGCTCCAGAGAAAGTTGTTCTGCATTTGGTATTATGATGCTTGTCTTAGGGTTTATTTTAGACACTGAAAGTGCAGCTACTCTATTTATACAAATTTCTCCATGCACATTCTTGAAGAACTGGGCTATGGGTTTATTTTTTCTGTCGAAGCTGTTTGTAGGTTTTGTCCTGGTTTTTCTAGTCTCCTTTCACATGGGTTTTAAGGACAGGGCAATAGTACACTGATTACACTGATTAGAAAGCTCATTCATTTTATGAATGGTGAGTTCTGGTGTTCTTTCAGTGTTGAATGAAACTCGTGGAACAGAGAGTGTGAACAAACCCACGTCTTGCCTAATACCACAAGGTGAGAGTAACTTACTGCAGGTCTCAACTTTGCAGGAATATAGCCAGGAAAAAGACCACACAAGAAAATATAAGTAATAAAACCAACATCAAGTCATTGTTTCTTTCCATTTTCAGAGTTTTTGCTAAAGGTGAAAAAAAACCCAAAAAAACCAACAAACCCCCAACTAAACCAAGACAAACCCCAAACTAAACCAAAAAGAGCTTTTTTTCAAAGAACTGTGTTATAAAAAAAAGAAAAAAGAGAGGAGGCTGATGATGGGTAATACAACACAATAAAGGTCATATACCACTCGGAATAAAATGGGAATATTCCAGCTTAGCAATTCCCCTGACACTAGGGGAGAACAATAAACTTGTGAAAGACATTGCTATTTTAGTTCTCTTTGCATGAAATCATGGCTCCAGCAGGAATTCCTCTGTATATGGGCAGTTGATCTCCTCTCTGCTCCCCTCACTTACCACTTCCCCATCTTTATTTATCTTGTGTAGTTTAGAGCAGCAGCTCTGTAGGGCCTGAAACCCAATCCTCTTGATATTTCCAAGTACTTCATAAATTAACATTTTGTACAACCAGGAGTGCCTTTGAGGACACTGTGCTTTGTTGAATGAGAAGTGATGTGGTTTTGGAATCTTGGTTTTATTTTTGTAGTGTATAGAAGGAAGTGATGCAGCTCAGCAAGGGAGGTGAATGTGTGCTCCCAGGAAGTCCTGGGATTTCTTTAAACTCTTTCACAACTTCTGGGCTATTTGCCTAAAGGGTTGTCTATAAGGCAGGTTGCCCCACTGTGGGTTATTGGTGCCCCTATTCAAAGAAATACATAAAATAAATTCTATTTGTCTTGCTCTCTTGCAGATAACTAGCATCAGTAGTGCTTTCCTAATTTCTATAGGATATATGTAGTTTGGACTACCTGGTGAAGTGTTACTCCAGAGCCTTCAAATCAAAATTTAGTCTCTTGAAACCAGTTCTACAGGATAATTTTTACAAAATAAGTTCTGTTGCATCAAAAAAAAGTAAATCCTCCTTTGGCTTTCATCCCAGCAATGCTATGATACTTACAGCTGGAAAGCCATCCTGCTTTCTCTGCATTTCTGTTTATCTGCTAGCATGCTTTCCATGCCATCTGTAACCATCAGATTCTTCATGTGTTTTTTGGCTGTTCTTTCTTGCCTACAACCACAAGCTCTTCATGGCTAAGATCGGGTTAGGTTTTCTTCGGGGTTTGGTTTTTTCTTTGGTACAGCTCAGAGTGCATGGGTAAAGCTTTGCAAATAAGGATCAATGTTTCTAAAAATTAAATGTTAAAATGATAAATGAAAAGGTCAAGCGCTGAGATTCAGGTAAAGTTCAGCTTAAACTTGAAGTATATGTCTAACTGAAGTTTACTTAAAATACCTAAAAACTGAACTTGAAAAGCTTGAAAAAACTCAAACACTCACAATTGAAGTTTGTTTAGTGCATGAGGAGAGGGAAAGGGGTAGGTAGGCTTTCCCAGCTGTATCACCTGGATTAAATACCCCTCATCCTCTTGCTTGTTGCAGTTCTGCTCAGTTGTTGCAGGCAAGAGGGGTTTTATTTCTGCCCATCCTGTAGATCTTCTTACTGATGAAAAAAAATAAAATTGTTAATGGGCAGCTCTTGAGAGTGTCACTGTTTTCTTTCTTGTATACATTCCATATGGAGCCTGGCAGCCAGGAGTGTGTGCTGGGGAGCTCACAGAAGCTGAGCAGTGAAACCAGCATTCGATTTAACCCACTGCCAAAAAGAGCAATCCTGACCAGGGTCTGATGGGAAAATGGAAAAGGCATTTTGGCATTCATGGTGTTCAAGTCCTTCAGCCCTATAGACTGTACGTGGGATGGGTTGGCCTGGAGGAGCACTGACCTCCCTGTCAGATTTGTCCTCATGACACACACTTTGCCTGCAATGCCTAGAAGAAATAAGCCACCTAATTATGGCCAAATTAGTGGTAGCTGGGGGCAGTGAATGAGAAGAGGGTTTATTGCTTTGACACGAGGGGTTTGTATCCCTCCCTGCTGCCTGTGCTTATTTGTAAACTCTTCAGGGCAGAAACTTTGTTTGCATTGACATTTTTACAGCATGTAACCAGTAGGGCCCTAATTCTGGGTGAGGTTTTGGGAACCACAGTATAGCAAATTAATGATTTTCTTTTCCTTTCTTTCCGTGACATATATTACCATACCCAGAGAAATGAAGAGCAGTCATTTGTCCTCATCCATTAAATTTTATGTGAAATAACACAGAAGTTCTCTAGAAAAGACATTAATAGAACTCACTGTATTACTTCTTCAGTGCTTAACAGAGCAGAAAGGTGTCTGTCCCATTTTGGGATGGCTCCAGTAGCTTTCTATTTTACTGACATCTGCAGATTTTTATAATGTCTAAAACCACCTTTGCTTTGAAGAACTTGAACCTGGATTTTCATTTCATGTCCTACTTTCCAGTTTGCAAATACAGGAGATTTCACTGTGTTATCCTAAGGTGGAAAGCCTAATATAATTCTAGAAACCTTGCAGTGTAATTGTCTGGATGTATATGGAGCTTGCGATAAACCTCCCACTGAAATTCAAAAGGTTTAGCTATTTGTGAGAAATACCATAAATATTTTAAGTACAGGCAGCTGCTACTAGAACAGAATCTGTGGGCTGCCATGAGGGTGTGCTGGGTGGGAGCTGGGCAAGGAAGGTGGGATTTACCTGTTCTTGTTAGTTTGGCTTTCAAGACAGTTCATGTGCAGTCCAGATCCTGATCTCACAGTAGGCACAGTTATTCTCACTGCAGTTTTCTATATCTGGTACAGCAAGTTCTTCCTATCCAAAAAGACAGAAATGGCTTTCTGGGGCTCAGAGCAGGCATTGCCTTGAAGGATGTGCTCCTCTAATAATAGAAGAAAACAAAGTTTAGCTGTTTTTTTCCTTTCCCTCCTCATTTTTACACTTGAAGTAGTCCAACTTACTGAGTGTATTAGGATTCCTATGTATCTTGGCTAGGTTATGACCAGTATGATCTGCTTTTTGTTTTTCCTCTTCTTACTGGATTAAAGGTTTTTTTAAACTTTTTTGGAGGCTGCTCCCTGCCTGTCTATTGGTTGGAGAAATTCACTTGTCTAAAAACCTAAATTTAGTCCTTTATTGACTCAGAGAAGTCATTCAGGCTTATCTGTTACTCAGTTTTTCTCCTATGTTTTTGCCAAACAGCTACCTAACAAGATAAAATGAAATATCTTCCAAACCTCCCTGGCTCCTTGCAAACTAAGTTTGCATCCTTAGAAAAATTGGAATGACATGTACATTATGAACCAAGGAATCACTTAGAGTGACTGATGTAAGGGTCAGCCAGTAAAATAAGAGGGGGAAAACATCTTCCTGCAGGAAACATTCCCGTGATTTTTTGACAAGACCCAGTGTTCAGCAGTGTCACCTTATTTCACTGCTGCTACTGTGCATTTCTCTTGCCAAAAAAAAAGCCCAACAAAAACTGTCATGAGTTTGAATTCACAGGGAATTAGTCTATACCAATGAGAAATTCTAAAAATCCATATGTGAAGTGAGCTTGAAAGCTTGGAGTTTTTTTTCAAGCATGATTTGATTTCTATATAATACAATAAGTGTTCTTGTCTAGGTAATGTTTTTATGCTCCTGTTTAGGGCACCCAGGTTCAGAGCAGGAGAGGGAGCCTCAGGTAGGTCATGAGGGAACTTGGCAGATTTTATGCATTTTTTGGTTTTGTTTTTTTCATTTTGAGCTCTCTGTAGGACTGGAATTGCCAGGGGCATGTTTGGGGCACAAGTGAAGATTGTTTTCAGAGCTGTTCTTGGAGCTCACCTGCCCAAATGGCAGCTAGTGCTACTAATCCCCTATTTTCTTAAGTTTTTGTAAGAGCTGAAAATACAGTGAAAACCATCAGGCTGTATACTGTAACTGTTACGGTGTTCTTGCTTTACGAAGGGGAATCTCAAGGTTGAAAACAGGTATGAATTGGACTGGATTTAAAACTGTTGCAAAATACTTCTTCATCCTCTGGCTGCCTCAGAGGACCTTTAGCAGAGGGGCTGTTTTGATGCACAAGCTTGGCAGGTCGCTCTGGTATTTTAAAGCAACTGGCACAAAAACATTTTGTAAAATGAAGAGAGCGTGTGAGGGAGAAAGGCTAGCTGGAATCAGCTAAAAGAACTTAGGCTGTGGTTTAATTTCTGTCTCACTAAAGGCAAACTGTGGGATTTGGAAAGGAGCAAAATATGAACAAGATCCTGCATTTTTGGTGTGAAAAGCAGAATGGTATTTCATCTATTTTAAAAAGAGCTTGAAGTATTTGCAGAGCATTACCAGTTCTGCAGACATGAGTAACAGCAGAAATTCCATTTTTAATTGTTTTGCATTCCTTTATCTTAGGATCCTGGATCTCTTAATACACTCATTAAATGAAAACTTAGAGCTTTTGTTTAGAGTGAATATTTTCTGCTGGAGTGGAGGAACTAATGCAAGAGAAATTCTGGTTCAACTGATTCAAAGCTCAATATAAGAAACTTTCACCAGGTTATAGAGAAATTCCAGGGACAGACCGGAAAGAGGAAAGATTCTTGACTAAAATAGCTTTTGCAGGATGAATAATGGTAGATTTTGATTATGAAAACTGCTAATCAGAATATGAGCATCTTATATTCTGTAAGTTTTTTCCTTTGGAGCATTTTTGATAGTTTGTTTTCTATGTAGTTTTGAAATGTTTTTTAACAAATAATCCAGTGAAAGGGGTAAAAAATGACACCAAATTACCTTGGACAAGGTGGTAGTTGGATTTCTTGAGCAGCAGAGAGAATTGCAAATACTCATAAATGATTTTTCATGGGGGAGTGGGGAAATTGGTGGAAGGATTTCAATTAAGGATTGATAATTGCCATAAAAAGCAGCTATGAAGTGAGGATTGCTAGGAGGAAAGATGAACTGAGATGGACACGAAGGGGAAGAGAAAAAGTGCTTATTGGAAAAAGGAATGTGTGAGTGCTAAAGCAACTTATAGAGAAGTACCTACAGTTTTATGAAAAATAGCTTAAATTTGCTTTTTCTTTTTTTTTTCAGTGTTCTGAGGTCATGAAACTTAATCCACAGCAAGCTCCGTTGTATGTGAGTACCAATTAATACACTTTACTGTTCACACAAAACACTTCCCATCAGCTTTATGGTGATGCTGCTTCTTTTCTCTGCTCCCTAAGGAGTTTATTTGTATTAATTCAGTTGCAGGTGCTCAGTGGTAACGCTCTCAGGTAAGTCACAGAGCTCCTCTGGTTTCCAGCAGACTGTTTTTAGTAGTTTTTGAGGCATGTAATGCTGTCTCTGTGCAGGTATCTCTCACTTCTGTTTTTCTTCCCCAAAATTTGCTGGAGTGCATGGCTGTGCTCGTGTGACTTGATGTGTTGAGAGGTGGTGAGAAGAAACTGCTAGTGTGGAAAACGGGGCATCCCAGTGTGCAGGGCTTGCCCACTGTGATAATATTTTTCTGTTTGGAGTTTTAAACGTGGCAGGGAGGACCTGGAGGCAGCACAGGGCTGGGCTGCAGCAGGGGATGGTTTACGTCAGCCTCTCCGAGCTCATAACCTCCATGAATAAGGAACAAGCTTCCCCTGGCTCTGAATAGCAGCTTTGTTGGAGAACATGGACACTGTCAAATTAGACCTGGATATGTGGGGGTGTGTGAGCATGTGTTAAATCTGTGCCAAAGCTGCCAGCCAGCTCTGTAACTGTTTGCTTTCCACGTTGCCTTGCCATGCTGGGAGCAGGCTGAGCTGCTGCAGCTCGTGGTCCTGCCCACAGACCTCGCCAGCCAGGGCAGAGCTGGATGAGAAGATGGAAAATTTGAAGGGAAAATTGCTTGCAAATGTGGTTTTTAAGGGGAAGGAAGGAGAAACAATCAGGATTGGTGATAGACCTGTATCTTGGAGAGTGATATGTGTTGTCAGTAATGGATCATATTGACCTTTAAGGCCATAGAGGCTTTACATTTTGCCTATCTTTAATTACCAATTAGAAGTTTTCATTGGAATTTATTCTCTACCCACTGTCCTAAGTCTGTGCTTGAAGCAAGATTAAAATACTATGTAGTGTGACCTGATTTTGTAGAGTGGCTTTCCAGGAGTACACCATATCCTGAATTTTGAAAATAATGTTGCCAGAATTTTGTTAAATCTCTAGTCTACTGAATGTACCTTGACTTTGAAGAAACTTCATTTAAGCTTAGGACACATTAAGAGAGAATGGAACTTATGTGCAAATATATGATGAAATTGCTACAGTAGAAACACAAACACATGAATGGTGTAATGCAGAACAAAATTATTCTCGTGTCATTTGAACACTGTATGACTTTGCTAATCTGGAGGCTTTGTTTTCTCAAGCTTATCTACTGAATTAGTTTATTCTCCCACTGTTTTGTGTGGGGTTTTATTGAATATGTAATACTGAAGTGGTACACTTAGAAGTCCTCATCCTCATGTGACAGAGAACTGGGCTGAGGTCAAATGTAGCCTGGTGTAAAATAATGATTGTATAGCACTTGGTATAGTGTTTCTTTGCAATGCAAATAAGTTCCATTATTAATACATCAGTGACTCCCTTTTCTCTCCTCTTCCCCTGGCCAGGTGTATACACAAATCAGCTCCCTTTCAAAAAACCAAATTTGTTGGTAGCTTAAGGAAATTTGAAAGGTCAAGATTTATTCTTTCTGTTTGCTCTCAGTATAAATGCTTTGTACATTTTAAGATCAGTTTTGTTTTCCATGTGTTGCTAATTGACAGCTCATCTGAGACTCTTTAGGTGCCAGCAGAAGACAAAGGAAAGGGTGTCTTCCTGGTATTTCTATTTTTCTAAAGGCAGACACAGCAGTCTTGTGGCCTGGCCTTTTGGGGATGAATAACAAACCTCACCACATTCCTTCTTCAGAGTGATGGAAACTCCATTTTTCATATACAGCCTCCTTGATCCTGTTTTCAAATTACTAAGAACAGTATTCTGTTAATTCCTCCGTAAGGAATTTCATCTCTTTGAATGACTGGAAGAAACAGGCAATACTGACATGTCAGAGGATTTCCCTATCTTTGTCTGCTTTCAGGAAAATATGTTTCTCCCACACTTGACCCTTTTGTTTTTGACACCTTTGCATCTTCCTCTTTTAAGCTAATATCTTAGATTAAGGATTATGCAATTTTTAAAATTTTTTTTACTAAATCTGCCATGAGTTTTATCCTGAAAGATCCATTAGATAGTTGTTTTCATCAGCAGCATTACTGAGATCCTTTTAGGAGGAGAAAGTAAAAAAATGATGTCTACAGTTCAGTTCCTGGAAGCCAGTTAGAGAGCTAAAGCATACTTTATCCTATCTGGTAATTACCAGGCTGCCCAGATTTCTTAATTCATAACTGAGAAAAGGGGTTTGGGAACCTGAGATGTCCAGTGTACTTGGGACCAAAGTTTTTTGGGTGATGGAAAAGATGGTATTTCCACATACACACCAATAGAGGGGTAAAGATTCTTGTATTACTCAAATCAGTGTGCATAAAAGGAAGGAAGACCACCTGCTGTATCCTTCTTGGTACTTTCTTTTAGCTGCTTGAACTTCTATTTACCTCTTCTGTAAAAATCATCTGTCCTGCCTCTGCAGAGCTTGTGACCACTGAGAGGTCACGGCCTCTAATGATGAGACTACTGGCCCTTGTAAGTGTGAAGATTAAGAAATAAGGTGGAAAACATATCCTATAATAATGAGCGTTGTGTTTTTGTGATTCAGTGCCTCATTTCAGCCTTGCCTCATTGTTCTCTTGTTGATGAGGTTGCCAGGAGCTGGAGCTCAGCATTGTTGCAGGTTTGGGCTAGGACAGCTGCTCCTCCTCTGCTCTGCCAACAGCTGGCTCCTGTCCCCCAGGAGCACTGCATGTGTCACCCAGGGCTGTTGTTACCTCCACTAACGAGCGTTCCAGGAGCTCCCCTGGCCCTGGGAGCTGCTCCCAGCAGTGCAGTCATGAGGCTGAGGAGCTGGTGCCAGGAGAGATAGGGCAGGGAAGTGTTCCCCAATTTAGCTCGGGTGCGATAGCACGATGCTGGTGCTCACGTGGGCTGGGGGGGCAAGCAGCTCCCCCACCCCTACCACTGTCAGCATGGATTTGCATTTAGAAAGGGGGGTGGGATTTAGCAGAGCCTGTGGCTGAATATTGTGGCATGAATTTGAAATAAAAATGTTCAAACCCACTTGCTTAAAATGCATTGATTTCTTCAGCTGCAAAAAAAAAAAAGTGCATGTAGCCGGGCACCTGTGGTTATCTGCCTCAAACTGCAGTAGGGAACATCTTTATTGATGCAGACACTGGACTCAATCCAAAACTAACTTTACTCACATCCCTCTTGTATTTCAGTGCCATCCTATTGATATGGGAATTCTTATCGGGCACAGTGTAGAGGATGCAGGACAGTGTTTCACACCTTACTTGTGGTCTGCGTGGGCCTTTGTGCTCAGGGAGCCCAGGGTCTCAAAGCTGAAGGACCAAGCTGTTCTGTTTGCTGGCAGGGCTGGGTGGAACAGGAGGATGGGAGATGAGAAGTTACAAACTTCAGTTTTGTTTGGTTTTTTTATGTGCTTGCAGGAACCTCAGTGATTGTAGTCTTTTTATAAAAGTTGTATCTCCCTACCACCAAAAGTCAAAATTTCAACTTCAGCATTGTAAGGTACTTCCTGGCTCTTATCACTGTTGTATTGGAATATCCAGATCATCCAGGAGTATGAAAAAAAGAATTAACAGTGCTCTCAACAATGGAAGTTTATTATTAGGTGAACTTTTTATTGTTGTGATTCATTAATTCTATGTTTATAGATGAGATTGTTTACATTAGTCACTTAGATTAAACTCTACTGTTGCTAACATCCATGGAAAAGTGCTTTGCAAATGTGAAGTGTTGATCTTTTTAGAAACATTATCATTAGTTGGGAGTCCATCAGATTATTCAGCAGGAGGTTTAATTACAAAAGGATCAAGGCTCACAAGCCGTGTCCTTATTTCCTCTCAAACTTTAATAAATATGGAGTACATGTGAAAGAATGATCAAGGTTGTGTCTTCAGCTGCATAGAGTGTCCGGAAAATCTCCCTTCAAAACTGATGTGCACAGCTTCTGATTTCAGCCTCTGCTGGCTCTGGGGTCTTCATAGAATTATTGATCATTTTTGTAACCCAGTCGCATCTCCTACATCTCTGAAATCAATGTTAGTTTGGGTTTTTTTTTTTAGAAAAACGACCTGAGAGTAGTATTTGGGTATGAATGTTTTGGAAAAGCACTGGGGTGACATGCAGGGAAACGCTGGGAAACATTAATCTCATCTACTCTTGATTGCAACCAAGGTTACAACCTTAGATCTGCCTTTAAGACGGGAATATTTTTTCATGGTGATAATGATCAGTGGGTGTGAAATGGAAAAGATTAGCAGCTGGAGAAGCATGATGTATTGCTACAAACTTTTTTTCCTTTTTCCTTTTAGATTAAAAGGAACAAACTTGTTTTAAATCACAGCACTCCTCCTCTGCATGGTTTGTCTAAGGTGTGCCCACGTTATTTGGAGTGACAAACCCAAATGTGTCATAACTGGTGATTGCATGAGAGGGCAAACACTTAATTGATAAAAATGCTGCCATTGACTTTGGTCTTTAATCAGGTCTGTGGATGGAGTCTCTTGTCTAAACTGCCACTTAGGAGCCGTGTAACCTGCAGAGTTTCTCAAGGAGACTTTTTGATAGAGATGAGAGCTCCCACTTCCAAGGCAAAATGTCATGCAGCCTAATGAAGTATGAACTTCAAAAGCCTCAAAAAGAATGCATTGACCCTCTCTTAATATAACCTGGGTTTGGGTACAGTAGGTCCTCTTCTGTTAATGAATGAACTACTCCTGTAAATGTCCCAGTTTGTCCTGCTTTAATCTAAAACTGAAAAAAAGAATAATGTTTAAACTATTTTCCCCCCACTTACATATTCATATAGAATGATGCCCTACTGAAGTGCACTGTATATTCCTGAGAAAAGCAATTGTAATATCCTCTGATGTTCATGTTTTAACCCTGCCCCCCCACCTTCTGAGTTAATATTAAAGAAATAAAGATAAAAGTTCACAATACAGAGTTTTGAGGCTTGTGGCAGCAGTGTCTGTCCCAAGAGCTGTGGCACCCTGAGTCCTGAGTGCAGTGAGGTGTTTACCTGTGTGTGCCTCACATCTGGCTTCTTACCTCAGGTGTCACTTGTGCACTGTTGTGTGATATATGACTAATGTTCTTCAGAAATCTCTACCAAGGGGACAAAAGGACAAAATGAAATACTTTTATAGTTCTACAGTAAGATGCTGTCATGAGGTTGGCAGCTGTGCTTAAGTTACTTTTTTACTAAAGCAGAATTTGTTTGCTTAGTGGCATCTATGGTGACAAAGGCCACTGAGATGCCTGAATATCTGAGGTCAGTCCAGCAGAAAAAGGAGAACATACCACACATGCTTTTGATGTGGGAATTTCTCACGAAAGTCACTATACAGAAGCCCTGTTTTTGTTTCTCTCAAGGTCCTTAGGCAAGAGGACAGCCAGCCTTGATGTTTATTTCAGCTCTGTGGAGAGAGGATCTGATAAACCTCTTGTCTTTTATTTGTTGGGTATTTGATTTCTTCTTAATGACAAACTAGCTTTCTGCCCTACCTTCAAAATGTCTTTGAGTAATGAATGAGTGGAGGCCTCTGAGCACCTTTTACAAATAAAATATTTGCTTGCATTACTTGTGGAAGAACCTGCTGCTTGGTTGTTTTTAACAAAGCCAGCTGGGGCGCCTGAATAAACTGATTTTTTTATTTGAGAGGAGTATATTGCAGCTTGTCTGGCTCTGCTTTAATTCTCCAGGCAAAATACTTTCCTCACTAAACTGTGCTTGACCTCATCTTTTAAGTTTCTGTCACTCAGATCTTTGATTTAGATTCTTTTCATCCTCCACTTCCCAAACTCTGGTCTGCATCATGCAGGAAGCCATCCCTTCTGTGGAAATGGGTGTCTGGCAGCTGCCACCTGAGCTCAGCACCATCCCCTGGCAAGCTCCCTGCTGCTTCTGGCTTCTGTCACACCCCAGTGCAGACTGCTGCTCAGTCTGATTATTATGAGGCTGATTGCTTGGCTTGCTCCTCTTAAGAGAGACATTCTCTAGCTCATGAGATCTGTGTGATAGCATAAGGCTGTTGGTGAAATGGTCACTTTTGTGCATTTACTGAAGGCAGCTTTGCCTGGAGAAATTGGATGAGGCTGCCAGACCATCAGCAGCATCTTCCTCCACGAGAAGCTGTTGCTTAAATTGCAGCTCAGAGGCCTTTTCTCAACCTTTCTTCCATATTGTCTGAAACTAAAAGTGCTGGAAATGGGTTCAAAGCCCTCCTCCCCTCATTATCTATTTGAACTTTTCTTCTGTGATCCTGTTTGGTGGGTGTGAAAGTGCTGGTAAACAATAAACAGTCTAGCTTGAAGTCTGGAGCACTTCTCTGAAATTCTGCCCTTAACTCACCACTACTTTGCAGCATTATGTGCGAACCTTAATATGACTTGCAGAAGATGCCAGAGCTGGTACAGCTGGTAGGGGTGGGAAAGCAGAGACAATGATCTGCTTCTGGGGAGCTGTTATATTGCTTCCTCCTGTTTTCTCAAACTGCAGAAGGAATCCTTAAATTATCACACTAAGAGTTATATTAAAATTGGGTGAAATTATGCACATGTCTTGGGCTCTGTGTTTGGGATTCATTATTTCTTGTGGTGGCTGATGCGCTGGGAGTACCTGGACAGACACAAGAGATGGTGTCCCATCCCCAGCATCACTGACAGTGTTGCCTCCTCTCCTGTCTGGAGGAATAAGCAATAGAGGTCTGCATTTGGGTTTAAGAGAAGGAAAATACTCTTCAAGTACTGTTCCACTGTGGGATGTATTCTTATGCTACCTTTAGAATGAACAAACACATTTCCATGTCATTCCTCAGGATACATGCCCCTGCTGTATTTCCTGTATCAAAGTGCTGACAGTCATTTTGTTCACCTAGAGGCAATTCTGGCAGCAAAGCTGATGTGAGAGCAGTGCTCATGGAGATGTTGATTTCATGAAGCCAGAATTTCACATAGCCTCTCAAATCCCTTGCACTCTGCCTGCAGTGCTTCCCATTGCTTCCAAAGGCTGTGTTGGATGTGGTCTCCCTGCAAGTGCTCATCCTCTGCCCGGCTCGGTAAAGCAATTCCATATTGTGTGCTTAAGTGGAAAATAAAATAATTGTGAATCACTGTAGCTCGATGCTGTGCAGTGCCATCAAGTGGCAGTTCTGTCTCAGGACACATTTTCAGGGCTGCCTGTGTTTGTACTGATGTTTCAAAGTGTTTCTTTTAAGCATTACAGAAGTTTCATCTGTCTGCAGTTGTGGCTGGGGAGGGGTACTTCATCAGTAAGGTAATGATTATAATGGTTGCTGTTCTCTAATGGCAAAAATGTCACTTTAAAAAGTGCCTCAGTCATTGCAGTAGCTCTAAGTACTGTAGCTGTGAAAAATTTTAAGACTGGCGAGGATATTTTGCAGCTGGCAGGAAAATGAGTGCTCTGGAACACACTGAGCTCTGTCTCTCTGAAGGTTTTGCTGTACTGTAGAGGAGGCTGAAGTACCATGAAAAAGCCATCCCTTCAGCTCTCTTCTGCTTTTGGATCTTAGTGTTCAAACCTGAATTGTATTTTTTTGTTTTGTTTTCTTTAAGATACCCCAAGGCTATTTGTGAAAATACTCCAGTGGTAGAAGATTGCTTCTAATAATATGTCATCATATGTACTTTATCTTCCAGGAATTGTGACTTTTTCCATCCTTCTGGTGCCAAGAGAGTAGCTGGATTTCTCTTAGTCACTGCACACATTCAGACTGCCTGCTATTGCTCCTAAGCACTGCAATTTTGTTGTTATTGCTAGATGGGCAATTAGTAGGAAATACTATCAATCACTCAAGCAGCTGGTTATAAAATTACCTGGTTTGGTTCTCGTAAATGTAATGAAGAACAGAAGAGGCTTTAGGATGAGGCCAGAGCAAGACATTCACATCAATTTGGGTGTGTTTTTCCAGGAACTGATTGAAGTAGTTTCCAGAATTTCAGGAAAAAAAGCCTTAAAGTAAGACCAGTACTTGTTGTAAGAACTGGATGGTACTGGAGGGGACATTCTGCTACGAAGAAATTTCCCCCTTTCTTTTGTCCTGTCTTCATGTTCATTGTGACATTACATGGAGACTTGCATAATCTAAAGGTTAACTCCAATGTGTTACTGATTTTGTGTACATCTACACCTCCTTCTCTATACCATAGCTGTACAGGGTTTGTGGTGAAAGGGGCTTGGGGTCACTGTCACTGTTTGCCAGAAAATGCACAATTCTTTAAGTGGATAGCCTGGCTAACACTAAACTGCCTGGATAAATGAAAATTAAATTGATATTTTCTTTACTGTATTGCCAAATCCACCAAAACAATAAAGTCCCCATTGCAGTTTTCCCCTGGGTGTTTACATTTAGTACAAAAGGGTGAATGGCACTCTTCTTGTCTTTTTTCTTTTTCTCCTTAAGTTTGATTTTGCTGCTAATTTCACTGTTAACGTTACCATGTTTTTGTGCATGCCTGAAGTTATTAAAAATGCCCTTGTCTGTTTGGTTTGGTGAGGGCTGTCTGTGTGCAGCACAGGCTGGCACTGAGCTGATGCACTCTGCATGCTCTGAGCGAGTGCTGCAGAGCACGTGGAGCCCCGTGCTAAGGCAGTGGTACAGCTAAATCAGCTATTAACAGCCCAATCTAATAACCTGCCTGGCTCTGGCTAGCAGAGTGGCATGTCAGGAAGATCTCTGCATGGAGATAAATCATGTGTCTCTTTCAGCACTAACGAGATCCTGTTACTTTGATGGATTTCTGCTGGCAGTCTGTAGAGATCCCCTTTGAGCTGCATGGATTAATACGTGTGTAATGGTTATAATAGCATCTTGACACTCAATAAAGACTCATCTTGGAGATGATTGATTTGGAGGCTGACAGAGACATGCTCTGTCAAAAGATGTGGGCCACTAATAATGGATTTCTTGGAGCATACCCATTTCCACTGGAGTTTGTGCTGCTCGCGCTGGTTCAGAGTAGAAAATCCACATCTTGCCCTCCTCAAACCTTTTATCTCTTTGCTAACAAATCCTGCTGCAGGATTAGACACCTGGACTGGCTTGGGCGTGGTTGAGGCTGTGAGATGGTGTTAATAAATCAGCTCTAACAATGTTGGCTCTGTAGACAGTCAAGTTGAGGGTGTCCATGCTGTGTTTTTTGGTACAGGTTGCACTCAGAGTGGATCCATGAGAGCCAACTTGGACCTGGAGGCAACAGCTCAGGGCTGTTTATCATAAATGTCCTTGTTTTCCCACAAATTCTTTTTTGCCCTAAGAGTCTTGAATAAATGGTCTTTTGACTCTGTACTTGTGTCAGCATTTTATCCATCAATGTGCTAAGCTGATCTTATTTTTGGACCAAATTCTTTTTCACCTTTGAGGAATGAAAGTGGTAGAGAGTAGAAAGTTATTTTGTCTCTATGTCTGTTTCAAGCCAGGGCTTTGTGGCTAGTATTGGAAGAGGAGATCACTTGGCTCAGTGCAGTGTTAATGAAATATGGAAGGCATCACCTTGATTTGCTCTGTGGGCTGGCAGAAAAATGTCTACTCTCATTCTGCTCTTTTGGTGGCCTTGGGCAAGACAGAATGGTCTGTGACTGTGTTTTCCAAAGAATAAGAGTGCTTTGCAAAATCTGGCTTTCTCATCACAGAGGTGCTCAGTATCTGTGCTGTTAACCTGAAAACTCTCACTGGTAGAAATAATAGCACTGCAGTTAATTTAAAGAGGAAATAAGGTTAGGTCTGGAGGTAGATTTAAAAAAAAAAAAATTATTTAAACCACTGGAGTCATTCTTGTTGTCTTCTTTTGTGGGGGTATTTTTTTTTTTTTAATTAGGAAAACTTCTCTGCTTCATGCTTTGAGATCAAGGAGTTTGAAGTCATTCACTATGAAAAAGGACACAGTCTGCCCCAAAACTTGGCAGCTTGCCATTCTGTTTATTTCTGGAGTCTTTCCCTGAAGGTTTTATCTGCAGGAGGTTGCAACACTCCACCCCAATGACATCCATCTTTCTCCCTGCTCCTGACCCAGGTCACTGCCTTTATCATGGGGGATATCTCCAGGTGAGGGGGGATTTCTAGAGCTGCTCATGTTCAGACACATTTCACAGCCCTGCCTTTGTTCCTGGGGCCTGGAGTTCTGCAGAATGAACTGTGTTTGATGTGATTTTTTTTTTCCCACTAAGTGCTCCTCTGAGTCAATCCATAGTGGTGAAATTGAGGATGTCTGTAATAATTGCTGTTATCTTGCTGTAAAAGATACCTCTGACCTCCTCCCATGGTCCCTTCCTTTTCTATCCATGTGCTGGGAGCTTGCAGGCTAAATGGCCACATCTGGAGAAGGGGAATGGATGTTCCAGGCTGAGGCATTTGAGATTCACTGACAAACTCAGAGAGGGAAGGGGACTCAGCTGGTGTTTTGGAGGTAGGACCCATCCTGAGGTTGTGCCCCTCAAGCTGTTCATCTGTTCACCTGGGAATAGCAGCCTGGAAGAGTTTGGTGGATGTAGGTTATTTTCTTGCCACGGAAGAAGAGCATTCTGTGGTTTTTGGAGCCAGCAGCGATAGTGCTGTGTCACAGCTGACTGGCTGGAACATTTACTCAGACCTGGAAAAACTGGGATCTAAGCCTTTCTCACTCAAAAGGGTTATTCCAGGAGATGAGAGCACTGTCATGTTTGCTCTAAAAATAGTCGCCCGAACCCCCATTTCCTTTTGCAGTCAGGAGCCTGTGTGGCTGCACATGGTTTTTGTTCTGCAGGGGATGTCCATGTGTCCTTTCCAGATGTCATTCTCCGAGGGTTTCAGCACAAGTTTGCACCAACCCAAAGTAACCTTAGATGGGAGGGATCTTCCAGGGTACTCAGCTGAGATACGGGAACTGTCTGGGAGCAGAAGTTTAGCTGCTGATCTTGTTGTGTACTGACAGAGCTAGATGGTAATGGATCATCGAGCATCTAAACAATTATATTGTACTTTTTTCCTTGTTTGGTGATTTCTGCTACATTTTGTAAAGGTGCCTTGCAGTTACCTTTTCCATGCTCCAGCTGCTTTCAGAGTCTGCAGTTCTCAGTTTGAGGTGGAATTGTCTCAGCTTTCCCTTTGATTTTGTCTAGCTTAATTATTGTCAGTGCTGCACACTTTCCAAAGAAAACGTCATGTGATTGAAAAGCCAGCTGTTCCTTTAAAAGCCATTTGGATGAAAAGTACTCAGTGTTTGCACCACAATTGCCATTTCATTGATGGGGAAACTCAAAGCACAGGGATGAGAAAGGACTTGCCTCCTTCTGGAATTCCAGCCTGATCCTGGGTACTCTGTGTCAAGCAGTAGCTGGGGTAACAGCGAGTCCAGCTCCATCTAAAAATTAGTAAATAAAGGTACCAATGAGCCTGAACTGCAGGAGGAGGAGGAAGAAACCACTGATGTGATTTTGTGCTGTACTGGGTATGGTGAAGCTTTCCTGGGAGCACTTTAGGGCTTCCCAAAGGGGAAGAAGTAAAACTGCAATAAAGCAGTGACTCAACCAGGGCCTGATTCATGTTATGAGTAGCAGAAAAAGAACCAGAACTTGTTACAATAGTAGGGTACATTTACTCATCTAATCCAGCCTCTTTCATAAAGCATCATAATCCCAAAATCTACAGCAACTCTTAGAAGGAAATACCTAGGGAGAAAAGCTTTCTTTCCTTCGTGTGAATCTCCAACCCATCTAACCCATGGACTTCCCATTCAGTAGGTTTGTGCTGCGTGAGAACACAGCCACAGTGTGCTGTCAATGGTCAGCAGCAATTTTTGCATTTTGCTTTTCTGGGTAGAATAAATTAAGGATTATTGGCTGTTGGTGTTTTCTCATGAAAAGAAGACTGTTAAAGTAACAATTGAGTGCTTCAGTAGTGCCATCTAATGCACACTTAATTTTCATAAGTATTTTTAGATTCTGTGTGTGAAAATCAGTAGGTGGTTAGTGGCTTAAGTAACGTTCTTTAAAATTCCCAGTATGAACCATGGGGGGAAAAACCAGCTTAGAAATGAAATGCTTCAGCTACAAAAATTCAGCTTGCCTTTTGGGTTTTTTTGGGGTTTTTTTTGGTATGTGGTGGGGGTTTTTGGTTTGTTTTTGTTTTGTTTGTTTGGGGGTTTTTTGTTTGGTCTTTTTTTGTTGTTGTTGTTTATGTTTTCAGAAATGTTAAAATTTGTTAGTCAGCATGTTAAGAATATTTTCCCCCCCTTTTTAGTCCATTGTTGACAAGTGTACCTGTTTCTGGTAGAGCTGATATCCCTTGGGGAACCTTCCCTACTGCCAGCTAAACTCATGTTTTTCATCTTGAAGTCTGGAATTCTGCATTTGCCAGGGCTGTTTTCATGGTCCCAAATGATGACCAATTTCCCCAAACCAGACATTTACAGACCTTGAAGTGGAAAATAAAGATGTCTTTACATGCTTACAGCAATTATTTCTTTCTGGAAGATAGATAGTATTTTTGAGGTGATAACATAAGTGATCTTAATTCTTTTGAGCTTAAAGATTTTGTTCACTTCATTTCCACTTACAAATATTGCTGAGGTTGACTATTTAAAAAAAAGCCTTTGAAGGTAAATAGTCCATTTTTTAAACAGGCTAACTTGGAGTTCTTTGTGCTTTGCCTACATACCATCCACAACTGCTGGAAAAACTACTACCTAAAAAGGTGGAGTTGTGCTATGCCAGCAAATCATGCTGACAAACAGGTGCCTTGTCTAGATAGTTTTCGGGTTTAGTCCTAATGACAGCATTTGGCCCTATTTAGAGATAATTGTATTTCTGCTGCCAAAACTTCAGAGATGGGTCACTCTCAAATCCCTCTCTGTGTTGTTTTCTAGTGTAAAGCTCAAAGTCAGGCTTGGCTTTTCCAGTACACCTGTCTGAGGCAGACCTGCTTTTTCTCCCTGTGGTTTAGAAAAGGGAATATGAGTAGAGGAAAGAGCCCCATCCACCTTCTTTACATCCCTTTACATCTGAGACTAGGGATTTTTCAGATCCAAACAAGGGACAGGGTGGCCTCTTTCATGAATGGACCAAGATGGAATGTTTTCATTTCCAATGGGCTTTAAGCCAAGTAAATATTAGTCGATCCAAACTAGTTTTGAAATTAAATTATTCTTATTTGTTGGAGCATTCCAGAGAATGGCTTTGATCTGTCTGTACTTTCACCAAAGGGATATTGGCAGGCTGGCCTCCCATTTCTAGCCATTTGGGATGAAAGAAGGGTTATAATAACCACCTTGTGTGGCAGTGATCCTGAACAGATGACATTTTTGGACAATATTAAATGAATAAAGGTAAACATACTTCAATTAAAATGTTTTTGGAGTCTGAATGCAATAGGGCTGTTGGAAAGTCTTCTATGTGGGTTGGAGGAATTTGGCTGCATTTGTAACTGATTTTCTTTAAGTCCAAAAATCTTGGAAAGAGAGGGGTTTGTTCTGTGCATTATTTCTTTTCTAAATAAATACATTGTTTGAATAACTTAAAAATAAAATCAAAATTGGCAGTGAGCAATGAAATTGTCAGTAACTGGGAGGTAGAGAGGTGTGTTGAAGAAGGAGAAATTTTTGTTTTTGGAATCACATCAGCACAGTGACCTGTACCAGGCACAGTGACTGAGTTAGCTCGGGTGATACCTGCAGGGAAACTGAAGCACATAGCAATTAAGTGGCACATTATCAGTCTTACCAAAGGTATTTGGAGACAACTTAAAAATTAAAGTAAAAAATCCAATAAATAAGATGCTCAGTGCTCCACAGTCTTGGCTGAAGGATCCTCCAGAAGGGGTGGGAGCAGGGTGGTGGAGGCCCTCCCACCATGAAGTGCTGCTTAGACACAGCTGAAGAACCTCTTAAATTGATACCAGCTGATGATAATTTGTGCTCTCCCTAGACTTAAACAATAACTGAAATGAACTGTATTAAAATCTAAGGGGTGGAACAAATGGGTTGGAAAGATCTGCTGGAGGTCACTGATCTGACCAACTTCCACCTTCAAAATTAGGTCAGGTATCTAAGTAAAGTTCAGCTATATGTTTAAGTTCCAGCTTAGATTTCAGGTTATGTGGAACCTCTGGTGTTGAGGTTTCTTACGTGTATTTACTAGGTTTTCTGTGAATAACTGCATATACAAATTGTCATTTGCAATATTGATGCAAATTATATTGCTTTTCCTAGAAATGTGAGTAGTTTGCATGAATAGACAGATGCCTTCTCACAAAAACTCTATGTCAATTTGCTTTGATTTCACAAAAATTAGACTAGCTTTACTTGACTTCTGAGTTAAATAAAAGAAAAATATCTTTTAACAGATTCCATGTTGAACACTCAGTGCTGTTGGTGCCTGTTCTGAAGTGTCACCTGCATTTTAAATCTGTTTAAGTACTTTGTGTGTTCATGCCTTAAGGGAGAAATGGTTTGAACAAAGACAGATACAAAAAGCCAAAGCACAAAGGGTTTGTAGGTTAAAACTCAAGCTTTTGTTTTTTTTGAACATCAGCTCAAATCTGGATCCATTTGCTTGAAATGGAATATTTAGTTTTCAACTCAGCATGTGAACTGGTCATGCTTGAATTTAAAGCTTGATTTATTTCTTTTTGCACCTGTTTTTATTTTAACACTGACTCTATACAAGATAGAGTTTTGCTACATGGTTCCTTCCTCCCCAGCTGGAAGTCTGGTCTGATATTATCGCGTGAGACCTTCCTAAAATTTACATTTGTAACTCTACAACCTCTGAAAATACAAAATACACTCACTGCTCCATTAGGAGGTTTTTTTGAATGTATGGTTTTCTTTTCCTGTGTCACAGCATTGACCCACATATTTGATTTTAAGACCAGCAGCTGGTCGTGAATTTGCCCCACAAAATCTTGTTTGTATAAAACAAGGTGCAGTCCTGCCCCTGGCAAGAGGTGCCAGATGGGCTGGATCAGGGGAGAACTGGACATCAGCTTGGAGGAGGAAACGTGAAAGGAGCTGAGGGAGAGAAGAGGCAGACGTGAGGCAGAGCGTGGGAAGCGATGGACGGGAGGGCCAGGAAGTCTGGGAGTTTTCTACAGCAGTTGTATCTGACAAAGAGAAGGGATGAAACCTCTTAAGGGGGAGGTTTTAAAGGAAATGACATGTGTATTCTCTTAAATATGCAAATCAGAATTACATAATCTGCAATAACAATAATAATAATAATAAAATCTTTTCCAGATTTGCAGCTGTAACCATATGCTCAGTGGGGTAGTGGCAGAGAGCTGGCAGCCACAGCTGCTCTGTGAAACTGGGGCATCCACCTGGTTCTGATCTCCACAGACAAGGGACAGAAGGTCACATCACAGACTGTTGTTCTCAGTATCTTGTAGTTTATATAATTTTTTCAGGCTAATAAACAAAGTATGGGGAGACCCCAGAGGCATTTAAAAGATGTGTAGATGTGGCACTTAGGGACATGGTTTAGTTATGGCTTGACAGTGCTGGGTTAACCTGATGCTCTTGGAGGTCTTTTCCTACCTAAATGAGTCGATTATGATATTTTCATCAAATGAAAACACCTCAGTTCTGCAGTAACTGTAAACCATCCTCTTTCCTTGCTTTTCCTTCTCATGGAATACTGAAATTGGTTCATATTGCCCCGTTCTTTCTCATGCAGATGTAGGAATTTCAGGTGTATTTACTGTACCCTTTGCTGGGTTAATGCTGATAACTGTGTGCGCCCTTTATAAATATAATTTTCCCTGAGAGCAAAGATGAGCTAAATGATAAAATATGCTGAGATACTGAAGTAAACTCTCCATAATCCTAAGCAAGAGAGTTTAACCAACAGATATGAGAGGTTTTTTCTCAAGACTTGAAGAACTGCTGTGTTTGCCAACACACAGAACTTTTCACCAAGGCATGAGCTTATATGATGAGTGAGAAGAGCTACCACTGTCTGTGCCACCACAGTTAGGGTTTCTTTGTAAGGAAGATGGGAAAAAAATCTCAGTTGATATGAAACTTTGGTATCTTTGTGTATTTGTGGATGAGAGATACGTTCAGTGATCAAGTTGGATCTCTGGTTGCAGTGCTATCTTGGACAGGGGAAATGTGAGCTCTCAAGCAAGAATTAGGGAATTTTTTCAAATTTCTGAGGACAGAGGCAATTTTGGCTACTATCTAATTTCTGTTATATATATATCTATATTCTGATATATATGTATGTATTCTGTTATATATGTCTACATATATGTCTACATATATATATGTGTGTGTGTGTCTGTACAGAAACCCCTGTGTGGGGTGTGCACATCTTTGTCAGACTTGGTGTGATTTCACCATATTAAGTTGTAATTTTGAAAATACTCTGGAGATTTCTACATGTCTCTTCCTAGAGTTACATTCAGCGTGTTTCCTTGATGTTGGCTGGCTTTGGTACTGAGGTTGACTTGCATATCTGAAAATTAGGATGGGCTCTGAGTCCTATGAAAGGAGTGTATGAATGAAAGGAGAGTGTGAACCTTGTAAGAAGAGTAATTTCATTTTAGATGATGCAGTTCTTGGTCATGTAAACTTAATCTTGCTTTTTGTCCTTTTTCCTAGGGTGACTCTGTTATTACAGTGCAGCTGACTGAGGAAGATAAAGTTGAAGATGATGTAGTTTTTTATTTGGTCTTCACTGGATCAACTGTCCAACACTGCACAAGCACGAGAAAGATTAATCCTGGGAGTCTGGAGACAATTTCTCCTGGTAAACAATTGCCTTTCTTTGCATATCAGTGTATCAGTCTGTGAAATTTGGTTACTGCAAGTGGACTGGAATGTAATGCTGTTTGCTTGGTTGACTTGATCCTCATTTACACATTCACAAGGAATAGAACACGTGGTTTGGATGACTGATTTTGCCTTTTAAAAACCTCTTACTTGATTTCACTAGAATTATATGACTTTGAGATTGCAGTTATTTAATATGCAAGTATGAGATGCTATTGTAGAAAACTCACAGTTACACATGCACATAGTAAAAGGCTTTTAAATGCAGCAAAGATGGTGGAAGGTACATTTGTAAAGTTACAGATGCTATTGCCCAAATGGGATAGCCCAGTAAGTCTTAGCTACACTCATCATCTGCTTGACTCACTAAGGTTCATTGCTGTTTTCCTGGTGAAATACAACCCTTTCCCCTAAATCCAGATCAGCTCAGAGCTCACAAAGCATTTCTGGCATTC
The DNA here is from genome assembly GCF_015832195.1 of Motacilla alba alba. Lineage (NCBI taxonomy): Eukaryota > Metazoa > Chordata > Aves > Passeriformes > Motacillidae > Motacilla > Motacilla alba. Next base: position 14,186,944 of record NC_052025.1, on the reverse strand, counting down.
TTGCAGTACAGGTGATGTGCTGCTCAGTGCCATCTCTTCATGGCTGGTTCAGATGAGGTGGGTTTCCACATGAAAGCCCACCTCTGTTTTTATCCTTTGTGCCACCAACAAAACAAAACCAATCAGCATTTCCCTTTGGTGACTTCAGGACCGTGGGAATGAGCGTGTTCCAGGCTGCAGTCCTCACCATTAACCTTTCATTCTGACTTGTTGCTATGCAGCACATTGCTACCAGTGTGAGAAAAACGCCTGACATTTTCACTACACACAGTGTAACTCAGGCCATCAAGTGTTTTTCTTGGGTTTGTCTTTTCATCTGCCTCCTAAGCATTGTTTTGTGAGAGATGCACGTGGGGTAAAATTTGGAGTTGTTTTCTCTTGGGAATGAGTAGCTAAAAGTTGGCCACTCACTTTTTTCCATTTCCTCCTCTTTTTGTGCTGTTCATGTTGTTCAGTTGGCTTGGGAAGAGAAGCCTTTTTATGGCTACTGATGACTGGAGCCCCGTGCAATCAATTAGATTAGTGCTTATTTTCTCCCAGAAGAGCAAGAGGGGGTGACTCCTTCCCTGCTTTTGTGTGGTGGGCGTTGGGCTCTGCCAGCCCTGCTCAAAATGACTTCACCTCTCCCTCGGGGCTGTGGCTGCTGCGCCAAGAAAGGAACTGAAAAGCTTCAGTGTTCCCTCCAGCCCATGTGGGAGCCAGCCTGCTGGATGGGATTTCCGGGCAGGAACGACTCTTTCCCATCACTGCTGCCCTTGCAGCAGTGCTGGATGTGCCCAGGGCAGTGGCTGCCAGGTGGGACCAGAGTGATGCTCTGGGCACTGCCTGTCTGCCAGCCCCTGATGTAACTGAGTCACTGGGGAGGGCTCCCTGCAGCTCCTTTTGGTGCTGGTAGTGGGAAATCTGACACCGTTCATGATTCAAAAGGAAAAGACGGAATTTCTCTCAATTGTTCCTTTAGCAATAATGGATTGTTTTGTTGGGTTGTTTGTTTTTTGGTTTTTTTTTTTTTTACCCAGTATAGTCATGACCTTGTGGTATGTGAAGCTGGAGCAGGATGGGTGCTGTCCCAAAATACAGCTTGTTTCAGACAGAGTTTTAAGGGACCTTTCGGAAAGGTGGTCTCATTCCTGCACTGTCCAGGGCTGTGGTGCAAGGAAGAGGTGACATCTCAGATGTAAAATAGCCATGTGGATAGCTCTCTCATCTGTGCTCATACCTCATTTTGGTGAGATTGCCTAAGGAAAAAAAAAACAACTTCAGAGATTAAGAGGTTGTGGGGGAAAGGCAAAACAAGAAATGGGAAAAGCCTAATTTTTTTCATACTCTCTCCTGACACCCATGCATTTGTCCAGTGTTGTTTCAGCAGTGACTGCACTGATTTCACTGGAAGTATGACTTACTTCAGTGCAGCTCTTCCTCCTCCTCCTCCTCCTTCCTGGACGCACAGTGAATCTGTAATCATGTGTTTACTCTGTATGTTCCACAGTTGCCTTGGCGATGGCTGTGGTGACGCAGAGCTTATTTGACCTCAGATGGATTAGCCATGAACAACACACAGCCCTTGTTCAAACACCCAGCCCCAAGCACTTAGCAAGTGTTCTGCAAGGAAACTCCTACAAACAGCTTTTAGCCAAAATCTCACCCTTTACTTGCAGCTCAGAGCATCTTTCATTTGTTCCTGTGATGCAAGGAGTGTTGCACATCCCTTCAAGCACAGCAGCTCCTGGGGGACAGCTCAGGTGCACTGAGGAAGGGCTGATTTACTCAGGAGCCTCTTTGCCTTTCTTGCAAAAAGAACCTGCTCTGCATCCCTTCTGGACTCCAAAGCTCTTCCTCATTCTTTCCCCAAGTCCTCAAAATTTCATGTGGTCCCCAGGAGACTTCAGATGAAGTCCATCAGCAGCTGGGGTGAAAGGGGTGATATAATTCTGTTCAAGCCCACATTTGTAATTTTTATCTCTTGAATTTTTCAGTGAGTTTCTTGATGTACAGAACTGTAAAAGACAGACAAATTATTTCATTACATTTGCTGCCAAAATTAATCAGAATGTATTAGCAAAGCTTTCAAATAAAATCACATTTGAAAAGAAATCTTAATGACATAAAGTTGTTTTAGGTGAAAGAATAGAGAAAATGGAATGGAAATATAAACTGTCAAAATACCCCATAAATTTTCATTGTACGCGAAATTTTTCTATATCCTGAAAGATCTTAGCTAAATAAAAGCTTATCACTGCAGAATTAAATGACTGCTGCATCTTATGTAATTACTAGAGCAATCTGCTTCTTTTCTGTGCTTTTTTTATCATCAGCCTTAAACATATATAGTCCATACTACTCTTCAAATGTGAGCTTTTATTTCTGTACAGAGTAAAAGAAAGGGCTTCTGATTGTAAGTTTATGGGAGCAGCTTTATTTTACCTGAAGGTGTGGATAAATACAGATTCATCACTTCTTCAAACTACAGAATACCTGTATTACTTGTGTTTACACTCTTGCTCTGAAGAATGGGATGGATTATTTATCCTGCCCTGCTGTTGGCTGTGTTAATTTAAGGAAGGTAATTTCCCCTTGTAAGAAACAGATTCTCATCTGAGCTGATCAGTCATAACTTGAAGTGTCAAAATTAGCTACTGAAATTCAAGAATTGGCCAGGAGATGATGTTTTGTGTGCTTTCAGTACCTCTTTTGCCAGCCTAAGGACACACCAGGTTACATCATCCAAGCAAGCTTTTGTTTGTCTCAGTGAAAAGCTACCAAAACCTTATTTAACTTTTGGATTTACTGTCACTGTTACAGTTCTTCTATTTGTAATTAATCTGGTTGAAATTCTCCCTAATGGAAGCAGTTTTCATCAGTACCAGAGGCACTGTGTAGCACAATTTCAAGCATTGTTGTATCACACACAGCATTAAGGTGGCAGGTGGAGGTGCAATGGCACTGTCACTGTTGCAGTGGGGATCTCCGTGCCAAAGCTTGGTCACTGGAGTTTGGGTGTTAAGAAAGCATCAAAAGTCTGAGCAGGGAAGGAAGTAGAGACACGATACCATCTCTGCTGCTGTGGTTAACTGTTGTTGGCTGCTGAATTTGTACCGTTGGGGATGGATATGTCCTCTTAGGTCACAGATGCTCGTCCTCCTGGTCATTAACTGAGCTTTTCAGCAAGTCCTTATTCCTACAGCAGCTGAGATTGCCATAATCTCAATGCATTTTTTTCTTCCCACTGTGTCTGCTGGGTAGGGAGGGTAACTGAGGCCAAGCAGATTGCATGTGGTAGCAAAGGAAATCTGTGCAAAGCAGGGAAGTGAAACATTCATTGCAAGACAGCAGCCTCATCTCTTGTCTCTCTGCTAGAGCAGCTTTTTTCCCCACTGAGGAAAAACCCAACCCAATAATAAAAATCCTCAAATCATGATCTGGCAAACAAACCAGCAGAAGAAGGGATGACCTCATCACTGTCCACACAAGTCAAAAGTCCCAACCACAGCTTGCCGTGGCCAGCGGAGGCCTCTGAGCATCGGGAAACTCTTGGGGAGATCTGGGGGAATTTTCTTGCAGGAGCTGATGTGCTGGGAGCTCCAGTATTCGTGTAGTGCATTTATTGCAAAAGTTTGCATGCCATCACCATAGCAGCTGTATGGTTGGACATGTATTTTGCTTTGCATTTAACGACTGGTGGTCTGGAAAGTGTGGGAGACACAGGGGAAATTTGAAATGAAATTTCAAACAGGGAAAGACAGTCCAGAAATCCAGAGCTGCAGCAGCTCCTGATCAAATAAGTGCAGGGTAAGAAACACCCTGTCTGTGAGCCAGGCCACCAAAACAACAAGTAAATTTAGTGAGAGGTAATTGCCTTGGTGAGTACTGTTGCAGTGTGTTGTATCACTCCGAGCTCTGTAATACCAAAATTGCTTTTTTCATATTCGTTGAACTCAAAAGGTGAAGGATTCTTGTGTGGGTTTCAAAGGGGAGGAGAATCAAAACTGGAAGTAGAAAAAGGGTCTGAGAGACTGTCTGTCTGCTGGTAGCTGCCTGCCAGCAGTTTCCACAGGGCTGACACATTCCCGTTGACTCACTCTCAGGTTTCTCTCCATCCTTAAGCTAAGGCAGAGAAGCAGCTTCAGTATTTAACTTGTTCTTAATTCCATAGCTCTCAGAGTTGTTGTTTTTTGGTTTTTTTTTCTCCAGACTTTCTTTCTGCTAGTTAAAAGGATAGACAAAAAAATAATTTCACTTAGCTTGGAAATACCTTCATTTCAAACTTTTCTTTCACTGTGAAATCCTTTACATATGGTGATGCTTTATTCATTTCTGCCACAGACTGTGTTTTCCCCTAAGAAACAACTCTTCATAGAAAAAGCTGTATTTCATAAATTACAATCTTTGTACTGGTAGACCAGAAGGGTAAACAAGTTGCATAACAAATGGCCACTTGGCAATGTGGATTTGAAAATACTCTTAATTATGAAACAAAAAAACCCCTTAAAATAGACTAAAACAGCATAGCCAAGAAGACTTTTTGCAGTTCATCCTCTTTGGTGTATTTAATTGCTTGAGGCAGTGTAATTAAAAGGAAGTGATGCCAGTACTAGATGACATCAGTCACAGGAAAAAGTGATTGAATCTGTGTTGAAATTATTTAATATGTAATGTGTGGGGTCTTACACTTCTCTAGGTTTTTAGGGCATCTGCAGCATGGAAAAGCCTTTAAAAAAATCTTTACCCACTCTTCAATCTCTCTTTCACCTTTCCAGTGCAAAGTTTGAAAGGAAAAGCAGAGGCTCCTGTCCAATGCTGGTGCTGTGCCTGTGTATTTCATAAGGCTTCCTGTGTTGCAAGAGTGAATACAGTAACTGTGTACATTTCACAAATGCACTTCAAAGACGGGCTCTGATTTTCAGAACCAGAACTCAGGATTTCTGAAGCAGAAAAGAAGCACTTTTTGGATGGTCACAGGAGATCCCTTGGCTTCCTTTTCCACAAGCCACCAGATGGCAACATCTCTTGGAAGCATCTTGGATGCAAATCTGAGATCTTTCATGAGGTTCACAACATTTGTTGTCTGGTTTTCCTGTCCTTAAATCTCTCTGTAAGACCTCTTTCAACCCAGCTCCACCATGGTGACTTGGAGGATGCAATTAGTCTTTAGTCACCTACCAAGCAAACCCAAACATGTCCTTCCAGCAGAGCTTTAAATAGCTGCCCAGGCTGGGGGCCCATTGTTTGATAGCTCCAATGTGAATTCTGAAAATAGGAGGTTTGGACCGGATTTCCACTTTTGGAGGAGGAGGAAATGAAATCATCTTTTAATAAAGCTCTGTTTAGGGGTGTTTTGTCTCCATGTAGGCCTTGTTAAACAAGAAGAAGGCAGAAAAGTTGAGCTGCTGCCCTTTTAACTGTACCCCAGATCACAGGCACAGGTAGCAATTAGATGGACATTAACTTATCTGCTAATGACTTGCAGCTGAGAAATCTCCCCCTGTCCTCGTGCTCATTGATCTGCATCAGTACCATGTAGAGGAAGCAGTGCTATCATGCTGATACATCTCATCTCTTCAGGATAAGAACAGACAGAGCAGAGCACCATGTCTTCATTTTTCATTCTCATTGTTTCCTCTGAGCAAGCTTCATTAAGTGCCCCCATTCATTCCCAGTAAGGAATTCTTCAGTTCAAGAGCTGTTGTCTCATTTAAAATAATTTTTAAAGCATGGTTTGATGTGTAGATGAGGAATTCACTTCATAGCAGCAGAATTAGTCACTGTGCCCATCCCTGCATAGATTGAATCAGTTTTTTAATTTCTGTATTTTCCCTGCAATATTGTTGGTATTTCTCAAAACAGCTCCAAGTCAAGAGTTGTTTCCAAGCTAGATTTAAAGTAACTGAGGAACAAAAGGAGAAATGGGATAAAATGCAATGTTGCTGGAGTTAAGGGATGGATCATTTGACTTTTATCACAGACAGCATACAAATGATCACATTTGATACTGTGGCAAAAAAAAAAAAACCAAAACAACTCGGTGAAGAAAGGAAGTGTAGCCATGCAGTGTGAGATGTCAGCTAGAGAGAAACACTTAAGTTTGTGAGGAGAGTTAAAACTTGAACAAGGATTCTGCTGGATGGTACGAGCATGACAGAAGTTGAGTATTTCATCATTTCTATTGCCATTTGGTCAAAGGGCCTGATTTCTGGAGGAGACTAAAGACAATCAGAAGGGTTGCTGGGCAGTACTGGGAACCTGAGGGCTTGTAAAGCATGGAGATTTCTCGTCCCTTCTCTAAGGTGCTCTTATCTGTGTGATTTTTCAGTTACATGTGTTTTCAGCCTATGGAAATGCAAACCTTTGTAAATAGGCTCATTGCTCTTCCTGACTGTTGTGGTTTAGCCCCAACCAGCAACTAAGCCCCACACAGCTGCCTTTTATGCCATGGGGAAGAAAATTGGAAGAGCAAAAGTGAGAAAACTTCAGAGTTGAGATAAAGCCAGGTTAATAGATAAAGCAAAAGCCACATGCAAACAATGCAAAGCAAGGGATTAGGTCAGTACTTTCCATAAGGATGCAGGTGTTCAGCCATCCTCAGGGCAGCAGGGCTCCATCACATGTAGGGGAGATTTCCTCCCTCTTTCCCCAGCTCTGTGCACTGACACTGGGATATCCCTCAGGTCACTTGGGATCAGCTGTTCTGGTTGTGTCCCCTCCTAACTTCTTGTGCCCTAGTCCTCCTCTCTGGTGGGATGGGTAAGAAAAAAGAAAAAGCCTTGGGTCTGTGTAAGCAGTGCTCAGCAAGAAGGAAAATATACCTGGATGATCTAAACTGTTTCCAGCACAAATCCAAAGCAGCCCCACACTAGCTACTGCAAATGATAATCACTTGCCTCCTGAGAGTGCCAGAAAGCTCAGCTCCCTTCTGGTAATGCTCTGTGACAAGGGCTGTAGAAGTTCAGGTATTAGTACAGGCCATTTGGTCTTTGATGTGGTGAGAAGTGTTGCCCCACTGATGGCTCCTTCAGAAGGTTCCTGTACTGGGGACATGTTTGCTCACACTGTTCCAGCAGCCATTTCAAAGCAGGGGGGGCAGAGACCTCTTGAGCAATCTTTCTAGTATTGTCTGCTCTTGTTACATACTGGCTCCCCTTTCATTTGAACTGCCTGCCAAAAGTCAGAACCTGTCCCATGTTCTTGCCCCAATGTCTGACATCTTCTCAGATGTGAGGAAGCACAACATCAAAGCACTGCAAGCTGTTTCCCTTTTGAAGGACATTCCCTAGGGTTTAGCATGATGCTTGTCTGATCCTGTTTGATAAAAATGGACTGTCAGGTCTGTCACTTTCTCCTCTAGGCTGCCTGTTCAATATCTGGTGAAGTTTCAGTAGAATCCTTGCTGGCCACAGGTCAGGACATGGTCTTTTTATCACCTTCCCTTGTGTTGCCTTTTGCAGCTGGTGTTTAACACAGACTCTGTCCAAGGGAACTTTGTGTACATCTGTGATGTGCTGCTTTAAGGAGACCATACGTCTTGACAGAGGTTCCTGTAGTTGTCTCGATGGAGGAGCCTTTTCTGTCCCACAGCAGAGTTGTTTGGCATTGTGACAAGGAAGTGACTGTCCCAAATGGTTTCTCTGTAGTTGCTCGTGGGCCATTTTGGCTTGGTGCATCAATCCTGAAAGGCTGCTGGCAGAGTAGTTGTATTCTAGGTTATTCTGCAGATGGGATTCTTATGGGAATAGGCAGAAAATATTTTTTAAAAATTGAATAAAAGGTTTAGCTGTCCTCATGCTATTAAGAAAGCTTTTGCTGTGTTTGTTTTTTTTTAAACTCTGCATTCTAGCAACCTTCCACTGCTCTGCTTTAGCGAGAGCTCAGCTTGCAGGATTTGAGTCAGCTCCTGTAGGCTGGCACAGTCCTCTCAGGGTGTGCATGGAGATCCCTTTTGTGGAGGCTGGACACAAAATTAATGTCTTACCTGCACTGTAGCAAGAAGGTGTAGGGGGAGGCATGTACAGTTCTAAATGGCCTTAAAACCAAGTTTCCTCAAAGTTCTGTCATCCTCCCCACTTCTCCGTTGAGCATTTGGGGCTTTTACTGTGAAGATGAGCAGAATCTGTGAATAGGTTCCATCTGGGCAGCTGAGTACTAATACAGTAATGAATGAGAATGCACATGCAGAATTTTCAAGAGCAGTAGAAGTTCTTCTTATCCCTATTCTTCAAAACAGGAGAACTAATAAATCTACTCCTTCAGCTTTCATATCATCCTCTTGCTAAGGGGTATCTGGTGCTGGAAGGAAAGTTTTCTCACCTTTCAGCTTCAGAGCATCCTGGTTGTATTGAGCAGTTGCAGCAATCCCTGTGTGTTTTCCTCCCTTTCTCCACTTGCCTTTGATACCTTTCCAGCTGCATTTGCTCTCCTTAGGAAGCCACAGCCTCATCTCTGACAATTTTGGTGTTACCCGCAGTGTCCTAATAGCAGTTTTGACCTTTCAATTAACTTCAGGATTGCCTCTTTCAGTAGACAAAATCTGTACAGATGCCAAAAGCCTCAGAACAGATTTGTGAGGTTGGCTGAAAGACCATGAAGATTAGGGACATATTTTCCCTTTTGTCAGGGAAATCAACAGCAAAAGGCCCCAACAGAAGAAGGAAACTTTCCCACTGACCACAAATAGGGGCTTAAATTGAATTTTCAAGCCTTTAAAAATAAATAGTCATTTTGTATTTAATTAATCAGGGTTTCATGAATGTGGTAGTATGCTGAGGTCATGGGCAAAAAAAAGCTTTTCCAGTAATTAGTGCAGGGTCCATGCTGTTCTGGCAAAAACAGCCATGATGTCAGTCTGAGGCTGGAACAAGAAACTGTACCACAGAGTGAACTTGAAACACAAACCTTATTATTGAAGGGGCATGTCTGACAACTACAAGTTCTGGTTGTGTTGGAAACATAGTATGTTTTTCCTTTTAAAATTCCCAAAAGGTGTTTGGTTTGGTTTGCTGTTTGGGTTTTTTTTTTTCCTCCCCCTCAAGTTTCTGAATCAATGAAATTGCTGCCATGCCTCCTTTCTCCTGTTTCCCTGCCCTAAATAAATAATGAAATTATGAGACTTCCAACCCTCTTGTTTTGTAAATATGGAAAGTTGCCATTTCCATGTTTTTATTTAGCAGAAGCAGCTTAGTTTTTAGTTATGTTGTGTGAATCCAAATGCAAGGGGCAGGTGCAGCAGTGAGCACACACAGGGCATGCCCAGGCAGGTCGTGCTCTGGTAGCCATGTAGACCTTTGTTTTAGGTGAAATTTCAATGTTTTCGGTGCAAGCCAAGTATTGTGACAGCATTTGGAGTGTGTAGTTTTGCAGCACTCAGATTCTAGTTTCTTATGAGTTACTGGAGTCCTGCAGAGCTTCAAAAGAAAAGTTTGTCCATATAACCTGGCTTTAGGTATGTTAGCAAAATCTTTTACTTAAATTACTTAAAACTCTTGAGATTCCTTGTTGCTGTATATAAATAGCCTGGGTGGCTAATAGTTCTTAGCTTATACTGGGACAGAGAAGAGTTATACATCTTTTCCTTTTAAAATCTATAAGAAATACTTATCTCTCATGATAATATAAATGATTATACATATGAATTCCAAAGACAACGTTAATTTAGAGTTGTGACCCCCAATAACTTGGTCTTATTTGATTTACTGCAAAGAGTGTGTATGTGTGTCAAAGGATTTGCTCATTTGTGTTTCCTCAGCCCATACCATTTTTTCTTTTATTTTACCATTTGTCTGAATTTTGTTTTGCAGGCCATGACTGCTGTGAGACAGTGAAGGTGGCACTTTGTGCCTCTAGAGAAGGTCACCCCGTTCTGGTTGTGGCAGAAGAGAGTTTCCAGTTTGTCCAGGATGAAGCCTACGACGCTGCCCAGTTTCTGGCCACCTGTGCTGGCAACCAGCAGGCGCTGAATTTCACACGGTTCTTGGACCGGTCAAGGCCACCTGCTGCAGACGTGGACTTTTTGGATGAGAAAGTGGCCTTGGCATTTCGACACCTGAAGCTGCCGGCAGAATGGAACGTGCTGGGAGCAGAGCAATCCCTGACCGGTGAGGACTTGTGGGGCACAGTGAGATTTGCAGGCTGGGAGAGCTGTAAAAAGCCTGGGAGAAAGGGATCCCTGCCTTGGGAGCCTGCCATGTACCTTCCAAAGGGTGTGGTGGTGGCCTCTGTGCTCATAGATGGGATGTGATGTCCATCCACATCCCACATCTTGCCCTTCAGCCTCCTTAAAATATGTGAGGTATAAAATATAGAAATTATTATATATGTATTATATATTTTATAGATATAATATAGATAAAATATATAAATATAAACGTATATTTATTATTACACAAATCAATGTTTTCAGGCTGTATGTGAAAATACTGTCTGTCAGCTCGTGCTATTTCATAAGAGAAGAGCACGAGAAATCATGAGTCATTTATATATAAATAATATTATTTTATATATTATATAAAATATTATATATGAAATATTTTTATATATGTATATCTATATAAAATATAATATATATATAATCGTAACTCATGATTTCTCCTGCTCTTCTCTTATGAAATAGCACGAGCTGACAGTCAGTTTTTTCACATACAGCCTGAAAATATTTTTTTGTGTGTGTAACAATGGCATGTGTATCAGCATAGTGCTGTATGCTGACAGAACCCTGTGTGTAGAATGTCTCATGCTCCTGGATATATCCTTGTGCCAGAAATTTGGCGCTTGTAGTAACTGTTGGTTTTATAGCACAGGTGCGAAACAACTGTGACATGAAAAATACTTGTGATTTTTCATGGAGAACTTGAGGCTCTGTCCCTGAGGGTTTATATCACATCCCTGATTGCACACAGGATGGGTTAACACTGCAGTTCCCCAAAATAAGCATGGACACTTTTGCAAATAAAAGAAGAAAGGGTGGGAAAACTTGACCCTTAACCACAGCAGTGAAGGCTACTGAGAGCTTATACATAAACCCCAAGGCTGGCCCAAAGTCTCTGGTGGCTGCTGAAACAGAAGTGCTGAGGTGTTCAGAGTGCTGTGGTGTGTCTGTGTCCTTGGAGTTCTGCTTCTTTTGTCACAAGGGGGTAAAAGGAAATGCACGTGGGACCAGGGGACTAGTTCTAGTATGTACAAATCCTTGCTGTAAATTTACAGGGTATTTTGGCAAACAGTTTCACTTCAGGAATGTGACTGTGAGGCATCTGTTATCTTTTATAAGATGCAGTGGCACAAACACTTGAATAGGGCTGGGATGTGGCTTGCTCAGTTCTGATCACTGCAACAGAGTTTTCCACAGGAGATTTTCCTGCTTTATTTTTCTCCAGCTTGCTGACTGCTTTTGTAAAGCTCAATACAAGGACAGGCAATTCCCTTGTTAGCAGACATTAAAATATTTGATCATATTTAATGGCTCCTTGATAGAAATTCAGCAGCTGTCATAACTTTGAAACTCTGAATTGTTAGTGATTTTGCAGGAGGGCTAAGATCTGCTTTTTTTTTTTTTTTTTTTTTTTTTTTTGACTTTGATTATTCTTTGTAAAATCAGCACTTTGGAAAACCAGGCCATAAGATTTGCATTGATTTGCTCAGGATGTGTTTGTGTGCCTGGAAGTTGTGGTTATGCAGGGTTCTATATGTTAATAGACTTGCAGAGCATCTGTGGCAACCACAGTGGGAAGGGGGAGCTCTGTAGTGCCAAATTCTGTAACTCTTGAGTGTTTTGGCATCTTGTGGTGAGGTGTGCGTAGATAGAAGTAAATAAATATAATGTCACTAAATACAAATTTAATTCAAAAATATTAGTGCTGTAAAATATGTTCCTTTTTGTTAGAGGCAGAGTTATCTGGTAGTTTTTTTGCCAGGAGATATTTACACATAGGGAATTTGGGGGAACTTTTGTGTCTGTGACAGGATGGATTTGCACGCAGAAGCATCCTTTTTCCTTTTGGTCACAAAACTCAGTGGGATGGAAGAGATGTCCCTGGTTTATGATGGAGCACTGGATTATAAAAACCTCTCTGCTAAAATATAGCAGCCTTACACTGGTGTTTGTGTGTTAATTTGTGTGTGGGAGAGAGAAAAGCACTGCAGAGATTGCACTGTAGGAGTGTTTGAACAATTAGGCGCATTCTGGCCAATGCCTGCAGTGGGACACCCTGTCCTGTGCTGCTTCACTACCTATGAACAGCTACTGCGATTCATGCTTCGCATTTCCCTAAATGTCAGCACCAGATAACTTCAAATAACCTTCTCGGAGGAGAAAATACTGTAGAAATGAGAACAAAAGGAAATGTCAGCTCCCTTCTTGAAAGATGTTTAGAGCTGCCTCTGAGCTGGCACGTCTCTATGGGCTCTTGTGGGCTGGAAACAAAACGCTGCTGTTCAGCAAAACCTCTGAAGGCAGGAGCGAGCCGGGAGCCTCCGCCAGCTCCCCGAGTGCCACAGCCTGATGGGGAACTGCTGCTCAGAGGAGGCTGCTGTTGTCAAACACACTGAAAGGGCGATTTTCAAAGGCCTGAAGCAGGAGTCTAACTTTTGCAAAAGTTAGAAGTAATGGCTTTCTGCAGGCAGAAGCTGGGTACAAGATCTACTACTGAGCACAGCTCCAGGCTGAAGTTTGAGGAGGGGGTGGCTTTGTGTGGAGGCTTCTCCTTGCTTTTGCCTGCAGCCAGCCCTGGCCAGGCTTCGAGCAGAGGGCAGGGAGTTCACTGCTGTCATCCCAGAGGGCAGAGAGGCTGCTGGAAGTTTCACCCACCTCAGTCTCCTGAGCTGTTGAACTCCTCTACTGTGCCATTGAACAGACATAGCTGCAGAACTGGGGATGGGAGCACCTAGGATAGCTGACATCAGAGGTGCTTGGGCTCCATTCTCTTGCTGGAACTGGCAGAGGGTACTCAACATTTGGTGGGATAAAATGGGAGGCAGAAGGGAGCCTGGGACAGTGTGTGGCTGGGGAAGAGCACAGTCCCTGAGACACAGCTGTGCTCTTCACCAGGCATACACTGTCCCTCCATAGCAAGCTGTTCCTGGGCCTTGCTCTTAGTTATCTGTCTATCTGTATGAGCTCCAATGGGAACCACAATTTCAGAATATCCATAACTAACGATTAGTCTTGTTACTGTGGTATTCCAAACACAGCATTTCTTTCAGGTGCCATATAATCATGACTGTCTTAATAATTACAAGTGCACTGTAACTTTCTAAAGAACATAGTTGTTACTGCTGTCAAAAGTGGGGGTATTTACTGTTCTCAGTGGTATTTAAAGGCAGCTATTTAAATGGAACAGATTGTTACACTTTATGTCTAGAAATCAAAATTTATTATGTATCCTGAGGATGTATGCAATGTAAATACAGGACTGTGATGTTCTATTTTAAATTACTGAAGAGAAAGTAAGCTAACTAGAAAACCACAACTGAATATTTTGAGGTATGAGTAATGATTATGGCTTGTTTATGTTGCAGTGGAATAAAAAAAAGGAGAAAAAAATTAGGGAGGATCTGAGGCTCAGGTATGAAAAGCTTAGAGAGCTTGATTGTATCGCCAGTAAACAGATCACTTTCAAAATAACTTGGAAGTAATATTCTGACAAAACCTTTGAGGAAACAGTCTTTCCATTTTGCTTATTAAGCAAAAAAGTGAGTGGTGAAACCCAGAGCTGTGGTTGATTTTTGGTTGTGTGAGCTTTCTGAAGTGGTGCTTCAGGAGCTGGTTGATGTTGGCAGAGTTTTGCTGTGATCACCATGATATGGAGCAATTCCCCTGGGAGTGTAAGGACTGCTGTGAGATAGTGAGCCAGGTTTTCAAGCAGATAACCAGGAGACCATCAGATTAGATAGAACACTTAACTGATTGCAGTTACTGATGTGTTGAATATGTAGAGCTTCCCAGAAGTGCTCTGAGATAAACGTGGTGCTTCGATAAGAACTGTTAGGGAAATTAAACTCCATGACCTCACCAGGTGGGGGGTGAGTATAGAGGGAGACTCTCTGCCCTCATTTGAAATAGTCTGAATGTATTAGGATTATGGGTTTAATAGTTTCATGTACAAAACCAGTAGGATTTCAGTGTACAGGACAACATGAGTGTCACTGGAATTACAGATCATGAATTGGGGTTTTTTTGCATGAAAGGAGAATATCTGAAGGGAGAAAGTCACCAAAAAAACCATCTTAGTTTAAACAAAAAATCCTATAAAACCTTTAAAAAACTTTCAGAATTTGGTACTAGTACCTAATCTTTTTTCCCATGGGAGGATGCTGCAGTTATGCTACTGATGATATATTTCAAACATGAAGCTTTAATCTGTTCATCTGCTGCACTCTTGTTATAGTTTCTCTTGGAACCCTTTCAATGTAATAGTTACAGGTGTTCTTTTGGTTGGGTTTCATATCCTTTCCAGTCTGCTGCTCAGCTTCTGTGCTCTCTGATAAAAGGATGGTATGGTATAAATCAGCATGGTCTGTTCAGTGCCAACAGGACAAAGTGCTCTGTTCAGCAGCAGTGCTTGATAAGATGTAAGAAGTCTTTTCCATACCTAAATTTAGTGCCCTCTGCAGTGGAAAATGGGAAGCAGAAAGCAATTCAGACAGCATCAGAAATGAGCTGCTCAAAACTGAGATATGTACCGTTTAGTCTGTGGCCGAGAAATTGTTGGCATGGGAATGTTCCTGTTCCCTTTGACACTAGCGGGAATGGGGACATGCAGATTTTTTAGTGTGCTTTGAAAAATTTCTTGTTTATCAGATTAAGAAAGGAATTACCCACACATCTTTTTATTAACTGAGCTCATAACTCCAAACACAACATCTTTGCCTTGACCTTTCTGCAAGGCAGCTGTCTGCTGGAGCTTTCCTCTAGGACCTCAGTGTGAGGTGGCAGCTTGGTTCTGGGATTTTTTACCCTTGCTTCTCAAGGACTGATCTGAGCAGTGAGAACATTTCCAGGAGAAAGCAAGACTTTGGGGCCAGATGTGAGGGTAGATTTCCAAATTGCTGAGTGTACATGAGTTTGGGCGAGAACCAAGTAAAGGTCATGAGCACAGGAAGACGAAGCAACGCTACCCCATTCCATGGCTGGCTCATGAGATGTCTCAGGGCATGGAGGATAAACTGAGCATTAGGTGTAGGTTACTCTATCTGGAAAGTTGTTTTTAAAAAGGAACAGTAGTTTTTGGGTTTTTTGTTATTTAATCGGGTTTAAAATGAAAGTTTTTACTTTGTGTTCTTGGGCATGTCATACCCAATTTTTTTTTCCCCTTCAATGCTTATTTGTTTTGTGCTAATAGCACCTTAAACCTTAATCCTTTACTATTAGCAAAGTATATATGACAGTCTTCTGTGGAAATTTGGTCCTCACTTGTGCAGATAAACTGCCTGTTCATGTATCACAGCAGAAAACAATTACACAAAAATAATATATTCAAAATCTTGTGTTTTGCCAGCTGGACTAGAGTACCCTGCCATTATGGGGCAATAATCATATGTTTCAACTCTTGCCTATTACTAGGAAACGAGAAAGGAACAAAACAATCTTGGCCTTTTCAGTATCGTTTGTCTTGTATTTCCACAATTTCCTAATTACCAGAAGCTTCTTGTTGATATTCAAACGACAGCCATTTTAAGCCAAGGAGCTCTTGCTTGGTATGTGGTAGGAGAAGGAGCTCTGGCTTTTGCATGTTAAAAGTTTTGATATTCTTTCATGTGTGGACATTTTGCACCATGACAAGATCATAAAATCATTGACTGAATTTCCAACATTTTGTGTGACAAGCTTGATCCCTTCAAAGGTAGGAAGTCTGAAGGGATCTGTCTTCCTTCCCTCTTCATCCAGCAAAATGTCCATACTTGATGCAGACCAGCTCTTGTCTAGTTTTGAGCAACACCAGACACCAACAAATGTATTTTCATTATATATTAGTAGTTAATCCAGCCCACAGATGGCACATGCCTTTTTAACTGTCACCATGCAAGTTTTGCACACTCCAGAACCTTCCAAAGCCATTGCCTGGGGCCCCTGCAGTTGCTGGATGTACAGTACTTTGTCTCTTTGCTGCCATCATCTGTGCCCATCTGTTAGGGTGGCCTCATGCCAGGTTCTGTGTCAGGCAGAGCCTTCCAAAAGTGGATGGTGAGGCTGTGTGTTTAATATGCTCTGGTGGCAACACGCCACCTCTTCTTGTACAGATCCTGTGTGCACACTGCCACCGCCCTAAGGCATCAGGGCAGCACCATGTTCACCTCAGCTGTGTTTGCAGACACCTCCAGCCACACTCTGGAACTGCCCTGTCCACTGATTCAGTGATAGAGAAGATTGTTTCAATAGAACAGGAAAGATGTTCTCAGAAGGTGCAGTCATATCAGCAGATTGGGACAGCTGGGGAGGCATTGTGACAAGTGGGAGGGACCATTTCATCTTTAAAAATACGAGACAGAGAGAAGCACTCATTTGGCTCGGGGACAAGAGGAATATCTGTCTGCATCTTGCAGAACTTGCAGTTGGTAGTGTGTATTTAATGGTGAACCATGAGCTGGTGCGCAGAAGGTGCTTCTCCCTATTGGTAATGCTCTCAGCTGCAGGAGGAGGAAGCATTTTGGTCCAGGGATCTGTGCTTAATGCTTTGCAGGTCTGCACTGCTCAGCTCTGGGGCAAGACTGTCCATTCTCCTTAGGAAGATGATTTTCCCTTTCAACAAAGCCATAACAGGAGATCCCATGCGAGAACAGGATGTGGTCAGACCAGTACAACACATTCTTTATTTGGATGGCAGTTGTTTGCTCTGACAGAAGTGTTTTTGTGCCTCCTGCGTGTCTGTAGGAAGAATTACACTGCAGTAATTATGTTGGCTCTGCCAGTCAGTGTCCAGGTAGTGTGGGAGCTTTGTGCATGTACAAGTTCTTTGAGTAAAACACTGGGCATTTGCTTTCACTCTGGAATCCAAAGTCCTACCTGTATCTACATTTTGCAGCCTCATCAATACCCTTTCTTCTGTATATGTCTATATGCTGTGTTATTTTTCATTTTTATTTAAATCCAGGGCTGCAACTACTGATTAACCTCCATGTTGTGCTCCTTCTAAATCATTACTCTCTGTAACATTTAATACCCCAGTCCTTCTCATTACTTAGCCAAAGGCTGAGAATTTGTCTCTGGGAGAGCTCAGCTATTCCCTTTTCTCTGATCAGCTGGAGCCTCCATTCAGACACACTCGTGTATTCAGGGCAGCTCGGTTTTGCTTTACGGTAATCAAGGGGAGGTTAGGGGGAAGACTTGGTTTGTAGCCCAGAGACCTAATTTGGAGTCATTCAGAAGAGAAATGGTGCCAGAAAGCATTTGGTTCTTGCATACAGATTAGTTCTTCAGAATTGGATCCAAAAAGTTGTGAAAAATTGTGTGTGAGGCAGTGGAGAACTGCCCATTTTTGCTTTGTTTTGTTTTTCACTGAAGGTCCTAATGATGTCCCTAAAGTAAGTAAATAAGCAAGAAAAACAGCAGCACTTTGAAAAAGTGACTTCTCTTGGGGCACACTTCTTAAAGAAAAAAATTCAAAATTAAATCCTAGAGCCATTATGTGCTTGCATTTTAAAACCTGTTGTATAGATTTGGCTGGAACCCAAATTAATAACCCAATAAATCATTTATGTGATATTAAAGGGTTTATACCAAGCATGCTCACTGGCATGGCTTTCTGAAACCCAGTTGGTGCTTTTTTGTTGTTGGTGATGTCAGTCAATACTGAAATCTTATGTTAATTAAAAGAACAAATTTTTATTTCTTGCAGTTTTTTTAACCCAAATGCTTTTGCCTTTCATACAGAAATAACAAGCTTTGATCTGCAAATGCTGGATTTCAGCAGTGCATCTGGAGCTCATTTCTGGTTAAAGCTTTTCAGAGCATCATTCTAGGGCTGCAGCTTTTGGAGTAGGGGGTTATTTTTCTGAGATGAAAGCTCAGGCTCTAGAGTGACTTTTACCAAATTAGAAGGTCACAGTTATTAAATACAAAAAGCAGCAGTGGAGATTGGTAGTTTATAAATGCTGCTACTCAGCATTTAGAATAACAGAGCTACTGTATTAAGCTGAGAAAAACTGGTCTGAGGCATAATCAAACCAGGAAAGAAAACCCTTGCTTTTTTTTTCTTTTTTTTCTTTTTTTTTTTTTTGGTCTGTATGAGTTTTTAAACAGTTCTTTTTTATAACGGCTTTGGATTTGTGCATCAAATGTAATTGTTTTTTTTCTTCTTCATGCCTTGGGATAAATCAGCATCCCATTAGGTAACAAAAGTTGTCCATCCCTAAAACCTGGTCCTGGTTGTGTGAGGAGAAGGTTTGGACATCCAGGAAAACCCACCTGACCACGCTTCTCTTTGGGTGTGCTGGAGCTTGGTGGTGGCTGTGGCTGTTCAGGAAGTGATGGGGTTTTCACATTGGCTTCTGTGGTCAATCTCAGCATGAGAGGTCCTGAGCACTTCCAGCCCCACCGAATAATGTCCCTCACTTTAAGACTGGTGTCTCCTGGATATTGGCAACCAGGCTGTTTTTCCAGGTGCTGCCGGTTCCTTTGGGCTGTCAGCTCCGTGCCAGCCGCTGTGTGGTGGAGCTGGGATGTGGGGATATAACATTTCCCCTAACCCACAAGCCTACAAGTTCCCATTTCTTTCTTTCTTTCTTTTCCTCCCTTCCCAGAGAACATCCCTCGGGAAACACTGATGCATTTTGCGGTGAGGCTGGGTCTGCTGCGGCTGACGTGGTTTCTGCTCCAGCAGCCGGGTGGAAGAGGAGCTCTCAGCATCCACAACAACGAAGGGGCAACGCCTGTGAGCTTGGCCTTGGAGAGGGGCTACCAGAAGCTGCACCAGCTTTTGACAGAGTAAGGATGATTTGGTGGTTCTTCTGCTGGTTTTCCATTCTCTGCCATGTTTGGCTTTGCTGTACATTATTACTCAATGGTGTCTGAGTGCTATATTCTGTCCTTAAAGGCAATTTTGGTATAATTTTGCTTTTACCGTTCTTGCTAGCAGCAGTGAGGGCAGTCCTGAAGGTTTAGGGGAAATGCAATAATTTTTTTGGGGGGGGGCGTTTCTTGTTGCTCAATATTCTGCTTCCAGCTGTCTTGTAAAGTCCAAAGTGAGTCACTGTAATATTGACTAATTAATACAAATCTTATGCAAACACAAATGAAAAAGCTTTTCTTCAAGCAAGCACAACTGCCCAAAAGAGGGGAGCTAACAGGCATTGTGGTGGTAGTGGACTGTTGTTTCTTACTTTTTAGAGAGGGAGTTTTTTAGTTAAATGAAATAGTGATCACTATATTGAAATGAAGCAGCACCTTGAGATGAATAGGCATTTTACTGGTGTAGGTTAAAAAAATAGGTAAGAAATAATGCAAATATTTAAAGGAGAGCAGAATATTTAACAGAAACAGGTCTGTTGTAAATGGTCTTGAGAAAAAGCCAGGTCTTACAACACATAGCAAGTAACTAGTGGCAGGAGCATTCATTGCACTGCTTTACAAGGAATCCTTTGGAAGATGGCAAGTTAGTTTTGAGCAGCAAATGTTTGGAGATCTAGCTTTAATTTCTGAGGCTAATAAAGACAAAGAGCTTAAAAAAAGTCTCAAGGGGGCTGTTTGTATAGGAGAAAAGATTTAGTCTCCGTGTGTGTTATTCTGATGCCTGGTTCTCTTAAGCTTTGTTATAAACTTTGTCTTTCTGAATTGATTTCTCAGATACTTGGAGTTTATGTTGAGTGACCCAGTGTCATGTTTAGGAGTCTGCTGTGTTGTCCACATTATCACGCAACATTCCCTGTTACCAGTTGTAAATTATTCTGCTTTCTGTACTTGTTGGGTTTAGTGTTTTGGGGCAGAAAATATGATCTGTATTGCTGGAGTGATTGCATTTAAGTTTTATTCTTAAATTCAGGCAGCCACTTGGAAAGTGAGGGTGAAGGAGAAGGTGTAGGGTGGGATGGGACCTATACCCAAATACCTTCTCTTGCCACCCTTGCTGGCATCAATTCAGAGAGGATGACAGTGTTACATTATTCTCCATCAAGGTCAGTCATACTGTGAAAACACAACTATCTCACAGGCTATATTGTAAAAATGGGATGTGCAAATTCATCCTGTAACTGCAGCAAGGTTCTCCAAAGTGAGACTAACCACATTAACAGGCTTTACATACTGTCAGAAAGCTTAAAGTTGATTACAGAGCTCACAGCAAATACTGCAATCCTAATGCGAGTAGAGCTGGTAATTTAAATAAAAATGGGAAGTAAACAAAACTGTTACAACAGCTATTCATGTATTTGGTGAAGTATTTCACAACTGGCTCCAGTTTTGGAATGGCAGTTCTCACTCAGTGGAATGAGAAGAGGACTGGGATTCCATGACACTGTCCTGTGTCATTGGCTTTAAGGAATGCTGCTGGCCCAATCCATGGAATTTCTCTGATGACCTTTGCAGTTTGTATTTGAAAATAAGACACAAGCAACTGCAGATAATCAAGGTCCCAGTTCTTGTTCTTCTTGGTATATCCATAAACTGTTCTTTGTGATTTGTTTTCCTCTTGGACTGCTGTGTAGAAATACAATGTATAAACATCTGACAGCCATGCCACAGGTCCCGTGACTTTGAGAACTCTTCTATTCCCATGAAGCCCTACAAACAGAAATCCATGGATACTGGAAAACCTGGTTCCCTTTCTCAGTGAGTGGGATGGTGGTGGACCATTGTGATATGACCTTGGGACTGACTGGAACAGTGACATGGGGATGGCCACAGCCTTTCCCCACGGGAGGGTGATGGTGACAAAATGGGCACACCCTGATTCCCCAGCAGTGGTTTTTTTCATTATGCTGAGAATTTTCTGCAATAGGATAGGATCAAGACTTGAAAATCCCTCTTGGGAGGAGAAATACTGAGCTTCAAAACATAGAAAATTCTGTGAGGAGAGTGAGTGTCATTTATGTGCTGTCAAAACACAAAGGACACTGTACAACCTCCTTTCTGCACTCTGCCTGTGCTCACACTGTATAATCCATGCACACAAATTTGGCACACAGCTCGTCCCACTCAGCAAAACACAGAGCAGCAACACATGTTAGTGAGGGCCCCTACAAAGGAGTCATTATTTTTACAAGTAATTAAACTGCACTATGCCAAATAAATGAATGCAGCGTGTTTTGTGATGCATTATCCTTGGGGGGAATTTATTGTTCTCTTGCTTGCTAATTTGCAGGACCCTGCATTTTACAATGATTCTCCCAGCCAGCATTGAGAAGGGGTGAAATTTTGCCATAATTAGGATACAATCATTAAAGAGCAGACATAAAACCTTCTCCGTTGTTGTTTGGCCTTGGTTTGTCTGTGAAGTAGCTTGATTCAGTTGCAATGTAAATATTTCTCTCAAAAACTAATTTCACTGGTGACATTTTGAATTTCTGTTTATCTGATGAACTTCCCCTTCTCAGCTTTTGCAGTATTTCATGTGAAAAAAATAAAAGATGCTTCCTATGTAAGTTTTCCATCCCTGGAAGTATTCTGCTCTGTGGTGTGCACTGGCTTTTCATCCTCAGACAGGAAAGGTGCATGGACTGGTTCTTTTGGAACCCAAACAGGAGCTGTCAAGGAGCCCGTGTAGGTCACCAGGGATTGAGAGTCAATAGCAGCATTCATTAATAAATATTCATGTAAGCAGATAAATATTCATTATCAATAAACATCCATCAGTTGTGTATCATTCCTGAGTTTTATCTCCAAGATGAAAACTGCAGTAAACAGTGTCCTGCAGTGTAAATGGAATAGGATAGTGCAGAAGTGCAGTAGTTTTATAGGGGTAATATATATATAAAGATTTCTGTAAAGATAACTTTGGAAATTGCACAGTTTGCAAAGCCTTTGAGTTTCAGCTGATTCCAGAGTGAGTGGTCTGTGGTTGGAGCCTGTTTCTCCTCAGTGCTGGAGCTGGGTGATGCTGACTGCAGGGTGCTGGCTCTGGAGAGGCAGCACAGTCATTAAACAGGCTGGTGGAACTCCCTGAGTAACTGGACAGCTGCAGAGTGCAGGAGTTGGTGTTTCCCAGTGCAGTCAGGGCAGTAACACAATCCCCTGCCAGCTCCATGTTCTGCAGGGCTCTTACAGCAGTGGGGAAAATGGCTTCAAGGCACTGGGGGTGTGTGGGATTGCTGGGGTTGGAAATGCTGCTTTGTAAAACATACAAACGCTGATCTGGTTGCTGATTTTCTTTCTGTCCAGTAACACTTCTTCCCCCAGCAAAGCCAAATGCTTGTAGTTCCTTCACAGCTGAGAGTGATTTATGTCCTCTGAAAAAGGGAAGCAAGAGAAAAATAAAGCCCATTTAAAAAAAAATAAAATTGCATTTTTCTAATTCCTGCAAAGAGTTGCAACAGTCTCTGAGTTTTTTTACTGTAAACTTTTTTTTTTCTTTTGCAGGTTTCTCTGCTTTTTGCTTTAAAATGTTTCTGCACAGCTCTGGGATTGCTTTTCCCTTCTGATTTCCTGGTAACAGTCAGGAGGCTCACTCTGTGAAACTGTAAATTAGTACAAGTCTGTATTTTCAAAGTTAAAATGATTTCATTAACACACATGAGGAATAACTCACTGGTAGCAGAAGAGTTTTGTGAATGTTTTTCAATTCATGATTATCATTTGCTATTGTTCTGATTTTACATAAGTAATTGGTGAAGTCTGGGCTGTAATCTCCATGGTGCCTCTCAAATAAGGATGCTTTTTCAGTGACTTTACTTTTATAGCTAAATCACTTTTCTGCTTTTTGAGCCAGAGCTGCAAGAAGATTTGCCTTGTACGTATTTTTTTTTTTTTTCCACCCCAATTTAGCAGGGCCTTTAAGCAAGTGTTTAATTTCAGAAATACTCAGTTTATGTTCAGCAGAGTGTTTAAGCATGATCTTAAAATCAGTCACATGGTATACATGTATTTTATTTCTGGCTAAGCAGAGTCAGAGGCTGTAACGTTTATTGAATTAGTGCTGATGTTTCTCCATCTGTTCTTCCACTCCAAACCAAGCAAATCCATTTGATTGCTGTTTGGGGAGCTGGCTTTGAGGTATGGCTTGTTGTGGTGAGGCAGGAGAACAGTTGACTTTGTATCTACAAGTGATAGCACAAGATTAATGTGTTAAAAGGGATTCAAAAATGTTTGAAGGGCACTGGAAGAGGACTCAGGGAGGTGTGTGTTGAGGAGATGCTGCTTAGCTATAGACAGTAGTCTGTCTAGGGCAGTGTGGGGGGGCCAGTGGTCTACAGGGTCTAGTTTTGTAGCTGTAGGATTTTCAGTTGAAACACCATCATTTAATAGCTTTAACATCATGATTAGAAAGATGTTGAGGTGCTGTGGATTTCTTCTGGCCACAGCAGAGGAGCAGACTGGGAGTAGGAGGATGGGGCAACCAGGTGTGAACATGGTGGAGCAGGAAGGTTTGAGTTTCTCTCTTCCACCTACTCACCCCACATCAGGCTCCAACTTTTACTGACTTCCTCACGTATTCCCACATCCCTGTGAAGACTTTTCATTCTTTGGCTCCCTCCTCTCCTTTGTTTTGTATGTAATCACCTCTGAATACAGAAGAGAAAGAAGGCTTAGTCCATGTGATAGGAACAGCTTTTTAATGTTTATGTATTCCCACTCAGAAATTGTAGTCCTGGGAGATCATGGAAACAGACCTGTGAGGATGAGAAAGAAGAGATATAGAACAGATTGGAGAATATTTGCAAAGATATAAGAAGAAATTACTTTCCTTCCCCCAGCAATCCTGATCTGGAAGTGTTCCCAAAAACTATAGGGGCCATAAGTGCTGGACAGCCTTGTATGGTTGGTAAGTGATTATGAGAGACCAGCTCTGTTTCAGGATAAATTTAGAAAATGCAGATAAGTGCTTTCCCAGAACTGCTGGGTTTTTGGCCTCAGGCATGGGCTAGCTGGATACCCGGTTAGGATGCTCATATTTAGTCTCTGGAGCAGATTTGCTCCAAGCAGTGACATTCATAGTCGGGGTTAGAGTTTGAACAGATGATTGTAGAAGAAGTCTTTGTAATCTGCTGTGTCAGAGGCAGCCAAAGGCATGGCTTCTTCTCAGGGGTGTGTTGCAGTGCCAGTGATCACGCTTGCTTGCAGCATGTGGAGATGTTTTGCAGAGACAACTCTTCTTCCATATCACTTGTCCTGATCTGAGGTGCTGTTTTTAGCTGTAAACACTGCTTGCTGAAGTATTCTCCATGATGGTGCTTTTTAAATTTAAAATGCAACAAATGGCATCTGTTTTCACTCTTGAGTGGGTTTCATAGATTCACCTTAAATTCCCTTTGTTTACTGATGAGTCTCCAGGTGGACATTGGGTTCTTTGTTGGACCTGCAGCTCCACATCCTGAGCAGGGCATCCTTCTTGTTAAATAATGCTCTGAAAAGAGAAAAAATGGAAAATGCATTTAATAACAGTTACTCTTATGGAATGCAGACTGTACTTTTTGGCAAATATAGTTGATAAGAGTTTGTAGCTGTATTTTGATACATTTTTTTAATGTGTAATTAACATTGGGGTCTAAGAAATGCTTGGGTGTAGAAGTACAGACCCGTTGTGTTTGGAAATACTGGACATGTTCCCTTAGCATATGTGCATTTGCAAACAACTTTTGAAGGATCAAGCCAGCTTTTCTCTCTATGATTTGCTGCTGTATAGTGTGTTGATCAATGAGAAGTTAGCATTATGTATTTTGAATTGAGTTATAAAATATTTAATCTGATATTGAAGGGTAGGTTATGCAATCCTGAATTCAGTTTGGTATCAGAACCCACTACTGAGTTCATGTTTGTGCAGGGCACAGTAAGGGGTTAGTCATTATTTCTACATCACATGAACTTTTAACTCTTTCTTTCAACATCAAAACTCTTCATATTAGTGAGCAGTATATAGGTTTTCCTTATATGAGAAACATACTTTTTTTTACTATCCTGGGGCATTTGGAACACTTGGAAACACCTGAAGTATGAATTCTGTGTTTATTAAATATCTTTCAAATTTGAAAATAGTTGATTTATTTTAACCCATTCTAGCACATGCTGATTGCATGTGTTTTCTGGGTCTCATATACGACGAACATGGATGGTTATAAAAACGAGGAGGAGCAAAAGTGTGTGCATTAGTGTTTTGTATATCACTGAAGATTGTGGGTGCAAAGTTGGTCATACAGATACAAAGCCTCCATTACTCTAACACTTCTGCAAATAACACTGAAGTTCTGTTTGGTCAGATTTCTAAGATTGGTTTAAATGCTGGTGACTGCATTGAGTGTGGGTGCTGGGTTTTTCCAGGAGGGATTGTTGGCTTGATTTGAATTGCCTGTGCTATGGGCATGTTGCAAAATCACCACCAATCCTACCCCTGTAGGCACCATTCCTTGTTTATACCAGTCACAGTCTGTCTGATCTGGTATTTTCACTGTGATACCATAATAATAGTAATAAAAAGAATGTAAGATTAGAATTCAATTTAATTGCATTTCTATTTTCCTTACAGATAAGAGCATCTAAATTATGGCCTTTTCTTAGCTTTTCATGCAGCCATAATGGTATGGGCTTTGTTTACATTTTTTAAAATAAATTTTTCCTTTTTTCATTTTTTCTTTGCCTCGTGGATCTAGGGGCTGGTGCTTTCACAAGAAACCCACAGCTGTTGTCAGGCGTGCAGTAAGATACTAAGACCTGGCAATGTTACTGAGCTTGTTCTGTTTCAGCTCAGAAATCTGGAGGGGATATCCCCAGGAAATAACACCTTGAGTTCCCACACTGCCTTCCTCACCCCTTTGTGAAAATGTGGGATAGATCTCCCTAACGTGAAGTTTTGCTTAACTCACTGAGGCTTTTTCATTCATCTTCTGATCTCTTCCTCCCTCCTCTTCCTCTCCCTTGCAGCTCAAACCTTGTCTCTTGGTAGTGGAAAGCACGCCTGCTGCAAGCACCAGCACCTTGAATTTCAGACCCTTGTTACTGAGCAGTTTCTGCAGCTTTTGAGGCCAGGCAGAGCTTTTGATCAGGTGGTGGTTTGTTGTTTTTTGGGGTTTTTTTTTTTTGGTTCTCCTTTTCTCACTTATCTTCCCTCTTCTTAAAAATCTCTTGCCTGTATCTGCCGGAAGCCAGGAGCCGTGCGGTGTGGGCTTTCCTTTCCTTTTTCCGCTGCTCACTGCCTGCTCCCCTGCCAGAAGAGGAGAGATTCAGCACACAAGTACAGTGTAGCTCTGCTTTGAAAAGGGACCAGTCTACTTGGCTGGTGCTGGGAGGTTTAAATAAAAAACACTTCCTACTTACTGTCCCGTCCCAGCTTGGATGGGGCTTGGAGCAACCTGGTCTAGCGGAAGGTGTCCCTGCCCATGTTGGGATGATCTTTAAGGTCCCTTCCCACCCAAACCATTCTGTGATTCTGTAATCTATCATCTTGTCTTACATGTCAGATGAGCAGGAGGTGATCCTGTAGTTTCAGCCATCTAATCAGCTCCCAGATGGAGCAGGACATGGCCTGAGAGTGTTTTGAAGTATTTTTGTTTCTCCTCTCTCTCTGTTTGGTATTGTCATTCTTCTCTAAGCCACCTTTCTGCAGATGAAGGGTGGGCTGGTAAGTCTGTTCTTCATTTCAACCAAAAATTTCCCTTCTGGGTTTGCCTTCATGGCACAAAAGACTGACCAGAGCTGGAGGACTTCCTGCAGGCTATTTCAGTGGCCCAAGGCATGGTTATGCAGAGGGGAGAGCTAGTGAACGTTATCAGCCTTCTCAGGCAGTGCTTGCTTTTTTAACCAAGATACTTTCTTCTGTGAAAGTTGAGCTCGGAAATGTTTCTTACAAAATGTTCAGTTCACTGGTATCTGTTACGTATTTTGATGGGAAACTGTTGAAAAGGGAAGATGAGAAAGATTCGACCCAGGATGGTTAAATCTCATAAGAAGACAGATTTCCGTTGTTTCTGGCAAAGCACAGCAAACTGGATTTTTGTGCTGAACAAAAGCAGATTTTCAAACTTCTTGGAGGCTGGAGTTTGTATACCTATTTTTGCTAATAAATCTTCAGTAAGTATTTGCATATCTGTTTTTATCTCTTAGTAGAGCAGCTTGGATAAGCACTCCTATACAACCACTACAAAAATTCCAAGTCTGGACAAAATAAGCATCTTTCACAGCCAGGAAGTACAAAATGCGTAACAGCAAAGCTTTTTTCCTGGAAGAAAATGTGTTTTTATCATCTCTCAGTAAAACCCAGGACTTGCAGTGAGACATGCAGGAAAGGCATGAACAGTGAAGCTCAGTGCATGAGGGCAAATGAGCAGGAGTGTCTTCTCAAATAGCCTTGGAAGTGATTGCCTGAACAACAGGAACAGTGGTGGGAAAATGAGTTAACCCTTGTGAATCCTCATTTGTCCTCTCTGCTTCAGACCATTAGTGCTGGGATGGAGCAGAGTATGAAAGGGATGGTTTGAAGCAGGCAATAGATTGAACCATTCTCTATCTCACTGTTTAATATTGTGTAACGAAGGTGACTGCTATTGAAAATGAGAGCTTGGAGTTTGTACTTGGCTGGATGTGAGAAACTTCTTGCTTTCTCAAAAGGTATAAAGCTTTTCATAAAGTGTAACACAGACTGGCAGCTTGAATATGAAAAGAAACTGCTCTCTTTGTAAGCAAAAGTGACTGTTTGATCCATCTGGGCCGTGTGAAGGTTGCGGATTGCTGGAGGGGTGGACACACGTGCGGTGTTGCAGGGGACTCTGCCTGTCATCTTGCTCCAGATTGAGCCTTTTGAAGTTGCTGAGGGCCCTTTGAGGCTCAACAAGTCATGCAGGCAGCTTTGTGGGTGCTGATTTGGAGATGCCTGTGAGGGTCCTTGAAGCTGATGAGAAAGTGGAGCAGATTCATTGCGCGCTGTTCTTTAATCTGGCTGCTGTTGTCCCCGTGAGTGGGTGACTGTGGGCTTTGTGCTCACTGCCTCGTTGTACTCTGAGAGTGGCCCCCAGTACAGTGGTTTCTCATACATGACAGCTGAAGAGAAAAACACTCCAGACAGAAATGTCTGTGTTTTCCTGATAAAGGAAGGTCATTTCTTTAGTTACTTGTAATGGCTCAGCTGACTTCAGTGCCTCTGTTGATTTATACCAATCACCTCCAGACACTGGCTGCTTCCTTCTGTTTCTCTATGGAAATATTGATTCTGCTTATATCAAGTGTAATTCTGCTGAAGTCAAGTCATGACTGAGATAAATCGTAGAGAATGGTAAAGCCATAGTAATGCTTTGTCTGAATTTCTTTGCAGATTTAACCCAAAATGAGTCACAGCAAGGGGAGTGTGACTGTGCTGGGCTAGCGCAGGGGCAGCCGTTGCCTCCACCATTGCCTGCACAGGTTTCTCTGCCTCTGATGAAGCTTTTGACCGTTTCCCCACCCTGCTCTGCCCATTTCTGTTGCTGATCATGGTGTTTGCTCATTATGACTTTGCTTTCTAGATTGCTTGGCTTCCCAGAGAGATAGCTCTGTGGTTTGCTGGGGGGCCCTTGCCCATAAGAAAGATTTGCGGATTTTAAAGCAAGACCTCTCAGCAAAGATTCTGAAAAGTACGTGCAGTTTTACTTGGTTGATGGCATGCATTTGTGTTTATGTACCTTTCTTGAATTCCTAATTATTTAAAAACAGTCACAGCTCTGCCTCTTCCAAGGGAATTTGTAGCTGGGCAGGAAAGGGAGATCTGAAAATGGTTAGTCTCAGCAGCAGGGAGGGGACATCATAGAATCACTGAGTAGTTTGGTTTGGAAGGGACCTTTAAAGGTCATCTAGTTCAATCCCCAAACCAACTCATATATGGGGCTGTGGGACAGTAGATGCATCCCTGGTAGAAGGAAGACAGGGCAATTTCCATTTCTTGCACCCCTGAGAGGGTCAGTGTCATCCCCTGTTCGTGCAACATTCCTGGGGTTTGGCTCCGTGTCTCTCCTCAGAGATGCAGGGCTTGGTGGGGTGGTGCACAAGCTGCTCTCTTGGGGATGATCAAAACAGGTTTTGGGTTTCCTGAATCAGTTCTGATTCAAAATGAAATCTGTAAACCTGATGGTGGTGAACACCCCAGTGTTTTCTCACCACCTCAGTGAGCCGGTGTAGCTGCTCTGCAGTTTGGTGAGATCTGAGGAATTACTGCTTTGAGTGGTGCAAAATCAGGGTTTGATGTTCAAAAAGAGAGGACTGAATAGAAATTTCTACTGACTTCATTTACCTACTAAGTTATTTTTCATTCTGATCTACAGCATCTTTTTTCCTTTCTTTCCTTTGGATTGGTAAAAAGAAAGCCCATGATACTGCTGCAGAAAAACAGCTGTCTCACAACACCGAGAACATCTTGCACAGAGGCAATTTCACAGAGCAGGTTTAGTTCATTTCAGTAGTAAAAAAAATTGCTTCAATTTGACGGCTGTTGGGTGTTTGTGAGCAGTGTGTTGGCTTTGGTGGAGAAGTTGTACCATGATAGTTTTCATTCCTTCCAACTTATCCCTTTGCTCTTCTGCCTTTCAGGTCTCTGCTGTTCTGTGACAGCTGCTTTGGTGATCTTCACCTGTGATAAATCTGATTTTAAATGCAGTTGTCGTGCCCTTAGCTACTAGTCTGTCACAGTCTGGTGTGGAAACCCAGAGCACTGGGAATATTTCTCTGTCTGCTCTGCAGTGCCCTGACCTCCAGGGGAGCACTGACTTAGACCTCATTCATGGAGAAAGCTTCCTAGACTTCAAGATAGACTAGAATCCACAAAAGTGTGAAATAGATTATAGAGAGTAGTGTAGGGGTATCACTTGCTGAGAAGTTTAGGTTTTGGGATTTTTAGTATGTTGTGGATGGAAGCAAAATGGAGGGCACAGGGTGTGGTCCTGGGTTTCTTCTTCATGCTGCTTCCTTCTTCTTCATGGGTTTGGGTGGCATTTTGCAATTGAGCAGAAAATCTGCATCGAGTCCTCTTTGGGATCAGTTATTGGACTAAAAGGGAAAATAATCCTGGTGTCAGTTCTTAATTGGATAGTTTAGTCCTAAAAGACCCTGCAACAAGAGATTGTTAGCCATTTTGTGCCTTTTTATGAAAAGCTACCGAACTCATGGTTGTGAGACTGTTTTACTTATAAGAAATAATAAACACTTGAGTCCAAACATTAGCTACTGTCTCAAGTGTCTTCAAGCCAGACCCAGAGAAACTGACAACTGGTACCCCGACAGTCTGGGGTAAAAACCACTGATCTCTACCTGAGAAGGACCTTGTGAAATAAAGCTTATGGCTGGCATTAGCGCTAAATTGCATTAATTTTCAAGACTGAGGAGTGTGTGTGTGTATCTGTCTGTCTGGCCCTGGAG
This sequence comes from Motacilla alba alba, assembly GCF_015832195.1. NCBI lineage: Eukaryota > Metazoa > Chordata > Aves > Passeriformes > Motacillidae > Motacilla > Motacilla alba. The sequence goes on along the minus strand of NC_052025.1, from coordinate 14,156,505 downwards.
CTGGTGCTGCTCTGCTCACTCCCATGATTAGATGCTGTCCAGAGTGTGTGTGTCCTGCCCTGCGAGATCCCTGCTGGCCTGCCCACTAACCCACCCTTGTTTTGCAGGGAGGGAGCCAGGGAGCCGGACTCGTGGAGCACCCTGTCTCACACCGTGCACTCAGGGGACTACAGCGTGAAGCACCACCGCGGGCTCGACGTGTACCTGCTGACAGCTGAGGCCAAGGAGGGGACAGCAGCCAGCTGGGAGAGGGACATTCAGCACCTGCGGATGCACATGCAGAGCCATCAGCACCAGGTGAGCAAAAGGCTGAGGGGATGGAAGAGAAGCAGATCTGGCTGGCTGCAGCCTGGCACCTGGGGAGGAGTTTTACGTGTCAGCATCCTTCAGGGCATGTTTCCCTAGGTGTTTTCTCTGGATTCATTATCAAGCATCCAGGGGAACACCTGTCCATTTGCGTCTTAGTTGAGCATGGGGAGATCTGACTAAGCTGTATTAGGCAGCAAATGTTCTCATTCAGAAGAGAAGCAGGCTCAGGGCTCTGCAACACCAGCTCTGTTTTGCCTCTCTATGCTCCCAGCTCCTGCCTGATCTGTTAGTTTTGGACCCACTTGGATGGGCAGGAACACTTTCCTGGAGACATGCTGACCCTCTGCCTGTCTGGCAGACACTGGGCAGCTTAAGGCAGGCTCTGGAGTGAGGCTGAGGATGTGGACTTTAAACACTGTGGGGACATCTGTGTTCAGATGGAAAGTTTGAGGTCAGAGAGGAGACTGAGAAGAAAGTTTCTGAGATGGGAGGTGGAAAAAATGGCTGTTTCAGTAGCAATTCAGTGTAGGACTCAGAGGGCAAGCCTGCCTTGGTCACACAAGGTTTGTGTCAATAATGGTCCCTTCACTGTGCTCCTCTTGAACTCTATGGTGGTTGGACCACAGGAGCTGTAGGGCTTTGGAAGGGCTTTCTCGTGCTGCTTTAAAATCCATGCCATAGGGTCTGAGTTGGGGAGGTGAAACATCAGAACACTTGTGCCCTTTCTCAGAAGCACCCACGTGTCTGTCACCGTTGGCATCACTTGTGGGTGTTCCTTCATCAGCTCACATATCTGGGGCTGCAGAGGTGCAGGATCTAAACAACAGGATATTTTTGTGGCTTTAACTAAGGGAGGGGAGAACTGTTGTGTGCAGCCACACAACAGTTGGGCTGGGGGAATGAGCAGAGGAACAGGCTATCCTGAGCCATTTTCAGCCTTCCTGAGTACCTGAGATGTTGATTACTCCCAATCTCAACAGGAACTGTTGGCATGAGTGACAAATCCAAGCTAACTGTGAAATGTCTTCCCCTTTCCATCAAAAGACCCTAAGCCATGGCAAGCATATCCATCTCACTGCTTGTTTGCTCATGCAAATGCCAGATTGGGAACATTTTGCCTGACAATGAAACCAGAAATAGACTTTGCTTTCCACCACTGTTTTACTTCACATCTAATCTGATTTGAATTTGGAAAGCAGCCCTGTAATTATTTCATTTAGGTTTATTTTGGGTCAGTTGAAAGCCTGTTGGCTTCCTTTGGTGATGGCTGTATTTTTCCGGCTATCAGCAGAGTGACTTCACTGTGAAGATGCTGGGGCTGCTGTGGCCCCTCCTTTTGAAAACCCTGCTTGTTCCCAAGCAAGTGTCACTGTTGTGTGTCTGTCCATCCTGGCTAGGATGCAGGAGCACAGTCTCCATGCTCTGCTGTGGGGTTACAGCCACCAAAGGCTTGGCACATGTTTGCCCTTGCAAAAAATACCTGCAGCCTGTGGGTACCACTGCACGCAGAGCCCCGTGTCCCATCCCTGATGCTGCACAAGGGATGGAGATGCCATGCTGCTGCCTCCAGGGCTAACCTGGCTTGGGATGCCTCAAAACCAGGGAGGCATAGCTGACAGCATAGATGGGAGCTGGGCAGCAGGGTTATTTTGAATAGCAGGGTGATTGGTGGCAAACACCAGAAGTACATTTAGTGGTCTGTGACTCAGGGAGTCTGTGGCCAGTGCTCAGTGTTTGCAAACCTCAGAGTGTGGAAAGACAAGTAAATGCAATATCCTTAAGGACGCAGTGATGATTTTAGCCACTCTTAGTATATGCAATACCCAGAAGTTCCCGTGATGCATCAGTTAACATAGTGGCTGCTTTAATTATCAGGGTGTTTAAGCTGTGAAGTTCTATTTCTCTGAGAACTAAAAACTTAAACAAAATTTTCAGGGAGCTGTTCAAGTTAGACTTCTAGTATGTGTGTATTTTTTGGAATCCTTTAACAAATAAATGCAAGAAAAGCTCAGATTTTACACAGCTCATTAGAGTTTTATATATGTGGAGAGTCTCAGGCACTTACTGAAAAACCAGTGTGACCTTGGAAAGCTTGTGGTGCAAAGCCCCAAGCAAACCTGTGGGGAGCTCTGTTGGGTGTACACTGAGGAACTGGGGTTGTTCAGTAATTTAATAAGCCACTATTTCTAAGATGTGAACATTGATATGTTCTCTTCTACAGAGATGAGAATATGAAAGGAAATATTGAAGCAGACAGTTCTTTTTAAGTAAAGGTTTGTTTGTATCAAACTGTAAAAGCTTGACAAAGCAGGTACTCTGGAAGGAAAAGGCAGATTAGAGAGGAATTGATTATGATCCTACTGTTCCATGATAATGCATGTATTAATTTTAATAATATGTTATAATTTTGAAATTTTTATTTCCAGTTAGGAAATAAATTTCAGATATTTAATTACGCCTGCAGTTCTCAGGAATATATTAGATTATTAGTTCAGTCCTGTGAGCAGGAGACAGTTGGTGTGCTTGGACATTGCCAGCCAATGCCCATGTCTGAAGTAGCATTTCCATCAATAGAAAGGAAATTGAGGAATGCTGGCAAAAGATGGGGAGTACTGGGTGGGGATCTAAAGATGCTCTTAAGCAGCATTTGCTTGAAGTCCTTTGGGACGAGGCTGGTATATATTTGCATTATTTGGTAGACTGAATTCTGTTCTTTACTGATTTTGAATTTAAGTGCACTCAAGAACTGAGACTACAGCTTCTCAAAGAGCAATTACCAATATTACAGTTCTTTTCAGTGATGGCAGATGGTGCAGCAGGGGGATGGAGAAACAAATTTCAGCTTTGGGTTGTTCAGGCTGGCTTTAGGGAAAATTCTTCACGGGAGGGTGGTGTGGCATGGGAGCAGACTGTCCAGAGAGGCTGTGGGTACTCCATCATTGGAGGTTTGGCAAGATAACGTCAGGGTTGACCTGATGCTGCAGTGGCACTAGGCCAGTTTCAGGCAGGTGGTTGGGCTAGATGACCTTTAGATGTTCTTTTCAACCAGCGTTTCTGTCATTCTAATAATTTCAATATTACCTTCTGCTAATAAAACCAACATGTAAAATACCCACTGCAGTACATTTGTAGCTCTTTCCTGGATGACACCAGGAATAGGATTCATGTGGAATAGGATTAGGTAGATACAGGTCTTGAGTAACTGCATGACAGAATAAACTTTTTTTTTCTTTTGTGTGTTGTTACAGAGTTTAAGGCAGCAGACGGAGCCTGTGCTGGGAGATTCTGGAGACAGCTGTGCTGAAGGAGCAGAGGGTCATATGACCACCACCTCTCAGAGCCTAGAAGAAATGGCAAGAGAAGAAAGGCAGGAAAATCCATCTGATCTGGTTCACCAGGACATTGGGCAGCTCTCAGACCAAACCCAGCAGGAGGAGAAATGCAACAGCAGCAGTCTGGGAGCTTTTAATGATGCACCAAAAGACATGGTTAGCCCAGGGGATGCAAACAACCCAGCCAGCTTCTGTGAAAGTAAAAACACAGAGATATTGCGTGAAAAGGAAGGAGAGGCGGGGCTAAGATCTGCAGAGGGTTCTGGGACTATATCAGATGAGGACTGCCCGGTGAGCCTGTGTGCAAGTGTAAATGGTGCTGTAACTCTTCCATGCTCTGGAAATACAAATGAGGAAGCTGGAATGACATCGGCTGGAGTTGACCTGGATCGGGCTGGCGTGAGCAGTACAGACAGTGCCCATCAGGAAGTGCAAACTGCTGAGGAGCTTGCTGTCAGTGCTGCTGCTGTGGCTGCAGCTGCAGGTGAAGCCCCAGCTTCCTCGGAGGGCCTGGATGTGGCCATGGGCCAGACTGAGTGCAGGAACTGTGCCGGGGCACCTGAGAGGGCTAAGGACCAGCGGCGGGCAGAGCATGGCCTGGCAGAGCCTGGTGAGAGGACTGCAAAGCTGCAAGAGAAATACCCAGCTAAGGAGGAGTCATCCAGCACTGCTCAGCCCTTACTCAGTGGTTTCAACAGCACTGAGTGTTCGGATGGGGAGGATGCAAATGTGGGAGTGGTACCGGCCTGTGACGGTGCAAATGCAGGTGGTGACATTGGCAGTGTCTCTGTTGACCTTTGCAAGACCAGCAGTAACAAAGAGACTGATGTGGACTCGTGCACTGCTCAGGTAAATGGTGACTTCACGGAAAGCCAGGGTGATGCCAGTGTCACAGCAAGGCAGGAGGTCACTGCAAGCACTGCAGAAGCATTGCCAGCAGTGAATGGAGTTCCTGCATGCCCATCAAAACCTGCTGCTGGTTTGGAAGTCCATGGCAGCAGTGAGAGTGGGGAGCAAGAAGGGCTCTTGGAAGCAGGCTGCACAGATGGAAAATCCAGCCTGCCCTCACCTGAAGGCAGTGTGGCAACTGATAGCGCTGATGCTGAACCTGAAAACAGAGATGTTGGTGGATCTAATGAAAGTGGTGCAGAAGCTGCACATTGCCAGGAGAGTGGTGAGATTGCTGACCATGGAGATGCAGCCGTGGAGAGCAGTGAAAAGGAGCCAGTAGGAACTGATACCAGCAGCTGCAGAGATGGAGGAAGCAAAGATTCTGCAGGCGGTGGTCAGGAAGTTGCTGCCTGTCCCCCTTCTGCTGCTCAAACTGGTGTTAAAGCTGAAATGGGCAACAACTTCAAACCAGACACTGCTCAGCAGGGTGAACGTGAGGAACGTGAGCCTGCATCGCTCCCTTCAGAGGATGTGAGCGCAGGCCTGGCAGAGCAAGAGCTTGCCCAGGCTGGAGCAGAGAAAGCAGAAAGCACTTCAGAGCAGGAGGGGAGGAGCAGCAAGGTGGAATCTCCCCTACCCAGAGGAGAGGGGCCGGCTCTGAGTCAGGAGGGAGATGCTGTAGTGGCACCTCCCGGGCAGGAGGCAGCTCTGCAAGGTAATGACCCTGGATCAGCTCCATGTGCCAAGGGCGCAGACTGTGCCGAGGATAATTTAATAGGCACACCCTCTGCAACTCATAATGAGGAATCTAAACAAAACCAGGAAGCGGTGGCGGCGAGGGCAGGCTCGGCAGAGCTCGCCTGGCAGCACGGTGGGGAGCATGGCGGGGTAGCTGCCACTTGGCCCGGGGACCATGCTGGGGACGAGGGCTCCCCGGGTCAGGGCCACTCGCAGCAAGTTGAAGGAGGCAAAGCTGAGCCTGAGCAGGAGGCTTATGTGAATGGCAATGAGCAGGTTTTGTCGGAGGAACTTCTTGCTGCTGTTGTGAAACCCCCCTCCTGCAGTCTGGAGGGGCCTGTGGTGGGCAGCAGCAATGTGGATGCTGGGCTGAAAGCGATGCACCAACCCAAAGAAGATAGCAGGGCTGCAGTTGCAGCAGAAGGCACCATGCATGGACCTGCATCAGCAGATGAGTCACTGGGTGCAGAGAGTGACCCTTGTCTGAATGCTGAGCTGAACCAAGAACAAGACCCCACTCAAACCCTACAACAAATCTGCCCCCACAGCAGCACTGATGAGTTAAAGGATGCCTCAGAGGTGGGAGCCCCGAGCAATGCCTGTGAGGGTGAGGAGGTGCCGAGGCCGGTGACAATAGCCCCTGTGGCAGGGTATGCAGAGCAGCAGGAGAACACGGAGAGCGTGCTGCCCCGGGCAGCGCTCCAGCCCATCGCAGAGGAGCCCACGTGTGACAGCGACTCCAGCACCGACACCATCTGTCCGGCTGGGGACAGCGACACTGCTCCTGCCCTGGCAGGGCCTCAGGGGGAGGGCTTGACTGAGCCCCATAGAAAACAAAGCCGAGCTGTACCTGCAGTGCCCTTCTCGCCGTGTTCCTGCCACCTGCAGCCTGTGGAGTCACTGGAAAATGTGGGAGTAAAGAGTTTGGTATCGGCTAATGGTGCCTCTTCTCTGGATAAAGTTCCTAAAATGGTCCAAAGTTTTGATGCAGTGGTTTTTGCAGCAGAGACACCTTGTTCCCCTGAAGTACCTGCCACAGAAAAAGTGGGGCTTGAGCCCCAGACTGAAGTGGATGCCAGAGCCAGCCTTAATGGACAAATGGATTGCAGTTCCTCAGCAAAGAAGAAGAATGTCAGCCTGGCAGTGCAAGGAGCTGAGCCTGTTACAGGTAGGAAAAATCAATTGGTGTTTTACTTTTTAGTTTTCTTTGTAGGCGTGTCTCTGTCACGTCATCAGCAAAGGAAAGGAAGTAAGAGCTGGATGCTAGTGTTGGAGAGGAAGTGTTTGAGGTTTTCTGGGAAACAAAAAATTTGTAGTTACGTATAAAAACTTCCAATTCAAATACATGTTGCTTGTCTGGCACTGGAGGTAAGAACAGAACATCCATTTTCTATGAATTTGTACAGAAGAATTTCTAGCATAGAAATTTCCTCTCTGGACAAGAAATGAATGGGCTTGAGCTATTTGGATTACTTTATCTTAAAGTTACAAGCTTTCATGTGGGCATGAGGGTTTATTTCCTTGGTGTTACTCCTTTGCTTTTTCCCTTTATTTTTGCTGATGTGGAGCCAGTGGATACAATGGGACTCTCCTGATTTTCTTTGTTTGTCGACTTGAGCCAGCTGCCAGTGTCCCTCTGAACTGCCCGAAGCTGCTTCCTAATTGGCAGCATTAGGTCATTTAAAACAGTCAGTGAGCCCTTCCCCCCGCTGCCTTTTCCTGGCTTCAGAGGTTTTTTGTCAGGCAGAGCAGCTGGTGGTGTTTGCCAGTGCATTTCAGCAGTGCTGAACTCGGGTGATGAGTTTTACTGGCTCCTCTGGGCCGGGAAGTGGGGCTGGCGTTCCCCATGGATGAGTGGTGATGGGAGAGAGCAGTGGGACTGAGGGGACTGCATAGAAGCCTCAGGTCCATGCAGCAGAAGCTAATGGAAAACATCACCAGGTAATTCCAGGAAGGGAGATAAAGGGGTACATTGAATGAAAAAGAAATGGGTTTGTTGCTCCAGCCTGGGATTTAGTGGTAGGTGAATTTGGTACTGAAGCATGGAGCTAATCTGATCTGTGTATCCCACCTGTTCAGGCAGCTGTTAAAAGGAAGCAGCTGAACTTTTTCAGTTGCCATTTTTTCTTTGCTCTGAGAAAATGATACAGTGCCTCTTGCTTTCCAAGCACCTAACAAACAAACAATCAAACAAAGCATTTAAATGCTTTAAAGAAAATCTGCCGTGATATAAATCATGAAGTTGTGAAGTTATAAATCTGTTTCACTGCCGTAATGCTGAGAGCTGGTTCTGCAGTCTAAGTGCAGCATGGGATGATGGTAGAGAGCTTGTTCTGATATGTGACAGCAGAATAATTGAGGGCAGGAGAAAGGCTTGGAGGGGAGGGGGGTGTCAGTGGAGGGTCCAGCAAATCCATTTTTAGTTGAGTTCGGGATTTTTAGGTTGTTTGTGTGTCAAGAGATAACCAGTAAACATGAGTCAAGAGATCACTAGTAAATAAATAGAAAGATCTAAAGGTGGATTAGAAAACTGTTTTCAGAAAGAACCTGTTTTAATGCTGTGTTGGTTTGGCATTTCAATAGATGGGAGTGGTAAGTCAATACTTGGCTGGACTCCTTTTCCTAGGAGCCTCTGGTTCTGCCAGCTCTATCTGTACAGTCCAGGTCTTTACCTCTGGTTGGATTCTTGGAGCCATGACACTGCCTAGGTGAGGTTTGAAAATGAAAAGGGACCAGACAGTCCAATAAGATAGTAGCTAAAGTAGGAAAGTAATGTTAAGTAATGTTAAGTCATCATTCTGTATTGGGGTATGGAAAGGGGAGAAAAAAAGAGGTGATCCTGTTACTGATTTAAAATACACAAGGATTTAGGGCTGAAAGGTCTTGGAATAAAATGGTCTGACGTGTCCTTAAGCAGATATTGTTTATGTGCAATGAGATGCCACACAAAACAAAATTTAAACTGTAGTATTTTCTCTTGAAGTACTTTAGGATTATTTTGAATCAAAATGTTGGGGAAGCCCAAATAAAAAATTTGCTTTAAGCAGAGGCAAGTGACTGCTGTGAATCCAAGCTCACCATTTGGAATATTTCTGACACTAAACTCCTATAGAGCACCATCTAGAACTCTGATATGCAGTAATTCAATAGAACTGATTTGTTGTTTATAATTTTTCATGTTGGTGTCTAGCCTTTGGTAGCACGTTTTTTTATATGAGTTCAGTGGCAGCCTTCAATTTTTTTCTGCTTTGCCACTTCTGGGGAGTTTTCCCTGAGCTCTGGATTTGTACAGAGGATTTTGTATCTGTGCCAGAGTCGGACTCGTCAGTTCTCAGGATGAATCACATCTTTTTTTGGTGGAATACAATAAAACCTTCCCAAAGGAAGTGTAGGTCACAAGGCCATTTCTCAAAAACTCGTGTAGTCAGGGGGGTTTATTGTCATGGTACTTTATCAGCGATGTAATCAGCTGATAATTGCTGCTGCCATTACTCCAGATCATTTAATTTTTTTATTCATATTGTGGAGCTGCTCCCGAATATACACCTGTTTATCTCATTGCCTCTGCTTAGTTTCCGCCTACCCCCAAAACAAAGACTTCAAAAGGCCAATTTCCTTATCCAGACAGGTATCTAGTGACTGGTCACAACCCTGACGGAAGCTGATGAAGGTAGATCCTGCTTTCCTGAGGCATCTCCTCCTACTGTTAGCTTTAGACTCAGAACTGCATTAGAGCTGAGTAATGGGTTCTGCAAGCACATCATCTGCAAGTCAGGCAGGTAGATGCTACTCATTAAAAAGGAAAGGAGTTAGGTTATGAAATCATACCAGTAGCCTGGCTGGGTGAGAAGAGATGCCATGTGCTTGTGCTGACAAAACACCTTGGAGTAGTCGCAATTTCTTGGCAGAAACCAAACCAAACCAAGCAAGGTTACATTGTATGGTTGGGGTCTGCCATTTAAATACTGTAATTACTGCTCCTTAACTATTCTCCTGGGAGAAATATCTCCTGTAGATCTCAACATTTCAAGAAAATATTCCTTGACAGAAGAATATCACCTTATGAGTCTTCACCTCATTTCTATTGATGGCACCCCTGTTAGAGTGGCAGGATGAGCAGGTAACAAATGTCACTAATGGTGCCACATGTGCAATAAGAGGCACTACTCCCAGAGGCCTCTGTGATAGCTTTATAGTGCTTTTCCTCTGGGATATTTCTTAATAGAAATTTAGGAAGAAGTGACAGTGTGAAAAAAATGAATTTCATCCTGAAGGCAAAGTGTCTTCATTCTTTTTAATTTCCTCCATTTCTTATCCAGCAGGGTGAGCTTGCTTCTCCCATCCTCAGTGCACCAAATGTTTCTTGCTTGTGTGCTCTGTCTTTGGATCAGGATCTCAACCATGGTGGCATTGCCATGACCCTGAGCACATCTCCCAGCAAATTGAACTCACAGAAATTTGTAGCCTTATCTCTGATTTTTGAGTCTGCCCACAAATTCATGCAATCGAGGCAAAATCATTGCAAAACCAGATGGTTCCAAAAAACAAGGGTAGACATTAAAGGCAGTGGAAAACCATTTGCTACAGTTGTTAGGATAATTTCCTCATGAAAATGGGAGGCTCCTCTTGCTAAATCCCTGTAGGGCTAAACTCACTGCAAGCATGCATCACCCTTAAGAAGGCGTTGTCATCCATCCAGTGTTTGTTTTTAGTAGAAATGAGAGAGGGAGTGGGATTAGAGGGGGGTTTAGCCATGACACAGCCACTCTCCATCTGGGTGGCTTTGGTCAATCACTTCACTCCTCTAAAGTGTCCTGTGTGTCATGAGAGTCCTTAGCTTAGGGATGAAAGAGAATGACGATGTTGACTTCCTGCCAGAGAAAGGTAAGCAGGGGGAATCCCTGGGGAATGGTGACTAATGAAAACTTGGCTGGGCAGAGGAAGCAGCTGGGACCTGAAATTTGTACAACTGTGGTGGTGACACCATCACGGGAGTGTGGAGAAGGGGAAAGTCAGCTGGGACTTTGTAAACTCCAGCAGCAAAGATTTTGTTTTCCTAGTCCAGGGGGATAATTCTCTCATCCATAAGGCAGTGCAGGTGGGTTGAGTTTCTGCAGCTTGTGATTTTTTTTTTCAATGCTTAAAATAGATATTGAGGGCAGACAAGGCTAGTTTCTTGTGTTATCTTTGGGTTATGGTAAGGAGAAAAAATAGCAAAAAGTTTGATTCTTTATGTAGATGAATGGGAGCCAAGAAAATACATGAACAAATTACCTGCAGATGTGCTTGGCCTCACCTACAGTTTGTCAGGCATTTCACCCTATGCTTTCTGCTGTTTCATCGTTTCCTTCAGTCCCAGATAGGATAGTTGCTATAATGAATATCAAGGAAGCAGTGAAGTCAGCAATGAACCCAAAATTTGGAAATCAAATGGCCTTCTAGGGGTTCAAATGGACTTGTTGAAGGGCCTTGTAGGTTAGGTTTTCTTTTCTTTTTTTTGGGTGGGGGGGTGACTGGTTTGAGTAAACAAAAAAATGTTAGTAGCAATGAAAGAAGTTTGTTTTTAAATTACCTTTGTGGACCTTCTGTTTGCACAGGGACATTGGAAATGACAACTGAAGACGAGGTGGATTTCCAGAAGAACGGCACAGAGGAAGTGGTGAGTGCAGGTGTTGTCACCTCGTCCTTTGCTGTGCTTTATAAAGAAATGTCACGGCTGCAGTGACGTGCTGGTTTCCTTTCTATAGCCTCTGCAAAGCTGAACGATGTCCAGTGACATTGCTTTAGCCTTTTAAAGATAGCCTGGGCTTTTTTAGCCCTCGCATTTTCAGCTGCTGCATTCTGGCACATTTATGTTTTCTCAGCCAGTCACAGACAGATTGAGCCAAGAGGTTCCTCGTGGGGCAGGGTTGTACCAAAATTTGTGTATGATTTGACAAAAGCCACGTCCTGGAATGCACTTGAGGTTGGTGATGCTGTGTGGGGCTAGCAGCACCTTCAAGGTCCCTGCTGCCGGGTGGTCCTGGACAGTCTGTCCATCCCTTCTGGTGCTTTGTGTTTCCAGGGAGGTTTTGGCAGAAAGGTCCATGGCTGTGGTTTATGTTGGTGTGTGCACAGACTCCAAGGTCTAAAGGCATCATGGGCTGGAAGTGTTTGTGTCTTAGCTGGAAGAAAAATGAATAATGGGAGGATATATAGGGATCAAATCTGGGGGGGAAATGCCATATTCCTCATGTCAGTGGAACAATATAAAAAGCTCATGCCAGGAATCAGAAATCCATGGGTATTGAATTTTTTTACTTGTGCTTTGCCATATTCAAGGATTGTCTGTGATTACAAAAAAAAAGAAAGGTTGATATTTAGCTTTACGTGAACATAATTTTCATTTAAAGCATCACTAATACAATTTCTACTTTGTCAGTAGCTTTGTCAGTGATTTTTCTGGTCTTGCCTTTCCTAGATGGATTTGTATTTGCTCCTGTATTTTATGTGTGGTTTCGTGTTCCTGAAAAAGTGTTTTGTAAATGGCAAATTGATGGCAGCCTTGTGTTGAAGCACGTTGCCTTTGAGCAGCTGTGTTTGTGTCTTCCCCTACCATTATGAAGCTGTTAAAAGAGAAAATATTGTTGGGATGAGTTTACGCTACTGGGTGGAGCTCCAAAAATCTTTGCTCATCATGCAGCAAAGCTCTTTGAGCAGCAGAACAGTCTTGCCAAAGCTTGTAATAAAATCAGGTTTATTATGTTTTTAACAAGTTAAGGCTTAATTTCTGTAGCTGTTTGCTTGGTGAGTTAGCGAGGGACTAGAGAAAATAACTTTCCAAGCCAAAATTTGTGCTGTCTGGTATGGAAGTCCTTCATTACTGGAATGTGTGAGTGTAAAGATGCTACTGATTTTTTTTTTTACTGGCCCTTTATTAAAGATAATTTTCCTGACCAATATTTCCAAATCTGGTAGTGAAGTAAGAAGACTTTAGAAAACGCAATTTAGGACATGGCCTTTTACTTTCAAAGAAGGAGAAAAGAAAAAAAAAAGTATTGAATTTAGCTTCCATTTTGCATGTTTTACAGGCATTTTGGGTTTTGTGTGTGCGCTTTCTCCTCTTCTTCCTCTCCCTCCCACCCTGTCAAACACCTTCAAACACCTCTTTAGAAATCTGGCTTTTCTGAGGCAGGAATGGGAGTGCCAGGGGAATGGAAAGTTTGCTGCAGGACTGACAGGGTTTCCTGTTGCTACGTTCAACAGAAACAAAATAACAACTGCACTATATTTAGGTCATTAAAAAAAAAAAAAAAAAAAAAAAAAAGAAACAACCAAAAAGGAGTGGAAGGCCTATAAATAGAATTTAATTCACACGTGTGGGCGGCTGGGTCAGAGGTGGCCGGTGAAAGCCACCATCATGTTTTTTGCCTTTCCTGCCACATCCTGACTTTGCTATATTTAGTGCTGCTGCATTTTGTGGTCAGGAGGTTTCAGGTACTTGGGCTTCTCGTTGCAGAGCTATTTTGTGGTTAGTAACGGTGGTTATCTTAACTTCCGGCAAATAGAAGTGTTATTGCCTACCCCTGGTCAGGAGCTTGCAGGTATCTTGCAGCCTCACTGGTGCTGTCGGCAGCTTTGGGCCGTGGGAATTATTGCTAACTCCTGTTTTATGGGTGAGACATTGGCGCACTGCTTTTCGTAAGCACAAGTTACTCAGAAAAAAACCAGTCTTGGAGTTGAAAAAGTGCAATTTCTTGTGTAGTTCAATCAGGCTGAAGGACAGTAGCTTGAGTACTCTGGAAAGAGAAGGGGGAAAACTCTTTCTTCTAAGCTGGGTTCTGAAGAATGAAAAACTGTGAAGCAGTTTTAGAAGTAGCTGGATCTGTGATGCCAGTGTTACAGATATGAGATCTCATACTTTCTCCTGTAGTTGTTTCAGAAGATTCTTGTACCTCATGGAAAAGCTGCTGTTAAAAAATGTTTAGGAAAATAATGATCTGTAGGGTTTTAAGCACTGAAGAGAAAATAATGGAAGCATATTTTTTCCAATTAAAATGAGTTTTTAAGTAATCTATTTCTTAAATTTCCAGAATCTTTTCTCAGAGTTTGTATCTGTTCAGCTGTAAAACTCAGAACTTCCCAGGCTTGTTGCATGTTGCTTATCCTGATGGAGACTCTCCTGGTCCTTATCTTCCTGCTTAGTTTGGGAATCTTGAATAGAGCTGGGACAATCACTTGATGTGATCTATTAAAATGAGACTTTAGTGTTTTTAAAATGGAATAATTTTTAACTGTGATGAGAAATTTGGTTTGGCTTCTGCCTGCTGCAATATTAAAATAATTTAAAATGGAGCCTGTGGCTTCAGTATCATAAAAGTAAAGCAGCAGTTTAAAATGAGCTGTACCCTGATATGCTTCTCTTGTGTTGATCCCAGAAATTGGTTGTGATTCATTATTTACCGAATCTTTGTCTCCACGTGGCAGGATGGATAAGGTTGTGCTGCTGGGTTGTCTGAGCCTGTGACTGAGAAGTTGTAGCTGGTTGACCTCAGGACAGAGTTCACTGGGAAGTAGCCTTCCCATTGCATTTATTAACTGTATTAGTTAGTTCCTATTGAATTGAATGCATCCTACCTTTACCAGAGGAATCAGTATTTAATTAATGTCTGTGTTTTCAAAAATTGCCAAGAATGAAGCTTAGAAAATTCTTGCACTTAAATCCCTCACTGATCCAAGTAGTGCAGTAACAATTGATATATCAGCAAGGTCACTTTCTGAGGGGAAACTGGCAATATTTTCAGTCATGATTTAGAAGATGGAAGTATGTTTATAACACTCGGATGATATCAGGTCAGGAGGGATTGTAGGCACTTGGGAGAACAGGGTCAGGGTTCAGAGTGACCTTAAGAAATCGGAGAGCACATCCAGATAAGAGATAAAAGCAGACAGTGAGTGCTGCATTTGCGAAGGAGAAAACAAAATGCACTTTTGCCAAGTCAGGTTTAAGCTGGAGAGGGATAGGTTAAAATAAGGCTGAGGATTTGTAGTGGATTACAGATGAACCAACTGCAAGAGCTATTGCAAGAGAGACAAATGTTGTTTGGAGTTATATTTGAAGGAGTCTCCTCTGTAAGGTGCGGGAGGTGACTTACTCATGTGTGGCACTGTGGAGCCATCATCAGTGCCATCAAATCCAGTTTGGGGTGCCCTGCTCAATGGAAGACACAGGCCGGTTGGAAAGTGTCCAGAAGGGAACAATGCAAAGAGATTAAGAAATGTGAGAAGAGATTGGGAGAACTAAATTTATTCGATGCAGCAAAAAGAAAGCCATTGTGCAATCCAGCAGTCTGCCAACATGTAATAGTGGTTATTAAAGTTCCAGATTTCCATGGCAGTTTAATTTACTGATTTGCTAATTTGCCAGGATGATTTAGGCTGGATGTTGTGAAAACATCCTGTTACCATCATAAAACTGTTGCAAGACCACCTAGGGAGACCAGGAAACCTCCTTCCCTGGGAGTTGTTGCAGATAAGAGAGATGATGCTGTCAGGACTGAGCCTTAGGTCTGTTGTTGCCCTTTGGTTTTGGTTTGTAGGCCCCCATGTTTGTGCTTTGCTGAACAGGGAGAAGAGCAAGGAACTGCTTGGCCAGAGACTGGCAGGTTGAGCACAGGAAGGGGACTGGGACAGCAGGGCTGCAGGAGATGAGGGTGGGGAGAAGGGGATGGACTGAATGGGATGGTAAAGAGCCTGTGGGAGAGAGTAGTGACCCACATGACACTGAGATGAGTGTTGGGAAGGACAGTAGGTGTGAAGAATGCAGAGATTTTTCCTTCCCCCAGTTGTAATCCCTCACATTTCTCTTCCTTGGAGTCATCGGATAAATGGATAAAATTCTGGCCAGGGTGTACACTTTCACTCACCTCCTGTGGCTGGTGCTGAAGTGCAGAGTCTGGTGCAGTTCCAAACTACTGAACCTTGCTGGTGACCCAAGATAAGGGATTGCTATACTTCTCCAGGCTCTAATTTATTTTCTTAGGAATTTAACTATTTTAATGAACTGCTCACCCTGAGGACCTGACAAAATTCAGGTTGTCTGTATGCACTGAAGTTCATTTTCTCCATATGCATGGGTATACACATGTACATACTACGGGATGGGGGTTGCAAATCCCTTTTTTCCAAAGGGCCTGCAGAATAGCATAGGAATTTCCTCAACAGCTTGGACAATTTCAGAGCAAGTGGCTGAGGTGTTGGAAACAAATCAGAGCTGGGTCTGGTGGTGGAAAGTGCAGCCTTAACAATAGGCTGTGTTTCTCACCCTGCCTCTTTAAAATCACTTGTGTAACCCTCTCTTTGTAAATGTTGTCCTGTAACTACAGTAAACATGGAAAATTGGAGCCAAAAGGGAGCCTGCCCTAAGCCTGGCATTAATGCTGGAGGCTGACACACACTTACCCATCGGCTCAGGGCTTTGGGCTAGTCATCTGCCAAGCCCTTTCCCACACCCACCAGCATCCTGTGTCTGCCCTGGATGCTCAGAGCAGAGGCTTTGAGCTCTGTGAGGAAATTGTGTCAGCTGGCCAGCCCTGAGTGAATTCATGGCTGTGTAGGACACATCACCCCGGCTTTCGCCGGCTGCTCTGGCCATCGCCACACAGGCTGCAGGGAGCGAGAATAAAAGCTGGGGGAAGGAAAAGAAAAAGAAATTCAAACCAGGCTGAAGTTCTTGTTTGGCCTTTACCATTACTCATGCCTTGAAGGCATTTATACAACTATTGTGGCAGGGTTTTTTTTGTCCTGCACTGAATTTCTCTGGATGCTGCATTTCCGATGCCTTTTTATCCAGACTGCTGATAATCCCTAGCTCAAGACAGTAGTTTCCAAGCTCAGTCACAGGATTCATGGATGTTAAGGGGTGAGGCAGGAAGGTGGGCACAGAGCCAAATCCTCAGCTCAGTGCAGGGATGTTGCTCCCAGGTCTGGCTCGGGGCAGATGAAGGTGCCCACACCGCCCCCACCGTGGCCACGGGGCTTGTGCCAGTCCCCGCTGATCTCTGGAGATGGTGAGTTAATTCTCCTCCCCTTTGCCTTCCCCTTCAGCCTCTTCAGAAGCAAAGATTGCTGCCTGATACTCTGCTTTTTCATCATCTCCTCATTTTCTCTAACAAAACATCTGGCTCTGCCAGCCTCTCAGTCACAGCGAAGTTTATCCCTCTGTTTTTTTCACACTCATTGTTAAAAGCACCAAGACCTACCTGCACTTTCATCTGTAGATGCTGTTGCCTCAGAGTTGTTTGTATATTCTGGCTATAGTTTTGAGATGGTTTAGATTGAAGACAACTGTTTAATAACTACAGTTCTGCAATGCTCACTTACGGCTTTCTTCAGACAAAGGGGTTCATTCATAAATTATTTTACATCAGTGTATTAAAGTAGCTTTCAGAGCCTTTTTAGGATCAGGACTCTGTTATTTTACAAGTTTGTAAAATACAGACCTAACAGATTTTAAGTATAGAAAATCCTGGGTTTGGAGCTCTCTTCCAGCAGTTTGATACATTGATTTTTTTATGCAGTCATGATAGTATGGATCCATACTTTCCATAAAATAATGGATGTTTAAGACTGTTAGTCTAGCAAAGGAATACTGGCATTTAATATTGTACCTTATGAAGGAAAATACTGTGCTGTTTCTGAAAGGTCCAATCTCTTTTATCCTATAGGTTCTTTTGTTTGCGTTTGAAATATTTAAAAAGTTTTGTGGTGTAACTGTTGCACAGTAGACATGGTTACTGCACACTGAATTCCTGGTCTAAATATAGAGAAAACTAAGGTGATAACGTGGGAGACCAAATGTGGACTTTTGATGGAGGCTGCATTATTATGACAAATGGGTGCTTTGGTGTATCAGATCACTGGGTTTTTATCCTTCTGAAGGAACTTATCTAGTTCCATTCTGATATTTTGGAAGCCAGAGTTGGCCCCTTACAGTGTAGACAGGCCACTGTTTATGCTTTTCTATAGATTACATTTTTTTGCAGTTTATTGGAATTTACACCACTTCAGAGAAAAACCTTATAAATGCAATAAATAGATTTTTGATTATATTCCCTTACATTTGTTCTGGGTTTTTGTGAGTAGTCATGGGACAGACAGGAGAAATGAACAGGAACTTGACCACTGATGAAGCAGGCTCTAACAATATCCAGGCATAGCATTTCTGATTTTAACTTCCAGCAAAGGATAAAAAGAATGATGGGAGTAAGAAGATAAGAAGTACTGTCCAACTTTTTCCATAGAAACATGGAATCAAAATGCCTGTCACCTCGTGGTCCTTTCACAGATTTCCCTTTTTGTTACTGTTCTCAGCCTTTTCCCACCTATTTTAGGTTGTTTGCCTTCCCTTATTATATTATTTTCATGCAAAGGTGGAAAGCTGTTGTATTTCCTCCATCATCTCAGCTGTTTCTGCTCAGTGTCTGTTTCTGCCTGGTGTTACATACACATCCTGGTGTGGCCCAGGGTGACTCAGCTTGTTGCAGAATGTTTCTGGGCTCAAACTGCTGTTAAAACATCACATGAGATAAAAGCCTGGGTGATAACTAAATGTTTTCCTCTTCATGCAGCATCTTTGCACTGAGCAGACTGATGGCTCTCTGGCTTGGCAGGGACATCTTTGCAGTTGTACAGGACAGACTGGTGGTGGTGGGGAGGTTTTTAAGCTTGGGGCTGTGAAACAAGAATAGATGATTAATGTTGCAATGGATGATTCAAATATTGTAGTCTGCCCAGAAGGACTGTGTCATTTGGTGTCCAAGAATGTGATATCTAAAATAAAAGTTTGGGAAAGAGTGGGTTTGGCTGAGCTGGGGCAGCTGCAGGTCAGAATTAAAACCCCCAAGGCCAGAGCAGTGCCTTGGTGTTGTGTTTGGCTGTGGGCAGTCATAGCTCTCGTTGCCATAATACCAAATTAATGGGAACTTACAAGAATAGGAAACGTCTGAATTTTGGTAGAAGACTTTAGTCATAAATTATGCCAAAGAAGAGGTGATGTCTCCAAATGACATGTACAAAGCATGGATAAGAGTGACTTCTTTTTTGGAACCCCGGAGCGGGTAGACACAAAGGATAAGAGTTTCTTCTCTGTGCTGCTCTACCTCCTTTCCATTGCTGCTTTGGCTTTTTACTGCTGTGTTTTGGACTTCTGCTTTGGAATAACCCCAGCACGGAGGCTGTAACAAGAACATAAAATGTTTTGCAATGGTTTAATAAAATATACTTCATCAGCTGTATAGGAATTAGCAGATGGGAGCAAATTCTAAACTAGGCTTTCTTTTGCACTTGGTCTCTTGCAGATAATAAAGTTCTTCTTCCACTTCTCTTTCTGCTTCACTTATATATTAAATTTATGCCTAAATAAACATGTACTTGATGTAGCAAACTTTCTGATTTTCTCTTGAGCAGTGGTGAACTTAACTGGTCTCTCCCTTCTTACTGACTGTGATTATCATCTTAGTGCCAGTGATGTACTTGGTGAAAATGAAGGCGGTAGCTGTGCCCAGGAGACTAATCCAAAAAACAGAGCCAATATTTCTGGATTACCTTGTTTGCTTTCTCTTCTGTTTGTGTAGTTTGAAACAGAGGAATTGTTGTTATTCCATGTTTAACCTGAGTTATGCTGCTCTCCATTCAGATCTGCAGAAGGTCCGATGGGTGGCTTATGATTTCCTCAACCTGGTTAGATATTACTTCTCCCTAAAGACTTTGCCCTGATACCATTACAGCCACTTAATAGTAATTTCTCCTTATTTTTGCACTTAGTTATTTGGGGGCATATTCTTACCTGCATCTTTACCAATACCACGTGCCTCCCTCTCCTGGAGCATTTCCATCTTCCCCCCTGGAGCACCAGTACTGTGTTTGCAGGTACCTGGGGGCTGGCTCTGCCTGTGCTCTCCCTCCTCATGTGGTGTCCTTCCAGCTGCTGAGATAAGAGGCAGGAACATGGAGCCTCGCCCCTGCTCGCTCATTAGTCTGAGCTCTGGTACTGAGTCTGCTTAGCATCAAGTGACTTGTTTGTCTTGTGTCTGAGACTGTGCTTACCTCCATAAATCAAAAAAAAAGATCATAATCCTGAACTACTTGACACTGAACTTTTGCTAGGTTTCTTAACACAGCTGGATATACTAAATGCCTGAAAGTGGTTAGGAGGAATATTTCCAAAATACACATTTTCAAAGACTGGAGGTGCAGTTCTCTGAAATGTTAGTTTCAAGCTGAGATCATCTTCTGTTTAGGAGTATGAAATCTCTTTTGCCTTTCCAAAATAATGGACTGATTCTTACCAAAAGCATGGAGAGGGATGGGCTGTTAAAATCTACTGAGATTACAGAAGGATTCCTTGGTAATTTGTTCCAATATTTCTTTTTTTAACTTACTGGCCATAACAAGGTGAGGACATGCTTACTGATCTGCTTGCCCGGGAGGAGTTAGATAAGTTTTAGCTTCAAATGCCTGCACTCCAGGGTTAAAACAGAACAGTTATGTACCTTTTTGAGCCTTTTAAAAGAGAATGAAGGTTGCTTACATCATGTCCAGATATTCCTACCTGGAGATAATCAGAGGGAGGCATGACTGTAAAGATTGGGGTCTTACAAAGGGAAAGGGTGAGAGAAACTCCTCCCTGCAGCATGGGCAGAAATGGGTTTTAGGGCATTTTGCAAATTCTGTATTTTAATATGTTTTGAGGAGATGTCGAGAGGCAGCTCAAAAAGCTTTCTTAGTTCATAGCTGTATATTTGGGGGACAGTGTTTGATTTTTCTTGTCAAGCCTTGTTTATTTCTTCTTTTCTGTCTTTGAGGAAGCTGAATTTTACTTCGTATGCTATAAACGATAGAAAAAGCACCCAAAAGACTGTAGATGGATCCTCTGCCTTTGTTATAAATCTATGTATATAGACTAAATAAATAGCTTCTTTCTGGGCTTAAAATCCTTGCAGTGCAGCAGACAACAAAAATTTGTGTCTTGGAGTAGCTCCGAGAATTCTTTAATGCTGAAATATCTCTGCTTGAGAACCTGGGGCTCTCCCTCCTCTAGATAAGCAGTTTCTGTGAAAACTGTTTTTTTTATGACTGTCCTGTTGGGCAAGCATTGGCACAACTGACAGAGGCTCTAGGAGTGCATGGCAGGAAAATAAGAAGTTTGAAGGTAAGATTAAACAAGTCTGTTAAAAAGAGCAAGGGGAAAGAAAAAATCTGTGCGTGGGGTATTGGCTTTCTTTGGCTCTTGACAGTTTGAATGTACACTGAAAAAGACTAAAGCTCTTTAAAAGCTTTTTAAGTTGTTTTCTTCTCCTTGAAGAAAACAGAATTTTAGATAGAAACATCTTGTTTCAACTAGCAGCTGAATTAAATGTTGAAAATAGAATATTTTGGTTGAATTTGTCGTTTTGGTTTTTTTTTTTTTTTTGTTAGGCAGTCATTAGATTCACAAGAAAAGTACATTCTGTTTTTATGCAAGCCTTCCTGTGAGCAGTGCGTGTTCTGTGTCTGGGAAGGAGCACTGTCTGAAGCACCAAATATCTTGTGGCAGCTTGACTCTTAAAATATATTGTGTGTTATCTTTTACAGAGGATGTTGGCAGATGTCTGGATCCCAGCAGTGAAATAGCAGGAGGGGAGGCAAGGCAAACCTGGGGTTTATTGTGGATTGCTGTTGGAGGTGCAAATGGGAGCCAGGAAGACGGGCAGTGGAGGGTGTTTTAGTCCCTTGTATGGGCAGAAAGCAGCAACAGCAGTGGGTATTTTAAGCCAGTATTTAGTGAGATGTATTTCCTTTATTTCTTGTCTGAGTCTGGTGGGCAAGACCAGATGTGGGGGGCAATCAGCCTTTATCCCCCCCAAACTCCCAGTGCAGGGGAGGGAACGAGGTGCTGATTGCAGCCACTAAAAAGACACCAAAGCCAGGAAAGGAGCCCAACTTTTATTTCCTTCCAGTCTTACCAACTTGCCTAGCCAAAATAGAGCATAAAATAACAACAGCTGTTGAAAAAAGTCAAAATTATGTGCCTGCATCAACCGATGTTTCCATAAGCCATTGATTTTTAGGTTGGCCCAGCTTAAATGCAATATGAAGGTGAAAGTCAAAAAGGTAAAATCTTATCTAGGAGATGTTTCTCTGGTTAGGAGAACTTTATAAGCTGTCAGAGAAGCCATAAACAAAGTTGCACCAAAATATATAGTGGCTTTTAGTTTAAATTGTGAAAATATTTTGCTTTCAATAGCTTTCAGATCTTTTGCTGGGTATTTTTGCTTATGCGTCTGCATTAAGTAAGCCCATTTAAGAAAACCTGATCCTCTTATAAACATGGAATAATGACAGTATCCCACATATGGGTTTCATTAATTTTTGCATGTTTTGAAGTTGCCTTTTTTTTCTCCTAAAGGCAAACTTCAGAAACAGAAGAGACTAGTGCTGCATGATAGCCAAAAAAGACTAACTGAAGAATAATAACTTGAAGTAGTTAAATTATTTAACTGTTGTATAACAGATTTTTTTTTTCAATAGAGAGGGATGCTGCATAATCTGCATTCCTCCCAGTTGCTGTTAGCTGTTTTCTTTGATGGAACTGGCATCAGTTCTGCTGGTTATCTGCAAGCTTTTGTGCTCTTGAGTCTTGTAAATGTTTTGGATTTTAGCCTGAAGAGAAAGCTTCAGAACATTTTCCTCTTTCTTCCTAAAAAAACAAAACCAACCCTTTCCTTGTAGTCACTGGCGAGAAATCTCAGATGCTCCATTTTCCTTATCTGCAGCACAGCAATTTGCAGCTCCTGGGACAGTCCAAATCAGAAGGATAACTCAGGGAAATTGCAGGATATAATAAATGCTGCTTTTTGACATTTTTGGTGCCATTTATCATCATCCCTTGTCTTAAATGTATTTATCTATTGAAAAAAGCTGTCAAAGATATGGAAATGCATAATCTCTGGCAGGTGGGGAATGAGAGAGGGAAGCACAAAAACTCAGCAACTAAAACTTTGCTAAAGCACCTGTATTGGCCCGACATTCCCATGTTTGCAGGGACATTCCCTTGCTTTAACTGAGTGGAGAGGCACAGGAGCAGGGCTTGGGACCCATTATTCCAGTTAGGATTTAACCCTGCAACAACAAATGTTACTGTAGAGGGGTCTTTGAAAAGCTGCTAGAGGTGTAGGATATGTTAGTTTATAACCTTAGAATAAATATTTTATTATTTTTCTGCAGCAGCATCAACTGTTGAGAAAATTCCTTACTAATGATGATGCTTCCACGTATCTGGCTGAAATTATACATGTTTTATGCCCTGAAATTCCTTTAAGAACACTTTCTAAAATCGGGCTGTAGGGGAGAATATACTCAGCATGGATTGATGTAGCAATCCTTAATGATGGCTTTGTGGGCCCAATGAATCCTTACCCTTGTATATACATCCTTAGTCCAGAGGGATGAAAGTGGGGTAAAAATGGATAAAACCAGGGTTTTTTCCACAGGGTCAACATTCTCTCCTGGGCTCTTGAGCTGTAAAGACATGTTTGTTTAATATTCTTTACAGAGGACTACCAGGGAAACGGATAAAACAGTGAGCAAAGGAATACTCATGTGGTCCTAAAGCAGACCTCCCAGGCAGGAGCTGGATTCCAAATGCCTCCTCTCAAAGTTTGCATTGGATTTCATTTCAGGTTTCCAAATGCATGGAAAGAGGGCACAAAAATACTGGTTGAATGAGGGTGTAGGTAAGAGGGTGATCTGGAGTGGCTGTTACTGCTGGGAGAGGGGCTTGGCTGCACTCAGAGCATCTCAGTTACCTGTTGGGGCTGAGATCCTCCTTCCCACAAAGCAAACAGGAAAATTGGAAGGGCAAAACAAATGCCACAGAGTCCTCAATCCACTGCCTTCATTAGCAGCCAAGCAAAAAAGCTGACAGGGAATATGATGGGTGCCTTTGTACAGCACTCTGCTTTCCCAGTGCTTCCCCTCCCAGATTTTCAGTTACAAGATGAAAGAAAAGATAACTTTTTCCCTTTTGACAGGGTGCCTGGCCAGGACAATACACTGGGTCGTGCGGGCTTCCGAAGGGCTGGGTCCTGGGGACTTCAGTTAAAAAGGAAAAAAAAAAAAAAGAAAAAATAAAAGAAGGGAAACTGAATCATTTTCTGGCATGATTTATTCATTTGAATGACCCGTCTCTGTTTTTCAGTTAGATTACAGTGCCTTAAACTGTAGGCATGAAAGAATGGTAAAAGCTGAATAATTTCCTCAGTTCAAGATGTGTCATTTTTATATTGTCCATTAATTTCACTCACTCATGCCATACGTCATTTTTGTTGGGCTTTATCTGCCAATTCATCTACATAATCTGCTACCCTGTCTCTGTTTTTAGCTGAAGACATAATTCATCAGCTAGAACCATCCACCAGGCATTTCATGGCACTGATCTCGTGTTGTGCTGAGGCTTCCTGGAGAGGCTCAGATGATGTCTGCCTGCTCCTGTGCCCTGCCCACAGCAGCAGGGATCATTTCAGAGCCCAGGGATGTTTTACTGCACTCTGGAAATGTGAGGTGCTTTGTTTTCCTGCACAAAAACTGAACTAATTTTTAACCTCATATCTTGAACTGTAGAGATTCAGTCTTTCTAGAATGTGTTACTATTGTGTTTTCAGTTGTATAAATCAGTACTTTCTTATATCCTATATCTATCCCCAATCATGTCAAAATATGCCTTTACATTATGGATTATATAAAAATGGAAAAGTCCTTTGATTTTTGAATTTGTAAGCTTTACAGATAATGAAACATCCCCTTTTTCTTGCATTTGAGACAAATGCAATGGTCTCTTCCTTAACTTCTCTGTAGGACAAATTATTAGACATTGCTTGATTGGGCTTGAGCAGGCCTTCAGGTATTTGAGGGATGGTCTGTGCAAACCAATTTCAAGTGACTTGTACAATGTTTATGGTGGTTTAAAAACTCCTGTAAATGCAATTTGCTATTTTAAATACTTTTATTTATGTGATTATCTTTCCAGATCCCCAAAACTGTAATCCTTCCTTTATAGGAGAATAACAGTAATTAGCAAAGATTATCACTCATTGTGTGCATGTAAAATTTACATGTTTATTGGCAGCAACTGAAAACCATAAAGGAAAACATAAGCAAATCCATTGTGACCAACTTTGGTGTTGGATGAGATCAGAGAAGTGAGCGTCATTTCTTCAGCAGCAGCTCCAGGCTGGGCTGTGCCAGCTGTGAAATCAAAGCATTATCCTCCATCCACTTGTTTTGGTTGCAAATTGTATTATTATTTACAAAAGTCCTCATTTTTTGGTGTTTGACCCAATCTGTAAGTCATTAGACCCCGTGCCCTGGTGGGAAGTGCCTGGAGCACAGGAGCAGCTGACAGGAGGACACAGGCGACGTGCAGCTGATTTGTTGCTGCAGTTCATAGCTCAGGTGCTCCTTGACAGCCTCTTTTGGGACTGTTCCTGCTTTTTCCACTCATGTTTTCCCTTCCCTATTTTCAGGATGTTGAAACTCACAAGGCAAAGCAACATGTCCAGTGCTTGACAGCAGAAGTATTTCTCTCAACTCCCATAACACGCTAAATAAATATCTGTGGGCTGGTCCAAGATCCCACAGCACTTCAGCCAGCTAGACATCCCAACTGCAGTTATTTTTGGTAAAGGAAGAAGCAGATCTTGCAAAGTGATGTAGAGTCAGCTGAGGGGTTGCTAATCTCTTGAGTGGGTTGTGTTTCTCCTGTAGCCATTTGGGAGCTGTAAGATGGGCAGTTTACTTCCTCTGGAAGGATGTTCAGGCATGCTCCGTGGCTGACCAAAGCTTCAGCATTTTTCTGAAGGTTATTTGGACAATAGAAATTCCTGAAAAATGTACACCGAGTCTCTGAGAAATATTAGAAAAAGGGAATGTCAGGAAGTGGCTGAAGGTCTCTCAAGGTGTTTTTGTGTTTTCTCAAAACACATGCTCCATGTATCTGTGCCTGACAGCTTTCCAAGCCCTCCTCATTCCCTCATGGCTCTTTAGCTGTTTCTGTCTGGTTCTGTCTGAGCTCAAACACAGGCTGCAGCTGGACAGTGGATTGTTTGATGTTAAATTCAGCCCAGTCGTGTTGTCCCAAAGCATTGCTCCATGAGGAAATGCCTCTCTGCAGACCTTGGTGTGAATATATGATTTAAATAGGGAAGTTTTGGGAGAGTCCCAGGCTGAAGAATAAAACTTGTGTTGGTACTGTAGATGATTTTTCCCTAGGAATAAATCAAAGTGATGAATATGGAGGTGTTTTAGAACCAGGATTGTGAAGGTTTGTTGCTGCATCACTGACCTTCCCCCTTGGATTTGCCACAGGTGATGGGGGACTGTCCATGTCCCTCTCTGTGACTCCTTTTCTTTCCATGGCCTACCTCGTAAGGGAATTCAAAATCACAGCCAGCCTTTTGGAGCCACTTCTAGCTTGGTGGGACACTGGTGGATCGTACCAGAGGGATGAAGCTCAGGACAGAAGTGCCACCACCACACAGGGATGCAGACAGAGAGGCACAGTGGGACTGGGTCAGCCACTAAACTCCTCTCAGTGTTGCAGTGCTCCCGCAAACGTGAGAAATGCCATGAGATTTCCAGGGCTCTTGACCAAGATCCATGGTGTGAGTGCTTGCTGTGGTCAACAGCAGCCTGGTCTGCTTCAGAATCCACATTTGAGTGTCCCTTGTGGTCTGGTCTCACGTGGGTGCTGACCTCCCTCCCAGCAGACAGGATGGATGTGCTCTCCTTTCCAGACTGGACGTGCTCCTCTTACAGGCTTTGCAGCATTAGAGTACAGATTTCCTTTGCCTTATTTAGTTTTAGGAAAAAAACTATTTGTTTTGTCTATCCTTGCAAGAGCCAAAAATGTAAAATTTTAAAAAGCCTTCCCAAAAAGCTGCTTTCTTTTAAGAAAAGAGCAATTGAAATTATAATTCTTCTCTCTTACTGTCTGATGAATTTATTATCACCTCATTTTAGTGCCCAGAAGTGGGTATTGCCTTGCTTAAAACAGGAGAATTTTTTTCCTTTCATCTGTTCCTATCAGAGTTGCAGTTTAAAAAGTTAATGCGCCTGAGTATTTCTGCAGATTGCATCATTGCAGTGTTTCATAACGATATGGCAAAAGTAATTTGAAACAGATAACAATAGTTCAGTCTGTTTCAGGATAACCATGATTTCCTTGTCATTAAGAGGTCTGTTAGCGGGTGGAGGAGGAGGAGGAGTTTTATCTGGATGAGTTACAGATCATATGGCGTGATCAAGTGCGGTTGTTCTTTTTTTTCTTCCCCCTCTTTCCCTTCCCTTGAAATCCGCAGCGCTGGACTTGGGTTTGGATATGAAATGATTGGATTGTTTCAAACTCCTGGCTGCACAAAGTGGCTCAGAGCTTCCAGATGTTTTCAATAAGTACCCAGAACTGTCGCATCAGCAGCCGGTGGCCGGGGCTGCTGCTCGCGTCTCCTCTCCATTTTGAGCAACTCGCCAAAAAAAAATATTATTTACTTGTTAGAGTAGGTTTTTTAAAATTTAATCTTTATTTTCTAATTGTCTGTTTAATTGTGTTTCAGAGCATAAATGCTATATACTGTCTAAACACTTGTATGGCATTCAAGGACTGCCTAAATAGCTGGACAAAAGAGACTGGAAGCTTTTGTTCTGCTCCGTCCGGGCTGAGTCGTGTTCTGTGTCTGCCTGACAGTGCCTGTGTGGATGGCAGGCTGTGTGCAAAGCAAGATTTCTAGCCTGAAACAGTGCAGCAAAAGCCCCACCTAATGTGGGAAGAGGGTGATGGTCTCCCAAGGGAGAGTGTGTCTGGCACATTATCTTCTACTTGTTTATATTTTATTCCCCCCCTCCCCCCCCACTTCCTTCAACAGCAAAGTCTGGAAATGAAGATGAGATGCACTCTGGGTGTCTGTAGTCGTCACTTGGCCCCCTGATCTTGTGAGTCAGGAACAGAAAAAAACAGAAACAAAAAAAAACTACAAAAAAACCTCTTGGAACAAATTAGGGATTTGGAAGCTTAAATTAAAAAAGAAGAAGAGAAGGGAGAGAAGGGGTTATTTTTTTTTTTTTTTTTGTGTGTGTGTGTGTGCGTTGATTCTTTCCCTCTGTGGCTGAAGGTGTAGAGGAGTCAAGGAGATCAACTGACAACCTTTACTAGATCTAGACACATAATTAAAGGAGTAAGGCAGGTCATCATCTTGATTCACAGGACATGCACCAAGTCCTGGGACACATCCTGTGCCCGGAGTCATTCAGCCTGGTGTGGATCTGGTAGCTTCCCTGGCTGCTTCTCTCCACTTGTCTGCTCCTTCCACATGAGCTTTCTGTTCCTTGCTGCCCCCTGAAAGCCCACAACTGGGTTACTTGTGGCTTTTGGCCATTCCAAAATGCTTGTGCTTACCTCAGGAAAATTGGCCTCCTGCTGTGAAAGCTGCACATTTCCCAGCATGTCTCCCATCTGCTTTGACTGGAGATGTTTCTCATTTCCCCTTACCTGCAAGAAGGGTGAGATAATAAAGACTGGGTGTTGATGCGGCTGCAAGTTGGACCCATCTTGCATCTCTGTGGAAGATGCATTGTCACTGTTAGTGATGCTTACCTCCTCTGCATGGTGGGCATTCCTTGAGCCCTGCAGCTGGACATCTCTTTCTGGTTGCCAGAGGAGCTCTGTGGATCAGAGGTGAAGTGCTTTAAATGGAGTGTCTGGGCAGAGCTGTGCAGTTGTTTTTAGGATGAATCTTGGCTGGGTATACCAGCAGCTATAATTAAATTGATTAAATCTATCTGCTATATCAGTTTAAAAAAAAAAGTGCTCCATAATGAAACATTAGAGCATCATTAAGACACTGTGACTGTTGCAAATTCCTACACCTGAACTAAATTCACATACTTTGTTTATGGGTTCCTGTCTTTTAAATTTAGATTTGAGGAAATCCCTGCCTTTTATGGTAGTGTTTGAAAGGCTGGAATGCTGTCACTGCCATTTCTGATTCCTTGTCTCAATGGGCACATGACTGCTGGGACTCATTACTTGTGGAGAAAACTGGTGGCTCCAGAAAGTCCCCAAAGTACGACCACATTGTGTGTGTCCTAATACTGAAAGCAGAAGCTCTGCTCATTGTTGGAGAGAACGGAGTCATTGGCGGAGATCTTGAGCCAGGGATTGTAGCTGTAAGACAGCCTCGTAGAGGAATCCTCCTCAGTTCAGCTGTTGGTGTGGTGAAGATGAAGCTTTGGGATGTGAGGGAGAGACTGGAGCATAAGGGAGGTGTGGGGAGACCCTGGCACTGATTAGGTAAGAGTGTACCTGTGTCCCTCACTGGGAGAGCTCACCTGCTGCGAGTCCCGCCTGCTCCAGCACCTGAGCATATGCTCAGGTGCAAGGCCCAAGGCCAGCCTTTGTGTCAGGGCTGGCCACGGTGTCATCCAGTCTCAGGAAAAGAAGGCCTTTGCTTGGTTACTGAGTCTGCTAAATCTGTAGGGTAGCTGTGCTTTTGTGTAGTGTGACTGTACAGATCGGGGTGGCTCATCCAGGAGCTCACAGTAGTATGTGGCGGTTCTGTAAACTCCTGGGTTTTGGTGTTTTACCAAACAGGCACAGAAGGGAGTCAGGCAGGCTGTGGTGCAGTGTGTTCGGGCAGTCAGAAGACTTGGTAGCCCTGAGAAAAGAGAAGCTGGAGGTCTTGCTTTCAGCAGACGGGTTTAGATCTCTTCTGGAAGACTCATCTTGCATTCAGATGCTGAGAACTTGCGTTTTATCCGTTCCAGTAGGCTGCAGGGTTTGAGTCACCTTTGCCAGAGTTTAAGCTGGTGGCCACAAATCTCTTTGTACAACCAGGGAGCCGGGACCACCCTACAGGAGTGGATGAAAAGACCTACAACCCCCTAACTAAGCTCCAGGAGTGGAGCAAATCCCAGCAGCAGGAGGTGGGCCAGTTCTCCCGGCGCTGACGAGGGTGGCTGTTGGAGATCGGCCGTCAAACCTCGGGTTGATAAGTCCTGTTTCCAATTTTGTGTTTTCTGCTTTGTAACTTGGGATTTAAAGGTGCTGCATTTTCAGCTTTCCCATCTAGCAAAACAGCAAGTTAAGTTCTGGTCGCTACAAACTCCCAGTCTCTGAAAACTCTGCTTCCCCTTTTCTTCTCTCTTTTTTTTTCCCTTGCGTTTTGAACCGCCCCCATTCCCTTTTGAATCGGTGAATGAGAGAATGTCTAAAGCCAGGGAAGTATGGAAAGATTTCATCCCTGGAGAGGTCAGGGTGGGGTGGAAAGCGGAGGGGGCTGCAAGGGGGCAGTTTGAAAACAGGAAACCATGTGGCAGTGAGCATGCAGGGCCCAGCTGATGTGAATGAGCTATTGAGAGCAGAGAGACTCTCACTGGCCCCGGCATTACAAAGACAAAAACTTTAGGGTTTCCCTCCCCAAGAAAAAAGCTCTCCCTTTCAAGCTGGAATAGAAGAGGGAAGATTGTCTTTTCTGGACAACTAGTTGCTGAGATCTTTGCTCTGTGTTGCAAACAAACCAAGGAAAAAGTAAATGGCTGATTTCCTTTTTTTTTTTTTTTTTTTATGTGCACTGATTAAATCATAAGTTTCCATTCCTGGTTTAGGAAAGCATTAACTTTGAAACTGTCTTTCATTCACCTGGCCTGGGGGAGTGGGAAGAGTCTTTTTACCTCTTGAAAAACACGTCCCTTTGCTCTCAGTCTCGTTTTGGACCGAGCAAACACACCAAGTGCCTGCAGCCAGAGGTGGAAGAGGCTGGCAGTGAAAAGCTGCTGCTTTTTCTTTTTCTTCCCCCGCTCCCTCCTCTTTTTTTTTTTTCCTCTCTGTGAATCATGCTCCCACAACTGCAAAGTAAATTTGAAAGCCGGGAGAACACTGGTGCAGGACTAAAAAGGCAAGCAGTGACGTCCCAGCCCAAATCAGGAGGGAGTGGCTTTATTTCATTATTTTCTTTCCTTTTGCCCAGTGCTGTCATTAGAAATTTAAACTTAACGCAAACCCAAGCCGTCTTGCCCGGTGAACAGTGAACTGACTCGGAAGGAGGAAAGTACTTTTTTTGTTGTTGTTACTTTCAGTGCATGAGGGCGTGAAAAACAAAACGCTTTGGTGACAGTCTTTGCGTTGGATACGGAGATTGGTTTTTTGGTTTGTTTTTGTTTTCTTCCTGAATTAGACCCATCGTGGCTGAGCCTACCTTCTGCATTTCCACTTGGAGTGTCAGTATTCCTGCTGCACACATCTGGCTTTTGTTCTCTTTTCAGGCAGGATTTTCATTCTGGTGCTTTTTGGATATCAAAGTTGTCTGGAAAACATTTTTTTGTTATTATTACTGTAACAGGAAGGCTGATACCATTCTTAGCAGTCACAAAAAAATAATCCTATATGTATAAAGCTGTCTTCAAATATCTTTTGTTTGCTATAAGTTCCTGCATTGCCTGTATAAGCAAATCTGTTCCGAGAAGACTTTATCAGCCAGGCGCAGCGCTGGGATTTTCGTTTTCCTGTTGAGAAGCTCGGGCAGACTGGTGTGCTGAGACACGGGGACTCCTCTGAGCACGGATGTGAGAGGTCTGGGGCTCTTGGTGAGCCCAGGTTCATGGTGGGGTCTGCTCCTCTGCTCCCAGCTCTTTGGACAAAATGTACGAGCGCCACAAGAGGCGATACAGCCTGTGCGACATTTCCAAGGTGGACAGGACTGTAGATGTTGTGTTGTTAAAGGTATGGTGTTTGTATATATTTATTTATGGGTTCCCTTGCCTGTCTCCAGGGGATCGATCTGTCCCTTCCTGTACTCCTGTCCCTTGGGATGATGCAGAGGGGAGGGACAGGTGGAAGAGCTCTCACCCTTCAGCATGGAGGTGGTTTTGAGCATTATCAAACCATATCATGTCAAATATTATTATCTCTGCAACTAGATAATCTCTTGTAGCATGCACTCTTTGGGAGAGCTCCCTGGCCATCTTCCCTGCCCTCTGCCCTTAAACAGTCCCTGGTTTGAAATCCCAGGTGGGCTATTTGTGTGAGGGGAAAAGGGTTTCCACTTCCATTGCTTGCTTTTGAAATGGAAAGGCACATCTTCCCCAAAAGATGCATTCTGCCAAAAAAAGGCATGGTGGATCCTCCTTTGCCTCTGGTTTTTGTTTGTGTTAGAAGGGTTGCTGTCAGTCTTCTTGTTTGGGTGTGATTTTGTCTGAGGATGGGTTGGAGCGAGAATCAGGAGTGGCTCTTGGCTAATTGTCCCAGTGTGTTCCTCCTCTAATCTAAAATTAGCAAGTGCTCCACCAAATGGCACAATGGCAGTCTGGGAATGTCCTGTCTCTGTAACAGCTTTGTGGAGCTTCAGCAGTTTCCTGGCAGTGTGGATGGAAATAGGAGAGAAGCCAGAGGGACTGCAAAACACAGCCCAATTCAGAGATCTTAACTGCTGGAAGATCATTTCCTTTCCTTCTCCCTTTTTCTCTTTTCTCTTTTTAGCTGAAGTGGGATTCTACATGATCATATGGCTTCCTTTTTTATGATTTTTGGTTCATGCTCTTGTTTCCAAGTCAATACAAAAATATACAACAAATTTATTTTCAATTAATTCTTGTTCTATTTTATCTGCACTAAAAGAGACCTAGCTGTTGTTACCTTACTTTGTTATGAATAAAAGTGTTTTCCTTTAAATCAATGTACCCAGTGGTTTTGGTAGCACAGATAGCTGTAAGTTGTTTTCTCTACCAGCTTAATTTTTTTGAGTATTTTAGAACTCTGATGTTACTAATGCTGGTTGAGGATTGAATCCCATGATATGCAGTCTATAGACACAGTATGAGTCATTAAAAATATTGTTGTATTGTGCACACACTCTTTCTGTGAGAGGACTGCGTAATAATTCTTGGGAGGAGACCTGGTACCTCTGATAATCTTGGTTGCCAATAAAAAGCACAATCTTTTTCTTTATGAAGAGTATCTGAATGCCTGGGTTGAAATACAATTCACTAGAATTATCCAGCTTCAGTGTTTCTGATGTCATCAGTTCCTTAAATTAGTTTTTGTTCAGCAAAGCTTAGATTTTATAACAAAATGTGGCTCTTATTAGTTCCAACTGGTATTTTCCTAATTGAGTTTCAGAACTGTGGGTTACACTGTCTGTTCTTGCAAGTGACTCAGTGTCCATATATGTGTGCGTGTGTGCACGCATTGCTGCTCCCAACATGGGCTGTACAGCCTGCAGATGTTTAAAATAGGAGGGTGCTGGTGACAGCTATAGCTACAATCAACTCTAGCTCGATTTTCAGTCATCCTTCATGTTTTCTCTGGTTTCTATAACACAACTGGTCGATGAAATTGAATTTTGATGACCTAGGGATCCAAGCCAGTGCTTGAGTGCGTCAGTGGCAGATCATCTCTTGACGTTAATGGGAGTTGGATCAGGCCCTTAATGAGGGAGCTGGGGGTGGGGTTTCTGTTGGGTTTGGTTTTCATTAAAATACTGAAATAAAACTGTACCTTATCTAGGCCATTGTATTTTGGGGAGTTAAGAGGAGAGGGTTTCTTAAATATTGAAAAGCAAGTACATGTCCTTAGAAAAAAGCAAACCCAAATCAGATCCATCAAGAGTGTTTGAGCTGATGAAATTTTAACAAGATACCTGCAAAGCACCAAACAGCTTTCAATTTGGCTGCAGCTTGACTCAGGCAAGCTGTCATTTCTTGAGTAATAGATGAATATGTTCTTTGCTTCATTTTAAGGTAGGGAGCTCAGTAATCATGGAATTGTTTAGGTTTAAAGGACCTTTATGATCATCAAGGCGAGCCATTAACCCTGCACTGTCAAGTCCACCTTTTAACCATGTCCCTTACTGCCACGTCTGTGCATCTTTTAAATATCTCCAGGGATGGTGATTCAGTCATGACATAGGAAAGAAAATCAGCTGCTGAAAAAGGACAATGGGAACAAGTGGTGAAGAAAAAAATTTTGGGTACTAAGTGTTTATATAGATGAGATTATATTTGCGTTGATTGCATCCATTCTGAGACACAGTTACAAAAGAACTTTGGTTCCTACCCATACTTTCGTCATCTGAAGGGCCACTGTCTTGAGACTCAAATTTTCCATGTTTAGATTGAGCCTGAAACAGTGGCTTGTGAAGTTATGAAAAAAATGAACCTCAGCAATTTTGAGGGTTGATGCACACAATTATTTTTGGCTTTAGCATAGTTTCTTCCTCCTCTCCACATATGAAAAAGCAAGAGGCAGCAGGTTACCAGCAGTGTCCCAGTCCCTGTTAGAGGTAGGACTTCATCCTAGGAAGAAATTCCTTGCTGTGAGAGATGTGAGGCCTTGCCACAGCTTGTCCAGAGAAGCTGTGGGATGCCCCATCCCTGGAGGGGTTCAAGACCAGGTTGGATGGTGATTTGAGCAACCAGGGAAGTTGTCCCTGTCTATGGGAAAGGTGTTGGATTTGCGTCATCTTCAAGGTGCCTTCCAACCCAAACCATTCTATGACTCCATGATTCTGTGTCCTTTACTGACTGCTCCAGCAATGCAAACTCGATGAACTTGGATCCTCAGCTTAGTGAATGCAGGGAAGCCTGGATGATGCAGAAACTACATAAGAATTTGCTGTCATTGTTCCTGCTGGGTTTGCATAGTAGCAGATGAGGGAGAAGTTGTGGGGTGTGTGGGATGTCTGCTTGTCTGAACATTTTGCTGAGCTCTGAGCAGCTACGTGCAGGGTAAAGCAGTCTGTGCTATGTTATTGCAAGCCCAAAATGGGAAGTCTCAGTGTGCCCATGTGTGCCTTGGCAGCCCTGTCTCATTTTTAAGTTGTGCCTGCTACCACAAATAAAACTGCATGGACAGGATACAAAAACCACACTGGCTGGCACCTTGCAGGCACGTGGGAAGTCAGACAGGCGTTCAATGGGGATGAGCAGGCAATGCTTTGCAGAGTTACAAAGTAAGAACTGGGCTTGCTTTGGGAAGGGGAGACTGAGTAATCACAGCTGGGAATGTCTTCTAACATTTTTTGCCTATATCTGCATTTGACCTCTGTGTGTGAATGCTGAAGCTGTTAAGGGTAGGCATCAGGAATAAATTTTTTCATAGCTGGGGCAATGAGGTTTGATTTTTCTGCTTTTCAGATAAACCAATCCATTTCAGAAGATCAGAACGTTATTCATGGAATTAAAACCAGCATTAATAATTAATCAAGGTATTTTGAAGTTAAAAGGACAGCACTATTAATTGTTTTTTCTGCTTCCTGGCTGCTCTGGTAGCTTTACTCCAGCTCCAGAGAAGATCCTCTGATTGATCCCTGCCTACCTAAGGCAAAGTGTCATTTATAGCATTCTAAGCTAAAAGTAGTCTGTGGAGAAGTCCCTGAATTAACTGGAACTAGGCTTCCTTACATTTTTATGTTGAAGTTTTTCTTCTTTATTGACTAATAAACAAGTTCATTTCTTCTTTGGAGTTGTTCTGGGGGAATAATATGCCCAGCTGATGGGTATGTGGTGTTCATAAAACTTTGTGGGCCTAAAATGACTAAGCTTTAATCCAACATCTGTCCATGCTGTTCTGGTCATTGAAGGATAGAAGGAAAGATGTGTCTTTAGAATGATGTAGAGATTAGAATTATAACTGGGAGGGCAGCTTAAATTATAATATTTTGTTTTCACATTGGACACATACATGTTTGTGGGAATTTTGCTCCCATATTAGCTAAGAGATGGTGTTTTTGGGGAAAGAAAATGCTGTTATTTTTGAAGCTTAATTAAAGTCTGTTGACTTTTATTTTTGCTGGTGGAGGACATTGCAGTGCCAAGGGCTGGAAAACATACTTGGGGCACACGTTCCTTTTCCCTGCTGGGACGTTGCAAGGGGATAAATGCACTCTAGGACTTTAGTGTTGCTCTTGCACCATAAAGAGCTAATTTATTCAGTCAGGTAACATGTCCTTGATTGTAGGAGCCCTTTTTTGTGAAATCCTTTTATATAGTTCTCTATAGTACTGCTGGCTTGTTACTGTGAGAAAGGTCAGTTTGGACCTCCTTGAAAAAATGTCCTGATACAGTGTCACCAGCTCTGTAAAGATAAAAGATTCAGTGTGGCATATTCACAGTGCTAGAAGAAAAAAAAAATCTCCATAGAAATAATTGCAGAAATGCAAGTGTTGTCCCTTTTGGCATACATTCGAGAATGTCTTTGGGTTCTGCATGCAGCTGTTAATATCATCCCACAAAGCTAAGAAAATACACAGGGAGATTACCAAAATAATTTAAATAAAAATTAATGTGGAACTTGCAAGCAAATTGATATCTCTGCTCCTAATATTGTCTGGCAAGATGATTGCCAAAGCAGTGATGGTTGCTCTTGATGTGAGTTTTGTGTGTATGGAGTCTTTCTGCAGCAACAGATGTTGAAGGAAAACAGTGGAAATTCCTTCCCCAGATGCCCCATCCTTCATGCTCCTTTTCAAACTGTTTTGGAGGATCTTGAAAGGTGGTTCTTGTGAAGGGGGTAAATCAACTGTTGCTTTAGTTTCTAGTGCAGGAATTGCAGGCAACTGGATAATTTCATTGTAAATGGAATTGTAAAATTAGAAGTTGTTCAGCATAAACATTGAACTCCAGTTATGTGTACAAATTTCTTTAATCCTATATGAAATTTTCTGGAACAGGAAATTCCTAGAAAATAATTACAGTATGCATAGAACTTTAAAAAAAAATCACTGTATCATTTCTGCTTATGAAACAAATTAATTATAATTGAATTTAGAGTATTGCTTTTTTCTACTACTTTTATTCTACAATGGATGTTTAAAATGGATATTACTCAGTGTGGTGCACAATAACTTAATGATACACCAAGCAAGATACAATTACTCTCCTGAATACTTTCCTATGTGCAGTAGTATCTGGTTTTAGCTGCAAGGTAGATCATAGTCTGGAAGCTGGGGAAAATAAAAGGAGAAAAATGGAAACTTGCACATTTAGGACAAAGTTAAAATAATGTGGGGGGAAGATGAATCTCCAGGGATCTGCTAGGAAATGAAAGTTAAAGTCATCTGGTTCCTTGCGCTCTGGAGATGTTGATTTATATCACGACCAGTGAGGTTGACAAGTGCAAACTTTTGCAATAGCGAAAGATTTCCTGAAAGGTCAGTGTGTTCTCTTTATTGTGAAATAGAAGGCAAGAAGAGTTAAAATAAAACCAGAGGGAGAGGAAAAGCACTTTTAAATGCTGGAGATGAAGGAGAGGTACATAGGACCCAGGTAGTCCCTGGCCCCCGAGGTGCCTGTTCCTAGTGAGCCTCCAGCACACGGCTCTGCCCTGGATATTCTTGGAGTATCTTTGAGAAGGAGGTCCTGAGCCTGGTTTTATGGGCAGGCACCACCCTACAGGGGATTAGATAATTCCTTGTCCAAGACCAAGGGGAGAGGAAGGAAGAACCTGGGAGTGGAGTCTGGTGTCACTCACAGTTCCTGTGGGACAGAGGATGCCTCAGCCTGGGGTGTCTCACAGCTTGTCCAGCGATGTCCTTTTCTTATGCATTAAGTCACATCAAGTTTCAAGTTCAGGGTCTGCAGGAAGATGTCCCCAGGAGTCAGGAAATACCTGTGTGTGCCCAGAAAGAGCAATGGAACCATCTGCTGCTCGCAGCTCCAGCTGGTGTCCTAAAGGCATCTTTGGACATTTAGCCTGCTGGTGTTTCACAGGCAAGCAGAAAATCCTGCAGGATTCAGTCTTTGGTGCCTGGGGATGTGCTTCCATGATTCATTCTGTGTCTGAGCTGCAGATAAACACATTCAGGCTTCTGTATGGAAAAATAGCTGGTTCTCTCCTGGCATTTCTTCAAGAGCTGTGTATTGAAACTCTGTTCCCAGAGGCTGTTTCATATTCCCTCTGCCATTGGAACAGCACTGCACCCTCTGCTCCCGCTGCAAAGACTTGGGATGCCTGGAGTCAACGAGCTATAATCAGTGTGGGCAAGTAAGAAAGCGTGGGGCTTTTATCATCTACTGTGGCCACCAGCCTGTGGTCCTGTTTTTGGGCTTCTCTCAGCAAAACAAGAAACTGGGGAGAAAAAGGGAGGAATTTTCTCACATCCAATGCAGATGTGTCTGCAAAATCCCAAGATAACCTCATTTCACATTTCTCCATGCTGGTACATTCCCCAGCTCCTGATGTTCAGGTGCTTTTATAAAGACAATTTCCTCTCCAGCTGTCACTGTCTGTACCTGTAGACACTAGTCCTGAGTAAATACAAGCAGAATTCAGGTGTTGAGGAGGGATCCCAGTGCTCAGTGTTGTGCTGTGGATAGTGGGCTTTGTGTTTTGAGTATCTATGGACCACCCAGTTCCCTTAGAGCATGCAGTAAACCTCCCTCAAAGCCTGTCTGGGCTCGTTTTGGCCTAGGGAATACTTGTATATAGTAGTGGTTTCCTTTGTTTTTGTTTTGATGGTGATTATTATTTTTCCTGTATTAGGGCTACTGAGATAAATATTTAATTTCTAATGTTTTATTTTGTACATAATCAAGTATATCTGAAGCAGCACCTTAAACCTCCGTGTTACTCTCTCATTACTTTTTTTTAATAGAGAAAAGCAGACGTTTTCAATACTTGGCAAGGCCACAGGGCTGAGGAGAGAGCTGGCTGGGAAATTGGAAAAATGCTCAAATCTTTTTTGAAAAAATGCCAATGTCTATAATGCATTTTCAGTGAATGACTCAATTGGTTCTATTCAAGGAAAATATATAATGTTAATTCAGCCTAATATGGCTTATTCAACAGACAGCTTGAACCTCTTCCTAGTTTGCTTTCTTGCTGCTAATTATTAAATGGGATGTTTAATTATTCATTTCCAGTAGTGGATACCAGTATAAATCAGGAGCAGTTCCTTTGAATTTGATGGTGGCTTGTTTAAAATTAAGAAGAGTCAGACTCTTCTTAAGGAGGAAGGAGGGAGGTGCAAGTCAGTCAGAACGAGACAGAATTTGATTTTGCATCTGAAACAGGTCATTCCTTCATTTGTGTGGACTTGAGCACATTTGCATGTGTCTTTCTATGTGTGTTCAGCCTCCACCTCTAGATTTGCCTTTAATAAAATACAGGAAAGTGTGGTGCAAATTTATTCTGCTTTGTCTGGAGAGAAAAGAATAATAGCATGGTATTTTTTGACTTTACAGTCATCAAGTGGTATTTATTGACTTTGCAGCTCTTTTAACACTAAAAAAAAATTCTGTGGTTAAGTTTAGGTGCTAAGGTTAGATACCACACAGCCTTGCTGAGAACAGGGAGTGTCTTCTGTGAAAAGAATTAGAACATGACCCACTGTCCATGCAACAGTTAAAATGCAACATCCTTGTGTTACTTTGGAAAGCAAAAAACCCATTGTTTTGAAGTTTTGCTTACAAATCCTTTTTCAGGTTGAAGATTGCTTCTCTTTTCTTCCCTGCTTCTCATTTAATATGGATGTATTGTATGTAAAAGGCAGAAAATGGATACACAGGTGTGTGTGGAGCAGAGGTGCAGGGAACACTGAGATTCTTAGATGTGTGTACATAAAGGGGTGTGATGGGGTCTTGGGTGAATATCTGTATAATGCAGTCAGGGAGTAAGAGCTGCAAAGTGTACATCATCCCTAGGAAAAATTGCCTACAAAATTCCATGGAGATGGGAGGGACATCCAGGTGGGCCATGCACTGAGGTCATCCCAAGACCTGATTCTGGTAGAGCTCAACATCTCCTTCACCTCTCCTGGGAGACTCCTGCTCATTTTTCCCCTCTCAGAACTTCTCTGTTCCTTCCCTGTCTCTGTCAGCAAGAGCTGCTGACTGGGGAAGGTCATGGCATCCTCTCCACTGGAGGATTTTGAGGGCACGTTGGATTAGGACCTCTCAGATGATAATTGAGCCTAACTTGGCGCAGCAGGCAGGGACTAGCTGACCTGTCAAAGGCCCTCCCAAACCCCATTTTGTCATCGCACAAGTATGGAGGAGGACAAAGCCTGAGGAAGAAAAATGTGCTGTAGCAAGTAGCTGCCAGGTCTGGGGGAGTGCAGGGTTGCCTGTGTGGTGTGGAGAGCAGGAGGTGCTGGCAGGAGCCCCTCGGGTGACGGGCAGGGGACGCAGCCAGAGCGGGGAGGAGCCAGCCAAGGGCTGCACTAACACGTTCCATGATCTCAGTGAGAGAGGAAACAAGGACGTGGGTCATTAGTCAAAGCAGCACATCGGGTCAAGGGTAGGAGAGGCTTGGTTTTAATTTATTTTAAAAAATAAATAAGAAGAAGGCAAAACCAGTGCATTTCATAACATAGGAGAAAGGAGAACATTGAGGGGATGGGAATACAGCAAGGGGCTGCAAAATAGAGCAGAATCATAGAGGAGATTTGAACATAAGTCAGAGGCTAAAAGGAAATAGTGAAATTTTGCTATTTGAGAGGTAGGAAAGGAAATTATTTCAGGAGATAAAAGGAAAGCCAGAGAGAGGGTAGGAGAAATACTTGACTTGTAAAATCAGGCTAAGTCATCCATTTCAGTAGCTTTCTTTTAGCTGCAGCTGAACATGTGAGATCCTGTGTGTTGAGACAGGTCAGGAGGGGAAGTAACTTCTGGTTTTTGTGGTGTGGGACAGGTGAGGTTTGCATGCGTTTGACAGTAAGTAAAGGCATTTGGCTCAAAGAAATGGCAGAGAGAGTAGAGGGGCTTCCAGAGTCTGCCAGCTGCAGACAAAAGTGATGGGAAGTGAATGTTGAATGAGCCAAGGATTGTGGATAGTCCAGCAGACTTCTGAGTCAAAATGTTGGACAACACAACCCGAGTGAGGAAGATGAAAGCACAGACAGAGGGAGGAGGAGGCTGAGAACAGATCAGTCATCCTTGCTGAAAAACTGGGAGTCATGGAAAGGGTGAAGGACGGGGTGAGGTGATAAGGGCTGATGTTGAAATAAACCATGTGATGTGTCTTAGTGTTAAAATGGGTGTTTCTATCATCATCATTTCAGTTAATGCAGGCCCAAAGTGCTTCTGGTTCTTACCATGACTTGGGCACTTCCCAAGTCCTGTATTCCACATCACCAGAGCACTTTGCTATCACTGAGCTAATTATCTGTACAGCAGTATGGGTGGTAAGGAATTTCTATTCTGTAGGTAGTGAACTGAGGCATAAAGCAGAAGAGTATTTTCCTGCAGTCCTGCTACAAGTGGAGGTGGGACTTGAAGCCAAGGTTATCCAGTCCTTTACTAGTAGCTTAAACACTGACTCATCCTCCCTCTGATCTCCTTCCTTGAGCAGAAGCCACCTTCAAATCAAACTTTCCATGGAGAAATAAAGGGTTTTGGCATATTCTAATGGTTTGTTTGGTGATGCAAAGAATAAAATCGTATGTTACTTTTGACATTTTTATTATTGGGAAAAAATTAAGCCATAACTCTGTATCTGCTGGTTGATGCAGAGGGATATTGACGAAGAGACTAACAGGGGTGCTGGTGAGAGTGGCCTTTCCTGATGTGCTGTGATGTGTTTTCCAGATCAACCGTGGGAGCTGGTGTCCACTGGAGCCATGTCCTGACCCCTCCCTGCTGGAGCGCAAGCGCACTCGGGAGTCTCCAGGTGAGCCAGAGCAGCAGCCCTTCTCCTCTCCTTTTCTATCCTCCTTTCCTCCCTGCTTTTGACATCCTGGCCATGATGGCCCTTCTCCTCTCCTTTTCTATCCCTCCTTTCCTCCCTGTTTTTGACATCATGGCCTGGATGGGGAAAACACATAAATTAAAGAAACTGTGTAATGACTGTGCTGTGAGTCATTGTTAGCACATGGCTGCAGCACTTGACTAGCAGGGAGCTGTGTAGTGTGTCACCATCTCAAATAACTCTGCATTTCAAGTGCTTCAGTATTTTGATTTTTCCCCCTTCTTTTTTTTTCTAAATAAACTTGAAAGATGTTGCAAGCAGCACACAGACATGGTTTCTAGCTAAAAGGATAATTTCATAAAAGAAAAAAGCCAGAAATTTGAACTCCTAAATCCATAGTTAAACCCAAATGAGTGGCTTGAGATTTTTACGGTTTTTTTCCCCCCCCCTCTCTGAAAGTTGCCATGATTCCAGGCTCAGGAAGCAGGAAGGCTGTTCAGAGCCATGGTTCCCACACCCTGCCCACCAGCTGTGCCAAGCTCCCATCCCAGCCCTGCGTGCTGGCTGGTGCTTTCTGGCTCTTCCACTGGGACAGAAAATCTAGTCTGGGCAAGCTTCAAAGAAGGGTTGGTGTCCAAGATAAGAAAAAAAAGCATTTCCTTTCACTGGATTATGCATGTTTGAAACAAATAGAGTAATTTATCAGGGCCCTGAATAGGGACTTTGCTTAGGCTGCTCATGGAGAGGAGGCTTCTTGCCCTGCTTTCCTTATGAGCGGTGGTCTCACCCAAATATCCTTCAATTTATCTGAGACTTGAAAGAAACTGACTGAGTGTCAGTATGAAATTTAAACTCAGTCTTTTAGACTGTAGGCTCAGAAGGGATAGTATGTGTTAGTGACTTGAGGGGTTTATCCTAAATAGAAGTTCTAGCTCACATCAAAGTTAAATAAATGCTTTTTTATTAAAAACAAATACTGGCCTTTTTAGAAGAGTCATTAACACCAATAGCTGTTTCGAGAGTGTTTTTACAAGAGAACCTGTGGTAATGCTATTCTCTTCTTTACCAATGGTATCTGTGAATCCTTTGCCTCTTGGTACAGTATTTTTATGCTTCAGGCAATAGTTACTGCACACCATTTGTCTGCTAAACTGCATGGACTCATTTGACTTGCCAAATACATAATCACATATTCCTATGGATCACTATCAGTTGCACACCTATTAATTATCTAATGCAGTATTACACTACAGAAACATAATATTAACTATGTAATTAGGTAACTGTATATACAAATTTATATTAATAATTATAGTAATACATGTCTGTAACACACGCATAAAGAAATAGTTTTTTAGGTAAATGTGCTCTCCAGATGGACTGAAGCAGCAGAATGATCTCAGGTTATGCAGGTTCTGGCCTTTCTAGAAATAATATTGTTACTGCACAGGCATCCTCCTGCTGCTCTGTGGTGATGGGCAGCATAGAGAGGGCAAGAAAAATCTGGCAACACCTTAACAGTAATAAACCACAAGCTGCCAGTGTGGCTAACTTAAAAGTACAGTACTTGATAAGGAATTAGGCCTTTTTCTTCTCCTGAAATGACTTGCAAGGACACAGACCTCAGATCTTAGAAGGTAACTACAGGAATTTGAGCTTCTCATTTTCTGTCAATGCTTTTGAAATTAGATGTGCAGAGGAGTGTAGCAGATACATATTTATCAGCATGGAATTGAGGGGCTCAGCCCTGGCTTGGAAGACACAAGCGTTTGGAAAATGTACAGAAGATATTGCTTGGAAATGTTCTTCCTAGAGCTTTTTTCTCTGTATTTTTTTTTTTGCCTTTATATTATGCACAGAAGTGTTGCCAGGGGCGTGAGACACAGAGCCTGGCTTTGTGCAGTGTCTGTGTGACTCAAAACAAACCCAGCCAACTGAGAAAAGGGGAGGGAGAAAATGGAGAAAATATGCACACCTCCAACCAAAAGTAAAGGGAAGAGAGGGCTTGGGAATGAGTTTCTCAGTACAAATGAGCTGAGGTGTGTGGAGGGGTCCCCATCACCCTGCTCCTCATCCTTCTTCCTCTCTGCTTCCTCTCCTCTGCCCCTGGCAGGCTCCTCCTGAGGAGGCTTTGCTGCCTCTCATGCTTTATCCTCTGGGTGAGATATCCATCCACATCTGAGCTGTCCCCACTCATTTTCCAGTGGAACGTGGCTGGAGCCCCTTTGTTTTTCAGTCTGGGCTGTGGACATGCTGTGCTGGCTGCCAGCTGGATGAACAGCACCTGGCCCACGTCCCCACAGCCGCTCCGTCTCTTCTTTCCCTTCATCCCCCCCTTCTTCTCTCCCCTCCCTTCTCCCCCTCGGTGATGGAAAAGCAGTTCAGATTTTCCAGGTTTACTGAAAGGGGAACAGGAGCAGCTGCAGCATCCAATAAGTGCTTTTCCAATTCTCCACAGTATGGAAATTCCTCTGCAGGGTAATGGGGTTTCTGACTGGCTTCAACTCCCCCTGCCCTAAATGGGGTCAGCCCCACCACTATCAAAATAATTCTGTTTTCTCCAGAAGTGGAGTCACTGCCATCAGTTGGGATGTGGCCAGGGTGTTCCATAGCTGCTGTCAGGCACAGATTAAGGATGGGGAAGGCAAAGAGGTGACCTTAAGCTACCAAACCTGTTGTCCTTTCAGTGATGTTTAAGCTTGATGTCACCAAGGATGGAGTTAGTGAGGTATAATTTAAGACTGAACTAATATTTTATTGCCCTGGCTCTTCTCCAGACAGCTGAGCACATTTTAGATCTGTTTAGTTAGAGGAGGTGCAAAATAGCACCTTTCTAAAAAAAAAAAAAAAAAAAAAAAAAAAAAGCAACAAAAAAATAGAAAATACTTTGAACTGGGAAATTTGTGTTCAATTTTTGCCAAAATTAAAATTTATACTTTTGCCTGAAGGGTGAACAAATAAAATATGTACAGGCATTTCTTAGGCAAATACTTGTCTGGCAAAGGTTTTGGAGAGGGGGCTTTTGCAGGGGCTGCAGTCTAGTTCTGTACTTCTGATTAACCCAGTGCAAACAGCTGGAAGCATTTGAGAAAAAGAGAGATGCAACATGCTTATATTTAATGTCAGGAGTTATGAAAGCTGAGAGGTTTTTTAAAAAAACACTTAA
Source organism: Motacilla alba alba (assembly GCF_015832195.1). NCBI lineage: Eukaryota > Metazoa > Chordata > Aves > Passeriformes > Motacillidae > Motacilla > Motacilla alba. Next base: position 14,112,383 of record NC_052025.1, on the reverse strand, counting down.
TTTTTGAATCTTGAAAAAGTAAAGCTTGTAATGGAATTCACACTAGTGCTTTTTCAGTAAGTGGTGTGTAAGAGATTAAATAATTGTCCAACTATGCACTTAAAGCACCTTGGCATTTAGAGGGAATCGATTCTTTGAGAAAGAAAGCAAATATTGACAAGTTATATTTTATATTTATTGAATATGAATCTAATTTTGCATTTGTTGAAATCAATAGGAAACATCCCACGTGCACTGTAAGGGATACCTCATATGTAGTACATTTATCAGCACCTCAAGCTACAGGTGTTTACAGCTGTTTCATGCAGAATTTCAGTTTGCACCATGTACTTCAATGATGCACTTAAAAAGGAGTTTCAAACTCTGGAATAAATCATTTGAGAGCTCACAGGCAGTTTTGAGAGGTGAACAAATGTATAAAGCTTTATTCGTAAAGCTGTGTGTTTTAAATCCTGGAATTCACTGGGAGAATGAGAGTCTGATGTGTGGATGCCTCAGGTTTTGACTCTTTGTGCTTTGCTCCTGCAGAATGTGAGAACTTCTTGGAGGATGGGCTGAGCAGCGTCTGTGCCTCGTCACAGGGTGGTCTTAAAAGAGAGTCTGGGAGTGAGTCTGACCTCTTCCCCTTGCCTGGTGATGGGATGGAAGACCTTGTCTTTGGGAAGGTAAGAAAGCCTGGTTAGGATATGGTTAAAAAAGCCCCTGATAAACCCATACAGCACACACAGATCATCTTGGTTTCTCTGGTGAGTTGGAAACCTGGAAGTGATTATCCTGGAACCAAACAGAAGGGAAGGATCCGGTCTCCTCCTTGGATGCAGCAACATGAGGGATGTATTTACTTGCAGCAGAATTCCAAAAGCTGTGCAGCCCCCAGTGGTTAAAAAAATGGAAGTAATTTTGTCTGTCCAAAAGTAAATCAGGCACCAGAGGAAGAGTTGAAAAGGTGGATTTTCTTGCAAGGTCATTAGGGATTGCACAGACGATATGAAATCCATCTTTAGCTCATGTAACAAAGAGCTTTTCTCCAGTAAACCGTGACCTCTGTGCTGATACCTTCAGATTTATATGCTGTAATTCTCAGAGGAACCAGTGTTTTTCTGTAAATTCAGTGTCATAGGAAGGAAACACTCATTCTAAATACTTCAGGCCAATTCCTGGGAATAGTTTTGTTGCCTAGGCAACATACCTCTAATGCCTGTTTACATGCAAGTAGAATGAAAGTGTTTTCAAGTTTGCTTAAAATCAACAACAGAAGTCATTGCTAACCTTAGTCATCCCTGTACCCTTTGTGTTGCTGAGGAGGAGTGGGAGAGACCTGAGAGGCAGAGCTGGCCTCCTGAGCAGAGAATGTGCCTTCCTTTGGCATCAGTCTTTTGCATCTACGTCAGAGCAGCCTGAATTTGTTCAGGGGGGTCATTAGGTTTTCGCTCTTGAAGAATTGTCTTGCTGGTAATTTGTACTCTTCTTGGCATAAGCAGATGATGAAAAAGCACCCAGAAAGACTAAAGTGATGTAGAATCAAAAGGGATGTGATCCTTCTTTAGAGCAGCCATCACTGTGGTCTCCATGAAATCTCTCTCTTTGGTTCAGCTGCAGCTCAGAGGTTTGAGCAGGCACAGCTCCTGCTCTGAAAAACATAACTCTCAGAGCAGCTTTCTCACTGGCTTTCTGAGAAATGTATTGATTGAAACAGAGTTCTGTTTGCTGAAGTCAAATCAGATGCTGGTGAATATTTTCCAGCAGGATGGGAAACACCACAGCCCAGGCTAAGTGATCTCATGTGCTATAAATGAACAGTAAAGTCATCCTTCATGCACGTGGTAGGGCACAGAGCTCACCAGCCTCGCCCTTTCCCATCCTGCTGTCAGAAGGATCTGGGGCCCTGCACTGTGAGAGGACAAGGCTGTTTGGCAGAGCAGGCTGTGTAGAGTGACATGGACTGTGACAGGCAGCTGCCATTTCAGCCTGATTTAACGCTTGTTTGGGAAAGTGTGGGGGAAGAGTGCAGTGGGAACACAGCAGATTTTGTATTATACAGAATTTTAGCTTTTCCCCTTTCTTATGTAGAAGGATTCCTTCTTCAAATACAAGAAAGAAAGATGAAAATGTAACCAGAGTAGGTAGTGCAGTGTAGCAGGGATGCCATAGGAAAGAGAGGAGGTGGTGGGGAAAGCAGGTCTTCAATTGCCAGTGGAGAGAGGGCAGAGGCAGGAGTTCTTTTCTTTGTAGAAAGGGAATTCCTTAATTTGGTAGCCTTTGCATTGTTCTCATTATACGGTGGGTTGCAGACTTTGTCTTCAAATGGCTTCAAAAGGTTCCTGAGTTGAGTTTAGGAAGTTATTCAAAGCTAGTCTCAACCTCAGTTGCCTTGTCTTCGTTTTCCTGACCGATTTGATTCCTTGTCTCCTTTCTCAGGATTTATCTGAGTATTTTTTCTACAGTTAAAGTTATTTCTGTAGGACCAGAAGAACTAATTTAATATTGCAAACTTGTTCCTTAATTAAATCTTTTTTGGTTTTACAGTACTGAATACAGGTGGTAGAAATGCAAATTATAGATATTTTTAATGACCAGCAAAATAAATAGTGGCTGTAATCTTTCATCCAAAAAATAGTGTAAGATGCTTGTCTTGGTTATAGTTGATTATTTCTAAATGTATGAAATAGTACAGTTTCTGTATGAAATTGGAGACAGAATATGCTTATGGACAAAAAGAGGATCTCAAACCTTTCAGTGTCATGGTGATTATTGTTATTACTAGTTCTGTTCTTGTTTCCCCTTTTTGTGGAGCAAGAGTTGAACTTTTGTCTACTAGAGTTGTTTTTTGGTTTTGTTTTTTTTTTATTGTAGAAATAACTCCTTCTTTGCTGACTGCTTAATGCATTAAAATAAATGTAGGGAGAACAAGTTGCTGTCTGTGCAAGGTCTTTGGGCTGCTTCCACTTGAAATGCATAGACTAAAAACCCTGGTTCTCATCCAGGCCCATGAAGAATTGGGGTCTGTGGGGTCACAGAATCTGCAGGTGCCTTACCCTGTCCCTGGTGTCTGGTGTGTGCTCCTCTCCCATCTCCTTCCCTTCTCCTGTGCTCGTTTCAATTATTTTTCTCTCTAGGACATGTGCTGAGCTGTGGAACATGAGCTGTCAGCTTCAGGGAGCTTTAACACTAAAAGCTGCCCTTTTTTCAGAATATACAGGCTATCACTGAGATTCAAAAGTTGCTTCCAAGTCTATGGCTTCAGCAAAATGCTTTTTTTTTTTTTTTTTTTTTTTTTTTTTTTTTGTTTGCGTCAGCACTTCATTCCCATGTCCTCCTCATCCTGCTTTTCCCTCTCTGTCCCAGACAGCCATCTGGGCAGGCTTTGCAGCATCCTCTTCTGGAATGATTAATGCTGCATAAGGTCATTTCTCACAATCATCTGGCAACATCCTGGGGTGGAGCCCATGTGCTTTGCTCATCTTAACTTTCAACCAGCCACCGAAGTCCAGCATTACTGGGAAGCTTTTTAATGTGCCTCTTGGGAGATGATTCAGATGAAGGGAGTCAGGGACCCACAGATCATTGTCAAAGGAAAGGGTTGCAACTCAGAGTCTTGAATATTGTTTAATTTCTGCCTTTGTTTTGGTTTGCTCAAAGAAAATACACAAATACATAAATGTTTTGCATTTATTTTCCAGAGTTGTTGTATCTCTTAAAAAAAAAGCAAACAAAAAAAACCCTAACAGCTGTGCAAAAAAAAAAAATAAACAAAACAAACTACGCAAAGTAATAAAAATTTTAAGGGAAAGGCTTTCACGTCCACTCCAAATCATAAAGGTTATGATAAATAATTAGTAGAAGGCCACTGCTGAGGTTAATTTTAGGGAATCTAGAACCATAGGCAAATTCAAATTAAAAAATTACTCTGCTCTATTATATATCAAGCCAACTAAGGGTGTTGACTCCTTTAGTGGAAAACTTCAGGATTCCAAAGTTTAATTTTTTTCATCTTCTTTTTTTTTTTAAATACTCCAACACCTTTAATGTCTTTGAAGGTCAGGGGACAGAGAAAGGTTGTGTCTCAGCACTTTGCATGTTGTCATCATGGAAGTGATTGAAAGAACATTTGAATTCCCCTTATCAAGACCTCCTACAGTGGAAGGATTTAGTTGAAAAAGTTATCTTATACCCCCACCATCCCAGTGATTTCTGTTATTCATGGAGAAGTTCATGTGTCCTTTCTCAGAATACTCACTTTTACACCTTATCTTATTTTTTCTTAGAAGCTTCTCAGCAAATACTGAGGGTAAAGAAAATGCTTATTAGCAAATGTCTGTAAAGGCTCTTTTTGTCCACCGTTAAGTCCTAAATTCATTGAGGTGCAATCCAGCATGCCTAACTTGGAGAAAATTAGAATTTCTGTAATGTTTCCTTTTTCCTGTAAGAAGAGAACACAGTCTGTTCTGCAAACATGGTATTTTCTTACTCAAATGAGATTAAAGAGCAATGCATATTTACTGGCCAGATAGCCAATTTTTTTTCAGTGGTGACTACAATATTGATGTTTTTGATGTGTCAACCACACTTGGCATTTTTCAGACAGAGTCTTCTTTCATATTAACTGTTTTCCTTTGTTTAAAAATAAAAAATCATTGAAATGACGGCAGAATATTTTTAGAAGAATAAGCATGGGCCACGAGTTCAAGGGAATTGTTCATTGTGTTCTGTCGTCAGTCGAATGCTCAAGGTAAAACTTAAAATGGATCAAATGTATTTCCCCTTTTTCAGACATCTCCTTGAGCTGCATTTTGTGATAAAAGCCCTAAATCTTCCTTGTTAGGGAAGTGAGTTTTGTTGTGCATTTCAAACTGCAGCAGTATTCTCATCTGGGAAATAAAATTTCCTCTTTTTACTCTAATTCCTCTCTATTTAATTTGGTGTTCTGCCCTATTGTTTCTAGATTTGCATCCAGATTGAAAGTTTCTGACCTGTCCCTTACTTCACACAGCTGATGGGGTGAGGTCAGTCCTCTCCTCTCCTGCTCTGCTGCCCCAGTCCCAGAATCACAGAATGGTTTGGGTTGGAAGGGACCTTAAAGCTTATCTTGTTCCAACCCCCTGCCATGGGTAGGGACACCTTCTGCTAGACCAGGTTGCTCCAAAGCCCCATCCAGTCTGATCTAATGTCTGACAGTATTTTTCTGTCTTAGAAATGTGGCAGACTGTTTCCTCCACTGTAGGAGTGTTATCCACATAATGACTACTTGATTTGTCTGTATTTAAGCAATTCAGTAAGCTCTCATCATGACTCACACAAATATCAGATTATCTTGAATACTGCTGAACATCATCAAAAGCTTCTCAGGGCTTCCATTTCAGCTCTCTTTATTTTAAACCTCAGCTTCCTATTCAAATGTATCAAATCCAATAGTTCACTAGTTTATAGAACACAGTTTTCTGAAATTCACTGTTAATATTTGACATACCTTGATATGAAGTGAATGTTTTTGGAGGGATGTATTTGTAGTGTGGTTTTAATGCTTTGTGTTTAAAAGGTTCTTGTATTTTGGTGTTGTGCTGTGGATGCTGTCTTTTTTTTTTTTTTTTCTTCTGTTTCCCTTTGATGGATGTGAGAAGGGAAGCAGTGTGACAGCATGAAGTTAAACCATCTCAGGAACATTATTGTGTACCTGTTAAACTGAACTAAGAATAAAAAATAGCTGAGCTTGAAACAGGGCTTCTGTCTGAAAAGTGAAATATTTGAATAGAAGATATTTTGAATATCTCAGTTTCTTTTTGTTCAGTCAAATAAAAAGCTTATAGCTTATAGTGTGTGCCCCTCACATAAAGCACAGAAAAACAAGTCTCTGGACTGTTTAACACCACTCCTGCTCATCCTTCCTTCCATGTGGTCTGATGCCCATCTTTCCCTTCCAGGATCAGGATTTTGTATCCAGTTGTCTTCTGCCAAGTGCTTGCTGACAGCCTGCAGCCCCTGGAGCACTCAGCTCCTGCCCAGCCCCCTGAGCCCACTGTGTGAGGACAATTAACCACCAGGGCTTTGCTGACTGCTCTGTGGTGTATGGCCTGACAGAGCACTCTGCCTGTTATTATTTTAAATGATACAGGGCTCTGCAGCAGGGTAAATTGAAACTTCCAATGTCAGTCCCTCAGGGCAAACACCATTTCAGACTGGAGATGATGTCAGAGAGGTGCTTGTGTTTTTTATAGTGGCCACATGGAACGAGGGCTCTTCTGGGGCTGTATGGTCAGCATGTGGCCTTTGACCAGAGAGAGCCAGTTTGGCTTCTACATACTGCTTTTGGAGCAAACTAAACCCAAAAATTACAGTATGACTCAAAATCTCTAATATAGAATGACTCTTCCCATAGAACAATATTTTTTGATGACAGTTGGATTAAAAAAATTCTGCAAACCCTGGTATTAACTTTCTGCTTAATGGAAAGTAGTTGGGGATGGGGAATTAAGCTTATATTTTTTTCTGTCTGTTTTCTGCTGCTGAGTAATTCTGCTTTTTGTGTTGCATGGTGCAGTGGAACAGTGTGTTGCCCTTGAGCTCTACAAGGCCATCCCAGTCCCACAGGAGAGTCTGGAGTTTGTCATCAGGAATTGTGATAACCCCCTTCCCCATTACTTGCTCTCAGTGAACCTTTGGCAGTTTTATGGCACCTTGATTGATAACAGGTTTAGCCAGAAATGGTGAGAGGAACAGGATTTGCTGCGCAGGATGAAATATAGAATTGGAGAGAGGAAGGTAGGCAGAGGATCTGAGCTGGGAGCCTGGGAGCCAGGGACTTGTAGAGTGGAAGAGATCACCCTGCAGAACATTTCAGCCTCTTTTGAAACCAGAGCAAAAAGTCTCAGTTCTTTGATGGTTAATTTGCCTTATGCCACCAACTGAGAAATCTTCCAGCTTGTGTGAAATACAAAATGTTTGCATTTATTTAAAATGTTGAATGTATTCACTCCATTGGAAATGTTCAGGGCCAGGCTGGATGGGTCTTTGAACGACCTGATCTGGTGAACAATGTCCCTGCCCATGGCAAAGGTGTTGGACTCGCTGATCTTTAGAGGTCCCTTCCAACCCAAACCACTCCATGATTCTACTTTAACTTACTTTTAATTTTTCTTACCCCAGCAGCCTGAAGAGGAGCAGTCTGCATGTGATGTCACCAGCTCCAGCTCCTCTGCAGAGGACACCATGTCTCTGGAGAGGAACTCATCCCTGGGCAGCGACACGTCCCTCCCCTTCCCACCCATGGGTAGCTTCGCCCAGCCCAAGGACAGGCACAGCCTGGATGGCAGCTGCACCAACATGATGTCCTCAGAGGGAGGAGAGAAGGAAGAGGAGCTGGACAGCATCACGGACGTGCCCACGCCTTCCTCTGTCCTGCGCAGCTCCATGCGGCCGCTGTCCCCTTTCCGCCGGCACAGCTGGGGGCCGGGCAAGAATGCCACCAACGAGGCAGAAATCAATCAGAGGAGGTGAGTGAAGAGCTGCTTTGATTTACTCTGCACCCACTCATGCATATTTATCTGAGCTTTAAAGCTGGTGTGATAAAACTGAGGAGTTTATCGCGTCACTTTTGATTATTTCTTTTTCATTTTGAAGAGGTTAAGACAATCTCCTAATGTATGTTTGTTTGGTTTTTCTTAAATTAACTTGCAGGATTAAAGTACTTAATACCTACAGTATGCTTGAGCTGTCCAGAGTAAATGGAATTACCTCGGGACAGGTCTTCCATTAGAACTGTCACCACCCCTTTCTGTACAAAGGAATTACTGGAGTGTTAAATCTCACTGACCGCAGAAAAAACATGACCATCATTGCTCTGATTGTATTAAGGGATAACACAGGCACCAGGGTTTAAAAAAAATCTGTGGAAGCTCTTCATAATGGTGTGATGGGTCCTACTTTGTGTTTCACAGAATTGGTCCCCCCTCAGTCCCTCATGCACAGTAAGTTCCACCTAATTCTTCACTGATGTCCCTGCTCAGGAAGATTCAAAAGAGAAGTTTTCCCATCTGTTCTTTCAGGAGGTACAAGGGGCAGAGGTGTACGAGCCACGTGAGTGTGTCCATGCTGGTGCCAAGTGACTGTAGGAAGAAAAGTTGCTCAGTCCCCCATTTCAGCGGGGAAGAAGATGGAATAAAGGAAGATGCACACCAAAAAGTAGTAATAGGTGTGAGGTTCCCTGCCATGCCCTGCACTGTTCAGCTGTTGGGCTGCAGGGTGCTTGGGGCCAAACCCTGTGTATTCTGAGCCCAGTGGAAGTTTGGCCAGTGTTTTTAATGTGCTTTAATGCTCTCAGAGCAGGAATGGCCACTTGCTTTAGCAGGGTCAGGGTGCCATATCCTCCCTACAGCTCACAGAGGCTGCAGGCCCAGGTGTGCAGGGCAGTGCTACTCTCTGGCTGCCTGTTGTGTCCTCGTGGCAAACGTTCTGCTGTTGACAGAAACAGAGGCATTGCATGTGGGGCTGGATGGCATTAAATTAAAACTCACCACTCACAACAGCTTCCTGAAAATTCTGACCCCTTTGGATAATCCAGGGCGAGGCAGCAGCCTCCCATCAGGAATGTATGCATCCTTTACACACAGCAGCTGTGGGTATCACTAAAGGAATATCAATTCAGGTTTAAATCAATGTTGAAAACCATTCAGGATTTTATAAGTAACAAACAGTGAAAGATTTTTGTTGTTGTTGTTGTTTAACGCTGTCACCTTTTTTTGGGCTTCATTCCTGGTCCCCAGGTAATATTTAAATAAATTAAGAAATCCTCATCAATTTTTAAAAGCAACAAAACAGTCAGCATACCTGCATGTTTATGACAGAATGAGTCCATAAGCTCATAAACTCATTTGGGGAGAATTATTTTTAAGTGTAGGGCCCAATGCATCAGGATTTCTGAGGGTAATAAATTGCATAGCTGGCAATCACTGCTAACACTGAACAGATGGGGTTAAATTCTCCTGCATCACACTTTGGAGGCTGTTTCTGATATGGGAAAATACATTCATTGTAAGTGTAAGAAAATCTGAGTTAAAGGAACAGTAATTCTTCTCATATGTTCTCACATTCAGCTGCAGCTACATAAGGATAGCTGTCATGTAGGGTAATTAAAAAAGAAAAGCTGGGTGGGTCTGTGGTGCTGATTAGATTCATGTTTGGTTTTATGCTTCTTTTAGAAAGGAATTTGGAATATTTGCTGTGTTGTTTTGTTCTTTTCTTTGTTCTTTTCATATGTGGCTGTTGTGATGTTGAGACTCTGGTTGCTTAGTGAGAAACAACAAATACTGAGGAAGTGAAGTGCTAACAAGTGACTTTCACACAAATCAGTTAAATTCTGAGTGTTTGCTTATTCATTTATTTCACATGCAGTAGATGCTTTTCCAGTAGAAGGGGAAATGTCCATATTGCAACTTGACTTTTGCAAATCTTTGAAGTGGAGTAACACTGAGCACAAGCCTTGGCTGAGGTTTGTCCTGCTGATGGGCAGGAGCTGTGCTGCTCCCACCACCCTTTGTGCTCCCTCCTCTGGGCACCCATGGCATTTCTCTGCTCTGTAGGTGAGCAGCTTGCACTCACTAAATGAGGAGAATAACCAAATAAAGTGTAATTGCCACCAAAACCAGCCCAGGGATCAGAACTGGGCTGTGCAGCCAGGAGGAGGAATGGGGTGACAGAGTGCACCATCAGCTGAGCTCTGAGAGGTGCTTCCTGCCCCAGCAGCGACTTGCAGCCCCTGTCTGCAGCAAAAATAGTCCAGACCTTGATGACAAAGATAGCTAAGTCAAGCTTAGATAGAGGACCAAAAAAGTCTACAGAAAAAAAAAAAATCAACCTTTTGTAAAATTTGGTCTTTTTCACTGTTATGTGTTTTCTCTTTGTAAAAGGGATGAGCGTTGTTCACAGAAGAGCTCAGGAAAAAAAATAATAGTCTTAAATGAAAATGTGATAAGATGCTCAGTTCCCCTTCTCTTCCCATCTCTCCTCAAATGCACTTCACAGATAATCCTCATGTCTGCATTTTGCTATTAAAAATAGAAAGAAAACCAACAAGGCTGCACAAAAGGATGCTCATCCTTCAGTTAATTCCTGACATTCATAGCAGATTTGAAATGCCTGTCTTTCAACAAAGCTGCAGTGTGTGTTAAACATCCAGGCTGGGGAAAGAAACACCCTCATGTTTCACTGGTGGATTAAGCACTGCAGAACTGGAGCTGGTGTTAATCACTATTGCTAACAGCTTCTGTCAAAGTGTTTGGCTTTATCTAAACTTTAAACTGACCTGGCTTTGGCAGCAGCAAAGTTGCAACATGGTCAATACCTGTGCAGCCTTCTTTCTGTACAAAATACAACCAACCAAACCCTAGATTTATTTGTAGAAGAGAGGAGAAACACAGAGACTCATTACTTCCTTTCATATTCCATTTTGTGTTTTCCCTGTATGTCCATTCCCTCTGTCTGTGTTTTGGGGATGTTAATCCTTTAGCTGCCATTTGTTAATTTTTTTTCATTCAAGCTGCTGACCATTCTCCATGATTCATTTTCAGTTCAATGCGAATTCTGGGGGATGGTATAAAGAAGCCTCCCATTCATAGGAGAAGGTACAAAGCCAACTAATGTGACTAACTGTTTTGTGTTTGAATGTCTACTAACTCCATCCTCTCATGTCAGTAAACCTGTAGTACCTCTGGAAGCATTGGCATTGAAGCTGTGCATCCCACCTGCTGCTTTTTCTCTCCAGTATGATCCAGGGCACATGCTCAAGCTGTTTTCTCAAGGACATTGTGTTAATAATGAAGAGAAATCTGAGATATGATTTTGTTGGCCTTTGCCATGTGCAAGATTTGGAGTTGGTTAAGGCAGTGGTTAACCTGGGAGCATGTGTGTGAATTGGATTTAAAGCACAAGACTTGCAGGAGGGGCAGCTGGGGGAAGGGATGGGTCAGACACAATCTCAGAGTTGGAGAACACTCTGCAGATCTGCAGTTGGTTGAATTAAATGGCTTCAATTTTGCTCTTTTGATGGTTTTTATAACCATCTTCCTAAAAAATAGAAAATAAGGTGTGTTTTTCTCTTCTGTGTGTTTTTCCTCTCTATAACAAACTTCCAGTTTCTCATCCATCCCACAGATACACAGTTCCACTTATTTAACCTTTGCATTGACTATTAGTACATAAAGGAGGATACTTAATTTTTGACACAGCAGGTGTGGGACATTTTAGGCTAAAGTAAAAGGAGAAATTGAACTTCTGTCCTTCAGTGGTTCAAGCTTGTCTCGTCTCCCATAGCCTGCTACCTCCCCTCCTGTGCCAGGTTAACTCAGGATTTCACTTCACCTGGAATATGGATGGGGTGTTGTGTGTGTAAACAAGCTACCACATTCCCACGTGTGAAAAGAATGTTACCATGATGTTATGACCAAAAAAAGTCACTGTGCCTCACCATGCATCAGCATCAGTGAACCCTAGCAGTGCTGTACAGTTCAAAAGAACATTCTTAAAAAACAATTTTTTTTAAAAAGGCACAAGGGAGAACATGCTTTTTTACTTCTAAGAAGCCACTTCATTTGCACCACTGCAGGAAGCAGTGCAATGCTTGTCTTCTCAGCTCATGCAAATGATCCTATTTTTATCAGTATTCTCTTAAGGCTCCTCTGTAGGAGCTGTGTTATTATTTAGAGTCAAAATATCCTGAAACTCTGAGCTTACATGTAGAATACAGAAAAGATCTAGAATACCTAGTCATATCTGAAATGTGTGATAATCCCTTCATAAACACTTTCTCACTTTTTCTGGTCTCTAAACCATTTTGGAATCGTCCTCTTTAACCCCACTTGCAGAGCAGGAGCCTGAAACTGATTCCAGCTGTTGATGCTCTCCCGCAAGGCTGATGTAGATAAAAGCTGTCTTCCTCCCCAAGCTGTCTTCTGTAAAGGAGTTTTGCATGCTCTGCATTGATCTTTTTAGGATTTTATGGTGTTGCCAACAGGCTGTGGGTGGCTCCCCCACAGGACTGTGGTTCTGCAAGAGTGCTTTCCACAGCCATTGCCAACAGATCCCCCTCCTTCCTTCTCTGAGATCTCAACACTTCCAGGTTTCCTCCTACATACGCAGGGCTCCTCTTCTTCCCTCCCTCTACTTTTCTTCTTCCTTCCCCTGCAGTTTTAGCATTTGGGATCATCTCCATAACATGGCAGTGGTCAGGAATAGAGGCATCTTTTAAAGTCTAGTGTAAACATTACATGATTAATGAGGAGAGTTTTCTTCGATTGAAAAGGCACCACACAAAAATGAGTGGCTTTGAAAAGCAAGGTGACATAAGGATGTCTCAAAGGGTCCACCAAGCTCAGTGCTCTTGTGGCCACAAGCAGATGGCCTGGAGAATCATGTGTGACACCTTCCTTGAGATGCTTTCTCTGCTGCCCCTGAGCAGGTCTGAGTGACCCACTGGGAGGCTGAACCCAGGCCTGAGAGTGCAGGTTGTGTGTGATAGAGATGGATTTCCTGTGTCCTGGACTTGGTTCCTCTATGATTTCACACAAATATTTTAGTCCCTGCCATCCCCCACCAGTACTTAAACATCTGCCTTTGTGGTTGAAGTCGGTGAGGATGATGAAGTACTTGGAAATATGGGCATGTTATGGGAATGAATGTTTTCATGATGAATGTTTATAGTACTGTGCTGAGAGCTCCTGGGGAAGCACACCTTGTGGGTGCAAAGCTTTGGGGTGTCCTCACCCAGTTAACATCCTTTATAAAACAGGCAGCAATTATCTGAACTCTGCCACTGAACACCCTTTCAGAATGTTTCCAGTTGTCAGACCCTTCCAGAATGTTTCCAGTGTTGCAGTGTGTGTGGAAACAATATGAAATGGCATGACGTGATGCATTCAGTGGGTTTAAATCTTCATCTGTGCCCTCAGAGGCTTCTGGCACTCACAGTTCCTTGTCCAGGAAGGCTTAAATTTGTTCTGCTCTTTACATAGGCTCCTGTCATGGAGCAAAGCGTGCTCTGGCCATGTCCCCTCCTTGCATGGATCTCAGACCAGGACCTGGGAGCAGGACTTGTGCTTAGGCGTAATTCCCTTCAGACAATGTATGCTTCCTGAACAGCTTTTTCAGGATTTAGGGATCATATAAATGTCATAGCTGACAAGAAGATGGATTTCTCTGTTTCTGCAAAACCTGCAATTGGGCCATGAGCTAACAGAGAAAAAAATAACAAAAGCAGTCTAAAATAACAACCAAATTATTTGCATTTCTTACGTCTTTCATGATACAACTTTGGGACTCTTTTGGGGAATGGGAGGTGAAAGGTTTTTTAGTTAGTAGCACTTTTGATTTAATCCCGAGTCAATAGTAAGATTAGCCTGGTTTTTTCTTCCAGGCTCTTTCACTGACTGGCTGTGCAGTATTTAAGAATGTGTCTTTCTCCTTATTTTTCCACGCCTACCCTGAGGTTATTAATATTTCTATGGAGGGGACTTACACTATGAAATATCTGTGAGGGATTCTTTTTCTGATTGAGAATGAGAGTTCCCAGGAAAATACTAATAATTACTAACACAACAACTGTGTGTGATTACTTGCAAATTGGCTTTGGTATGTTTTAGCCTTCTTTTTTCCCAAAAACCTCTCTTCCCACAAGGAGTACTTTCTCCAGTACATTGTATAATCACTGATGGGGTCAGTTTGGGGGAAGTGTGAGCTGTCCTGCTCCCTGTTCAGTGGTAACCTTGGGCATTTGGGGCACTGTGATGTGTTTGTTCAACCAGACGTGTGCTACTGCATTATTTCTGAGTTTGTTGGGAGTTTTTTTAAGATACGTGAGAGTGAGAGTCTTTTAACATTCCCCATGTTCCATAACAATCCGATAATCACTGCCCTTTTCCTTTCTTTGCCTCTTTTGCTGTTCCCAGTTTGAGCTGGTGTCCCTCAGGCGTACAGTACATTGCCACGGGTCCTGACTTTACTTGTAGAAGGTATGGTATGAATAAATGTGCAGCAGCACAGGAGCTCTGCAAGCACCCTGTCGTCAGCTTCTCGTGCATCGCCTCCTCCACCGCTGCTCTGGCTGAAGCGTGCACGTGTTTGTTTGCTTGGTCTGCTTTTTCAGCAATTCCTCTTGGGAGTGGATCCTCAGAGCTGGGCTGCAGGTGGAGGTGGTGGCTGCTTTCCACTGGCCTCTGGCAGTAAAGAAGCTGCACTGTTGGGTTGAGCTGCTCTGTTCCATGATGACTTCGAGCCGTGTTTTTTTCCGCAGCAGTGATCAGAATGATAATTGTGGCAGCCAAAGAATCAAACCAAGATTAAGTATGATTCAGCACTTCTCTGTACCAGATCAGTCTCATAAAGGATTTAAGTTCACACAGACTTGCTCTCTGTAAATTGAAAGACCTAGGCTTTTCTTCAAGGAGACTAATGGTGTAAAACCTTCCCTGAAAAAAACAATCTAAACACCACAGATGAAAATTTCCCAGGCTCTTAAAGCTTGCATCTTCTGTAGAAAGTCCCAGCACTGAGATTGGTGTTTGCAGGTCAGTTCTTTACCCGATATTGTTTGGAAGCCAGTCCCCCAGATTTTATGGCTTTATAGCTTTACTCTGGCAGTTTTTGCTGGTTGTGGGTAGAGCTATTAAAACTCTTTTTTCTGAAGAGTACATATTGAGAAGGAAACCTGCCCTTCATGGACAGTTAATTATGTTTGGTGTATATATGCCAGTCAGCAAATTACAGACCAGTATCACTGATCAATATTTTATGGGCTAATATTGGCAGGTTTTAGCTAGTTTTGTCACAAGTACATGATTTTTTTTTTCTCTGCTGTGTAGCATCATTGTTGCCACCTTGGAATGTAAAAAAGAGATATTCTTCTGACATAAATAATCAGTAGAAATGGGACTGATTTCTACCTACAGGTGTTTTAGAATAAACTTTTAAATGTCTGCTGTTGATACACATTGATGAGTCACAATCTTCCTAAAGCAGATTAAGTTATAAATGCTTCAACCAGTCTTTTTTTTTTCTCATTAATTACCATGAAAAAAGGTTTTTTTAAATTACTAAATCTTCTTATTCATGGTTTATTGCAGTTTTTGCTTTCAAGGTGCATATTTATGAGCCTTTTAATGCTTCTAAGGGACTGCAGAACATTAATCACTGCTATGCAAGTCTACCTGAATTTAAAGCTCCTTTGGTTGTTTAAATCATCTGTACAGCCTGTAGTGTGTTTTCTTTTTCATGTGTTTCATGTCAGCTTGTTCACCACAGATTATACCAGTCATGATTAGCCTCAGGTTGGGATATAAATCCAGGGTAGGGCTGGCACTTAGTGAGTATCAAATCAAACACTGGCCGTGGATCTGTGCTGGTGTCCTGGGAGGGGAATCTGCAAAGCTTCACCCAGAACCCACACTGGCATTTCAGTGGGTTTGTTGATGCTTGAGCATGAGGAGCAAGAGCGTCAGAAGCAGAATATTAGAGCAAGATTTATCAGATTAAATAGTCCCATGTGAAACAGGATGCGTTTTGTATAAGTGAGAAGAGAGTGTCGCTTGTCTATCAGCACCTGTCTCTACAGAGTTTGGCCAGATGTTTTATTTCTAACAGCAAAAGTTCTGTATTTTATTTAGCTTTGAGTTATTGCCCAGCTCTGCTGGGCGAGACCTAGCTCCCTCAGTAGATGATAAAATAAAATTGCTTGGGTGATGGAAACAACATTTATTGAATTTAAAAACAAAACCACAGCATGGGTAAAAGAGAAACCAGCTTTGGCAGAATAAATGATATTATCAGTGCCAAAAACTGTGCAGTGTCAAGATTTAAAATAGATTCGAGGATGTGGCTGCAGAGATGAGCGTTACAGCAGCTCATGTGGCTGCTGGGAGGGGTATTGGTCCAGGACAGGCAGCACCTGGTAGTTTGATTTGGGTGGCTTTATTCCAAGGGAGAGCCTAATAAAAAGCTATCAAAGAGAATATGTGGAAATGCCAAAATCTTTAGAAGGGATTTTTCTGGATTTTCCTGTGCACCACTCAAAAAGAGTAAAAAAACAAACAGTAGGAAAGGCAATTGACCAGGAGATTCAATGGTTGTTCAAGCAACAAACCTTTATGTCTCATTAGCAGCACAAAGATGTTGCTGTTTGCTCTGAAGAAAAAAGAACATGCTGAGGAGTAACACCTGCCTTTGCCTGCACACTCCAGTGCCTGCTCTGTGTTTTGTGTTTGCAGGTGCTCTGTGCTGAAAGACACTGGTCCCTCAGATTTTGGCAGCACCTGACCTCTGTGCTTTCTCTTTAGTTACAGCCTAGAAGGCCTTGCTGGAGACTCTGGTGAGAACAAAAAGCCCTCTACAAACCTGGAGGCTTCTTCTCTGAGCTCCAAAGACCTCAGGAGGATTCCACTTGCCAGCAATCAGTCCCTGGTCCTGCTCACTGAGGAGCTCGAGCAAGGAGAAATCAGAGACTACAACCACCAGGTAAAGCTGTCCAGCTACTGCTGGATGCCTGGGAAATGCTACATCAACATTTTGGAAGTCATTTTCCCAAGTGACAGTCTGACAAAGGCTTCCACCTTATATGTGTATATATCTATATATATAATATTAAAAATCTTCTGTCTTTGACATGGAGGAATCTCCAGCTATTTTAAATTTTCTACTTCATTCTTTGGGGCAGCACAACACTTTTGTCTTCTCTTGCTTAGAGGAATGGCATTTTTGGGGAACAAACTGCTAAGCATCAGATTTTTTTTGTCATGTTGAACCACGATCTCATTCTGCTGAGGAGTTGGAGTTACAACAGCAATTTCCATGGCCATCAGAGAGCTTTAACAATATCTGTTTTTTAGTGTGTTGCAAGAAAATCAAGAACACATAGTCTATGTGTTGCATACTTAGTTGTCTGACACTAAAAAGACAAAAGAAAATGTTGCATTTCACCTGTGCACTGTTTCACTGTTTCAAAGTGAGAGTTGCAGTAAACATGAGCCCTGAACTGGATCTGAAGCTGGGATGGTTCTGTCATTCCTGACATACTCAGTGTGGTTCTGTCCTGTTCCGCAGGTGCATCAGACATCGCAGCCACAAGGATTTAACTTCTGTTCTTCTGCTGTTTCATCTCCCCTGACTAAATCCATGTCTCTAATGTCAATTAGCAAACCAGTGCTCGACAGTGAGTAATCCAGTTTTCCCTTATCCACTCTGTCATCTGTATAATTGGGTATATCTTGCTTCCTTCCCAAGGCAAAATGTGCTATTGCCCGCTCATGCTTCCTTTATTACATGAAGTACATGTTTCACTGCTGCATGGAATTGTGGGTGGAAAGGCAGGACTCATTCAGTTTGGTTTTGTTCTTCCCAGTGTATCCCTGCTATTTTCTTTCTGTTAGGTTTCCTTTATGTGGGATGCTCTTTTCTTTCTAAATTAGACTACTGGTATGAAAACTATTATTTATTGAGTTTGTTAACTAAAAAAAAAAAAAAACAACAAAAAAGGATCTGATTTAGCATTCTTTCACCTTTCAGAGTTTCTTCCTTTGATGTCAGGTAAATTCCACTTGAGATCTTTCTTCCCTGCATCTAGACTTTTTTTAAGCTGATACGTGGGAACTTGAGAATCCATGTCTTGATCTCCTTGGAGGAGTTTGTTGCTATTCATTCTGAGTTAAATATTTTGGAGCAATTGGGTGTACTTTATTGAATCTCATTCCTGAAGAAAATAAGAAAAGATGATTCTATAAAATTTTCCAGTTTAGCTTAATTGAAGCGATAACAAGCACTTAATTTTGCAACTTGGCTGAATTGATTCTTTCAGCTGAAAAAGTCATTCAGAAGACTGCAGCTGGATGTGCTTTGGATGTATTACACATGTTTTCATATTATTAATTGCCAGCCAGAAACCCTATTGACATTTTAACTCTTGTCAATTAGTGATGGTGTCTGATCTTTCCTCTTTATTAACGTGATTCTCCCTTGCAAAGCACAACAAGGTGCTTTAAGAAAAGTGTATTATTCATGGAGGAGGCTTGCTGGAGGAAGCTCACAGGGATTGTGCTTTGTAGGAGATGGTTTTAATTTTTTAATTTTTCACCATGATAATTCCATGATTAATAAGGATGTGGCCTAACGGATGTGTCCCCCAGCAGCAGTAACCAAACCCGGGGCAGCTCTGACCTGTGAAGAGACCAGATCCTGCCCTGTGTGGTGGCACTGCCTCTTCCCTCCTTGGGCTGAAGGTCTTAATTGCTGTTTTTAGAGGCAGCAGGCATTTCTTGGCATTGCACCCAGCCTCTGACCAAACACCAAAAAACTTGGCTGGCTCCCTAGAAATGAGCTATTGGTGGCTGAGGGAGCCTGGGTAGCCAAGGCTGTTAAAATGTCCTTTGGCCTGGCATTAAAAATGCCATGGAGCCTTGATTATCCCATCTCCTTCTAGATGCAGCCTGGCCACCCTGGTCCCTGGAGAGAGAAGGACAAGAGAGGGTGTAGTAACCTCTCCAGAGGGGCTGTGGACAAAGTAGCAGGGTTAGTCTTCTGCTTTGAGGCAGATGTCTGTGGGTTTGGGACGCTGAATGAAAACATTACTAACATTCCTCTGAGCTTTATTTTCTCAGTCATTAATTTGTGACATTTTTATAGGAAGGTGGTTTTTTTTAAAATCAGAGCATTTGAGGGGTTGATGTGAGCATCCAAAAGGAATAATCACTTGGAAAATTTAGCTCATGGATTTTTTTTCCCAATGCTGACACCTTGCTGACTACAGAAGCTTCAGTAAATCACCCATAAAAGTTGTGACTGCCCCCTTTCTGGAAGTGTTCAAAGCCAGGTTGGATGAGGCTTGGAGTAACCTGCTCTAGTGGAAGGTGTCCCTGCCCATGGCAGAGGGCTGGAACTGGTTGAATTTAAAGGTCCCTTCCAACCCATACCATTCTATTGTTCTGCTTCATTCTTCCTCTTTGTTCAAACAGTGGTGTTTGAATTGTGACTGTAGCACATGTGAAGCAGTTTGGTGCCTCTTACAAGGAGGTCTTGGTGTATAACTTTAAAAACTAAATCCAGATTAATAAACATATGGAGGGTTTTCTGCTATTTCACTGTTTTCTGTTTATTGTCATATGTGCTGAGGCAGGGGCAATTTCCAGGACCAAGTTCCTAGCCCACACTGCATCTGATGTGTCAGATGTTCCAAGAGCTGATGTGGCCATTCACAATGTTAATCCTTCAGCGTTTTATAGAGGGAGGTCACAGGAGCTGTTGGCTGGAGTGCTCGGAAGAATGCTTTTAGGGTTGGAATAGCAAATTTCCAGTGTGGAGCACTGTTATAAAGCCAGAATTGCTATAAATAAAACCAATGAAATGGAAGTTGAACTGTGCTGGCAAAGGTGGTTCAATTTACAGTAAAGTATTATTGTTCATCTTGACTTTTAGTCTAAATAGACAGTAGACTACAGAAGAAAAAGTCATGTTGCCTAATTGTGTTCTTCAGGTCTGGAACACTAGAACAACTTCTTCAAAAGGCAGTCTAAACAAAACTAATGCATGGATCATCCTAAGAATTCTTCAATTTAAATGTCTTTACTGTGCACATTTTAGTCAGATTGCCTGTTGGCAATTGGCATTTGTGAGTAATGGCTGGAGGAGGAAGTGTTCAGGGGAGTTTGTTCTGCATTGCTTTTGTACCATTGGCTATTCCTTGGACAGTGTTTTTATATTCTGAATTCAGTTTTGATGTATGATACCAGCCATGCAAAAAACCCTCCTTGTACGTGGCTGAAAGGACATGTTTTATTCAAAGAGAGAAATAATTGCTTTGTCTCTCTCTTGGAAGATTAGTACTGATAAAGTCTTCGGCCTGTTTTCCCTGTTCTGCAAGTGAAATGATGTATCCATGGAATGACTTAAAAGTACCTGAATACCTGCACTGAAGATGCTTAATGTAGGTGCTTAAGTAGGACCCTTGGGTCAGACCTGTCCCAGGGGCAGAGGTTCCTCAGCCCTGCCCCTGTCCCCTTTCCTGAGGACACACAGATGTACCATGTGAGCAGTGGGTGTCCAGCAACAAGCTCATAGCTCAGAGGTTTCCTCCTGTGCTTGTATGAAGAGAAGGTGTGGGAAATAGGACCTTTGGGAATCCAGGTTCAGTGAAGAATGGCTAGCTGGTTGATTATTCTCTTTTCAGAGACCGTGTACTTACAAAGAATTGTTGGGAAGCTGCTGCTATGCAAGGGCTGCTCTGAAAAATAAGTGATGGTATATTTGATATCCCATATTAGCAGACTTATTGCTGAGTGTAGCATTATGTTTAGGCATCTTCCAGGCAAGGGCAGAAGAGTGTGTAGTGGGGCTTTTCTTATGTTTAGGCAGTTCCTTTAAAATAAGGACTCTAAAATTTTGCAAGAAGGCAGAAGAGATGCTTGTTTTCTCTGTTTTATTTTGGAAGAAGAGAAGGGAAGTTGAAGTGTCTCCTTTTTAATGCTGGAAATCTTGAAGGGCATAACATTATCAACATTGTTGATTTTATTTAGACATAGAAGTGACAAGAACCTCTCCAGGTAGATATAGTCAACACTTCAGATAGATTGTCCTTGCTAATATTTGGTAGCTTTGCTGTATCATTTAACTGCAGAAAGCACCTTCAAACAGATATCTTGAGTTGTTCTAGTTTGACTCCATGACAGTTCTTTCAATGAAGCTGATGCCCTTTGTCCAGAGATCCATTTTGCTGTTGGTGTTCTGTTTGGAAAGATACCTGCCCATAGTTCTTCACTAAGAGATCCTATGAAAAAATGTCAGCAAAAATAGGGAAAGACTGGAGCCTCGATCTGTGCATGCAGTGAGACCTGTGCCCTCTGAAACCTGCACCCTCTGGAATTTGCACATTCTCAGTTCTTTGTTTCTTGTGCCTTTCTGGAGCCAGCTGCTTTGCAGACTTTTCCTTTGCTTTGCTTTTAGTTTGCTTTGGCTGCTTTCCTCTCCTTTTTATTATTAAATGCATTTTCAAGCATGCTCTAATGTCTGCTGTTAACCCACTTCTCAGCCCAGGCCCGGACTCGACCATCGAGACGAATCTCCTTCTCCTTCAGCATCTCTCCACTCATTCCTAAGTCTAAAACTCTCTTTTCTATTGGCTCTTCTTCCAGTGATGAGGAGGAGGAGTTGGATAGTAAGTAATCATTTTCTGTGCGATGCAGCTATAATGGGTGGAAACACAGAGAAATCTGGTTTTCTGCTTCAGACACTGGAATTTCACCTTGCAAACATTGAACTACCCTTTCCATTGCATGATGTCTAACAGCATTATCTTAGTCCTGGATCTGAATGCTAACTAATGGCAGAATTGAAAGGATTATTATCCAAAGAATCTTCTACATCAGCACCATCATGTATTATCTGGTTAGTTTTAATCTGTATCTATGTGGCAGATATCATCACCTGCCACTTTGAGCAGGTAAATAATCTTTACCTTTTTACTAAAACAAAAATCTTTAGGTTTAGGGCTCATGCCCTGCCTTGAGCTTTTTGCAGGGCATGGAGTTAGCAGAGGAGGTACATCCATGCCCTCCTTAGGTGCCAGTGAGTGCATTGCTCTGTGAAGGAGAAGTGGGCAGAAGCCCTGAGTATTAAATTCTGAAAATCTTCACAGGAACTTCACAGTTCTACTATGCAAAAGCACAAATTGCAGTCAAAGACCTTAAATCCTCAAGGTGTTCACATCTAGGTCCTGATATTGCTGTCAATATAGTTCTGTGAGAAACAGGTGAGAGTTCTCTGGCAGCTTTTTTTTCTCCTGCAAACTCCATTATTAAAAGAAGCCCAGCTAAGGCAGAAGATTGAATTAAAGTAATTTAGACTCCTCTTGTTTTTTTAAGTAGTCTTACCAAAGATTATTCAAAATGCTTCCTATTTCTTAAGCATGTTTTATTAGACTGTTGAAGTAAACCAGACACATTCCTTGCGTCCTTACTGGGATGGGGGAAATTTCTTTCCAGTCCAATAGATTTTGATTGCTTCCTGGATTAAAACAATCTCCACACCATCCACGTTGTACATATCTAAATTCTCCTCCTTTCCATTCCTGGTCTTCACTGTGGGTTTGTCCTTTCCTTCAGGAAAGTCCTGTGCCCAGGTGTGATACTACCACTTCCATATTTAAGCTCCTTCCTTGTTTCTCTGTCCTTTTCTTCTGCTTTTAACAAAACTCACAATTCATGGTCCCCACAAAGTGAACTGCAAAGACACAGCTCTGCATTCATGTGATGCCCCACAGTAAAAAATATCCTTAGGTAAACTTTTTGGTGGAGTGAGTTTGTTTGTTTGTTTGGTGAGTTTTGTTTCTTTAAGCATTTGGGTTATTTTATTATTATGTATTGTTGTTTTTTTTTTTTTTTTCTTTTAAGCATCCAATCCTTGATATTCATGTTAGGGTATGACAGTTTTAGAGGATATTTATAGTAGCCAGTATTTATCTTCTCTCCCTCAACAGTGCTCCTGTTAACAAGGATCATTTAAGATAATGTCAAATATTGTCTCAAACAATGATATTGTTTTCTTTGCATATTTGAGGATACTGTGGTGACTTTTAGAAAGGTTGATTTAGCCACAGCTCTTTCTGAGACTGCTTTGGCAATGGGCATTTTT
Source organism: Motacilla alba alba (assembly GCF_015832195.1). Taxonomy (NCBI): domain Eukaryota; kingdom Metazoa; phylum Chordata; class Aves; order Passeriformes; family Motacillidae; genus Motacilla; species Motacilla alba. The sequence continues at coordinate 14,089,733 of NC_052025.1, read as the reverse complement.
CATGGAGTAATCCCAGACCAGTTTGTTTTTTCACATCTTTAGGGTTCATTTCTCATAAGAGGATGAATGCGTGAACACTGAGATTGCACGTGCATTTCAGTTACCATTCCTCAACCTCTCCATTCCTGCTTTTTCTTTTGAAAATGGAGAATTAATTGAAGTTTGTCTGGTGATACATTGAAGACATGGATTTCAGATGGCTGGACAATTATTATGAAGCCTTTGGATTTCTTGAGCCACAAAAGTTTAATTAATGACAGCATTAAGGCATTGCAAGCTGGTTTCAACATCCTAGTCTAGTCACTGCTTTCTGCAAAATGGATCTTGATGAATTATTTCAAGTCCAGCTACCATATGAATTAATTTTTGTGGGTGCTGCTTAAAAGGTGTTCAGATAAATACAGCAAATTTTGGCTGCTAGCCCAGGTTCGTTGGACAAAGACAGGAGTTCTGGCTTTTGAAACAAAAACTTGATTTTTTTTGGGTTCTGAAGTCAGATTTCAGTTTTGTTCCTGGTCATGACAGGGAACAAAAACGTTATGAAAATAAGCTTTCCTTCCACTGTTCCACTTCAGAAACAAACCAGAAGGTGAGGAGATGTGTCTTTTTCTGTGTTTATCTTCTGGGGTTTACAGCTTGCAGCAGTGTTGATCATGTGATGCTATATTATAATCTAAAATATGAAATCATAAACAGACCTTAATTCTTCACTGGATCCATTTTGCCTGCCAGCATCAAGAATCCCCCATTTTTAAGATGAAACAACTATTGAAGTAAAAGATAAATGATACATAAGTGTAGTTCTCATGGAGTGTGTTTTCTCAAGGTAGTGAAAAGCAGTCACAAATATCAAATTATTGCAGCTCTTGGTTCAGTGTTTGTTCACATTTCTGATGTTAACTGCAAAGAAACAAAAAGGTTTGGGAAATTCTTAAATCCAGTCAAAGTGATGAATCTTCTCAAAAAAAAAAAAAAAAAAAAGGGAAGAGTATGGAGGTCTAACCCAGATTAAAAGCAAGCTAGAAGTGAAATGGGAACCAGAGTTACTGGAGCTTTAACCAAGGATTTGAGAGTCTGTAAATTACTTATGTGGTCCTAGTAGGCACTTAGGTTTATGTTATAGTTTTATATTATAAAAATATAATATCACTGTTGGAAGTTGAATAGTAGACTTCATTTCATACATATTACAGTATTACTAACTTTGGTGTATTTGGGATAAATCATTAATGAGGTGAAAGATTTTGCAAGGGAAATATTAACACAGCTCTCCAAGCAGGGTTTAGGTAACAGGGTATGCCTGTATTTTAGTTTCTCAATATGAAGAAATTATATTTCTGTCTCAGACTCTGTTGGCACTTGAATCAGTGGTTAGAAAATCTGTATTTAAAGCATCGTATAGCATGCACAGTTTTTCCTAACGCTCATACTGCTTTTGGATAGAAGGCCATCTTTACCTCTAATGGCAAGTAGCTCTTTTGCATTCACCCTTAGTATTAAGAGAATTTGAGCTGAAATACTGTTTTTCTTGGAGTATATATGCAGAAGCCTAGTAAGGTGGCAGTCATGCTGCTTCTTGAACTTCAGATAGGGCTGCAAACAGTGCTTGTATGAAGGGGTTTTTTGAGTCCTGGCAAGCCCAGTTACTTCAGAGAGAGCCCTCTGTCCTGGATCATTTCATCCTGATTTTTCAGTGTTATTCAGTGGTTCTGGTAAATGGTGTCAGCTCCCAGATCTGCTCCAAAATGCGTTGTGCAAGAAGATTTCTTGGGTAGAGAGAGTCGGTGCCACTGGCAGGGCTTCAGCTTCGTGTTGAAATTCAGCCTTTCCTCAAGCAGTGTTTCGTGACGAAGCCCCAGGCTGGTAACATTTTGTGGAAAACAGAATAAGGCTTCCCTTGTTTCCCTTACTCTTTACGAAGTGCCTCAGGATTTTGATGGGAAAATGAACTACAGTTTTATCAAGGAGAAAAGTTTTATACATGAAACCCGGATGTGCTGTACAATAGGTCCTTTCTAGTGGAGTATAAATAAAAGCATTGTGTCAGAATGATTCTCATTTATACCTATTGTCATTGAATTGGCAGTTCTGATTCAGCCACCCTGATTTACCAGCAAGTTTAACAGTTGCATGGTCTTTACTTAATAGCTGAAGAGTGATAAAAATACTAAACAGGCTTTCACCTCAGCATCTAATTTGAGAGCAGCTAAGGATACAGGGAACAAGCTTCATCCTGATCGCATGAAATCTGTTCTGAACACCCACTTCCAGAAAACATTTCCCTTTCCTCTTGAACCATCCCAATATGCAAACCATGTTTTTTGGAATCAGTGGACTAAGGTTGCAGTCTAACCTGTCCCCCCCCTCCCCTCCCATCTTTTCCAGGTGCACAGTCGTTGGGCGGCTCTGTGGGCTCCTCAGTGCAGAGGTACAGTATTGCAGTATGCACAGTATTGCAGTAAATACAGTATTGCAGTATACACAGTATTGCAGTATGTACAGTATTGCAGTAGATACAGTATTGCAGTATGTGCAGTGCAGTATTGCAGTATACATAGTATTGCAGTATGCACAGTATTGCAGTAGATACAGTATTGCAGTATACACAGTATTGCAGTATGTGCAGTGCAGTATTGCAGTAGATACAGTATTGCAGTATGCACAGCATTGCAGTATGCACAGCATTGCAGTATACACAGTATTGCAGTATGTGCAGTGCAGTATTGCAGTGTATACAGTACAGCATTGCAGTATATACAGTATTGCAGTAGATACAGTACAGTATTGCAGTAAATACAGTATTGCAGTACATACAGTAGTGCAGTATATACAGTACAGTATTGCAGTAGATACAGTATTGCAGTACATATAGTACAGTATTGCAGTGTATACGGTATTGCAGTATATACAGTACAGTATTGTGGTAGATACAGCATTGCAGTATATACAGTACAGTATTGCAGTATCCTGGGGACACCCTGCCTCTGCTGGGAGGACTCCTGCACTGGGCTCTGGGCACCCCAAAGCCTTCCTGGCACCAGGGCACTTCAGCAGAAGTTGTGAAAATCAGTCCTGTGTCTCTAAAGGCTGAAGAATGTTTTAGATCACGGAATATGAAAGTCTAAGTCTCATCTCTTTACAAGGCTATTTATTCGTAGCTAATAACATCAGATTATGCATTAAAAATGTGTTTGTTGATTATGCATTATTGCAGGGTATTGGTTTACCCTGAGTTTTATGTCACACTAAAAGTTCTTTCTGCCTGTGGCTAATTCTCTCTGTCTCTCTATAACAAAGGCCGTGTTTTTGTATGTTACTTTCCATCCTTGCCAGTTGCACAGAGGAGATAATCTTCCTGGTGGCTTTCAAGGTGCTTCCCTGCAGGAAGGATGTTTGTGGCAATGGGTGTCTGGTCTCGGTGCCACTGACAGCTTTGGCTTTATTTTCTGACTTGGAGGCTCTTCACCTCTGTTTTCTGCTGTCTTCTCCTCCTTGATTTAATTAGTATTTGTGTTCTGCTTTTGGTTTGTGTTGTACTTAATATTGACAGACTGTGTCCTTTAATGCAATAATAGTTTCCTTATTCTTCTGTCAGAGCTGAAGAAGTCATAAGCTTGTGCATGTGAAGGCTGGCAAAAATTATCTGCGCTCCTAAAAATTCCTAAATTAATATTCATAACCATTGTGGTTTATTACTTAATATTGATATTCTCATTTCTCAGGGGAGGCTTTGCAGACAGTGCGGTTTCTGTTAAAGACATTCACTGCCTTTTCAGCGTTCATTAGATGCCTTTCTCTGGAAGGAAATGGTTCTTTACAGCATTAATGATTCCTGGTTATTTGACAAGGGGAGCAGCAGAGGGTGCTATGGCATGGCCTGCTTCAAAACAGATATGAGGAATCCTTGAAATTTATCTCAAAATTAGTGGATTGGCATTTTGTCTTTACTTTTCCTTCTCTGGTAAAACACTGTAAAGCACCTAGACTGCATCGGCTAATAAATGCATTTGTCCTTTAAAAAGAATTTATCCATTTAATAGATGCATTGGGAAGGAGAGAAAAAAATAAAAACAACTTTTATCTTTTCTTAATTTTATTTTAGCATATCTGAAGAGAGCAGCAGTGTCTCTGCTGGTAAAGGTGTAACAAAAGTCAGCCGCACCTTCAGCTACCTCAGGAATAAAATGTCCAGCAGCAAGAAGAGCAAAGTAAGTGCTTGTTGTGATTTGTGGAATGCTCATAGGCAGCAGAGATGGGTTCTGTGTTTAAGTCTTTGCCTGACTTTCTTTTTTTTACTTCCTTCCTTCCTCTTTGTTTTTTTAAAAGGGCAAGAGTGTCTGTGGGGTGATAGGAACTGGCTTCAAGGGGAATATTAGCACCCCAAAACTGAGCCCAAGGACAGCTGTGTGAGGCTCAATAAAGCCAAGTGCTGGGTCCAAGATTTGGGTTACAGTGACAATGTTGGGTCAACAGTTGGACTGGGTGATCTTAAGGGTCTCTTCCAGCCTTTATGATTCTTTGTTTTCACTCATTTCCCCAGAGAATAAATTTTGCCCTGGCATGTGTTAGGGCTTTGTAGTGATTAATGAGTATAATTTTTACAGAACCTGAAAACCTATAATAAAACAAGGGCAGGAGCTGTAAGAAGGGACTGGCTGCTGAAGACTGTATTGTCTTCTCATCATTTTTTTACTTTTGCCACAAAGTTCCTGTGCACTGCAGGAGCAGTTGCTCGAACAATGAATTTTAGTGATGGCAAATATTTATATTTTTCCCTTTTTTTCCATTCTTGAAACCCTGAAATTTAATTTGCTGGAAGTTAAGCCCTGGTCAGCAGCTGAATTTCCTGGGAACAGTATTGATTACAGAAATAATTACATTAATCCTAAATACTTCACACAAATGGGCTGTTGTTGCTTTAGATTGTCCCTTGAAGATTAATATATGTTTGGAGATTTTCTTGGCTTGGTTGGATTTTTTTGCTTGAATCTCACCTCGATTCATCTGTCTGACAGAAGCTCAGAGCACTTTACTGTCTGGTTAGGTGATGTGTGGTTAATGTGTGGGTAAATACTGTTGGAAGGCCCTTGAGAGGTATGATGACTCACAGATTCTTGCCATGGATCTGTCTTTCAAGATAGCCACAAGTGGCTCAGAGCTGCTTCTGAGCAGCTTTAGGACAATGCTCTTCCCTGCTGCAAAGTGCAGTGTTGAAAAAGTAAATCTGTTACATAGAAACCTCTGTGCAAACACCAGTGAGAAGTTGAGGGGCATTTTGCACAGACTGTGAGTAAGAATGGAAGTTCATTAACTGGTTCTTGCACTTAGTGTGAGTAATTTTTGAAGCAAGAACTGGAGAGAGACGTAAGAGGTCTGGTTGGGACAGAAAATATAACTGCAGTGCTTTTAGATGCTCGCTCACTGCAGTTTGATTTCACTGATTTCATGATTGTGTCTGAAAATGTTGATAAAGAGTTGTCCAAAACCCCAGCCACAACATGCACTACAAAAATTGCAGCTCATATCAACTCATATTTTTACTAATTAAAACCCAAAATATCATTGAAGTTATTATTTCTTGTCTGCTCGTGGTGGAATGTTTGCATTATGTAGAGTTTTAAGGCTCCACCAGTACATTTAAATAATTTGACCAAAAAATTCTTTGGAACACTGATTTCTCAGAAACATTATAGACGAGAAAAACCTGTAAGGGTTAGAAACAGAACCAAACAAAACAACAAACCTTGAAAGAAGAAGTTTGATACAGGAACTTGGTTTCTGGTCTGTCAGGAGGGAGGGAGGCTTCAATGTCTTTCCGGCTCAGTTTTACTTATCTCCTGACCTTCAGAAATGCAGTTTTCTCAGATGAAATTAAGTAAAATAAAGCACATCCGAGCCTTGTGGAAAATGTAGAGAGTTATGTAAAAAAACCTTAAAAATAGAGGGGTGTTTAGAGCACTAACTGGAGGGGACACTGATAGAAGTTGGTGTGAATTTACCCTTGCCTGGCATGTTACTTGGGATTATCAGTGAATCTCTTGCTATGTGCAGAGTGCCCTGATTCACATTTGCAAAATCTTAAACATGCTCTATCTTTGTCAGTTCAGGAAAAAACTGTCTTTTTTTTTTTTTTTTTCATTTTGGTCAAGACTTCCTGAGAAATTACAGCAATTAGCATGAGTAATTTCTCTTTTTCGTTGCCTTGCACAGTAACAAGGCAGTGCTGTGCCAGCAGCAGCATTTCAGGGTGCATGGTAGGAGCTGCAAGTGTTTGAAAGGATTAGGAGACAGGGAATATACGTGACCTGCAGAGCAGGAGGAGCTCAAACACACAAAACCTCTCTGTCTGGGCAACTTCTGCAGCGCTTTGTTTGCTGAAGTACTACATAGCAACGCTGAGGTATGCACAAATTCACTTTTTCTGTAGCCCAAACATTACAGAGTGTTTGATTTACTCCCCTCTACCTTGGAAAAAGGTAGTCTTATATTGACTTGTAAAATATTAATCACATCCTTTTCTGCCTGTATGGGTTTGGTTTTTAGTTTTTTTGGTTTTTTTTTAACAGTGGAAGCTAAGGTAGGGCAAGATGAAAGCAATAGCAAAATAGCTAAAATCATCTTTAAGGAAGTCAGCAATTTTCCTGCCCCTGCCCCTCCCCTTTTGCTCAACTCCTCCGTGCTGTGCCTCCTGTCCCCGGCCCCGCTGCAGCCTCCAGCAGCGCCATGGGCTAGTGGGGAGCAGCTTCTGGTGGGGAGCAGCTCTCCTGCCCAGGGAAAGGATGTCCATAAAATGGAATAGATTCTCAGAAGTACCTCAGATAACGGTGAAGCTGGTGGGACTGAAGCACTGGGAGGTAAGAGCTGCGTGCTTCCTGGGGAGTGGGATCCGCTGCCGCGGCGTGGCTGCGGTGCCGCCGTACCTGTCATGGTGGCTGCTCTGGCACCTCGCTTGGGCCACGAAGCCAGGCTCCAAATCTCACTGGCAGCTCCAACAGCACAAATATAGTCTTGTTTCTACAGTCCTTCTTTAAATAAAGTTCCAGTAACTGCCACAGGAAAAAAAAAAGCCGAAAAAAATCTCATTGTGAGACCTTGTCCTTAAGTGCAGTGGCTGGCAACCCTTCTGTGGAGTTTGCTGTTTCCTTTTGAAAGTGGTGCACCGATTTCCTGTTTTTCCTGGGGCTGTTCAGCTTTAATTGAAATTAAAATTAGACTTCAGAATTGCTGGGTTTTGCAGTAAATTTCAGGTAGGTTTAAAGTATAGCATGGGAAATCTCCTTTCAGCATGAGAGTCACAAGGTTTGGCTTGAGCTTAGAGTGTTCTTTTCTCCTGGAGCTTCACAAGGCTGGGAAGTAGAGCAAAACTCCAGGCATCAACTTGGTACCATCAGCCCAGACCTAAACTGCAGAGTTTTAGTTCCTGAATCCTGCTAGGATATGGTTAAAGATGGGCAGGTCAGTGGGTGGAAAATGGGGCTGTGGAGGTTCCTGTGTGGTGTGAGCCAAGCTGATGGCTCAGAGGAGGCGGAGATGTGATGCAATGCAGACTCTTTCTGGCAGCTTTTTTTGCTTCAGACAGGATTATTCCATATGGTAATACTCCTAGTTTTGCTTATTTGCGGAACAAAACAGCATTTGGGGCCAGTAAATAGACTTTCTATTTGACACTTAGCAGGGAGAGACTCCGACACTGGCATGTTGCCTGGGATGTGTTGGGAGAGGAGTCCTTAGGCTGAGTTCCTCATGATGTGAGTGTGTCATCCAGGGCTCAACAGTTTCCCTGCAGTGGCTGCAGAGCTCCATCCCTCTTTAAGCCACTTCATGGCAGTTGCTCTCATGGGCAGCTCTGCAGCTCCCTGATATTCAGGCTGGGACAATATTAGGCAAAGGGCACGTGGCATATAAATAACAAAATGTAAAGATAAGCTGACAGAAGCCTTTACCAGTTTCTGGTAAAGCTTCTCCTTCAGATGCCAGGAAATCTGCAGCAACAGTTAAAAGTACAGACCTGGAGTTGACTCATAAACATTTTGTAGGTTGGTATATGGAAAGATGAGGAGTTATTGTAATTCAAATTCAGAGTTTTTCTGTGGAGCTTGCTTTAAAATTTGTTTGGAAGAATTCCAAATCCATGAAAGGCTGCAGGGAAAAATGTTTCAGATTTTTAGTATTTAGTATTTTCTATCTAAGGTAGAGACAGAAAAGAAGCAAAAACTCTGCTAAAAGCTGGAGAAGCTGTCTGTGCTTGTCATCTCTCCAAAGCTGAGTCGTAGCCTGTGGAAGATGAGAAGGTCTTTTATGGTGTAGCTGTTGTTCCCCAGCCTTTGTTTGGTACTATAGGTCGAGAGTTTCTGAAAGATCCATTCTGCCAAAAAGCTTCACATAGTTACTTGGGGTTGCATGTAACTGTTGAAAAAGTTGCTAGTTGGAAGGAAAACAGAGGTGGAAATATTTTGGCAGTAAGGCTGTAGAGGCACTGAGGAAGAGCTTGTGTTCTCCATTAGAAATGCAGTTGAAAATCACGAGCCTTATGGTTTGGCCTTAAAAATTAGCTGTGTTGAAAGTCTGATACACACTGCATGTGGTATTTGTATTTAACACAATTTATTTAAAGTGCTGAAGAGGCTGACGAGAGCCCGGAAAAAGAAAAGTGGTAAAGTCATTAAGCCAAGCAAGGATAAAACAAAGGTAAAAGGAAATAAGTGCCTTCAGAACAGACTCGGTGTCATCTGCAGTGGTGAGACACCTGTGTGAGTCAATAGTATGTAAATCCACTGCCACAGGGGCTTTTTTAAGGGAGAGCTGTGCAGACACATGGCCATTGTTCAGGTGCACCTCGATCGATACCCTCGCCGTGCCAAAGGCAAACACTGAGCAATCTGTAACTAGGGAAGAGACCTCTGCTGAGTGACGAGGCTCTTGGTCATTTTGTCTCGGCAGGAAAAAGAGAAAGATAAAGAGAAGACTAAAGAGAAGGACAAAGATTCCAAGGAGAAGGAAAAGGATAAGAAGCTGTTAAATGGACATCTCTTCACTGCAACCTCCGTTGTAGCCCAAGCAACCTGTTACCACTGTATGAAGCCTTTCAATAAGGATTCGTACTACTGTGCAAGTAAGTCAGGGGAGTTCCCCCCCTTCCTTTTATTTTTTATTGAATCTGGCATGGAAAATGCGAACTTTATACTTTATTTTCCTTTTGCTTGAGGATGTGAGGTGGGAGGGAGACTTTGGAGATAGTGATTCATGGAGCGGTGTGTTGCCTTGTGGAAACTGGACTGAAATGAGTTGTGGCTACATGGAGGTGTCCTGAAACCTCTTTCCTAAGCCTGAGCTTAGCCATCACAGCAGGCCATGGGCTTTTCTACCTCTTGTTGGGCTCTATCAGTCAGGAGAACTTTGGTTATTTCAGCTGCACATAGTGGCTTGAAGCTGAGGTGCTTTGATAAGATGGACAAAGGACAGGGACAGCTGGCTTGGATCATGGCTTCTATTTCCAATAGGGGAAAAAAAAGTCCCTGCCATCTGTGGTGTATTGCTTTAGTTTTCTGAAATACTGCTTTGGTGAACCCACAGTGGGAACCACATGGCACAAAAAGGAAATGCTGACCCTCTGCTTCCTTTTAACAAGAAATTGCATCATAGATCAAATGACAGCTACCTATGTGCACGTCAAGGACATGCACAGAACAGGCAGGGTGGGAACCTCACAGAGGGTTTCTCAGAGATTGGGGATTTTGTTCTCATTTCTTATCAGATGGTTTCTCCTGCCTGTAGCTCGATAAGGTCAGTGGTGTTTGTGTGGTCGAGACCAGAATGTTGCATCATTCATGCAGTAACCCAAAGCTATAGAACATGCAGACAAAACCCATTTTTTTCTCACTATAGCTCAGTAGAAAAGGCTTTCCTCTCCTCACTATTAGTAATTTTTACTCCACTAGCTTAGAAATGAGTCAAAGCAACTGCGGGAACTGCTCCCAGGCTGGAGCCTTCCCTTCCTGAGCAGGGGAAGGAGCAGCCAGCTGAATCCCAAATGGCACTTCTGAGTTTCCTGGAAGAGACTTCAGCAGACAGAGTTGTTTGTCTGAGACACGCTCTGTGTCAGCCTAATGGGAAATGTAAAACGTCAACAATTACAAACTCTCAAATGCATCCTCTCCCTTTCCCCACTTGACTTTCTTAACAGCTTCTGAAGCCATGTAGAAAATCAAATCTATCCCAGTTTAATGCTCTATATGCTAATGAGTTAAAATAACCCAACAATGTCCTATGTTTCAGCACAGATGTTCTTTCCTTGTTTTCAAGGTATGATGCAAAATTGTTGCATGTTTCCTGCACTGGCCAGAAAATGAATGTCATAAAAAATGGTGAAGGCCTATGTTGAGAGCTCACATCAGCAAGTGGTTCTTTCTCCCATTGCATCTAAAAATCAACCTCGGATGCTTTGGAAATGATGGATAAGCAGCAGCAGAGGCTCTGATATTCCTGTGCTGATGTAGGCTGGTGCTACCACCACTGCTCTATCACACCTATGGATGACTTTTGATGTCTTTTAAAGCACTGGGTATTTTAAATTAATGTCTCAGCTTTTCAGTCATGCCCCCCAGCTTCCTGAAATGTCTGCTCAGTGCTGAAAGATTGTGCACGCTCTGAAACAAATGGGCAAGCAAAAGAGTCTAATTTTTAGTAACGTTCTGCCTTGTCTTTTCTACTTTTTTTTATGATCAGTGATGCAGAAAATAAGGTTTTGAGGGTTTTAGTTATTAATACTAGTGACACACAGGAGTTAGAGGAACTTCTTTCTTGCTAAAGAGTTGAATTGGAGGAGTAAAGTCCCTACAACCAGATTTTTTTAACATAAAATATCCAAATTTTTTTGCCAAATGGTACACACTAAAGAGCTGTCTTCAGGCTTTCAAGGCTTGAGTGTGAATTTCATATTCTGAATTGTCTCACTGCCTCTGTTCATGCACCAGAGGAGCAGGTTTTGTTCCTCTTCCTTGTTCGGTCTGCAAGCTTACGGCACTTGAAAATTTTTGCAAAAGTTTTTGGTTGCTTTTTCTGTCTTCTCTTACACAGGAAATTGTGAGACATTGTCAGAATAGCAGCACCCTTACCCTGATCTCTGTCAAAATATCATAATTACTGGCTTTTATTGAGTCATCCCAAATGTAAGAGATTCTAGAAGTCTGAGCATATTTTGTCATTCTGGACATTGAATTTTTTTGTTTTTTCTGTTTCAAGAAATAATTCAGAACTTCACACTTACTGTGTAACATACATGTAAAATACAGTTCATTATCTCTGTTAGTGTTGTCACGAATAAGTGGAAGTATTTTTCTCTAAGCTACTGGATCTCATCTTGAGCTGTGATCTTTTGTCTGCCAAAAGAGTTAAAGCCTGAAACCCATTTTTCAATTCTTATGAAAAAAAAAAAAAAAGGCAGTTTTAATCATCTTTGAAAACTTTGATTCCCAGAAATCTGCTGGCAGAAGTCATGGGCAGACTCAGGGTATTCAAAAAAACCCCAAAAAAAACCAAGCCGCCCAGCTTTTGCTCTGGCATATATGCAGCAAAGAGTGGTGTTAAAGCATGATGGCCTTTGCACTGGTGAATGTGGTGCTTTTGGACCAAAACTTCAGTTTCCAGCAGGAAGTCCCAACCTCAAGATTCCTGACAGATGCTGCTCCTGTGACCTTTTCTGGTAACCCTTCAGTACAGCAGCACTTGGATTCTGTGGTCTAGATCTTATCCATGGTGTCTGAGTTTGTGTAAATTAATTTCCCCATCCTCTTCCTGTCTTCTAGATCTCATAGTCCTTGTCTTTATGAGAACAGTATTTGTCTTTTCAGAGAAATATTGATTATACAATTGGTTTCTGTTTCTGTCTCCTGCTTCTGCTTTCCACCTTACTTTCAGAGGGATAAAACCATCAGGGTTTTTTGTTTTTTTTTTCCTTTTTTTTTCTTTAATCTAAGACCTCTGGCAATTCAACCTTGTATTGATTTTTAAACAGAACTTCCTGTTAAATTCTGTGAGAAATTCTGTGAAATGTTATTAACAAAGGGCTAATTATCCTGGAAAGCAGCCTCTCTCTCAGTATTTGTAGCTAGTCATGTAAACCACAATGATGCCTGAAAGTTACAATTCTCAGTTGTGTAAGTTAACAGTTCAGATTACAAACAGCAAAAATTGACCTGTTTTCTGTGGGGTTTTGTTTAATTCATTGGTTTTTGTTTTTTTTTTGACAGACTGTAATGCAATTGTTCACAAAGGCTGTAAGGAGAATTTTGCTTCTTGTGCAAAGGTCAAAATGAAGGTAAGGGATTTCATCTACTCTACTGAATATATATATATATATTCACATAAGCTTTCACATAAGAAAAACAGTTAAATATATTGTTTACATGAGGAACACACAGATTTCATGCTTACCCCAAATGCAAGGAACCTGCTTCTCCAAACTAAATAATGTTTGTGCAATTATGATTTCAGTTCACTTCAGTGTTGTCATCACTTTCACATTTTCGTATTTGCTGCACATTTCTCCATCTGTTATTTTGCCCACTTCATTCAGAGAAAATAAAAAATATATTTAAAAGTACACATACACTGAGAGGCTTCAGGAAAAAAATTAGCTTTTTTTTTTTTTGTTGTTTTAGTTATATGGCACAACCTTCTGGGAGAAGGGAGGAAGTAATTAAAGTGATTTTTTTCTTTTCAGCCACAGAGAGGAATGCTGCAGGCACACGATACCTCTTCATTACCCACAGTAACCATGAGAAACAAAAGTAAGGCAATTTCTTTCCCTCTGCTTTGGGATTGGTCTGTGTTCTTAACTGTTCTGACAGCTGACACTTGATACTGTGAAAAATAAGGTTTTAACAAAGCAGGAATGAGAGCATCCTCTGTGCATGCTAAGCAATATTTGAGACTTCAGAAGTTGTACGGAACTTGTGCAGAGTTCATCCCCTTCTGCAGTGTCTGTGTAGCTCTAAGGAAATGTAAAATCATCTCAGATTTAGAAAAATCACTTGTCTGTTGTAGCTTGCAGTAGGCCTATAACTGTTAAGCCCACAAAATATGGAAGATGCAGCCCATGTCCATGGGTGTCTGATGTGGGAAAGAATCCAACTATGAGTATTAAGTGGAGAGGATTTAAAACACAATTATTGTTTGTTAAAATAGTCTTGGGCTTTGAGGTAGGCAAAATACAAAGTTTAATTTTGAGTAGGAGGAATACTGACAAACTGTTCCTGACTTTGCTGAGATACACACTGCACTGCAGAGTGACCAGTGTCACCAAGGATGAAGAATAGGTGTGAAATAGCTCAGATTGGTTTTCTAGGGCTATGATTTGATAAGCTTAAGTGATAAGCTTTGATAAGATAAATGATAGCTTGGATGGAACCACACTATATAATACAATTGTAATCACTGTGGTATTTATCATGAGGTTCAGAGGTGGTTCTCCAGATAGCAGAAATGCATCTGAAGAAGGAAAAATCTGGAATTAATATGAACTAATTACCCAAAGGTATGTGATGGTGTAATGAAATCAGGATTATCATTTCTCTGTGGTACCTACTGATGAGAGAAACCTATCTCCAAGAGTTTGACCAGAAACAGCAAGACTTACATGACTATGGGCGCAGGGAAATAAAAATATAACGGGGTGGATTGTGACATAAGGTTAATTATCAAAGCAGTTAAATTCAGTTTCCCAGTGTGTTCCTGGAGTAGCAGGTCCCACCTGGGTATTTCAAGCATAGTGCAGTGAGTTCTGCTCAGGGGTCAATGGTCTTCCCTTCCTATGGCTGTTCCTAACTGCTGACACCCCCTGGGGAAGATTCTAGAAAGAAAAGGCAGTGAATTTGAGAGTCTGGATCCTTTTAAGTCGTTCCCATGCCAGTGAGCAGTGGTTGAGGTGTTTGCATGGGCTGACTGTTCTCCCACCCTTCCGTTGCAGGCTCGCAGCCGAAGGAGCGCCCGCGCTCCGCGATCCTCGCGCCCGACGAGAGCACCGTCACCTCCAGCTTCAGCAACAGGAGATCCCAGCAGCCCACTGCACTCTCCAAAAGTGTCTCCATACAGAACATCGCAGGGTAAGGCTCCTCCCTGCACACCTGACCATGTGTGTGTGGGTTATCTGATGCTGCTGGCGTAAAGAAATGCAGGTCTCACTAAAAATAAGTTCACGTGCTGTGACTTGAGTTAAAGGTACAAAAGGGATCACAAACAGAGAAATAGCCATGTTCTATATGATACCATCAGTTGTCTTCTGCAGCATCTGATTGTGTGAGTTAGTTTAGTCACAGCAGGAGTTCAGAGGCACAGCTGAGTTGGCCTGGTAGATTCAAGGCCACTTCCCAGGGATGCTCTGGGCTCCTAGGAAGAAATTCCCTTGTCTTGGGCTGGATACTGTGCAAACACACATTTGCAGCTCAGGTATAGTATTAACTTTTGTGTCCATAACAAGAGGGTGAAGGCACAGAGCTGCAGTCTTCCTGTTTTTAGACTGCATTATACATAATTCATTACAAAAAACATAGAAGAAAATCTAATTTATGGTTCCTACCATACTTGCATATTGAGCAGTTCTACATGTGAAGCAGGGCCTGGCTTATTCTGGGCAGTTTGGATGTCCTGGCTATTCATAGGGAATTTAACTTCAGTGCATTTCCTGATCTTTCCCAGAGCTAGTGATAAGGACTCTCGTATAGCCTTTGGTGTGGCGTTTTTTCACACTGTTTGCTCCAAGGGCAATGAGGATGGGATGTGACTGGAATGGAGTTGTCCAAACTATAAAAGCTCAGGAGTGGTTCTTTATGGAAAGCACCGTCACTTACAGCTTCTCAAGCTCCAGTGGGTAGTTAGTAAACAACACATAAAAGCACATTTCTGTACGTAATCATGCAGTGCTGGCTTTGTTTTTCAATTCATATTTAAAATGCATTTATTCTGCTTATCTGAAAGTACATTTGGCTGGGTTTTTGTCATAAACAATATTGTGTGTTCTGTTTTTCTGCAGAGTTGGGAACGATGACAACTTAATACACACTTGGAAATTCCTGTCGCAGTCAACAGACTCTTTACATAAAATCAGCCGGGTTAATGAATCCATGGAGTCGCTGGTTGATGAAGGTAAGAGATCTCCATGGCATTTATAGGAGAAGGAAGGTCTCAGTGCTGCTTTCCAGAAATAGAAAATCCATTTTCAGCAATTGTCTTCTTTTATAATGGACAATTGAAGTGCATTTATTTTAATCTCAGAATATTAGTATGATAAACTAAAACAATGCCCCACATAGTAATTTCTTTAGCTCATTGAATTATGGAAAAACATTTAGAAGGTTTCAGTTACAGTTGAGTTACTTGGAATTTAGCTCAGGGATAAACATTTCCTCTTCTGTTGTGGTTCTTTATTTAACTGCAATGTCGTTTCATGGCAGATTAGGAATACATTATCTGAGCTAGAATTTAGTCCATGTGAAAATGGTGAACAGGAAACTAGGAAATAACCTTTAAAAGTGTTTTTCATAGTCTTTATGTGGTATGTGATCATTTGTGTCAGTAAAGGAGAATGTGTGTGATGTCTGTGGTGTGACTGACAAAGCCTAAACCTAAATAATTAGACAGGAATCCCAAATGAGACAAACTACCCACACCTTAATGGCACTTATATTGATTTGTGAAGGTGCAGACATGAATGAAGGACAGCTCATGGGAGACCTGGAATTAGATTCCAAGCAGCTGGAGGCGGAGTCCTGGAGCCAAGTAGTGGACAGCAAGTTCCTACAGCAGCAGTACAAAGATGTTGTCAAACGGCAAGATGTGATTTACGGTGAGACATCTTCACTTTTCACTCACTGTAAACAGCTCCTTGATAGGAACACTGCTTTGGTTTCCTAAAAAGCCAAACTTTCTTTCATTCTTGAAGTTCCTAGAAATGTAATGTATTCTGTGAAAGCTGTCTTTTTGCATTTCACATATCCAGAAGCCATCAAAAACCCCAGAAATTGCCTCTCCTCATTTGTCTGCTAATGATTTTCAAACTGGGCTCCACCACAAGCTGCTACCTATGAAGTCTTTTCCTGAGGGATTCAGGAGCCATCCTGCATGGCAAAAAGGGGCTGTGTGGAGGCTGGCAGTGAGGTGTTAGGAAGGAGAAGATACCAGGGCTGAAGGCTGAGACCCCAGCAGCAACATCCAAAGCTCTCTGTTGTGGGACACCTCTTCCCCCCTGTTTCTCCCACACATGAAACTCCTGACTGATGTTACAATTCCTGATGCGAAATTTTCAGAAGCCCAGTTATGGAAAAACTTTCTAATGGCAGCTTTTCCTTGTGCTCTAACCCATGAACTCTTGTCCTCATCCCATGCAGAGCTAATGCAGACAGAAATGCACCACGTCCGCACCCTGAAGATCATGAATGATGTGTACAGTGCAGCCATGGTAAAGGAACTGCAGTACGATCAGCAAGTTGTGGACAAGATCTTTCCCTGCCTGGAAAACTTGCTGCACATCCACAGTCAGTTTTTCCAGCGGATTCTGGAAAGGAAGAAGGAGTCACTGGCAGACAAAAGTGAAAAGAACTTTGTTATCAGGAGGATAGGTGACATCCTAGTGAATCAAGTAAGTGCTGGAAAATGTTTGCAGTTCTGAGAACACAGCTGGAAGCCAGATGCTTTTCCTTCCCTCCTGTTTGTGCCTGTCAGATAAGCACAGCTGATGGCACCTTTACTCTTCACACATACATATCTCCACCTCTGCTTTTTGAAGCACTTTTTACTCCTTCAGAGGAAGGTCCACTGTTGAAAATTAATTTAGTTCATTTTGTGGGAAAGAGAAGCATTCACTGACAGGCACAAAACAGTTTGACCACAGATGGGAGTGTAGACAGGAGCTCACAGCAAAATATGCCCAGTATGTTTCTTGGCTGCATTACTGACCTGGTGTTTAACTCGGGGGAGGTCATTTTACTTTTCTTTATCCATAGTTTTCTCTCTTCTTTTTGTCTGTCTTGACTTTTTTTGTGGTTGGCTTTTAAGACATGGGAGTAGAGTTGCAAATTTTGCTGTAGGTATGAGCTCAGTGAAGTCCCCAGTGCAGCTCTTTACTCTCTGGAGATCTGTTCGCGTGGCTGAGCATGCTTTGGACTAATTTGATTTCGTCAAGTTCTTCTGAGAGCCTGGCAGGCACTGCTGGGATGTCACCCCAGGAGTTCAGTGCAGGCTGGAGCTGTGTGTCCCATTCTTTGCAGTTCTCTGGGGAGAATGCTGAGCGAATGAAGAAAACGTACGGCAAATTCTGCGGGCATCACAACGAGGCAGTCAATTACTTCAAAGAACTTTACTCAAAGGAAAAGCGCTTTCAGGCATTTGTCAAGGTAGGACCTGGCAGGACAGATGTAGCCAATGGAAAAAACGTGTCATTTCTGCACTCTGGGGGAGTGTTTTGCTGCAGAACTGAAATTTTCTTCTTTGTTCCTTAGAAAAAAATGAGCAGCTCCCTGGTGAGGCGTCTTGGGATTCCTGAATGTATCTTGTTGGTGACACAGAGAATCACAAAGTACCCGGTCCTTTTACAAAGGATACTGCAGTACACCAAAGGTAGGGACCAGCTCCTGTATTCTAAGCACATATTTGTTTGTCCAGTGTGAAGTTTGATCCTTTACAGCTGAAGCAGATTTTCTTACCAGCTAATCCAGTCATTGTTGTCTCATTTCACTGCAAAGAGATAAGTCAGTTCCATACTTCCATTTAGGATTAGTTGTTTAGGCACCCTGATTTAGTTGTTAGAAGTCTGTCTGTAGCTAATTATACAGCGACATGCCTAGACTCCATAGTCTCTCAGCTTGCTTTTTTTTGATATTGGCTAAAATATAAAATATGTAGTTAACTTGTACATTTCATCTCTACTGTCTTATATGCAAAGTGTATTAGAATGTTCTCCAGCCTCAACCATGTATATGTGAAAAGTTTTGTGAAACTCTCTTTAAAGGGGGAAAAATGTCTCCTTTAAGTATTAAAAAGATATAGTGTGGGAACTTGGGAGAAGAGGAAGGAAGGAAGTAAAAGTGGGAAGTTAGACTGCACAAAGTCAAATCGAGATGTTTCTGTTTCTTTTTTAAAGAAAATGAAGTGGAACATGAAGACTTGACTCAGTCGCTAAACCTCGTTAAAGATGTGATTGCTGCAGTCAATAGCAAAGTCAGCAAGTATGAAAAGAAAATGCGTCTTGAGGAGATTTACAACCGGACGGACAACAAGTCCATCATGAGGATGAAGAGTGGCCAGATGTTTGCAAGAGAGGACTTGAGGCATCGGAAACTCATCCGAGATGGGCCTGTTTCACTAAAAAACGCAGCTGGCCGCTTGAAAGGTAAGACTCTCCTGCCTTCTGCGGTGGAAGGATGCAGCTCACCCTCTCTGGCTGTAGGATTAGTCCTCAGATTGGTGCCTTCACCCTTGATTTGTTCTTCTGCTTTGATATATTGTGACACCAGCTTTCCCCTGCTGTACCCCACTCCCCATTGCATTTCCAATTCCTTGCATGGGTTCTGGGGTGATAGAGAGCTGCTTTTCCTCCTGGTGACTGCATGCCTGCTGAGGGCTCAGGTGGCAGTGACACCTCAGCCAACGGGCAGAGTTGCTGTGGGATGCTCTGGGCCAGGAGGACACAATGGGGCTGCAGTTGCCCAGAGCATGGATTCAGATCTCCATGCCTGTGCTGTGGCTCCAGGAGTTGTGCTGGCTAAATCTAGAACCCAGCCTCAACTTTCTGGGCCTTTCCTTCTCTCCAAGGGCTGTGGCAGGTCTGCAGCAGTACCATCCCAGTTACACTGGGATCCAGGGAGATGTCCCAGGTATTTGTTGCTCTTGAACCTCTTAAGCTGTTGACACAAACCGTTCAGGAGCGGCTCTGGTGTCCTTGCAGCTCCCTCTTGTTGGATCAGTGTTTTCTTGAGTTGCTTTTTGTTTGTTATCAGGTGGAAGTAGTTTTTTTAAGGTGTTGTGCACTGAAGTTCTCCGGTGAGTTAAACACTAAATCTCCCAAGGAAACTTTCTGCTGGGACCACGGTAGCAGTAAGAGTAGACAGGGCTGTGCCTCAGGCTTGGCAGGAAGGCTGGGCTTCCCTTCCTCCCTGCAGCATTAGCTGATTAAATTATGGTCTGTGGGCATGAATGGGGCCTGGGAGCCTGATGCCGTGCTGTGCAGGGAGGTGGTGATAGCATGGAATTCTGCATGGGGTATGATTTATTTTGAGGTTTTGGAAGCAGGAAGTTTACAGATGATTTCTAGGCACCCGAGACTGCTACTGCCTTTAGATGGTGGATGAAGCAAGTTCTGCTGCTGTTGTGAAATCCTGATAAGCACAGGCTCCATTTGCATTTCTTAGTCATAGAAATGCACAAATATGTCCGTAGTGCAAGCTCCCAGGGAGGGTAGATCCTGCAGGCAGGCTGCAGACCCAGGGAGATATATTCAGGTTATTTTGTGGTATTTGAGATGGAGCACCAAAAATTATAGGAAGAACTTATGTTTAAGGGTTTTAGCATTTCCACTCTTGCATGGAACAGAGAAAAAGGCAGTCGAATGCCAGCTTCTGCAAACCTCCCAGAGCCTGGATTTCATTTTGCAGCTTTGCCTAAAGTTTAGTGGTTCTTTTATCTGGAATGGATTCTGTCTTCCCAAAACAGACTAGAAGGATTTACCCATGGGATGATTTAAGTTTCTGGTTTGCTTCCTTTCTGTCACAAGATTTCCCAAGTACATTACACAAAACCTCTTTGTACTGAGGGGTCTGGGTGGGGCATTACACTTGGTAGTTGCTGTGCAGCTTTATGATATGTTGTTAGGAGACTTGGAAGGCTCTACGTGTACTCTGGGAAAAGACTGATTTAAAATCTTCTGTTGGCTTGAGGTTGTGTTTCCTTCTCCCGTGAAAGAAAGCCAGGTCCTGTGTCTCATGCAGGCTCCCCTCAGAGTTGTGTTTGTCTGAGAGCAGAATTACTGGTGGCTCCTGAAGTCAGTATTTCCTGGGAAAGAAACTGCAGCTGACAAATGTTGTTATTGCACGATAATTTACACCCTGCAAACCACTCATCAAGAGAACCATAAAATCCAAAACTTCCTGTGCAGATATTTTGCTTGAGGGCTGAAATATTGATTGTTTGAGAAAACAGAGCTTCTATTGAATAAATGTCTCTGGCTTTCACTGTTATGCCCATGTCTTAACTGGTAGTGAGCATGTGGCCAGAGAGGAGCACCCCTGCTCCAATGGGTGAGAGCAAATCCTGCAGGATGTCCAGGTGCTGCTGTGTCCTGCCTAATGCAAAGCTGGTTCAGAGCTAACCTGATCTGGCATTTCCAGGAAACTGCCCTTGCTCCTCCTGCCAACTGGGAGGTTGATCTTGCTTTCAGGATTTGCAAAACCAGCCCTTCTGCTCCCCAGCGCTGGTGTTACTGCAGATCTTTCTGGGGTGGGTTGTGTGGTTATACTGCACTGATGTGCTTCTTCTTTTGCAGAAGTCCAGGCTGTTCTCCTCTCTGACATGCTCGTGTTCCTTCAGGAGAAGGACCAGAAGTATGTCTTTGCCCAACTGGTAAGGCTTCAACCCTTTTTTCCTCCTTACTTTTCTATGTGAGAGACCCGTAATGTGTCGTGCAGCAAAGCCAGCAATTGCCTGCTAAACAACTTAATTTTCTTGCTCAGAACATTTTTGTTAGCTGAGCAGACTCCATTCTTTTTGATGGGAAAACATGTCTTCATGCCCCACCTCCCCTTCCTGCAGTGCCTTGGCACAGCTGATAATTGGCCTTGAAAACCTGCCTGTCACTGGAATCACTTGTGCTTTGCAGTTTGTGCACACTGGAGCAGTGACTGGGCTGGGAGGGGGTGAGGGGATAATGCAAATGTTGTAAAAATGAACCTCAGCTGAAGGAAATGTCCAAATGCACTGTGAGCTGATGCAGGGGGCAGTGAAGTAAAATGCACGGGCAGTAAATTCAACAGAACAGCTTGAAAATAAATGAGAAATATATTTATAAGGTGCAGGAGCAAAAATATTAGGTTTGAAGGCAGGCCCCCAAAAAGGGCTGGGCACATGGACCTGCTAAAGAAAACCTGGTGCCTGATGGAGTCTGCTGGGCTGTACCTTCCAGGCATGGTCTAGACTGGCTAAACCTTGTGACCTTTCCACTCTTTGAGCATTTTGAAAGCTGATAATTTGTTATTCCAGTTCCACCAACCCTCTGCACAGGCTCACTGCCCTACACAGGGGAAGCTGATTTGCATACAAGTCCTGCTAGTGAACCACCGGCTGTAGCATGTGGTACAATGCACAAAGGGGCTGACTCGTGTGCAGATGACACAGCAGCCTGGGGACATTGTAACCCAGCAGGCTGATGACACAGAGACCATAGCACACAGTGAACATCACCTCACACTTGAGCTCTCACACAGCAGTCAGCTATGAGCATCTGAGAACAGCAGAGGTTTTGTGGGATTTGGAAACAGGACTTTATCCTGGAGAGAGATGATGAAGACACTGTGTGTGAAGCGGGCTAGCAAGCTGTACCAAGTGTAAGGAGCTGTGACATTAATGACAGAAAGAGTGTGGTCAGTAGAAAATGAGATCAGAGCAAAATATGGTACAGTTCACAAAACCACAAAGTCAAATTAATTATTTTCTTGAAATTGACTGAGGTAAAATTGCTTTTCCTACATAACTGTTGGAGGAAAGCAAACCCATCCCTTTTGTTTGACCTCATTGAAATGATTTTGTTTTTTTGATTAGCCAAGATGTTCAGAAAATGTTTACAAACCTGAGAGATGTAGCACTATGGTTTATTGAGACATTTTCAATGCTAGTTTGAATCTGGGCGCTAGCTCTGGTCCCTCTCCTCACCTATTTCTTTCCATCTGAAGGACCAGAAATCCACTGTGATCTCTCTGAAGAAGGCGATCGTACGAGAAGTGGCTCATGAAGAGAAGGGTTTGTTCCTGATCAGCATGGGTGGAAAGAATCCTGAAATGGTGGAAGTCCATGCCAGCTCCAAAGAAGAGCGCAACGGCTGGATACAGATCATTCAGGACACAATGCACACCATGTAAGACACTCAGCTGTTCTTGTGAGGCAGGGGGTGCACTGGGTGTGTTCCTGTAGTAATTGAGCCATGTCTCCTGCCCAGGGATAGAGATGAAGATGAAGGAGTCCCTTGTGAGTCTGAGTTTGAAAAGAAGTTGTCCGATGAGAAAGTGAGAGGACTGAAAGGTAAAATCTGCCTGGAGCAGAGCTGGGGAGCCACTGTGGAAAAATGTATGGGAGTTTTTGGGTTGAGTTTTGTGGTTGAAGTGTGACTTTTTTTAGTCCTGCATCTAGCAAATAACTGCAGTCCTGGTTTGCAGATTGCCTTCCTTACATTATTTATTTTCCGAGCCTGCTGTGCCAGATTGCCCAGGGCACTACTATCGTGCTGCCAAGCCCAGCACATATTGTCATGCTCCACTAGATGGGGCCAATATCTCAGGAATAGCTCAGGTTTCCTTGCCAAAGCTTTTATTTTGTCTTCATCCCTGTTTTCTGTTCACCCCCACAGAACAACTTCAGCAGAAGGATAAACAGATCCTGCTCTTGCTGGAGGAGAAGACGAAGATCTTCCAGGACATGGCAGACAGTTCTGTGCAGGAGGAGATGCCAGGCTCCAGGCTGCTCTTCAGAGCCAACACAGAAGAGGCTCCAAAAGGAGAGGAAATCATGAAAACTGCAATACATGAAGGTGAGCCAGTCATGTGACATGTAAATTATAGTAACCAACTATAATTGGTTACTATCTGTGAAGGCATCATTTCTCAAGCGCCTTTTTTGCAGGGGACATCTTCTCTTTGTCAGAATAATAAGATAAGGAGAAACTGCTCCTCATGATCTTGTCTCAGGGACAGATCATGAGCATCAGGAAAGGAAGCAGATATTGCAGGGGTGTTGAAAGAGGGCAGGAAAGTCAGCACAGAGAAAACCATGCATTGAACCTGCTTTGGGGTCAGGAACAGCATGGGATTTATCCTTGGCTGAAATTTGGACCATCCAGGCTTTTGCTGTTCTTCAGTCTCAGCAAGATGTGAAGGTGAGGCTTGGGTTCCAGCAGGCACTTGTGGTGCCTGCAAGGGACAAGCAGTTCTGTTGACAAAGGCAAGGGTAGGTGGGAACTCAGGCTACTTTCCAGTATGATCTTTGGAGAGGCTAAAATTATTAAATGCTGTTGTCAGAGAACATTGAGGTTGCCTGAAGGAAGAGAGGGAGGTGTAAGCTTTTTGCAGAGCTCCAAGAGTTGGAGTTAGTGGTCAGACAGAGTGAGTTTTTGCAGGGGCAATGTGTACTGTTCACGTCATTGTCACAGAAACCTAGATTCTTTGTACACCAAATAACTTCTGACCTGAACTCAGGTCAGGCAGGGATGAAAATAGCTCAGAAACCTGAGGTGGGCTTTAACAAAGACATTGCTGCTTTTTATCAGTTGAACGGCTGCAGCACCTGGTGAACAGGAGCCTGGGCACTGCCCTCGGACAGCAGGTCAGCAGCACTGCCATGGATCAGGAGGGAGGAGTTGGCCCCATCTCACTCCCTAGAAGGGCAGAAACTTTTGGAGGATTTGACAGTCATCAGATGAACGCCTCCAAGGGTGAGTAGTTCTGTGTGTGCTCATCAGAATTTGTTAATAACACACGTCATCGTATCCTGTTGCTTCAGAAGGACTTCAGCTGGTGGTTTGGGTTTCACAACTCCTCTCCAACAATAGGTGACAGATTAAGTCACAGATTAGGAAAAAAGCCTATGTACAGGTGGATTTATGGTAGCTGAGAACCTGTGGCTATGCAAGAGTTAAACATCTGAACTCTTCACTCCTCTCTGTGCTCTCTCTAAGTAATACTTGCTATTTTACTTACATGCCACATGAAAGCATCTGGCTTCTCAATAAATTAGTTTCTTCATGTTATTATTGTAATATCTACAGGTCTGTTCTTTGTTCTTCACTTTTCTTCCCAGCAGGAGCCTGATGCTGTTGCATTTACAAATGGATGTGGATATTGCTGAATCAAACACCTTCTCCCCTGTCTCTGCTCTCTGTGCATTTATGTTCCACCTACATCTGCATGTATTATTCCTCCAATTAAGTCTCTCCCAAAGAAATGCGTGACTACTTATTTCAGCTGCATACTTGGCTGCTTCCCAATGCCCTCTTTCTTTGCTCTAGTCATCAGAAACTTCCCTGTCCTCAAATTCCTTTCTCTGTGGTCTTACTCACACTCCCAATACAACCAGTTCTGCTGTGCTAGTGTCTGTCTCAGCACAGCATCGTTGGACCTCGTCTGACCTCCTGCATTAAAGGAGCAGTGTTAGCTCCAGACAGTCAGACATGAGAACTATGTAGAGGCTTTCCCAGCTC
This sequence comes from Motacilla alba alba, assembly GCF_015832195.1. Lineage (NCBI taxonomy): Eukaryota > Metazoa > Chordata > Aves > Passeriformes > Motacillidae > Motacilla > Motacilla alba. Next base: position 14,065,285 of record NC_052025.1, on the reverse strand, counting down.
TCCTGGCGAGCCCCAAAGGCCTTGTCATCATGATGACAAACATACTCACACTGGAGGGGTTTGTTGAGGGCTGTGCCTCTCTCTGTTGCAACAATGAATGGGACAACTTCGGGCTGTTGCCCAAATCTAAGTTTTCTGGAGAAATACCCTCTGATTCTAATTCAGTAGTTGTAGGGTCTTGGGAGATTTTGGGAAAAGAATGCAGGGCCTATTTGTTCTGCCCAGGAGGTATGAAACCTGGCATTCTCTCCAGTTCTTCTGTTCACAACCTGTGAAACCTCGGGCAAGGCTTATAACCTGACTCCCCTTCATTCTCCCCTCCAGCAAAGCAGAAGGGAGGAGTTTCCTCCTGCAGAGAGGTGGAAGGTCCCAGGACGTGGCGCAGGAGAGCAGGTCTGTTAGGAGGACTTGAGGGTCAGCCTCTAACAGCAGAGCCAGCCTCGGGGGTGGGGGGAGGAGAGGGCCTTTACACCAGGTGTGGTGTCCTTCACGCTGCTGCAGATTCAGGTTTATGTAAAGTCTTTAAGAGTGGCAGAAGGAAAGTTTCCACTGCATGTGTGGGTTTTCCCCATGGGCTGCATCTCAGCTGGCAATGGGAGTAAAATAGTCTTGGCAGGAGCTAGAGGATAGGTCTGTGTGACTCCTTTTGAGCAGAAGGGCAGCACAGGGGGATGGTCAGAGCCCTCATGTCCCCACAGGTCAGCTCAGTCTTGCTCAGGAGCACTGATATGAGCCATCCAGGGGGAAGTTAGAAAGAGAAGCCCAGCGTGCCTTTGAAGATCCAGGTATCTGATAGCTAAGGTTAATGATAAATTGTCAGCATAGAATTACACAGGGTGTTGCACAGCAGTATCTGACCCAGATGTAAATTAACTTGCACAAGAGAGGCATTGAAACTATACCTGCAATAATATACCCTGATATGATTCTGTTATCATCCTCCATCTGCTCTTATGCTGCCTCATGTCTTCTCAGCAAGTATTTTGTGGTAGTAGACAGCAGTGCAGGGGCTAGACAGAGCACCAGCTAATAGCTGAATTTATCAGCACGTTCTCTGATACCAAAGTCAACCCTAATCTAAATTCACATCCACTTTTTCTGGTAGTGCTGACGTGTTCCGTATATTTAGGGCTCAAATTCATTTAGTTAAAATGTCAAGAGCCCTGTGTCCGCTTTTGTGGAACACGTGAGTTTCCTGTATTAAATTCCTCAGACTTTAGCAAGTTCATCTCTGCCTTAAAATGCTGAAAAACTGATGTCAATGCTGGCTTCTTCCTTTAGGTGGAGCAAAAGATGAAGGTGATGATGCTCAGGACCTTCGGAGAACAGAGTCAGACAGCATTTTAAAGAAGGTATGGCTTGATTTGTGTGTCTGCCACCAGTGAGTTCAGATTTCAGGAGTGACAGCTCTAGCTTTAAAAAAATTTCTTGACAATTTCTTGCCTGAAAATTTCTTGAAAATTAGATACATCCTAATAAGTTAAAAATAAAATAAAATGTGAAATATGCACCCAAAACCACTGACTTGAAAACCACTGCAAATCAGTTGTAGCCCTTAATGGCACAGGTTAGCTACCATCTGTCTGCAGGTCAGCCAAAGCATTTGTTTAATTTTGCATTGTTACTGAAATGCTAAGGTCAGCCACAACCTTGCATCTTTTCTTTCTGGGGATCGATCCATCACATAACTGCAAAATAATACCTAATTAACATTTTATTCTATATGATTCTAAATGGCCTAAAAACATGCATGAATTCTGCCAGAATGGAAGGTGGAGGGGAGTGTTTAATGGATGTGTCATTAGTTCAGCTTCAGAAGACATTTGCTATGATTTTTCATTGTCCTCATATTAAATTTGTGATCTTGTCATAGGGTGGAAATGCTAATTTGATGTTCATGCTGAAAAGGGATAATGAGGTAAGAATTGATTCCATTGCTCAGCTGTTCCCTTCATTTAAGTGGCTAGAGAATTTGTCTCAATAGGTGATAATGTAGAAGAAAACACATTTAATTTGTTGAAGCACATCTAGACTTTTAAATACATTAAGCTGAACCCACTGTGTCATTTATTTGTTTAACCTTGGATGTTTAGACAGAGAATTCACTGATTGTCATCTGCTTGCCAGCAAGATGATACGTGCTGATTATAAGCAGCAAGGGTTAATTACCACAGGATGCACAGGGCTGTATTTATTGTGCATCTGCAGACAGAGAGAGTTTAATTTTATGTTGCAGGTGCAGTGAATTGGGGCAATTAGATTTCTATTCTCCCTTTGATACACATTCATAACTCCCAATTAGCATTAATGACAAAATGAGAAGCAGTTCTCTTAATACTGGCTATCACTCCACTACTGCAAATACTGAAGTGCTCTTTTTTGTTCTTGAAATTAATTGTAGGATATGAGAGATTCAGAGAAATTTTTAGCTAGGCTAAATTTAGGGATAGAGCATAACTCCAGAGTAGCTTGCTCTGTATTGATGCATGAGGTGTTTGCATTTCTGTATTTTCAGAAAGCCTCCAAGTACACACCTTCTGCACTTGTGCTGCCTGCTGTAGTTCAGCTTTTCTGCCTGGTGGCAGTGGGTCTTGTATGGGTCAGCTGGGGGAGAAGGGTTCAAATAATCCACATCTATTTAAGGATTGCCTTTTTTTTTTCACCCCTTGAAATTTTTTTTCCTGAAATTTTTAAGTGTTCTTCTGGGCTTCATCTCAATTATTCAGCTTGTTCTTGAGCAAGCTGATGCTGTAGGAAATGATTTGCAGAGACAACCCAGGACTTGCCATGAGCTCTGTGCCAGGAGGTGCCTCTGCAGATGTTCCTTCCCTTGCTGCAATGACAGCTAGGGAAGGGAGGAAGGTGATGCCAGGCATTTCTGGGAGGTGTTCAAGGGATCTGTTGGTGTTCTGGGGACTGATGCAGTCATTGCAAGGGAAGAGTGAGGAGGGTGCAGAGGGATGGCTGTGCAGCTTGTCAGACCCACTGGTGGGACACAGAGCAAGAGAAGATGCTGTCCACGTACCCATCACCCAGTGAGATCTAACAGCAACGCTTCTGTTTTCTTGCAGCCGGTCCTCCAAACCATTACCAGCCTCCATAAGCTGCTCACTGCTTTGCAGGTAGGCTTAGCCCTTCATCCTGCTCCCACACGCTGCTTGCCTGAGCTGCCAGTCGTGCTTTGCCCTTGTCTCCCCCTGTGTCACAACCCTGCATGGCTGGACACCCCACGGCCAGCTTGCAGGCTCAGGGAATGAGCTGCTGCCTAAGGGAACCAGTGCTGGCCTGGATTTGGGAAGCTGCTGGGGGAGCTGCTTTGCCAGCAAGCTCTGGTAACCAGACAGCAGTGCTGGGCTGGGTTCAGAAGGGCGTCAGTACAGCACCCTGAGGTTTTCAGGGATGGGAGAGGATGCTGCAGTGATCTGTGTCTCCTCTCTCCCAGGGCGTGGTGCTGCAGCAGGACACCTACATCGAGGACCAGAAGCTGGCTCTGAGCGAGAGGGCTCCGAGCCGAAGCTCCCGGCCCTCCTCGCTGCTGGAGCAGGAGAAGCAGCGCAACCTGGAGAAGCAGCGCCAGGAGCTGGCCAACCTGAAGAAGCAGCAGACACAGCACCAGGAGGAGAGGAGGAGGAGGGAGAAGGAGTGGGAAGTGCGGGAGAAGGAGCTGGCAGAGCGCGAGGCCAAGGTGGCGCAGCGCGAGGAGCAGCAGCAGAGGCAGAGGCAGGAGCTGGAGCGGGAGCAGGAGGAGCTGCAGGTGAAGAAGGCGGCCTACCAGCTCGACCTGGAGAGGCTGCGCACGGCCCAGAAGCAGCTGGAGAGGGAGAAGTTGCAGGTGAAGCAGGACGTGGAGAGATTTGCTCAAATGCGGCAGGAGCCTGACCACAACCAGGTAAATGACGACGGCAGCCAGGCTCCTAAGGAAGCTGATCCCTGCTGGGAGCTCCCAGCCAGCTCCTGGGTGAACTGCACGCCCCTCACAGCTGCCAGACATGTGGGCACTGGTACTTAAAACTGGCACTTCCCTTGCATTTGATGTGCAGTGCTGCTGTTTTTGCACCTCTGCTGAGCTGCTGAGGCACTGCCAGTGTTGTTGGTGCTTCATGGTGTATTGGGGGTGCCTGGCCAGTGCCGGGCAGCCTGAGCTCTGCCCACTTCCCTGTCTGTGTATTGGATGGCAGAAAGGAGGTGGCAGGCTCCCAGGGAAGGTGCCCCAGGCAGTGCCAGGGGGTTCACACTGCCTGATGTTGGCCTTCACCCGAGGGCTGAGCTCTGGGGAGCAGTCAAGCAGAGGGGACATCCTTCACAGAAACAGCCTGAGTGTTGTGAGTAACCTGCAGCCTCCAGCTGTCACAAAAACCACTTGTGAGGCTGATTACTGCAGGGTAAGGCTGTTCACATGCTGACATCCATCTCCAAAAGCATTCTCAATGCAAAGAGCAAAGAGATGGCATTGCCCCTGTCCTGAAAGACCAAGCACCTGCAGTCCAGGTGTGGCTCAGTCAGCAGTCCTCAGCTCTGCTGGAAGAGGCTTTTGGAGTCTGACTGCTCACAAACACAAAGAAAAACTCACACACAGATCCTGGTTTGGGTATTTTTCAGCAAGTTAAGGTTTATTCCTTTACAACTGTGCAGCAGTCTGACTGAGGAGAGTGAGCACCACTGGCAAAACATGGACTGAATTTAATCCTTAAGCCTGTTGATCATTTGTTTGTTTGTAAGTCACTAGTTCTGACTGTAATTTGCTTAGAGCTCTAGCAGAGTTAGTTTATAAATGTTGGATTGCAGAATGGGAATGATTTTTGATGCCTGAATGGCCTAATTGTGGAGCTGAGCAGTGAGCTCTGAAAAGCTCATCACCAAAGGAGGTCCTGCTCCCTCCCACCTGGCTCCTGATCAAGCCAGAAGTTTTCCAAGCAGCCAGTGAAGCTGTTCCAGCTCCAAGCACTTGAAGACGAGGGGCATGGGTGCTGTGAGAGAAGCTGAGAGGTAAAATGCCTGCAAGGCCTAAGAGATTTAGGAGAAGGAAGCACCTTCTCAAAGCAGGTATCTGACTGACATTGCAGAGCTATTAATAGGGTGTTCAGTCAAGCTTTGTTGGGCTTGTTTTGATCTTCCCTTTGAATGTGCAAGCTCAATTACATCCTGAGACAGCCGTTAGGAAAAAAAAAATCAGGAAAAAGGCTTTTGCTTTCATCTTTTGCTTGGGAAGGCTTCCTTTGACACATGGTGCTCCTGTGCCGTGTGCTGGCGTTCCCTTCCCAGAGAGGCACGCTGCTCCTTGGCCTCCTGCCACCATCTGTGTGTGCAAACGATGCAGGGTGAGTCTTGCTATTGAGATCTTAGAGAATATTTGCCCTTGGCTTGTTGATACATAGCAGAGTGCATGTAGGAGCAAAAGATAGTGGAGTGTTACTCTTTTTGTGCCTCATATTTTCATCTTGAACAGGGAGGGCTTTTCTGTCTTTACTTTGCCTGGATGAGGACGTTGTTTTATCCAGTGAATGGGCTGGATGTTCACAAGAACAACCCCTGTGAGTGGTCTGGGACGTGCCTTTTCTGTCCATGTTCTCTGCTAGCCTCTTTCATGAAACACTTTTCCTTTCTAGGTTTCAAATCTACATGAGAAACTTGCCAGAGTCTCCTCCCAGTCCAGCACTGATGAATCCTCCATGCAGAAGAACCCTTCCCTTCCTAAACAAGGGCACTTTGATGCAGAACTGTCTGTCTCCCCCAAAAGGAACAGTCTTTCAAGGACACACAAAGAGAAAAGCACTTTTCATTTGCTTAGCACAACAAACCAGACTAACAAGGCAGCTGAGGAACAGACCCAGATGCCTACTCGCCTCTTCAGTTTAGCCAAACCAAAGGAGAAGAAGGAAAAGAAGAAAAAGGGCAGGGGACATCGCTCCCAGCAGTCTGGTGAGTGTCAGGGGAGCTCACAGGTGTTTTTCCAGGGTTGGTAAGCTGGATATTTTCCTTCAGCCAGCAAACTTGTAGAAGTCACAAAATGTGGCTTGAAATGAGGATAGTGACGCAGGGATGGGGAAGAGCAGCTGTGCTGAGTGGACTTCTCAGCCTGAAGTGATCTTCCATGGGTGTTTCTGCCTGTTCTGCGGCCCCTGGGGTTATCAGAGGGACACACATTCTTCTCATAGTTTCTATCCTTCCCATCCCATCCTGAGCAGCCTCCATGAGCTGGATTCTCTGCTTCTAGGATGAAAATACTCTGCTTCAGTGTCAGTGCTTTCCGAAGGAGCTGCTGCTGGGATGCTCCTGGCTGTTGCAGCTCCTGAGGCATTGATCTCTGCTTTAGCTCTGTGGCAGTTTGGAAGTGATACCCACAAGCCTTCTGTTGGCCTCTTCCCTCAAGCTGGTCTGTTTTGTCTCTTGATCTGAAACAAAAACATACAGGGATTTTTTTTTTGGTCTGATAGTTTTGCATCCCCTTAGGACTCAGAGCTGCACCTCAAACCTCTGACCCATGTGAAATTTGATCACATGCCCTCGGATGACCGGTTTCATTCATGCTAGCTCACTGATGTTTTCCAGCTTGTGCACAGGAAATCTCACCCATTTTAAGGTGTGATTCCATGGTAGCTCATCAGGGAACTGAACATCTTTTAAGGGGCCCTGTGGATTTGCAGACAGTGGGGTTTCTGTGCACATGGAGCCTCACTCTGCCTGCTGTTTTCCCATAGTGATTCCCACATGCTGTTTTTTGATGCTACAGATTCTCACTCGTCAGAAGCACCTCCAGAGGGTGAGGAGATCTTCTGCTGAGCATGGACTGTTCCAGTGGTCACTCGTGGCATTGGCACCGTGGACATCTCCCTCCCTCCCGTGACACAGCATGCGGCTGGTGCCTGCGCTGGACGAGCATCTGGAGGTTTTAAATAAAAAAAAGTTCTGAAGTCTGCTAAGTGGTGGATAAGGGCCTCTCTCCTGTGGTTTAGGTGAATTCTCCCTGCAGAGGCTGTGCCTGCCAGGCACACAGGACCATCTCCCTGTGCAAAACTGGGGTCAAACGGATTGGGATAGATGTTGTCTGTCTCTTCTTACTGCTGAAGAATGAGAGAACATAGCCTTAAGGGGGTTGTGCCTTCAAATTCCCCTTTTCTGGGGATAAAAGAACCAAAACCAAGCATTTAGCAAAAGATTAGGACTCTACAAATGGTGCGTACACACTGGCATATATAGATATACTGTATATGTACATATATGTATCTATGTATCCACTGGGATATGCTTACAGTCCCTACAGCCAAGGTCCACCCGTGGGGATGGATGGATGATACCTGAGGACTTTCAGGGAGTGTGTAGATATTAAATATCTTGCCCTTACTGCTTCAGCTGTGACACAGTGACATGCACACCCCTTTTGTGCTCATGGGACAGGGGCTGCTTGGTTTCAGAAGGGTACATTACACCAGGAAGCAGTAACAGCATTCAGAAGCAACAACTCAGAGGATAAAAATTAAAATTTAAAATCATTCTGAACGATTTCTGTGGGGCAGAGGAATCAAATGTCAAACTGTTTCTAGAGTCAAGCAGAACATTATTGGGTAGATTTAAAATGGTGCAGAAAAGAGAATTTTGGTAGGCTGGTAAGGCAATCCCAGGGAGCCAGAACAGACGGTTCAAATGGAAACAACAGTAAGCAACATTTTTTTTAACACAATCTCTTTGAGCTCCAGCTCACTCCCTCCCATCCCTGAAGTAAAGATTATGCTTTTGCCAGAATAGAGCAGTTGCATTTGACATCCCCATACAAGGCTAATGACTGAGTGGGGGAGGTGGCTAAAAATCTTCTTTTAGGGATCTTTGTTCTGTTCTTTGTGTTTTTCTTAGCCTGCTTTTTGCGCTGCTGTTGGACTTCTGTTTCTCTGGATTTTCTCACTTGCCCTGCTGGTTTCTGAGGCAGAGTGAGAGCAGCAGTGTCCGAGCAGGTCAGTGAGACGGGGCAAGCTCCAAGGAGATGGCTCCTGTCCCTATGGCTGTGCAATACCAGGCACTTAGGAACCATTTCTGGGGAGAAAAAGGTTCTGATGGACAAACCCCCTGTGGGACAGGTCCAGAGGCCAGCGTGGTGTGTCCCCGTGGCTCTGGGGTGGAGTGTTTGTGCAGAACAGGAAGGTCCAAGGGCAGCTCTTGCTGTGCCAGCTGTGGGGTGTCTGTAGAGTTGTACAATACAGGCATGTGTTCAGTGGGGGAGGAGAAATGCAACAAGACATACTTTTCTCAAAAATCACCTTTCTTCCAAACCCTGTCAGGATAATTACCCAAGTGGATTTGTAAATGGTTACCAGCTTCAAAATAGGTCAAGCTTTTGCTCAAGAGTTTAAAGCTGTCAGGTACATTTCCTTTCCTACCAGTTTGTTTTTTTTTCTTTGAAATAGCAAATAATTTCTCTTCTTGTACTATTGTTTGATTTCAGTTTGCCTTCAGGCTTGTCATGAGCTGGTGACCCGCAGCAATTTTCAGAGTTACTGCTGATGAGTATCAGCAGCATTGATGGTGAGGTGGGTGCTTGGGCTGGGCTGTCTTGGTGCAGGAACCCTGCTTGCTTTGGAAGCTCTCTACACTATTAAAACTCAAAAGAAAAAGAGAAAAAAAATAGAAAGGAAAAAGGGTTGAGATTTATTTTTATTTTGGTTTTTTTTAATATTATTTGGTGCTTGTTCTGAATTGCAAGCAGGGCTTGCAAAAATATTTATCTTTCATTTTATCTGAAAGAGTTTTTTTTTAAAGTTTACTTGGTTTTATTTTTTTATTTCTTTTTACTTTTGCTTTTGTTTGGGGAATAGTTTGAGGTTTTTTTTCTCTTCCACTCCCCCTTTTTTTTTTTTGTTCATTTATTTGTTTTGTTTTCTTACCAAAAGATTGGTAAACCAAATGTTCTCATCTCCCTGTTTCCTACAAACCATGGGGTTGGGCAGTGCTCCTTCCATGCCCAAAGTCACACAATTTCAGCTGAGAGCTTTCTTCAAGGCAGAGCATCTTCAGGCCTAAAAAAGTCTGGAATAAGACACAATGACTTCAGACAGGGCTCCTCCTGTCAATTAGTTTCCATGTCTAAACATTTTGGTTAGGTTTTCTCATTCCCTTTGGAGGCAAAGGAAAAAGCAAAGCATGGAGTGCCTTGCAGTGATATGAGGGTGTAGTTGCTCTCCAGACCTGAGGGGAGCTGATGGAGGCATGTGCTGATGGTGTGGTGTTACCTTTTTCATAAGAAAACCACCAACTTCAGAAAGTCCCTTCTGCCCTGCTGTTCACACATCTGAAAACACTGATGGGCCAAGCTGAAATTTCTGGAAACCAAAGCAGTGTGTGGCTCATGTGCTGTTGTGTGAGCAGAGATCAGGGCACTGGTACACCTGAGTTCCCTCAGTCTGGAACAGCCTTTGCCTCTATAAACTTTTCCGTTTATCCCACTGTCTTTTCTCCATCCCAGCACATGCTATATTCACAGCACAGCAGTGTTCCGTGGCTCTGAGAAGGGCACCAAAAGGCAGGTGAGTGACCCAGGGCAGCAGGATTGAGTCTGCCTGGCTTCACCATCTCTCCTGACCTGTGCAAATCAAAAAGAGCATTCAGTGCCTGAAGTGTAAATAGTATTGGCTCAGTGATCTCCCAAGGTCCCTGTGGTTCCTTGACAGAAACCACAGTTGTGAGTCAGAAATACACTGGCCAGAAATCTTGTGTACCAAGCTGTTTGTGTCTTAAATTCTGGTGGACAGACCTTTGTCCCTGGAGGATGTCTGTTACTGTATGATTCACTTTTTTGGAATTATGCCTCTCCTCCCACACTGCTTCCTCCTTCTTTCACCTTTAGGAAGGTAAGGACTTGTTTTTATCTCTTTTAGCCTTTTATTTTTCCCATCTCAGGTTTTCTTTAGAAAGGCTTGGCATAGGTTCCCAGAGTCAGATGCCTGCTCTGATCCCTGAAGGTTGTCTAGCATTGTCTGCTAGAGTATTGTCCCAGCTTGACAGCACCAAAACCTTTCCTCTTCCTGGCCTTAAAATTGCATTTGCTCCAGTTCCATGCCTGGCATTCATCCCGCAGTTGTTGAAAGCACGTTATTTCTTCAGCCCAGCCTGCTGCTAGTTCCCAGAGCCAGTCCCTCGGTCCATTTGGTGCACCCAAACCACCCTGTTCTTCCTGGGACTCACTAGGTTCAAAAACATCTCTTTGAAGCCCATGTTGTTGGAGTAGGGATCCTGCGAGGGCTCTTGGAGCTGTTTGTGCTGGTGTTTCTTGGAGGACAGAAATCAGATTTGATTTTCTTGGGCTTTTTTTGGCCTGGTCTTTGCCACTGCCCAACAGGAGGGGTTTCAGTGTCCAGGGGAAGTGAGAGTGTGGGCTCAGACAGGTACAGAAGTGGCCAGTATGAGCTGGGGGTGCCAGAATACCCAGCAGCAGAGAGCAGCTGTAGCAAAGGGTGGGAGACTCCGTAGGGCTGTGTGAGCTTGGCCTCAGGTTCTTTTAAATGAAGTGATCATCTCAACACATAACTTGATGTCAGTTTGATGCCATAAAGCACTTTAAATGGAACTGGTCTTGCCCCTTTTAATTACGGTTATTTGGAGACAATCAGTTTTTGCCATTGCTTCCCCCTCTGTATCCCCAGCAAAATCAGAGCTTCAAGTAGGCGTGTTCCTGGTTTGGTTTGGCTTTTCCCCGAGAGGGGAGGAAGTGCCAAGCCTTTTGTATTATTTTTAGACCAAAGTGGGTGTGAATCTGTCTAATCTACAGTCCCACTGCAGATAGGTTAAGTGGCAGGATAAGAGAACTGGCTTCTATTGGCTCAGGTACATCCCCCAGGAGAGCCCTTGTCAGCCTCACCATCACCTTCCTCATGGCAGGTAGGGAAGCAGCCCCCCCAGTGGTTTTCCCTCCATCTCCTTTTCCTTGGAGAAACTCAGAGTGAAGAAGATGTGAAGGGATGCATCCAAATAAGTGAGGCCCTTTCCATGCACCAAGGTGTTCACTGTCCAGGCCACTGTTCACCTCCCAGTGCCCTCCCTGGGACAGGAGCTGTCATCCCCACTGAGGGTGGACTCTTCCCTCTGGAGGTGTGGCAGCACAGTAATGCCATCAGCTTGTGTGGATTTGCATCCAGAGAGTCCAATCACCTTTGCACCTTCCTTGAGTCACTAGGAGACATCACAGCTGTTGCTGAAACACCCAGTTCCAGTCCTTCCACATGCCACCTAGTCAGAAGAGGTTCTTCAGGTGCCAAATCCCAAGGAAGCTGTCTAGGATGTCTATGGCATGGAGCAAGGGAGGACTGGGCAGGGGACACAGGAGAGTATCTGCTAAAATCCCACAAAACATTCCTTGAACTCTGGAAATTATTGTGCCTGCTGGCCAGGTTTGGGAATTTATCATGATTTAGGGCACCCTTTTAAATAAAAAAAAAACCTCCCCTGTTGCTCATAACTCTTGCTTCATTTGTCAGAAGGGGCAGCAATCCACAATTCTTAATTGGTGATACAGCTAACTTTTAAATATAGGCGAGCTGAACTGGCCAAATCTCCTACACCTTGTGCTCTTCAGTCATGAGAAGTGTAACACCAGCTCCCTTCACACCTGCATTTCCAGGGCTCTGTGCCCTTTCCTTCCACGTGCATTTCACTGACACTGATGCTTTGCCCAAATATAGTTCAGCTTCCATTGCTAGGGGGGAGGGGGGAACAGGATAACACTCACTGCTTTGCATACAGCTATGAGCTTTGTATGTATTTAAACTGTTTATAGCTTTCCATCCTTTCCACGCTGTAAAATAATGCTACTATTTTCTTTATCAATATTAAACACTGACTCAAAAAAATGATGAAATAAAAATTACGTCTGGTTCAGTTCGCCTATGGTTAAAGTTTAGCCTGGTGTTTATTTTGTACTAATATGGAATGCACTTGAGTAATTCCCACAACATTAAGGTGTATTGTAATAATCTGATATACCTCTGTTTTTGGTTTGTTTCTTATTGAAAAGAAAAAGAAAAAAAAAAGCTTTGCCTTTTCATGTTGAACCCATAAAGAAAAGTTGGAATAAAAAGATTTTTAAAGAAGAGGGTAAAACCTAAATGCTGTATGTTAATTTGTAATTATGTAAAAAGTGAGCAGGTTATTGACTGTAAAATTCTTCAGTTTTTCTGTAACTTGCCAGAATCCACTAGGTTTTGTAACAAGCTTTTATTTATCTTCCTTTTTAGTTATCAGTACCAACCTCTTGTAAAGTCATTCTTCCACTAAATAAATTTGATTTTAAGTCTGAGTTTTCTGCCTGATTTATTCCCATACCTCTGGTATTTTTGCCGATAACTTTTGCACCAAGGCTGAATGAAGAGCCCTAACCTCAACCTGTAATCAAATGTTTGCATTGCCTTTATCCTCCCCATTCCAGTTGGAACCCACTGGGCTCTAACTTATTTTCCTCCTCTTATAAAATTTGCATTTTACTGAAGGACTGATGGCCATGTGATATTCCTTGGGTTTTCCTCCCCCCCACACACAAGGCTTTTCATCCTTGTGCAAGAAGGGGAAGTGTCACAGCTGTTCTTTGTGCCTCTTCAGCCTCATGCTGAGAATAATGGGAGTCTGGGGGCTGCATGTGCTGGCTGGTGGCACAGAGTTCCTGTAAGCCCCTACCACAGCTCAGTGTCTTTAATAAATCCTAGACAGAGAGGGTTTTGGTTCTGTTGGCTTAGAGAACCAAACATGCTGCATCTCATCACAGGACAGGGTCCACGATGCTGTGTAGTTTAGGTGTTCCCTCGTCTCCTGCAAGAAGAGACCGATCAGAAATGCTGTACCCAGCATCCAGGTCCCCCCTGGGGAGGTGTTGTAAGGAAGAAAAGTCTTCCCTGTGAGGGTGATGAGGCACTGGAACAGGGTGCCCAGAGAAGCTGTGGATGCCCCATCCCTGGAAGTGTTCAAGGCCAGGTCAGACATGGCTTGGGGCAACCTGGTCTAGTGGAAAATTCCTTGCCTGTGGCAGGGGTGGTGGAAAAAGGATCTTTAAGTTCCCTTCCAACCCAAACTATTCTGTGATTCCATGATAAGGTACATGGTGTTCCCAGTGCCTGCAGGCATCGGTCCAGGCAGGAGAGGGTGCCAGAAGTACAGAGCCATGACGATGAGAAGTCATGGAGGACCTCAATGGCTGGGGTTTCCCCACAACCATTTGCTGCTGGATAGAAGTGATCACTGCTGGCCCTGCCCTGCCAGTCCTACACAGGACTCCAGCATCCTCTCCCCAGGCAGGAGAAGCAGAAGACCTGCACCCTTCACCCCCATGTATTGATTTTGAGGCAGAATTGCTTCATTTCCATTTGTTACTTGTCTTCAGAGGTATGACTGGGAAGGAGAAACGACTGCTTGAGGAGAATCAGAAATGTATTCATAGAATCAGAATAACCTGAGTTGGAAAAGACCCACAAAGAGCATCAAGTCCAGCTCCTGACCAGGCACAAGACAGCCCCAAGTATCGAGTATTGATCAAAGCTCTGGGCTGTCAGCTGCTTGGGGTGTTGTGTTGTCCCTCAGCAGGCATCAGGAAACGCCAGCCCCGTTAGGCAGCAGTGCACTCCCTGCCTGGTATTTTCCCCTCCTCTAGCTGTGTTGCACATGCTGTTCTGAGAGCCTGAGTCAGGTCAGTGTACCTGAACCCACACCCTGTCACGCAGCACTTGCTCCAAGACAGGCAACCCCTGGGTGTGAGGCAGGAGATGAAAGAGCTCGTTTATCTCCACAGCTGTTCAGCAGTCCTGGTTTTATTTGCATTCCCAGGCGTCCCGGCTCACCTATTTACTGAAGTTGAATAAAAGCCTTCGCCCAAACTGTCGGCTCCTGGGTATGGCTTTTAAAGAGCACGTTTTCCTGTGGCCCCTCTTGGCTCTGCAGCCTGGATGCCTGACAAAAGCACCCCTTGGGGCACGCCCAGCCTTTGCATGGCTGCAGTGAAACAACAGCTGCTGCAGCTGCTGGGAATGGCAGATGCTGCTCTGATAGAACAGGCATTGGTCACGGGAGATGGGACAGCACATTTGCTGATCACAAACCACATGGAGAAAATCAAATCCTTTCTGAATCAATCTCCTGCCAGGGAAAGGCTGGGTTGCAGAGCTAACCAGGCACCCTGAGCTTCTCTGGTCCTGCCCAGTGCATTCCAAACCCCGCTGTTTCCACTGGCCAGGGGGGAAGTCTGGGCAGGCAAATCCTCTGGCAGAGGAGGGAGCAAAGGACCCTGCTGCTCCAGGACACCTCCATATATTAATTTGACTGTCCTTAACCAGCCTTCCACAATTTCATATACTCAAAATTTCCATGATCCGAGCCATTACAGCTAAGACAATGAAATGGATATTCTCTCCAGACCACAGGGATCAATTTAGATAGACCCAAGAAAGAGTGATGGGTTTCTGAGCATCCCAGCTTTCTTGCCAGCCTTTCCTTGGCACCCAAAGTTAGAGCAAAATATTTCTGTGGCTTTGTTGGATGTGGTTGGATTTTCACTGGCACTTAAAAGGGGTCATAACAGGATCCTTGGAATGGGGTGAGTCTCTAAAAGGAACATTGACAGGCACAGGAGAGGCTCTTGGGAAATATGGTTTAGTGACACCTTAAACATTTGCATTTTCTGCATTTCCCCTTCCCTGCCTGCCCTTGCTGGGTTCAGTCCTGGCACTGCCTTCAGGGAGAGAAACTGGAGGTCTGGAAGGACACAGGTGCAAGCTGGGCTGGGGCTTGCAGACAGGCCACTCATTCATGGAGGGTTTATTAAGAGAAGGAAAGGCAAAACCCTAATTAGGGCAGTGAGTGAGTGAGATGCCTTGTGATCAGATACAAGGTGAATGGTAAAGTAATGACTTACTTTTGCCATTGAAGGCACCTGGGGCTAGCTAATTTGCTACAGGAATGTTAAATATGGTAAATGTCTTGGTTTTTAGGATGTTGAACCATGTAAAAATTAAGTAGAAAATAATATTTGACACTAGCAACTGATATGAGCACCCCCAGCTCTCTCAGGGATGGGCAGACAGTGGGTGTTCTTTGTGTCTCCCCTAAAGCTGCCTTCACACCTCTTGAATCACCCTCAGACCAGGCTCTGCTCTCCTGCCTCTGTTCCAAGGATGCCCAAGGGTGCAGGTTCAGGGTGGGCTCCCCCAGCCCCACTCTCCCTGCACTCTGGAGCTCCTCTGTATGCCAGTACAGAGGGCACTTGTTTCCAGTCCCTTTATGGTCCATCCCTTGCACAGATGCAGCTCAGCTGACAATTCCCAATCCCCCCTGCCCTCTCACCACAGCCTGGCGTCTATCCCTCCGGCGTCTCCAGATGCTCTTTCTTTCCCCTCTCCTTCCACCAAAGGGCTGCTTCTCACCAGCCACATCTTCCCAGTGAGCCTAATTAGACAGGAGCCTAATTAGAGCCGAGCAGGAGCGGTGAGTCATTAGCAAAACCCTGTGGGAAGGCCGGGAGCAGCCGTGATCCCGGCGGGGCGGCAGCGTGGGCAGAGGGGCCGGAGGCAGCAGGAGCTCCCTGGGTGCTGGGAAGCAGCCATGGGGAAGCAGCTCCTGTTTGTGTGTGCGTGTGTAATTCCTCCAGACATGACCCAGAAATGGAGTGAAGGGTGTTTACCCTCCTCCCTGCACCTGCCAGGGAGCTGAGCAGGCCCCAGTGCTGCTGGGCTGGCCTCAGGGCAAGGGGATGGCGGTCCATCCCACCCAGCCAGGGAAGGTAGAAACCAAAAGGGCTTTTCCCGGTGGCCCTTAGGCTTTTTTCTCCTTGTTTGGTTTCTACTCATCCCTTTTGACAACCAGCTATGCCCCACCATGGAGGGCAGCCAGCATCCTGGGACTGGCTGCCTGCTGCGGCTGCAGGGAGAAGGAGCCTTGCTGCAGTGGAGGAGTGATGGCAGCACAAAAGGGCAGAATTAAAATGTTTGCTTGGGATAAACCCACAGGACTGGGGATAGGTATGACACCAGGAGTGAGAGACAAGTCTTTCTATCAGTCATTAAATCACATTCTGGCTGTAAGTGCTTCCTCACAAGCACAGGTTGTGCCGACCGGGCCTGGTCATGGACTGTGCTCCCCAGCAGAGAGGAGAGCTTCCCAGGAGAGACAGAACTGAAAACCCACAAATTACTTGATTCCTGAGCTCTGTAGTCCTCAGAGACTGTCAGGAAGAATGAAAGGACAGGTTGAGCAGCCAGGATCAGTCTTCTTGAACCCTTCCCCCAAATTCATCTGGCGGGGGACACACAAACACAGAGGGGCCCCTGTCTGTGAGCCGCAGCCCTCAGGGGTGCAGCCTGTGCTGGGGAGCGGGAAGTGAGATGTCCAGGCACTGACAGCATGAAAGCCAGGCTTTTTCCACCTAATTGGATCTGTTATTCAGCTGAGAAACACTGAATGGATTGGGTGGGCTCCGAGCTCGCAATTTCAGTGAGGAAGTCGGGACGTTGCGGCAAAGTAGGTCACAGTGCTGCCAAACAGGGTGATGGCTCTCACAACAGCCCAGGATGTTAAATAAGGAGGTGGTGAAATGGAAAGAAAAGAGAGACTGTGAGGAAGGAAGACTAAATGAGCTCAGCCTTGGCTATTCATTCCCACTGGGAGTGCCTGCTGCTGGCTCCCACCTTGGGGCCCCCAGCACTGCTGCCTGTGCCTGGAGGACAGAGGGATGCTGCTCTGCACTGGAGCGAGAGGGATTGGGCCCTGTTTAAATTCCCAGTTGGTTGTGGGGAGCTGCAGGCAAGGGTTTCTCCTGCTCTTGCAAGCTTAACTCAAACACTGCTAACGGAGCAGCATTTCCATACGTGGCATTTCGTGAGCCTGGACTGTCTTCAGAGATTAAAACCTCTTTGGTTTACCCCAAGGGAAAGGGTGCATGGGGAAACAGTTCCATGTGGGATATATTGCAAGGAGAATGTGCAATGCTGAGACATTGATGAATGTGCAGGAGAAGATGACAAGCCACGGACACGAGG
Source organism: Motacilla alba alba (assembly GCF_015832195.1). Lineage (NCBI taxonomy): Eukaryota > Metazoa > Chordata > Aves > Passeriformes > Motacillidae > Motacilla > Motacilla alba. Next base: position 14,048,291 of record NC_052025.1, on the reverse strand, counting down.
AGTTAGTGCTCTGTATGGATATGGATGAATTTGAAAACACGTTGGATAGCTGGAAAAAAGTGCTCCTCTTCTCCAGTTATGTGTTTAAATACCAGAGTCGGCCTCTGGGTGGATGTGGGGCTCCCTCAGACACCAGAGCTATTAAATCACTAGCTACTCTGCTTTTAATTGACTCTCACGACAAAGGGAGTGGGCTCAGATGATAATTCCCTGCAGGGCTTCATTGCAAAGCAGTATTATTTCAAGGGCAGCTGGGGTCAGGCTGGGAAAATGCATATTTAAAACCCAATAAGGCACTAGGAGTTTCATTTAAAGAATACACAGGGGTATCAGCCTTTTGCATCCAGGGACATTCAGCATGCTCAGGCCCTGGAGAAGGAGGTCTGGTCATGCCAGCACCCTGCCTGGTTCCACCTCCAAGCATCTCCCTGCCCTCTCCTCCCAAGTGTTTTTTGGAGTGAGAAGCGCCCTGTTACTGAGCCGGGGAACTCAGGTGGAGAGAGCTCATGGGCAGGCTCCAGCCAGGGCCAGAGGGTGGGTGGAAAGGAGCTGTATCCTGCCCCACTTCTCCCATACGATTGGGCCCTGCAAAAAAAAAAGGAGGTGTGGGATGAGCCCCCTTGCTCCTCCAGGGATCTCCATGCTGGGCTCCTGGCACTCCGTGGGGACGATGTCTGAGCTCCTGACACCCCACAGTGTGAGGCTGGCTACAGAGTGTGGGCTTGTTTCCCAGGAGCCTGGGAACGTACAACTCCAGCACCCCCACCAGACAGGACTCTTTCCTAAGTGCTCACTCCCAGACAAAGCTGAGCCTGACCTGCTGAGATGGCAAAAAAGCTCTTTTAAAAAGGAAAACAAATCACATTTACATTTCTACCCCTGTACCTCCCATTTAAATGCCAGCCTGGCTCTGGCTGTTGCTTTTTTCTGTTACATCCACTTCTATCTCCTGCTCCTCTCTTATTCTGTTGCTGCTAACCAAGAAACCTTTGTATTTCTCATTACTTCTAATTCCATAGCAACAGGTCGCTGCTGTCACAGCAGCTGCTGATTGCTTTTGAATTGTCTCTCAGGCAAGCTCCAGAATAAATACAAAAGAGCAGGTCTCTGCATGGCTCATATCAAAGCAAGCCTATTGCAAAGCCTCCCCAGCTGCTATTTAAAGTCCCAGAGTCGCATATAAAACCTGAATCAACAAAACTATAGGGGATTTCATTCACCTCCCCCCCTCCTCTTTTCCCCCTCTCCTGCTCATCAAACAGTAATTTCTACCCTGAATTGGTTTCCCAAAGGGATCTTTAATGAGCTTTTTCTATGGAGTCTTACACTCATATCTAGCCAGCTCACGTCAGATACTGCTGCTGCCCACCCAGCTCCTGCAGGCAAGGGGACAGGTTCCCTGTCTCCTTTGCAGCTCAGAAATTCAGGCTCCATATCCCTTTGAGACCCTGTATAACACCCATAGGAAGTTTTGCTTCCCAAGCCCAACTGCCCCTGCTACAAGAGGAGGCAAATACAAATTTGCCTGGTGCCGATTCGCTGCTCTAAGCAATGCTCCCACAATCCCAGCTGGAGCTGCTGGTCTTGTAGGGAGGGAAAACCCTCCCAGAGTGTTCCCAGAGCAGGGCTGGATCTCCCTGTGTCTCTGTGTGCTCCTCTGGGATAGGGAGAGATGCACATGAAGAGGAGCGTGGAAAGGAGCTCCAGCTGGAAAGCGCATCTCTCCTGTCAAAAGGCCCCTTTCTCGGGAGCTGCAGCAGCCAAGAGAAGGCAGATCAGGAAAACAGAAGCATGAATTCTTCTTGTCTTCCTTAGAAATTACTGGCTTTCCCTGCAGGAGTACGGCTGTGTCTGTGCTGGGCCCCTCAACCTATTTGGCAGGTGTTACTAGCACTGCAGACTCACAAGTTCTCCTGAAACCATGGCATGGACGAGCTGAGTGAGAGCAGCTGCAGAACAGAGAGCCACATGATGTCCTCAGGACATGAGGAGCCCTGGACTCAATTCCCAGATCTACCATTAACCTTGGACAAGACACTTGACATTGTGCCTCAGTTTCCCAAGCACTGAAGCAATAATAATTACAGCTGGGCTGGTTGCTTTGGAGGCTGTTTGTGAACCACCCCATGGAGCGCCAACCCTGTTATTAGTCCTCGGCCCTGTTATTAGACCTAAATCCAACTTCTGAATGAAGACTCCTGTGAAAAACACACAAACAGTTTCCCAGATCATCATTTTTATTAAAGTTCACAAGCAGCTGAAGGGGAAAAAAAAAAAAAAGCCCAAAAGATGTAAATAAACGTCATCCAGCTCATGGCAGACTGGCTGTGCGGAACATGTGCTCCTCCCGGCAGCGGCGGCACCCGCTGCTCCGAAAAGACCTCTGCTGTTTGAAGCTGTGTCAAGGCTTTTCATGGCATTGCATCATTCAGCTGGCCAGCCTACAGCCCAGCCTCATCCAGGGGCGAGAGGCGAGCCTGGAGAATCTGGAGATCTGCTGTGCAGGGAAGCAGGATGCTGGGGCAGTGCAGGACCAGTCCTGGGCAGTGGCCAGTCAGGAGCTGCATCCTTGTACTGACAGCTGAAATCCACGTGCCTTCCTCCACAGCAAAATGAGGAATGGCTCGGGCTGACAGCTCTTGGATGCATAATCCCAAACACAGTTGGCAGCCAGCGTGCGTGGATAACCTGGGGCAGCCTCAGCCCAACTGCTGGCAGGCAGCACGCCGTCAGAAATGCTCACATCTCTCCAAGGGGAAGCCAGGCTGTGGGGTGCAGCAGGAAGGAGAGGGATAACTCCCCAGCCCACCCTGCAATGCTACCCTAATCCTCTTGCTCTCCCTCCGAGGCCTTGCTGGAGCCAAGGTGCCCCTTCCCGAGGCATGAGCGCTCCCCACTGCACCCCTTCTTCTGCTCCTTTGCTAATGAGAGCCTCACCCACGCGCAGGGAAGCTCAGCAGACCGGCTCTGAGCACGCAGTGGGCTTTATCTGGGGAATATCTCAGCAGTGCTGCTGCTGCCTTGGCACACAAACAGAGCCCTGTGCTCTTCCCAGCAGCTGCGTGTGGGGAGCTACCCGGCCTCTGACCAATTCACAGCAGCGAGGAAATGGGGCGGGGGGGGAAATTTAAAACGGCCCAAAGTACAAACCAAAAAGCATCTGCCCTGTTTTGTCACAGTATGTGGCGCTGCTGGCAGCCATCCCAAGCTCCTATGTTTTAATATTTCAACAGCCATTGCCTCTATGAAATGGCCAGAGGATGGGGAGATCCAGGTGCTCTCACCTTGTTCCCTTTAACAAACACTTCCAAGTCACCCAGGCAGCAAGCACTGCCAATGGCAAGTGCACTGCCTTAGAGAAAAACATATTAATATCTCTTAACCCCCCCAGCTGAGTAACAAAAAGGGCTACCCAGCCATGTTTGCTGATGGATGCAGCCTCCATCTCCCCAGCCCTACTGGTCCAGAGGAGCCCACAAGCCATCCTAGTGCCCCCTGAGCCCAGCCCAGCAAGGCAGTGCTCTCGGCTCCATCCCTGCACAGTGGCCAGTGGTGGGGTTGGGTAGCCCTTGGTGACCCCCTGGTGTGATGCAGGCGGTGGGGTCTCAGCTGTGCCTCCCATCCTGGCGTCAGGAAGGATGTGGAAGTTGCCTCGGAGTCCTGTGTGGGAGTACAGGAGGCTCTCGGTCACTGTGCTGGCTCCAGCCGCAAGAGAGGGGACATGGATGTGACTGGCATCTGGGGAAGGAAAGAGAAAGCTCATTAACTGTTGTGATGCTCAGCTCAGCCCAGCCCACACAGGGCACTCACTGGGGTAACCCCCACCCCGACTCCCTGAGGAGGGTGGAGGTGGAAAGCAGCTGGTTTCTTTAGGAGTTGGGGTGTCCTTTGCTCGTGCAGGACAGGAGAGGGGGCTTCAGCTGGGGAGGCCTCAGAGCCAGGTAGCAAACTTCAGTGGGCATGATAAGGGAATGAAAAATTGAGGGAAAAGTTTTCACTCTCTTTTTTTTTTTTTTAGGGCAGGGAGGAGGGCCCGAAAATTGGAAGAGACAAAACAAAAAGACCCTTTTTCTCTTTTTCCACAGGTTTCTCCAAAAACATCCGTATCACTGACATTTCCAAGGGGTTGATTAATACAGTCTGGGGCCAAGCTCAGACTGCACATGTTTCCATCTGCCCAGGGTTAGGAAAAGCCTGATTTTCATCGACTTTCCTCCCCAGGCCAGCCACTCCCTTCCAACACTGCCTGATAAACTGGCTTCAGAGACAACCAGCCACTTGGAAAGAGCAGCAGCGGCAGAAAAACTGCAATCCCTGTTTATCCAGCCTCCCTATTATATACATGCAAATGGGTTTCCCTAGGAGCCACCAGGAGAAACCAGCTGTGACGCAGTTCCAGGAATTCCAGCAGGTTGCAAGCAACCATCCACCCACCCCAGCAGCGTGCAGGTGAGCAGTAGCCTCTAGGAGCCAGGAGATATCCTGAGTTTTTTTCGGGCTGCTCTTTGCAGGTACACAGGTCTTGGTATGGGAAGGTGCCTTTCTGTGAGCAGGGCTCTGGATGGAGCTGGGAATGATGCACGCTGCAAGGTGAAAGCACGTGGAAGGGAGCCACACCAGGCAGCTGTAAAAGTGTCTTTGCAAAAGGCTTGTTATCTAAGCTGTAATATAACAACCAGGAAAAGCCACAGAATTGACCCAATTCCTAGTGAGAGTGTGGTACTGGAATACAGCTCAGGGCCTGGCATGCAGCCTAAATCTTTGCAGGAGGTCTGGGGCCAAAGTTCAGATTTCAGGTGCCAGAACAGCCTCGAAACCCTTCAGCCTCAGTCACTCGGTGCCCACCCAAAGGCAGGCAGGTGCCACCCTCAGCCCTCACGGGAGCTAAGCACACCAAAGGGCTCCAGTGCAAGCCACAAAATCAGCTCTGAGCTTCTGATGTGCCCCAGGAATCAGTGCCTGAGCAGTGTCCAGCCACCAGCCTCTGCTCCCTACAGTGAAGACTGTGAGGAGGGTCCTGTAGGAGCTAAAAAGCACCTGATTGGGAACCTCTGGGCAGGGGAACCCCTGGTTCCTTGATGCTACAGGGTTTGGGTTGTCCTGTTTGTTTGGAGATGGGAATTCCAACATCTCCACCCCAGGAAAGCATTTGAGGCTCAGGAGGCAGCACAGAGGGATGCAGCGACTCCTCTTTCCAATTCACCTTCCCTGGCTGGAGCATGAAATCTGAAATCACCCCCATCTGTGACCTTGCCCTGAGAAAATGAGAGTGTCACACAGGACAGACAGTGTGGAGAAGCCACTCTACTCCACTTTAATGTGGAGACAGGCAACTTGGAGAACCTGTTCCTGGTGCTGCCTGAAGCACCCCCTCTGAGGAGGGGTTGAGTTGTCCCCAGCAACTGTCTCTGCACAGGACTGTGACAAACCACCCACCACCCTTCCTCAGGCTGGGTTATACTTGTCCTTATCAACACAGAGTCTTGATTAGCCGAGCGCTCATTTGTCATGTTTTGCCTCCCCTATGGCTCCACCACCTCGGGTGGGAGGGGATGTGGCTTTCACATTTCATACTGCTAATCACACTTGATCCCTGGAATTAACTGTGGGTAATAAGCACTAAATTAATGTCACACGGCCTCCTTGGCAGCAGTGCTGGGACCTCTGCTGAAACGTGTCCCCGCTCTGGCTGGGAAGGGCGAAGGCCATGCCCTCGAGGAAGCATTTCCAGCTGATCAGTTTTATGCCTCATATGAAAAGCAGGCTGGGTGGTTTATGACCAACATTTGGCAAGGACAGACTATTTGGTTTTCAGGGACCAGTTTATGGGCAGGAGGTTGTTTTGTCCAAGAGTACAAAGTACTGTCCCCTGCCATGTGATTGCCCAGGACTTTTTCCACCAGCCCACCTCGCTCTGCTCTGAGGGGTGGTTGCTCCTGAGTTTTTCCAGGTGAGGACAGGCAGTTCCATAGGAAACTGGGCAGGTGCTGGCCAGCCTGCCTTCTGGGCATCCCTACTTGAAGAAGGATCCCATAAGGACCAAATCAGGTGTTTGAGGAGAGAACTTCCATGGTGGGAGCTGCAAACCAGAAAGGCCCTCGGCCAGACCTGCAATAGGACAATGGGGTGAACTGGATCATAGCCATAGGATCCTACAGCCAGTTACCCCAGTTTCCAAGCACAGTTTTTGCACAGCCAGGACAGCCAAGGCAGGCACATGGGATGTGGCTGCTGCAGTGTGGGCAGCATGTGCACATCAGGGACATTCACTCACTAAATGAAATAAAACTTACTAAAAAAAAAAAAAAAAAAGAAAAACCACCAAAAACCCACTCTAGAAAAATCACGTGGACAGACATTCTTTCTGGCAAGAGCTTGCATGTATTTTAAATAGTTCTTTTAACCAAAGACTGGAGGCAGAGCCAAAAAAGCACATAAAACCCTCACACAGTGACTTTTCACCAGTTTTATTTGCAGTTCCTAGTTTTCTGTGCTTGTGTCAGGCTCCCGATTACAGGGGGGAAAGAAGTACCAATACAACCCCCACAAAGCTATTTATTAGGTCTGAACAACCCAAACACAGTAGGCAGGAAAAAAGGTAGGAGAGGAAAATAACATCACTGTGACTTTGAAGACTGTTTTTTATTCAGTGGCTGAGGAAACGACTCCCATCTCAAACTACCCCCTATTCCTACTCCCAGCCATGTGGCTGGTGTTGAGTTTTAATACTCAGACACATCTGCTCCCAGAGAAAATTAACTGTCAGCTCTAGGATGGCTCTTAAAGGGAGGCCCCATTGACCTGAGCTGAAAATGATGGAGTCCTCACAGTCTTTGCTGCAATATTTAATAGCCCAGTGACAGTTAATTAGATTACTGAGCCACTGTGACAGATGCTAGGCAACGCCTGAGGAGGAGAATTTGGAAAGGCCATTATCTCACAGTGTTGGGAACACTTTAAGGTCTCATTTTAACCCTTTCCACTCTTGCCCTGCCCTCATGGTGGTCCAACCCATGTTAAAACCAGGTGTTTCAACAAAGGCCAGCGTAATGCCCCGAGTGATTTTTTTTCCCACCTGAGAAAAGCAGGTGGTCACGTTGGGCTAATCCCTGGCTGAGGTGCCAGGAACTCCTCCTCGGTTCCCACCTGGCATCAAAAAAGATGATCACTGGGAGGTGCCAGCAATTTCACCCGCTGGGCGATTCCCAGGCACACCAACCACACCAAGTGGAAAGCAGGGAAGTGAGAGGGTGTTAGAGGGTTTGGGCAGCATTCCTTCTTCCCTGTATTAAGTGAAGTGGATTTTGATGACTCTGTGCAAGAATTTCCCTCCCCGCAGTCCCCACTTTCCAAATAAAACTGTAAGTGAAGCTTGTCAATCCCACACCCATATGTGAGGGTTTCTCAGCTCTTTCAGCTGGCTGGGATGTAGGTTGCAACCACCAAAGCAGGGCTGTGTGTGCTGCTGGCCCTGAGAAACCTGCACACTGAGCTAGCAGACGTGTTACTGACTTCCTGGGAAGGTGATGCTATCTAAGTGCTGCCTGTATCACTATCTGCTTTCACAATGCAAGTTGAGAAGAGTTTTTGGGCTTTGCCAGGCCAGATGCATCTCAGCACCAGGTTGGTGAGGACACGCAAAGCCCTGTGAAGCTACACGGACAACCAGAACGGCAACCAAACACCCCACTGGGGAGGGCAGAGGAGGAACCAGAAACCCTGTCCCAGTGGCACTGCAGGAGCACCTTCCCTGAGCAAGAGAAAATCAGAGCACCAGAATGAGACACAACATCATGGGTTTCCACCAACTTTCTTATTCTCACACAACCCAAAACACTGATAAACACATTCTTCTTCTGGTTACAAAACCCCTTTCCCTCCCACTCAGGTCTGACACAGAAGTCTCAGAAGTTCTGATTTAACAAGCAACTGTTTGGATGATAAATAAACACCAAGACCATCAAATGCACCATGGCTTCTGTGCTTTTGCTTCTGCTACCCACTGAAATGTAAATAGAGAGTATAAAAAGAGAACCAGGATTTGCTGGCATTCCAAGGGTCACTTGCTTGCCTACATATTTAACAGTTCTAAATACATCACCCAGAAAAATCAGCAAAAATATCAAACTACTGAGACATTCCAAAGCACTTGTTGCCCTGGTATCTCCCAGGAGTCACATACAAGTGTTTTTAGGAACCTTAACTCCCTCAACTGCATGGCAATGGGATGTATTCCATGGTGAGAGCAGGTGTGGACTCATCTGCCCATCCACCCCCCTACACAAGGGTGAGGCTGGTACATCCAGCTACCTTGGAGCAGAAGGAGAGAAGCCCCAACCGTCTATGTTTATGTATCTCTTTAGATACTGGGAGGATCATCTGGAAATAAGAGAGCCCTTGGAACTATCTAGACTTACACTAAAGCACTGCAGAGCTGGTTATTCTTTCCTGGCTCTGCATCCCACTTTTAAACGTTCCCTTCCCATAAAATTACTTCATGAGCACCTGTGGCTTCAGCATGGTGTGTGGAGATACAACTGAGGCAAGACAGTAATTTTTAATTTAAGAGGAGGAGACCCTTACCTTCATTGACCTCCTGGAAACAAGCCCCCAGGCCCTGCCCCTCATCACGAGGGCAAGTGCTTCCAGGTGCTGACAAAAGCCGTGGGGATGAGCGAGTAAGGCACCGTGGTGATACAGTTCCACGTGTCTGACATAGGGTCATAGCAGTCCAGCGTTTTGCACCTCTGAGTGCCAAAGTACCCTCCTACCACATAGAGTTTGTTCCCCGAGGCCAGGGCGTGGCAGGACATGCGCTTGGCCGTCATGTCCCCGATGCGCGTCCACTGGTCCGTCTCGCAGTCGAAGCGGTAGGCGGAGGCTGCCGTGAACTCCGTGTCTCCTCCCATGATGAAAATCTGGCTGCCCAGGACAGCGGCCGCCGTGTAGCGCCAGGGCTGCGGGCACTCGGCTTTGATCATCCATCGGTTCTCAGCTGGATCATAGCACTGGACTTTGGACACCATGTCTCGGTGGATGCTGGTCCCACCGAAGACAAAGAGCTTCAGCCTGGCGCTCACCACCGCAGCGTTGCTCACTCCGTCCCTCAACGGAGCCACCATCATCCACTTGTTGGATATGGGGTCGTACTTCTCTACTTGCTTCAAGGAAACAGAAGGAGATGCAGGGAAGACTCCGGCTACTGCAGTGTGTCCACCAACCACATACAGGCAGTTTTCCAATTCGGCTGAGCCATGACCAAACCGAGCAATTAACATTGGGGCAGCTTTGGACCATTCCTCATGCACGGTGTCATAAACCCAAACATCTTTGGAGACCCCGTTCTCTGAGCCCCTGCCTCCAGTGATGTACACTTTGCAGCCGATGGCACAGGCACTAAACTCCTTCCGTGGACTCGGCAGGTCTGCTTTGGGAATAATTTCCTTTGCTTTGTGATCCACTTGGTAGATCTTATCACACATGAAGGTTTGTCCTCCCAGGATCAGCAAGGTGTGCCCAGCTTTGCGAGGCCTGGCACAGAGGCTGGTGACCACCCCATCGTTCTGGAGGATCTTCTTCTTGCACTGAATAGCTTCATCCAGGACAAGCTTGTTCCTTTCATCCACCATGATCAAGTCCTCGCAAGCCAAGGCTTCCTTGAGGCATTCTGAAGGAAGCAAAGCCAGACGAACATTCCTCAGAAGTTCTGGGAGATAAGCCTTCCGCTCATCCAGATCGTATTTCACCCACTGCATGACAGCCTTAAAGACCTTTTCTTCATCCTCGATTTCCAGCTCATCACTGGAGATGAGGTCCAGCAAAGTGTCCTTGGAAAGGTTGTTGAAGTCCTCACTCTTGTGAACAGTCTCAAAGTTGACCAGGCACATCCTCCAGGAGAGCTCATAGAGCCGCCGGCACTGATGAGCATCTGAGAGCAGCATCATGCCCAGGCAGTTGGAAGGGTAGAGGTTCTTCTCCAGGAACTCAGCCGCTGCATCTCGGACATCATGGAACTGCAGCATGTCCCCAGCCTCCAGGAGGGACTCGGCATTCTCCTCGTTGATAATGATCCGTGAGGAGTAAGCAAAGTCCAGCAGTAGCTCCAGCACCTCCGGGTGAAGGCTGTCATGGAAGTTCACCTCGTCATCCAGGCTCTCCCGGAGGCCGTTGCTGAACATGGCCTCGAAATACCTGCTGGAGGCGGCCAGCACCGCCCGATGGCACGGGAACGACCTGTTCCCTGCCCAAAGGGTGACATCGGTGAACATGCAGTGCTTGCGCAGGGTGTTCAGGTGGGACAAGACACAATCCGGGTGGGAGGCCTTGTGGAAAAGCAAGATGTTCATGGAGCCGGTGCTGGTGCGGGATTTACGGTTCTCGTGGACGCTGACGGACATGGTGGCACAGCTCTTGCCTGCAGGGAGACAAAAGGGGAGACCATTATTCCTTTGTCCTGACTGAAGCAAGGCATGGAGAACACATGCATTAGTTATCCAACCCTGGTACACTGGCAGTGGATCTCAAAGCTCCAGGTGACATCCCTGTGGCTCCTGCTCCATGGCTGCTCCCACACCCTTTCCTCCTGCACCCTCACATCCTCCAAAAAATTTAACTCAGGCTCAGCAGGGCGAGAAAGCAGAGCGGGGTGAAGGGGGAAATTCTGCTTTGGTTTCAACAAAGGAGCAACAAAGTGAGGCAATCAAACCCCAAACTTGGTGTAGATTGTTTCAACAGCCCCCAGAGGGTATTGGCAAACCGCAGAAGAGTTATTTTTCCTTAGAAAACAGCATAGAGAGAGCAGACTATCCAGGATAAAGGGCATTGGTCTGTTCTTGGCTCAGCAGGAATTAAGTTTGGCTTCTGATTTTCATGTAGATTACTGCAGGTTTAGGAAAAGCAACTGCTACAGGTTTTATTTACAAAATATTTAATTACCAGCAGAAGCCAAAAGTTTGAACTGATTTTACCAAACCCATTTGTCGCACTTTATAAACTCTATAAAACTCACCAGACACCTCATGTGACTTAAACATTTTTCAGGACAGATTCTATTCAGAACAAGACAAAAGAAAGACATAAATTTTGGTTTGTACCAGACAGGCAGAATCAAACACAAGGCTTTTACTAGCTACTATTTCACTTAACTGCTACTTGACACCAATCCTTGCCTGTAGAAGAAAACCCTTTTGGACTAATCAAATTAATACTACCTAGATGATAAAATCCAAGTAATTTACTCCAAAATACTTTAGGCCAGCTGTATTTTGCTTCCCATGTAACTGAAGCAGACAGACAGATACACATGCACAGACCTCTCTTACAGGACAAAGCTAATACAGAACTCGTCCCGCGGTTTGAAAAATGAACCTGAAAACATCAAAATGGGGCCAACCTTCACTCCAGTCACTGAATTGTTTAGACAAGACAGTTAGGGAAGGCTTTTTAGATCAGTTCTTTTTGTTAATTTTGCTTGGATGGGTTTTTTTTTAACTTGCTCTTCACAGGCTGGGATTTCTCAAGGGTCTCTCCAGCCTGCAAACACAAGGTCTGCAGATGAGCCCAGCCCTCCCCAGCCAGCACTGGGGTCTTGGAGGAAACCACAAAATGCTGAGAGAACAGTCGACGTGCTCCCAGAGTGCCAGTAGGTCACAGCCTTGACCTGGCAGTGACCTGGAGCTGCTCAACCCTCCCACACTCCATGGGTGGATGACCTCAGGAGGAGGCAGATGGCCAGATAAGTTGCCTGACTCAGGCTCTGCTCATGAGCTTCCTGCCCCTGCTTCTCCAGCACCTCCAAAAGAGTCTGAATTAGACAAACAGTTGTGGGCATGTTGCTCCTTCCCCACCTGCTGTCAAGAGTTATTGAGGTTGGTCTTCTCAAGGCCTCACTCATTCCTCAGGGCTGTGTCACAGTCCAGGGAAAAGTCTCTGCGCTTCTCCATGCAGAAACAACAGCTTGCCCAAGCAGCCACAAGTCCTGCTCAGCCTCCGAGTGAGGGCAGGAACACTGATGTGGGTAGCTGGGTGGGAAATGTCCATATCCACGGCCCAAACTCTGGCAGCCTGGGATAGAGGCTGACAAGCTCATTTTACTCGTGACTGGAGGCTCTGCAGAACCAAGGCTCCAAAACAGGAAGGAAAATGCCACTATGGAACAGCACTTTGAAGTGCATCTGAAGGAAATGTTTCCAACATCTACACCCAGCGCAGGAACAACACTAATTTAAGGGGTTATTTGGATTCCCATGTCAACGCCGAAGCGAGGAATACAAATGAAACATTTATGAGTCTGCTAAAAGCTATTGATTTAGGTTCCTATTCCTACAACCTCAGAAACCACCCTGCCACTGCTACGGCTTTCTTTTCTCACAGCTCAGGTCAACTATTCAGTGTTAACCTTTGATTTGCTTATGCACAAAAAGAGAAGCAATTTATATAGGACAGCTATGGAAACAAACACAGACTGCAGGAAGGCAGCAATGATTTTTCTGACACCAAGATTAAAAGCACCTACTCAGAGTGGAAGGAGCAGGTCATTTAGAAATTGAAATGTCTATATAAAAGCTGCAGCAAAGCTATTTTTTATATACACATATGGACACATACATATATCACATGTGTGGACACATACACACACACATATATCAAATCTCAGGCTTCCAGCATCAAATATCTATCCCAGGGAAATTGGAGGCAAATAATATTTCTATCTTATACATATTGAAAATATCCAGGGAATAAATTGGCAGTCCAGTTCCCAGCACTGCTCTATCATGTTCATGACAGGCACCAACTGACTCCGAGCACAGCTGGAATTCTGAAAGCTGAAGAGGCCACAGTCACGGCCCCTTTACTTGGCCTCTCCTGGAGTGGGGTTATGACAATGACACTGGATGTCACTGGTCACAAGCAGGGTTAGACAGACCATTAAACTGAAACTAAGCAGCCCCTGAACTCTGGAGCACAGCCATCTCACCAGAAAGCCTTGCTTGTGGTTTTCAGCAATACCCAAACAGCTTTTTCTGAGGGCTTCTTGGATCCTGCCATAGCTGGGCACAAGCAGAAAAGTGGCAGACACTAATCCTTCCACTCACAAACTCCCCTCACTGCATGCCTCAGTCTGTTAGAGACCCTGACATCATCTCACCCATATCAGACAAACAGAAACTGCAGGCAGCAGCTACTTCATCTGGCAGGTTTCTTCCAAAATGTAGCAGCTGACAAACCTCTGAAGCCTGTAGGCAAAGTGTCTTCTACAATTTCACGATGTGCACAGAAGTGCTTCGATTTAAGCCATGTTTAACTGCAGCCTTGAGCAGGCTGGACCTGTGACACGTGCACTTCTCTGAAGCAGATGCATGCAGAGCACAATTTGGCCCCTACCACACTCCTTGCTCCCTTACCCAACCACTGAGCTAAAGAGAAAAAGCAGAACCACTCTGAATGAGTACTTTACACAAAGCAACCTGTCAGTGGCCCTTGCCAAGCTCCCACCTGCTCTGTGAGAGCCTGGGGGTTATCAGAGCTCCCAGCTGCATCTTCCATCATGCAGGAAGCTGTTGGGAACAGCCGTGTCAATGGGAACAGCAGAAGGCACGACCCGAACAAACTGGGGCTCGAATTTCTCCACGCTGCATTCATTTCTTTTCCCTCGAAAGGCAGTTATTGAAGAAATAAATATCTACTGCATAACCTTTAAAGGGATCTTACTGCAACAGAGGCAGATAATAATCCTTCTTCCATATGGATGAGGGCAGAGGGGCATCAGCTTTCTGACAGCTATCCAATGCTGTCTGCTGGCTGAAGTATTCCCCTGGCTGTCTGAAGCCTTTGTGCAGCCAGAATGGGAAAGACAGGTTTTTTCCAGCAGAGGAAGATAAGGTTGCTTTGAAAATCCTTCCACTCATCCAGACAGGGCAGACAGCAATCCTGAAAGAGGGAAGGAGTTGGCTCAAGAAAAAAAGACCCCTCAAATCTCAGCTCATGAAGAAAACGCCCCAGCAGTCTCTCTGGACAGGACAAAGCTTGCAAAGAGAACAAGGGGAAAAACAAAAGCACAGAGCTGGCCAAACTCCCCACATGAAGAACCACAGCTCTCCTGTCCGAGTGCCTTTTGCCTCCTACAAACCACACCCCAGCAGAGGACTTTCCCTCCCAGGCTGATGGGTCACCCTTCCAGAGCCCTGCTGGAATGGTCCTTTAGGAGAGCCTCAGAGACACTCTACCACCTCTTGAGAAACCCAAGCGCCTCTTAGACAGATACTCTGAAGCTGTATCAGGCCTTGTCCCCAGTCACAAAAGAACTGCATAAGAGAGGACAGCTCAGAAAGGCTATTGATACATGAACTATAATTAGCCAGGCTTGGGGTTTCCCCTCCATCTCAAACCAATGGACTCTCCACAAATCTCCAATTTTATTCACTACCTGCAGGGAATCACCAGCTGAGATCCTGCTTGCTTTCAGGAGGACAAGATTTGAGAGTGATTCAGTTGCTCCCCAGTGGGACTTCAGGGGATCATTTCTGCTTAGAAGAGCAAAACCACAGGATTTATGAATGTTCTCCGAAGATCATAAGGCTGGCTAAAAACCAACAAAGACCCCATGTCCCATGATCCAAAACTGGCACTTTCTGTTTTGCCCATGAGAGAAGCAGCAAGCAGAACATGTTTCTTTTTGCCCCACTCAACCATGAACTATTTAAAGCTGTAAATAAGTAAATAAATAAGCAGTAAGGTTCCCTGCTGGCTCAGCTCAGAAGACCTGGATGAAGCTGCTCAAACTACAGCAGAGTTTCATTTCCAAGAAGCCATATGGGCCCTCTATGCATGGGCTGTACTACAACATACAGACACTCCTTCCAAATCAGAGCAGACCCACCTGGAATGGCCAGTGACAGAAGGCATAGGATTCATCTTTATTTTCTCTCCATCTCACAGTATCAACCCTGTCAGGTGAAACACTGTCTTGAACTCAGTCAAAGTTTAACTTCTCCCTGCAAGCGGTGGGATCAATTCTCTTTTAATTAGTAATGTGCCTGCTCTCTCATCCCAAATATCTGTACCTTTCCAATGCTCTCATGGACTCCACCACCTGCTGCTTAGGCCAGCAGCATTATCCCAGGCCAAAATTACTGCTACAGAACCAATTTCTGCCTTTTTTACTGTGGAGAGTAGCAAAGTAGAAATATAAAAGTCGCCTACTGTGTTGTCTTCACAGGGAAGACTCCTTGCAAAACTGCTTAGGAGAAAGAGCAGTAAGGCAACACGCTGTCAAACACAGAACCAGATACAGCTGTGTTTCAGATGCAATTTCCCAGCACTGGAGACCATCAAAAGGCTTGAGAAAGGGGATCTGTTACATGCAGGCATTCACGTACTCAGAGGCAGCCTGAGCTTCAAAAGCAGAAAAAAACAACAGAAAACAGGAAAGGATGGTGGGGGAGAGAGACATAAAAAACAAGAAAGGGGAAGGAACAAATGTGAAGATGTTTTCTGATGATTTTCCTGTCCTTGCATAACACAGCAGACCGTCAGGTACACAGCTTGGAGCTGCCTGAAGTGCTCTTCTGTCAAGAGTGCTTGAGATGAAAGGAATTAAAATTGCACCTGGCATTTAGTGCAGCACCACGCTTGTTGAGTGTAGAGCCTGGGCTGCTGCCAGGTGGGCAGCACGGGACCTTCACTACATCATCTCCCAGGCATGCCCTCTGCTCTGTCCACGCTGTGTGCCTGCATGCAGACTTTGCTCTCTTGCAGGTTGGGTTCATCTCCAGCAATTCCAGTGAATTTAGTGGTTTGCCTGTGTCAGCCAAATTTGTTCCTGTTCTCTTCAGGATGACTAACACAGCAAAGATGCAACTGGGATTTTGCAGGCTGGAATTCAGACAATGTAACTGCTGTGAATCAGAGGGTATCACTCTGGATTGGCCCTTCCTGACAAACTCTTGATGTTTCACCAGATTTGCAGATAGGCAAACAAAGGAAAGGCAGCTGACTCCATCCCCCCAGTGCAGAATTTCTGATCCTGCCCCAACCTTTGCGAATGGGAGGCATCCTTATCATTTCTTCTCATTTTCTCACTTCCTAGTCTAGCCTGTACATCCCAGACAGAAAACAGAGAGACCATGTGAAAGGCTCCTTCTGTTGGCTCAGACAGAAACTGGGAGGTTTTCCAAGCCCAATTCTGTAGGCTCCAGAAATCAGATTGTCTGGAGAAGATCCGGGTACATATCTGAACATTTTGAAACTCAGTCTGAGTTTCATATCCCACTCATGTTCTCATATCCCATCCTCAGCAGTACCCACCATTCCTCCCTTTAAACTCATGCTCCACTCTGAGCCTACAGCCACAAGAATCTACTAAATGCCACTTACTTGATAGGAAATCAGAACATTATTGCCAAGCTGAACCAATCAGTGAGATTCTTGTTTTGTCTCCCAAAAGCACCGGTAAAAGGGGCTGTAGTGCCTCAAATCTATGACATGCACTCATCTGAGTCAAAGGCAACCATGCCCCGACCATAATAAAAATACCTGTAGGAAATCCTCTTTGCATGCAATCCATGCAGTTCTATTTGCAAATCAGGTACTGGACTTGCTACTCTGCAGCTGAGATACTCCAAAAAGCTTCTTGAGCTACCTGTGACACAATCAAATAAAGTTCATGTTCACCACTAAGCACACTGGCTTTGCTGTTCCTGGGAATACCACGCCCTCCTACAACCACTACCCAAATTGGGATAAATAATGCTTTTAGCCACAGTCCAGGCTCCAGACAATAGCTTTTCACTGCTACGCCTTAACCCCAGCGGATCTTTTCAGAGCCTGTGATTCATTTCAGAGGCTGTGGTGGGGTTTTGTCCTTCCTGCTGCCCTCCAGCTCTGCTTGTGAATACACCCCATTCTGCCAGATCAATCACAGGCGCTTTGCAAAATGAATGGGGGGCTGCAGAGGAGGCAAGAGAGTTCACAATCCCCTCTTCCAAATTATACCCAAAAAGGCTCCAGAATGGGAATAGTCTACTTGACTGCAGTACCTACCCCAGCCCCATCTGGGCAGGATAAAGTCCTTTTCAAGCAAGCCAAACTTGCTAATGTGCTGCAAAGGCAAAAGGCCTTTGGTGCTTCAAACACAGGGGAACCACATGCCACTTCCCAGGGAGAGTTTAGGAGATGAGATGTGGTATACATCAAATTAATGCCAGAACAACCACAGCAGCTGCTGACTCCAGAGATTTTACTCAGATCCTCCCACTCTCCCAGCTCTGAGGCTGGCAGAGCTGAGTGCTCCGGTGGCCTGGCTGACCAAAAGCCCTGTCACGGATGCTCACACCAAACAGGTCTGTCTGCCTGCCTGCTGTCAGGGCAGGATTTCAATTTTGGGCCTGGCCAGTTAAGCTGGGGTTTTGTTTTGCCTTCCCCACTCCCCTGCCAGGCAGGAGATCATGGTACAACTGCCAGGTTTGGTTTGCTCATTTGCAATTCTGGCTGGAGTTCAGAGCCATGGAGATGGGAGGCCCTCACGCCTCCTGAAGGGATTAGCCCCTCATGCTGCTGGGCACGGGGGACATCCATTCCCTGTTAGATTGTAAAGCACTGACAGATATCGAAGGGTCTGGGGCTGCAAGACAGGGCATTGTTTATTGCCCTCTGGCTCTGGACAGAAGGAACAAAAAACCCTCTGATTTTTCCATTTTGGTACTCACACAGCATCAAACCACACGCTCAGCTTGCAAGTTCTGTGCCACTGTGGCATCCCTGCAGCAGCCCAGGCTGCCCCTGGCATCCTGCACACACTGCAAGCAGAGCAGAGTGATTGCCAGTGTGGTACAGTAATAAATTTGCCTCACCACAACGTGACAAGCTATCATATAAAACTGGTAGTCTTTGCAAAGCCTAATGGTCAGCAAGCAGACAGCGGTTATGGGACATGCAGCATTCCCAGGCTGAAGCAATGGGGGAAAGACAGAGCTGTCTGTTCTGGCTGGAGTGATACTAATAGTCACTGCGGGGATATAAAGCTGATAAGCAAAGACAGAGCGATGTGATGGTGGTTAAAGGTCAGGCCAGGGGGCTTGGGGTGGCTTGTTACAGCTAAATGCTTCCTAGCCAGCATCCCTGCAGCCACTGTTTTCAGCAATGCCAGCTGCACTCACTGCAATTCAACTACAGCCTGTGAAAGAGGGGAGTAAATCTGGCCCTCAGGTCAAGGGCTGACAGGGCTCCAAACCTGCTCCTTCCACAGTCCCTGAGCACAGCGTGGCTGCCACGGACACCCTGGGCCAGCTCTGCCTGTCCTGCCCCACCTACTCAGGGCCAAGCCAAGGCACTGCTCAACACTCTTTTGTAATGCTGCCATTTCCATCCGCACCTCGCAACTCTGCCTGTCCTCTCCCACCTCCACAGATGGCCACATCCTGCCCTTCCTGTTTCACTCATCCACCTCCTAAACACTGCCTGAAACTTCCCCTGACTGCTAAGAAGGACCCGAACACCTGCAGGCTTTGGGAATGGTTGGTCACCGCCATAGGGACAAAAATGCTATCATAATTCACATGTGCATATGCACTCACAGATATACATGAACACACTCCTTATCTCCATACCAGACCATGTCCAGCACTCCCTCCAGAGCCAGAAGAGCCATCTTATGGATCAGACTCATGCTCATTTTCACAAATTTGGAATGCATGTTATGCAATATCTTGTCATCTGTCCCCAAGCTGTTGCCTTCACAAATTTATTTTGCCTTGTTCCTTCAGTCAAACCATTTTCAACTGGCCTGAACTCCTGTGCAAAAGCACATCTGAGACACCAACCTCCCTGCTTGAATTACTTGAGCCTGCCCCAAACACAGCACGAGAGGATACCACACTCTGCACACATGCTGAGGCAGGAGGACTTCAGATAACAATCCTCAAATACTTGAGAAAATGAACAAGAAAGAAATGGGAAATTTAAGTTCTTCAGTGCTGAAGCTGCTTACAGTCTCCCATCTCCACATTATGGTGCAATTCTGCAGCAATTTTAACTCTGCTTATAATTCTAGGAATCTTGTGCCACCCTACACCTTCCTGATGCAGAGCAGACTTCCACCTATGCCTCCTCCCCAAGTGCTCTACTTGGGCTTATCACAAAGATAAGCCAGAGCAGATGGCCGGGGTTAAAGACACAAAAGAGACAAAATATGCTTTCAGACAAAATTTGATTTGCAGCAGAAAACAGGTCCAGGAAAACAGAGAGGCCCCAGAAAGGATGGTATAGCATTAAGGAGTCATCTTTGAGAGATGGACAGAGAGCAGAGCAGGAAAGCTCAGGAGCAGAGAGAAGAAAGCAGAGGAGAGCTCAGAACGCTGGATGGAGACTGTCACCAGGGCAGCTGAGCCAACAGCAGCAGCTGGCCACCACCAGAACACATGGGCTGTGTTACACATCTCGGGTTGCTCCTAAGGTAACTTCAATAAAAACAAGTGTCACAAGATGCAGGAAGGAAGAAGAAAAAACAAGGGAAGTTGTCAAAGTATAAAGGTTGCAGAGCTGCTTGTTTTTTTCTTGTGGCTCTGGATCTGTCCTGGAGAGGAAGAGGTACGTTTGGAGGAAGGCTACAAAATCCCACAGCACCCTGGATGAGGAAATCTCTCCAGCAGATCACAAGAGAACACAGGCAGAGATTGCCAGGAAAGGAAAACAGAGCAGTCATGACACTTGGACTCTCCACTGGAATAGTATGAAACATTCAGCTGTCTGCTTATGCAAAGCTGAGGGCAGATTTTCCAAGCACAGGTCTGGCTGGTCTAAGCCCCCCATCCCAACAATCACAAGCAGAGAGATAAAGAAAATTAAGACAAAACAAATTTAGACAACCCAACTACCAAACAGGCTTTTAACTTTTTTTTAAATGCAAAGGGACCTGTGAGGACAGGAGGAGGAGGAAGAACTCTTTTTCTCCTCTGTCAGCTCAGCTCAGTCACTCACACAAACCTGCTCATTTCTCTAGACAAGCTTGTTCAAAGTGATTTAATACTGATTTCATCAGAGGCCACCGAAGTTGTGTCCTTTGGAGCACAGTTTTGAGATATACATATATAGAGAATAAATAAGAGGGAAAAAAAAGTAAAGCAAAATGCAATGCCACTTAACTTTCTAATTCATGAAATTAATATTTAATTTTTTTTTTTTTTTTTTTTTTTTTGCTTTAGAAGTAAAAAGACCTTCCCCTCCCTATACATTTTCCTGCCGCTTCCTGCCTACGGAACACGATGCCCCAAAGCCCTAGGAGCCCCGGGCCGGTACCGGGGGCAGCACGCATGGCCCCTCCTGCCGGGGGCCGGCAGATCCCCGCCGCCGCGGCTCCGAACGCCAGCAAACCCTGAGCTCGGAGGGGGTCTGCCAGCGGCGCGTGAGCCCGCATCTGGGGGGAAAACACTCACCGTCGCTTGGCCGAGCCGAAATCTGCGTGAGGCGCGGAGCCCCCAGCGCGGGCGGCAGGGACGCGGCGAGCGCGGCTGCGGGGCCGGAGCGCGGAGCGAGCGCGGAGCGGGCCCGGCGCGGCCCCGCGCACAATGTACCCGCCGGGCGGGCCCGGCCGCGCGTGGGACCGCGGGGGCGGGGCCGCCCGCCGCCACCGCCACCAATCAGCGAGCCCCTCTCCCGTGACGCATTGTTTCACCACGCCCCCTGCGAAGGAACCGACCAATAGGAGAGGGAGAAGACGGTTAGCGGGCGAGGGGGCGGTTTGTGGGCGGGGCGTGCCGAGCCGTCGGTGCCGGCGCTGAGGGCCGCCCTCCGCCGGGCCGGCCCCGCCGAGCTGCGGCCGCTCGGTCCGGGCTCTGCGCCGGTTGCTGCGGGGCTCCCTGGGGGAACGGCCCGCGCTGCGCTTCGGCCCCCTGTGGAGGCAGCTCGGGCACGAACCCGTCCCCCCGTGCCCCGGCTTTTGCCCCCGCAGTCAGCGCGGCCCTCGCGCGTCCCGCAGGATGGGCACCCCGCGGAGTGATGTCCCTGCGTGTCACTCACTCGCTCGCCCACCGCTTGTGGCGGCGCAGGGACAGTCAGCAGAACCCGGCTAAAACTGAGGCAGATGTGTGAAATGGCCGGGCTCAGCAGAATTTCGGCGCGTGGGGGATGTGAAGGTCAGCAGGCCCGCCCCCGGGGCCCGCTGCCTGCAGGGAGCTGCGGGGAGCCTGGGATCGGCCGGACAGCGGCCGGGGCCGTGCCCCTGCGGGGGGACCACCCGCGGGCCGGTGCCGTCAGCTGGAAGGAGACGGTGGGACGTGGCTGCGCTGCCTTCAGCAGCAGTGGGGGCTGAAGCTGGAAAAAACCCCGCTCGTTTAGAAACAATAACATTTTTCAAAGCAATAACATTTTCGCATAACACAAGAGCAGCTGGAAGCGGCAGTGCCTCTGATCCCACCCGTGTTTTCCAAGCCCTGCTGCGGAGTGAGGCACAGCAGGTAACTGCAGACCTGCCCTGTGGAATAATTTCACTGTGAGTGGCTGTGACTTCCCTGGGATTTGTGGAACGCTTCATCTACCAGGAAAAAAAAAGGGAGCTGGAAGCCTTCTTTGGTTTCACAAATTTTAAATACACAGAGGAGGCAGGGAAGAGCTGTTCACTATTTTCTCCCACGACCCCATTTCTCCAGGGCCCTACTCCCTATACACTGTCACAAATGTTCAGTAATAAGAGACAAGTGAAAAACTAACTGCTCTGCTAAGTGTATCTCCCCAGATAATGGCTGGATGGGAATATCCAAAGTGTGCTGAAACCCCCATACACTCAGGGATGCACTGTTTGAGGGCTGCTCCTTCCAGCCCAGTGAAGGCAATCTCCCCAGTTTGCCCACTGAAGTTACTACCACTGCTTGTCCCGGTGACAAGCAGTGGTAACTCCACTGAAGTTCTGCCTGCATCACCAATTTTACACGGTGTGGGCATGGGAGGAGGTTGGAAGGTTGCTGCTATGGGGATATATTGAAACAGAAGCTCCCACAAGTACAAAATACAGCCCTCTCTTCACAGCTTGAGACAGAAGGTCAGCTACAGCTGGCGCAGGCTGTGCATGGTAAATAACAAAGTACACTGAAGATGTTGAACTGTATCGAATTCCTGGTTTGTTTTTTTTTTTTTTTTTTTTGGATGTGTGTTGTTCCAGGTCATTGCAGTTTAACTCTTAGGGTGCTGCTGCTGTCCCAGCTACAAGCCCAGCTACTCTTGAGGAGGCTGAAAATTGTCTGGGAGCCTGCTAATGACTTTAATGAGCTGCTTATGAAGACAACAGGGATTTGTGCAATAGGTGGGTGTGGTGGCATCCTGAATACATCTGTCAAACAACAAAAACATAAAAGACAAAATTGATTTTCCCTATTCCTGCTGTGTCCCACCCAGCTGTTCCTGAGTATGAAGGAGCTGGGGAGAAAAGCAAGGTCACATTTCTTAATTCCAAACCACTTTAAGAGTGTTACTACAAAACGCAAATGTTGTCCCAGCAAGCTGTGTGTGAACCCAGACTGTCGTCTGCAACCTGGCAGGCAGAATTCTGGCAGCTGCCTGTCCCAGGGGCACACAAAGCTCAGGAGAGCTCCCTGTAAAAAAAAACTCTGCCTGAATAGACGCTTCAAAACCGTGGTGTCTATCACTAATCTCTACCCACTGGCTTCTGAGCTGGAGCTCTCACTACTCTGTCTGGGGCAGAGCTAAACAGAGGGCAGTCCCAGGAGACTCTGCAGGAAACACCCTGTGCTGTAGCAGTGCACACATCTGGTGTTAAGATGCTCAGGCTGATGGGATTAGGATATTTGCTTTTGTTCCTAGGCAGCAGCAGAAGGCCAGATATGGATGGCAGTGATGGGCACACCAGACACACAGACTGGCAACCTGCTCCTCGTGTGGAGGAGATGCAGAGTCAGACATCTGAGAAGGCAGGGGCAGCACAATAGGAATGCTTAACAGAAAAGAAAAAAAAAAAACAAAAAACAACATGGCAGACATTTAAAAATGTTTTTAAATCTCTTCTTAAAGAGCATTTAAGAATGAGGCGTATGTAGGGGAAAGAAGCTTAATTTATGATGAATGTTAATACCATCTCCTTACATATGGTACTGGCCTTAGGCATCCCTGAGGGTTTTTGAGGGGCTAGTGCTGTGGTTATGATTTCAGTGGATAGGGGAAACTCTCTTGCATTATTAAATAAATCATGCCCTGCATTGCCCTATGGTTTGATGTAAGTGATGCATAGTTGATGTCAGCCAGCTGGGGAGACAGGATTCTGCAACTTGTTGGCATTTTGAGAATAAGTTGGAAAACTGCTGACTGAGATCCCTTCCTTCATCATGAACCATCAGAGTTATTTTTTTTTTAAATTTGGGGGAAAAAAAACCCCAAAGTTTTAAATAATAGCATTTACCCTTTGGCTATATTTGTTTAGCATAACATTCATTATGATGGAAAATGTAAACATTTGCAAAGTTAAACATTTGATTTGTCTACAGAAAACTATTTTGTTTGTTATAGAAATCAGCACTAATTGCCTGGTTCTCATTAAATCCTCACTTTCCCAAAAATGGAGAGTCAAAAGATTTACCCTAGCCAGAATTCACTAGCTGGCCTTACCCATTTATATCATGGAGCTGGATCTCCTGATGTAGCTGACTAAGTAGGTGATGTTCATCGGAGTAGGAGGGATAAAATCTGGCCCACAAACCACGCTGACTTCCTTGCATCTATTTCTATTTTTCCCTGAACATTCCCATCCTACAACACCCAGCTCTCCACTGGGTTAAATAATAAAATTAATGTTTTTTTCCTCTAGGTCACTGTTTCCAGTCCATCACAGGTCACGCCACCACAACCAGCTAATGGCTGCTAAGTGGTCTGTGTGAAATTAGTTTAGTGGGTCTCCAGTCAGAAGCCAGTTGACAGATGCCCAAAAATCAGCTCTCCAGTTGGCTTCCTCATTGGCAGTCATGGCAGGTTGGTCAAGGCCATGCAAATTCAGCACTTCCCCAGGGCCAGGAACAGAGACAAGGTTGGTTGCAAACACTTTCCTCTCTTGTGGGTGCCAAAAGTCTCTAGAGAAGGTCACAGCACAATGCTGAGTGCCAGTGCCTGAGGACCTTGCTGTCACCCTGAATTCAGCTCTCCAGGGAACTGGCAGTAGCAAAGGCAGGAGAAGTTGCTGAAGACTCCCTGGAGACAGCCCTGACATCAAGGAGAGGGTGCAAAGTGTCTGTGGGAGTCCTGATGGAAGGTTTCACCCTTTGGCTTGTCCTGCACAGGAGGGCAAGCTGCAGAGCTGCCAGTCAGACTAAACCAATTTAGCATTCCCTGCAGTAACAATATAAATCCAATCTCTGTCCCTCTCTGCCTTTTTCTCCTGATGCCAAATTTAAACAACCTCACTTTTTTGGCAGCAGGAAACTTCACAATTAAATATAGAAGCAGAGCACACTTTGGGATGGAACTTCCAGCCAGGGAACAACAGATGGCATTGTTAGCTGGGCTGGAAAAGCTGCATCTGCTCCTAGAAGAAATGCTAATCGGGGCTTAATTAGGCATTCAGAGGGAACCGTGTCCCATCCCCAGGACAATGGCCATGTGTACATGATCCTGAAAAATACAGGGAAGAAGTTACAAAATCATCAAAAATCCTCACTGGACCAAGTCCAAATTTGGCACATAATGTGATAGGGTATCCCAGAGACTTTCCCTGTGCTGAAATCCATCCAAGCCACTCAAAATAAAAATGTAGTTGTCAAAGACTTGTTTTATTTCGTCTGCAAATGGTCAGTGATTTTGTTTTCAGTTTCAAAGCAAATCATTCCAGCCTAACACTGGAATCAGATCTGGCAGCTCTCTGACTCGCTGAGGTGTAGCAAGATTAAAGGGTAGCTGAGATCTTATAGCAAGTACTGCAAATGGGGATAGAAGAGTTAGAAAGATCAAAAACAGGATAACTGATCCCTCTTTAGAAACATGAAGTAAAGAGGAGGATGGTGGAAAATCTCCCCCAGTTCATTCCAACTGGGTGTTCAAGCACAAAAGGAGTCCCATGATGTGCAGTGCCTGTGCATGTAAGGACATTGTCCCTCCTCCCCTGTCTCAGCCCTGCCAGCTTCCTCCAGAGGTGCAGGCAGCCAGGCAGAGCTCTCTGTTCTTGTTTCAGCCTCTTCTCTTTGGAGTATCAAAGCACCCCCTCAATCTGGAGCCAGCAGAGCTGTTTGCAAAATGAGACTGCCAAGAGTTTCACCAAAAGACTGGCCCCAGCTGCCAATTGTGCCAGCACTGCAGAGATCCCCATTGTGCTGAGGCTTTGCTTTCAAGCCCCCATCTTGTTTTAATGTCCTCTTTCTCCCCTCCCTGGTTCAAAGCAGCTCATCTGACCAGCCTGGTCTAGTGGGAGATGTCCCTGCTCATGGTAGGGTGTGCTGAACTGGGTGATTTTTAAAGGTCTCTTCCAACCCAGGCTGTTCCATGATTCCTTGTCCTAGCTTACCTTCTGGGGCTGCTCTGTGCACCTGGGCACTCCATGTCCCCCCCAGGTGCCTGGGACAATGTGCACCTCATGGGCAGTGCCAACAGGGACCCCGTTTTGCTGGTTGCATGCCCTACTTCCAATAGCTCTGGAAAGATTCCACATGGGTTAAACAACACCCATATCCCTTACACCTAAAAAATGTTAATTAACAGGGATCATTGCTGATTCCAAACAATGCTCTCCAAACATTGCCAAAAATTACTGGAGATTAAAGGAATTTTGGAACAAGTGACTTAGAGATGCAGTAAAGGGAAGAGTTTTCTTAGCACTGAGGCAACCTTCAGCAAAAGAGTATCCTAAACCACTTCTGCCTTCAGCACCATTCTGCTTTAAAGGGACGTCAGTCCTGATCCAGCACAAACTTTTGGGCAACTAGAAGTGAAAACAGTTCTCCTGACTAAGGATGCAGCTGCAGATGATGAAGCTGTAGGCCCTGATCACTCCTTCCAGGGATTGCTGTGCCTCACTCACCCCCACCACAGTTTTGATCCCCAGGCTTGGCTGTCTGGCTCTGAATAGCCTCCCATTTGCTGTGAGTGTGCTCTGTATCCCATTAAACATCATGACCCCCATGATGTCTCTTTGAGAGAAACCTTGGAGATTTGCTGACTGACTGTAGCTCACTGACAGCAGATTTATTTCCACTTCTCCAGTGGTGCAAGTGGTGGCTGTGCCCTTGTACATGCTGACTTGCAGCTGGCCTGCTCCCAAGCACTGCATCTCCATGGTGTGTGGTGGGAAAGGCACTGGCAGCAGGTTTTGGAAAGGCGCCTGTTGTAGGTTTCCACAGTCTCAGGAATCAGGGTAGGCCAAGTTCAGAGGTGCTGCTCTCTCCTGGAGATGGCACAAACCAAGCTCTTAGCAGTGAGCTGCATGAGTCAGGTTTTCCTGTGCAATGCAGGTGGATGGATGGGTGTCCCTGTTTTCCTTAGAGGTGGTCCAAGGAACCATTCTCCAGCATTATCTTCCTGTGGTGAAGGATAAAATGTCTAAGGTGCCAGAGCTGCCATTCTCCTGCTGTTCTTTGCCCTGTGGACTGGTAGGACTGGGAGACCCAGCAGCCTGGTTGAAGGAGAGATGTCGTCACACCATGAGATTGAGATAAATAGGGCCATCCTGCCAGCACAAGCCTTGGACTCAGCTGACTCCAGAGTGCTGAAGCTCAAGGACATGACAAATGGCGAATGTGACAAGCTCTCAGCTTTCTAAGGACAGCTGGAGAGCTGGTCCCAGCTCATCCTCATGTATCAGCACATGGGGCTCCAAGCAGGGCTGCTGCTGACCCAGTGTGAAGCTTCCCAGTGTTCATGGGAAGACACAGATTTTGGCTGGCTGCCTGGAGTTTAAATGTCTGTGTTATAGACCCAGACTTCCTTCTGAGAGGTTTCAGAGGGAAAAGAAAAAGCCCAGAAGTGCTTCTAAAACTCTAATTTATCCATCAATGGCCAGTTTTCTGCAATCCCTTGAATCTGAGAAAGGCGGAGAGGAAGTGTGACTGAGGAGCACAAGGAGCCTTTTGGCTGCCCTCTTTGGCTTGGGGGTACTGAGGGGAGCCAAGGGACTCCAGAGGAAGCAGCAAGCAGCTCCAGCTGGGAAGGGGTCCTGACACCATCGAGTTAGGAGGAGAGAGAGGACAGACAGCCTTGCTGTGACTCGTCTCCAGCACTGTGTCACTGCCTCCTACTCATTCCTAGGATCTGAAGTCTGTGTCCCTGGGCTGTCCACCTCCATGAGCCCAAACCCCTTTGTTTTGGCAGGGCCGAGTGAAGGAAATGAAAAGGTGATCCCAGGAGGCCCCCGGCACACCCCTGCAGGATAGCATGTGAATTGTTTTCTTGAAAATGGGATCATTTATGCTCCATGTTAAACAGGGCAAGATCAGTGACTTCCAACTGGCCTTGTCTGAGAACTTGTTTCAAAATCTGGGGCACCTGGGGCTTCTGGAGCAGGATTTCTTGTCTTCAGATAAAGGATTACCAGACGGAGCATGAAGTGAAAGGAGAAAAAGGTGGGGGGAGGAAAAAAAGGAGGAAAAGAAAAAGACAATTAGCTATTGCTGTAGAGTCCTCTAGTGGTGAACATTCATTTCACAAACGGCCCAAGTTTGCACCCAAATGAACTCAACCTCCCATTTCTGTTTATGTTCTATTTACATAAAACTGTGTATACAAAAAAATGTCAGTGGCAAAATTCCAAACTATTTTAACTATTTATGAACCGTGTCAAAGGCAATGATCCAAAATTAAACAAAAAAATCTTCTCCCTTCTGAGTAACACTCCCATCCAAAGCTGGATATTCCTCCAGATGGGTGGTTTGAAACACTATAGGCTTCCAAATTCCACATCTTGCCCGCTCAGGTTTTTTTTTTTCTAGCCTGCTTCTGGTTTTGCTGCTGCTGAGAGAAATGACTTAGTAGAGAGAGCCTTCAGGATTGAATTGTGCTACATGCATCCCAAAACCCTTACCATTTTAAAATCCAGGTAAAAACTGGATGGTGGTGCAGCATTATTGTGCTGAATAGCACAGGCCAGCTCAGTCTCCAGCAGCCACAGCAGTAGTTGAGGTGAGAAGCTGAATTTACTTGCAATTTCAAACCCAAGTAATTTAAAGTATCCTTCACATTATCCATTTCTGCCCCCTTCCTCCCATGTTGTCCCAAGCCTGTTCCTGGGCTCTATCAGTCAAAGGACATGGCCATATGCAAAATCCTGAGTCAAATGGTGTTTGCAGAAATTTGAATATGTGATAGATAGAGGAAAAAAAAAAAAAGCCATTTCATTGCTGTGAGCATGACCCTTGGCAGAAATTCCCCTTCCTCATGAGTATGTTCATTCTCTGCTCTCTTCTTCAGGCCTGGGTCTTCTCAAATGTGTTCCAATTTCTGCTTCATAACCAAGGAAGAAACCTTACAAAGATTTAAGACTTTATTACAAAATATAGTCTCACATGCTGCAACCAAATAATTGGACACTGTTTCTTTCCTAAGAGTCTTTTTTCTTCTCCCGGTGAATAATCACCTGCCAATACTGCTCTCTGAGCTCCAGCTTCTGCATTGGAATAGCTGTATTAACACCTGCTGAAGACAACCTGCTAGTCATTGACAGGCTGTGTAATTTAAGAAGCATCAAAAATACCAAGAAAAAAAGGATCATAAAATTATAAACAGACTGGAGGATGCTGCCACTTAAAATGCTGCTTCACTTAGCATGCAATTCAGAGGACAAAAGCCTTAAGAATTTTTAAAAATAATTTAAAAAAATATGTTCCCTGTATTTGAACCAGTACATATAAATAATATGGTCCTAAAGTCACATAATAATTTGGCTGGAGCAGATCACAGGCACTTATTTGGCCCAACACTCAGCACAAACCCAGCTAGACCGGCTTGTTCAGGGGCTTGTTGAGCTGAGCTTTGAATGTCTGTCAGGCTGGAGATTCCTCCACCTTTCTGGCCCTTGTATGTGATACATATTCAAATAAGTCATGTAGTAGTTCATCTTTCTGTGCAGCCAGACTCTGTGCTGTAGTTGTGAAGCTTTTCTAGCTGACAGCTGCAGTACTTGGTACGTGTTTGAATTTACAGGTCCGTTCCCACTGATTTACTTTAATTATTTTTCTTCAGGCCTGACATCCCCCCCAGTAAGCACAGACACCTCCTTGAACACTTCTGCTGAGAAGTAAAGCTTTAAGCTTATCTCTGCCAAACCCTCAGCAGGGCCCAGATGCTTGCTGGTGTCACTGTTAATTAGGCTGATTTCAGAAGTGCTCACTGCAAACTTCATCTGAGCTGCCAGCCCCGTACCAGTCCTGCCTGCCTCCATTAGTTCTTATATCCCCTCATGTCCAAATCAATAGTATTATGTACTAGTAAATACTAAGGGTTTCATAAGTCTGAAGTAACAGAGATTTAGAGTGTTGTTTCAGCTACAGAAATGAGCCCCTGGGGTCTTTTGTTTAGCTGTTGATTTTCCCGTGTCCCAAAGGAGAGTTTCAAAGCACTTTGGAAGTGCTTTTCACAAGGGCTTTAGCAAACAGACCATTGCCAAGGCCCTGGGAGAGCAGATATCGTTGCATCCAAGTGGGAAAGTTTCCTTTTGTTCTCCACCCCGTTTTCTCCATGCCAGTGAAAATCAAGAAGAAAAAAAAGTACCATATTCATGCAAATCTTTATCTTCTACTGAATTCCAGTGACAACCAGAAAGACCATTTTCAGCTTCTGACTCCAATTTTTTTTCCTGTAGTTAACATTTCAGTCTTTTAAATTAGGAGATAAACAAAAGTGTATTTTAATGTGTATTTAATGTGTATTTATTTTAGTCTATTTACATATGTTTTAGTTTTTTTCTGTAAAACGCTTTTCCATTCCAAAGTTATTCACTGCAAAATTCTAACTGTAATAGTTTCTTTTTCTTTACTTCTATAAAGATGAAGTTTCAGGAAGGAAACTGACTCAGATACCAGGTAACTGACATGCCAGAACAATTAGACTTGATGAGAAGCTCTGGGATAACAAAATTTTTTTGGAAAACAGAAGTGGTAATTCTGAATTTCAGGATGAAATCAAAGTATTGACACCCAGAGCAAATCCCTTCCATGTACCCCAGGGACAGAGAGACTGAAACCTGCTTCTCTGAGTGCTGGATATAAGGTGAACAGTATTGGTTATTTCCTCAAGCTTCAGGCCTCCCTTCTTTTCCCACAAGAGACCAGAAAACCTGAGGGATGTGAATTAAAACCTATTTCACTCACAAAGGGGAGACAGATGTTCTGTGTCCTTTATAATGAGTTTTTAGAGGTAGCTGGAAAATCTCTGGCTTTTAGAGCAGGGTCCAAGCACCTTCCTTCAGAGGTATCCTAACACTGATCCTTGCTGCCTGTTTAATTGTGACTTTCTATATATTGTTCAGACCACCAAATGAAGGACTTTTCCAAATGCAAGGGATCCCACTGCCACCCACAGAAGTTCTACATAAGCAAAAAACAAGGATTAGATGATTAAAATGGAAACAGAAAGGAGGCCTTATTATGTGGTGACTACCTGGATGGTGTCTTTAAATTAGGGTGATTTGCTCCCAAAATCTCTGTGATCCCAGGGATTATGCAATTATATAACAGACCTTGCTCAGGATCCCTTATTCCAGGTGACTTATTAAATGCTTTCATATTAAATTGGACAAGCAATGAAACCAAAGCAATCAGAAGAGGGGTTTGGTTACTCTGAGGGAGCATTGTACCTTCTCCTCTACATCTACAGATCTTCTCACCTGTTTTTAACTCCCTGAAAGCACTGTGGTGTGGAGGTGCTTGGTCAGGAAAAGCAAAAATAGAAGCTTTGTTATCAATTACAATCCGTTATCAATTTACAGCCCAGAATTTATTGGTGGAAACACATCCACACATCTGCAGTTCCTATAAACCATAAAACCAGTTTGTTTCTGATGCCTCACTGTAATTGCAACCCCCCCAGCTTTCCATCAGGAGATGCTAAAGTGGCTCCTGGAGGAGGGGAGAGAGGGTGTGTGGGATGTTAACCAGAAAACCCCGGCCCTGACCTCCCTGACACTGGGGAAATGGGGATTGAGGGGGACGGCTCTGGTGGCAGGTGGACAGAAAGCCCAGGTCCTCGTCCCCCTATCACTGTGCACTGGGGGATACCCAGAGAGCTGTGGAGGTGTTCAGAGGATGCTGCATGGAGTATGGAGCTGGTGCATCCCACATGTGTGATCCAAGGTGCTCATCAGAGGGTTGGAAACTCAGGCACCTCCAGATTTTGCTCCATATTAATTAACTGCTATATGCATCTCATGTAATTAAAAGCAAGAGTAACTCTCCTCCTCTTCAGTGCACAGGCTCCACTCCACTGTTGTAAACACACTTGAGATTGGAGCTGGGCCTTTTGCTGGCTGAACTTCCTGCTTTTATTTCATGTTTAATGCTGCTTATAGATACTACCTGCGCTGTGCAGCAGCCGGGGGGTTTATATTAATTAAATGTTGCTATGGAAACAGCACATCAAGCAGAGGATGGTGTTTCTAGGGGAGGGAGGGAAGGAGCTGCTTGTAGCAGAGAGGTGCGTGGCTGATTTGAAGGGACAAGGATTTGCAGAATTGTGTTTTTGTAAAGTTTCCAGAGCCTGGGAAGGTCTCCTGTGTCCCTGTGTCCTTTTCCTTCCTATGGCTGATAATTCCTGACTGCATCAATCTTCTCCTCTGAGCCCTGTGAGAAACACCAGTTCTTTAGTAGATCAAATAATTTTGTCTTCTCCTTGAAATGTTCCCTAATTCACAGCCCAAACAGCCTAGAATCAGCCCTGAACAAGTAAAATCATGGTATTAGAGCTGAACACTGAGAAGTCAGAAACTAGACCTCTGTCCCTGGTGAAAAATGGGAGGCTTGACCCTTTGCAAGGGAGCATAGTCAGACTAATCTGTGTAGATATCCCTGAAGTCCTGCCTTGGTTATGCAAAGAGCTGGTTTAAGCCATTTTTATATGTGTTGCTTTTCCTCCTTCTCTGATTGCAGCAACAGCTAAGACACCTGGCTTTCTCAGCACAGGAATAAAAGTAATTGCAAAACATTTGAAGTAACTGAAGAATCACTTTACAGGCCAATTTTAAGAAAATATATAGGTCTTGATGGTTTATTTGGGATAAGCCCCTGAACCAATCTGTGGTTTATCAAACTGGAGCTATGAAACAGAGGATCAGTCATCCAAAGTACACACAGATGAAAGCAGACTCTTTCCAAGTTGCCTTCCTTATATCTAAGCTGAGATATTTCAAGATCATCAAGTATTTCAATAATTTTAAGATCCCTATCTTAGAGACTATTTCATGGAGGAAGGGAAGTATCTACACCGCCACTTTGAACCTGCTAGAAATGTATTTCCCTTCCACACAGCAAGCCTTAAATCTGCCTCCACTCATGCTCAGAGTGTAAAAAAAAAAAAAAGGAACTAGAGTGCATTTGTGACTGAAGCGCAGCACCAAGTTCCCTTTCATGCAGCCCAGGAGGAAATGGGAGATCTCTCTACAGAGAGCAGGTGGATAATTGGTCATTGCACACATAAGCCTGCTCTGACTTTGCAATCTATCCAGATGTTTTTGAGTATGTGTGATACCCCAAGTGAGATCAGAGCTCTGTGCATAGTAAGGAACATTTCCTTCTCTGAAGGACATGTTGTATGAAGGGGCCCAAAAGACAAAGGGTAAGAGAAAAAAGTCTTATGGTAATAGGTTCCCTGTTTCACAGATGAAACTGCTCAGGAACTGACTTTAGCTGGGTTCTGTGAGGTTTTGCAGGGCTGAGTCCTATATAATGGCTCTGAGCCAGCACCTCAGATCAGGAATGAAATCTTCCAGCCAACTTTAATTTCTGTTATTTTGTCAGTCAAATTCTCTCCCAAATAGTTTCCCAAACCT
Source organism: Motacilla alba alba (assembly GCF_015832195.1). Taxonomy (NCBI): domain Eukaryota; kingdom Metazoa; phylum Chordata; class Aves; order Passeriformes; family Motacillidae; genus Motacilla; species Motacilla alba. The sequence continues at coordinate 14,015,338 of NC_052025.1, read as the reverse complement.
AGAGATCCATCTTTTGAAGGATCCCTGACCTCAGCTGCTGCTGAGGAGAGGCAATATCAAAGCAGGGTGTATCATTAAGAGATGAAAAATTTCACGAACCTATCATCCATTTATCCATTTGTCCATCTGTCCGTCCATCCATCCATCCATCCATCCATCCATCCATCCATCCATCCATCCACTTTTATCTCTCCTCCTCCAATCTGGATGCAGATCAGCCATGCCACCTGCTTATCAATTAAGGAAGAACAGATTCATGGTCTGATAAATTCAGCAAGTACCATGTAAGCTCTAATTGGTGGGCATGATCCACTCGCCTTGCATTAATTCCAAAAGGTTCTGCTGATCTTATCACACACATTGTGTGCTCTTTGTGTTTTAACCATCCCCACCCCCATTGCATTGAAATTTTTTTGCTGTGACAAGCCCAGCTCTGAAGCAAGCACGTCACTGCTTTCATCGACACTGAAAAATTCTGTCTTGTTAATAGTATAAATGGACTAGGGGCTTTGCCTTCCAGCTTAATTCAAGAGTGCTATCGGCATGAGTGGGTTATAAAAGCTCTTTTTCAGGATAAAAGACAGTTCCTCACCAGAAAAAAAAAAAAAGAGCTCAAACATCTTTATGACATCCCAGTGCAAAAAACAATTGAAAAGGATTGTCATAAAAGCAAGCATGTCAGCTGTGAACTTTACTGAATTGAGTCTAATGCAAAATTCATGCCGAGGTGTCACAAGTGAAAGGCAGTTTATTAATCCAACTTATCTGGAGCTGGTAGGCAGCAGTCATGGTAAATTAAGATCGTATGAATATTCCCTGGGCTCATTTGGGTTCCTATTCAGGACCCCTTTTGTGAGCGCAGAGGGGGCGAAAGGGTCTTTTGGACCCAAAGCAGCCTTCTCTTCCTCTCCCTCCAACACATCTTTTCATACTTGTCAGTGAGTGCTTTGGGGCTAAGTGAAGCATGATGTCTTTGCTGTCTGACTGATCAGGATGCAACACCCAGCTAACCGTGTCATGCTGCTTTATTCCAGTCATGCAGTAGAAAGCATTTTATTTCTCCATTACGTTTGGTGCGTTCCCAGGATAACTTTCCCTACTGGGAAGAAGCTGTAGGGAGGATGGGGTTCTTAGACTCCTTTCTCACATGCTGTCCTGATTTTGCAATGTCTTATTTTCCCCACAGAGAATAGCAAACTGGCTCAGAGCTGGTGTGAATGGAAGAATTGCTCCAATGAATGTCTGTCTGCTGGGAAAACAGCAGAGCACCTATAGAAAGAGCATAGTGGGCTTGTTCAGCAAACAGCCTTTCAGAGGAAACCTCAAACACCCTAAAGCAGCAGTGGCGTGGGACCAATGCCTTCCAAAAGGATGAGGGAAAGGAGGAATTAAAATGGTTTCAATTAAAAATGGAGCAAGCTTGCAAGCTGTCTCCATTGTCTCCTGGTGCTCTTTGGTAGTACTCAAAGTAGATAGTGATGAGATTTACAGGTCTAGCCAGGAAAATGGACCCCCCCACCCCAGTGCTGGCAAATGACATTAAAACCCTTAGAACAGGGATGAAACCCACCTCCTTGGAGGTTTAGGCTAATGGCAGGGTTGGGATTTCCCCAGAACCATGTGGGAAGTAGGAGGGCTCTAAATGTGGCTGGATTAGGGATAACAAGGCCAAATTTAGCCTTACCAAAAGCCAGACCAATGCTTCTTATTTCTAACTGGGCAGAAGCAGCTGACTAAGGAGCTCAAGCTGGCCAAGAGTGACAGTAAGAGAGGAGATGAAGGCTGAGGAGTTGCTGGGAGGTGAAGGAGTTAGAGTGGGTGTTTACTGGGGAGGTGGGTTGCAGCAGGAGAGCCACAGCAGAGATGTGGTTTACTGAGCTCTTGAGGGCTTGAAAAAACTTCTGCAAAGGGAAGAGTACCTCAGCTTATTGAAACTGAAGTGGGGAAGAGCCTGAAAGAAAGAACAGGCCTCTGGAGCTGGTACCCTGATATAAGTGTTGCTGGAAGATGACCTGCATCTATTAAAAAGATGTTAAAGTTGATCCCTTTCTGTCATGTTTATGGATGTTACCCAGAGTGGCTTTTATCAGATGTGCATTTGGCTCAGCACTGAAGGATAATTGCAGCTAAATAGTCTATGAAATGAGATCTACAAATGCTATAGAGTGTGAGCTGGCCAAATTCTGTCCCTATTTACATCCGTGAGGTTTCTCTGATATCTGTGATGGCAGAATTTGTTTGAGATGTTACGGAGGGTAGACAGGAACACATTGCATGATTATGACAGTGACCTGCTTTGTGTCAGGTGTTCCAATGACTCATTTCATGATTTTTGGAATGTCACTTAACTTTTCCGTGCTGTGATTTACTCAGCTCTGCTTATTCATGTTGGCCTGTCTTACATGAGGAAATTGCTCTAAGAATTTCTTGGGCACCATGCATGGAGGGTTTTGCAAACTGCAGAGCACAGACAATTGCAGCTGGGAGCAAAAATGAGCAAAATGTACTTGAAATGTGCCACTAAATGATTTCTCTCACCTTTACTTGCTGAAGCCACTGAAGTGTGACAGCCAGTAGAAAAGAAAAATAATAGCAGGTTGGACTTCCTTGGCCCCCAGTCATGCAAAGACTTAGAATTTACTTCTCTAACTGTGTGTAAATCTAAAATATGAATGCACTTTTTTTTTTTTCAGGATGGAGATTTTACACTCCAGATTAAGGACTGTCTTGAAACGTGCCAGCACGAGACCTTGATACAGGCTGAACTCCAAGGCACGGCTGATGCAGTGTTCACATTTTCTGGGAGATGAGGCACCTTTATCTAAAAGACACACAACACCTTCACCTGCCTGAACTCGGAGTGGGCTGTTACTTGTCTGGTTTAACCCCTGCGCTCTGGACAGCTGACGGAGTGGCAGAAAGACACGCGGCTCAGCCTCTGGCATGGGGAATTGGGCGGCTGGGGCCGGAGCGGTGCCGGCGCTCGCAGCATCCCGCTGGCCCCGCGGCTGCCGCGGGCTGTCCGTGTCCCCGCTCCGTGCCTCGGTCCCCACAAGATGGCACTCGCCGCCAGCGCATCCCGGTGTCCTGGCAGGGCTCGGCTCCCGGGCACACCGCTCCGCTCCCGGGAGACAGAATCGCAGCCTACCCCCAGCTCGGAGGGACACACAGGGTCATGGAGTCCTGCACAGGAACACTCAAAATCCCACCAAATGCCCGACAGCATTGTCCAAATACATCCTGAGCTCTGTCACTGCCCGGGGCAGCTTGTCCCAGTGCTCACCACCCTCTGGGTGAAGAATCTTTTCCCAGTATCCATCCTAAGCCTCCCCTGACCCAGCTCCAGGTTCCCTCGGGTCCTGTCGCTGGTCACACACAGAGCGGAGATCGGAGCTGTCCCTCCCGAGAAGCTGCAGCTCTGCCCTCACTCTCCTCCTCTCCAGTGCCCTCAGCTACTTCCCCTCCAGATCCTCCACCATCTTCATAGCCCTCGTTTGGCACTCTCTAACAGCTTTAATGCCTCCTTATCCCGTGGCACCCAAAAGGAGCCAGGAGGATGGAAAGGCAGTTTGCCACAGGGAGTCTCCTGGGGAGCTTCCCCACGTTTTCAGCACAGACATACCTCAATAGCTGCATTTTTCCTCGAAACAGAGATGACACCAGGGCCTCCCTGTGGAGAAGGGGATTTCTCTCCCCTTCTCACTGTGCATATTTTAGCTTCTAGGACAATTCTCCCAAATGAAGGGAACTGAATTAGGTATCTCTGCTCACTCCAGCTGTCAGACTGGCCCCTCCTGACAAGGGTGCCCTGAACCACTGCAGTTACCTTAAGCTGCAATGCTCCTCTCTCCTTTGGAAACCCCTGGATGGGTTGAAGAACATTAAAGCATTTCTGAGATAGAGCATTTTAGATCTAGTAGTGCAGAAATTGTGATTTCAGCATTTCTCTGTAGACTGTGATTTTAGAATCACTTTCCACTGGAGGAATTGGCCACATAAATAAGAAAAACACATGATAATTTAGGTGGCAAGCTTAATTACATGATTATTTTCATTCTCATAAATGTGTATAACCTACAGTGGAATATTCAATAAAATTATAGCTTGGGCACTGAAGAGATTTCCTTATCACTAAAAATATGCTCTAACTGTTCTTAAAGAAAGGTTTAGTAAATTGGCTCTAAAGTACAGGAAATTGGTTTAGCTCCTTCTGTGGAATATTTGTCTTAAGAAGCACATCATGGGAAGTAGGGCTAAAAAGAGTCACTAAGGTCTGAAACACATGAACTCCTGCAGCAGCAATATTACCAACCCTTCTAAGAGAACTTACGGGACTTAATTTTGCTACAGATTCTCTGCAGGATTATCAAGAAATTGATTTATGAGTTGAAATACCCATGCTATTATAATTTGTTGCTGCAACACAGGATTGCAGTCACTTGTGTTACTACGAGTCAGAATCTCTGTTCTATCTCTAGTATTTTTTCAGTGTCTACAATAAAATACTCTGAAAAAGAGATAGAGACCAGGATAAATTTTGCTAGCTCTTCAGTGCAATGGGGTAAGATGTTTCAGGGCATCAGTTCCAGAATGCAATAGCAAAAATATGTTATGAACTTGCTTTTTCTCTCACAATAATTGTGGCTTTACAGATGTCTCAGTGACTGAAATATTTTGAAATGTTGTCAGAGAATTCAGGCTACTTATAGCCAAAATAGAAGCATTGAAAATTTATTTACTGTTTGGTGATCTATATGTAAATAATCTGGTCTCCCAAAATGATTGTTTTCCATGAGTTGGGCTGCTTCTCCCCAGATCATCCTTATTTACATCCACACACCTTTACCTTACTAAGCTGAATGACAAGCCAACACCTGCTCAGATACAATAGCCAAAATAATTTCTTAGTCCTTTGGCTGGTGTATTTTGTGCCACAATCCTTTAGTCAGACTGGAGGGTAAAAGTGCCACGGGGACAAACACATATGTTTTTACCACAGAGGTGCAGGATAAGCAGAATTCTTGCATCCTTAGTTTCCTCCAGCAGCTTCCAGCACTAATTATACTCCCATGAAGAACTCAGAAAATCAGTCAGACTTGTAGAAGAGCATCTGAGTTGGCATATCCCTCCCAGGTTATTAAATAAGAGCTACACTCTATTGTTTTTGCCTCCTGTTTGAGTTGCAGAAAAGATGAGGTAGTGCCTGAGTGCTTCCTACAGGAGATATTTAAAGAGTCAGAGAACTTTTCTCATTGTACTTCCCTGCTTCCTTAATCGAACATCACATTCCAGTTAATGTGCAGTTTCCAAGGCAAACTCAGTTTTGATCAAGTTGTGCTAACTTTGAAAAGCTGACTGACTCCAGCTTAAAATGGCTGCACTGAAAGGAGCATGAAAGGCCTTTTTTATCAGTGTTGAAGGAAGTAGTTCAAAAGCAGAGATGGTTTCTTTCTGAAGACAAAGAAGCTCTTTCTCACCCACCTCGTATCATGAAAGAGATCCTTTGCAACTAACTGCCCATCAGAGAAGAATTTGATGAACTGGAGATGAAGTGATAGTGCATTGGGAATTTTATTAGTATAGCTGGAGTAAAGGAAATTCATTGTAAGAAAATGCCCCCTCATGCCCCCCAGGTGTCCTCTTGCTTCAGTCCTTTTTCTATTTGTGTTTTTCTTCCCCTCTTTGGCTGTCAATCAGTGTTTTCCTTTATGTCTGGACAGAGTGAACTTCTGGTGTTCTCCTTTCCATTTCCTACTGTGAATAACCCTGGACAGGGACAGGGGAGGGAGAGAGAAATAGAGAGGCATAAATTCTACCAGCTGTTGAGGCAACCAGGATTAGAGCCTTAGTTTGGAGACACCAAGTTTTTACATGGGTGAGGCAATTATTGGTGGAATAGAGCTTTTTAGAAGGCAGAATCCCCAGTGACTTGATTTCCATCAGTTCCTAAATGAATATTTAATTGTTGCCTATTAAGATGCTCGTTATCTATAAAGCAGACAAAACCACTGTTGCTGGGTTTGCCAGCTGGTGAAATTGGTGACATGTTGGATTAGAGCAATGGACCATGACTGTGTTGGAGTGGCCTGGTGGATTATAAACATTCAGCAGAACAGCTTGGCTTTGCTAACGTCCACAAGATACAGATCCTTAAACCAATGGGACCATAAGAGACTGATTTAAATTGCTGCTCTTCCTGCCAGGGAAAAGATACCCTTAAAATTTACTAGCTTTTCCAGAATGGGCTTTTAAGACAATTGAAGTTCTGAGTTCCCACTCTGGGTTAGATTTCCCTTTCTACATTAAACTTAGGGAGATAACTTCATCTCTCCACCAGTGTCCTACCTAAGATTTTTTGCTCAAATAGCTTTAAAAATGGGAAGAGACAACACAGACACACACAGAGCAGCACAAGAGCATATGAAGTGTTCTCATACAAATTGTTAAAGGCAATATCACACTAAAGTTTGCAGAAATGTTACCTACATATGATTTGGTAATGAGGAAAATTAGCCACTGGAATGAACTAACAAGGGAATATGTAGTTTCTTCACCTGAAAATCACTTCCCACACCAGATGCCTGGACAGCTTTGACAGGCAAAAATTCTTATACTCAACAGAAATACCAGGGTTAAATTCAATAATCTGCAATCTACGGGAGTTTAGACAGTGATACTTTCTGTTTTCAGTTAAGGCTCTCGGGATCTTCCTCTTCCCTGGTTTTATATCTGGCATAGATCAAATGGTACCCAGGAACCTATTTAAAAGGATCACACCTGACCTGGAACACCGGGTGCAAGGGTTACTGGGATCAGAGCAAAGAGCAGATTCACCCCTCATTTTGGGTGCTGGTCTAGGTCTGAAGGGCAGCAGGCTCTGAAGTACAGATAACAAAGCCCAATAGCAAAAGCAGGAAGGAGTAGGTACAATGTCCTTCCACTGTTCTTTCTAGCTAGAGGCAATGCAAGCAAAATCATCTCCTGCTACTTGATCTGAATTTGCATAATATCAGATTGTATCCATTAACCAGCTTGATATACTTCACCCCGCCAATACGTTTATTTAATGTATTTAATTCCTTTTGATGCGTGAACAGTGAAAAAGCATCCTGATATGAGTTCTGAGTGCCATGTCAATTATTTAAAATTACACCCAGGCTGCACTGTAATCAGCTTATCCCACCTTTCAGCAACAGCTTGTTATTAAAGATAACCATCACTTTGCTTCCTTTCAGGCCCCCTTCCTGCTCTTTAAAGAGCTGAGGAAGTCCAGGTGCTGGGTATAGCGCCTGAGGCATTTGTAGCCCTGGCAATTTTTGACCAAAGCCAGGAGGATTTTAAGGGATTTAGGATTCCCATGAAGAAGGGTCCTGAATATCCCATCCGTTTATGCAGAATTGAGGGATGACAAGCATCTGTGTCAGAGCCAGCTCTAGCTAAAACAAATTCTCATGGGAAGGAAGGTGTATTTCCAGAGGATGTGAAGGGTAGGAACTGAATCTGTGCCTCCTGTAAGTGTTCTTCACCTCAGGCAAGTCTGCTCCCATGTGTAGTTAGTGAGGGACTGGCTCAGAGGGTGGAAAGCAGCAACCAGTGGGAGAATGCTTCTTCCCCCAGTTCCTGTCCATGTTCTGGCCATGCTCTGCAGGCTTTGGGAGCCTTCCAGTGGCTTATTTGTTCCCGTGTATCAGCCAGCTGAAGCATCTTACCATCCCCTTGAAATCCTGCCCACACCACCCCTCCTACACAAACCCTTTGATTCCAGCTGCAGATGGGAACGAGAGAGGAAAAGGGCAAAATCGTGGTGGTGAGGAGGTGGAGATCAGAGACACAGATGAAACAAAAGGTCTAATTATGTGTGCCCTCTGCTCTGGAGCTGCAGCCTGGGTTTTGTGATGCACATGGTTGTACAATGGCTTCCAAGTTTATAAAAGGAGCATATGCTCTCCCAGCCAGTGCTGGGGAAGAACTCTTGCCATCCCCTAACCTGATAAGATGGTTAATGGCAGCATCTGCTACACTCACACACTTCTACTTATTAACTAAAAATACATAGGCTTCAATTTGAAGTTAAAGTGACACATTTAATAGTATCTTTCAGAGCTTGTTAAGGCTCAATGAGGACTTGATAGTCACAATAAGTTTGCATAATAAAAATTTTGGTCCTGATGTTAAAGTACTACATATTATGCAACATGCATATAGATGAGGGAAAGAGGAAACCTCTGAATAATCTGTTCCTCTGTCTTCCTAGAGCAGCAGCAGAGGCATTAGTCAGGGGCACTTCATCTCCAATTTGTGTAAAGGCAGGAGCAGCATTTATTTCTGCCACAGGGTTATATGTGCACCCAAGTACCTGCATTACTTGACAGGGAGGGCAAAAGTGTAGGGAAGATGAGAATCCGAATGTTCAGCTGTTCCTCTGGATGTGCTTTCATTACAACTCTGAAATATCTTACATGAACTGCAAAAGCAAAAAGGGGCTTCTGAGGATTGGATTGTGAAAGTGGGTTCCAGGGTTTGTGTGAATTTGTAAAGTTAGTTCTGATTTATGCAGGTTAGGAATTGCAATAATTTTTTCAGTGGGATAAACTTGAAGTTAGTAAGGTCTCCTCTTACCCCCAAATTACAATGTTTCCACACATTTACTATTCATTACCAATGCAGAATGTGATGGGTAGACAAAAATACGTAGCTTAAATTAATGATAATTTTCAATGTTAAGGGCACCAAAATAATTTTAAACTGCTTTTTTTTTTTCTTTCTTTTTTTTCACCATATTTCTATACTTAAGCGCTTGTGTCAGCTCAGGCACTTGAGAAACCTGTTTCAGTTTCTGTTTCATGTCAATTTTGGTATCTGCTCCTCATTGCTTTTGGCAATTGGTCCTCCAAACCAGATCTGAATTTTCTTCTATGGGTATCATATTTATCTGATTCTTCATATTAAAAGTTACAGCAGAATTTGTAAAGTGGGAGGCTTGCTATTTTTAATAACATGTCACTAGCTATTAAACTTTCAGAAAATCTAGGAAGTTTTCATCTTTTTATGGGTAATGTTGTGTTTTAAAACACTAAGTGATGGTTCTCCCTTGACAAAGAGCAAATAACATTTTGTATTAATGGAAAATCCTCCAAAGCTTTTGTCTTTCCCATATATTTAGTAAATCTTAAACAAAATATAATCCCTGTAGTATATTTCATGGCTTATTTTCACACTAAATACTGTTTTATTTTAACTAAATGCTTTTGTGTCATTGCATGCTGCTAAAAATAAAATCATAAAAAGCAACTGTGCTACATAGTACAGGCTCCTTTGTTCTCAGCGCTGCGAGGTTTGATGTCTGCACTAAAGATGAATTCACCATGCTTAGAAAAGAAAAAAGTTCTCACTTTAGGAGAAAAGATGCATTTCGAAAAGTCTTGTGTTGACCTCAACTTTGAAGAGCAGGGCAGCTTTTCATCTATTCTCCTGTCCAAGGCCAAATTTCTCCCCTCTGATTGAGCCTGTAGATTTCACCTAGAAGGGTTTTTTTTTTTTTCCCATGTGTGGCTCCCTGAGGGATATCTGCTGACAGCCACACAGAGCAAACCCACCAAAGGTCTGTGGTTCCCCTGCTGGTGCTGGAGGACATCAGCTGTGGCAGCGTCCTTGTGCTGATGGAGCTGATGTTACATGGTTGGAGCCTTTTGTGGCTGTGATCCCCCATTCCAGCCCAGCTCTAGGAAGGAAGATCCAACACTAAGGAATCTTCAAGGAAGATCCAACACCAAGCAATAATTTTCTCTGTTGTGTCTGAGCTGCACCATTTCCCCTGGGGAAGGCTGAGGAATGCATTGACCAGCAGCTTGATTTTTCACAGTGTAAAACAGAGCCAAACCCTACCTGGGACCTATTGAAGCAGGTATTTTTATAGTACCCACGTGCTTGCACACACACTCGTGTTGAGGCAGCCTCACCTGACTGTAAAAATGACCTTTAAGCAGTGAACAGAGCTCTGCTCCACCCTCAGCAAGATGATGCCTTGGAGGAGTCATGGTATGGACGTGGGGGAGCTGGCAAAGCTTCACTGTCATCCAGATTGCTGCCTGCAAATTTATGCTCTTGGGTTTGCTGGATGGAAAAAAAGTATGTCAGAGTTCCCCCAGCAGTGGCTGGCCAGCAGTGCAGGGCAGGCTCAGACACACCTGCCCTGCAAAGATTAACAAGATGCTGACTTGCACTGAGGTGATGGGGCTGAATCAGTTCCCTGACTTACCGGCACCCCTGGACTTTTTATCCTCTCATACAATAAGATTTTATCTCAGGGTACTCCCGGGCGGGGTGTTTTTTGTATTGTTGAAGGTTTTGAATTTCTGAGTGAATGAGTAGGGATGGCAGGATAAACCTGAGATCAGGACACCTGATCCTAAGGTATCAGGAGTTGCAGAAAGGAGGGTCTGAGGGAGCTCCGTGGGGACAGACGTGTGCCTGAGGGGCTCTGTGGGCATTGGTAGGGTACTTTAGGAGTGTAAAGTCAAAGAGATGAGTTTTGCATTCAGTCCTAAGTGACATAAGGCTAGATAGCATAATTTTTAATAGACAGCTCACAGGAATGAATGAACAAGGTCTTCACCAATGAGTGATCTACAGCAGGGCTTCCCCACCTCCACCAGCAAATCAGCTGAATTCACAGCCTCCAAGAGTGCTTTCCTTGGGTGGAAACAGAAAGAAGGTTGCTCTGAGAAAACAGTCTACTTTTCAAGTACAGATAGAATAGGTTTGAGCAGCAAAAATTGCAGTTTCATTCCGATTGCTGGGGGCATAGCCAGACTGAGGCCTGGGGCTCCTTTGAGGCAGCTGAGAAGTTCATCTCACAGAGCAGCTGCTCCCTGGTAGCTTGGCATGGGGGATCACAGAGAGCCTGCCCAAAGCCACAGGAATATGTCAGATAAACACAGTTTGGGGCGAAGTGAAGGAAAAGGCAAACCAACCACTACAGATCATCATGCAACAAACTCAGTAGGATACAGCTGGAAGGAGACGCTCTAAGCAAATAAGAATAGGGTGATAGGAGAGCTGTCTCTGCTGAGGAGATAGGGAACATTTAATTGATGAAGCCACTGAGGTGAGGGAAGAATGAGAGGAAAGCTGGTGCTTGGATTTCTTCATTCCAGGTCAATAATCTGAGACTAAATATCCCCTTGCACCTTGTACACCAGGAGCTCTCCAGCATGTCAAAATGGAAATTTAAGGATATTAAACTCAGCTCCTAGTGCAATTACTATGCAGATGGTGGAAAATAAGTGTTGGCAGATTTAGTGTGGGTGCTTGGTGAAGCTTGTGTCTATTGAAGAGGCAATGGGCAAACACTAAAGGGGAAATTTCAATTTCTTCACAGCTCTGGAAGACCTGAGATAATCAAAATATCCATAGGGACTGTTTAGATTCTTTTTTTAGGGGAAAAAACTGTAAGCTGCTAGTTCCTGTGTGTTTTGCTGTCATGTACATGTTATGTGCAAAGGGCAGGTTGTGGGCTGGGGAGTTACTTGTTGATTCAGAATGTGATATGAAAAGCAGAGGCTGTGCCAGCCCTGGGTCAGCCCAGCACACAGCTCTGACCCACAGCATTAATGCCCCAGAGCTCTGAAGCCCCATCATGGCTGATGCCACCTCAGTCCCCTCATCTGGTGGGTGTCTCATGTCCTGTGGTGACACTCCAGAGTCCCACACTCCTCCTGACCAGCCCTTTTGTTCTGCCATGCCAGAGTTGTTGCTGACAGTCAGACTAAGCTGATCCTCTTGTGGATCTCTCATCAGGCAAAATCGGCTTTTAGAACCCAGGTTTGAGTCCAGATATCCAGGATATCGTGCAAACTCCTGCCTTTCTCCCACTACTGCACCATTGTCTCAGCTGAGTTTTCCTGTGGGTTCTCTTTTCCATTTCTCACTTCTCTGGAGAAAAGGTTGCAAAGCTCCTCCTTGGGTGGAGATTCACCAAGGGCTGATTTTCTTTGTGTTTCTGCTTACTTCCAGTCCAAAGCAGGCACTCTTGGTAGGCAGCCTGACAGCCTGAGCTGCTCCCTGCTTGAGCCCTGTAACAAATGAATAAATACTGTCTAAGGTACAACATTTTCTGGTGCTGATTAACCTGAGCTGAAAAGATGGATGCTGGCTCCTGCAAGCTGTGCTATCAGGGAGAGCAGTGCTGGATGAATTTTGTGACGTGGTTTAGAAGCAGACCTTGGTAACTAAGTGAGTAACAGCACCATCTACCATTTAAGCACTTTATATCCCTGTGCAGTGAAGTCACTCCAGAAGCACACGGGAGGTGCTCAATGGCCATGCTGTGTAGAAAATCCATTAAAGCCCAATCAAGCTCAAGTTTGAAATCCAAGCTTGGTGGCAGCATAAAAAAAAAATGAACACTTGAAGTGGAGAAATAAATCTCTGCCTAATCTCTCAGAGAAAACCACAGTGGCAACTCAATGCAGGCACGATACAGTGCAGCAGGCTTCCTCTGAAGCACAGAGGGGCTCAGAGCTCTGCAGGAGGGACCCACACCCAGGCTGTTTAAAATGCACTTGGGTGCTGTGTACAATATGCCCAAGCATTCTGCAGTCCTGAGGGAAACTGAGAGGGAGACAAGTCCTGAGAAAGGACTCTGCTTTCACTGATCAGGGGTGGAACTGCTTAAAGGACACCAGTTTGGATGGACTCAAGCATTCCAAAAGGAAAGAGAAACTGGTGCCAACCCAGGGTGGAAAAGAAGTCATGAGTGACAGCATTGGAAAGCCATGGCCAGCAGCTGCACTGCCCACAGGATGGGCAGGGGTGGGACAATGTCACCCCACACACACATTGTTATATCACTGCTGTCTCAAGAAAGGTCACCTCAGGAGTAAGAAAGAGTTGTGGCACCCATCTATCACTCAGTGATGACTTTATAGACCAGTCAGTATCTCTTAGAAACTCAGTTGTTCCCCTCCATTGATTTTTTTTTTGCCTTGGAGACAATATTCAGATTTTTCCATGGTTGTGCTGGAGATAATGAGAGCAGCCTGGTCAAGCTGCTAGAGTGAATCAGGGGGATAATGTTGCACTGATATGCTAGGCCACAGTCTGTTCTTTTCCTGAAACTTTAAATTGGTTGAGATCCAATTTTGTCTCTCATTTTTACACTCAGTAGGGGAATTTTCTGGCAGTGCTTCAGTCTGGAGATTTTGCTTCCTGTGTATCATACTCCTTCCAATCATAAAGTTGGAGGGGGGTCAAGCTGAGCAATATTCCCTTGGTGTGTGAAGAGATGCACAAACTGTTTCTCATCAGACAAGAGCCAGAGTTTGGAACCTCAGTTCTGAACACCTCAGAGTTCTGAAAATTAACCTTTCCCCAGGGTTCTGGTCCAAACCTAGACCGGACCAGCTCAGCTTTGAAGCTTTAGATAGAGGAATGCAGTGCTTAATTTAGCTCTGGTACTGGAAAACCAACTCCATCATTTTGCCCTGGATATGTTGTGCAGGCCATGGATTAACCTCAAACTCACAGCAGGAGTGATAGCAGCAGATCTTTTCCTTGACTAGAACAGGGTGAAGATATGGCTTGTTTTCAAAATGCAGCTTACTTTTGAACTGTTACTATTGGGTAGGAAAAGGTAAGCAAACAGGAGATACCCATTTCTTCAATATTTTCCATCATGTAGCTGAAGAATGTACTGTTACACCAAGTCCACAAACCACCTTTTAAATTGATTTGACTGATCAAAACCATTAAAGTTCTGTGCTGCCTATAAACATCTGTAAGATTGCCATTATTTCCAACAAATAAGTAAAGCAGAAGCAACAGGGGTCCTCCTTGCTGGCAAGTCCTGACAGAAGAAGAAAAAAAAAAAAAAAGAAAAGAAAAAAAAAGTTTTTTAACTACTTTGTAGAAATGTTTAAATTCTGTTAGGTAAAAAGATTTGGAAGCTGAGTGAAAAAATCAGAGAATGATGGTCCCCAAGGATTAAAAATGATGGATTTGACCTGAGTCTAGAAAAACGTGTTAGATTAACATTTAGTTGGCTGTTGGATCTTAAAAAAATGAAAAATATCTTTTTACTTCTAACATTTGTCTTCTCTTTAAAGTTTTGAAATAACCCAAAGGAATGCAAGAATGAAGGCCTATATATACCAAGATAGAAGAAATATTTTATTTAATAAGTAGATTTATTTTTTGCTTGTAGTTGGGCTTCTCTATTCAAAAAAGCAAAGAGAGAGCTCAGGGTTGGCATAGTTCTCCTACATACAGTGCTGAAATAAAATGTCTTAATTTTGTATCTGGAGCTGCCTGTCATGAATGTGTTTGCTATCTGGTATGTTTATGGGCTTTATGACTCAGCTCTGTGAGATTTCCTTCAGAAGGGAACACAAAGGACTGGAGTCTGGGCATGGCTTTGACCTGCAGAAAATGCTCGTGGTGTCACCCTGTCACTTCTTGAAGGACACAGACTGGCATTCCTGTCCAGGCAGAAATTGCCCCTATTTGCCTTCATTATTTATCCTGGGAAATCCTTCTGTGTGCTTGGATTTCTCTTCTTTTGGCTAGATGGGGAAAGCTGTATGTAGAACTACCCCTAATTTGTAGGCTATATAGCATCAGCAAGCAAACCAGGGGAATAGAGGTGCAAGAATGGTTTGGAGCAGGTTGTGCTGAGGCACTTCTGCTGTCCTATATGAAGTTTGGGAGTTTTATTTCTGCCTAATCTGGTCCCACGGACCAAATGTCCCCATTGTACATGGGATCCAGAGCTGTCTGGAGGACCAGACATCAACTTGGTCATTATGTCTTGTGTCTGCCTCAGGGTCTGGAGGAGCACATTTGCTGCACATTTTGGTTGGAGCTTCTGGTTTAATTTTCTTTGAAAGGGATCTAGTTCATGGGCATCAAAACAGCTCTGTAAATGGAGCCAATGCATGGTAAATTGATGACTGGGAGATTTACTTCAAAATCCCACTCCTGTTCTAAAGCAAAATGCTAATGTAGAGGCAGCCTTATGTGATGCATGGAAACAATTCATTTGGTCCTTCCAAATGTAACTTGATTTGTTTTTCTGTGTCTGAAAATATTTCCCACGGATGAGATTTCTTGCTCCTAAAGAGCTCTGTCAACCCATGAGGCTGAGAGCAGGAGCTGATGGGGGAGTTATTTCAGCATCCTGAGGAGGGAGAGCAGAACAGACACAGTGAGTGAGGGTTAGCAGCACTTTGTAATGGATGCCTCATCCTTCTCTGAGGCTGTTCCTCCTGTGCTGTTGCATTAGTGGCCATTCCTTCACCTTCTCTGTGGGTAAGATTGGCCAGCAAGCTGGGTCTGAAAAAGGCAGCTTGATTTTCTCCCTGTCTCCTTCAGCTGGATGTTGTGCTCCTTCCAGTGAGTGTCTATTTTCATAAGACTGAGTCTGTTTGAATCCTTACAAACTCTTTGACTTGTTGACCTGCTGCAATAGCTAATTCCACAGGGTGTCTGCAGTGTGCTAAAAAAATTAACAGCTTTCTTCTCGTGACTTCCAAATTATGTGCCTTTTTAGTTTAACAAAAAATTCTCCATCACTCTAGGAGGAGGGGAAAAGAGGAGCATTAGGTCAGGATTCACCACAGAGTTAATTTTCTTTCTTAACTGCCAAGCTCTCAGCTTACAATCTTTTAAATTCTTTAAAATTAAAGACAAAGCACCTAGTTACTGCAATGATAGCAGGTTCATGTTTTTATATGTGTCCTTTCTAGGTTAAAATCACTCCCAGCCTTTGTGATCTCTTCATAAATAGAAGCTTCTGCTCCCAAAGGAACTGCCACAAAAATCTGGCTGCAATCTGTGCACATGCTGCAGGGCCTGTGTTCTGGAGATGCACTCAGTGCACACCCAGAAAGTCGCTCCCATTTCTCTGTTGCTCTTCTTGTCCCCTGCCCCTGGACTCACACCAGAATTCATTTGGTTACCTCTGGTGACTCCTATGCCTGTCCTAGGGAGAGATGGGAGATGACTCTTGGCTGCTGAAATCTGTGTTTGAGTGAAGGGAGGGCAATGCAGAGCTCGAAGCTGTCACTGAGGGGGTGGGCACAGGATGGTCACCAGCCCCGGGAGGGTCCCCATGTGTGGTACTGCCAAAGGCTTCTCTGGCCATCCCTGACTGTCTGTGGAGGGGCTCAGTTGTCCCTATCTGGGCCTAAATACCTGAAATAATCCAGTAAATACAGTCCCTGTGCCCATGACCCGAAGGACTGTGTGCAATTAATGAGCTTTGCTGTGAACAGGAAGGAAATTGCTTCTCTGATGTATTTTGTTCAGCAGTTCCTTGTAATGGAGATTCCCTCTCTGCACTGCCTTAGGTGACTACTTTTGGTGCTGTAAGGTGCAATAAAAATTGAAGGTTCACAGTATAGATTATCCGTGAAAAGAAATTTAAGTATTCACAGGAATATTCACTGTGGCATTCAGAGCTGGTTTGTTAGCATCAATTTTGAGTCCAAGATCTCTGAGAGGGACAGAGAGAAAAAACAGGAGAGAGAATTGCAGCCTTTTAAAAACAGTGAATAGTGTTCTGGTCTGGATTGTAAACTGGTTTGTGGGAGATGTATCATGGCTAGTGCACCATGCTGCCTGAAGCAGAGGCATCCTAGCACCCCATATGCCTGTGCATGTATCCAGCACAGCACTGGGGTTCCCAGCACCATATGCCTGCCTTGGCCAGGAATAGTCCTCTTTAAAAAGCAGACATTAATTTGGGAATCACACTGACACAGATATGCTGCCTCTCATTTCAGAAGCAGTATACAGCACAGGCAAGCCCTGAGATTCCAGTCACTGAATCAGATGTGGATTACAGTTCTTGTGCCATCAAAACTCTTCAAAAAGGATTGTTTGTGGTTTTTTTTTCCTCCAGCATGGAATGAGAATGTCTTTGTAGTTCTAGAAATTTTTCTGCAGGATTAGAAAGACTCTTCCTGTGCCTGTTGTTTGTGGTCTTGCATCTCACAGTGTGATTACAACATTGCGCTGGTGCTGAGTTGGAATCTGTGTTTTGGAGCAGCAAAACATAAGTGTCAGGGTGGCTTTGTTCTGGGCAGGCTCCAAGTCTTGGGCCCTGCTTTCAGCACTGAAACTGAGTAATGTGTGAAAAGCAGGAGGATGATGGGATCTTGTTGGCACTTCTGGGAGGTGTGGTGTGTGAAAAGCTGTGTTTACATAAGGCCTTGCTGTAGTCCTAAACTCCTGTGGGGAGACAGTGTTGTTTAATGTGCTTTGTGAAGCCTCTGTTCCTAGAAAGGGGCATCTGAGTCTGGTTTGTGTCACAAAGCAGTTTATAAACATAGAATCGTAGAATTTGGGTTGGAAGGGACTTTCAAGATCATCTAGTCCAGCCCTTCTGCTGTGGTTCAAGGCCAGGTTGGATGGAACTTTGAGGAATCTCATCTCATTGAAGGTGTCCTGGCCCATGGCAGGGGATTGGAAGTCAGTCATCTTTGAGATCCCTTCCAACCCAAACCATTCTCTGATTCTATGATTCTTAGTTCAGGGACACCTTCCACTATCCCAGGTTGCTCAAAGCCCCATCCAAGCCTGGTGTTGAGCACTTCCAGGCATGGGGAATCCACAGTGCCAGTGCCTCACCACCCTCACAGGGAAGAATTTCTTCCTAATATCTAACCTACACCTGTGCTCAGAAACTACATTTATGTGGTTCCTGTCAGCAGCTCTGTGGGAAGCAGTCCCCAGGGTTGTTTTGCCAGAGGTCTGCTGAAAGATTTGGAGCCAGGTCTTGTACCTGTATTTCAGGTATAGTCTGAGACTGCCATATGTATTTATACAGAAAGAAAATGTTCGGACTTAAGCAAGCAAGGTGGAAATTTGCTGTTCCTTAAACCACAAAGTCCCCATCATTCAATCTTTCCTTGTCATGGCAAGGTTTGCCACAAGGTTTTCATGAGCTGAGAGAATTGGGACCAATTCAGTCACTTCTTCACACCAGAAGGGCTGTGTCATTATTAATCCCAACACCACATATCTCTCTCAGACACCTGCATAGCATGAAATAAATCTTTCTTTTTTATGTAGACTTTCCTACTTTTATAAGTTTCTTTGTTGGATCAAAAACCCTGGGACAAAGCTGTGGTTGTTTGAGGTCTGTGTGACACTCCAGGTTTCAGTGGGTCTGTTCCAGTGGGGCTTCCTTGTTTTCCAGATATTTCTTCTGGTTCTCCTATACTCATCCAATAATTATGCAGGTTTTTTTACTCCAAGGAGTTTGAAAAATATGTAAATTACAATGTTCTTATAACCTGTATTCTGTTAAGAAAGAAATAATACATTTATATCCTTTTACAAGCTGGGTGTTTGAGAATGCTTTTAAAATGACACAAACCCCCAAAGTGTTTCTTTAAATGAGTTTTAAACTGTGAGCAACAGGAAATTGTTGGAAAATTAATATCTCCAAAATCAGTCACTTAGAAGCATCACCTGTAGTTAAATAAAAGGTTATTATATGTCAAGTTAAAAAGATTTTGGAATAAAAGCTTTATATATAGTAGAAGAAAAATTGGTTTTGAATTCTTTTTTTCTGCAGTTCTGGTTATCTGTATGTTGCATGCTATTTATTTATTCTTTGTGTGCTGTCTCTTCTCCCCACTTAAGAAGAAGATTTGGGATTCGGCATCAAGTTCAGAAATTACATACTTAATAACTAATGCATTACAGAATTCCCCTTTAAGCTTGTGTAAATGTTTCTTTCTCTCCTTCTCCATCCCCTTGTGGAGCCAATCTGGTGTTAATCTCACCTTCACTCGTGGCAGAACTTGCCAGAAATGCATCTGTATGTCATAAACTCACATTGCATGTGCCTTCAACTACCACTAAAACTAGTTTTGGGGTGTGTGCACCAATGCATTGCACCAAAATGACAGTCTGTGTCATATTATGTAAAGCTGACAAACTGAGATACAATGGCCTCTCCTGTTTGGTAGCTAGATGATGTAATTGTCCTGTCTGCCCTAATAATTGATCAGACAATGGAATGCACATTTTAGCTGCTTAAAAATGTTGGCCATCAACTGTGTTTGTTGTACTTGATTTTCACAACTTATTACTTTGGATGTTTGAGGTAGATGAGATCACATGGCACAAGCTGGTTCCTGCACTGGATGGACCCAACTCCTTATGTCAGATCTCTGGACTGAATAATGGCAAAGGATGACATGATGACTTGTCTAATAATCTCCTTGAGGGGAGTATTTGATAATATTACTCTCTGCTACATTCCCGTTGTAATTGCTTGCTGGAATATTCATGCACTGCTGCAGTCAAAACAAATCCATTGTCAGGGTCAGACCTGGTATTTATAGATTATTTTGTCAGAAGGAGCACAAGGTGACACAGGGATTCAGCTGTGTATGTGCTGTGGTACATCATATGATAACCAACACATGTTTCATGTGTTTCATGTGGCATGACAAGCACGAGAACTCAATTGGGGTTGATGAATGGATGGCCCAGAATCTGTGGAATTTTTGGAGGCCCACCCGAGGCTGGAGAGATGTGCTGCTCAACATTTGGAAACATTTGACCCTGCTGGTGTTTCGTGTTTCTGCCTGCCACGTTTGTGTGGGGAAGAATCTCGGGAATGACGAAGGTAATGGAGAGATGGCGATCGCATCTCTTGGAGGGTTTAGCTCTGGGCACAGGCCAGCTGGATGGAGGTCAGCAAGACCAGGCCTCATCTATACTTGAAATGTGCATTGGTTTTAAATGTCCCCCCAGCTGATTTAACTCTTTAGCTTGGCAGGCACCAAGCTGAACTATGTGGTGCTGGCAAATATCCAGTGCCTGTGCACTGACGTGAGATCAATTCAAAGCTACTGAAGATGGTAGAAAATATTCTGTGAACTTCAAGAGATAATGCATCAAGTTTTCAAGGGAGCACTCAGTGATTTTTGTCTTTATTGGGCAGCCCCAGTGAAGAAATTTTACAGTTTTAAGAGTGGGACATTGAGATGAGGTTATGGTGTGTGTGGGAGGAAGATCAGTCATCTTCTGCCATTGTCACACAGGATCTGTGGAGAAGAGACAGACCCAGAGATGTGCCCAGTTCACATTCATGGCTCCTCCTCTGACTGTAAGCTACAGAGCTACAATGCACATTTACAGACAGAAAATGTTGTCTTCCCATTTTTTGTACAACACCTCAGATTTATGAAGCAGTCAGGCAGCATGAGCATTTCCTGCTCCTGGGTGAGACACTGGGAATCTCCCACAGCAGGGTTATTCCCTTCTAGTCAAGGACGATGGAGCAATCTCATCCATAGCTCTGTATCTCTTGTGCAGCACCTGATTTTAAGTAGCTGCCAAGATTCCTCCTTTCTGCAAAGCTGAGAAGATATAATGCATGAAAGAAGAGGAGGGTTTAAATAAAATATATGTGTATATGCCTGTATTTATATACATACAGTGAAAGAGAGGAAGGAAGGGAGGGGGCAGAGCAAAGGAACACGTGAATACCCGGAGCACTTCAAGATGAAAGGTGTTATAGAAATATATTATCACCATTACTTTTATCAATAGTACAATATTGCCAGCTCACTTACTTCATTATAGTCCCATTGCAACATTGATGTTGTTACCTTGCCTACTTTAAAATAGATTGGAGTTTAGTTTTATCTTTGGCTAGGTAAGAAACCACTCTGAGAACTCTAGCTAATGTGCTGCAGAGTGACAGAACAACTATGTTTTATGAAGCCAAATAAAAGTTTGCTTCATCAACCACTGCAGGGTATAAACAACCGTCAGCCATCTTGGAGAGTAGACATCCTTTTATTTAATTGCAAATTAAAAAACATAAACCACCTTAAACACAGAGCTACTGTCACATCAAATCAATACAATAATTGTGCTCAAGCAGTTGGAAGGCACACGAGGCTCAGCTTCTTGCATGCTAAAAATATATCAATCACTAGAGCAATAAGCAAGTTTTATAATATATGAGCAGATGATGGTATATTAACAAGTTTTGTATTGTGTGACTGCTTTTCCCCATTTCCATTGAGTACAAAAGGGAAACTTTGTGATATGAAAGTTGTTAGCAATTCCTTTTGTGCTGGTGAATTCCTGTTAATAAGAATATCTTCGGTATGAGGCAAGAGAATCTCAGGTCACAGGCAACTCCCAGAGCCAGACTTTGCTGCCTGAGTGTCAGCTGTTCCTCTTTATTGGTTTTGGGCTGATGGACGTGAGGATTTAAAATTTTTTTCATTAAATGTAGTAATGAAGAAAGGTCTTAGAGACTGAGATCATGGACCTGCCTGAATGGCTGTCTGCTAGCTTGAAAAGAAAAAAGGTCTTTGAGCAAATTCACAGATTTTGTACTAATTTCATGAGTAACCCAAGGTTTGGTGGTGCTGCACGGACTTCACCAAGATTTGGTCTTGTCTTTACTTGCACACTGAACATGTCTCATTGCATGGAGGGAGAGATGCTCCCCAGGCAGGAGGGACAGCTCCAGGGCTCGCTTTGTTGGAGTGCTGAGGAAGCCCTTACAGGGATACAGAAGAAGGGAAGCAAAGACGCTGGATGCTCCAGGCTTCACAGCTCACTGGTGCCTCTTAAAAAGGGAGAAAATTTCTGCTTTTCCCGTGACCATTCCCAGACATCTCTCAGCTCTCTCTTCTTTGGAAACTGTAAATAAACTCCTTACTAACGAGGCTGGGAAAAGGCTAAAAAGCTCCTGTTAATGCTGAGAGCCACCGGCTTTCACAGCGGTGCCACTCTCTTATCACTACTCCAAAGACTGTCTTTGATCCATAGCTTTTTTTTTCACGCTGTGTGTAAACAAAGCTTTGCAAGTGCTTAGCATTTGCAGGTCTCGTCTGTAGGTAGCTCCTGCCTCTGTCTTGCCCTCTGTTCTTAGCCCCTTGCCTCCCACTTGCTAATCTCCTTCAGCCCCGGAGTGGCCCCAACAAGTGCATTGGGCTAACTCCAGGCTTAGGGGTGCATGTTGCTGCTACATGGAGTGACCTGGAGGTTGCAGAGCTGTGGGCATTTTTGACTTGCTCTTTGCCCACATTTTTCACCACAGCTTTTGCTCTGAGCTCCAGCTTACAGCCACCAGGCTGGAGAAAGCCAAGGGATCTCTCTCAGAAGAGCAGCTCCACCTCCCGCCCTGCCAGCCTCTGCAGCTTGGGAATTTGAAACTCATATAAAGGGTAATAAAAGGGAGATTATTGAGGTAGAGCTGGAGAAAAGCCCAAAGGAAGTTATTGTACCAGATGGAAGTCGATTCTTTCTAGTGTTAACTACTGCTGCCTTTCTCTTTGCATTGGTACTTTATTACCCTGATCTGAGAAAGACAAAACCTCACCCTGATTTTAGTGAGTCCTTGCTGCTGTGCATTTCCTGTCCACAAAGCTTTCAAGTACTTTACAAAGATGGCTGCAAGCAGCTCCTGCTTGCAGGAGTAAAAACTGAGGCGTAAGAAGCTTATTTAAGTTCCCCTGGAAGCCAAGGCAAAACCAGGTGGAGAACCCAGGTTTTCAGCAGCTCCCGTGTGTGCTGCTGCCTGTGCCACTGTCACCTCACTGGTCATGTGAGCCTTTCACTTTCTGTTTGAAGGTTGCACCAGGGCTTCCAACTGCGAGAATTGCCATGGCACTGCTCTAAAAAAAAAAAAAAAGCAAAAAATACCAACCTAAAGACAGAGATTTAAGGGGAGAGGATAAAAGTATTAGTGAGGAACGAAGATGCCTGAAGAACAAGCCCCAGAAGCATTTGGCAGCCAGCCCCGTGTTCTCATCTTTAGCCCATTACCCTACTCACGTTTCTGGGGCTGTAGAGTGATAGAGCCAGTTTATCCAGATGATACTGGAGAGGTGATAAAAAGGAGTCACCAATTAGCTCCGGCTACAAGGGCTGTGCCATCGGAAGCATTCAGCCCTGCAGGGAGTTATTTGCCTGAGAAAATACAGGGAGAGGTCAAGCGCTGGCACTTCTGCCACGCTCAGCAATGTCTGTGGCAGACCCCTCTCTCCAAGGCACTAAACTGAACTCTCATCTCTCCTGTAGCTCCTGAAGATGGGCTGAGAGGACTTGTCCTCGCAGCAGTGGCCAGTGTTCTTTGGAAAGGACCAAGATCTTCTTTCCACAGGGATTGAATTGCAGGTGGTTACGCCTGGGCTGGAACCTGAGCTGGAGTCACCCTAATCTGTAAAATTAGGCCACTCTGCTCTGGGCTGGGAAGGGTGCCCAGGGAGGGAGAAGGTGACAGGGGACACATTTTGATCCAGGAGGGCTGGGCAGACCCCAGCTATGTGCGCTGAGTGATTCAAACCACTTTCAAGTCAACATCTTAATCTCCTGAGAATCAAAAGGCCATGAAACACCAAGAGGAGCAAATTTCAGCTGGGTTGGCTTCGATTAACATCTTCTTTATGAGTTGTGCTCCATGGCAGATGCCATTCATTAGCGTTATTTACGCATTAGGAGACCTATAATTGGAGACTAGCAAGTGTCCTCATCAGAGTTGACCTTATGTATGGAGAAGCTGACATCTGAATGTCAGATTTGCATCCGTGACTTTTCTCCTCCCAATAACCACTCTAATATGCAAATACTGAGTTGCAAAAGAATGGAAATAAATAAATCCACTATTTCAGTTATCTCTGGGAAGATTTGTGTTTGCTGGGGCTTTGGAGGCTGTGCTGAGATTAGACTCTGTCACTTAATCAGCAAGTAAGTGAGAGAAAAAGACATTTCAGATGCAGGGGTATGTGGAATGTGAATTGTAAATAGCCTGTAGTGCAATCTGTGAGAAGAAGCAGGTATAAAGTACATTACAGGGCCATTTGCAGTTCTTTGTTCAGGTATAACTGGCGCTTACAGTAATTTTGTTAAATATTCTGTTTATGTCCTTTTCCATCCTGAATAAGAAGTTATCCCAGTCCCCAGAGTGAAGGAGACTCACAAAATACCTGCATTCATGTGCTGGAAGCAAGGCATTAATGGAGCCATGGAAGTAAAGGGGATGAGGTATCGGCAGGGAGAGGATCAAGGGAACAAACCGTTCCCTGTTGCAATGCTGATTCTCTCAGGAGATGAAACACCATGAGGAGAGAAGAAAAACTCTGGGGCTTGCCACATTCTGTGTAGGAGACTTGGAGGGAAAGGCTGCTGGCTGTGAGTTTGCTCACACAAGTTTGTTTTCACACTGGAAGAGGTCAGTGAGCCATGGTGAGTCAGAGACACGAATCCTACACCTCAGACAGGTTTGGGGGTGCCCTGCTGTGGCACACGTTTGGGCAGAGGCTCCTTTGCCATCACAGAAACAGAGCCCATGGTCCAGTTGCTCTCCCATGGCTCAAGCTCTTGCTCTTTGCCACAACTCTACCCTGTGGTGACCAGGGATCACGGAGAAAACCAGCGGTGACAGATAAGCACTTCTGGAGTGTAATTTGTATCCTAGGCAGACTGAAGTGCCCTTTCTCTTTTCCATGATTATCTGGACAGGTGATAAGACTTCGGTGGTATGAATTGCTCCCTCAGGGTTTGCAGTTACATCTCCAGGGACACATGATAATAAAACAAACAGCCCAGGATTTTCCAGGCACTCCGAGTAACTTTATGAGAAGAATACAAACCAATTCATCCCAGAAGGATAAACCCTGCCTGCATTCACCTGCTCTCTTTCCCTGGTCACCGTCTGTTTGGTCAGAGTCCTTCTGAGTCCTGAGAGTCTGCTTTGCAGGTGTAGTTTCTTTATGTCACCACCTTTTCTTTTTGCCCCCTCCATCCACCTACAATTCAGCTTCTTGTTTTATTCCAGCTGGTGTCACAGCCAGGTGCCATCCCCAGTGCTGTGACAACACAAACTCATTGCTCATCTCTGCTGCTTGGTGAGTTTTATGAAGACTCCACTTTTTACAGCCTTTGTGGTAGTGCTCCTTCAGGGGTAATTTCCTTGCAGGAAAAGTGGGGAAGAGGATTAATTCTAGTGTTTTAGAGGGCTAAATGTGCCTACTCCTTCCTGAATCATAATGACAGTCCTTTTTGGTGATGAGTACACACTGCCTTTGCTGAGTACAAAGTGCATATTCCAGCCAATGGGCAAAATTTGTACAAAGAAATCCCACAATTTTGTTACATTACAAATCTCACAACTAATATTTTAAGGAAAAGCATTGAAGTGGTCGGAATGCATTTTTTCCCAACACTTGCTGTGATTTTTTTCCCCTTTTTTATTCACAGCAATGTTTTTTATTTCAAAACTGTAGTAAATTTGCATGAGGAATGTTAATTCTAGGAAATAACAGAATGCAAACATCTAAACATTGTTACATTTCACAACTTGCTGGTCTGATGCTGACTCTTTCCCTCTGTAATACTGTTTTCGTGAAATTGTCACAAGTGTGACTTAAGAGGGGAAAAAAGCTTTGGCACCTTTAATTGTGTGAAAAGTAGGAAAAGACATTGGCTGGGGGTCTGCAGGGCCAGATTCATGATGAAGTGCCAGGCACAAATTTATTACTGTTGCTATAAGAAAAATTGTGTGCTGTCTATTCCAGGGTTGTAATTCCCCCCCATCAAGTTGTGTCAATGACAAAGCATCTACACTGTGAGGAGAAGGAGAAAGGTGCTCATGTAGGCTGAGTTTCACTTGAGAGGGATGGGGGAGAGCACGAGATGAGCTGGAAGAAGAAAGCTGCTGGTTTGACCATGTTATTCCCAGTGAGTTTATCTGCTGGGCTTGCAGGCAGCCGAGTGGAGATGCTTTCAAGGCCTTGCTGGCAGACCCATCCCTGGAACTGAAACCTGTCAGCATGTGATAATTTGTGTAATTCTATATTTAGAGCAGCAAGTCACAGCCACAGTTGTTCACGGCTGGTCTTTAAACTGTCAAGGAGAAAGCAAGGCTTCCTTAGATGGGCCTGAAAGTCCCTGAACAATCTCTGCAGGATGGATTTTGTCGCTTCATTTCGCCTTGGCCAATCCCAATGTTTGTTCTGGCGGTCAAGCTCAAGGTGAGGCGAGGGTCTGTTGTAATTATCAACTCCAGCTCTTGGCTCCAGGCCTCTCTGTGGCACATCTTTTGCTGATCAATACAGAATTGCAGATCCTCAGCTGGGATGGGTGGTGTTGGGTGGCCACAGGCTGTTTTACTGGGAGCCGCCCCACTTGTGGACATGTCTCTGGATTCAGACCCCATGGCTGACTCATTTCTGTACATCCCAAACCTAAACAACAGTGATGGTCTGTATTGTAACTAATTGAACAGTTTTCTTCCAAATTACTTTCTTGACAAAATCTGGCTAGGATCCTGATGCTTTGCTTGAAAATATTTTATTTTTTAACTTGATTTTGTCACCAGACTCAGATAGGACTGAAAATACTGGAAAAACTGTACCAGAATCATAGAACTAAATGAACACATCCCACATCCCCATTGATCTTGGGTCAAAATGTAACATTTCAACACAATTGAAACATTTAGTTCAGATGTCAGCTCTTTAAAACAATATTTTTTTTAACAAAAGAAAAAAAGAAACATCCATTTTCTTTTCAAAAGCTTGTTTTGTGCAACATCATGACAGCTTTCAATTCCATGACTGTTACAAGTGGGACATGCTGATATTATCTGTTTCATTTTTTGCAGAATAAAATCTGATGGCAATCAGGAAACTGTCATGTTGGAAACTTTTTGCAAACCTTTCCCTGTCCCCCAGCAATCTGGCAAATATATTCTCCCCATTTCACCCCTCTCAACAGCGCTTTGCTTTTTTTTTTTAACTTTTTTTTTTGGCCTGTCAGTCAAAATGAGTGTAAGCTTGGCAGGCTGGCTAATCCTTGGCTTTTTTTCTGGGATCAGCTGTGTGGCAAACCTCTGTGCTATGTATACCTGGCCTCCAAATAGAGGCCTGAGACAACCAAGGCATTTTCCATGAGTCATGGAGCAGCCACCAGATAGCAGTGCTATTCCATCTGTGTGGACAGGGGCTAGGCAGTGACCCAGCTTTATCTGTCACCTCTGTCCCATTGGCAATGCTAATCCATCCATTTCTGTGGTTTCTGAAATCTTTTCAAGTCTCAGAAACACATGAAAGTGGGAAGAAAATGGAAATATTACCTCTCTTACTTCTGCCAAAAATGTGAATTTAAAACTATTCACAGAAGAGAAAAATGAATTCATGACAGCACTTGGTAGCTGCTGAAAATGTTGAGTCACAACAAGGGATCTGTCTGTTTTCTGTTTGTTTCAGTGGCAGGTGAAGGAGTGTTGTTTTAATTATTTTTTTAAAGAGAGTGAGACAAGTGTTGATTTAGCAGTTTACTCATCAAAGTAATTCCACTTATAGAGCTGCAGGATTCCAGAAAAAAACATGTTCACAAGCTGAAATTAATGTCCTGCATGCAGCAATCTAAGAGCTTTGCAGATTTTACCCATAACATAAAACAAAAAGTTATTTTGCAAGCAGGCTTCTAGAGAAACTGGATTGCAAAGTATTTTTTAGAATGAAATGAGCCAAAACAGTCATAAAGACATTGTCTTGTGAATAAATTTCAGTCAGAAAACTCATAACAGTGTATGAGCCAAATTAAGAGGTAGATGCAAGGAGAAGAGAGAAAATTAATTTTAAAATGAATGTTGAAAAGAACTGGAGATGATGAGGCAGGAACTTCCCTGACAAACATCACATCTTCTCTCTGAAGGAAAGAGTCTAGCAGGGTGCGGGGAGAAGAAACCACCTCTGACAAAGTTGGCACAGGAAGTTCCTGCACCCTGAAAGTTCTATTTTTATGCAAGGTGCAGCAAAGTGCATTTTGTGCTGCCTCAGACAGTGCCTAGAAATGCTTCTTGCCCCGCTGAATCCCACAACAGCTCTGCAGCAATGGTGTGGAAGGGAACGTGCTTAGAGGTGACAGGGGCCAATTTCCAAAGTTGCTGGCACCTAATTTATGAGCCTGGGGTGTGCTTACCCAGGACCTCCCTGATACACTGGCTAGCTGGGCTAACTAGCCCATGGCATAAAAGGCACGATTTCTACAGGTGCAGCGGGCATTGAAAGGCAGAAATATGTGGGCACAACTATGCCTGCCCCATTTAGAGATGATTTATGGGGTAAAATGCACCTCCAAGAGAGCAGGTGTCAGGGAGGGTAGCAAGCTGCTGAGTATTTCTGCTGTTCATCCCATAGTGTCTGGTTCCTTTGCTTTGCTCTCTGCCCTTGCCCAGAGAGCTGGGAAGAATCTAACAGTGAAAAAGAGAGAAATTAAGCTGACTGAAGATCAAACTGCTAGGAAGGGATTTAAGATCTGCCAAGCAGCTGCAGGGAAGGGAGTGATCACAGAATTGTCATCATAAAATCATTGAATGGTTTGGGTTGGAAGGGACCTCAAAAATCTTCTATTTCCACCACCCTGCCATGGGCAGGGACACCTTCACTCAGCAATGACAAACTTCTGTCCCGGCTGGTGGATCAGCTCATTTCTGTGCTCAGATGGGCTGAGGCTGGAGGAGCTGCCACATCACACCTGTCTGTGTGCCCAGTGCCTCCAGAAAGTGGAGCCCAAATCCTCATTGTGGGTCCCAGAACCACAGAGCTGGAAACAGCCAAGAGGTGTTCAGTACCTGGTGACGCTGAGCACTGAGAATTAATGTACCTGGTGACACTGAGCACTGTGAATTAATGCTGCACAGAAAGGTTTCAGGCACACATTTTGCAGCATTTGCAAACCTCATATTGAGGAGAAAAGCTTTGGCAATTAAACTGAATGTCCCCAGAGAGCTTTTCACAGCTGTGCTGGTTTATGATGTGTTTGAGGTAAGGCCAGAAGTATGAAGACACTTGCCAAGGGTGCACATTATTTACATTCAATGTTTAATCCCTTCCCAGAGAAACAGTGAATTTTTTCTTGATAATATCTGTTGAGCTTGGCTACATTTTCTTTCTTCTATATGTGAATATTTGGGTCAATTAAGTCTTTCCATATGTATTGTTTATTCCTATTTTGAGCCTCCTTGTCTGTGATAAACAGGAGAAAAAAGCAATCATGAAGAAAAATATATCAGAAAAAGTAAGGGAGAGAAAAGAGAAAGTGAAGAATATTAAAATGGAATGTTTCATACAGAATTACATTTAAAAAATCAAATAAATGAAACTATGTTGTAAAGAATAAAAATATGGTTTGCAAAGAAGATATTTCAAAGATGGGGCACTGAGGGGCACGTCTTAGTGGTGGGCTTGGCACTGCTGGGTTGAAGGTTGAAGGCAATCATCTTAAAGTTCTTTTCCAACCTAAATGATTCTGTGATTCCATCATTATGTAACAGTTTCCATAGAACTGGATTTCATCCTCATGCTGACAAAACACCCTCTGATTTTGTTCATGGAAGTTGAGAGCAAAATTCACTGCTCATATTTGCTACTTACAAGTTGGAGATGAGATTTCCATCCTAGATGGAGCAACTGCTCTTCTGACTAACCTCAATTCTGTCATCTTCTTCCACAGTTAAAAGCTAATGCTTGTTCAGAAGCTGTAAAACTTGTGATATCCTCTTTTTCTTTTGAAAATCCTGTACTTCTGCTGCTGCTTAAATAAACAAGAGAAAAGCTCTTTTTGCTAATTTCTGGCTTGAGTGGAGAAGAAAGCTCCCAGTACTTAAAGTTTTTTTTTCTGTTAAAATAATTACAATAATTACATGATAAAATACTGCTTAGAAATAAGATAGATTAGCTCAATAACTGCTGTACTGCATTTGCAGTTGATGAGGCTTATTGTATTAATCAATGGCCTGTAACACAGAAAAATGGCAGAAGTGGGATGGGAAATAAATGTATCTAAATTTCATAATTTGAAAGACTCTGGATGGATGTGCATCACTACTGCTGCCAGTCTGGGCTTAAGAAACGGGGTGGAGTATGAAATATCATTTATCCTATAAAAAAAGTGGAAATATATTAAATCTTCCACGCTGAATTCAATTCAGTAGTTCATGAAATGTCAAAGTGCAGGTGCACATAAATAAACGGAATATTTCTTTTTAGACCCTGCATGCAATTTTAAACATCTGCAGAAGTGAAACACAAGCCCTGCAAGCTGAAGAGGTGTTGGAGATCTCTGAGTCTGGAAGCAGCACACAATTGTAAAATTCACCCCTGAAACCTCTGCTGATCCAGCCAGACTTTGCAGCAGTGGTGTAGGAAATGGGTTGGCTAATTCAAAGAGGTTCATGAATTTTCAATGAAACCCACCTAAAATCTTCCTGGGTATTGTGATATACTCAGCACAGTAAAGTTCACTTTCAGTCTCCAGAAAAATTGGACTCACAAATGCTGAGATGCCATAATAGCTCGATCTTACAGTATTTTTTAGCACCTATTTGAACATTCCCTGTGAATCTCACTAGAAATCTGCTTTTAGACCACCAACAGCTCTGCATGACAAAGAAGTTAAATAATCTGTGTTGGCTATGAATAAAATTTTTAGTTAGCTGATGTTTATTTGGAACAAGCTCAGAAGGAAACCTTCTCCCACAACTGCTGTGGACCCATCAGTTACTGGGTGCTCTGCAACAGGTGTAGGCCAAAGCTTTTCAGTGAGTCCAGTGAAACAATATCCACATTTCTGTTATTGCCATGGGCAGCCAGAGCTTTTTGTAGCAATAAAACATGTTATTTAGATTGCTTGGATACCCAGGTCCTGTTGTTTCCCAGAGTATTTATTAGAACATGGATGTTGCTACACATCACCTGCTTTTCCCTGCCTCTCTGTGTTAAATCCCAGCATACCCCCCTAGAGGAGAAAATCTGTGATGGAGCACAGTTTTGGGGAAAGTTTCTTGAGAAACTTTCTTGAGAAAGTTTCTTGAGAAACTCCCCTGAGAAGATAAGTGGGTATTGACTTTAGTGGGATTCTCAGTGGCCTTTGGTTAAACACTGTGTGTATATTTAATGGCACAGGGGCTTTATCTCCTTATGGCTGTAGAACATAGAGAGCATTTGTCAGTACTTGATCAATAATAAATAATGTTGATAATAAGTGCCAGGATGCAGTGAAAATTAACCTGTATTTTCATTGCCAGTTAGAAGTATTTATTTCAGGCAAGTGTGGTGGGCCAGGACATTAAATCATCCAGTGATAATTCCATGCTAAGGAACAATGTGCAGGTATTATTTGTGACTGCTATGGTGGAAAAAAATCAGTTGGGACAACAC
Source organism: Motacilla alba alba (assembly GCF_015832195.1). Taxonomy (NCBI): domain Eukaryota; kingdom Metazoa; phylum Chordata; class Aves; order Passeriformes; family Motacillidae; genus Motacilla; species Motacilla alba. The sequence continues at coordinate 13,984,130 of NC_052025.1, read as the reverse complement.
TTCCTCTCCTCTTAAATTTAAAATATTTTGCAATATTCTTATGACAGATATTCCTTTTGTTAAATATGTTCTTACATCTCAGGATGGGGCAGGATTCTGTGCCCCAAAGTTGCAGGGGTGACAGTTTCTGACTGTGACTTTTCCCCTCTCTCTGGGCAAAAGCTGGGATTCAGCTATGCAAGTCATAAACTAGTGAGCATCTGACTTTCATTATCAGCCCCAAAAGTGCACAAACTGAAACCACAAAGCCCCTATTTGTCAAAAACACTCAGAGCTGTTAAATCACTGAACGATGTGATGACACATTTGTTCCTACCAGGCCTTGAAATGTGAGACCCACTTGTGATGCTACCACACAGCTCTCCCTGCTGTCACCCAGGGGTCCTGGGGGCTCAGCCACAGACCTGCCCATGGATGAGCTGAGACTGCAAAGAGCCTGCCCAGCACAGGAGACTCCCACCTGACTCAGGGAGAGGAAATCTCAGTCAAGAATACCTTGGAAACAGGGCTATTCATCAAGGCAGCATTTCCCTCCTCTCTCCATGGAGCTGTAGAGAATTGCTGCTGCCTCCTGTACCTATGAACCTGAAACACGGGGCAGACAGTTACAGAAAACCTATAAAGTCCAAAGGGTCTCCCTGAGCTGCTTCATGTTGTCATCAGCCATACAAGCAAGGTCTTAGGTGGATGGGTGGTTTCAGGGTTATATCTGTTTCTCCTCAGCTGCAGATGTGGTGGGGTGGGGTTGGGTGAAGCTGCCTTGGACTTCCCACACTGTGTTGTGTTCCCCACACAAACCCAAGAGCCTCCATTTATTCCCCTAAAATCAGAAGCTGGTTGCTTTTCCACCCGTCTGCATCTTGGGTAGTTCCTAGAAGTAAGGAACATACAGAAGTAACACTTCTCTGAATCAAATCAACGTGTTTCTCCTCTGCAAAGGCATAAATCAAGAGCCAACAGGTGGGGTGGGAAATGGCAGAAGAATCAGGACTGGGAGCTGTAAGATCAGAGCAGTCAAAGCCAGTAAAAAGCTGATGCTGGAAGAATTAGATCACCACAAGCCAAGGGGATTTAGCCTCCAGTGAAGCTCTTGCAGGTAGTGCAGCACAGAACTCCTCAGTAGCTCTCTCCAAAGAGGGACTTTGATGTCTGTGTCGGTGCCCCAGTTTCGCAGGAGTCAGCAGGATTGCTGAGGCACTGAATGTCAGAGGTACAGGGCTGGCACAGCTGGGACTGCTGCCAAACCAGCTAAAACACACTCAGCCAGCAAGTGCTGATTCCATCTCTATCAAGGCAGCTCTCCCAACGGCCCAGCATGGAAATCTAACTGGTCCAACCAGTTATGCTGGAGAGCTGTGGTGTAAGGATGCAAAACAGCCTCGGTGGCTGAGGAAGGATTCAGACTAGGGCATCTTTGTGCACCTTTGGTTGTGGTGCAGCCCATGGGCAGCTGCTGCTGTCTGCATGAATCCTGCCCGTGAGTTACTGCCAGTAACCCATCCTAAGGACAAGGCAAATCAAAAGAGAGAATGGGGGGAGTCTGAGCACTCCTGTGGCTTGGAGAAGCTCTTCTCAGAGACATCGAGTATCTTGTCTCTACCTAACAGGTTCTTAATGCAACCCTGTCCTGGCACTGAGTCAGAAGCTCTGAAAGCAAAAAGGGCACCTGGAGCATACGTGATATTGCTGATTCAGCACTCTCAATACATTTATTTTGCAATTGCACTCAGTGGCTGCAATCCAGCTTGAGGAGGGCATGCACAGACAAACAAAGTCTCTGCCCCAAACAATTCACATTTTCACTTTACAGCTCTACTTCTACTTCAAGCCACTTATGGATGATGTTACAGACTAGCAAATAGACAGACAGATGGACTTTCTCACCTCCAGCCTCTGCTGAAGTCCTTCCTCCCTTTGAAAAATAATTTATCTTCTTCTGAGGTAGTTTTGCCTTTTTTTTTTTTTTGTTTTTCAATTGATCAAATGTCTTTTGAAACTTCAAGTCTGTTTTTCCTGCTTTGTTGTGGAAGCAAATAAGACAGGCTTATGGCTCCATGTAAAATTTCAGCCTTGTTTATAAATTGCATGTGATTGATTAAGTAATAAAAATGCTTTTAAGACAGGGAGGTAAATCTCCCAGCTAATTGTTTAGTGCTTTACATTATAACCTTGTTACAGAGACCGGGCAGAATAGCTTTGCTAATTCTGTGTCTTAAGAGTCACACTGGAGCTGTAATCCCAGTTTGCTGCTCTGCCCTGACCACTGAAAGACACAGACCATAATTAATGGGTCAATAAACAAACCGAGCGATGCATCTGAAACACGAGAACAAATCTTTCCTTTTCAAAGGTGAGTTCTGAGGTGGAGATGATTTCTCAGGCAGGAACACTGCCAATTTCCAGCCATGGTCTGGAAGAAATACAGCAGGAGCATGGCCCCTCTGCCTCTCAGCCACTTCTCATCTGCCTCTGTCATGGAGCCTTGGGCAAAGAAAGCAGCTCTGAACTAGGTGTGCTAAGAGAAGGTAAAATGAAGATTAAAAAATGGGGAAGCTGGTGTGATTCGTATGCAAAATGTCTTCACTCCATGTTGTTTTCTCTTTTGGATACAAAGCAGTGACCCAGTTCACATATTGGACTTTAAGGGACCATGAAAATACCTACAGTAAATAATTTAACAGGAGCTCAGTAATCCTAGATTTATTTCTACCTAAACTACCAGAGAGGAAGCAAGTGTTGTCCATTGACTGAATGCTTGAGATGGTTCCTCTAAAAAATGTTGAATTGAGAGAGAGGTCTGGTACTAATTTTGATACAGTTCAGTAACACATGTGATAACCTATGATAGCAACCATGCTCCTGATTTCAGGCTCATGCAGAGCTAGATCAGATCAGTCTCTTGGGTGACATGAGCTTTTGTTCACAGCAAATACAGAGCTGCTGGCAAATTCAGACCAGCTTTGAAGGCATCAGCAAAGTACTAGCCTCCTTCCTGGGCTCCCCAAATCTGGGGGAATAAACTCACTTCCACCCTCTCCTGTTGTTGTGTTGTTTTTTTAAACAAAGAGGTCAATTAGTCTCTTGACTCTGAGGTCCCTTCCAGGCATTCATCAGTGGCAGAGGCAGGAGGCTGATTGCTGGGGCTGATTGTGGTATTGAACAGCTGATTAGGGGGCCTTAATTGTGAGGACTAGAAAAAGGCTAAAAAGCCACCAAGCCTTAAAACTTTCAGGGAGGATGGGCCTTGCTTCTGTGGAGCATTTAATGACACCTGGACCAGCATCCCTCCCTCCTTGATGGATGCTCCTCAAGTGCTGAGATGTGTTTGGGTGAAACTAAGCTCAGAAATGAGCCATTTTCTTGAAGATGTTTTTCTGGGAGGAAAATGAAGGTGATTTTCTCATAGATCTGATGTTCCCAGCTAGGCCACACAAGCAGCCCCATCCTGGTGCTGCCAGCAACTTCAGCTGACACCCTCCCTGTGAGGTGATGCTGAGGGAGCTGGTTGGGACTGCAAATGGTTGGATGCATCTGGGCCAGGTGGCCTCCCTGTGCAGGTTCACGTGTCTGAACAGGTACCTGAAATTAGCACTTTGATTTTAGCACACCTGCACGGTAAAAGATAAATGAGAGGAAAAGGAGCCTTTTTTTATCATTAAAATCAAAGCAATGCTCCAACACACAAAACCTGCCAGCAGGCAGTTCTGCCTTTCATGTGCTCACAGGCTCCTTGGTGTGGCATGACACAGTGGTCCCCCAGTGCTGAAGCTAGAGTCTGAGAGAAAAGAGTGGTAAAGACCTCTATATGTTCTTTCATACACCCTGTATCCAGTTTACATATAAATTTCCTTAATCATGTACATTCTTATACCCCCTTTTCAGTTGCAACAGCGTTTACTCATTCAAATTTGTGCCATGCTTGCATTAACCCTGCTGTCATGGCTTCATTATTATTAAAGCTGATGCTTGCAGGTGTCTTATCAAAATGCCCAGAACCAAAACTGTCTGAGGTTTGGTTTACCAGCATTCTACTCCAGTAAGCAACCAGATTTTATAGTCTGCTCCTCAGTTGATGCAGGGTCAAAGTCAAGCCTTCAATGAATGCAAATCAGCATTGCCTGATCTAGCTGAAAAATCAAACAAACATTATTGCCCTCATTACACTTTTACCTATTCTAGGTAACAAAACTCCTAATGAATGAGGCTTCGTGGAGTGGACCATGTTCTCTGCAGCATGCACTGTTCTACTGCTGGAAAACCTTTGTGTCATTGCTAAGACCCAATACAGCCTGAGCACCAGGAGACTGAGTGCAAAATGCAGTAATTTTCCTGTGCCTGGCTTTACTCAGCTGCCTGTGCACACCTCAGAAAATTCTGTGTCCTTACTGGCTGTTTTACCCCTCTCCTCTGAATCTTAATGATATATTAACAGCACTAATCAGCCCCAGATGTAATAAGTCACAAGGGAGTGTTTTGTTGCCTTGGCCCCCACCTTGCACGTGCTGGTTGATGCAATTAAGCAGCTCTTCTGCATCCTGGTGCAATGAATACATGACAATGTCTCAGTCACAGAGCTCAGGCAGTGATGCTGCCTTGAACTGAGAGAGTTGTCTTCATACTTTTTTTCTGCACTTAGAGAAGATTAATGAGAATTCATACCGAGGGGGAAAAAACATAATATTTTATTTTGCTGGCAGCATGCACATATAATAGAAATATCTTTTTTAATAAAAATCAATGATGACTTAAAATACACAGTAAATGTTGTAACATTAATAAAAGATGCGACACATAAAATTAGACTTAAATGTGCAGTTTTCCCAGCTATTTACAACCCACATTTCAGATCTGATCATGTTTCCAGCAGAGTGAAATGGTCTAAAACAGCTGTCAGATGAAACAAAATAAATTCTGCCTCAGTGCAAATAAAATAAAACAGCATCCCAAAAATTCCTGATTGAGCTCCACTGTCACCTCCCTATAAAGTGGAGTCAGAATGCAGGTCTCAAGCACAGATGAAGGTCACTACAAGCAGGGTTCTCTTGTGGTTTAACCCCAGCTGGACACTCAGTACCACCAGCCCTTTGCTTATGCCCCAGTTTATGCACTGAACTGGACAGTGTGTTTTTATTTCTCTTTTTATCTTCTCTGTGAGTCAAACAGCCCCAATTCCTTCACTGGTTCCTGTAGGTCCTGCAGTTCCCTGCTCTCCTCCAGCTGATCCAGGCAGTGCCTGTCACAGGCTGCAGTTCTCAGCTGAGCCTGCAGCAGCCCAAAGTCAACAAAAAGCTGCTTTTGTGCATCCCACAGGCCTTACTGCTGTTTGTATCCCAGCGTGGTTTGTCCCTTTCTCAGCAGTGTGACATTTTTGCCTCTTTTTCTGCTTAGTGGTCACTCCAGATCCCTTACCATGCAGTTATTTAATCAGTTGTTGCACTTCGTAGTTATATTTTTGACCATCCCTGCTTATCTCTACTGCATTTTAAGCCTGTCCTCTGTAGTAAATTTACTTGCTCTGAATAGAATCTTGGAACTAAATTTAATAAGTTTTGTTTCTATTTTATTACTCAGGTTATTAATGACAATATTGAGCAGCACTAGAATTAAGAGGCACCCTGTAAATCCTCCACGAGACTTATCCTGCTAGTCCAACAATGAGCCATTTATTATTCTGGATATGGCTTGTCAAACAGCTCTTCATGAGAAAGATGAGTATGTTTCTTTACTTTGCCATGAGCAACAACAGTTAAAACCTTAGAAAGTGAAAATACAGCTTAGCTACTGTGTTTGCTTAGGTACAAAGCCTCTGGAAGGATGGAATAACTTACTGTGATTTTCTTAACATCTATGACATATATAAAATAACATATATACACAGTCCTTGTCTGCTAACACCCCAAAAGTGAAAGAAGACTGCAGAATGGATCTCAGTGCAAGAGGGAATTTCCTGGCACAGAAATGTGCCAGGAATGCACCTCAGAGAGAAGGGGTGCCTAAGGATGGGCAGAAACGAGTGAGGAAGGGACAAGCAGGTCTCTCCCTGTCTGTGAGTCAATCTAGAGCTCGTAGTAGTGATTTGTGCTGGTACCATGGTAACTCTGAGGACACACAGAGACAAGAGTAGCAGCAAAGGCAGCGTGTACTCACTGTGATCAGTGATTGGTACCTCTCTTACTCAAGGAAGCAGAAACAGCGTGGAAGGACTGTGTGTCTCACACTGGGTCAGAATTATCTCCCCTGGTGAACCCTCCTGGCTGTGACTCTGCCAGCTGCAGTGAGCTGCTGCTTCTGGATAAAGAGACCAAGGTCTGCCTCCATACAGTTACTGTCAGTTTTGCAGGGCAGACAGGCCACTAAGACAAAAACAGGGATGCCCAGTCTGGTGTCCTGGGTTCTGTGTGCCTCTAAAGAAGACCCTGTAATTACAATTCTAATTGTTAATTAGAATTGTCACCTTCTTGCCGGGGGCACTCCTGTGCTGGAGGGAAATTTCCAGGGACTGCTTTAGTTCAAGACATGCTTAAACAGAGTTCATTTAGGGAGAGAGAAGGTGATGTCCTTATTTTCTTTCCCCTACTTTCCTTATTTAATATCATCACTCCTAGCAGTGCACTTGGGTAGCTGCCCTCTGTGCCCTCTAAATACTTTAATTCCATCCTTGATTATTTATACCCCTTGATACACAGGGACTTTTATCACAGACCCTGCTAGTCATTGGTTATCCATGTGGGCTATTTTTAGTAATGTTAATCTTTCCTCCAAAGTCACTGCTTTGAGTACCCTGATCATTCCAGCTGCTCTTTGCTGAGCTCCCTCCAAGTTGTTGGCAGGACACACCCCACAGCTTTTTTTTTTTTTTTTTTTTAAGATCTCCTTTGTGTTTTAATTCCAGCTAGCATGAGACAGCATGGAGATGCTGGGTGGTGTGAGTCCTGGAAAATGCAGAATTAGGGCTGTAGGATCTGTTCCAACCTTGGACAGCCTGGGGAGCTGCAGGGTGTCGAGGGGATTGGAGATGCTGAGCAGGAAGAGAGTTGTTCTAGTCCAAGTGTTAGCAGCAAGACATGAAGTTATAACAACTCGCCTGTTTCAGGGCATTGTTCAGAACTGAGAGCTGAGAGCTGTGGATCATTTTTAACAAAATGCATTTCTGAGTTTCTGAGATTTCAGCATCACCTTGAGCCTGTGAGGTTCAGTGTGCAGGTCCCTGTGGCTTGTGGCTGAGTAAGGTCTCACAAGGACCACTCAGTCTGACAGCAAGCACCTGCAGGTTCACACTTAATCTTTCCTGTTTGCTGTTCTAAATTTGAAGAGCATTTTAGGCCTCAGAGGAATTGTGCAAGTCACACTTCCAGTTTTTTCAGCCTTCTACTCAAACTGAGAACACCTTTCACATCTTGCATAAGCACGGTGGAAACCAGTGCCCCTCCCCACCCTGCCCTCACTTCATTAGAGTGGGATTCATTTAATAAAGGAAAGAAATATGTCACATGTTTATTTATTTTATTTGCCTCATATTTTCATGTTCCTTTCTTTTTCCAAGAAGCAGACAGAGGCTGGAAAATTGTCCTTCTTGTACTGTTACCATGGAGAGAAAAAAAGCCCATCAACATTGTTATTAAGGCTTTTCATGTTATCAGTCAGAAGCAGGGAGCAAGCTACAGAAAGTCCCTGACCTAAAACACAAGCAGACACGCAGTACAGCAAAGCCAGGAGATCCATCACCCTGTGCTAGTGCTCAGGGCAGCTCACCCTAAAAGCATTTGCGAGATCTAAATGTTGCTGCTTAGCTCAAATCTTTAATGGAGTTGAAAGGAAGGACCCAAATCTAAGAAATTAATAATTTTGGGAGAATCTGCAGCTGGTGCAGAGATGGGCCAAAATGATGCAATCTGGCCCATCTCTCAAAAGCTCCCAGAGACAGAGAAGTCAGTGCTCTTTTCCATTGTTTAGCTTCTTACTCTCCCGCTGCTTTATATCCCAAGACAGTTCCACTTTGAAGCAGAAATAAAGACTGATGTCATTGGTGCCCAATATCTAAAAAATTGACACATCCAGGAGTTCATCTCCACTTGCATAATTTCACTGATTCCAGCAGGATTTACAGCTCCCAGTCCCTGTGCTGAGAAGAATAAAGCTGGTGCAGTCTGGCTCTTCTTTATTATCCCTCTTAAAGTTTATGTCTTCAAATATGGTCTGGTTATGAGTTAACAATACTGAAAAGATCAATACCAGAGTCTGACTAGGGGAGCTCAAAACATGTTCATAAAAGTTAAATTAGAATCATAAAATGATTATGGGCTCCTGCCTTTTTTTTTTCTATTATTATTTTTATTTTTTTCCTTGACTCTGCTGCTTGATTTGGGTGGCAGTTTGCTGGCTGCCAGAGAGGAAGCTCCCATCTGTCCTCCCCTCCTCTTCACTGTCTCTTCATTCAAGACAAAAAAGGACTGGAGCAGGGCTGCATGGAGACCCCTCCAGAGCATTTCAGTGGGGCTCAGGTCACATTTAACTGCTCTCCATTTTTATCATGCTTTTTCTGAAGTAGGACCTTAGCAGGCAGCTCCAAAAATCACAGGAAAGAGTGAGAAACACAAAATATATTCACAAACTTTATTGCAAACCATTGTAGGGAGTACCTGATACCTCTAAGTCCAGGACAACATCTACCCTGTTTTAAACCATCTCCAACGCTTGTCACAAAAGAGAAACAATTTTGCTATATTCTTTTATTGGTTTGCTTCATCCTCATCTTTCCTTGAACAACCTCAGTTTCATTAGGGGGAGAGGACAAAATTGAGGTTAAATAATAGAATCACAGAATGGTTTGGATTGGAAAGGAATGTTAAAGTTTCAGCCTTCCTGCCATGGGCAGGGACGCCTTCCACCAGACCAGGCTGCTCAGAGCCCCATCCAACATTTCCAGGGATGGGGCAGCCACAGCTTCTCTGCTGATGTTTTTGAGAGTCCATAGTGCCATTTCTGTGAATAACCATATTATAAATCTGGTCCCAGCTGATGGTTGTATGTCCCATATCTGCCTTGTCTCCTTCCAGGCCTTCTCTTATTGCTGAATTTTAACATACTTGTCCATTGCCGAGAGTGGACATTACCCCAGTTTATCAGATGGCAGAGAGGGACATGGAACAAAAAGTGACCCTGTGGAGATGAAGGAGGAGCTCTGGGGTGCAGCACAGGGTGGAGGCACTCCTCAATATCAGAGAATCTTCCTTTCCCATGCCATGGTTAACTTCTCCTAAGGATTCCAGCGACAGCCAAGTTCGTGTGAACTCCTGTGAGCTTCTGCACGTGGGTGTATCATGTGAGATATCCAAATGCTCCTGAGGACTACCTGAAGTAACCTTGCTCTGCTTCTAACAAAAAACACTGCTCAGTGATTTACATTCCTTTGTAATCTGATGCAATGATTAGAAAAATCTCTTCATTGTAGCTTTTCCCTTTAACACAGCAACCCATGACCCCCGTGCTGGGTTTGAGAGGGAAATGTCAGCTCTTCATGTGGAAATGAATCAGGCATCCTGTGTAAACATCAGGGGGAGCAGGGAGCCGACAAGGACCTGAGCAGGGGAACATGAAATGGGCTTTAATCTGATCACAAATCTCTCTTCTAGGGAGGTGAGCTGTGGGCTGCCAGGTGCCCTAGATGGTAGAGACAAGTCCCCAGCTATGGATTGCAGGCTCAGAAGGATTAAAGGAAGGAGCTGGCAGGTGATGATACTGTGCTGTTTTACTGTGGTTTAGCACAGAAGCCAGCCCTGGCACCCTCCATGAGCCCTGTTTCCCATCACCAGCCCTTTCCCTTGCATCATCCCTTCTTCTCCCACATCCCAGTGCTTGGAAAGGGCAAGGTCAGTCTAATTTCTCCATTTTTTTTCTGCCGTTTCTCTGTAATGACATAGGACCAACTTCTCATCCCATTTAATCTGCCAGTGGAGACTCAGAGAGGAATTGCAGGTTCCTTGATGTCAAAGTGCAGATTTGCTCATCCTTGAGCAACCTTGAAGCTGCCACAGAGCCAGTGGGGCAGTTCCTGCCTCCTGCTCTCTTCCCTTCAACTGAGGCCTGGGGCAAACTCCCTGCAGCCCATGGAGGTGGGAGGTGGCAAGGCATGGACCAGGGAGATCAGCTGGGAGGAACACACTACTCCAGTAATCCCATTTCCAAAGTGCCCAGTTCCTGGTGTCCCTTCCAGGTAACTTTAATGGCTTCAAGAACAAGAATGGGGAAAGTGAAGAAAAAAAAAGGCCATAGAGGGTAGGCAGGGAATAGCATAGGTGGTCCCAGGTCCTTTCTGGGATAGGAAGACACAGACACTGACCCTGAGTGGACTGTTGAGATGCTTGGGGAGTTAAGGACCATATTCCTGAGTGCCTCACTGAAGGAAGGGGAGAGGAGCAGGGAAGCTGCCTTGCAAGAGGTGGGAGAAATGAGAATTGTTTGGATGGAGCAGGATGGTCACTGCTACTCATGAGCAAGGGAACGCATCAGGAGCTGCTTGAGGAGGAGATTCTCACGTTTCTCTTAGGATAATGGGTCTGCCTTTGGGACAGACACTCTGTGTGCCCAGGGCAGGCTCCACCTGGGCAGCTGCTCTCCATAACCCCATTGTTCAGCAGCCCTCCTGCTCCCAGAGAAAACAAGTGAGGCAGTTCCTAATTCAAAGGCTCTGTGAGGAGCAAAACCTGTTAGCAGATATCCACAGAGCTCACCCTGCTGCTGCCACACACAGGGGTGTGGGGAGGCCCTGGCTTTGGAAAGTGCCTGTGCAGCTCTGGCACAGCAGCAACCACCACAGTGGGTGGTCACCTGCAGCCTGGCAGCCCAGGCAGAGGAATGATGATTAGCCTTGCAGCCAGACTGCTGCTGCAAGCAGCTTTGATCTTGGGTCATCTCCCTGAGCACTGCTCTAGCAGCAGGGAGGGGACCAGCAGCAGAGCTTTGTGCAATCCCACATTGCCTGGCTGAGCTCTCCAGCCTGATAAGGAAAAATTGAATTTCTGTTCTCTGACCTCTAGATCAGGTTCTTTTCCCCACACTGAGCTTATTGCAGATCAATGGTTTTTAAGTGCTGACATAAACACAAATATTACAGCTGGACAGTTGGTAATAGAGGCTGTTTATTACAGCAGCATTCCTCAGTAAGATACAATTATGTCCACACTTCCACGGCTCCTTTCAGCTGAGGAGCTCAAAGGGGCAAAGCCTCACAAGACCTTGTGATGTGAATCTAATGCAATTGCAGAAGGCAAGAGAGCCCAAAGAGGCTGAACATGAAGGCATAAAGACATGTCCTGTGGATCTACTGTCTCACATGAAAGCCTGTCTAGCCCAGCCTTGTTTCTCCTGTGGGCATGACAGTTTGAAACACTTTCTGATCCCCCAGGTATTCTTTTCTTCAAACCTACTGCCAGTCTGTGGTTTTATTTGTTTCAAACAGCAACCATGACAACCTATTAATGTGTTCACAAAGATCCAATAGGATCCATGGAGTCAAGTACCATTTTAGCATCAACAGCAAGGAGTTAATGAGGTATTGCTCAGTCAAGCCATGTGAAGAGGAAAAGAAATCCTTCCATTTCACATCATACAATGCTCTTACCTTTAGGAGAAAGATATAGGGTGTCAACATTGCTACCTGATTTTCTCAAGTGCTTCCAGGCTCCCTGGGAACTCAGTGACAATGCTGAAAATTAGACCTCTACCTGCAGATTGATCTACACTTTTTGTTACAAAGAGATCCACAACCTTCACAAATATATAGGAAGATATTTAAAATGAAAAATGATGAGACTAGAGTACAAAGGAGATGTAAAAGCTTTTTGAAACAGCACACTCTGTTCCCAGCCCTGTACTTGCTTTCTCAGCTGGTGTTGCTGGAGAGGGTTGGGTAACTGGAGGTCATTGCAGGTACTTGCAAAAGTGTCTGGGGGCTTGCTTCAAAATGAAAGGTTGCTTCTCTCATTTCCTCACCGACTATGGCCAAAGAGATCTGAAGATTGCAAAGCCCTGGGAAGGCAGCCCAGCACTGCCTAGGAGCATGAGCTGAATTGAAAGTTTCAATATTCCTCTTTTTTGTTGTGATTATTTTGCAACCAGCGTTTACAAAGAGCTACACAACTCTTTGAAACCCAATTCACTGGTGCAAAGAGAAGAGTGATTAAAACAAATCCAAATACCAGATGGTTTGGGGATTCGAGAGAGTCTAAAGATTCACATCTCTATTGTGAGGTGAAAACTACTTTTATTACTTGAAAATCATTAACAGCTCAAGGACTTGGTTCTCAGGGAAGCCATAACTGCACTAGGGTGTCTCATTGCTAGTCCTTGTGTGGTGCTGTCTGTCCCCCTAGAAATACATCCACACACTCTGGTGTGTCACTGTCCCTTCCCCCCTTTTTCCATGGGACAGCTGGAAACCTCCTTGTATAGTGACCCAGGCCAGTTTTTTGTGTGTTGTCTGCTTTGTGTTGATTTCTCACTGTGCACAGACATGTGTTCCCAAGATGCTGGATGAGGGGACAGAGATGTTGGAGAAGCCATTGAGAGAAGAGACAAGGACCACTGAATTTTTGTAGTAAAAAAAAAAAAAAAAAAAGATAATTGTTGTCTCCTGTGTCACAGGACAAGTTTCACCAGTATAGGAGAACCTTCCCCATGTCAAACTTTCTGTAGGAATAACAGAGCAGTTGTCAGTCACACAAGGCTTGTCAATCTGGCCCATTTCACCAAGACTAAATTTGTTTTGCAATGTGAATAAATTAAGACGGAACTGAAAAATTCCTGTATGAGGATTAATTAATCATTTGGAGAGACCCATGGGCTCCCAGGGCTCTACCACAGGGCTGATGGAGCATCTTCAGTGTGTTCTGAAAGACAGCCAATAAGCAGGATCTGATTCACTGCCCGAATTAATCTGTATGAATGGCTGTGGGATCCATTTGAAAGCAGCATTGAGAATTGGCCTATAAAAAGGCAGCCCAATTTTTAGAGGAAGCTCATTTGGGAAATGAATGAGGACTTTACAATCTCCTTCAGCCATAAAAAACCATACACATCTCACACTGCTGCTTGCCTATTTTAATTAAACCAATAATTAAATTTTAATGAAATGAAGGTTTTGCTGAAAAAGAGTCAGCAGTGATTGACGAGTTTTTGGTTGGAGGAGGGAGGTGAAGTGGATACATCAAGCCATGGGGCTCCCCTTCCCCAACAAATTTTGGAGGAAATACATGGAGAACTGGATTCACATAATGAGCTGAAGAAGAAACACTTATGATAATGAAGTTGCAAAGCAGTTTGTTTCCTGTGGCTCTCCCTGGCTCTCTGTTTGTTTCCCCACTTCCACAAGGATAAGCCTGAATTCACAAGGTTTTACCTTCTACCTGAGAGCCCAAGTCTGTACGAATGCCAGCACTGTCCCACCAGCAGCCTGCAGGGACACGTCCTGGAATAATCAACACTTGCCTTGTGTGGAGAAAGGTGGAGGAATGAACCTTTGTGGCCACTCTTAATTGAAGCTGGTCTCTGAGGCAAGTTTTCATTAGAAATGAGTCAAAACCCTCATGATTTCACTGAGCCTGTCTCCAGAACAAGGCAGATGCACACAGAAGCTTGCTGGGACAAACCAAGGGCTCGCCAAATGCTGCCCAAAGGACAAAAGGGTGCAGATGTTCAGATGAACACTCAGGCATCAGTAATAAGCTCTGCCTGCTTGAAACACTGACAAATGTGCACCTGGTCACAGCCTCTTTGACTTTTGGGAGAAAAATGCAACAACTGAATAGATGACAACATTTTTTCCCTTCTGTCCCAGATATTACTGCTTTGGGTTTTCCCATGGTGGCACGGGGGCTGTGTGACCTGTACTGTCCCCTCCCCTCTGCCACCGATGTGGACATCTCCTTGAGAGACTCTTCCCTGGCTTTGCAACGTGTAAGCTGGAAAAAAATTGTCTCACTCCCCAAGAGGGGTTTGTGAGGCTTGATGGATTAATATTTGCTGCATTTTGCACGTGTCAAGAGCTATTGATGGGCGCACCAGGGAATGTACCAGGCACATCCACAGCTGGAAGGATGAGCTGCCACAGCTTGAACAAGAGAGGCAGCCTGGGGTTTGTTAGCAATTGTGTCATGTTCATAGCAACCACCACAGGTCTGAGCAGGGGGGGCCTGGAACATACCAGCGCTGGTGGGTCACATTATTGATGTGTTCATATGAAAATGGCATTGATGATTATTATTCCAACAGCTGTTCTTTAATTTAGTTTCATTTGGAAACATGATTGAGAAAATCCTCCCCTTTCTGATTTTGTTCCCTTGCCCTAAAAATTTACAAGCTCATTGGCCTTTTTCAAAATGAGTTTTACAGAGAAGCAGAAATCCCAAAGATAATGTAGTTACTAGGGTTTTAGGAAAAATAGGTGTCTGGGTATAAGTGAGACACATGTGATGTATCACTGGTGAGGAAAGGGTTTTCCTAGTGCACTCTGGAGGCTCTGTGGACCAGGAAAGTGTGGAAAGGATTGCCCCAAGCGCTTCAGTTGGAAAGCTTGTGCTCTCAGCCACAGCTGGTCAGCTGTGAAACTGCATTCAGTAAGAAGCCTAGCTTCAGTAACTCTATTGCTTCCAGAAATAGCTTTTGCCCAGGATGATTTCCACAGGGTCTGCGCTTTGACAAGAAGGTTCCTCTGAAATTGTACCAAACCATCTTCTTCAGCAGGTCTGCAGAGGCTCCTCCAGGGAGGCAGAGTAGGAGAAAAAACTCTAGGATGGGGAGAAGAAGCAGAAGCTGGAACCAGAGACAGGATCTGTGGGCATAATATGGCTCCTGTAGCAGTGTGTGTTTGCACTGGGTTCTTGGATGTGGGAAACTGGGCCAGTTTTCTGAACTGCTTCCTTCCTGGAGTGTTTGCAAAAAGCCACTGCTCTGCACATCCACAGGGCTGAGAGTGTAAATACGTGTTTCTGAGGAAAGTTACAAGGACCTAATCTCGTGAGAGATCCTCTTGGGTGCTTCCAGAGCCAAGTCTCAGGGAACCCTGCCTGCTTTCAATCAGTCAAAGCAAAATGTAGACAAATGCTGTCCCTTAGTCTTACAGCTTCTCTGTACAGCTTCTCTCTGAGAAGTCTTCCTTCCCCACGGTATAAATTTCCCTGCACTTTAAATTTTGCTGTGTTCTGTATTTCTATAGAGAACTGTTTATCACTCAGGATGGAGAGGATTTTAATGATGAAGTATGGCAAAAAAGGGGCCATCCTCAGTTCCAGCTGTGTTCCTCATGATGACAGCTCCTTCCAAGGCCTCCATAGCCCTGATAAATTTATTAGGTCACAAACCATTATTCAAATTAAGTCTTAGGCAAATCTAAGTGTATGTACTGAGACTCCTTCAGATTGGGAGAGTTCAGCTCCAGATTTAGGCAGTTTTGATGGACCCAGGGGAAGCAGGACAGGGATTCTCCCACCATCACTGTTTTTGTCATTGCTTCCTCCTGAGACAGATGACTGATACTCATCACACCTCAATGCAAAACAAGAAGGAGGATGTGCTACTACAAAAACTGCAGTGGGGAGCCCTTTTTGGAGTTAATTTTCTAAGTCCTAATATGGTACCACCTAGACCAGCCCAAATTTTCATGTTCTACTTCACTTGCAGGACTCATTAATGTGCTACCATGGGATTATTTGGGTTGAATTCTTTCTTTTTCTTTGTTTCTTACCCTTTCAGAGCCACCTTTTTTTCTGGCACCTTTGCATACTGTGTGTGGCAGAGACGCTAAATGTGAGACAAACAGAAAAGACAGATATAACACAATTTGTTCTGCTAGTTGGAAAGTTTTGTCTACTGCTGCATCTGGCTGATATAAAGTCCATTTCCTTAAACATTCAAAAAACCAGATTCTTCCTCTTCCTGCATGTGTCTGTGTTCAGTTTTGCAATGAGAGTGCTGGGTACTTTTAAATTAGAACAGAGACATTTTTAACAGAAAAAAATATGATGACATAAGTGGCAAAGAAAGCCTGTCAAGGTAGGAAAAAAATGTTTTCTTTTTATAAGCAATAGAAAAGCTTGATGTAGTTAAGTCTGTGGGAAAAGATGTTTTGTCCAGCAGAAACATTTACTGAGCATCAGGATAAAGAGGGCTTTGCCTTGTACTGCTCTCCAGGGATCTGCCAAAGAGGATTAAAGCATCAAAGCTCTTAATTTAAGTATTTTTCTATAGTTTCATCCTCCTCTTTTGCTTCTTTAGTACATCTTTACTGTTACCATTCAACAGGGGGGTGGCATTATGGGCTATTTGGCCGGGGGTGGGACAGGGAGCCTCATGCTGTGAGGGCTCTGTCACCAGCCAGAAGAGCAGCAGCCCAGCAAATCTGACAGGCTCAGGGGTGTAGCAGGTGTCTCCTCTGCCAGGGCACTGGGTGCAATCAGTAGCTCCATGGGTAGATCTGACTGGAACACACTTGCAGCATTCAGGAAAAGGGCAGAGATTTTCCACCTGCTGTATCTGAGGCATTGAAGGGCACAGCAAGATGTTCCGTGGGGGAAAAAGTGGGAACATCTCACAGCAGTCAAGAGATTAAATACACCTTTCTCAAGGTGAGCTGTGTGTGTGTGTGTTTAAGATATGACAGTCTTTTCACAGAGCCATAAAAATCATAGAATTGCAAGGGACCTTAAAGGTCACCCCATCCCACCCCCTGCCATGAGCAGGGACACTTCCCACTATCCCGGGGTGCTCAAAGCCCTTTCTGACCTGGCCTTGAACACTTCCAGCAATGGGGCAGCCACAGTTTCTCTGGCAAATTGTGCTAGTGTCTCAGCACCCTCACAGGGAAGAATGTCTTCCTTATACACAACCTAACCCCACCCTTTTTCAGTTTAAAGCCATTACCTGATGTCCTACCCCTGTCAAAATCCCCTCCCCAGGCCATGCCACTGGGCAGTGACAAAATGGAAAGCATCTTGGATGGGGATGTTCCCAGAGGAACAAAGCCCTGACCAAGCCTGCCTGTTCCCCTCTCTGCTCCTGGTGCTCTGCACACTCCCAGCCTCCCATTAAACCAGTAACTCCAGCAGTTTCCAGTGGTCTGCTCTTGACCCAGAAGATGTTATCTTCACATCCAGTGGCTACAGGAGCCTTCAGTCGCTTCCAGCAGAATCTGAAAATCAATTTCACCATCATGAATTGTGTTTTCACTTTGATTTTAACCCTTTCTCTTGTGAAGAAGAGTAAATTATTTCCAGAGAGCAGGGGAAACATGACATTATTCAGAGGGGTAAACCTCTGCACAGTCATGCACAAATGGAACATCATCAGTCCTCTGCATTCAAATATATTAAATTTGTTTTGGCAATCACTTATGATAAGCATTGTGCTTGAATGAAAGAGAATGAAAATGAAGGGTTTGTTAGAGAGAAAAGCATCCAAATAGAAAAAGCAATATCCCTATATTAAAATAGATATATTTCTTGGCTACACATAATTTTGATAGGTGAAGTCAATCCTCTATTTAATATAAATGAAAAATGGACAGTTAACTGGGTATTTTACACAGTGATATTTCAATTGCATTTCATAAAATTCAGGCTGGCTTCAGAATGAATAATTTATCCAATTAGATTTTTTTTTCTTCCCATTTTAAATAGAACCTAGCCATTCTCTTAACTATCTCACTGGTTTAAAAATTGAAGTAATCCTTTTAGAAATCAGGTGTGCAATGTGAGTGCAAAAGTGGTGTCAATATTTTGAGAATGAGGAGGAAAATATCCTCAGGTTAATCACAGGTTTCCAAGCTGATTTTGGTATTTGGACTTCATTTAATGCTAATATAAAAAAAAAAAAAAAAAAAAAGAATGAGTTCTGCAGTTCTTTGGTATAGACTCTGGACAGGAAATGTGAAGCTTGGCTGTGGCTGGTCACTTTAGTCTGCTAAATCTGGTATTGATTCTGGTGCTGCTTTTGCAGTGTTTAAGACTTCTTTAAGTTAATTTTGATTCAGTCTGTAAATTACTTTCAAGTGTGATTCTGCAGGGTTCCGATGGATAAGCATGAATTCTGTTTTGGAGGTGATGGAGTAAGTAGAAAAGTGCTAATAACAAAGTAAAATGTTGTTTAAATATGTTATATCTCTTTGTATGGTTTTTCTACTTTAAATAAATATCAAACCAATAACACTAGGGTTGCAGATACCTGGCAGAGGACTTCTGTCTTCCTCTCATCAGTTTCCAGATTATCTCATCCAGAAAGATTTCTGACCTTATATAATTTCAATGCAATGCTCTATCTGAACAAAAATGCTTCTGGATGAAAGCTTACCAATTTTATAGCTGTACAACATCTCCATCAGGAAAACTTCAGGCTTTCACATGTAGGGAAAACATCGGTTTACTCACAGGAACAAGTTTCTGTGCTTAATGTATTGCTTAATGTCAGCTGATCCATGGTAGTGGTTTCTGCATATGCTCATAAAATGTGAAATAATTGGACTGAGTGCTCTTTTAATGTAGGTGAAACAATCCTGAATTACCTTCCCTTTGCCATGGGCTAAATGTATGTACACATATTTACAGGAGATGCCATCTCTAGCTTGTTTGTGTGTCTGAGCCCTGGAGCACAAGGAAAGGAAATTACTGGTCTGAGTGTGTGCAGCACCTGCAGAGAGCTCAGAGGTCCTGCCTTTGTGTTTATAATCCCTCTGTCCTCCCCACAAGACCATTGGCAATAGCAGAAAGCTGGAGATAGGAGTTTAATTTTCATTTTGTTTAAGGATCACACAATCCTGAGGGCACAGCGAAAAAAACAAATGCCATCGATATAAACTAACAAGCTAATCTTCAAACTGAGTTTGCATTGTAATATGAATGGGAGAATCTGAATGCTTTAATTCTAGCATTTAGCTCCCTGTAGGTTTCCTAATTCATTCAGCCTTTGTGTGTTGAGGTGGGGGACCTCCTATTCTTAGAAAGCAGCAACATTGGAAATTCAACAAACTCTGGATGAAATGGCTCGGGAATGGTGAATAATTGGAAGTCTCTATGATTTATAGCTTAAAATTTGGCTTCAAAGGGGTTTTGCTGTACACTATACATCAATGTAAACATCACTGTCACTGCTGGGGTCTTTCATGAGAGTCTTATTCTTTAATCACTCTTCTCAGTTGTCTCTTTTTTCAAATCAAATGTGAGCTCCAGAGGCTTCTGCGTACAATATTTTCTTTTACTGTCTCAGTACAACCAAGCTAAATACCCAAAATTTTAAGGAACTTATGGGATTTTTCCCCATCCCCAAGCATTGATGTTGGTGTCCCTTTTCTCTTGGGTTGGCGTATTTGCAGTGAAATTTTTGCAATTATTTCTGAAGTCCACACAGAGAGGAAGAACCAGACCACTGGTGAGTTAGAGAATCTGTTATATAATCCCACAATAGAGGCCAAAGTTTGTTTTAGGTAGGGGATCAGGGCATCCAGGCTGCCTGCAGCCACTGCCTGCTTACATCCATCAGCTCTCGCTGCCTTCTGAAAATCCACACAGCAGGAATTAATAGTTCCACACAGCTCTGCTGACAGGTACAATTGTCACAAGAAAGAGAATGTGAAGACAATGTGGAGAGCTTCTTTAAACAGCTTCCAATTAGCTCTGAAGTAGTTTTCTGTCACTGTAATAATTTGCAGAAGAGATATGTGTTGGCACTGCTCACAAACCCAGTACCCACCTTCCTCCCACCCAGCACATTTGGGGACACTGCCTGCATTGCCTCTCCCCCCACTTATTTGTGGCCTATTATCAGGTTTTATTGAATCCTGCACATGGAAAAGAACCCCCAAAGCTGTACTGTGTTTGGAAGGGGGAGGATACCGGAGTGAATTCTGTGGGAAGATGCCAGAAGCTTACCCAAAACGGCCAAAAATTCAGTGTTCTAATGGCTGAACACCAGATCTATATCTAAAATATGGTATTTCATGATGTGTGAGAGATTTATTTTTTAAATTGAAATAAAACATGTTTTTAAAAAAATTAAAACCTTTAAATGTGAATTTTCATAGGAAAGGAAATTTCTTGTCTTATTCTGCCTAGCTGTCTGTATAGTATCTTGTCCATCAATGAGTGGTCTTCCCCACACTCTCTCTGAAGGGACTGATGTGTCTCCATAGTTATGACAAAGGCATTTTAATCTGTTTCATTTTATAACCTGGTAGTGACATCCTGGGACCCTGCTGGCACACACAGAAACTGAGGAATGTCATGCTTGTGCCATTTGTTCACACATTGCTGGGATGAGTTGAGGAGGATTAGTCTTACCATTTGCATAAAGCACTTATCAATGAAGGTTCATCATGTGAAAATAGTCCTTGGCCAAGACTGGAGAATTTTATTCTTCATTTGACTGCTTCTTAGAAGATTAGGGGTTTATACTGACATCAGCAAAGGAAAGTGTGTGCACGTTGTCTAGCATGTCTTTGTGTGGCACTGAGTTCTGTAAGCATCTGCCTTGTGCCCAGAGACCCAGGTTCTTGTTACCACTCCAAAAACCCTTACTTATTCCTTCAATAGGGACGAATTAAAAAGAACCACCAGAATAAAGTCATTCTAGAGGTAAAAGACTGAAATTAGTGTCCCCAATTTGGAAAGACAAGAGTTAACCTTTGTCATCTTCATATCCAGTAATTATCTTAACTGACAGCCTTCTAACCATCCTGAGTGATGTCTCCCAGGACCAAAAATGCTATTCTGGTGTTGAGAAAGCAGAAAAAAATACCTGTTGTGGGACTAATTGACCTTTCCACATTAAAAATATTTTGCTGGAAAATCCTCACCTAACCCTTTACTCAACTTCTTTATCTGCTCCTTCTTGTTTACCAAGCCCTTTGATATCACTGGGCCGAAGCTAAAAGTGGACTCCGTGCCCTCCTAGGAATTCAAGCTACAACTACAACTGTACTACAGCGTGTCTTGTGCACCAGGCAGTGAACCAGGCTCCGAGTTGCTGTGCTTATAGACAGACACAGGTACATGTGGATCACTGTGGGGACCCTTGGAGCGAACTCTCCCCCAAACCACACCTTGAAGAGGTGGCTTTCCGCCCTGTGAAGCCACGAGATGCCCCCTCTGCGGTCACTCCCTGCGCCGCAGGGCACTGCCTGTGGCCACAGCAGCTGCCACTTGGGACAATCGTCGGGGTTGGAAGCCAAAAGCCCTGCCGAGCCTTGCTCCACCTGTCCCTCATGCCGGGTGTATCTTCCGTTCGTTGTCAGCGCTCGTTAAGACCGAGGGCATCTCTCCCGCTCGCTTTGCCTCCTCCGAGTCTCCGGTTTCACTGGAACGGAGTCAAACGGAGACGAGTCCACGCAGGGTCTGGAACGGATCAGCAGGTCAGCTGGGAATGCCTGTCAGGCAGCCAGCGCTGCTCCCTCCCTTCTCCCTGGCTTTCTTTGAGGTTTGTAGCTCTTCTGCTTTCTTGTTGCTATTGCCACCCTCCCCACACTCCCCCTACCACACACCAAGCACCCAGACCTTTCCTGGGCACTTTACTTAATCCCCGGGATTCTTTATATAGGAATTAATCTTCTCGTCACAGTGGGAGAGCTGGGAGGGAGGGGGTACATTTATCTCTCCTGCTGAGGTCTAGAGTTGCATTGCTGTGATTATTGGTGGTAGCAGTGTGCGTGTGTCTGGGGATCTGTGTTTAGTTCTTCGTTTCTTAAACGACGCAGGGGCAGCAGCAAGGCAAGTTGGCAGCTTGGCTTTCGAGCTGCTTTGTGTCTGCTGCTACAAGGAGGGAGTGTGAGTGGGGAGCAGCATGGCAGAACAAGAAGCCAGTGGCTTGCAAGTCCTTCTCTCCACCCTCCAGGTAAGAACAGCTTGAACTAACAAGAGAGGCGCTTGGGCTTGTTTTCCTCTTTATTTCCCCATCAGTGACCTGTTGGGCTGAGGCTGTTGGTGCGAGCTCCTGGCTGGCTTGGCTCTAAAAGCATCAGCGTGCGGGAGCCCTGACCTGCACCTCCCACCCTGAAAAGCCTTTTTGAATTGAAGTTTCACTGCTCAGCGATGAGTGCTGGCAATTACTGCTATGCATCAATCTCAGGGCCCGGCTGAGGGCAGAGGCTGCGCTGCCGAGCTCTCGCTGTGTTCAGCAGGGCAGCGGGAAGGTGTGAGCCATGGGCTGCTGTGAAATGAATGGGACCTGACAGCGCTGTCAGTCTGAGCTCAGCGTGTCCGAGGGCTGAGGGGCACGAGTAAACAGATCTGCCTGTGAGGAGCAAATTCCTCCCTGTCAAATTGTCTGCCCAAGACCCTCAAGCACTCCAGGGAAGTGACAAAAACTCTTGAGATTGGTGAGGTGCTGGTGTTGGGTGTGCTCCGTGACAGGTCCCACGGACCACAGGGAAGTGTCCCAGCGCAGGATCATACTTGGTGGACAAGTTTGGCCATGGGATGGAGGAGAGGCATCTCTGGCTCTGTTTTCCCACTGCAAGGATGTGTTCCTCCTGGCAGGAGAAGATGCCCAAGTTGTGGCATGAGCTACCCTGTGAAACTGGGAGGGAACCTGTGCTTTTATAAGCCCCATTTTGTCATGAGGGATGGGTGGGAACTGCTTTGCCAAGACGAGCTACTTGCATATAAAGCAGCTTTTAGACAGTCAGGGTGAAATGCCACTTGTGTGCACTCCTCAGGTGCCCTGAGCTCTCATGTGCAGCTGTGCTGACATGGCCCAGAGTCCTGTGGGGACAGGAGTTTCATGTCTGAGGCAGCAGCAGCATCCTCTGACTGCTGCATGTGCCATCAAAGCCTCACACATTGCAGACACAGAAAATGAGGGAGAGGCTGTGCAAAAAAGACTGACCCACCTGGGTCAGCCCAAGGATTCATGTCTCCCAGCCCTGTGTCTCAGGAGGTCTCTGTGACCAGCTACAAGCATGCAGAAGAGGTTATAAAACCTGATGATAGCAATTGGCTTTGAATCTATACTTGTGGGGGCTGATCAACCTTGACGTATTTATCCAAGCTTATGTAACTGTCGACAACTTCTACTTCTCATTTCAAACACTGGTTTGCCCTCTGTAGTCCCTCGTGTCAGTGAGTTCTGCAGGTAAACTGGAGTGCTGAAGAAAGTTATCCTGCTGTCCTTTTATGTTTTGGCAGTGTAACTTGTTTGCCCTATGATGCTACAGCTTATTTAATTCATATTTTGTAGTAGATCATGTTTGTGCTGTGTCCAGGCTAAAGTCTTCTCCCTCTTTGAATAATTGAGAGCTGAGTGCACATCATTTTTTCTTATGCTCTCTAACGTAACAGTCCTGGTGTTTGCATAATCTGGGGGCAGAAGGACAAGATCCAGACGTAAACTGGAACCTATAGTTTAAAATCACAAATGCAGTTCATTGACAAAGCTGCATGTAGGTCTAAACTAGAAATGGCATTGGTAAAACCACCAGGCAGCACAGCATTCAGACCCAGTGCCACAAAATCCCACCTTGGTACAAGACCCTTATTTCCAAAAATTCTATTTTCACTTGAAGGACATAAAAATCTTTCCTGCTGTATCCTCAATTTGATGCAGAAGCTTGAGTGCCGAAGGGCAGAAAGTAAGGGGTTGATGACAATTATTTGTTCTGATTCACCTCTTTCCTCTGCCTTCAGCCAAAAAATTACCAGCATAACTTTGTAATACCATTACCTATCTCTGCTAAAAAATCAGGTGATAAAAAAGACCTTTACTTGACACAGTTGGAAAGTATTGGCCTGGGAAATAATAACTTTGGTTGATGTTTGCCTTTGCTGATAATATCTCTCCACACTTTGTTATTTTTGCAACAGCTGTCCAAAACATGGTTGCTTTGTTTTTGTGACCTGCTGGACTGTCAGTGCTGGTTCATATTCTTTTATTGGGCATGAAGAACGTATCTGCTGCTTATAACAGGCTATTCTGCAGGGTATTATTGAGCATTATCCATTTCTGTTAGCACATAATATTGCTTTGAATGCAGAAAGCTTTCAGGTGAAGAATGAGGGAACATTCAGCCAGTCTTTATAAACTGAGAATAAAATCATCCTTTCTCCATCAGTCACTCACACGGGACTAAATTTCTACCTTCCTTCCAAGCACTGGCACAGATTTTTTATGCCCAGTTGGAGGAATGTCCAGACCTGAGACAGGGTCTGTCACCTTCTGCTGAGGGAGGGATCTCCCCATCTCTTCCTGGCATAGACACTTTCGCTCCTAGACTCACAGCCTGGCTTTGGTAAGGGCAGTATCAAACAGAACAAATCCAGAACACAGTGCACTTTGTAACTGAGCAGTCACGGAAAGAAACACATTTTTTAGTTCTTCAAAACTGTTCCCAGTGCTGTGAAGGAGCGTGATCCTCCAAAGACAGCTCAAACCCCTGGAAGTGCAACGTGCTGTGGATGTTCTGCAAAGTGACAAGGTGAATAGCAAAAACTCCTTTCAAAGTGCAGCTGCATTTTGTCACCAAAATGTCACTGCAGGGAAGACGTGACATTTCAGATCTCCAGGTAAAAAGTGCTTCACTGCTTACAATGTGCAGCTTTAAAAATGTGAAATTCAGATTTAAGAAAACCCTCTCCCCGTCTCACAGGTTTTGTGTCAGCTTGGCAGAGCCAAGCTCTGAGGATTTTACTGTCATTTCTCATTTTCTTTCTAACCCTGGTACCTTCTTCCTTGCTCTCTCTTCTTGACTCTCCCTCTCCAGTGTGATCCTACAGTTATCACCTCCCGTCCCTCTGGCCTGGATAGTGTCACCTGCTTGTGTTCCTACCTCTCACTGCATGACATCGAGCTCCTCAGCCCCCACCCTGCCCCACTGTGTCTTTCACACACAGACTATGCAGTTCCTCAGTCAAGGCTGGGCTGGTTGCCACTCTCACCCTGGCCCCTGGCCACAGCGTGCCAGAAGTAAGCACTCTCTGCATGTATGGCTTTTGACCAGGCAAAAAAGTCTGACATCCCATCTTACAGGCAGCCTCCTCAATACAAAATCCCAAGAGATTTGGGATTAGACCTCTTGGT
Organism: Motacilla alba alba; assembly: GCF_015832195.1. Taxonomy (NCBI): domain Eukaryota; kingdom Metazoa; phylum Chordata; class Aves; order Passeriformes; family Motacillidae; genus Motacilla; species Motacilla alba. The sequence continues at coordinate 13,959,080 of NC_052025.1, read as the reverse complement.
TATTTTAAAGCTAGGAGGAGGTATCTGGGTGTTAGTTAAAAACAGCTGGTACTTGCTAAGAAGAGCAATAGAAAACTGAAGCCAACATCTTGCCTTGTGACCCTGAATCCCTTGAGACTGTAGAGTATTTTAGTTCCTCCTCCTCGTTGCCCTGGCCTTCTTCTCACCCCACCCTCTGATCATTTAGACAAATAAGAAACATTTTAATTCTTCCCTTTCCTTCTCCCTGCTTTCCTCCTCGCTGCCCATGCCATCTTATTCCATGGCAGGATACATCGTGTTGCCTGAGGAGTCCCAGATTTCCTGTTGGCTCTCAGTGTGGTTTTCACATGCTTCCCAAAGCCACAGTCCCCGTTCACATATTCTGCAAAGCTGGCAGCCCCTGGGGCCGTTGGCAGATCTTTGGCTCAAACTCTGTCTTGCTGTGTTGGACTTCACAGGTTCCCAAATGCTACGGTTTGACAGGGAAAAGATGCAAATCATATGTATCAGTGGTGGATGTTGGTTTTGCAGAAGGTTTTATCTGTGAGTGGCTGCAGTGTCCAGCAGAACAGACACAGGGTCTGCTGTTTGCTAACTTGGAGCTCTCAGCTCTTTGTGCTGCCCCTTCCGAGCTGTCGTGCTGGCTGGCTGACAAGGCAGAGCTATTGTTATCCTAAGGACAAGTGGGAAGGTATCTGTGCTGCTCCACTGACAATGAATAGAAATGCATTTTGCAAAATGCTTTTGTCTGCTCTGCATCCTTGCACTTACTCTGTCAGCAGAACTGCTGAGGTTCCTGGCTTTGAGAGAAATAGATGCAAAAAATCCCAGGAACTGCTCAGGTAGCAGAATGGCCTCTCATTTGGGGATGGAGGAGCTCGAAGTTTGGATTGGTGTTTTTGGGAGGCAGCCTGGCAGGCTGGGTTTAGTGGAATAGCCTTAGAGGGAACAAAAATCAACTCAAAACCAGATGGCCATTTTTATGTGGTTCATTAACTGAGTTTTACTGTGATTGTTGTACTTAAAGTTAGCAGCAGTGGACTTATTTCTGCTATTCCTTATAAAAACTGTTTTAGCTTTGGAACAACAGAAGAAGTGCAGTTAGGACAGGGAAACATTTGGCTTGAAGGGTTCAAGGAGAAATCGTGGGTGCAACTTTTTCATGTCTCTACTGCCAATGCCACTTGGGCTGCATGAGCCTGGCTTTGGATTTAACCACGGAAGAAAAGGCATAATCCTCCATAAACAATCCTATAGAGATAGTGCAGATCCTGACCTCAGCTTTCAGGGCTGCTGCTTTTCCTTCCCACTGTCATCTCCTCCATGTCCAAGGAGAACCTGAAGGTAACTCAGAGCTTTTCCCTACAACCCTTGGCTCACCACCATGGGGCACTGCTAAGCAATAAAGAAAGGAAGCTAACACCCATACATTAATCCCAAATTCCTGCCAGGCCACAGAAGAAACATTGAGGTTTTTCACTCCTGTGAACCAGCACAGAGCACTAAAAGCCCTCAGAGGAAGCTGTGACAGGTCTTGGACTCTGCTGAAATCCTTCCACCGACTGAGCTGGGACCAAAATTGCTCTCTGTCCCTGGGCTGGCCACAGCTGTTTCTCTGAGCACACTGCCAGCTCCTCTGCAAATGCCTCCAGATGGGCTATCCAGAATTTTCTGTGGCTGAATTAATGAGAAATGAGGACCTCGGGGTGCAAAATATACCCAGAGAGAGACTGGAGCAGCAGTAGTGAGGGCTGAGCTGAGCACAAGAGAGTGTCACAGTCTGAGCATCAGCAGAACTTTCTGTGTCAGAGGAGAAAAGTGGAGTTCTGTTCATCTGCTTGTTCTGTCCCTCGTCCTTGTGTAGGATGGTTTGTGCTTTGAGCCTGTGTCATGAATGGTTGAGAAGAGCCCTTTCTCCCTTCCTGCAGCCATGAAAATGTGACAGGATGGCCATGTTGCTGGATCAGTTGGGTGCCAGCCTGGAAAAATGGTTTATAAACCTCTGCTTCTGAGTTAATCATGTGTAACATGGCAAATAATCCCACCATGCCTCACAACAGTGGTTGAGAAACCAGGTGATGAACACTGGGGGGTAAAAAAAACCCCTGAAGATCTGGTACCAACACAGTTAAAAAAAAAAAAAAAAGAAAGAAAATTGAGATGCAAATTAATAATTTGTTTTCATACAGGGTTTGGATCCTGCACAATAAATAATGCACAGAACCACATGCTAAATGATGAGGACGAAATGCTGCATGGGGTGATTTTCCAGGCAACAGGCACTGCTCATCCTGAAGCAGAGGTTTTGTGAAATAAAACAAGTTGTCATGTGGAAATTAAAAAATGCAGTTACTCCAGGGGACCAAATGAAATATCAGGAATGCTTTAAAACTGGTGCTTTTTAGCCATTGAGGGGCTGACTTTATGCTTATGGCCAAGCTGTTTAACTTAGACTATTTGGATGTAATATAATGGTACATTATGCCATGTCATGCAACTCAATATTGTGTATTTTGGTACTGCATTGTAGACACAAAAAAAATTAATAGAATAAACCACATTATGGAAGGAGGTATATGGATTTGTTTAAACTACTTATCTTTCACAAACAGTATGCAAATATATTTAAAAAACATCTGTTTATCTATCTCTAAGTTGAGGATAATTATTGGTAGCTATCTAGCCTCCCTAGCTGTTTTGCATGCCTACAGATGTGTTTATACATTACATCAATATTTTTTATGACAATGGAAAATTTCCACCCTCTCTTTTTCTCAGGTTTCAATAATTTCCCTCTTTGAAATAGAAGAAGAGATGTTTTCATACAGAGAGGTGTTTGCCTGAATAGGTCTTGCTAGTGTTCCTTTGTGTAGCATAATCTTATTTTCAGTATATTATGCTGCATTTGTTGTGATGGCTCAGACACATTTTTCTGTCCGATGCATTGGTCCAGTCCTCTTGGTTTTATCTATAATAGGGAAAAAATGTCTGTAGTAGAAAATGTGTTCATGGGCATTTTGAATTAAAGTTTATTATATTGTGTTCAGCAAAGCAGACACAAAAAGTTGCTTGTATTGAAAAGCATATGGGCTGATAATGGTCGGCTCCAGCAGTGTCTGCTGGCACTAGCAGAGATCTTACTGATGTGTGTTAACTGAGAGAAAATAATTTCATACACATACTGGGAGTTTAAGAGATGGGGAAGGATTGCTTGGTCTGGGATAGCAGGGTTGGAAATTGCTCCTGGAGTTGTTGTTATCATGGACACGCTGCCTCTGTGTGATCACTCCTGTTTGTGCCAGGATAGATGACACAACTCGTACCATCATTACTCTTGCAGTGAAATCTGGGGGGATTTAAGCCTCTGGAAGTGCAGGTGAAAGCCCCTCCTTCCTCAGGGCTCCCAGGGCAGTCAGTGGGAATGCAGAATAAGCCAGTGTGTGCTGGCAGCTGCTCATGAACTGGCTGTGATGCTGGGCAGAGATGTCCCTTTCCTGTGTCTGGATTGGTGTGTGCACACCTGAGACCCTCAGGCTCTGAGGGTGCCCAAATCCACGCACACCCCACGTGCCCACACGTGCCACTGGGCCCTGCCTGACTCCGGTCTCCTGACTGTGCTGTTCTCACCAGACCAGGACAGAGAATAATTCCCTCCTGCCTTCCCCTGTTCTTTTAATAAGCTCTTGTCTCACAGACAGTCTATTTGCACCTGTTTGCCCACAGGGCCCAATGGGCCCGAGGACAGAGGCGCCGATCCACCGGCCGGGAATCTCCGCAGGGAAGGATGGGGAGCTGTGAGTCCTGGGCAAAGCAGGCTGATTTCAGTCCCCAGGGAACTGGGAGGTCAGAATGCTTCTGGGAATTGGTGAGAAAGGAACTGGGAGGTCAGAATGCTCCTGGGAATTAGTGAGACATTCTGTGTGAGGGAGTAACAACCTTCTCCAAGGAGACCACGAGCAGCAGCTCACCAGCCAGCCCTGGACAAAAGCAGGTTTGCTGCAGGAGGTGAGGAGGGAGTGTGAGGGGTAAGCAGTGTGGTAGGTTCTTGAACAAATGCATTGACCAGCCAAGCTGACACTGGTGCCTGTCATTCTGCAAGCTTTGTGTGCCATAGAGAGCAATACTGTGCTGCTGCTTCAGAAGAGATGGTTCATTTCAGAAAATACAGCTTAATTTAAGATGGCTAAGAAGCAAGAACATGAATCCAAATAAAGCAAATATTTGTAGACATTTTCTATTATTAAAAATCTGGGTTTGTTCCCCTGATTGTTCCATTTTATGAGAACTTGACCTAAATATAATCTAGGTGGATTCTTTGGGTGGAGATTCAAATCTCCAAGAACTGGATAAACTTTTTGCTTTTCATACAGGCAAAACAATATATCTTTGAACAGTTTAGGGAAGGAAAGTCTAATGTGATGAAGATCATCTCTTAAAAAATGGGAAACTTGGTCATTCTCCTCCAGAGGCTGATGGAGACAGAGCCCATTCATATCCATGACTTAGTATTTCCTTTTGATCTGGATGCTGTTATGGCTTTCGTTCTACTGAGTAGGGACCAAACATCATACAGAAATCAAGGTCTCGGAAATCAAGAATTTGTCATTGATTTCATAAGATGTCTTCTAGAGAGGACAAAGATAACATAGTAGAGATTCTTCTGCCTGCAGGCACTACTAAGCTACAAAAAAAGAGAATTTGTGTTTTAGACCAACTATTGATTAATAAAATAACATTTGCTTGATAAGAAATTACACAGACAAAGCTGAATCTCCTTTCCTTTGGGGGTTTAGAGAACAAGGATGGGTTTTCTTCTCATGGTCTCTTCTCGTGGAAGAACACAGCCTTATTTTCAAAAGGTAGTGTAGGTTGAAGTGGAATTAATGAGACCTGCAAAGCTTTCATGATGATTCTTATTAGAAAATTGAGTAATTCTGACACAGAATTCCTGTGGGAGAAATCACTACTCTACCAAAGAAATCTTGGCTTTTTTCCCCCCTGCCTTTCAACAAGGGAAGCTTTGAAACCAAAACATATGGGTTTTTTTCTGACATGGAAACACCACAGCATTGTGTTTTACTGCAATCAACTTCTGAGAAGCCTTTTATGCACATTAATTTTTGGTTTAATTTACAGGCAAAGGCTTTCCCACTGGGTTTAATGGGAATTTGATCCCTGTAGTAAACTGAGACAGACTCTTCTCCCTATGGCCCATCAGCTCAGTGCACTCTCTGGTACCTTTTCCTTTCCTTTCAAAGGAGGGAATGATGCTGTATTTATGGATCAAGCAGGAGTGCTGGGCTTTATTTCAGAACTATTACAAACCCCATCAAACTCATTCAATGTCTGTGCCTTCTGCTTTCTTCATTTGGACAGTAGATGGAGATAAGGTTCATCTGTCAAGTTAGGGCAAAGGGAATCTTGGCTCACATTGTTTCCCAAATCAAAGGGTGGAACAACTCACAGCCTGAGCAGATGACACTCATGCAGCCTGGGTGAAATCAGTGCAGTGCCTGTTGTCCTCTGCCATCTTCAGTGGTTTTTATGGGATTCCTGATGAAAGGCCAAAGCAGCAGATTTACAGTGAGGATAAAGCTGCCCCTCCATTTCATTCAGGATTAACCTGGCAAGCAGAAGATTGACAGGGAGAGAGATATCCTCCCATAAGCAGTTTACTTGGCATGGTGAATGCCCACCTGTCTCACTTCAAAGGAGGGGAGGAGGGAGAATGGACCACCTGACCTTTCCCTATGATTAAAATGCTGATCTGATGAAGTCAGAGGAACAAACTGAACTGCCTCTTTCAACCCTCAATTCTTCCAGGAATAAACCAGCACCATCCATATGGAGAGAGTTTCTGGAGAGGCTAGGGGGAAGCAGCATTACTGACCTTCTCTTTGGGACAATCTTCTGCAATTTGAACAGCCTCCGGCTCCATATTGAAGTTCTACAAGTGAGGGAGAAAGCTGGAGGTGACAAAGGAGAAGGAGAATGTGTGCCTGGCTCTGTTTTCTTTGACAATTTCTCTTCCAATATGGCTAAGGTCATTTGATCTCCCCACGATGCACAGGGACTTCAAGGGGACAGCTGGATGCAGAGATGCATTAAAATGACTTCTCTTTGAGATGAAAACTATGATTATTAACAGCTTGGTTCAAAAGCTCTCGCAGCAGCAGCTGTACCTCACTGACTGAAAACTCTGGAGGGTTTGTCTGAAAGGTCTGCATGGCTGGGTGATCAAACAGTTGGAAACCTCCCTAGCTGAGAGTCCCCTGCTATGTCCTACAAAGCCTGTGAGCACTATTACACCAACAGGGCTCCTTGGGAACATGCTTAAATGAAACAGGACACAACAACTACTTTTTGGTGATCTCTCCCTGCTGGCACTGGATGCAGACATCAGAGGTAGATTCTGACATAGATCAAATCTCCTACTGGGTGTCCACTGAAGAATTCACCTTTCTCTGAGAGATCAGCCCACTGTGCCATGGCATGTTCAGCCCATTCCCATGTGAGAGAAGCTCAGAAGGGACAGCCTAAGGGGCTTGGTTGGGTGAATTCCACAAGGGATCCTAGCGGAATGTGTGGAGCTGTGTATTTTTAAATATAACTCCTGTCCCTTTTCCTGAAGCAGAAACACAGTCATGGGCTCATTCATGGAGCTAATAAAATGCCTTTTAGCTTGACTGACCAAGTCAAGCCAAAATACCTTTTAAGTTGACTTAGTTTTCAGGTGCTTCTGAGCTACTGGATGAAGTAACAAGGGTGGAATAAAGCTCTAAAATGCCTGGTTTTGGCATGGTGGCATTGGCTTGCTGCTGTTGGGTGTCTTGCATGGGGTGTAGACTGAAGATAAAGGAGATAAAAATCTTTGTTACCTTCTGGATGGAAAATGACATACCCCTATCATGCCTCTTAAAAACTTGGCAACCTTTTCAGAGAACTGAGGGCTTTGCTGTTGAGAGATTGCTGTTTAAATCTAGACGGATGGGTCTCAGCACTGCAGTTAAACTGAAGTTCTGCTTTATATTACTGGTAATATTACTTTAAATCATTAGAATTTCAAAGCACAGTTTGCTATTCATTATGGATGCCGAGTTTCGTTTGTTGTTTGATTTTTCACTTAGACTGGATGGCAAAAATAGGTTCATCATTTTCACTTTCAGGTTCCATCTCTGAAGAAAATAAGCTGTGACTAACAATAGTTATTAGTGGCTTGTCTCCACTGCCCATACCTCAATCATTGTTATTAAATGTGATTGATTAAAAGCATTTGCATGGCTGTTCCAGAAGGTGCTTTTGGAAGTGGGGTGGATTGACACATAAGGACACTTGTCTTGGCAGGAGAAAGGACTGGTGTTTTTCTCAGCCAGAGTGTACCTTGTAGTGATCCTCATCTTCAGCCTGTGCAAGTCAGTGTCAGAATAATGTGCAAAAAATGGGATTGTTAGCACAGGAATACAGAGAGGAGCCCGGACTGAACACAGGCAGGTGCTAGGGCAGACTGGGATGAGAGCCAGGGATTCTTGGGCTTTATCATGAGTGGTCCAAGCAGGAACATCCCAGAGAAGGCAAGGATAGCAGCACCTTCTTTATGGCTATTTATTTCCACCTGCACATACTGACATTTGCTATAGCATTCAAAAATCTGTGTTTTCATTAAAAAGCGAGTACATCTGGAAATTTTCCAAGATTCTCCAGACTCATTTGTACTTTGAGAAATGCCATTGCTTGTAAAAAAGTTTGTCAACTCCCAAATGTGCTTCATCTTTGAAAGACAAAGTGTTCTCTGGACTGACACCCATCAAATCTCACAAAAAAAGAAGGAGAGTAGCATGTTTCATGCTGCTTTTTCATCATTGGTAGGGGAAAATAAAACTAAAACTGAATGGAGAAAACAGATCCCTCCCTATAAAATTTGGGTGGCAATTGTGTTAAATATCTGTAACAGAGTGGCATTTGAATGAAACATTAATATTTTAAATTAGTTCAGTAACAGCAAAAGTAATATAAAATATAGGAATAAATCCAAGAAACAGCAATAAACAGTAGGTGCTGGCATGCATATAGAATTCATTGTACAAGAATGGTTAAAGCCTTACAGAAACTTAATAAGAGAGTGTGAAAGGCATATGCTAGGATAATCTTGGCATTAAAATAAAAATAGATTAAAAAGAGCAAAAAGGAGAATAATATGACATTAAATCCAGTCAAAATCTTTAGGTGTCATAGGTAACTTATTGTGAAATAAGAGATAAAACCTGGGAGAATTTATCTGCAGTAGAAATTACAGAAAGAACATTAGAAATATTCAAAAGAAAGTCTAAAAGCCTTTTGCAGAGTGTCACGTGTTTTGATTTATCTCAAAGTTTCCTCATTCTTTTAACACTTCCAATTTGACAGAAGCATTTGAGGGTTATATAATAATGTTTTACCACCGTTTCTGCATAATAAAGTAATTGCTCTATTAGAGGAGCATTAGTGAGAGGAACAAGTGACACAAAGGAACTTTGCATCAGGAGGAACTTCTGCACAAGGACAAGCTTTTCTTCGAGAATACTGAGAGAACTTTGGCATGGAAAAAGAAAGAGAACAAAAAAACAGTTTACTTTGCCAACAGTATCCAAGATATTGCACTCTGTCAGGGCATAATTCCTGCAGATATCTGGGTGTGAATATATTTTATTGGAGTGACACACAAATAACGTGGCACTGAGATGAACAACCTTGCTCTGAAGTTAGGGGAAACACCTTTGAGTCTTTTGGACACAGCAGGTAAAACATCCTTTGGAAAAAGATCAGCTGTGGTCTATGTGCTTCCTGATTCCTGTGTGGATTTATTAAATGTAGTATCCTCCTCATCCCTTGGCACAAGGATAAATCTCTCTTCAAACAGCTCTGGGACCCACTGGTGGGGAGTTGCTCTTTCTTCTCCCGGTCTGGCATCAGTATTCCTTGCAGGGGATAGACTTTTCTGCTGCACTTACTTCTGGGAAGTTGGGAGGAGAAGACTGATATCAGGGAAGAGAAATTTTGAACTCCTCACAAATAGATGGAAGTAAGTGTGTGATTGAGGGCCACAGTACTTCTGTGCACGCAGTGTTTCTGCTTCATTTTGTTGTAATAGCAATCCTGGCTCTGCCAGCTATCCTCTTAGGTATTGACTAAGTGAATTTCCCACCACAGGGTGATATTTCCCATCAGGAAAATAAAAAACAATCTGATCTTGATGAGGGATGCTATTGGGCAGGTGTTAGCTAATATTTATGTAGAAGTTTGTGATCCTCTGATGTAAGGTGTTATGTTAGTGCAATTTATTGCATTAAATGTTGTAAGATTCCTTGGCACAGACAATTTTCACCATGTTATTCACCAAGTTATTTTGGCTAGAGATCAGCTTAAGCCAAGCTGTTTCATCTCAACACCTTCAGTGTTTTGAAGACATTAGGATGTAAGTTTGGAATTTTCCTATCCCTGCCTTGAAGCAGTTCAGTCCTGCAGAGTGTAGCCTGTATCCTTTGAGAAGAAGTCCTGAAGGTGAATAGGAGCAAAGCCCTGTCCATTTGCATGTTAGAAATTTGCACTCCTGCTCACCTGGATGAGCTGCCACTCACTGTGATGGGCTGGAATTATAGCACCCAGCAATGATCTGCTGTGCTACTCAAAAAGATGCTGCAGGTTATCACATCCAAGTGCAAACCAGACAAAAAACTTCAGGCCATTGCAAGCCGCAAAAAAAGCCGCCCACCCGATTGCAGCAGGCCAGAGGGAGGAACATTTTAAATGAGTCTTTTCTATATTTTCTGATCTAAACCCCACAATTTCTGCTTTGGGCTGGGTGTGGTGTGAAGCATCCGCAGGAAGAGAAATGTCTGGCGCTTGGCTCAGTGGGGTGCTTGCGGTGCCTCACAGGGGTGGCTAGGGCCAGCGAGAGGGACCTGTCTCCAAGGCTTGGGAGCAGGAGCAAGAGGTTGCCTGGCCACGTGTCCTGTCCCTGGAGGCCCCTTGGCTGCCCCGGGTACAGTTTGAGGGCTACGTGATCCCCCACAGCTGCGGACGCCTTTCTCCCAGGATTAAAGAGGTCACTTAGGACACTCCCAGAGCAGCAAGGTCCTCCTCTCTGAGGCTTTAAATAGCCCCTTCTCCTTCCATGTCTCCTCTGAGTTTCCTGGCTTGCTCAGGCCTATCTGACTCCTCAGAAGAGGAAATGCAGATTTGGACAGAGAAATGAATGTACTGTTTACCATGGAGGATGGTGACTCCTCTGGTGATGCTGAGGATGTTTGGATGGTTATTTTGGAAGCAGGGGCAGCTTGACTATAATTTCTTGGGATCCTTCTAAAGCTGGATAATGGTAGCATAGTTGAGAAGGTGCTCCACTTATGCCAAATATCAGACTATATTCACTTTAATTGGAATCCTCCCTTACTCTGTGGTTGCCTACTGATATTTCAGAGGTCTCTGAAACCCTTTTTCCCCCCTCAGAAATAATGATTTTTAAACCTCCATGTAACAAATCCTGTGGACCTTCCAACAAGAAGAAATCACGCTTTGCTGGCTGAATATTGAGGCTGAGGATGGGAGCATTCAGACAAGAAACTCTCCAGGGTATTTTGCTCTCTTAGTTAAGTGTGAATTTTTAGCTCCTCTTAAATTAGAAAAAGCAATTTACTCTGACAAAGCACAGAACATAAGGCACCAAACCTGGCTTCACAGTTATTGTAAGGCTGGATAGTCAGCTGTGGGAAGGAGATATCCAGCTGGCAAATCCATAATGCCAGTGGTGAGTGGCTGTGCCCAGCACTTTGGGCTGGTAGGCACCTCTGCCTTGCTGGCAGAGGACTCTCTGGTTTAAGCATTAAGAGAGTAATTAGAACCCAATATTTTCTAGAGATCTCAGGAGACAGTGGGGACTAATGCTGCTCAGCCTCTAACCTGCTCTTGATTTTAGCCAGCATTAATTTTGCACCAGAATTTCTCTTCAAGAGGCTTCAAGCACAGAGAGTGAGAAATCTGACTTGCAGATGTAAGTCTCATTACACAGGCAGTTGGGCTGCTGACTGCTATTTGTGTGAGCAAATTTATTAAGGGAAAGAGAAGAGAGGAGGATATATTTTGGACAGGTCAAACCCTGCTTCCGTATTTAGAAACAGGCTATTTTAAAACAAACAAACAAATAAACAAACAAACCCTGGAACTGGATATCCTATTCCTTAGTCTCACTAAAAAAGACCCAAACAAACAGGTCTGGAAGTTTTTTAGCCCAATGCAGCAGTACCTTTTCTTTAAAATTAGACCATTTTGTTTTGTTGTTTGTTTGGGAGATTTTTCCTAAGCAGTCACACAGCTTTGTGAGACAATTCAACAGTTAATTTAAAAGATGTATTGGCAGGAGCCATGTCATGCATTGTCTTGCAAGAGCTACTTCTCTCATTTTGCATTCATTATTTTTGTGATAGGAATAACTGCTTTGTATTTCTTCCCCCAAATAAAATATTTATTAGTAAATCTCGTACTGCACAAATTAATGCTGTTTGAGTTCTTTCTGGGCGTCCTCCTTTTTTCAGCATTAATGCTTAGACTCCCAACAAACCCTCTCGTTAGGTTGTGTGTCTCACTCAGGGAAATACCTGCCTTTGGGCAAAAGACAAAAAGCCCAAAAGACTGAGCTTATGGGAAGTTTTTGTTTGAAGGCAGTGCTGGAAGGGGAATGGCACTGATGGCTGCTATCCTGCAGGCGGGACACAAAAAATCCCACCTCTGTTGGGTTTCTGAGTCTTGTGGAAAACATCCCCAGAGAGTTCCCTGAGGTTACCTGGTACTGTGGCTTAGTGGCAATTTTATAATCTTGTCTTGAGTAAATAACAGCTGGTCTTGGCATGTTCCCAGGAGCAGAACAAGGAGACAGGAGCTGTTCCCTGCTTGACTGTGGGTCAGTGCAATAACCCCAGCTGCCAGTCAGAAATGTTGGGATCGAGCTGTTGTCCTCCAAGCCCAATGTCACCAATTAATCACTTGCTGCCTGTAACCTATCAATGATGACATGCTGGGGTATTTTTTATTCCTGGCTTTCTCCATCCTTCTGCTGTTTATCTCTGAGGAGCTTCTGCCAAGCTAACCCCAGTGTTTCAGGGATTAATTCCCAGAAAAAGCTCAGAGAGGAGCTCTCAGCCAGGAGCTGATTAAATGTATCTGAGCTCAGCCCTGTGATACTCCTGGTTGGGTGAGGAAGACAGGATGCTTTGCTGGAGTAAGGCTAAGAAAGATGAGGGGCTCTGACCAGAAAGTACAGCCATGCTTGATATTTAAAGTGATGGTTTTGTTACTTTAGCCTTTGTCGAGCCACAAGCTGTGAAAGGCAACTACAGGCTATTGTTAATAGGTAATAATTTTGCTCTAACTTTAAATCTTTTTAGTGAAATCCTGCAGGACATCAGTAATTTTGTAACCTAACTTAAGCTTCTGGGAACTTTTCTTTGCTTATTCCACCCATATACAACAAATGCATCTTCATTAGTCTGTGCACATGTAGCTGCTGTATCTAACATTTGTAAGTGCTGACAGGAATGGAAAATACTTAGCAAGAGGAATTTTACTTTTCTCGTTTCTTTGGTTATGGTTTGTTCTTAAACCATCAAACATCTCTTTCAATAAAAATAACTAATGTGTTTATTTTTACCAGAGCAGGGTAAGAAATTTGCATTAAAGAAATTACTCCATTCATCTTTTTTAGATCAGGCACAAGTTGTGATTTTCTCATTTGTACTTACTGTTCAAAAAGATTTACTGAATATTTTTTATGAATGAATATGTTGGCAATTCATCCACAAGGAGTTTGTTATGTGTATTAATTTAAACAATCAATTCTAATGGATTTCAATGTCCAAATATCTTTGATGACTTTGAAAACCTGAAGCTAATTAGTCAAAATCTGAGCTGTTTCTTTTCAAGAGGCAAGTTGTCATCTAGCAAGACAATAGCAACTTTAGAGTGTTTTTTTTTTTTTGTGTTGTCTTGCTATTATAAATGGGGGCTGTGCTCTTCTGCAGAAGTCTCTGTTATTCAGTGGTGCCACTAAAGTTAGTGGGAAATATGTTAGAATTTGTAATGGGACTGAGGTTTTATCCATTGTTTCAGCCAACACATGAGTCATCCAACTCCTTCAGTGGTGTGCAGCAGTAAGGGGAGCAATGAGGCACCAACACAGAGTTTTAGTGTTAAAACACCAAGAGTAAACACTCAGGTAAAATATTTGGCAATATCACCCAGCTTTAATTTTCACATTTTAAAGGTTGATCTTTCATGTTCCCTCAAGTTCTTTGTTTGCCTGAGTCCCTGGATAAAGTGCATAGAAAGTCAGAGGATATCTTATGTCATCACTATTTGTGTTAATGGCTTAGGAACCCACAATCCAATCAGTTAAAATAAACAACCCAGTGTAATAGGAGCATAAATCAATGAAGACTTCATTACTGAAACCTTAATGTGTAATCCATCCACCTACAGAGGAAAGGGATACTGAGAGGCAGCAAGACAAAACCAAAGGACAGTCTGATTTAGGCAACCCTGATATTTAAAAAGGTGTTGAGAACAGTAAGTCTTCCTGGAGTCTGTAAATTTGATGAATACTCATCAGTCCTGACAACCTGTCCTGGAATATAAAGTCCCTATGCTAAAAAATGCCAAGAAACTCTTGGGAAGAGAGCTCTGAATGTTCTTTGTTTAGTCTGGGAGACTTGAGCCGGCTCAAATGAACAAAGACATGAATTAGCAAGATTAACATAGGGCTAAAATGATATATTTTACCCAAGAGTAATGCTTCTCAGGACTGCTCTGACCCTGCTTGAGCCAGTGGCACAAATCTGGGCTCCTCTAAGGTGAGGGTGGCAATACTTGGTGAAACCAGAGTTACTGGATTTCATTAAAGCCACGTATTCTGTTTGTCTTGGCTCTGAAAGGAGCAGCAATCCTATCACACTGAGACTTTTGATTTCAACATGGATCATAAAAGGGCTGAACCTTTATGTCCAGTGCTGAGATCTCTGCTTGTTGAGCTAATAACGAAGAGAAACAGCAGGCTCTCTCTCTGGGCATGGGCCAGCTCTGATGTGCGGATGAGACAGGCACTTTGCCTGTGGATTTTAGCTAAGAGCAAAAGCAAGTTGAGCTTTGAGAAAGCCATCAGTGCTCACAGACCCTCTCCACTGGGTCCCCATTTCAGAAGTGATTCTCCGATCTCATCCTCACCTGACTCTTCTTCTTTCCTTCCTTCCCCTTCCCTGACCACATCTTGTTCTTTTCTCTCATTCCCCTGCTGTCCCTGTGTCTCCTTGGAATATATATTGAGCAGAGAATGGTTGGTGGCACTGCTAATTGACCAAAACCAGTATGATGGGAAATCTTGTGTTTCAGAGATTTGGAGTTTGTTTTTGTTAATAATTATGACCCCAAAAAAAAAAAAAAATCTAAGAACATACACTAGGTATAGGATACAGAAGTTAGGAAATTGGTTTTGCCAATACAGAAGGAGATTTGGTTGCAGGGAGCTGCCAAGCATCCTACGGGATTTCTGTGATGGGGTGGAAATCTGTTTCTCCAGGCTGGCAGTCTGCTCTGACTGCAGACTGATGAATTTCCTGCTTCACCCCATGTCTCACCCAATGCATACCCTCCCCAGTTATAACAGAGGAGGAGGTATGGACTGCAGCTCCCTAAGTAGCTACACAATCCTCAGCACCTTGTCAGCCTGTGCTGTGACTTTTTTGGGGATCCACTGGGAAAAAAAGGGTCCATTTGCATTAATAGTCAGTATTGCAGATCTGAATTAGACTTTCCCTAATATTCTTTCTAGAGTTATTTTTTGATAGGTGTTACTTCTTGACTCCTTGTCTTAAGTACACAGTTGCATAATGTTAAATGTGTCAGAGAATGGTTGAATAAATTTGGCTGGAAAAAGGATCACATATATCTAGAATAGATACCAGGTTAGTTTAAGTTACAAAGTAGGTTGAGTTTCTGAAGCAGTTTAAGATTCAGAAATATAGAAGCCATATATTTGTTATAAGATATTATCTTATTGTCATCATTTAATTGAAAATAAAGTGATTTTGTTATAGTTTGTGTGATCCTAAGGTTCTTTGGGACCAAGGCTATTCAAATGCAGGTTTTGTATTTTATTTGAAATTTGTATGGTGTTGTATCTGTTCAGAAATAAAGACATCCAGGTCTTAACCCAAGTCCCTCTAATTGCAATACAGACCAGTGACTAATTCTTGAATCACAGCAGTGAAATCTGTTTGGAGCAGGATTAAAGAAGGGGTCTAGTGTATCACACAGATGGATGGTAGATATCATGTGTTTCCTTCTCCTCAAGTGCATTATATCTTATTTCCTCTAATGTAAAATTTAAAGTGACTCTAAAGCAGAATGTGTCATGTCAAAGTGTGGTGGTAACTTGGTCTTAAAATTAAATTATATTAGTTTAAAAATTAGCTTTGAAATTTTTCTTCTCCTTAAATTCAAGGCTTCCATGTGATTGTGGCTGCAAAGACAGGAGAATTTTCTTGTAGATGGGATTAATATAATTTAAATATATTGTTCTTCAAACCCACTAATAAGAAATGCTGTCATGGAAAATCACCTCATATTTAGCATTTCTGTATGATACAGAATTTCCTCAACTTCGGGGTAGCCAGATCAAACCAAAAAAGGGAGCTTTAGTTTAGAATTTAGATGTAAGTTCTACAGAAATGCTACTGTGTATTAAATACAATGTAGTATGATATGTTAGAGGCTTTTAAAATGTGTCATCAATATGCTTCCACATATTCACTGTCCAGATGGCACAGAAGTGCTCAGTATCCCAACAAGGATCTCAGTGCCCCTGCACTGCATGATGCACTGCAGCCCTGGGCAGCACAAAGCGTCCTGTTCTGAGCTGATCTGTAAATTTGGTGTGTTTCCATTCCAGAGCTCCTGTGACAAGGATGTCATCCTGAACATTCTCAGTGTGCTCACTGACTTGCTGTCTTTGGGTAAGGAAGCAAAGATTTGGGGCAATGGCTGTGGGCTAGGGCAGAAAGGGGGTCCTCGAGCAAGTCAGGGAATTCATGCTTGCATTCAAACTTGACCAGGTGTTTGCAAGGTGAAAAAAGTGTTAATTGTGTCTATAGATCAACAGTCCTTACTCCTCTGTTTGGAAACCTGAGCTTATTCAATGTGTTAAAGAAAAGAAAAAGAGACTCAGAGAAAGTTTCATTTTTTTCTTTTAGTTTTGAAGATGCCCATGGGTTGCAAAGTATTTCATAATCCCTGGCAGTCAACCACTGGAAATGTTCACCAGTGCCATTGGAGAGAGGACTGTGAGACAGGGAAAGGTTCCTGACTTTTCAGAGCCCAGGGACCCTCTAATGCAGAGGGCTCAGCCTCTCTCCAAAAGGCACTTCAGCCTTGGGACTGCAGGGAATGGATGTCACTCTATGTGCTCAAAGCTGCAAGAAAAAATAATGTATTGGCAAAAGAACTAAAAAAAAAATAAAAAAAAATAGTCACGATCCTTTTCCTTTCTGCTCCACCACAAAATTATAGTCTACTAAACAATTCCCAACCCAACTAAGCCCCCAGGCTGTGGGGGCTGCATTGGTGAGTGCTGGATCCTCCTGGAAACCCCACTCCTGGAAGCCCCACTAGAGACATTACCTGTCCATTTGAGCTTCTCTTCTCTCTTTTGGAGCCCTGGAGCCCTGTTCCTCAGCTGGGTGCAAGGATGGCCTCCATGGGAAACAGGGGGTCCTGCTGTCCCCTAGGAACTCAAGGAGCAGCATCCCCCAACCACAGAGCTGGATCAATGTTGTTAACACACTAAGGCTCCCAGGGTTAGAGTGTGGTTTCTTTGGAGACCTACATTTATTTGAAAGCTGTCCCCAAGGTTTCCCTAGGATTCCTTTTCATTTGGCAGAAGCCCAGCACAGCTTTAGTTCTTTCCTTGTTTAATTTCCAGTATCTAAGAAAAGATCACTGAGCCTTTTGCTGCTTTGAAACCTGTCGGTGTCTGGGCTTATTCCTCCCTGCCACATTTCAATGCATGCTGAAAAACTTCTGCAGCACGTGGGTTTGGGGAGACAAGGACTGTCGTGGTAACAGGCAGCAGAGCACATAGTTCCACCACGCAGCCACCATCCCTGTCCCCAGGCTGGGAACACCAGAGATTCACGGCCAGTTGTGCAAATGCTTGTGCGCTCACGGCACTCTGAAGGCCATGGAGGCTCCGTGTGCTCCTTGCAGACTGAGGCTTTGTGACAGCTGTGGCCTGGGGAGGGGATGCTCTGAGCAGTCTCTCCTCTCTTCCCCAGGCACTGGACGGAGGATTCACTACGTGGTCAGCAAGGGGGGCAGTGAGGCTCTGCTGCAGGCCCTGGCCACGGCTGCCCGGACAGAGCCGCCCGACCACGGCACCCTGCTGCCCCTGCTGCGCCTGCTGGCCAGGGTGGGACAACGAGGTACTGGGGTGCTGGGGGGCCTCTGGAGGGGGTCACATATGAGGATCATCTCATTGTAGCCTTCCAGTAGCTCAAGGGGATAGGTGTTGTAGTAGGGCCTGTTGGTACGGGGCAAGGAGTAATGGTTTTAAACTGAAAGGGGATAGGTTTAGATGAGATGGAAGGAAGAAATATTTCATGATAAGGATGGTGAGGCACTGGCACGGGTTGCCCAGAGAGGTGGTGGATGCCCTATCCCTGGGAACATTCAGGGTCAGGTTCGACAAGGCTCTGAGCAACCTTGTCTGGTGCAACTCATTGCACGGGGTTTGGACTATGTGGCCTTTAAAGGTCTTTTTCAATCCAGACTATTCTATGTTTCATATTTGGTGACACAAAGCGAACCCCATGTTTTTCCATTTTCAGTGAGAATGATATTGATTTAACTCATTGATACATTCAAATGCCTTTCTCATAAGATTTTGAGTTACCAGGCTTAATAAACACATGTTCAGCAGCACAGCTGCAAGGACCTGGCCTTTGCAATAGCTTAATTCTCATTTTCTTTTCACAGATAGGAAGTTTGGACTTAAAGTGCAGAAAGCAGAAGCCACTGATATAATACTGAGCTTGACAAGAAGACATCTGGGCCACCACCTGCACCTCACCCACTGCCTCTGGGTCCTGCGGGTTTGTGCCTCTAATGGTGAGTGCCAGGATTTCCCTCTTTTCTTCTGTGTGACAACCACCAGGGTTCTTTTTCACTCATTTCAATGCAAAGAAACATTATTCCTGGTAGGGTTAGTGTCTGCATGCACCATTAATATACAGAAAAGCACAAAAGCCAGAACAACCTTAGAAAAAGGTGCTCCTCAAGGGGCCTATGCAGCCTTTACAGTGCATTTCATCTGTGAGCTATGGAAATAAAAGTGTTGTAGTGAAAAATATTCATGGCAAAGATCTCCTGTTCTGGAATATAGACAGTCAATTCTTTTGCTCTGAGACTTGGGTACCTTAAGTCTCTATACAGTTGCCATTACCATAACAGCCAAATGTCTCACTATTGTTGATTGTATTGATCCTCAGAGCAGCTCCATGAGGGTGGAGAAGCAGAGGGTGAGAGAAATCTGTTACTTATTCAAGGTCCCCCAGGAAGCAGATATTAGATCCTGGTCTTCTGACTAGTATCCCCTCAGATGTTCACTCTCCCAGCTTTTCTTGCTTGGCAATGCCCTCGTTTTAAATGATTCAAGCAAAGGGATTTCCAGTATTCTCTCTCGGGATCATTACAGATTCATACAGGCTTTCTGTGCTATAAAGCTGTACTGAGCTCGTCAGCACAAATTTCCCTTTGCTCATTTTAACCCTTTCCTCTCCTTCCCTACATCCCTCACCCAGCAGATAATTCTTGACAGCCATCCTGTCTGCAGTCTGCTCTGTGCATCCTGAGATTTAGTTCTCCTGGCGCCCAGCCCTGCAGGTCCCTTCTGCCTGGACAGGAGCTGGCTTCATGCTTTGGGCTCCCTCAGGCAAGCAGCCAAGCCTCAACACTCAACCCCTCTCCCGTGATAAGCAGTGTTTGAAAGTCTGAGTGTGGCTGAAAATGCAGCCAAAGTCAGAAGATGAAGTGTGCCTTTATTTGGGTTTCACAGCTGTGCAGTGACCCTGTGCTGCCTCTCACTCAAAATTATGATTTCCCTACTTCCCTGCTCCCTGCTTCAGTGCACCTGCATTCAGTCCAGCTGCTGTTTCTGCAGTGGTTTTAGGATGCACACTGCAGCCTGCCCTCCTTTCTGTCAATGTCAGACCCCAGAACCCCAGCTCTGCGCCTTTGCTGGAGCATCTCTGTTACTCTCCAGGTATCTCCAGCACTCTCCATTAATAACTTTGACTTTGTGGCTTCTGTGGCCCAGCTGGGAAGCTTCAGGGGAGGTTAGGTGAAAATCTGTATGAGTGTGATATTAAACCAAGGGATTACATGATCCCAGGCTTAAAAATTATGGAGTGGAACTTAAGGGAAGACAGAACCATGCAAAACTCTTGAGAGTCCTTAGGTATGAAAGCAGTAAAGATGAGTCCTTGTGTCAGCCCATGCCCCACTCTGGGCTGCTCCCCTCACTGTCATCAGATGTTTGTGGCTGCCCACATCCTGCTCTGGAGCAGGATGAGTTGAGCAGCCTTGTCCACCACCCTGGCTCTAATGAATTGCCAGCCAGTGTGAATGTAGCTGGCAGGCCTTGGAGGCTCTCCATCACAGGACAGCTTGGCAGGGACACCATAGGACAGCAGGAGATGATGAGCCCTCTGGCAGCTCTCTGATGACCACTGGGAGATATCTACAAAACAGCCAAAACCCAGCAGTGGGCAGGCAGCCAGGGCTCCTTCTGGCTGCTGTTGATTACTGATCCTTTCACCTTGGTCACATCCATTTAATATTTCAGGGCTGCATTTGTTCCTTCATTACACAGAGATATCCTGTCTCATAGTGGGGAGGTCTGGAGAAACACCTAGGCTATGTATTAGGCATTGAAACTGATTGCAAAATCTATCTAAAAAAGTTCCTAGTCTGTTAAAAAGTGAAGGATTAAAGGGAAAATTGGCCTAGATGAAATTAAACTGCATTCAGAAGCCCCCCAAACCCACTTTCACTCTGCTGAATAACAGCTCAGAAAGAAAACCCTGCCCTTTGAGCCCCTATGAAATGAACTGTCCTCATTGAGTTGCATGTAGGAAATGTGGGATGAATTTCAGCTCTGTCATTTTTTTTTCTGGGAGAAGACCCTGTTTAATTATTATTTTTTCTCTGGAGAGTATAATGTCTACAGGAAAAGGAGCTTTGGAGAAATTGGGAAAGAGCTGCAGGACTGGTTTTGCAGTCTGTGGTTGTGTCCACAGACAGCTTTGTGTTTCGCTTTCTGTGTTTGCAAGGGGACCTGTGAAGTCCAGATGGGAGCCCAGAGAGCTCATAGCCCCAGGGGCAGCTACTCGTCCCCACATCTCTTCTAAGCAATGTTTGCCAGCTGCCTCCTTCAGAGCTGACTGCTTTTTTCCTTTTATTGCCATAGTTACCACGGGAACTATGCTTGGCATCAATGGAGCCATGGAGCTGCTTTTCAAAGTCATCACTCCCTACAGCAAGAGACACGTCAGGACGGTCAGGTAGGCAGCAGCCCCAAGGGAACTCATCTTTCCAGGACAGCAAGAAATAAAATTCTGGTTCCACTTGAAGAGGCAAAGAAATCAGAAATGTATGCAGTTTCCACTCACTTTAAATCTGCAGGGTTTTTTAAGAGGCAGAAATAGTTCCCTGAAGGACACGTTAATGCTGTGATTCATCATATGATTCATGCTGGTGGCCCTTTATTTGTAGTGTGCCCTAGACAGCGATGGCAGTTTGATTGCAAGGTACCCTCCTTCATTTCCCAGCCACAACTGGGTTTGGAGAAGCATGTGCTGGCAGCAGACAAGCCACTCCTGCCTCCCACTCAGCCAGAACTGCCTGCCACCATCAGCCTGGGGGTAGATAGAGTGGAATCGAGGCAGTGCTGCCTCATCCTCCATTTGCAGAGGGTCATGACCTGGTCATCATGATATTTTTGATGTATGACAGTCCATACTAGTATTAATTTGTATCTGCTTTTAAGCCCATCCCACATATTCCAAATAGTTCTTTTCTGAAGACATCAAGTCCATTTTATATCTTCATCTCAATGCTGAATGTTAGTCCCCAAGCTGTCTGTTCTGACCACTTCCTCAGATGCCTTTCAAGGCAAACTTTATGAGAGCAAAACACGTATCTCTGGCTTGCTCTTTAAAAGCAGGAGGAAGAATTTGCTGCTGTGAGCTGTGCTCACACAATCCCGTTTGCTTAAGCCACACAGAACCTGCCAGTTCTCTTGCTGGGACATGCAGTGGCTTGTGGGGCACAGTCCCTACTTGCTCAGGCATGTGTCAGCAAGGACAAGGCAGCATTGAGCCAGTTCTGGCTTCTGCATGGACCTGACATGGGTGAGGTCCATGGCTGGTGATTACTGAAGAAGCAGCTTCAGGTAGAGCATGAGGTGGGAAGGATGGACAGACACAGCACAGGAGTTTGCTTAGCTGGGGTTGAAATGGGGGCCAGTCACCCTGGATGTGTTAAATAATGTCCAGCCTGTTGTTACCATCAAAGACTGATACCAGTTCTCTCAATATCATGAGTTACACAATAACTGGGAAGGAATTTGAATTAATTTCCACCAGCCACCAAAGCTGAAGCTGCACATCAACACACGGCCCTGTTGTTTGCTAGGTGCAGCTTTCTTCTCGTTCCTCTGCCTACACGTCTGGAGACACACAATTTTTTAGACAGTTTGCTTTTCTAAATAAGATACTGAGGGGGCCCAGCAGAAGCACAACTTCCTGCAGCTGCCTTGTTGATGGGAGCCAACTCACTTTTGCCTGTGCTTTTGGATTTCTAGCACAGTGCCAAGTACCTGGAACTGCTTCACAGCTTCAGTTCTCTCTTAGACAAAGTACCTGAGATTCTTCTGCATGGGGATACTGGCATGTTTCTTACACAGATGTTTGGATATTACCCAATCCAAAGAATATTACCACTAAGATATTATTCCTAGGATATCTGAGCATCCTTCAACATTCCCCTCAGGCCTCATGTGATAACTTTAAGATTTAGGCAGCCTGGAGGACTGTTTTGTGTATGACAGGGGTGCCCAGGATGAATTAGACCCAGAGCTGGGCTTGGGGTCTGAGGCAACCAAAAGTGATTGATGGGTCCAAGTCCATGCTTAACTAAGCAAATTCCACTCAGTTCCCTGTTTTCCTTCCTGTGGAAGTGTTGGCTGTGATTCGAGCCGTGTTAGTTCTGCTTCTGTGATAGGCCAGGATCTGTGTATGATGGGACTTGGGCCTGTATCAGTTTTCTGTTAAGCAATGGGACTGGCTGCCTAAAGGCTTTTAAAATGAATTTTGTGCAGAACTGCTTTATTTTCCATTGACTGTTTCCTATAGAGGAAGTGGAAACCTTGGTATCTGTCACACCTTTCTAGCCTGGCTTCTTACTGAGATGCATTTGGAGATGCAGGGAGTGTTTCTGAGGGTTGCTGTAAATGTAGCCTGTAAAATGCTCTAAAGTACTCACTTCTAAGGGAAACAATCAGAGAAATGCGCTGCTTTTGATTTCAATGATTCAACATTGTCAATATGCAATATTTAGCTTTTACTTCCTTTTATCTGGTGTACAAGGATTGTTTTGAATTCTTCTGTGGACTTTGTTTTTTACATTTGGAACATAGACACAAACACCAGAAAAGCAAACTCAAAATTGCCCTCAGTAAATCCCATTTTATAGCTAATAAGCCTTTTTATTTATTACTGAAAAGCTTGAATTTATTTTTAATTTGAAAAGAGGTGTCTTGTACATTATTTTTTGTCTACCTGAGCTTTCTCACTGCTAGTTCAGTTTCCTAATTTTCTTTTTATTTCCTAAAATATTTGTGCTCTTCTTAAAACATATTTTTCATGAGTGTGCAAACAGCACATACAGTCCTTAGAAAATCTTCTCACAGGAAAAGATGATTTGGCTCCCACCTACTCTTGGTCTCATGAACAAGAACCATAAATCAGCTGAAGCCTGGTGCCCACTCAGCTGGCCTGCCCAGGGCTCAGAGCTGTGCCTTTTGTTTCATAACTAGGGGCAGCTGAGAAGCTCAGGGGCACAGTAGAGACAGCCTGTTTCACATCAGAAGAACCACACAAGCCTGTTTTGTTTTAAAACACAATTGCAACCCATTAAAAGGCACTAGTTTCTCATTACTTGGTTGAGCTTTGTTTGTTTGCAGTTCACTTGGAAGTGCTGCTTTCATTGTGGAAAGTGGCTTTAGGAGACATTGTTGGCAAGAATTTAGGTCTTGAGACCAGACTGTAGAGTGGGTTACAGCTCTTCTTTCCCAGCATTAGCAAATGCCTGGAATAGCTGTAGTCTGAAATCCCTAAGCATCTTTGCAGCTCATCAGAAAATGGAGGTAGGTACATATGGATAACATGTTCTTCCATGATTTGATTTGCTCTAGCTAAAGCTTTATGAGGTGACTGGGATGGGGAGCTCATGGATTTTCTGAGCTGGGGAGAAAAGATAAAAAGGGGTTGTGTTCTTTATCTAGCTCAGCATGTGCTCCCAGCTATCTGACTCTGGTGCAGCTCTTCCCAAAGTGGCCGTGGCTATGCTGAAATTGGGAGTGTGATATTTTGGTGTGGTTCTTGGTTACAAAAGCATCTGTTTCTTTTTGCCTATAAGTTGTAGAAAGCACCAGCCTCTAACTTGTCAAGAGAGGAAAACTCCAATATTGTCCCAGAAATCCTTTGACCCTCACTTTGTATTTGCTCCTGATACCTTCTCTCCACCTCATAACTATGTGCCACCGTGGTTTGCCTTTTTGCTGTGAAGGAACAGCCGGCAAGTGTGAGAGCTGAGATTACCCTGGCTCTCTGATCAGCTGCCAGGAATGCAGCATTGAAAATGCACCACTGCTCTGGTGGCTACACCCGTGTTCCCCTGCCCTGGGCAGCAGCAGGGCCAAGGTCACTTTAAGAATCTGCCCTGGAGAGTGCCCTATAGTGAGAGCTATTTATTTAGCCCGCTAAGATGTGGAAACAAGATACATAGTTCTATTTATTTTTCCCAGTGGCAAAGCTCTGGGGTATTTAGAAATAGTCTCCCCATGCTCCAATTGACCTTCTCTGGTTATGTGCCAAGTAGCTCTGATTCCCCTGAGACTGTGACTCATGGGCTTTATTGGCTTTAGTTAGGCATTTGAGGTCTTCAGCTTGCTGGTGCCATGACTGTGGATCTCTCCAGAACTATCCATATCTGAGGTAAAAGCTATATGGAAAAAACATGGAATTCTCTGTGGTGTTAAGATCTCTTGAGTTAGTAACTGTGAAATCCAAGACTTAAGGCTGTCTTGCCCATCTCTCATGATGCTGTGCTGCAGAGGAGGTCTGCTGATACCTTTTACAGGGACAGTTTAAAATAAGGCCAGATGATGTTCTGCTTTTCTCAGCTCTGTTTATGTCAGTAGCTGGGATATCTGATAGGAGTCTGTGTGGGATGCTCAAATCTTCACTCCATCAACACCTTCTCTAATGTAGCATCTCTGATGCCTCACACAGTGCAATGATCACTGCTCTTTTCACCTTTCATCCTTATTATTCCCTGTCTGTTCCACAGCTTCCACCCCTCTCCTACTTTCCAGTGTCCCTTTCAACACTGTTGCTTGTTTTCCCATCTTGTTCTGAGATGTGTTTGGATGGGTTGTGGAATGTGACAGTGGGAGATGTTTGCTCTCTGGTCAGCCAGGAGCTGGTCCCTTCTGCATGACTCTGTCCAGCTTGTCAGGTATCCTCATCAGTGGCTTTGGAGCCATGGGTTGTCTGTGGCCACATGTTGTGCAGGCTCTTCTAGGACTCCTCATCTTGAAAATAGAGTATCAAAGAGGCTGAAAACAAAACCCTCAGAGTTTATTCTCCTTTCATAAGAGGAAGACCCGTACCATTTAGAAAATGGCAATTGGTGGGGTGACTGGTGCAATGGTTGTTCCCTCCATTATGTTTTCTTTTTCTGCTGTTACAAGGCTGGTGCACAGTTTTATTGAAGCAATTTGGATAGTCTGTTAAAATGTCTTTGTTTTTCAAACTTCTGTGAGTACATCTATTTATCATACTGAGCAGAGCTGGCTCATGTTAAGTGTTCACATAAACCTCGTATGAAAGATTACAGCAAGAGTGAGTATTCATCAGAAATAAAAACTCTTTCTCTGGGTATTCATAATACTTGGCTTTCTACATTGGGCTATTCCAGTAAAGTTTGACTACTTAATTAAAAGTGGAAAGTGAATAAAAAGGGTCTGGGAATGGTGCCAAATTAATTCACTAGAAAATGTGATATGCAGAAATTATCTGCCTTTGCTCATGTCCAGCATTACCCACTTCTGACATTTGATCACAATTCTTCTTATGTTTGGTGCTTATTGGATAGTTCCAGAGCCTCAAATGCTTGCTGATAATCTCCCTTTTCATTAAAGGGAGGAAATCCTCCCATGTAACTCTATTTCACCTGAGGTGGATATCTGAATTCCTCACACACTGAAGGGAAAAAGAAGCAAGTTCTCTTAACCTGTGCTAAATGTTTGCCTTTAGAAACTTGGGGTCTTTCAAATGTTTATTTCCCCCTGTGCAGTGGAGGATGA
The DNA here is from genome assembly GCF_015832195.1 of Motacilla alba alba. Taxonomy (NCBI): domain Eukaryota; kingdom Metazoa; phylum Chordata; class Aves; order Passeriformes; family Motacillidae; genus Motacilla; species Motacilla alba. The sequence continues at coordinate 13,933,375 of NC_052025.1, read as the reverse complement.
GCCTGCAGTGGGCAACCTGGACATGGCATAACGGGCATTTAAAGCTGGGTCGGGTAGAAGGCTGCTGAAAGAGATTTGTCAAGTGGAGTCAGAGGCATCTGGTGTCAGGGCTCAAAACCCAGGAGGAGTGAGAATACCACAGGTGTCTTTTCTTTGCTGATAAGTGCTCAGGGGTGATTTGAGCTGGGGAGGGATGAGCCTGAAACATGCAGGAATATTGATGGCACTGTTGCCATGGCCATGACTTATTTCTGTCATAGTGGGAGCTGAGGAGATTTTTACTGGCTATAGGAAGCAGAGCTCATGCAAGTGAAAAGAGAAATGCCAAGGTGATCAAAGAGCACATGTAAAGCTAAAAGCCATATTTAATCAGATATTGTGTCAGATTGATCAAGGAGATTATGAAGATATAAGTTAAGAGGCTGTACATAACTTCAAATTAGGCTTTGAATATAAGGTTATATATATATATATATATATATTACTCTGCTGTTTAGACCAAGAGAGGAGACAGGTACTGTGGATGAGCTGAATACTGGACTTGCCTCTTCTGCTGAGAATGATGGAGAAGCATATGGAAGAGATCCAACTGCAAATGTGTCCTAGACCCCAGTGCAGGCAGTTTGATTTTTTTCCCTATCCTTAATTCTGGGTAATGTCTTGCTGGTAGACCACCATAAACATTTACTGCAATTGCATCTCCTGGGTTGGTCTAGACTTCCAGCTGCTCTCTTCTGGAACAGAATATGTGGCTTATCTGGCCACTGCCAGACTGTATTTTGAGAAAGAGCAGAAACTCAAGGCACAAACATGGTGATTAGTTCAGGTTATCAGGTTCCTCTTCAACCTGATAGAGAAGCTGTTGTGATGGGTTCTTTTTGAGGAATGCTCTATGTACAGCTTTATGCCTTTGTTTATTTGGCAATGGTTCCTGATAGAAGATCAAAAGCAAATCATTCTTAATTCATCTTGTTAGTCTGTGTTTTGTCATTAATCATGTTGAGCAGTCTGGATATTTAATTGGAAAGTAACACATGATTCTATTGGAATGTGGTCAGAATTAATCAATGCTTAGCATTTTGAGAATAAACAGACACTATTTGGTTCACTTGATTTGTGTAGAAAATTCATAGGAAGGGAAAAAACATTTATGTTGAGCTATATCACAGCTAAATTACTTGCTTCCCATCTGGCCTTGATCTATGTGGGATTTATCCTAAAAGTCCTGTTAAATAAAACTAAAAAATACTGTTATGAATGAGACGATGCCAGCAACAAAGAGTGTTGTCTTGAAAATTTTTCTTTATAAAAAGTGTCTCTTCAACTTGACTAAAATCTCAGATAACATGAAGCAGGGATGGTTGCATCACTAAGATAAGTAAATAAACCCTACTGTGCAAATTTATTGCAATGAGCCATTGTAATAGAAGAAATGATCTTGGAGCCAGAGGTGTCCCAGTTTCATGCAGTTCCTTCTCTTTCATTATTTTTACGGTCTGTGTGGTTTCTCTCAAAGAATGACCTGTTCTAATATCAATAATCAGTTACAAAATCTCATTTCAGACTGGTGGTATGTCAGTGCTGCTTTGCAGAGCAAATAGAGTTGCATTTCAGAATTAGACTTTACTGGCATGGTACTGTTAATAGCAGTAGATGAGAGAAATTGAAAAATTAAGAGGTAGAGACAAGGGAAAAAGATGTTTTCAGGCGAGGTTTGAAAATAGATGGGGAATTGATGAGGCGGGGAGGAACAGCATCTCCCAAGGTTGTTCCAGAGGTCTGGAACTCGGAGCACTCAGAAATCCTGGTGCCATCTCTTGGTAGCCTTTGGAATGGCATGTTTCACCGCAGATGCCCCCATCTCCGAGGCATTAAAAATTGGTGAATGAGCGTTATATGTGGAGAAATTCACTTCTGAGTTTAAGTTTATACGTCATGGGAAGGGGGGAACAGATTTATAAATGGAGCAAGTTGGTGAGACTGTTATTTTGAAAGAGATGTTTGCCTTTTTCTGTTAGCTGTAGCTTATGTTGTACATCTATTTCAGGTCAGAGTTTGAAAGAGAAACAATGCTTTCAGCTGAAGGCCTTTCTTTGCCTGCCCATTATTTGTCCCCTTTGGTGAGCCAGAGTGCTATATTTGGAAAGATGCTGTGAGGGCAAGTCCCTGCTGTTCTCAAGTTGGCTTTTCACTGCCAGTGGCTATGGCAGATGCAGTTCATGGCTGGGCTCATGGGATGGCTTTGGGTATGTCCATGCTGCAGGCGACTCTGGGTTTGTTGAGCAGGAGATCCCCTCTGCCTGAGCTTTAATCTTCCTCCTTCTCCTAACAAATTCTCAGGCTTGCAACAGGGCCTCCAGCGTGGGCTGCCCAAGCCTCTTAGGACATGTTATCCAGTCTAGGGGTACTATTCATGTTGCTGTGTCTGTCTTGCTGTTGGTCTTTGTTCTAACCAGATTAAAACTAACACCTGGGTGCCTCACTGCAATCCCCCTGCCTCCTAGGACCTCTCTGAGGTGTATATCCCATGTAACAATCCCATGGAATATATCCCATGTAATCATGTTTGAGGAGGCCGTAAGGCCAAGCCTTCAGAAAACCCCAGCCAGGCAGCCTTGGAGGATGGGGAGTGAAGGAAAGGGATTTCCAAACAAAGCCTATCTGAATGTGCATGTGGAGATGATGAACAAGTGCCCACTGTGCCTGTTTGCCTACACTGGTTTTCCTGTGTCAAGGAGACAAAGAAAGAATTCCCCTCGGAAATCACTGAGTTGGGTAATGACGTGAATCTCTGACAGAGGCCAGAGTGAGCAGATAAAGCTGAGTGCACTCACTTGTGTGCCAGCACACATGAGAGCCCAGGAATCTCCTCTTCTTTGCCTTTCACTTGATTTATTGCCATTTCTCCTCCCACCCAGAAGCCTCTTGCCCTTATGAAGAGGGTAAAAATCAGCTGTGAAATCCTCCCCACAAAAGCTTTCAGTCCAAAGATAGACGAGGGCGATTTGGAAGAAACAATGAAAATAAGACTCAACGCAGAACTTCCACAGAAGCCATTTGCACAATGCTGTCCCTACAAGGAAATCAGCCCCAAGAATTTCCTGTGGTTGCTGAGGCTTTTCCCCAGCTCCACCAGTGCTGACAATGCTGGCAGGTAGAGTGTGAGCCAGTCTCTAGAACTATCAGTGGTTTTAAAGCACAGCAGTGATTAGACCTGCCCTGAGCAGAGTTATACAGTCAAAGCCTTAGCAACAGCCTTTCTGCTGCAGGGTTCCCTGTCCTGAGAGCACTGCTGGAGCCTCACCAGCTGTAGCAGCAGCAGGGTAACTGGATTTAGAGATAGAGGCAACACAAGGGACTCATTTCCAATGGGAGAAAGAGCTCTGAAGTTTTCAGTCTTTCAGGCTATTTTGAATGGTCATTAAACAATTACTATAGGGAATGAAAGAGAAAATAAATAATAGAGTGTTTGCCAATGAAGGTGAAATGAATTTTTTAGGGAGAGAGTTTTGTAACAGCAGTGGCACAGATTCAGCACAGGGCTCTGGCTCAGCAATGCTGGCACAGCTCTTCTCAATCTCTTTATCTGCAGGGCAGCACTTGGAATTGCAGCAATGCCAGTAAAATCTGTAAATAAACCCAGGGCTGAGCTGCTGTGGGAGGTGTTTGGAGGCAGGGCTTGGAATGGGGAGGGGAGAACCTGAAGACTTGAGGAAGTGGCTGGTGAGGAAGAACAGGGCTGCTGATTCCCAACATGGATGTTTGCAGCTCTGGGGATGGGAATGGAAACTCCCCCTGAAGTGCAAACCTTGGAAAGGTCGTGTATCTGAGACAGCAAAAGACAGATTATTGCAGAATAGAAAAGAGAGCATCATCCTATAAGTTCAGCACACCAAATCTATGTGTTTCTTTCCCATGTTAAAGGGATACAGTTCAGGCTTTGTGTGGACCAGAGGGCATATGCTGCAATTGCACAACAGCTGTCACTGTCTAGTCAAAAGCTTAATTTCCTTCTAGTTTTTCATTATTTAAAATTGCTCCTAAAAATTTGTGGTCATTCCAATTTTAACCACCTTCCAAATTTTACTATGTAGAAAAACCAGGCATGTGGAAGAACAATCCCAATAATGCTCAGATTTTTTCCTATTAATTTTAATTCTTTATCCTTCTTGCTTCATTATTATATTTACACCTTAAGTTCTACCAGCCTTGGCTTTGATATGGTCTGTTTTCAGATCCCAGAGTTTGGCTGGATTATATCAAATGGAAGATTTCCAGTGGAAAGGAAGGGGAAAAAAAAAAACCCAACCCTTAACTTTTATTATTTAGGTTTATACAAATTACTGCTTCAAAAAAGCCCTGCAGTTATGCCAGTGTGACACTGAAGCTTTCAACCAGCAAATATCAAGAGAATTTGACCCAGTGTGTGCTGCATTTTAACATTTACTGACTTTATCTTCCTTTTAAACATTCTATCTAGCTAAATGTTGTGAAGAACAGGCATTGGCATTATAATGTGACCAGATGATTGCTTCATAAGGAGTTAGACATGTGCAACTGAACAAATTCATTAGTCTGTGGGTGCCTAGATCAGGGTTAGGGTTAGGCTGGGTCTAACCCCAGCAGCCTGATGCTGCCTTACCATCAGCCTCACATGCTCCACAGTGCTCTAGTGACCTGTGCTGCAACTGAGGCCGGTGTGAACTGCCTGCTCTCAAATCCCCTCACTTGTAGGTGAGGGGGGGAAGCTGAGGCTGTGCTGTGGCTGCCCCTGGCAGTCTTCCTGCCCATCCTCTCAAAGTCTGACTCAGTCTTTTCCTGCATGTTGAACCTCAGGCACCAGCTGGGCAAAGTGCTATGTGGATGATCTAGCAGTTAAACCTATTTCTCTGGCTCTTGTGCTTTCTAGGGAAATGAATAAACCAACATCTCATTCTTTCTCAGGATCCTACCTATGCTGTTCCCACCGCTGTCTTACACAGGCTGTTCTTTGAAATGCTGCAAACCTCGAGGAGCTGTGGATGCAGAGAGCCTCATCTCTGACCTGCAGGTTGCCTTCCCTGCAGTCAGATGTCCTACTTCTGTCCTGCAGAGCTGTGGAGATGAGGACAGGACGAGGACAGGACAAGGACAGGGTCTCAGCAGGTGTTGGGGTGCTGCTGTTGGGGGTGGTGGCTCAGCCTGCTTGCAGGGACAGATGCTGCAGAAGATGCATCCCTATTTGCAGCATCTGTCCTGTTTTGGGTGAGCCTGCTCAGTCCTCAAGTGATTCTGTCTCCCCTATCACAGCCTGGCAGTCTTAGGTCCAAAAAGCTGCTGCAGGGCAGAGGGAAAGCTGTCTGCTTTCCACACCTTGGCTCCTTTTCCTGCAGATGTATCTCTGGATGTACTGCACAATACAGCAGTATCCCCACCCCCCACCCTCACTATCCAGCAAGACAAACCCCAGAATGGAGAGAGAGGTGAAGAGCAGGATGGCTTTTCTGCTAAATCCTTATTGAAAATCCCAGGCAAATTAATAAGCTTTTCTCCCTGCTCTGCATTTGCAACATTATTTCCCCCAAAAACTTCATGCTTACCTGTGGCAAAACTAGTCAGTATTAGACATTTCTAGCAGCATTCTACATATGCTTTGCAGCCCTCTGTTTTGGCACACGTGGTGGGTAAAATGGGCATTTTTTTCTAGCAGAAAAGACACATTTGAAACATTTCTTAAAACTGGCTATTGGCACTGACTGAAGGTACCTAGGTGAGACCTAATTTTCCGAATGAATGTCCAGATTTTCAGAGATCTTTAAATGTGTGAGGTTGAAAGGGAATGCAACCTTAAAAGAAAGCCTCTCAGCAGGCTAATGGATTAACTTGTACAGTTAAAAGGTAGTTCTGACCTTAGTATACAAAGGAGCTTTGAAAAATCCTACTGAGTGCTACCTGCATGTTTAGACATAGAAATGCCTTTTAAATTCAGGTCAAGGTGCCTATTGTGAATCTGTAAGAGAATGTTACTTTGTGGTTCTCGAGCATGTTTATGCATTGTTCGCTATTGGAGGCTGATTTAATAATGCCAATTAGGCTCAGTATTGTGTGCAAGTGTGGCATACAAATGAATAACCCAGTATTTCCAAGCATGTTCTTGTTTGGTAGCATCAGTCAGGACCAACAAACTGTAAAGTACCCAGTTCACACTGAATTTAGTGCTGGAGGGCTCTGTGTGGATGTACTTAAGGACCACGATGATTAGAGAGATTGAAAAGTGGGAATAGCTGGAAAACAGGAAAGATTTGGTGACTTATTCTGCACATTTTCTTCTGCATATTTTGTTGAAATTCCACTTGCATATGAGCTTTTCAGGCAGGTCTAACTCTGTCCACCATCCTTTGGTATTTGGTAATGGAGAGAAACAGCCTGACCTGTGTGCATAGCAGGGGAAGTGATAGCTCCTTGGGAAGCTCATGGGGATTGATAAATGCATTGCATGCAAGAAGATTAATTTCATAGGTTTCTTTTTGCACTTGCACCTGCTGCATGAAACAGCTTCCAGCTTTGGCACATTCAAAAACCCCTTTGCAATCCAGCCCTCTTCCCTAGAGATTTTAAGCTTTGAGTTTCCTTTGGCTGGACCTTATGGATGTGCTTCATCTGAAGAGGACCAGAGGGGTGAAGTGCAATATAAAATCAAACTGGTGGATCTATTTCTAGGGCTTTGTAATATGGAAACAATGCCATTAGATTTAAAATAATGAAGTTTTTTATCTTGTGTTCAAAATAAGTCATTCCTTCTTTTCTCTTTAAGCAAAAGTCAGATTTTTAAGAATAAGGCTTCTGTACAAGTCAGCCTTCTTTCTTAGAAGAGATCAAGGAAGATGATGCTTTCTCAGTCCTTCAGCTTCATAATTCATATCCTTTTCAAGTCTCTTATGTTGTACACATTTTTTTGAATTAGCTTCTTTGAAAGGTGTTTATTTCTTTGGTTTAAAAGACCAACTAACCAAACCCCTCAAAAAAAAAAAAAAAAAAAAAACCAAAAAAAACCAGACCTCAAAATTCTGAAAACCAGAGGAAAAGCTGAAATGAGAACTCAGGTTTCCCATCCATCGCATCAGCCCAGCTCCATGCAGGAAAGGTGACTACTTAAAACACAGCTCAAGGGGACCTTTCACTACAAAGTGCTTTTTAAAGATGTTGTACCCTGAGATTACTGCTGCCTTAGAGATGGTTTGTACTAACCAGCAGTCAGGAAGAGCTATGGCTCTCAGCCTTGATTGCATTGAAACCAGCCTCCCTTTTATGCTCTCAAATAGCTCTGGGCACAAGCAGTGACACGTTAGATACTTCTCTACCTGGGCTGTCAGCAACGCAAGCTGCCCTTGGATATTTCACTGCCAGTAATTGAGAGTATTCATAAAATGAAAATCTTGCAGTGGTTTGCCAGCAATATGGTGTGCGTGCAGCCTTATTTTCTGGCATCATAAACCCTTGGGTACCCCTAAACTCTCCCTGAAACGTTCACCATCAGAGACTCCCTAGTGGCAAAGCACCTGCAGTTCAAGTTCTCTTAGAGAAAGAAGTCCCAAGTTGTCCTGCTGAGATTTGAGCCCAGGGTTCCTGGGTATGTCACCAAGTGTCATTTGACTTCATCATGCCCTAAACAGGGTGCACAGATTGTGTCCCTCTCCCTGCCCTTACTCTGGCTGTACACAGCACTCAGTTTAAGACTGAATGATCCAGAAGTAAAAAAAAAAAAAAAAAAGAGGCTGGGTGTCTTCCCCCATGTGTGGAGCACACACTCCTCCTGTCAGCAGAGTCTTCATGTCAATCCCTGTGGTTTCCAGAGCAAAAAGCTGCTGGGAATGGATGAGCTACAAATAAAATGACAGCTAAGGAGTGAGCCAAGAGAACACCAGGCTCTTTTGAACTGAGTAGTAACTGGATTGGGAGTGGAAGACAGCTGCCTGGGGGAAGGAGGGGGATTTAACCACATTCCCTGACACACTTGGACTGTGTATGAGATGTTCTATAGGGCTCTGCTGGTGCTTGTTAGCAGATGTGGCCTCAATGAATGTCCTCACTGCTCCTCTTAATCAATCAAGGATAGTATTGACCCCCTTTCCCAGTCCCCTTCCTTGTGTCCCTGAGGTGAGAGAGCTGGGTTCTCACACTGTCAGCCTGGAGCTGCCTGGTTGATGAATTTGTTAAGAATTCTGTCTGATTGTGAACCTCCCAGCCCCTTTATCTTGATGTGAATGACAAGCTGTCACAGCCTGAGCCATGTTGGTGACATCTGACCCTGGGGAGGGAGCTGACATAATCTTCTGAGGTATGGCTTCTGCCTGGGGAGGCAGTGCTGGTCCTGCACTGCACTGGGCATTCTTTTGGCAAGGTTTTAAGTGCATTTCATGTACCTTATTCTTTGTTACTACTTTGAAGCTAATTTAATTTAGAGCTGTAAAGACTAGCTTGACTTTTTCGAATACAGCTGTCTCTACTTCTGTACTTGTACACAAGAAGAAGTAGGATACTTGTAAGGATGCCTGGAGTCACTATTCTTTCTGGGAGGCAGAGATGAAAGAGGCTGGAAGGCTGTGCCTTTTCTCTGATTGTAACCTGACAGAAGAGGCAGAGATGTTTGGGAGATGCTGCAGTGAAGGTTTTGAGCTGAACCTGGGAACTGAGACATGCTGGCCACTGGAATGGATGTATCCATTAGAAAAGGATTGTGGGGGTTTTTTGCTCTCATCTTTCAGCATTACACTGACAGCACATCTGTACACAACAGCTGGATCTCCCAACTCCACCTGTTGGCAGGGTGTGGGACATTGCAGACTGTAAGCAAACTTTGCCTTCAGTGTAAGTTTTAATGCCTTGCTAACAAGCTGGAATTAAAGAGGACAAAGATGATGGGTGCTTTTGCATAAGTCCTGGACTAGCCCTGCTATGAAAATGCCAGCAGCATAAGCAGCTTTTCCCCACCCATATTTCCAAGACTTGTGAAACTGCTGGTTTTAAGTCTTTAAAACAAATCACTGTGCAAGTGCCTGAGTATTTCAGATCTGTATTTCTGGGCCACAGGGAAATGACTTTCAAGGCATCTGCCTCAGATAAGATCTACCTTCTGGTAGGATTTATAAAGCACCTATTGCTGTGGTGCCTGCGTGTTGTTCCTGAATATCTCAGTTGCCAAATGTGAAATCCTCTTTACAGTGAGTGGTTCTGTGCCTGGATAACTTCCAGTAGTTAAGTACAGGTCCCAGGGGTTTGAGGCAAAATGCAGCCAGGTTGTGTATACACTTTAGGACACTCAATTCTGTCTGGAGAGGGGGGCTGTGGAAACTTAGGGGTTTTGAGCTCTGAGTCAAGGGTCCACTGTGCCTGGTGCTGTGCAAATATATATTGCAGGGTTTCTTCCCCACACTGCTTGTGGTATAAAGAATCATGACAGCAATAAGTGATTATATGAGAAATAGCAGGGTGAAGGGCAGGAGCTGACCCACATGGGTTCAGACAGGACAGAACTTTTTCTTACATTTCTATAAAAATAGTGCTTTGTGTCTTTATCATCCAGGTGTGATTGCTGTAAGGAATTAGGCATCAGGTTGAAGAAGTTAATAATGAAGCACCAAGTCATTAGCTTTCATTCAATAATTTGAAGAGGATGTTCTGTGTTTTAGCATGCAGAAGGCACAATTTTACAGAAGAAAGGATGGTTTAGTTACTTGGGGGCTGATCTGCAGAGCCCTTTTGGTTCATTTCTTTGTTCAGTCTTTGGCTTCTCTGCTGTCCCCTGTCCATAGTCTCAGGCTTATCCTGGGTGGTTGTGCACCATTGATATGCGTGAGTATTAAAATCTTTCCATGCAGTCAACCCTGTATCTCTTCTGGAGTGGGGTTTTGTATTTTCAGGAGTCCTTCTGTTTTCTTCAAGAGACAGGAACAGGCCAGGGATGGTCCATCATAGTGCCTTGTGCTGTGAGCTGAGATTAGAGTGTAGAAGAAAACAGAAGGGATCTTGGTTTTCAGGCTCCTCTGAAAACCAAGTGATTTCCAGCAAAAAATATCCTGGCAGCTCAGACCTGAAAGGGTGACCTAGGCACAGGGCTCCTTTGTCCAGGCTCTTTAACAGCCTGGTTTTACTGGCTAATCCAATTGTGCTTTGGCTTGGGACATGGAGTTTTTCTTTGTTGTTGCTCCTGGTTCCTAAGCAAAGGATCTGGAAGTTGCATTTGTCTATCTGTCTGTTAGTTGTACTCTTGCCCAGATATCCAAGCTGCTGACTTGGAAACACTTCAGAGTTTTCCATTCTGCAGAGTGGCTGTCTCGACTGCTACTACAGGGAGTTTTTAATGTTTTCTGATTATGGAGCAGCATTTATTATTATGCTTTATAAGATAGTGCAACTTTATTTATGTCTCTTTTTTGGTTAATATATAAATGAGTCTCCTTTGCAATACACTGGACTTGATGAAACTGCTAAGATTTTGCTAATGTATTACCACAGAAATCAGAAAATCAGAGGAAGGCATCTGGACAGATTTGGCAAGTTTTTTTAATGATTTAATCCCTTTTCCCCCTCCTTATCTCCCCTCCATCCCTTCTTGAGACAAATGCAGAGATTTGCTCTGGGCATGCTATCAAATTCTCTGGTCTGGCATATGGCTCATCAAGTCTTTCTTGTGCTCTCAAACTTTTCCTCCTGTTCTCATCTTCCTCCTGCCCTGTCCTTGCTCTTGTCCACAATTTATGAACTCCTTTCTCTACATTCCTGTCTCAGGCTTACTCATCTTATATCTCCTGATGCCAGCAAAGATGCTGTTGGTTTGCCGTATGGTGCTAAGTAGATGCTGATATTATCACAAACACAGTTTGCCTGGCTTGCTATATCCCCATTGATGCTTCAATGGTCTTGCTGCTGCTTTCAGTGAAAGCCTATTCTGCTTCTATTTCTCTTCTATGATTTATTGTTTTCCATAAGGTGTTTTGTGTGTTTGGTTTTGTTCAGCATCAAAGACAGGTAATATTCTGGGGGTGGCTAACACCTGACTTAATGTGCAAATTACAATGCTGATTGAAAATCCAAACTTAAAACAAATGGAGGTGTGAAGTCCTTTTTCAGGATAATTATGAATGCTAAGAGTTTACATGAGTTCAAAAGTTCTCAGGCAAATATATGGAAGCAAAATCAGCTAAGAGCTGAAACCCCTCCCAAAGGCACCACTGCTAGTTTATGGGAATTCTGGACTGAAAGCTTCTGGAGTTTGAATCTGTTCTGCAAGTCCTAGCACTGTGTGTCTGCTGTGGCCTTGCGTGCTTTCCTTGGCACTGCTGGCCACAGGACTCTGGACTCTTTGGACTTCCATCTTAAGCTGATGCAGCTGCTCTTTTCTGGGCTGGCTGATTAACTCTGCACTTAGAATACATATTTCTCATTTCATTCCCATTATATCCATGTTTAAAATGTAAGGCTATAGGGGTACAGTCATTCCTGGGTCACTTTTTTCAGACCCTTTCCTCGTGGGCAACTGGGCCTAGCAGTCCCATTATAAGCAATCCAGGCTGCCTTTTCAAAGTCATTAGGTTGTTTGTCCCATTGCTGCCAAGAGGATGTTTCATGCCTTCATTTTCCAGTGCTTAAAACCGATCCTTTCAATTCCAGCTAAATTTATTCATGGCCATTTTATATCATTTGTCTGAGGGCCAAATTTTTTCCTCAGCCTAAGTATCTCTCTGCCTTCCTCAATGTTTACTTCTCTGCCACCCAGTGTGTCTGAGGGGAACAATCCAGTTGTCTCTTGGCTATCATTTTGTTAAGGTGACTAAACTCTGATCCTTAAGGCTCCTAATGAGTTATGTCTCTGGTACCATAATGATTTCCTTGGCAGGTTTCTGCATGGTTCCTTCTGAGTTCTGCACACAGCTGTTCAGGTGAAGCCTTCTATGACAACGTCCATGCTCCTTTCTCCACTGGTTTTCTGAGAACTGATCTGTCCTTTTCATGGTTGTCACCCTGCTGGTTATGCTTGTCCTTATCCTTTAATGGGCTCATATATCCAGGGTGTCCTTCTACTCATTTCCAAATTATGAGCCCCTGGTCATAACAGTAATCCTTATTAAACCCTAACTGCTTAACCTTGCACTTTGACTATTATATTTCATCACATTTCTATTCCTTCAGAACTCAAGAACATCTTGTTACTCCTGAAAGATATTCTGAACTCCTTGCTATTGGCAGCAGCTCCTGACTTCACACAGTCAGCAGATTTTGTTAGTATACTCTGACTTTTTGTGCCAAGGTCATTAAAGAAAAGCTGAAATAAGATCAGTCTGAAAAGATCCTTGAGGACTTCCACACATAAGTTCCCTCTAGACTAATAATTCCTCTTCTAGCACAACTCTTGTCATTGGGTCTTTAACCAATTCCTTTCCCACATTGTAATTCTTACACTAATCCCCACGTTCTCCAGCTTGGCTAATAATTTTCAGTGTGGCATCATATCAAATGCTTTATTGAAGTACAGATAAATTGATCTACCACACTTTCCTTGTGTAGAAGAATTTGGTTTTTTTATCAAAGATACCCACTTAGGCTGGCTTGATCTACTCTTGGTGAGTCTGTTTTATCCCTAAAAATTATTTTACCTGTTTTGCACTTTAGCCTCATATCTATTATGTTTTTTTTCTCTCAAAATCTCTTCTAAAACAATGCATATCATTGGAGTCTGTCTACTAGGTCTGCACCTAGGTCCTACCTGGGCAGTCGGAACTTGAGATTAGACTGAGAACATGCTCTGGGAATTCTGTCTGCATACAATGTGGCTCACAGACCTCCCTCAAAAGCATTGGAAGATCCAGATTTGCTGATTTATTGTCTGAAGGGAGGTTTGCTGGCAGTGTTGTCTTTATGACAGTAGTGTAGCTCTGCTGAAACTCTTAGCAATGCTCATAAGCACCTACAACATAAAACAGATGCCTGGAGGAAATACTGAGAACTCTTCTGCTTGGAGCCAGAGATATTTTGGTCATTCCTTCATTGCCCTGCTGCTCTAGCAGGTGATTGAGACATCACATTAGGCCTGTAAAACATAGGTATGTAGAGCAGTCTCTCTTTAAAGACATACTGGAGTGTGAGCTTTGGGAGATGCTCTGGGTGGAATTTTAACTTGCTTAGAGTTGTTTACTTTGTCCTAGGCTTTGAACTTGGGGAGAGACTGAGTGATCAGTGGCTGTAGAGTGTTCCTTTCTGAGCAGGCTGAATAGCTGGGGGGATGACATTACTCCTCCACCATCTGAATAACTGCTGTTCAGTTGGTGCTAAAAGTAATGAAAACATGGCTGTGCTTCCACTGGTGAGATTTTTAGCTGCTGATTTCCTGTTCTATCTGTATTTGAGTGTGATTTCTTTGCTGTTTGTAAAGCTGTTGTTGAACTCTGACAGATTCGTTATGAAATAATGACTTTAGATAGAGATGTTGACCTAGTATTTGCAAGAACCAGCTCTTGAATCTTAGTCTCAGCTGCTGTTTGGACACACAAAAAGCAGGAGCTTGGTGACAAAAAATATTTATTTACTGCAGGATGATAATTGGCTCAGTCTGGAACTTAATAAAATTTTATTTGGGGATTGGTTTGTAAAGGGATTACATTTTAAGGAAATGGAGGTTTTTGGAGGTTTTTGTAGCTGTATTTATTTAATCAGCTCTGGGCACTTGAAGCTTCACAGCAGTAAGCCATGTTAGAACAGGGATCTTGCTCCAGCAGAACATGACTGGAAAGGAAGGTCCCCTGTGAGACAAGAGGGATGGAGATTTTACCACATGAAGGAAGGACCTTGCCTCCAGAAGTGGGGGAGCAATGATGTCTCAGTTCAACTTCTCAAGCTGCAAATGTTAGTGACCAGCTCCCAGCCAATCCACTCAGGCAGGTTCACTTGCTTACCTGCACAATGAAGTGACACAGAAGGTCCTCATAGATGTCTGTCCCTGCCCTTACTCACTGCAAACAGTTTTACTACAGAGCTTTAGCACATTTTCTACCAGTCCTCCTCTGAGTGGGGCCCTCTACACACCCCTGCAATGCAAGGCAAGGCGTGGTTTCAATTAAAAGAAATTCAGTTTGTTCTCAGTTAAACCTGGGAGGGAGGATAGGAGTGAAGCTTGTTTTGGGAAAACAGAAAAAGGAGTGGGATTTTGCTGGAAATATTGACATTGATGTCCCAGCTTGATATGGAAGTTATCTGATGATGCAGGTAGAAGCACTTGTGTCTGGGGTGGGCAAATGCCAAGTCTCTGGTACAAAGAAAAAGCTCTGGGGCAGCAGTTTAAAGACTTGTTAGATCACTTTGTGGGTGTTGCTTTAAATTTTAATGGTCACTACAAATCAATGTAACAGTAAAGCTAGAGGGCTAATGGTCTTTTAGAATAACTGAGTCAGCTGCAGAGGCTGGATCCTCTGTTGGTGTAAAACATTGCAGTTCTGTCAAAGTCCATCATAAACTGTCAGTTTAGACCATCTGGGGAGCCTGGCCCAGAAGACTGTGAAGATGAAGGTTACAAAAATTATTGAAGAAATTGACATTATTTCTCCATCTCTCTTCTTTCCCCAGGGCAGCCATTGGGGCTCTGGCAGCTCTGCTGAAATCAAGTAAGCTTTTTTCTTCATATTCTTTCTGACTTTCCTTTCTGTGCTGTGCTGCTGGACAGAGTGATCCTGTTGAACCTCATTCTCCCTTGGTATTCCCTCATCCCTTGATCCCAAAGAGCAATGCACAGGAAAGAGGCAGGAGTGCAGGAGTCTCCTATACCAGCTCTGATTCTTGGAGCACCCCCAGCCCTGTGGGAGATGGTGCCCTGAGTGCCCAGGCAGCCAGGCTGGACCCTTATTTTGAGTGTTTAGAGACTATTGGTTGTCCTGGGGCTTGGTATAATGGGAGGAATGGGGAATTTCTCCAGTCAGTGACAAATACTTATTTCCCTTCCCAATTTGTTGTTTCTTCCACGGAAAGGGAGAAAAGGATGTAGATAACAGCAATATTGTTTGGGTGTGAATGGTAAAGTGGTTTTAGAAAAGACATATAGAATATGTCTCTTTTTTTTTTTTTTTGAGGTACTGTAGCTGGAATTTAGGAAATGGTGCTGACACTGTAAAATCAAATAGAGCATCATATATCAGAAATCAGTCTGACTGGTTTTTTTTGGAGGCTTTCTGCAGTTCTGAGTGGCCAAGAACGTATTCTGGCTTTCTCCTTGTCGTGTGGTTCAGGGCATGAGAAGCTCCAGGCTTTTGGAGCAGTCTGCTCTGGTAGCTGCATACAAATGAGCAGGTTGTGTCTTTTGGGAAGTGTGGGTCAGGAGATGTGAGAAACAGCTCTGGTTCCTTGAGATAAATTCACCATGCTTGGAAGAGTGATGAATTATTTTTCAGGATTGCACCAGGACATCTTTCTTTGTCACAGTTAACATATTTGTGGCCCTGGCCTCAGTGCATTTGAGTGGTGCAGGGGTTCTTAGAAAAGTAGGAATCAAATCTGGTGAATGCTATAGCACTTGAAAATTTCTTATGAAAACAGGGGGTAAAGCTGTACACAGCAAAGCACCCAGAAGCGCCTGAGCATGTTTTAATTGGGATGCAAACTAAACAGAAGGCAGGAATCCTGGAAAGTGCTACAGCAGTGATGTGGACTGAATATTGTGAGGCTCTTTTGAGAAAACCTTGCTGGAAAATGGTGGGGAGATTGTGTTTTGATGTTGCTGAAAGCTGTAAGATAGACAGGACCAGAACGTGGCCATTCTTGGGGTACCCTTTTAGGCCTGTGCTTGAGTGTTTCAGCCCAAAGTGATCCAGGGGATTATGGTTGTACACAGGGCTGTGCTGGAGGTTCACTGTCCCTCTTGCTTTCAGCAGAGCTGCACTGAGGAAGCAGTTTTAAAGGGAGCAGGCAGATGGCAGTGTGTCTCCCTGATGAAGTCAGAAACATCCATCTTCATCTCAGGCTTCCACTTTGTCCACCTGCAGAGCCATGGGCTGGCTAGAAACTGTTTGGCTTCTGTCTCCTTCCTTATAGAAGCTGATGCTAAATGCTCACTTATCAGGTGCATAACTGCAAGAAGCAAGATATGCCTGGGAAAGACATCAGTGCAAGAAAAAAATTACCAACCCAGATGGACCTGGGAAATTGTTGCTGTCGTGTTTCAGAGGGAGAAGTATAAGATGACCTAAAGTAATAAGTGATGGAGCACAATAAACTTGTGCTTCATCCACAACAGGGAATAAATGCTTGGAAAACCAGTGGGAGATGAGATCTTGGTTGTGCTGTATCCCTGTATCCAGTGATTGCCACACGGTGATAATCAAAGAGATGGTGAATAATGGAGGAGTAGCAATTCAAGTCCCTTCTAAGGGCACTGCTGCACCTTTCTATCAGTGAAAGCTCAGATTACTGATATGGAGGAGACATTTCTTATCTGATCATCAGCTAGTCTCTCACTCCTGACTTATCTCTTTGCACGCATCCCAGTCCTTGCATGCTGCTCTCCCAGTTGCTGTTCACCCCCTGCCATGGCCACAACAAACAGCTCACAGCAAGTTCTTCCTCCATTGCTTGGCTACCTTTTTAAAATTTGCTGTCTCTCCACCATGTTAACTCTGACTTTATAGTAAGGCTGAACATTGATTGGTAAATATCTATAGTGGTGCACAATTGCTGTGAAAGCATCAGGAGATTTTTTGTCTTTGTCTTCAATGTTACAATCAAACTTTCCAGTGTTACTCATGTCCATTCTTCCTCCCTCAATTTCTAGATGCTCACTACAGGCCAGGATGGGGAGGAGGACGAGGCAGATCCCGATAGCTATAGATAAACTGAGGTGGGGTGAGGCACCAAAACTTTCCCAAAGTCTCCTCTCTCTGTCCCAGAGTGAACATGCTATTTTTTCCAGCCTCCTTTGGCTTTGCTCTACTTTTGTTCTGTACAGGTGTCTTCATATCTTGATTCAGCTCTGTATTAAGGCCTGAGGAGCTCATTGTGGAGCACTCCTGTGTCTTCAAAATCCAGTGTGGAGGGGCTGGAGCCTGTTGGAGCAGATGTGGGATGCCCTCCAGGACACTCCTAGTCATGGCGTCTATTGCTTTTAGTGACCCCCAAACCCCAGAAAAAACCAGGCAAACCATTTCCTGTTTGTAGGGGGAGTGGAATTAAACTGGGCACCTGCTACCCAAGCCCAGACAAACCCAAGCCAGGGGTGCTGAGGCTGGAGGGGATGTGAGGGAGCAGGAGCCACACGGTGGCGATGTGATTATAGGGAACTCCACCGTGCCTAATCCAATGTGTATTTTGGGTGAGTAATTTGTTTATCAGCAGGTTATTTTAATCTAATTTTCGTCGTGTTTGTTATTCCCGACTATCTGTGCTTCCCAGAATCACTGGCTTGCATGTCTGTAAGGAAATTAGCTCGAGCTGCTCTCAGAGGCATTGGCTGAGCGGATATTGAGGGAGAAGGCTGGGGAAATGGGCAGGGCCCTTGGTGCAATGCTTTGCCTGGTAAAATTGTAATGAGCAATTTAAAAAGACAGGTTGTGGTGACCTCCTGATGGTGTTGATTTCATCAAGACCATTCTGTGTGCTAACAGCAGTTACTGCTGATGGCCTTTCCCTTCTCTCTTTCTAAATCTCCCTGCTTTTGCTGTCTTTATCTCCTTGCACAGCTTTTCATCTCTCATTTTCCTACTCTTTCCTCCCCATCTTCCATCAACTAACCTTCATTTACCTTTTACCCACTATTTTTTTTAAAATCAAACCATTACAATTATATTTTGTGGCTGCTGGGATAAAATAATCATTGTCATTCTTTTCCTTTTATGTTGGCATCAAGGAGGGGCAAGTAACTCTGAGGAGGAGAAAGTGATGTTCTAGCACAGAAGCAGATTGAGTGTGAAATGCCTGCACTCTCTGCTACTGAATTCATAATGCTTGACAACAGATCTAGTGAGGCAGCTCTTTGATCTCCAGTCGAAATACCCCATTGTTAAACCATCCCAGTTCCTGTAGCCAACAGCACAATGTCTGGGATTTGCCTCATGCTGCACCAGGTACCCATCTCTCATCATCCACTGAAATCCTTATTATCCATTCTGGATTCAAACTCCAGTGTCAGCTTGGCTCCAAATCCATGATCACATCTTGTTGGGTATTGTGATCAGAGCTGAATTTCGCAGTTCCTTTCATGATAACCTAAACCAAGCATTGTGTCTTTTTTCTTCCTGAATTTCAGAATGCAAACAATCTTGATTCTATACTTTTATCTCTTTGAGAAGAGCCACTTTGTGGGAAAGAAAATAATTTTTCTATGTCCCTTATATTCCCTTCCCCAAGACTCTTCATTCACAGACATATCCCAAACTGAAAGTAACTCAGTGCTCCAGAGAAAAGTGTTGGCTTTTTCTCCTGGGGCATGGCAACTTCCTGATGTTTTGCCTCTCAGGGTAGGTGTAATGAAAACTAAGTGTTGAGGAGCTGTATTATTCTCTGTTGACATCCTTAATGATGATTGTTTACCTCCTTGTCTTGGCATGGGCAGTGTTTGTGCCTCCAGTGATGATCTGGCTTCTGTAAATTCAGTGCCTGAAATTTATGAAGTCTTCAAAATTCTGGTGTCCTTATTAAAACTCTTTCAAACCACTTCAGTCAGCAAAAAACCAAACTGTAGATTTTGTGCTACTGTATTTTTGTTTTTAATTTTATTTCTGGTTTTCTGATGAGTTGCATCCAGAAAATCCTGTGAAATTGAAAAGCGAGGAAAGAATGGGAAACTGTTTAGGGCAAAACTACAGGGCAGCCCTCTGGCTTCCAACACAAGTTGAGCTGATACCACCTTCTTGCTGTAGAGCCCAGTGGGTCTGAAGAGATCCCAGCACTTCATGTGTGACTTGGTTTCTTCTTGGGGACAATTAACTTCGTGTCTATAGAGAGCCCTTGTGCTTTTATCTGCTAAAATGGCCTCTCAATGACCAAATAAAACAGCTGTGTTCTCTTTGCTGTAGGGGAGGTATCTTGCATTTTTTATTCCTAAGAGGCAATCACTAGAGCAGAGTGGGGAAGTTAGAGTTTTTCTTATTCCTTTCACTGCTTTAGGGGCCATAGGGTTAATTTAGCAGAGTATTCTTATCTCCAAGCTGTAGCATTGTATGTTCTTGGCATAATGAATCAGCTGAGTGGCATCAACAAAGAGATTTAAGCAGATAGACAGAAAGATAAATATCTTTGTTCTGCCTGGTAAGCAGTGCATTGCTCATCATATTTCAGGTTGACTGTAATTCAGTTTTTGATTAAATACCCTGCATGTTTTCCAGTGGTACCCGTGTTCTTGGCAAACACTTCAAAGGAGACAGGATTGCAGAGAGGGCTTCAGAAATGTCCACAGTAGCACTGGTGGTCAAGAGGCTTTCATCTCCTGGACTGAAAACCTGACTTTAGGCCCCCACCACAGAATGAGAATTCTGTCAAAACTGGGAATTTCTTTCTAGTGAGATCCCCTTGCTAATTTAGATATAACTTTAACCATTTGAGGCTTCTGCTTGTTGGCTGGAGACTCATGTCAGATGTTTCTGGTGAGCTGCATAGGTGATTCAGGTCCCATGTTTTGAGCTGCAGAGCTCAAACTTCCACTGATGAGCAGCACTGCCCTGGAAGCCACAAATGGAGGGGCAGGTCTTGAAATGTGAGGAACTAAGAAAGCATTGAATATCTTCCTTTCACCCCAGTCTCATCAGGCAGAAGTAAAACTCTTGCAAAGAAAATAGGAGTCCAGGGACAGGTTTGGGGTGGTGGAGAAGACAATGTTCCCCTGTCAGACGGCAGAATAAGATTAGGAAACTCTCACAGGGGAGGAGTCAGAGATTGTTCAGACAGATCTGATCTGGTAGTTAGTTTAGTTTTAATCCATAAACCTGAGTATGTAAAATAATTAGTGAATACAGATGGATTGGAGGGCAATACTGTATTTACTACACTTAAGGTTAGAATGGGACACAAAGATGAGCATAAAAGTTCACTATATGTCTTGAATGTCACATGCATGCAAAAAAAATGTCACTTACCAACCCATTCATGTCTGGTGTCAGGCAAGGGATCCCTCAGCTTTGAGGGGTAACCTTGGGGGCTGTCCCTGCTCAAGGGGAGGTCAGTGCCACACATCCAGCTGCTGCAGAGGGAGAGTTCATCTAATGGCTGCAGACATGGATAGCTTAAAGTGATTGATGTATAGTCAGATTTTTGCTGTTAATGCAGCTTTGGCCCCACTGATCTTTAGCCCAGTCTTTTGCCAAAACAGTTTTTTTGGGTTTGGTGCTGAATTCCCACTGATGGCCTCACAAGATAGGAGTCCCTTCAGTTCACTCAGAATAGGAGGAACAATCCCTGGGCACCTCTGAAAGCTGCTTGGCAGGAAAAGTTCCATTTCCACTGGCCACTGACCATACCCAGGGAGAGGGAAAGGGCCTAACTAAAGAATATCAGGAGGAGGGTCAAAGGACAGGACATTTTGCCACTTAGCACACAGATTGTACACACTCACACCAGGAGAGGTGGTTCTTGCTGCCTTACAAATCTGTGCAGTGCTGCTTGTACCTGCATGATTCATTTCCACCATCTGTATTTGTGCCAAAATATAGATAGATACCCATGCTGGTGCATCCCTAGATGGAGAGACCAACAGACACAGACAGGTGGGGATGCCTCCTTTTTCCATTCTGCCTTCTGGAGATCTTGGCATACTTCCTCTTTCATTTATTCACTACTTTATTGACTATAGAACTGAAAAAATGGAAAAAAATAAAGAAAAAAATACTGACAGCACAGGAGAGCAGAGGAGAATCAATGAAATCAGACAGGAGAAACAAAATTAATGTGTTTTTTGCCCCTTCAGCAATTAATTCTCATTGCTTCTGATCAAAGGGTTCAGGGAAATCTAGTCCTGCCTCTCCATCTCTTTCTCACAGAATAGACTATCTCAGCTTCATTTTGAAAAGAGGCTGTTTTGATCCTGAAGTAGGTGAGTACTACAGAAAACATGTGAGGAAACAGCAAAATTATTCTGCTCACCTTCCTCCATGCTTTTCAACGAGCATTAAAACTAAAGTGTAGGACAGTTGTGTGTTTTGGTCCCCATGGAGCTGAGATTCAAATGTGGAAATCTGTCTTAAAAGATCAGAGACACACTTGGAGAGAATTTTTTTTCAACAAATTCCCCAAGAAGCTCTACACACAGTGCTTCCCAGCTTTTCCCTCTTCCTATTGACATTGACACGGAAAGCTTAGACTTCAAGCTCCGTGTGCTAGAGGCTATAAAAGCCTAGATCTAGTCCAATTTCATCTGTCCCTCAACAGCTCAGGGAAGCTCTGAGTCTGATCTAAATTGTCCCTACCTTATGCTCCCCAACTCTGTTCTTCTTGTCATGTTTTATACACTTATTGACTTTTACAGAGCTTCCTGAGTAATTCTTCAAGGAAGATTGACTGATTTAAGGGGTTAGTCATCCTGCAGGTTAGTAAACATGACAGCTGGTTGAGGATTAACAGAAAATCATGAATAAAATCATTGGGATTGATAAGGGGTTCTCAGGCAATTAAAGTTTTCTCGCAGAGAGTCAAATAGAAAACAGAAATACAGAGTGAAGGTCAGAGGAGGAGGGTGACCTTCTCCATCTGACAGCCACAGAGCCTCAGAATGCAGAGTTAGTGTAGGTGGTTACCAGCAAGGGGAGGCAGGGCTAGAGAGCAGTGGGCCAAGGTGTGGGAGCCTGGGCAGAGCTGGGTAGGATGGAATTGCTGTGGGACCAGCAGGTCAGAGCAGGGCCATGACAGCAGGGTGGTGTGAAGATGGAGAGCAGCATTAAAATGAGTTGGCAGCCTGGGCTGGGGGTGCTGCTTGGTGCACCCCCAAGTACAGAAAATTGCAGGACCAGGCCAGGTAGCAGAAAAACCCTCCAACCCAGGCAAGGGTTTGGTAATCTACTGCAGAGAGCAGACTGAGAAAAGACTTCACTTCAGGTGACTTCTTTCCCCTTTCCAATGTCTCCATCTACTTCATCACTGGGATTGAGCTTTGCTGCCCACTCTGCTTCCTGCTTATTCCTTCCATGGCTTCTCTTGTTGCTGATTTTCTTCAGGCATCATTTTCTATTCTCTCACTTAACCTC
This sequence comes from Motacilla alba alba, assembly GCF_015832195.1. Taxonomy (NCBI): domain Eukaryota; kingdom Metazoa; phylum Chordata; class Aves; order Passeriformes; family Motacillidae; genus Motacilla; species Motacilla alba. The sequence goes on along the minus strand of NC_052025.1, from coordinate 13,911,191 downwards.
TAGCTGCTTCTCCTGTCCCGTGATTCCCCACTGGTGGCTTTAAAGTTCCAGGTGCCAGAGGCTCTGGCACTTTGTTTAATGAAGTGGAAATGGATTGGAGCCCACCAGCTCTGGTACCAAGAGCCATCTGCTGTGAGCTGCAAGTGCTGATTGCTATTCAGAGAGCTGAGCTCCTGCCTTACATATGCTACCTGCCCCCCAGTTGATTGCTGAGCTCCTGACAGCTTTTAATGCGTGTCACAGCAAGGAATGTCAGGACCAGTCAATAAAATTTAGGCAGGGTTGGTTTAAAGGGAGGGAGCCTGGGGTCTGGTGTGGCTTCGTGTTTGTCCTGAGGACCAAGGCAAGGAATGCAGTAGGTGAAGGGATGTGTTTTGTACACACAGCAGACTTCGTATTATATCACAAGCTCCTATAAATCTTATTTTTTTAAAATATTTTTGTAATTTTCTTGCCCATGCAGTGAAGCCTTTAAATATTACCTGAATGTGACCTTTAAAATCTTGGAGCCAGGAAGCAACAGAAAAGAAGACCAAACTTCTACTGCTTGTGTTGGTGTTTTGTTAACTTTTAAATACTGTGGGTTTCCAGAATCACTTGATTCATGGCTTTCATTATACAGGTATTTGTGAGAATACATTTTAAAGTTAAAAATAATTTCTCTGGCTGTGACAGGACTGTACAGCCACAAGGTTTTTGAATTAGTTGATCTCAGCAAGGTGTTCTCTCAGGACTGAAGTGCAGCACTGTGGTGAAGATTTTATGCTGTTGACTACTCTTTATTCAGCTTTTCTCACTCAGGAGCTTTGGTAGTTTTAAGAAATCTTGTGGTGCTGCAACTGGAATTAGGTTTGTTAGCACTTGGAAGGAGATACAGGCTTATGGTTTGGTTCATCTGGAGGGTTCCTGTTTCCAGACAGGACACTGTTGGGGGTGGTTTATATTTTTGTTTTGTTTTGGTTTTGTTTGTTTGTTTGGGTGTTTGTTTGTTAGAGTTTTTTTGGTGTTTTTTTCCAGATATTGTTCCAAGAACATTTGAAATACTAGAAAAAGGTAAAAAACCATTTAACTAAGACCATTAAGCCAGTATGAGCAGGTGTTAAAGTCTGAGTCCAAGCACTGAGTAGCCACAATTACCACACAGGAGGGAGTTTAATTCAGCATTTCTTTCCTTTTCAGAGTCCAACAGCCGCAGAGCAGTGAACAGAGGCTACCTGGGTGAATTGCTGAGGCTCTACCAAGACTGGCATCGCAATGATGTCTCCAACAACTACATTTACATTCGCAGGGGTCTCCTGCTCTGCCTAAAGTACATCACCAACATCCAGCTGGGCAGGGAGACTTTCCTTGGTTCCCGGGGAATGGAGGTTCTCTTCACAAGTGTGCAGGTAAATGGTGCTTTTTGTGTTTAAATGAGGTGATTTGGTGGTTAGGGCTGGGTTCTACATCCCGCTGCAGGAAATTCCATCGTGATATAAAATCAGGATAGGTCATAAAAATGAAAAAACTGTTTTCATGAAGGACTATTGACTTTTACACAGTTAGTACTTTAGATAAGCTGAAATGTTTCAGTTTAAAACAAATCTTAATTCCTATGGGAATTCTAGTTCATGCTTTTAGTGCTTCCTTTCTCTTTCCCTGTGCATCCTGCTGCCTGCTTGGACTACTTCTCCTGAAGAATAATGCAATATCTCTTATAGGGGAATTGCTTAGGTATTTTGTGACATTTTCCTTTACAGTAACCAGATAATTCCCCTCAATCAGCTTTTTAAACTAAATGCTCATTTAGCCAAGCCTAATGAGAAACATCCAACAACATTTTTTTCAGGTGGTTAAATTTTAATCTTGTAAAACATTAATGTGACTTTAAGAAAGATGCCATGGTCCTGCACATGGGATTCCTATAAGGTATAGAAAAGGCAGGCACAGAACAGTGAGAGTTTCCTCAATCTCTCAGCAAAATACTTCCTTAGCTTGCTTTGATCTTAGAGAAAACCACCTGTGTGATTCCCTAGGAGTGTTTCCATTGTTGTTCTTACTGGCTATGCATTATCTCCAGAACCATCAGAAAGAAAATCCTGTCTCCTTCTCCCTTAAAAACAATCCATTGCCTTATGATTCAGTGTGTTTTTCTTCCCCTTTTCCATCACTGTCATGAAGGATTCTTCTGTGAGTCATTTCTTACCAGCAGCCTATGGGAGACTTCTGCAGTTTTTCACTTCACTTTCCTCATGAAGAATTGACCTCTTCTTTAGGTAGGATGAGGTGGCCAGAGCCAGCAGACCTCCCAAGGGATTATGGCTTCTGTTAATGAGAAGTCCCTGCTCTAAAGAAATGTGGATAGGGTGGATGGAAGCAGCTGCTGAGGGAGGATGTTCCCTCTCAAGAGCCTCCCACAGCCCATGAAGCTCTCTGAGCTAACACCTTCTGATAGCTCAGCCTGGAGCAGCTCCATGGCAAGTGTGAACGTGGGGTCACCTTGGGTGCACAAACAGGAAATGACATCCTAAGGCTCCAGTAAACACTGATAATGCTAATCCTTCCAAAGGTCAAAAGTGGAGCAGAAATCACAGCTTCAGGGCCCTCCAGTTTGCTTTTTTCCCAGTGTGTGCTATTAGGGAGACCTTGGACAAGAAATAACCAAGGTTAATAGATTCAAAGCTCAATATTCTCTCACTGCTTCTTTGGGATATTGTCAGTCTTGCAGTATCTCTCCAAGACATGGAGTGTTGGCAGGAGTCTGGCAGCCCTAGGAGATCTCACTCATGCTCTTCCCTATCTAACCTGAGGTAGAGGCTGCGGCTGCCACAAAAATCTTGGTTATTTTCATGAGAGAAAGATGGGGAAATCTTGTCTCCTGAGATGGCAACAGAGAAAAAGATGAAGACAGGGCAAGACAAACAACTCCTGATTGGGAAAAGCAATGACTCTGTGTGTAGACAGTATTTTAGTGCCTTTAGAAAATGCTCTGGTGATTAACCTGGACCAAACTCTGAGCAGCTAATGAGATTTTTTTGTTTGGTTGGTTTTTGTTTTTTAAACCATTTTGCTAGGATGGGTTTGTTTTAAACTCCAGTGGAAATTCTATTTACAAGGCTGGTTTTCAATTGAAACCTCTCTGGCTGCCTGTTGTCTGGGCTGATGGACAGATGAAAAACCTGAGCTTTTAATAGCCCTTAAGCTTATTTCTTTACAGGAGGAGCCAATAGTTCAAAAACTGTCACCTCACATAGATTAGAAGTGACTGCTACTCAATTTGAGGAGAGTTTAGAGATATTTTAGGGAAATTTAGAGGTATTTTGAATTCTACTCCTACCTGGAATAAAAAATAATTATAGATAATGAAATCATTCATGGAAAGGAAGTACTTTCTGTTCCCATTCCCTTTTCCTAGCTGCACTTTTTTCCTGACAGTTAAATGGTATATTCACGTTAGCATTGTCTGGTTTTGTGTGCAGTGACAGAGCTGCCTACTCTGAGACAAGAAAACAGGTTTGTGTGTGCTTTAGGAGGTACTGCTGCATGGAAATGTTATCTTGATATTTTATCACTTTTCCATCTGGTTTCTTAAGCTTACCTTGTTTCTCTTCAGCCTTCCCTACTACTCTAGGATAATATTATCCTATATTCCACTCTGTTTGCCAGTAGGAACATCAATCAGCATCACTATCTTTTGTCTTACTGTCATATTGAAACTTTTTTTTTTATATATATCACATGCCATAATATCTGTCCCATTCCAGATTCAGGGGAGAAAAGATTGTGTGGAGATTAAAAAGCAGATCTGAATCGAGGTTAGCTTTACATGGGTTTTCTGAGCTAAGGATTTACTCTTCCTTCATTCACATTATCCTACCACAAAATAAATTGGATAGCTTACACACATACAGAGCAGTCTCCTGTTTGCTTCCCAGGTGCCAGTAAAAAGGGCTTTTCCAATAACTGATGTAATCACTTTCAGCCATTTGTAAACAGTGCTACCTCAGAATCTGAGAGCACTTTATGAGCAGTAATGAAAACAGTCCCACATATTCCCTCTAAGGTATCTGAAGGCTTGTTTGCAGTTGTGAGCTAATTTGCTGTACAGAAAAATGACTTCCAAATAGCATCACTGAGTAACTCCATCACTGAGTAACTCCAGTTGAAGTTCGTTGTCTGGATGAACATGCCTTGGTCTTGACTATTTAAATTCACTTGGCAATGAATTAAGAAGGTTGTCCCAAGGCAGGCAATTAAACAGTCCTGCATTCACTGTTTGAGCAAAAACAGATCAGTTTTAGTAAACTGAACTAGTAGACTGTTGAGAATATCAGCCTGTTCCCACATGTAGACAAACTTTCCTAATCTTTCCTTTAATAACAAGCAAACAAAGGCAACCATATGAAGGAGTGAATAAATTGAAACAGAAATAGAAACCAGTTCTCCTTGGTGTTTGCTCTACCCATAATAAAACTTTCCTCGGAGATGCTTTCATAATTTTCTTTTCTCTCCCCCTAGTTCCAAACAGCCAGAGAACCAGAAAATACATATTAAAATTCTTGTAGTGAGTCTTGTAAGCATGTCAGCTTTAGATGATTTTTTCTAGCCTCCCTACAGGAATCCTGGTTAATCCCACTGAATCTTATAATGCTGTTCAATCATACATGAGAAAACAGTAAAATCCTCCCCAACCAAAAGAACCCCAATACAGACATTTTCCTGTTCCTGATTATAATAAACTACTTTATCACAGAATCATTTTGATTGGAGAAGGCCTTTAAGATTGAATCCAATAATTAACCCAGCAGTCTCAAGTCCACCACTAAACAGTGTCACCTTTTCCTATTAATGAGATTAAGATTAGGTTAGTCAGGCAGAACCTGTGATCCAATGGTCATTTTAGGTTCTTTTTAACATTCTTTTGGCCCTCTGCCTACTTCTGCTGAATGCTTGGATTGTCTGTTTGGTGTTTTCTTTTTTTTTTTTTTTGTCCAGCCCAAATGCTGACTATGGGCTGTCAGGCAATGACATGAAGTATCTGTTCTCCCCTCTTGGTTGTTCCATTTTATCTCTACCGCAGGGATGCAAAATCATGAAATGGTAGTGGAATGTATTGCAGTAGCTCTCTTTTGCCTTGTAGCATATTCATGCTGCTCATTTAAGTTGCATTCCTGTTCTGATGAGCTTAGTTCCAAAGCACTGAAGAAAACATGCTGAGAGGCAGAGTGAAAATTGTGGATTTGGGTAGAATACTGCACTTATGACTCAGTCACTCTGATGGAGGCTGTGCTTTGGGTGTGCTGTATTTGGGCAAATCCAAGGGCTGGCTTTTCTGAGAATTGCACCCACTGGCTTTAAACAACTTTGCCTTTGTGCAGCATTATCATTCCTGTATCCAAACTCCCTAACTCTGTTATATTGAAGACACACACTGTGATGTATGAAGACATACATCATTTCTATGATGTCTCAGGGGGTCTTTCTTTAGTTCTGTGGGGATTTTGGTTTGTTTTCTTTACAACAAAAGTCTGAGGAGCTCGCTTGCACAACAGTACAACAAAAATACAAAATATTCTGTGTCTTCAATCTAAAAAATCCTTATGTGTCTATTTTCTCCTCTAGATTATAGCAGTGGAAATTGTGGGATACTGCAGTTATTAATTATTTTATGATTAGGTAATATGTAGTGATCTTTCAGAGTAGCTCTTAGGCCTAATGATTTAACCACAGAGAACAGAGTACAGTGGGAGTGTATTCTTTTTGAGAAGACATTGTATACCCTGAATATACTGAAATAGTGATGTTAACTCTATTAGTTTATCTCTGTGAGTTTTGGCATGATTTGGGGTATAGTTGTGCTGATTTTGGCAGGTTTTGGTAGCCAAAACATATACATGACAAGATTTTTTTTCCAAGAGTAAACCTGGAAATCTTATAGGACTGGAAAATCAAGTTTATGACATTTTGCTGCAGTTTATGGATGTGAATCATGGGTGGTGAAGGGAATTATGTTCTCACCAGAAGAGTGGCTCTGCTCTGGGGGATTATTACAGGGAAGACTATTGTAAATGACTATTCTTAATATAGTTCTCCTTTGTTTCCTAGGACTGTTTATCTTGTAAAAATCTAGATCCTATCATAACTACTGCAACTCATATTCTGAGAAAGTGCTACCCCAAGGAACATCTGCCTGTGGTGACTCTAAGAAGTTCCTATTCCTTCCCTCTTCCTGGGAATGCCAATGCTGAACCTCCATGTGAGGGATCTGAAGGTAAACGGCAGAAGGATGAGTTCAGAAGGAAGAAAAACAGCATGACATAAGAAATAAGTGTGGGATTGGGGGAAGGGAGACTTGGCTAATCCTGAGGTTTACAGTTAGAATTAATCTGATAACCTACAGTGCTACTCAGTAGGGAAGAAATTACTCCCAGGTCTTCTTGAAGCTTGCAAGAGTTTGTTTGGAGAATAGTTGAGAGAAGATGTAAAAGAGCAAGGAAAAGGAAGAAAGAATATTGTATTATCCAAAAAACAAAGTAGAGTGATTATAACAGAGGCTGGAGATGCCGTTGTTCCCCAATAGCAGACAGAGATGTAATTGTGCCTGTGTATTGGCTGCTTGGGGGTAAAAACTCTCCTGCAGCTTTTTCAGTAAAGAATTGCAAGAATTATTATCCTTTTCCCTTTCTAAACTAAAAGCAGATAGCAGTCATGCTGCATGAGTAAAAGATGGGAGCTCTTGCTGGAAAGCAGAGCTCAAGCACAGGCAGGACAGCTACTCTGCAGAAAAGGCTCCATGATACACAGCAGCAATTTTTGCTACATTCAATTTTGTGTGGAAGATACTGAAATACTATAACAATCATAGCAGTAAAACACCCTAATCTAGATAATACAGATTAAGAGCATCCTGTAATATCATTGCAGCCAAGCAGAAAATCTCTGTATTGCTTTGTAAAATGAGTTGGATCCATATCATGGGGACATTTGTCATGGTTTCGAAAGGCAGCGCTGGAGTCCAAGAGAACAGAGCTTTAAAAACTGGGTGAATTAGTGCCAAATTCATTTATATGAGATTAACAAATGGGATTTGCCTTAATCAGGGTTGTGGTGGGTTGTGGACTGTGTGGCACACGAAGAAGAATTTACATGTATTTCTCTTTTGGGATATGAGAAGGATATTAGGTTGAACACCTTTGTCTCCTTCCTACTTCTGCAGGTGACAGTGAAAGTGAGGGAGAGGAAGAGGATGAAAAAGACTGGGATAATGAGGAGGTGGAGAGTAAAGAGGAAGTAGGTATATGAGCCATAGTTCCCATAATTATCTGCATACTGGAAAATAAAACAGATTGTTGTGCATTTTGACACCCTGAAAGACTGTCTAAGCAGAGAATGTAGACGTGCATGTGGTCCCACGTGAACACACTACATGGATAATAGGAGGATACTTGAAAGAAGGAAAGGGGAATGCACTGACTTTCACTAAAAAGTGCCCTGCATTTATTCTTTTCATTTTCATGCTTGTCACCCAGGGTGGAGGAGGTTTGGTGACTCCTCTGTTCCTGCACAGAGACTGCGCAGCATCACATCCACAGTCAGGGATAAATGGGGGATCTTTGATCCGCTAGGCATATGCCAGGAAAATGGCACTTAGGGGAAATTGATTTATCATCTAGGAAAGGCGAACCCTCTCTTTATTCCCATATCAGAGCATATTTGGGCTGTGCAGCTACCCTGAGGAAAAGGCTAGTTCTTTTAAGCCACAGCTGGTGCATTTGAACCTATATTCCTTCTTTATTTGCTGCTGCACACAGACAAATAATACAATGAATTATTCAATACTTCTCTGAATTCTCCCTTAGCACTCTCCCTGCAGTGGCCTAACTGGCAAAAAAAACTTTCTGCCAGCTGAGGATGAGGGTGCAAACTTTTCTGTTGTGAAAATACAAACTAGCTCATATGCAAATGTGAAGTAGTGGATGCTGCTAATAACTCTTATCCACATAAAATGGCTTGGGAAAGAAAATTAAAGAAATGAAGTTGCAAATACAGTCTAATTAGAAATGATTGAGACTTCTGTGAAAGGGAGTTCTCATCATTTGCCCTGTCTTTTTCTCCTCAAATATTAAACTGATGTCACCCTGTAAAAAAAGGAAGTTAAACTCCCCCCCATTATCTGAGTGTCCTAACTTGCCCCTGTCTGGCTGTTTTTATCTGACTATTAGAGCTCGTCAAGATGCTCATTAGGAATAAGGCTCATAGTGGATTTATCTCCTTCTTTAATTAGTTATTCATTCAGTAACAGCTCCTCTCTGCTTCTGAACTATTTCATTATTCATAAGGATTTACCAAGTTAGATGTAAGCAGTTTTGGGGTTGTCTTTTTTTTTTTTTTTTTTTTTTGCCTAAGAGCTTATTCTGCATATGAGTTTTAAATACTGTTTGTCTGGTTTGTTGGTCATATATCTCCTGTAAAAAACCTTGCTAAAGGGAAAGCAAGCAGGGAATGGATAATGAACTTTCAGCTTACTCCTCTTTTTTTTTTTTTTTTTTTTTTTTAAGATAATTTGCACAACGTTTTCTGGTATTGATGTGATTTGCAAACATTTTCACAGCAACATAACACATATCCATGCATGCTAGCAACACCAACCAAACTGAAACTTGGCTCTACCCTTCCATCAGGAGCTGTTCAGAGTTATATGAAAATAAAAACCACCACATCAGCCATCTATTCTTTTCCATCCAAAATTTGAAGCTTCTTATGCATCAGTATGCTCTCAGTGGCAAATCCTTTTCAACTGAGCTCATGTTTCTGGCAGGTCTTCACTGCCTTTTCATCTCTGCCCAAACAACACTTCAGACTCTGCTTTGTGACCCAAGTGTGGCTCAGGGTTTGAAATGCTGTGGGCACTGATGCATTCAGGCAATTTTACTTTTTTTCTTTTTATAACAGCTTTGGAAATGAATCTGTTTGTCAGGAGCAAATAATTTCTTTGATGGCATTTGGTGGGACACAGATATGTTGAATTATTTGAATAATGCTGTAACGTAATGCCCAGACATCAATGCCATGTCTTCATCCTTTCCTCTTCCTCCAACTTTTCCTGGTGTGTGTGTGGGTTTTTTTGTTTTGTTTTGTTTGTTTGTTTGTTTTGGTGTTTTTTTTGTGTTTTTAAAAAATGTAATAGCTGAATGCTTGACACAGTTTGGCTTTGGTTCTCACATCTGATATGGGTGAGGCTGCACATTAATGCACAGCAGCCTTTGTGAAAATTTCAGATACTGTTTTTATCCTCATTTCACTGGTGGCTGAGATCATTTCATGGGGCAGGTGTAATACACGTGCTTTTCTAATTCTGTTGTTGTAGGATTGTGACTTGGAAACAGATGTGAATAAATTGAGGTCAAGGCCGGAGCTTGACCGGCCAGAACAAGAGCTTGAAAAATATGAAGCTCTGTGTGCAGAACTTTTCCAGAATTTTCAGGTATGATTGTACTGCAGATTCCTTTATTGGTGAATATTCCAGAATTTAAGAAATACTTGAAAGGGAGTATTGACAAGTAAAAGCTAGACAAGGCTATTTCAAAAGTGAACCTGTAAGTATTAGAGGACTAGAAAGCCAAAGATTATGACATTTTGCAGTATTTTTTTGGTGTGAATCATGAGTGATAAAAGGAATGATGTTTGATGCACATTTGTCTGGGTGTACATTAAGTAAGCACTGTTGAATCAATTGCCACATGAGAAATCTGTCAGATAATTTGTATCCTTGCTGGCAATTTCAACAGCAATATCAAAATCAGAATGAGATGTGAAAAGTAAATACTGTCAACTAGTGGCTTGAAGGAAGAGATTGCACTGCCACTGAATGAAATGAACGGTTCAAATAATTTTTTTCTAGTGATGCTTGGGACAAAAAAAAAGGAAGGAATATTGCAGTCATTACAAGTTTTGGAATTTAGGAGAGCTGGAAACCCTGTTTCAAATATGAATTTGGAAAAGATCTCTGGGTTAATGTATCTCCAGTACACAGAATATTGTGATACTGATCGTGACCATAAGTAGCCAAATGGGATTAAATCATACTCCTGCATGAAGGTGGGGTGGAGTTTTGCATGACAGATTGGACACCTTTACCCTCCTGTAGCATTTATATTTAAAAAAAAATGCCTTGCAAAATATCTTCCCTTCTTTGTTTGAATGATTGGTTTTGGTTGAGTCAGTTTGGCGAATCATCTCCAATCAGATCCTTTTGGTTTCTGAGGATTTCTGTTGAAACAGCTTTGTGGATAGAGAAATGCTGGCAGGTGGTCCATGCACTGATTTTGCTCTGGCTGTTTTATTGGTTGAGTACAGTTTTGGGAGATGTGTAAATATTTCCTCTTTTCCCCCTTGAAAGGTTTCCTCTGGAAGGAGGCACAATCTGTCTATAGTTTCTTTTAATTTCTTCTGCTTTTTAAATTTAAAGGAGCTTGAATTTGAGTCTGAGGAAAAGAAGAGCTTGGAGGACAGGACTGAGAGTCTTCCCTCTGCTCCCTCTCATTTCATTCCAAGTGCTACTTCTGTGAAGCATCCAAACTGCAGATGGAGAAACCAAAGTGTCACAGAGATGGGACCAGATCCAGGAGAACAGGATTTCAAAGTCCCATTGCAGAGCTGGAGGAAGAAGGAGGAATGCATATGGGATAAGAATGATGAAAACAGAGACATGGCTGAAAAAGCCCAGGATGAAGACTTCTGTGATGAGGAAGATCCAGCCAGGAGTCACATGTTTGCTTTGTGCTCTCTCCTAAGAGATGCTGCTTGGTACAAAAAAGTGTTTTACCCTCATTGTGAGGCCTCAATCAATCCTAGTCCTGAAGGGAGGCTGGAGAGCTCCGATGTAGTTCGAAACCTTCTGGAGAAACACCAAGGAGATACTCCATTCCACAATCCTTGTTTCTATGCAGCCAGGGCCAAATGTGTGAAGTCCATCCCAGGCTACAGAGAGCTGGCATTCCCAGATTTCTGGGGTCACCAGCCACCTCCTTACAGCAAACCCGTGCTGGAGCGCAAGCATGGGGTCCAAAGGTGACGGTGCTTTAATGTGGTGACCACATTGAGAGTTCTTAGGCTCAAAACTGGCTTATGTAGGTTCTGACTCTAACAGCTCTGAATGCATTAGGAAGTTATTGAACAAATTTGTTGCTACCCAATTATGTGCCTCAATTGATTGATAAATTCATCAATAATGGGAAGTTTACATGGAAATCTAAGCTGGGTTGTCAATCTATGACCTTGTTAGAACACAAATGAGAGCAAGTCCATTTCAGAGGTGGAGAAGCCTCTGTGTCCTTGTGAGACATGGTTTTACCTTCAATCTTACTTTTTATTCAGCCACTTTAGTGCTTGCATTGTTGGTCCCATCTGATTCTTTCAGGGAAAATCCTATCTGTCCTTTCAGAAAGGACCTCTCATTATTTAGGTGCTCAGATGAGAGGGAAGTTGTGTTTTGAAGATGTGCTGGAAGAAAAGCTCTTAGTTATAGTTTTTTGGCTTGACATAGACCTACATGCAATGACTTCAAATTTCTTTTTAGTGGTATAAGGGATTATTAGCAGGCAGCAAAGATGGTGGGTTCCATGCTGAATTTTAGAATTGAACAACTAATGTCATTTGTTAAAACCACTGATTCCTGACTGTTGGGAGAATTATTCTTTCTGTGGTAAATATATGAGCTAGAAATCTTGTTTAGAGGGAAAAATCACTCTACCATCTTCTTGCACTGTTGCTCTAAAAGGTCTGCTTTTATGGCTACAACAACATGTGTAACTGTACAGCTGAAATGGGACTAATCATATCATGCTTCAAGGCATAACATGATTGCTTCAAAGGTCAGGAAGAAAATCTGGTATTCTGCATTTGATCATCTTCAGGGATCAGAGAAGCTCTGTTTAATAATGAGTAGAAATCAGCTTGACTTATAGTCAATATTCACTATGAGTCAGACTAGTAGGTTTGTAAGTAATGGTAGATATTTCCTCACAGGGTAAGACTGGCCGCTTGGGGGTTGGCATTGACTGGGAAGAACTGAGGATAAATCAAATTTGACACAATCCAGTAGTGAATAAATAATCTTCCAGAATCAGTCATTTAACCCAAAAGGCAACTTGTAATGAGGACGGAGCAGAAGTGTACTCACGATGGGGAAAAAAGAGTTCATTTGGAATCAGCACATGGAATTCCTTCCCAGTCCTTAAAAATAATTTCCTAAGACTCTTTCTGGAAGAATATATCAATATTTTTCACACTGTTACTACAATTTGCTGATTTACTGCTTTCTTTTTCCCAGGGACAAAGTCCTTGATGATGTTCGCCGGCTAATCCAGCCGGGAGATGTGATAGGAAGAACTGTGTTTGATTTAGATGATCCCAGGTGGGTCCCTTAAATTGAGTGCTGCAACCAGGGGCACTGTCAGTGCTGTCACTGAGCTCACTTTTACTTGATCAACTCTGATAAAGGCAAAGAAGTAGTAACGGGAGATAAAGGCCTAACAGAAAAAATAGCCAGGAGTGGTAGATTGTTTCTAGGTGACTCCAGGGAAAGGATTTGTTGTGGAAGCTACTGGAGCAGGAAATCATCGGAACTTTTAGACAGAACAAGAAAATCCATACATCAAAGGGACTGTAGGTTGTCTTTGGATCTGTCTGCATTGCATGCAGTGATTTGGAGCAGAGGTGAAGACTGGTGCTGGGAACTGTACTGACAAATCCATCTCATCCACCCCCTGTGGCAGAATTTCCCATGGAGTGTCTGTGCAGCCAGTGTCACAGGCTGTAGATGTACCCTGTTTCGTGAATGTGACACTCACACAGCACTTCAAAGAAAACCCTCAAACATCTGGCCTTGTGAAAGCTTTAAGCACTCAACTATGGTCTGTGAGAAGATGTAGCACTGGGCAGTTGAGAGGGTCTGAAATTTAAAAACATTGCATTCAGAGGAAAGATAGGTGACTTGGAGAACATTCTTTGGAGCAGAAAAGAGGTGAGAGTTTGAGGTAGGAGAAAGTTGTGAAGTTGCTTAGGATTAATTTAAGAATTTCTAAGCAGTTGGAGAAAGAAACTCTAGAAATGAAGGAAGAGTAAATATAGAGTACTTGTATAAAGCGGCCTTCTGCAATTAATGAAATAATAGGAATAGTCCAGTGGGAAAGTAACTGGAATAAAGAAAGCAAACATGGACAATGACAAAAGAGAGTATTGGGAAAAGGAAAGATGTGATTTAGAATTATTAAGCAGGAGTAGAGAGAAGCTGCATTGGATAGGAAGGTCATGGATTTACTCACCTCCTCCTCCTTCCCAAGGTCTTGCTTATTAAAAAATTATTAAAGCAAATTTTAGCATCTAAAAGGTGCTGGGAAAGGCTTGTCTTTGAAGCAATCTGCTACAGGTGTCCTTGCTTTGCTTTCCAGCAGTCTCTCAAGCCCAGCTGCTCCAGGCTGTCTGACTTTTTTCTCCAAGTTTGAGTCGGGAAACCTTCGGAAGGCGATCCAAGTGCGTGAGTAAGTACCCCTGCACAGAGGTGTCCCAGCCTGCCTGCTGCTGTCCCCACAGCGTGGGATGGTGGCCTTCTCCTGGCTTTGCAAAGGGTCAGCTGGGGAAGCAGGTTAGATGATGTGGAGCTTATAATGCCTTCTAACACCTGGATGTCACGGAAGGAACATGATTAAGAAAACAGAGCTCAAAATGCTTTGACTATTATAGTGTGAGTATTTAATGGTGTTTGATGGTGATGCTCACAAAATATCAATCAATTTGGCTGCATAGTCTGCTGTCAGCATGTTCAGTGGCAGACAGGGGGTGTTCATGGCCACTGCTTTTATTATTTTCCTTTACAGGTTTGAGTATGACCTACTTATGAATGCAGATGTGAACAGCAGCCAGCACCACCAGTGGTTCTACTTTGAGGTCAGTGACATGAAGTCGGCGGTTCCCTATCGCTTCAACATCATCAACTGTGAGAAGTTCAACAGCCAGTTTAATTATGGTATGAGCCTTTGGGGAATTGGGGCAGCCTTCTCTTCACAAGAATATCTTTTTAATGCCATAAAGATTTCAAACTCTCCGTGTCTATAAGTATAAGGGAGACTGTAAATTCAATCTTATCTGCCCTGAAGTCCACTGAAAAAGTCACTTCAGATTTGTCAGGGAACCTTTGTCTATACTCAGGAGGACTGAGGAGGAAACTGAATATTGAGACTTGGGAGAGGATTTGTGGAGGGAAATAAACATCACTGTTGTGTTTATAGACCAGAACTGAAGAAGAATGGCACTAGGGTTGGGAGAGCTGGGGGGGAAAGGCAATCTGTTGGAACTGAATAAGCAGCATAGAATTGGAAAGTACTTCTAAGATTTAAATGAATGTGATAGTCCTCAAACAAATATTCATGATTCTTTGGTTTTATCAAGTAAGACATCTTTGGACCTACTGAAATTTCTGTTGATATTAATGCTAATAAAAAAATCTGTTCCTTGCTGTCCTTGAGCCCCTGTCATGGTTCAGGAGAAGGGCAGAATTGTTCAGAAACAGGCAGGGCAAATCCCATCTTTCAATGCCCATTTTAGAAAGAAATTATGTCTTGTGCAAGGAGACTGGATTGAATTCTTAGCTGGCATGGGCTGGGGGTTTTCTTGGTTTGTTTCCATGGAGCTCTGTTAATTTACACCAGCTCAAGACCTGTCTCAGAATGTTTAATAAGTCCATAATATTAGACTTTGCATTCCTCTGAAGGCCTGTGGCTACAGCCTCTAGCATCACCAGGACAACTCTCTGAGGATCGATGTACCTATAACAAACAGCCTTAGGAGCTGGAATCACTTGTATGTGTGAGACTGCCTGGATGAGTGACATGACAAATTAAAAGGCATTTACTCTTTAACCCAAAGGCTGAAGTTCAAGTATTCAGACCCCAATTTAATTTTTTTGGTCATCTTATACTGCTTACCTGAATTACCAAACAGTTCAGAGTGGTGTGTGTGGTAAGAGCCTGAAAATGAAGGATGTTGATGTCCTATTTTAAACCACAATGCAATTGTTGATGTAGTCCCTGGTCCCTTCACTCTTGCAGCCAGAGATTCAGGCTGTTATTGGTGGAAGATTGTTATCTGCTAGTTTGGCTGTTGTTAGCATTTATAATCTAATTTTGTGTACCTGAAAGTGCACATGACTCACATGTTCAAGCATGCAATGAATAATATATTTGGAAGAGAAATGTGAAAATACCATCTGGACTAAGGAGGGAGGCTAAGCCATGGCTTGCTTTTGGATGGCTTGTTTGTGGGGTTGGCTATTAGCAATTCCTCTGTGGGTTCCTTCTGCTGCTCCGGGCAGGCAGTGAAGCTCCAGCTTTTCTGGCTTGGCTGAGCAAGGCTCACTACCCCTTCCAGCACACACAGAGCATTTACACAGAGCAGTGGTAAGAGATGCTGTTTATTTGTCACATTCCCTCTGCACCTTCCTGGGCTAATGCCCACACCCTGAGACAAAAAGCCTGCAGTTGTGATGTAGTGCCAAAGTGCCCTGGGTGGCAATTCTTTGCAGCTCCTGGTTACTTGTCTGGTTTGATTTTTTCCCATTTGCTCTTGGTTAGATGGCACTGTGTGACTTTCAAATTAGCAGAAAGGATTTCTAATGAAATAGTTGTGGCCAGGAGCAGAGCAAGACAGGAGGCACAGCCTCCACCTCTCTCCTTCCCCCTCTTTAACTTACTCTGCTGTGGGAGGTTTCATCAGAACCCTGATTTCAGCTTGTTTTCTAAAACTAAACATTTGCACAGGGGAAGTAAAAAGGAAAAACTGATTTTTTTTTTTGTTTTTTTGTTTTTCATTAGAATGAGATGGCAGACTAGTAGTAACCTGCTCTGAGACAGTTTTGTGTGTGAGTCCTTTGGACTGAGAAGGGCAGGAGCTGGCATTCAGGATATCAAGAGCCCTGCAGACACTGAGCCTCACATCCCTTCCCTGATTAGCTGGGCACCTGGACAGGCCTGTGTCCCTCAAAATTTGTGGTGACCATGTCCTGGTACCAAACACAGAATTGCCTCTTGTACACAGCTCACAGCACTGGTTCCGAAAACAGCATTATAGAAGCTGCTGCTGGCTGTTAGTGAGTGAGTTAGTGCTGCCCCACAGCACAGCCCGAGGGGAGCTGGAAAGGCATTGCTGATGATACTTCTGGCGTCCAGCAGTGCTGGGGAGTTTAACAGAGAAACCCAAAGGAAGAAGGGAACTGAATAGCTGTTAATGCAGTTGTGTCATCAGTATTAATGATTTTCAAGCATCATCTCCCCCCCTTGAGCACAAAAACAGCCAAGAGAAGGCTCGGGGGGCAACTTATCAACATGCAAAAAGACTTGGGAGGGCATTTTTGTCTTTGTTAAATGTGCACTCACAGAAGTGGTGCCAGCATCATTGCTGGGCTCAGCTGTGGCTGTGCTGGGTGCACTGGACCTGCTGACAGGAGCCTCCTCTGCAGCCCCTGGCCAGGGACGACCTGTGCAGAGAGCTCTGCTGGGGAGGGCAGCATCCTCACCCTGCCCTAAAGAGCAGGCAGGTGTGTACAGCAAAGGAAATTGATACAAAAACTCCCTGCAGATGGGCTGCCTTCATGGAGCTGTGAGTAATGGACATGGACGTGCAACTCAGATCAGAGAAAGCCTTGCCCCTCAGGGCATGAAGTGGTAATGTTCTGGAGGTCAGGAAGAGGTCCTGCTCTGGGATAATGCAGTACAAAGATGGATGCTATTGTTATCAGCATTTGTCATGCTTAGGTGTTATTTAGCACTAATAGCAAGTTTAAAACCTTGTAGTTTTTCTGGCTGATTTTGGAAGGCAGGGTTCTGGATGCAACACAGATCTCTGATGCTACAGTAGGATTAAGAGTTCAATAATAGTGCAGCCAAGCATAAAATATTAGACTAACCAAATTACTGATCTTGTTGATGCCTTGATTCATATTATTTTCTTTTCCTTCCTCTGTTTGTAAACAAAATGGTTGGCAAAGGACAGAAGAATAATTTATTTTTTAATAAACTCTTTCAGCTCATTTTTTTCTGGAGGGACTTTTTGTACAGACATGGCTGTTTCAGAACAAAACACAGGGCTTTGGGAATGTATTTACTCTGCATAAGCTATCAGCACAGAGAGCAGAGACAAATAATGATGCTGCTTCTTTAGCCTTTTCCTTCCCACTCATGTCTTTTCCAGCCAGGGCAGTCACATCACCTGAAAGTGTCCTGTTTTCTGTAGGCATGCAGCTGGTGATGTACTCGGTGAGGGAAGCTCTCCAGGGCAGGCCTCGCTGGATTCGGGCAGGCCAGGAGATCTGCTACTACAAGTAAGTGCACTTTTGGTGGATAATTTGTGCCTTCTGTTCTCTACTGTTTCACTCCTGTTAACTGCACTGATGTCATGAACCTCTTGCCATTGCTGCCCCCTATTTCAGATGTCTGTGAGTTGGTGCTGGCTCAATGTGTTGTGTGCTTCCACCCTTAGACAACAGCCACAAGTGAGATCTCACTATTAGATGCCAGGGACTGTGCAGAATTCTCTTGCCCAGGAGGAAGGAGAAGGAAAAGAGAAGTAGTGTAGTTGTTTATTCTTTTTCTCCTGGCTGGAAAGAAAAGAGCTGGATGGGATCTTTCTTTTCCTGTTGCATGCTTAGACCTTCTTATGTAAGAGACATCTCCATGTAAGAGATATAGGAGCTGAGGAACCAAAGAATGGATTGAATACACAACAGTGGTGTAAAGGAATCCTGACAAGTTCAGTGCTGATATTTGGGCAAGTTGCCTGTTTCAGGCTGCTTTTGCAGTGTGCCAGAGGCTCAGAAGTTTTCCCAGTTTCTGTTGGATTTTTTTTTTCAGGGGTGGGGTGTGGAGGTGTTGAAGGCACACTTTATCCTCTCAGCCTAGCATCTGTCTAAAGCAATTTGAGCAGCTATTTTATTTTGTTTCAAGTCCTCTTTGCTGACCTTCATACACCTGACCTTAATCTTTTCTACCTCAAGAGCTCACATATGTGGTTCAGTGGTTTCCCTTTACATGCCTGTAATCTCTGGCTTCTCTAAATATGGGCAGACTTTTCATGCTGGATACCATTCCAGTGGCTTCCCATATCATTAGCAAGGCAGCTATTGTGCAGTGATTAAACAGCAGCTGACTTCCAAGATTAAGCCATGATTGTGCAATTAAGCCTGTAATCAGATTCTTGTTCAGAATATATGAGAGAATTGTTTTATTGATTTGGAATATTCTGTGTTTTCTAGCTGTACATTGAATTATATGTCAACATAATCATCTGGGATAAGTACTTGTTGTCTCTCATTTATTGTGTGTTCCTGGTTCTCACATATTTTTGTATACACAAGAATGCGCATGCCCACACATAAATACATTTTCACCTCTGCTGAAACGTTAATGTTTTTATTTCAGTGATTATAAAAGAGATTCTCAGTCATTAGAAGTTGTAGGAGGGAGGGAATGTGAAACTAGTGTGGTTGGGGCTGCTCAGGCTTTGTCTCAGAAGAGAAGGAGTTGGGATTGCTACAGTGATATCACACTGCCAGTGTTTTGGGCAAAGAGCTCACTTCAGTTCCATTCCCTCTGGTCACAGGTATCCTAAGGTGAGGCTGCATATTTTGAAGGGAACCTCATCCAATTTGTTTGTTTTGTTTTGTTTTTTTTTACCAGGAGTTATTAATAAATATGGGAAATGAGTGATACACTTTCAAAACTATGGAGGAACCCACACAACAGACGTTTTGCAGCAGGCCCTTTACAGAAAGACACCTCTGAGCTGAAGGACGGGGGGCGGGGGGAAGCTTGTTGGTGAGATCTGTGTGAAACAGGTTGGCTGATCTTTGGCATTCATCTTCCCTGTGGATGGGGTAGTTTACTCATAAAGATGAATGTTGTGGCACAGCTGTGTCACTGTGTTCCTTTCTCATAGGTCTCACAAGAGTTTTTATGTTGTGGAGAATATTAGCAGAGCTCTTGTCAGAAAATAGCTGAGTGACACTTCTGCTCTATTTTATTGTCTCCCTGTGAAGTGACAGGATACACCCATGATAAACAGTTGCAGTTACAATAAGATCATCTAATTCTCTTGCTGTCTTGGCAGCTTTTGTGCACTGAATAATATTCCGTTCTGGCAAATTATTTAAGGAATAATGGCAGCTGAGTGTTGAATTGGTGACAATGTGCTTGTGCCTTTGGTTTCATGGCTCATTCTAAGCACATTATCTAACCTCCAGCTTTTCCAGACAGTAGTCAGGTCAGATAGTTATGAGGTACATGAGTGTTTTGTTCTCACATCAGCACTAAAAACTTGGCTGTTTAGTGATCACAACAATGTCAGAACTAGGTCTTCTCTTTTCAGCATCTTTATAATCACATTAGATGAAATAAACATCATAACATTAGCAGGTCCCTTCTCTGCTCTAATGATATCTGTGAGAGGGTGAGACATCAGCCTCTCTCTGAGAGTACCTGCCCTTTGCAGTGTGACTGAACACCTTAATGGCTCAATGGCTGGGGGAATATTCTACTTCAGCTGGGATTCTGCCTGAAATATCAACAAGAAAAATATCTTATCCTGGATTTGCCCTTTGGAAAGGAAGTTGTGTTGTGCATTTTCTGCTATCCAATGTGGCAGACCCCAAAATAACTAATAAGCTAGTAAATTATTGAATACTGCTTTTTATGGTATGAATCAGGGTGTTACTAAAGTGTCTTGCACTTAATAACCACACTTAGAGATGTAAAGAAGTCCAGACGTGGAAAATGAGGACACCAAGCTCCAGGTGGGAAGTATTTTGGATGTAGGGAATACATCAACAGATTAGAATAGAGAAACATTTTACTTTCCATTTGAACTCTGTTTTGAAGTGGCCCAGAAGTCTGGGATATTGATACTTTCTTTGGCCTTTTAATCTAAGCTGAAAATGCCACATTCCATCATCTAACAGTACTAAAATAAATTTAGTACTATTATAGTAATTTAGTACTAAAATACCTTTAGTATTTTACAATACTAAATGCTGCAGATAGGAAGTCTAAAAATCAGATGGCCAAGAGAGAATGGTGCTTTTGAATTCCTCTGTTTCAACCCAGCTCCTTTCCTGCCTGCATCTTTGTCCAAGCTGCTTCACCTGTCTGTTTCCCCCTACAAAGGGTGGAAAATTAGAATCACTCATCTGCCACCCAAAGAATGCAATAGATAAATTTTTTATCTATTTTTTAATCAGATAGTGTTTGCAAAGATTTTTTTTAAGCTCAAAAATTACCTTGCAGAGTAAAAGATAAGTAGTATTATAATTATTATTAATTAACTCTTCATCACTGCTATGCTGGAAATATAATACTTGTGCATTTTTTTCTGAAGGAGAGCAGCAAACAAAATGATTTCACTACTACAAAGTGACTGAAAGGCACAGTAGATACAGCTTATGTGTTCATTGAGAAAACTACACTTGGGTCTTTTTTTTTTCCTCTCCAATAACTAGTGTGTTGAATTCTAGAAAGCATGAGAGACTTTCAACACATTTTTGAAAGAGAAGACAAATAATGTAGTGGGGACCAGATGTTGCTGGAGTCCTTTATTCCTTTCCTTTTCCTTGCTTGTTACTTTAGGCTCCATGCTGATATGGTAGGGTGTTGTGATGAAAAAGTGGTGAGGAACTAAAAGGCATCAATCTGGTGGAGGAAAAAGGAAGCAATAGAGTTATTTTGGCTTGACAGCAGTAGGAGGAGAGGGAGGCACAGAGGAAAAATGTTATTTTTTAGGTTTCTTTCAAAAATATTCAGAGCTACTTCTTTGTATGACAGATTGTGAGGAGACCAGATTATATGCAGTAAAAGTACATGATCATTTACACTGCTTGCACACAGGGGTTTTTCTTTTCAGTGCAAGTCTGAAGAATATTGAATCCTCCCAAAGCCACCTGTAGACTTGCTGTTACTGCCAGATAGCTTGCTGTGGATTGAAGCAGGTGTCAAGAAGTGATTCAAAAGTCTGGGAGTGTCTTTTCTGTATGGGTAGTTGGGTGGAACAGCAGAGATGCTGGGAACAGGGATGAAATGTGCTGCTGAGCAGTGCTGTGAGAGCATCCTGCCCTGGGAGTCATGCCTGAGCAGGCAGGAGTGAGCAACACTGAACTACCAGTGTGGCATCAAGGTCAGAGGTGTCTCTTGCTGCAAAACCCCTGGGTTAAAGTGGCCATTTTAGGAAGGAGAGGACACTGTGCAGAATTACAGACTGCAGAGGGAGAAGCCTTTACTCTGGAGTGTTAGGGACAGGTGGGAATAATGTTTATGTGAGATATTTAGGAAGTATCTGCTTGCAGAGACCTGCTTCCTTCCACACCTCTAACTACAAATGTCAACTTGGAGGGAAGGACTCGGAAGAATTCAGCACTTTTGTGACCACACTTTATGAATGAGGTGATCTAACCTTCCAAGTGGCACTGAGTATAATAGAGGCCATGGAGATGAGCATTTTCCTTCTGCACCATGTAGGAAATTGTTCCTAATTATCCTTCACTGTCAAAATTAACAAGAACTATATTAAATGTCATTGTTCTGGCTTCAAAAAGATACCAGACTTAAACCCTCAATCCAGTGAAATACATATATAAATGCTAAGTTCATGTTTCTGTATTTGTGGGTTTATTGAATTTTTTTTCTCTTTTAGTCTCTGTCCAATATTAAGGTGCTTTATTTTCAAAAGAAATGTTGGGGTAAAGGGTTCAACTGAGAATAAAATCAGGTTTTTCAGGTTGCCACTGTGACTCAGTGTTCCTGCACTATCTATTGATCCAGTCGGTATCACTCACCCCACATGTTCCTAACTATTGAATTCAAGTGAAAACCTAGCAGCATTGTATTGTCTCTCCCTTATGAGAAAGAGCTGATTATTTTGGAGAATTTGACAAGAATAATTATCTTTTCTCTCCACCCCTTTGAATAAAAATGAACAGCAGCAAAATAAACTAGTATTGTAAAATTCAGGAGTTGAAATTGCATCTTTTGGTTGCCTCTTCTATTTTGCATTTTAATGCAACATTGATGATAACATTTGTCAAAGAAACCTCACAGTCCTTCAGAATCAGAAGGTTTGGCAACAGCATAATTGGTGCAATGTAGGAAAAATATTGTTTGAAACGTACTTATGGATGCAATTTGCTCTGAGGCTTCTCCCTGAAGTGCATGATTTGTCACTTCATCTCTGCTGAAAGAAAACTTTCCTACTCAGCCTGAAGTCATCTCTTCATCAGAGTAAGTCTCCCACTAGAGATCAGCTCCTGACACCAGACTGAGGAGCTTGTTACAAGATTTGTAGTTTTACTGAGGGCAGTGTCAACGATTTGTGTGCTCTTAGACCTTGTCAGTGTTGACCAGCCTCACCCAGAGCTCTGCTGCGGTGAGGCTCCAGCTCAGTCACTGCTGTGTCCCTGCTGCTGCGTCCTTGCTTGGCTGCATATCCTGATCTGGATCCTGACCCATGAAGGGAGCTGCTGGTTGGACCCACACCTCCCTCAACACCACAATCTTGTTTGATGATCTGAACCTGTGGTTGAGCTCTTCTGCTGTCCCCAGGCACGCTCTGATCAGGTGCTGTGGGAGATCACCCTGCCTCAAGAGTTCTCCGCTCTTCTGGCTTCCATGTCAAGCTCAGCTCCCCAGTTTTTAGGGAGCAGCTAGTCCTCACTGTTCCCTGAGAGGGAGAGGGTAAAATCTTCAAAAAAAGAGGGTTGCAAAGAAGAATTTTGGGTTGGTCACAACTGGAAAATCTCTATGAAGTTACTTCTCTCTCATGCCCAGTTTCTACCCAAACCCACTCTCTTCTTTCTTCTCAGCAAAATGCCTTTGATGGTATTTGAAATATTTTTATGTATTTCCTATTTATTATTTATTTGTATTCCTGAAATATCATTTTTCTTCCTGTGGTGGAACTGAATAGTTGGTTTGGCAGGGTATTCATATTTTTTAAATCTTCAGGCTTTTTGCAGAGTATTTTCTTATGGCATTGTTCAGGGCTGTGAATAAGAACCTGCCTCTCTGAGCAAGATAATGTGAATATCTGAAGAAATACAGCAATTTTGGCTGAATGCATAGTTTAAATATGTCTGGACTGTGCTATATGAGCTACTATTAGCTGACTGATTCTTTATTTGCATCTTAACAAAATGAAGCCTTAATGGATTTTATTTGCCTAGGACAGTGCTCCCATCCCTCAGCAGCACATGACTGGCAGTGCCCTGCACTGCCACGTGCAGTTCTGCCTCCTAACTCCCTGTTGGGCTTTGTGTCCTGTTGTGTGGATGCTTCTCTGAATGCTTATTTTACCCATGGCTGCTTCAAATGCACATCTAGAAGTGAAAAGCATTTACTTTCCTCCTCTTTCTCTTCCAGAAACCACTACCGCTGCAGGAGTGCAGCTGCAGGAGGAGGCGTGAGGGGAAGGTTCTACTACACCCTCACCTTCAGCATCAAGTTCCCTCACAAGGATGATGTCTGCTACCTGGCCTACCACTACCCCTACACCTACTCCACAATGATGGTAATGCTGACATGTCCCCCTAGATAAGATAATGGTTGGAGCTGCTTGGGTATATGTGGAGATTTTGAGATGACACAGAGGATTGATTTCACCTCCTCATCCCTGGGAGTGCTCAGAGTCAAGTTGGATGGGGCTTTGAGCAATGTGGTCTAGGGGAATGTGTCCCCCATGGCAGGGGGGTTGGAATGAGATGATCCCTTCCCACTGAAACCATTCTGTGATCATGAGGGTGTCATTGTCTTGTTTTGCCAGCTCTAAAGCCCAGAATGCTGTAGAAGAAATTTCTCTGTAGGACAAGCTGAGCACAAAACATTAGTGCTTATACCATAACACAGACCAAAGGTGTCTCCACTCACTTGGGTTGTCAGGATTCTCCTGCCGAAGGGCTGGGAAGCAGGGGGCTAAACCTAATGACAGCTCAGATGTGCTGCCTGATCCTCCTCCTGACACAGGGGAGCAGCCCAGCTTTCAGAGCTGGACCCAGCATTACCAGGCTGCTGGACCTCATCTGATACTTTACCAGCTCTACCCTTGGTGCCAACTGGAGTGTCAGTGGGAATTTGTGACACTCCCACCAGTGCTGTCAGTACAGAGACTAAAAGAATACAACTCCACAGCATAAATTAAGTTACTGAGTTGTACCAAGTTTTTTTTTTTTGCTGGGCACAGGTTTGTTTTCCACAGCCTCTTCTGTGGAAAGGGGTGGATAGTAAGGGAATTTTCTGGGAAGTGCATCCAATGTGCTTCTTCTATAATTGATGTAGGGAAGATAGGATGAAAGAACTGAAATGAATAGTTCTGGGAGTAGCTTTGCTTTGATGCTAAAGATGAGAATGATGTTACTGCAAATGAAACCACACAGTTCCAGCAAATCACTTTCCCTCCCTTCTCACTTCAGTTTCTGTTGTCAATACGTTTTGTTTTAGGCAATACATACTGGTGTGGGTGGAGTTTGAGGTCACTGTGTTTTTTATAATGACATCAGTTTGCCATAAGCAGATTTTGGAGGCTGTGCTTTCCAGGGGCCAGTGTCCTCCCCCAGGACTCGCTGTGCTGCCTGGCACACCAGCAGAGTTAGGCTTGGAATAATTCCCACTCAAGAAAGCCTCTTGTCAACTGTTTTGCATGCCATTATAGACATTCAAAGAAACTGCTTCCAATATCTGAGGGGAGGCCAGTCCAGCCTTCAGTCCAAAACATGTCTGCCAGCTCACTTCTCATCAGTACTTCACCAGTTACTCCTAAAGTTCTATGGGGAAGTGTGTGCTCCAGTGGTGGGGTCTGACCTTAGCCCTGAAGGCACAAACATCTACAGTCTGCAGGGTAAAACAGACATGCAATACTGAAGAATTGGTTGGACTTATTCACCACCATACATTTCACATAAATGCAGTGCTTCATCATTATTTTACTGTTATTGATTTCTATCTTTTGCTGGCACAAAGCAAGAGAGATTTGGAGAGTTTGTGCACTCTGGGAATGACTGAATATCTCACCTACTCCTGAATGAATAGAATAGAGATGAAAAAGATGTTATTCCTAGGCTTCCAGGACCAGGTCTTTAAGTATTTCATTGTCTCTTCAAATAAAATGCTCATTGAAGTTAAAGGGAATTTTGCCCCAGGAAAAGTTTAAATGAACTCTGACACAATAAGGACCATAAAGTTTGGTAAATGGGAATTATGGGTGGAAAAGGCTGATAGATTGTCATGTCCAGCTCCAGCTAAAGTAAAATCACTACTTCTAATAATTCTGAAAGGCTTCTTTGCTTGGGCTAATTTAAAATGTCAAGTGATGCACTATACACATCTCCATTTTACTTCTATTTCCACAGTAAATAAACTAAATCAGGTTTGTGCATCAGTAGATTGCATTTTGAAGCACTTGTCCACTGGTGAAATGTGTTGGTTTTACATATCAATAATAAATTAAAACTGATTATGAACCCAAGGGCTCAATTAAAAACATAGTGCTTTGGGGAAGAAATAAACTTGTATATGGAGTTAGTAATTTGAAAATGTTTTTAAATATCATATATATTTAATGGTTATAGGCATATTTGCAGGAAATATTGCAGAATCCTATTTGAACTGGATGCACTCTGCAGTTCATTACTTCTTGTCCATTAGTAATTACATTTCTTTTATGAACAGTAATTTATCTATTTTTACATCACAGTATTAATTGTTTTGATATCTAGCTGAAATCTCTGTGGTAGCTATACCCAATTAAGTTTCACTGGGTACCAGGAACATAAGTAAATGATGATATTGAGTTCTCTGTATCTATGTGAGACTGTTAAGCGCACTTAATAATTGAATTTATTTTATAGAGCTGTATTTTAATTGTTTTATAACATAGCTGACTGTAAATTTTAGTTCTGTGTTTACATGGCTCTATTTGAGTGCTGGGAAAGCAGTCTGAAACATGGTGAGCTCCAAGATTTGATAAACAGGAACATGCTGTCCCATAAATGTAGATTAAAACTGTGATGGTCATTGAATGAACTGAAGTATTTTACTTTTTGATAGGACAAGAATGCTCACTGCACCTGTTCCTACCAACTGGGAGACAATTAGTGTTCCCCAGCGCTCAGCACCACCCCACAGGGGCAGTGCTCACACTCCTCAGCTGCACTGCAAACAGAACCACACTTCATCTGCTGTGTGGGTGACAAGTGGCTCTGTGTCTAATGAGGCGATTGCAATTTGTTCCAAAAAGTCTTTCTTCTAAGCTGCCAGTTCTTTTCCTCAAATTTCTCAAGAAGCTGTTGGTCTTTAGAATTATTTAAAGCTGTCATAAACTTTGGGGGTGGGGAGAAAATCTCCCTTTTTAAATAACTTCTTGGAAAGACACTCTTCAAATTTCCCACTACTGATTGTACAAAATGTTGTTTCGATATAAACTTTTTGGCTGCCTCTGATGTGGAGTTGTCACTGAGTTTCACTGGCATGTGCTTGACAGCTAGGCAATCAATCCTGTAAATGTTCAAAAGTGGTGAGTTTTCTCACATTTCTACAAAACCCTTATTAAAATATAAAGAGTAAATGCTTCTCTTTTGGATTTCATGTATGCATAGAAATTTCATTATGCTAACAAAAGCACCTAGGAACTGTTCAGGCAAAACCATAGGATAGTTTGGAGTGGAAGGGACATTTAAAGGTCATCTGGTCCAACCCCTCTGCAATAAAAAGGGACATCCTCAAGTAGATAATGATATAAGAATTAATATTGTGTGCAGCTTCAGTGAAGGGGGATGAATTGTGAATGGCTTGTGCATATTTGTGGGATGTAAAAGGTGCAGATATTAACAGGCAGAATAGAGGAGCTGGGAAGTTAGCAAGATATGAAATTAGTATCAAAAATAATATACAGCTACTGGAATAAAATCAGGTTTTATAGACTGTGAACTCCTTTATAAATCTGCTTCCTTGTTTCATTTTCAGTCCCATCTTGATATCCTGGAACAAAATAGGAACCCTAAGAAGGTTTACTGGAGGCAGCAGACACTCTGCCAGACTCTAGGAGGAAATCCATGCCCACTGCTCACAATCACTGCCATGCCTGAGTCTAAAAACAGAGATGACCTGGAGCAGTTCTGTAAGTAGCCCAATGAAGCATTAAAAAAGATGCTGGTGAGTTGTGCTCATGTCAGCAGTGACAATAACAACCTCTTTTGTGAGCATGCTGATTTTCTTGTCTTTCTCATTTTGTAAGAAGGAATATAAATATGAGGAATAGCCAATTATGATGCTTTTTTAAAATTACAGGTTTTCATGGAAGAGGGATGAGAACTGGTACCATTTTGTACTTCTAATTTCTCTTCAATGATGTGAAACATTTGAAAAGTTCAAAATAAAATATTTCCTAGAGCAAAAAATGTTAAATAACTCATTCAACAAGATTTTTAAATATATTTTATGTTTTCTACTTAATTTTTTATGTATTTTGAAGTCTTAAATTAAAAAAAAAAAAAACAAACTAAAACCAAAACCAAGATAATTCATTCCAAGCTGGACCAGCAATTGAAATCTTCTGGTGAAATTCCAGCTCCTGCAGTGTGTCCAGTAGATCCATCTGGACACAGTATATCTCTTTGCATTCTGTCTGAGACCATACAGATTATGTACTGTTTAATAGTAAACATTGTAATTGCCATTTTATATCAAGAGCTGATTATTTTTCATTGTGAGAGCCAAAGATTTAGACTTTCAGTGGCCCTGATGAACAAGATTCAGATATGCATGTTTTTGTAACTCAACAGCAAGTGATAAGATTCTGATTAGCATCACATTGGGTTAGCTTTGATTTTAGAGCCTAAATCATTAACTACTTATATGTAGGTTGTTTTTCTTTCTGAAATCAGGAACAAGGTGTACAGTGAATTTTTTTATCCCTTCAAGCATAACACAGGTTGAGACCTTGGAGACTTGTGGATATTTAAATTGTGTCAAGAATCTTTTTAGATGTTAAATGAATACTCTTCATTAGCTCACTTAGGCCCTAGGCTAGAAGATTCTAAAGGGATTCATGAACCATAGTTCTCATCGCAGACTTCTTCTAAAAGGTACTTGAAGTATGAGAGTTGGTGAAAGTTATTGCTATTTTTTTGGTCCAGGTTTAGAGCAGAGTGACTGCAGCTATGCTGATGTTACAGTGCAATCATCCAGAGCTCTTACCTTTTTACTGTAATAACTTGATTACAAATGCAGCTTTTACCTTCTATTAGCAAATTGTATCATGAACGTGCTTTTCTTTGTGGAAATACTAAAGCAAAATAGCCAAGTACAGGCTACATGGGGAATTTATAATGTGCACGCACAGCTTTAATTGTGGCTGTCCATGCCTGGCTTGAAGAGACAATTCCTGCCCTTAAGCACTTTTTTCCATGATAATGATGACAGTGGGTGGGAGTTGGGAAGGGGGAGGTTGGCTACCTAAAGCAGCCTTTGGCACATGGCAGCGATCACCTGGTCAAATGTTATTTGCTGGCACCTCATGGCAGCTCTCAAGGGGGCAACTGGAAGTAAGTTGAAATATTTTATTTGAGGATTGGAGCCAGCTGGAAGAGGCATGCAGTGAACAAGGTTTTCTGTGCAAGTGAGAAGCCCTTTCCAATGGTGGCAACAAAGCAAAAACTGAGCTAACGTTTGGATTTATCTAAGCAAGTGCTTGGAGTGAGTCTGTCACATGAAGAGGCAATATCCTAAACATTGGACTTTTGCTGTTTTGGTTTTGAAAGGACTTTCTGAAAGGAGTGTTTTGTGAGGAAAGCAAAAAAAAAAAAAATTCAAGAAATTATTGTGATATAAATGTGACCATGTTGGGAGGCATGGCCATTTTCTGGAGCACTGTATTCTCAGAGTATATAGGATTCCTTCTTGCAGTGTTAGAAGAGAGCTGGCGGGTTTTCAAAGGTTGTTAACCTGTCTGCATAGACAAGGCTTGGCTTGCTTATTCAGCCCAGGTTTGCTGAAAGATTCATAAGGCATCTATGAATAATTTGGACAGATACTTTTTCCAAATGCTTCAGATTGTTTAATATACTGCACCTAGGTTCAAATCCCAATTATGTGGCTTAAGTTTTTTATTTTCAACAGAAATAAATATCTCATGCCTTGTGGTAGTACATGAAGCCAGTGGGAGCTTGTAGTCCTCCCTGAAATGCCATGAAATCCTGTTCCACTAAACCCTTCCTCTGAAGCCTTGTGCTACAATATGATTGCAGACTTCCTATCCATGAGCCCATGGAACTCAGAACATGTAGAAACCCCAGCTGTCCAACTGAAAAAGAAGTTTCTGGAGGAAAGACATTGTCAAGGCAACACAGTTTCACTCAAGTTTTCAAGACTGAAAAAGTAAACACCAATACTCTTAAGTGATGAAAATATTTATTGTTTTATCAAGTGGAAGAACAGCAAGGCACCACACCACATTTTATGCTGTGGGGATGCCTGTAGGCAAATCTGAATAATCATGTATGTGCTTATTTTGTTTGAGTAGCTTGGATAATTATGGCTTTTGGGGATGCACTTAGTCTAATTTGTGCTGCTTTGTGTTGCTTTGATCAACAGTTACTTCTCAGTTTCCTCATTTTGTATGACATACCCATCTTTCTGTGAAGTGTTTTGGCTGATGGAAGGACCTGTTTGTCAATGTTTTCCATGCTAAAAACATAACTCAAGAGCAACAACTTAGAGCTAAATATGAAGAGACCAAAGGGTGGAGGATTTCCCTGCAATAAATCCCATGGCTTTGTACAGTCTCCATGGGTATTTCAGCTTGAGAAGGAATGTGGATCTCCAGGACTGGGGAACTTGGCACACAGATAATGAATAAAAATTGACAGCCCTTGTTTTTCCTTCTGGTTCAGGCCAATGCACAGTTTTCATGAGCTATAGTCATTTTGATTTCCTATCAAATTTATGTTGCCTTTGTTACGTGTGTTCATTTGTACCTTGAGAGTTTGCTTTCAGCAATACCAGTGGCACAAGTCTCATCAGGATTTTGTAGTTCCTGCACATGATCATACTGAAATAGTCTAAATCTTTCTAGGGATAAGGAAACATCAGATAAAGAGGCACAGGATGGGTGAGGAGCACTGGGAGGGCAGCAGGGTCAGCCTGGTAGGAATGCAGTGGGAAGGAGTTATTTTGTATTGGAAGTGACCAGGGAGAGTGAGGGCATGGCATCCTCTGTGTCAGCTGTGCTTTACTTCTCTTCCTCAACTCTTTCACATTGCTCTTGTCAGGCTTTTGATTAATGTGGTCCTAGGATGGTTAAATTTGTCTGAGTTAAATTTATTAACGTGCACCTTGTTAATAGGAAGCACAAGCCATGCTGAAGGGAAGAAAAATGGGCTACTTCTCTCCTTCATTATGCCTTGTTTGTGTGAGGCTTTGATATTCACTTTAGACTCCCTTCTTCTTCCACTCTTTATATCTGCCCTTGATATTATAGTGGTGTACTGAATAATTTTTATTAAATGTTCAGTTCTGAAATTGATATGAAGACAGAAAGAAGGGAGGTGGGAACTCTTTGACTCTCTGTGCTTTTACTCTTATTCATGCAACCACTCAGTTACAATCAGCACAACCTCCACTCAAACTTGATCCATGTCTGTAGGTACCTGGGCTGGTCAGTGGTTCCTGCTGGGCTTTGCAGCTCCATAGACTTGAACAAATAGAGACTGAGAGGGTCTATTTTGTTTTTTGGGGTTGCTTTTTATTTTTAAACTTGCCCTTCCTACCATCAGATGGAGAAGACTCAACATCCAGCTAGTACAGATGTCTTTAATACCCATTGGAAGTGCAGTATCCTCCATGGTCTTGTAATAAAGGTAAAATCATTCTGACTGTGTGTGGGTGACTTTATTTCTGGCTATGCTGGGTCTGCCTGATAAGAGTTAAAGGGACTTCTGAAGGGACAGCAATTCCCGATATCTTTCAGAGCATTCTCAAATGAATGCAGAAACAAAAAGCTTCCAAATCTTGGTGCCAGCTCCTTGCTTGATGAATTAATAGGTGTTTGCAGAGCTCTGATTTTGTTTGCCACACACACAGAGCCCAGTGAAGGCAGTGTTAGCAGCATGTATGTGTACTCAGAAATAGTTTGCAAACTCTTAATTCACAGTATTATTTATGCATGTGTGCAGTGTGTAGCTCCACTAAAGTCCCTGGCAGACAGCTGAGTAGACCCTGCAAGCAGTAGGATACTGTTGTGACAGAGCAAATGGGCAGATTAACTCTTTGAAGAAGTGTAAGGAAAATATCTAAACACTGACACACAGGCAATGATAAAATTGTATTTTCGTTAAGAAATAAAGCACACTGATATGTTGCTAATGTGAACAGAATGCTGGAATTTAAACCACCAAAAGCAAAATGATTGGTCAGAAGAGAACAGTGTGCACTCTACATTGCTGTGAGAGTGTTTTTCAGGAGCTGTTTCCTGGCTGTACCCTGAGTTGGGGTGGATTTGTTCTCACCTTTAGTCAGAGAAGGGAAGGGGCGGCAGGACACCTCTGAGATGTGATGTAGTGTAGGTGCCATTCTGGTTAGTGCTAACACAGAGTAATGACTCAAACAGTCCCAAAGGAATTGCACAACTCTCTTCATGGCTGGTTGTACCGTTGTCATCCCCATTAATAATAGTGATTATTCAGTGTGTTGTGTGTATTCCAGAGTTAACACACCTAATGAGTATTCTTTTAGCTGCGGGTAGCATTATAGATCTGAATTTTGTGGTTTAAAGTTAACCCAAATTGTCCCAGATAATTAGCAGCAGAGGTGAGGGAAATTAAACAAAAATGACACTAGCAAATGCATTTACATCTGTAATATCTGTCATTTTGAGTTGCTCTTCTGTCATCATACGTCCTCTTTATGCATGGCTGAGGAAACCATTATGAACAGTGTCAAAAAAAGATAATGACACCTGCTTATCTTAAATGTAGTCTCCTGGGGATTTAAAGCACATTTTTTGTCTAGGCATGTTTCTGAAGAAGGATAGAGTAATGTTTTTGGGATAGATATGGTAGGACGCTCATACCATTGAATCTGCAGATGCTCCTGGAGCTGGAATGAGGGATAAAGTGAGACTAATGAGGTGTCTTTGCCTGGTCTCATCTTAAGCCTACAGAATAAAAAAGACACAGTTGCTGGGAAAACTATTCTAACATTTCTCAATTTGCTTGTATAAACTATCTAGATGGTTGTTTTGCAGCTTTGATCTTCTCTTAGGAGGAAACAAGCCCTTTACCTTTAAATATAAATTGCAGCAAAGAGCAATTCCTGAGCAAAGAACAGCAGAGGATGTAAATTGCAGGGGCCACTTATGCAGGATACTGGGAAATAATGATCATGTGGAAAATGTACACAGTTTAATTAAGCACATTGATTAAATCAATATGACTCAAACAGCTTAGTGCTCCAATCAGCTTAATCTCATTAAATGTAATTCAGGCCTCAATAATTGATTAATAATGCATTATAGTTTATGAATTATTGACTCAGAGTTATTATAACTGTGCCTGCTCCCCGTGTGGCAACCAGTGTTGCATGTTAATTATGAAAGGCTCAAGCTCTCTTGAATAACTTTTTCAAACCTGGAGATGACACATCTCCTAGTGCAACAGGGATCAAATTAGTTCAACACCTTATTGGAGTCAGTCCGCCCCAAAGGAAGCTGCATTCCTTAAAGGAAGCTCTCATCTAATAATGTTGAAATAAGGAGGTAGAATGACCTGCTTTGATTGGTAATGATCTTTTCAGCAGGCAGAAGGGCTGCCTGTAGCAATTCATCTGGAGTGCTAACCTGGCATTGTGCTGGCTGGAAGCAGCTCACACCAGAAGCACATCTGCTCTTCACAGTTACCGCGTGTGATCCTCCCTCCAGCACATGTGCAAACAGCACTGCCACTTGCTCATGGACCCTCAGGTCACACATGCCTGCCAAATGGGGACCAATCCACCTCCCCAGAGCTGTCTGGCTGCTGAGTGGTTTCTGTGGGAAGGTCTGATAGGCTTTTATAATGACAATTCCACAGTGCTAATGTCATGCAAGAAGAATGAGCCATTGCTGCTGTTGATGGTAATCTCACAAGGAAAACCAAGAACTGAAGAAAGCCCCTGCTCCTCAGGTAGTCCCCCATTAGATGGCATTTCCACCCAATGGGAACAGAAGATGTTGTCTCTGACAGACTGTTTTTGTAGCTTTCTAGGTACCTAATGTGGACCACATTGCAATCTTATGCAGAAAGTGTCCACCAGCATTACATTTCCTTCAAGTATTCCATTTACAGACCTGTTCTTCTTTTTTCCTTTCATCAGTTCTCCATCTCTTCTCTTTATTTGTGATTATAGTTAAAAGTGAACAGATTTTACTGTGTATAGAAATTGATTGAGATGATTATGGAACACTGGAGAAAAACATTTTTTCTTTATCCTTGCATCTGCAATAATGAGGTTTGTGTCTTTGTATTCTTTTGATTTGAAGATTTTCTCCTAATTTGCAGGGCTGCCAGGCAGAGGTGCTGATTTCTCTCTCACTTTGTACCAAACATTTTGTTTTTGGTGACAGGAAGAGTCAGCTGTTGTGAAAACTGTTATCCTGTTTTAATGCAGCAGTGAAGAAAGGCTGAATAAAATTGTCATGTGTTCTGCAGTGCTAAATAATTACAGAATTGAGAATATGTTTTTTTCCACTTGAATAGACAGTTTCTCAAGCTTCTGAAGCCAAAGCAAAGCTGTCCAGTTATGCAACACTGATGGTCTGTGCTGAATTTTTTCTCAAGATTGTCTTTCAATTTCAAACATCTCTTCTACTTTTTCTTTCTGATATCCCAGTCACAACAGCGTTGGCAGCTCCTTGCAAAAAGAGCAGACAAATTTCTGCAAAACTGTGCTCCTGTTTGAGTTATCCAGCTTGCTGCCATAAAGATGGAAGCTGGTTGAATGGAATATGAAATTTGTGAGACAGACACATGGTTGTCTGCGGGCTGAGGCCAGTATTTTTCATGATGTATCAAATGCTCTTTGAATCCCAGCGTTTGGTGGAGCTGACTCTGCCAGCACAGCTTTGACACTGTGGTCAGCCTTCTGTGAGCTTGGCAAAATACATATTAATATATTGAATTCCAGTAGTCAAGGCAGCAAGGAATGGACAGAAAACACTGAAAGAGGATGCTAAAACTGGGCTTTGAAGCATAGACAATCACAGTGTTTTTTGCAAAGAGAGAAAGTAAATATTAGGGTAATCTCTCATTCTGTCCCACCTTCTGCCTAATGCAGCATGATGGCAGAATAAGCACCTTGAATGAGATTATTTGTAGTGTTCTTAATTCAGTTGCCATGTTCTGCATTTTTTAAAAATTCCTTCTGAAATCTGGATATTTTTTCTAAGCCATTCTCTGCTTAGGGGATAGAGCAGAAAATTCTGTAGCATTTTTTTTTTTCAGCCCTTGTTCAGCTGCCTTTCCTTCTTTGATTTAGAACAGTCTTATTTCTGCCCCAAGAGTCTTATAACCTTTCCATGTTCTTTCTAGGGAAGAAATTATCTGATTAAAGGCAGAACTTTCTGGAACATAAGTTATGAATATCTTCTTGGTTGGTATGGACTTGGGCTAGAACATCAGGAATTGGATCTGATGATCCTTGTGGGTCCCTTCCAACCCAAGATATTCTATTATTCTCTCAGTAGAGCTTAAGGCTGGCAGTCCTCCAGACTTCCAGACCATAACAGCCTTTTCTGATACACTAATGAATTAAACATCTTGAAAATCTAAATTAGCATATCTTAGTCATAATTATTTTATTTCTTGATTGGTTTGTCAAGTGCCTCAGAAGGGTCTTCTCACAGGAGTGTGGTACTACTTGTATTTTTGCTACAAGGCATTGAAAATTATCAATGAAACTGAAAATGGTTTGGTTGTATGTATTTCTTATATTGCTTTGGAAATTTATGGGCAGCTGCTTGGAACATGACTGTCTTACAGCACCCCAGGACCAGTTCTCGTTGCAGTGGAGCTGCAAGCTTCTGTAGGAGTGCTCTAGGTTGTTCTATAGGTTGCCCAAATTCTTGCCTTAACAGAAGGGCAAAAAAATAATCTTCTCTCCCTTAGGTGGAAACAGTCAGAGAGAAGCCTGCAGGTGTTGTTTCCAATGGCCAATGAAGGTATTGAAACACAGCCCAGCAGAGCCCCCAGGCAGCTCTTTCTCCCTAAAATGGTGAACAAGCATTAAACTGCTACTGGGTTTCTATTATCAGCTTTAAATCATGGTGTGGCAAAACCCCTCCAAAACAGCGTGTTTCTGTGAGTGGCACATTTCCCATGCCTGGCCATAAATTCTAGTCCTGTGGGGCATGTGCTAAAAGGTCACTGTGGTACTGTGTAAGTCAGCCAGAGGACCTTTTGAATCGAGGTAAATCTCCTCAATGTGGCAGAGATGGGCTGTGAGAGGGAGGACATAATTTTAGGGTCAGACTGTCACTGGAGATTGAATGTTGATAGGAGCAATGTGCTTACTAAGGTGTGAAGAGTCAATGCTTGAGCTTCTAGGTAAAAGCCAAGGTCAGGAAGGGGTTCCTTCATCTGGCCACAATATAGCTCAGCTGGTCAGGTGTCATATTACACAGGGTGGCTGTTTGTCATCAGTCTGAAGGTCTGGAACACCTGCTGATGTGTAAAGTGGTTGTCTTGAAGGCAGTTGGGTTTGGACACCTGTGTTAAAGCAGGTGTTTCTGGTCAGTAGTGCTGAAGGTGTGGATAGTGGGACAGTCTGTGAATCACTCTTGCTCCTTGAATTAAAATTCAGTAAGAAGTTCCTCAGGTTCAAGCCTTCTTAAGGTAAGAAATTGTCATTTTCTAGTGGTAGAAATGTGACCAGTTGTTCTCCTTTCTGTTTGGTTGAACCTTCTCATTGATAACTGCTAGGCAAGCTGTGATCAGAGATTTGGGAGCAGGACAGCTGGCAGGTTGGCCTTGTAGAAGAGTAATCTGTGGCTGGAAATCCCAGTGGGTGTAGCACATGTACCAGCTGCTGTCAGACCCACACAACCACTCTTGCCATTTCAGACAGCCGTTTTTGTTTCTGGTTCAATATTTTTTCCTTTTCTGTTCCAGAAAAGCTGTGCTGACACACAGATTGAGGTAGAGACACATTGCTTTCTGATGCCTGACGATCTTGTGGGAACAAAGTATTTTGGATGGCAAGATTGGGCAGAGTTGGCAAAAAGTGGGGTCTGCCACTCTTCTAGCAAACCATTGCTATTAGTTTGGGAACTCAGCTCGGGGACAGTTTGTCAAGTCTTGCACGGTTTGTGTTAAAGAACTGCTAGGCTGTGACAGAACCCAGAGTGTGTCCTGCTAACAGGGAACTCTGCTACTCTGAGGTAGATTTTTCATGCTCCTGTGACTCTTGAATTTCTCACTCTAACAATAGGCTTCAGCTTGCACAGGCAAACCCTTCCTCAACACCCAGAACTAACAGACTGTTGGGAAACAGTGTGGGTGGCGTTATAACTTTCATGTTGCTTTCACCTTTATCCTTCTAAACTGGGAACTTTCTTGGTGCTTTTAAATCCTGGCTGGCTGGTTTGGAGAGACTGTCTACTGCGTCTGACTCGAAAATAGAAAAGTCATTCAGCTGATACCTCAAGACTTTGAAAACTTTCTGGAAAACAACAATCTAATTTCTGGATTTAATGTTCCAAGCTATGCATTTTTGTCTGATAAAGGCTGACCTAGCTAGTTGTGCATTACGAATGCCTGGAGTTGTTTGGATTGTATGGAACAGCTTTAGTGCATGTTTGCCAGAGCTGCAAGCAGATAGTTTGTTCAGCTACTCTGCCCACATCCATGCAAGGGGCTCCACACTCTCGTGAAATGTAGCAAACACTATTTCTATGTGCTGATCTTAATCAAATGCTAGTTCTATGTGCTGATTTTAATATTAATCTATCCAAGAGCATTACTGAGTGAGGAGGCATATTTGCAATACATGGTATGCATTTGTTTTTCTCCTGGTTTTGTATCTGGAATTCTGAACACCTGCTATTTTCAATTCCCACCTGTAAGTTGATTTTGCTGGGAGGGTCTATGTGGATTTCTGCCTGACCTGTTTAACTGAGTTTAATTTCTGTAATTGGAGAATGAGATCCATTCCTGTGTGACTGATGCAGCCAATCTTATCCTAGTAAATAAGCCAGCAATATGTTGAAAGTAGTAGTTTGCAGATGCCACAGGCTGCTACTACTTGTTGCCCATAACTGACAGATTCTAGAAACAAGCATTTGTGATTAATGGGCTGCAATTATACAGAAATACTGAAATGAAACCAGACTAAAAATACCCCATAATGATTTTTAAAAGGCCATTCTGTTAATGAGAGGATTTGTCCATCTCTACATCAAAAAGAAACTTGTTAGCTCTCTGAGCTTGCCCACCTGTTTCTAATGCAGAAATAGAAATAAAAACCAAGTGGGGACAGCTGCTCTGCTCAGACTGCAAATGTGCTGATAAGATCAACGAGCTGACGAGTGACATGGTAGATACTGCAAAGTGCACCAGTGTTCCCAGACAGCTAAACTTGGACTTCTGTATCATTTCAGGGCACTTATTATGTGGCTGTAACATTTAGATTATATCTATCAAATCACCAATGCATTTAGAATTTAGTTTGCTTTATCAGTTGTAATTGTTGTGCTTCTTAACTGTGGGGGGGAAAAGAAAGTTATTTTCCTTGCTATTTGACAATTCTTTTTATAAGCTTTTACTCTTTTTATTTTTTTCCTTGAATTTGTTTAACAAACTCTTTTGAAAATATTTCTAGCTTAGCCTGGGTGCTTTGAAATAGTGTGGCTAAATTAAATATGTTGAAATTTTTACTAAAACATGATGAGGGCAGAGGTGATAAGTAAATGAAAAAGTCAGAATGGGATTGGAGATATGTCTTGGCCCACAGATAAGGAAGGACTTGTGGACAACTTAAGGACTTTCTTTTTTTTTTATTATTATTTTTAAGAACCAGAGAGACCTACTACAACACTCTATTTTATTTCTTCATTCTTTCCTTACCCCTTTCATATCATCTTTTGCTTTTTCTCCTAGTCTGAAAATGTGACATGATAGTGATGTATAAAGGAATACCATAGCACTCTACAAATGTGTGTGTGCTTGAAAATTTTGGGAAGGATGGGTGGGTTCCAGAATGAAAATGACAGCTGATCTTGATATAGGACAAATAACGTAACTGAGAGAGGGCTCTACTGATTATGTCTAAGTGCACAATTCAGTTCATTTTCATAGCTAATGAAAAGAGGAGGAAGGGATTTGAAGTAATGGATTATGTAGAAAATCACTTCTAGGGTGAGTGTGGATGGCACAGAATTCTTTGACTGGAGCTTGGGAAACAGCTGTTGAGCTTCCAGCTCTGACTGATTTGTATTTTATCCTTGGGCAACTTACTTGATTTTTCTGTAAATTCCTTACTTTAATAACTTGGAAGACACTTGAAACATGTAATCTTCAGTCTATGAAGTGCTTCAAGAGAAGATGAGTGAGATGGAATTTATTATCACTGGCATCAGAGTGACTTTGACAGGTCTCCCAGAGGATGTTTAGGTCCCATGGTGAGCACCTAACAGAAGGCTGTAACTAGTGATTGAAGTAGAGATGAAGAAAATAGGATGGGAGGGCAGAAAGTCCTTAAATTCCTTTCTGATCAGGCTGTACCTGCTGGAAATAAAAATGCAGAGAGGCTTTTATTGTAAAAATGAGGATGTAGTGGATAATGCAGCAGAAACTATCTCTGGCTTAATTTTTTTTTTCCTTCGTGCTTGCTGCACTGGGGAATTTCTGGAAAAAAAAATCTCAAAAAAACCCTATTTTTTTCTTTAAGTCCTTCCTATCTCTGTAGCCATGTGCAAAAGGTGCAGCCAGAGCTGAGCTCATTCCTTTCCTGTCCTGAGTAGCAGTGGACAGTGCAGGCTGTAACAAGATTACAAGATGTCTCTAGTGTCTTGTCTGCTTTGTTACTTTGCAGTGCTGCGGGTCACCCTCACAACTTGGGAATTGTTTTGTGTGCAGTAAGGAGGTGCATTTAGCAGAGCAGGCGTTGAAGGCCGTTTTTAAGCTCAGTCCTGTAAATCCTGGCCTCTGGCAGCCCAAGCTGTTTAGCTGTGTTTTATGAATCAGGTCATATCGTGTCTGCCACAGCTTCCAGATGCCAAGCTCCTTCTGTGACAGTTCTGTCAAGTGTTTTGAAAGGGCACAAAAACAACAGCTAGAGGGTCATCATGAGGCACAACTCAACTCGTGGGAATTGTGCTTCAAAAAGAGCTACTGGCCAGAGGCTGAAAGAGCAAGCAAGAGACAGATGAAGGGCTCTGGGCATGTCAAGGGCTGTGGTGTCCCCATTATTACTATTTTCCCCATTTTAGCCATTACTAACTACTGAATGAGCAACAAACATGTAGTGAGGTGGTTACAGTCTCTGTGGCAAAGGTGATGGCCCTGCCAGCTATGGAGAATGCCTGTCAATAGACTTGAAAGAGCTCATCACTGATGGCTTGCTCCTTAATTTCCTATCCTAGATCATGCCCTTTAAATCACAACACTCCCAGGATCCTCCCCCTAGCTTATCAAAAGTCTCTCCCACCAGCTGGAGCATCACTTGCCACACAGACACCAACGACCTTGTTTTCCCGCCTATCAAAATGTAATGTGAAATTAGGCTCAGCCCTGATAAAATTGCTACTAGCACAAAGGGTAGTGCTCCCCATGAGGCCATATAACCTGCCTCAAATGTAATTTAATAGGCAGAAATCAAATAAAATATATCAAATTAAAACATGCAGGTAATGCATGCAAACCCTGAAATGAATTTGGATTATAAACAGGCAGTGAGACTGACTGGTTGGTTTCTTCACCCATGAGGGAAGCACCCTAAGTAATACAGAGGAAATAATTCAAGGAGATCCTTTGATTTTGAGAGTTGATGGGAGTGTTAGGTGGCAGGGGAAGGTTATTTTTTGAGGTAAGGCATTTTTCATTAGCGGCATATTCTTGCAGTTAGAAAACATCAGTTAGAAGTCTCTTCATATTTTGAAAACAAGATATTAACATAAGAAGCTTTGTTAGATACAGCAAGAAGATAAATCATCTTTGCAATGCTAGCCATTAGCCTGTCATGACCATGATTTACAGGGATTTTCTTCTATATAAATAAGTGTTTCTTTCAAAAGAACTCAGAGTTTACAGAGCAGGAGATGAAGTGGCTGTGAATGCTCTGGAATACAATGGTTCCTATATGAGTGTTTCTTATGGCATGTTGGGACAGGAGCTCATGCTGTGGATTTTACAGGCTGTATAGAGAGAATGAGCTGTAAGTGGGAGGATTCTGGGGCAGGGTCAGTTGGAGAAGTTCAGTTCTGCTGTGGAAGTGTTGGGATGAAAGTGCAGGAAAGCACTGGGATTGAGGCAACATCACAATTATCAGCTTCATGAAGTCAGTCTGTGTATTACACATCAGACATTCAAACTGATTAGGAACTACCAATTGTGCTGTTAAATTATTTGCCTGAAAGAACCTTCTGGAGAATGCTTTTAAAATAAATTTAATATCACTTAGGAAGCCATGAAGAACTAAAAGCTCTCCTGTGTGAAAGCTCCCACTTTTTCAGAGATACATGGAGTGCCAAGGAAGGACATCTCATGTTCCACTTCTGTTTCTTCTGGGGCTGCCAGGACTGTTCTGCAGCCTGACTCCTTTATTCATGAGAACCTTTTTCTATGCTTTGTTGCAACTTCTGGGGATAAAAAGAACCTTTTTCCTCACCCTAACCTTCCTACCATCTTATTTCCTTGAACAGATGACTCTTCCTAACTTGACACTCTGCTCCCTGCAGTGATTGATGCAGGAAGACATCATCCATTAGACATCATTTTGCTGGCATCTGAAGGGAAGAACTTACTGACCTGAGACAGGGACTGCTTAGTGTGTCTTTCCACAGACTGTTTGAAATTTCTGCATGTTATCTGCTTTATGCAGTGGCAAATTTTGTTCCACCTAGTTTTGTCAGGTACTCTGGGATTCAGATTGTGCTATGTGAGCCTGATTTCTTCTTCATCTTTAGGATATCTCAATAGTAGAACTGCTTGAAAAAAATACAGTCTGAGCGTGGTTGGGAACTTCAGGGCTCATCTCTGCTGTTTCTCCTGCAAATCTTATGTTCTGCTCACGGTCTGTCACACAACATGTCATGCAGTCTAAGAGATGCAACATGGTGCTGCTTATGTCATGATACAAGATCTTGGGGCCAGTATCAGTTTTGCTCCCTTGATGATCTGTCTGAAAGACCTTTTATGTTGACCCCTTCTTTGTGTTCTTTTGCTCAGGTATTTGGGGACTTCATCTAAGACCTTGCCATGAAGACGAGATTCATTATTCAAAATTTGGAGACAGTTTAACCTCATTGATCTCTTGTTTGTGGAAAGCAAGAATTTCCTTTGGGATCAGCTCTGGACAGTGTAGTTCCAAGATTTAGGATAGACTTAGACAGCAATAATGTAAAAGTCAATTTAGTGATGCCACAAATGAGGTCAACCTGCAGAAGGTCCTTTACTGTGAAGCTGTTGACATAGTGAAGTAGTAGAAGGTTTTTTGTAGACTTTCTGTTTATTTCCTCTTTCCTCTGAGTTTTTTATATGTAAGAAAACACACAATTTAAATTTTCATAGTTTGCTTACTCCAGGAGAAACACAGAAGAATATTTTTAAGAAAAATTCCCTGCTTGACTGAATCTGGAGCAATGAGTGATAAATATCAAATCAAGTGAAGACCAAAAATTAAATTTTTACCATCAGAGGCAATCTGTGATGCTTTTTATCTTAACAAAAATTGATATTTTATCACTTGACAATGAGACACTCTGATAATACTTTCTTTTAATATATTTTACAACTTTCAAGTCATTCCCTGAGGAAGACTTCAAGTCAGGGAGAGATGGATCTGTGCCACTTAAAAGCACAACATATATTTAAGATAAACATTACTTTATGCTGTAGGTGGTAATAGGTGGGTTTTAAATATGTACTGCATAAAGAGTAAAGAGCTTTTTTTAGAGTAAACTATAGAGTTTGTCTTCTGTAGAGCAGAACAGGTTGAAGTACTACACAACTTAAACTTGTGTTAAACTGTTAAACTTGGCTGTTATTCCCAGCAGTGAAAGAAACACTGGCTGGTGCTCTGTTTCTCATGCCCATTTTAGGGCTCACAGGCAGGTACTAAATTCATCTTAGAGTGGAAAAAATATTGAGATCTTCACCCAATTTTTCACCATTTCTTTCATGCCTGGATTTCCCAGAAGGAGAAATTAGCAAAATTTGGGCTTCTTAACTGAATCCACTGAAGTTAGCAAAGAAAATGAATTCCTGTTGAGTTATTTCTGTCCCCAGCCACTTCAGGATTGTTGTGTACAAAATGACTTCTTGTGCTCTGGGCAATGTGGTTTTAATGTTAACTTCCACCTCTCCACAGGGGAGACTTTTTAGTGTAACTCTCTGATATTCAGTCTAAATGTTCCTTTGTGGAGTTTCATGCCATTAACCCCAGATTCACCCGGGTTTGGCACTCTGAGCAATTCCTCTTGCACTGAGCCTGCTCTGGGAGTCATGGCAGTGAAGGGCACGGGGTGTTGTGCTGGGGCTAAAGGCTGGTCCCCCACAGGCAGGAGATGGGGACTGAGGCATTACTCACTCCGTGTGAAATCCATTTATTCCTGGAGTGTGTTCTGGGGGCATCCCCTCTGCCAGCAGCTCGTGCTCCAGACTGTCCATCTGCTGCCCTTAAATTCCACACAGAAGCTATTAGTGCCATCCACAGAGCAGGGGACATGGCCAGAGGGCAGCTCATGCCTCAGAGTTCACAGCTCAGTGATGCTCTGCCCTGTAGGTGCAAAAGCAGCTTGATCCCTTTAGGGATCAGATACTCAGAAGCCGCTCTGGCAGGGGATCTAACCAGAAAGAGCAGTTGTTGCTCTTAACAGTGTTGAAATGTGCTTTGCAAATGAGAAAGATGAGCTGTGAGTGAGCAGTGGGTATGCAGAGTGAAATGCAAAAGCAAGGGGTGAAAATATTGCTGGTTCGGAGCTGAAGCCTTATTAAAGTCCTGTCTGTCCTATTTGGGCAAATTCTTTCTAAAGTATCCTATGTCACCAAAATCCCATTAAACTGTCACATAAATTATCAGGGTTTCCTTTTTCCATCACTGTGGATTACCCAGGGAGATATTTTTATGACAATGGAAGCTTTTTCAGTCTGCTCCTCCTGCCTGATTTCATTTCAGATGAAATCCTTCTCTCGGAAAAGAGCCCGTGGATTTTATAGCTCCATGGATCTCTGCACTCTGCCTGTTACAGCAGCTGTCCTTCAGGTCTCTGTGTACTCATCTCCTGTCTTCACCTTCTCTTAGGCATGGGACAGTTTAGGGTAAATGTTCTAGTTCTTCTCTCAGTTCAGCTTTTTTGTCTTTGTGCAAAAAACCCAGAAGGTGAAAGTCACATATATGCCTAACTTGAAAATACTGCTTTTTACTGCTTGCCAGGTCTCAGAAGCCTTGCATATCTGCAAGACAGTCTACATTTCTCCCATGCTGACTGAAAAACACACAGATTGATGGCCTGGCCATGGCAGTACAAAATACTTGAGTATCTGAAATTGCCTGCTGCCACAGAACAAATTAAAGCCATAATGTGTGTGTTGTAGAAGCAGGGGGTGATAGATCCTTGCCTGCCTTCTGACAGATAATCTGGAGCTCCCTACATCATCTACCTAGATCATGTGTTGGACCTCATCTTAGTGGTTGCTGCTCACAGCTTTCAAGGCATGCACAAGCAGAAGCTAAGAAATGGTAATCTTAAGGGTAATAGTGAAGCTTTAGAAGATCATTACTAATGA
Organism: Motacilla alba alba; assembly: GCF_015832195.1. Taxonomy (NCBI): domain Eukaryota; kingdom Metazoa; phylum Chordata; class Aves; order Passeriformes; family Motacillidae; genus Motacilla; species Motacilla alba. Next base: position 13,867,159 of record NC_052025.1, on the reverse strand, counting down.
GAGAAATCCCAGAAATTATATTACTCCAATTTTGAAGTGGCAAGACTGTCACTAAATCAGCAGGTAAGACAGAATTTTCCATAAATAATTCTGTTCTGTATGTGGGAAGAAGCCCTAATGATGTCAAAACATGATGATGAAATATTTCTGAAATCTCTGATTAGCCACTAATTAGTGGCTAATGGTTAACATGGCTTAACATGGCTAACATTAAGTAGTAGGCAGACACCTGGCATCAAAGAGAACACAGGAGGTGGCAGAGCTGCCTTGTGGACTGGAATAGTAATTCCAGCAGCCCTCAGAACAGAGAGCTAGTTCCAGAGGAATAAGAGGAACCATGGACAAGTTTCTAAAGCAGCTATGACTTATGTGGCTGTAGGCCTGTGCTGGCTCTGTAGGCCTGTGCTGTACCTGTTTTGGGTACTGCAGAGGAGGCACAGGACTTTGTGAACAAGGACCCATCAGGAGGGAGGGCCAACATTCAGGGACAGCAGTGAAGGCAGTCAGGTCACCACAGGTTGGCTTAGCTGATAGTAACTTGTGTTTCTTTTTATGCAGCCTAGTCCCAGTGGACAGTGAGGACAGAGGATTGCAATATTTTATAACAGCCTTTTGCAATTTAAAGGTTATTTCTCCTTCCTCTCTGGTCACCTTTTCTTTCCATGTCTGAAACCCATTTACTCCAATTTTTCAGCCTAAGACTTCTAAACATTTGATTTTTCAATGACCTCTTCAGTTTTCATCAGTTTTTTTAACCTGTGGTGGGCAGCAGTGGGCACAGCACTGCAGCTATTTGGTTTTGCTCACTGGGTTGAGCAGAGGGAAGTAATGGAGTGTTCCTTGCCTCAGCTGTGACGTTGCCTGGTGTGGGTCCCAGGAGAGCTGCCATTTTTGCAACTGCTTTGCATTACTATCTCATGTCCTGTAGTCCCCTGATCCTTCTTAGCAGCACTTTTTCCTAGCCAGCTGTCCCCCACCTTGGTTTCATGCCCTGGGAATGTGGCTGAGGGGAGCAGAGATGGATGGCAGCAGTGAGCACAGGTGTGGTAGGTGAACCCAGGCAGAGGAATTCCTCTGCTAGCCCTAGGAGGAGGTAAATGCAGGTAACTTGCTTGACAGCAGTTTAATAAGATGCCTGCATGGTTTCATTTTTGAAGTCTGATGGTATTTGAGCAGCTCAGAGGGTGTGCAGAGTGACACTGGGTCTGCCAGTCAATGCTGAGTGGATGTATCCAGGACTGGATGAGGCAGGGGTTGGAAATTTCTGCTAGACTAATGTAGGTGCACACACATGGGATGGGGATGTTCCTTATAATCAGAGGCAATTTGCAAAGGGTTACAGTAGGCTTTCCATAGGTGTAAGTCCTGTGAAATAAGGTTCAGTTGTTCCCCAGCTTTCCCCAAGAGGAATGTTTTGATTTGAACTGGAATTAGTTTGTGTGGGTTTCCTTTGCCTTCAGTCATACTGAAGGTCCTGCTAAATAATGATGGTGGTTCCTGTTGCTTTAAGAGCTTGGGATTTTAGAAACTTCCCCAAAACAGCCTTGACAACCTGCTTACCAATTTTCTGGAGTTCAAACCCAGTGTTAGTAGGAGGTCAAGCTGAACTGAGGCTGAGCAGTCTGTACCCATATTCAGCTCCCTGATCATCTCTGATTCAGAGGTGAATGAATTCATAAAACATGTACACAAAAGAAGGTTGCCAAGCAACTTGGAGGCTGAAACTCTCCTGTCAAACTATGAAGGTAGGGAACAGGCAGCCAAGATGATTTGTTATGTTCACTTCTTTGCCATAGGTAACAGTAATAATACGTATAATAAAGAAATATTTAAGAGAGGAAGAGCTCATTGATAATTCTGGAAAACAACAGCTGATCCTGCTAGACTGTGTTTTGCCTCTGTATTAAGATACATCTGCTTTTGGAGCATCTAGCCAAAAACAGGCACAGCAAAGAGACAGCAATCTGGTATAGGGGGAGATGGACAGGGAAGAATTATTCTGTCTTAAGGCAACTGAAAGTCTGACAAGTGGTGGAAAAGTTTTAGGAGGGAAGAAAAGTATTTGACACAGATTCTGCCTCAGATCAGGCTCATTGTTTTCTGTGATCTCAGTATTTGATGTTTTTTACAAATATACTTTAATATATTCATTGTATATCACACCACACCACCTCTTCTCTCTGGCTTTGCATAACTCTGCAGCCTTGGGCATGTGAGATGGATCCAGGACACGATGCAGCTGTGACATGCATGGAAGGGCTTTGTGATGGTCCTTCTGTTTACCCATCATTTACTCACAGAATAGCCTGTAGTGGGAGCAGCTAATTAAGTTGGAAGGAAAAGTTTTGCTTTCTTGGTTTTTCTCTACTGTATCCTGGGGTAAACTTGGCCCTTTGATCTGTGTAATGCTCATGGTAGGCTTGCTGTACTTAGACATAAAGCAGAAAAAGAAGCCTGTGTTTTAAGGGCCCTGGGCTTGTGCAAAGAAAAGAGAGGTATGCAGAGGCACAGCCAGAAAGTTTCAGCCCAAGATGCAGATCTAGATTGAATTTTTCACATGCTGTGTACATAATTCCCTTTGACTCCTTAAAAAAATCCTAGCCCTGCATCATTTCAATACCCTGTCCCTTTACAAATGGCATGGCTCAAACCTCAGCTTGAAATAATTTAGAGCAGCAGCCCAGGTCAGGGCATCTGGAACTGCTTTTCATTTCCTTTCTGTGCTCCCCTTGATGAGGGACACTGCTGTGTTAATGGGGTTTTGTTCTTTTCTTTCAGGCTTCTCTTTCCCCAGTTGATGTCACGATTAGTGACATCAAAGTCACCTCTTAGTGAACCTTGGTGATGACATGACTAGGGGAGGACCCTTAGAGGCAGGAGATTAAGCAGCAAGTTAGCACTACTGGAAGAACAAAGCTCTCATTTTCATTCATATATACACAATCAAAAATGAGCGAAGAGAAGGAGAGATGGGAATTAGGTGATGCATTAGTAAAATTATCATTCAAAGGTTCTTTGCTCGAAGTTTTGCAAGAGGAATCAGTGGTTCTTTAATCTCCCACCTTGGGTATTGTTGATGCCATGTTATATTCTGGGCATGTTGAAATGTAACACAGTGTAAAGAGACATGATTTGTTGGATAAGGCTTTATGTAGCACGAAAAGACTCCTCTGCTTTCCCCTTTTTATTATTTACATTCCCAGAGAAGGTTATGTGTCACGTGGGCTTTGCAGAGATAAATGGCTAACCTAAGCTTTCTGGCAGCTTCCTCAGAACCTGGAAAGGAGCTGCCTAGGTGTTGGCCTGAGGATTCTGAAGACTTAAGCTCAGTTCTGGTTCTGGGAGGAGGTATATGAGAGTTTAGCAGGGCATGGGAAATAGTACCATGGAACTCTGAAAGAGCAGAGAGAGAAGGGCAGCTGGGCACCAGTATAAACCAGTAAGCTGTACTGGGTAGTACTGAGCTGGTCTGGTCAGGACTGCAGTTATGGGGGTGCTGGAAGTCAGGAATGAAGGGAAGCAGCTGAATTGAGTGCAGAGATCTTGACTGGTGCTGCCAGTTGTGTGTGGAGCATGGCTGGCCAGTGCTCTGTCTACTCCTTTCATGAGCTCTGTTAATAGCAGTTAGCACAGTAATCCCAAAGTAACTGGATATGCTGTAAACCATAGCTTTGGACCATTCCTGCTGTTTTCCAGGTGTTTCAAGAGTAGCAAGTTTTATGGCCATGTCATCAGCTCTTTGCTCTATTTGCTGCTTCATTAGTTTTCATGCTGGGAGCACTCTGGGGGAGCAGCGTTTGGAGGTGGGATTTGGCTGTGATGGCTCCTGTGAAGGGAACAGACAGTTAACAAGCTCTGTGGTTTCCTTGCTTGTATAAACCTCCCTTATGACTCTCCTGTGGGTGGGATGTCAGAGCTGAGGATGTGCTTGGCAGGAGGGGATCTTTCAAAGGAAACTTTCACTGGAATAGAGAGATTTCCTTGGCTGGACCTGCAGGAAATGGGGCCCTCCCGTTGTCACCCACAGGGGAACAGCGTAGGTGATCTCTGGTCTCTTTCCCTTCCTTCATGTTTCCTGGGGTTTAAGATCTGGAGACTCCAGGAGCTTTTCCAACAATGAGTCTGAGTAAGACAAGTTTGACTTTGAAGAGCCTTGAGAGAAACAGCAGAAGTCACATCTCTGCCAGCCCCATGCTATTGCAATTAGCAGAATTATGGCATATTGTCCTGGGTTTCTGACATGAGAAAGCTGTTGCTTAGAGGATTTTTTATTTTTCTTATTTTGACTGAGGAATGAACCTCTCAATTAAGATGCTGAACTCTGTATCAATATCCAGAAGGGGTAAGAGTTGTTAAAGCTGTATTCATCAATTGCAAAAGAGAGCACATTTTATTTTGCTCTGTGCTATTTACAGCTGTTGTCCATTAGAAGTCCTCAGGAGCCTCATTCCCAGCTATAACTGCACAGCCCCATAAGTTTAGCTCAGCAATGAGCCTGCAAAACAGCACTAAATCATGGTGATGGGAGAAAGGAGAAAATGTTTGGAAATGGTAAAATGCAGCTGATGTCTTTGTGAAATCTGGCTTTTGTTTGTTGCTATTATAAGGCATTGCTAAGGTAGATGGTAATGCACAATTAACTGAAGAAGAATAGAACTAGTATCTTGTAATTTTGGAGGAAAAAAGTCAGAATGGCTGGTTCTGCAGGAGCTAAAGGAGTCTTTGACAATCCATAAGTGTCTAAGTACATGTTGATGAAAATGTACCAACCCCCCCCCAGGATGGTGAGGTGTAAGAATGACAAAAGCCTGATATGTGGCTATTGAGAAACAGAGCCCAGTTGCTTTACTGGACCAGAACATGATTGCTCTGTATGAACTCTTTGAGCTGGGAGTGCAGTTCACTCTTCTAGTGCCCACCAACTGCTTAAGAGGGAAATGTGGATGGGATTATTTCCAAATCTGAGTGAGTCCCTGTATGATGTAACTAAATTGTGCTGTGAAGTATATCCTCAGCAGAACTGTGCAGAATATACAGGTAAGGAGAGAAATTAATGCTTATTCCTTATTTAAATGTGAAATGAGAGATTTCACCTGTATTCCCAGCTCTGACACAGCCTTTTCTTGGTCAGACAAACAGCTAAGCAGTTCTTTATTACCATCTGTATTTTTGGGGATGGTGTTCTACCTCCCTGTTTTACTATGATGGATTAGTGAATTGTAACACATTTGGAAACAGAAGGATGGCTTTGGGAGCTAAGGACAAAGGCATGTAAGGTGCTAATTCAGCATTTGTTTACAAGGGCACTCAGCTGATGCCTTTGGTTTTGCGTTTTATCCTGTTGCCTCTCCCAGTCCTGTCAGCTGGGGGCCTTCAGTCCATGGAGGGAACAGAGCCTGAGCTCTGAGGTGTCCTGATGGAGCAGGACAAACCTGCCCTGGCATGGCTGTGATGCCCTGAGAGATAAAGCTTTCCACTGAATAAATCTGTCAGCTTGACTTGTGATAGTGAATGCTCACAAAAGGATCATTTTAAGACAGATAATTGCTTTCTCCTCTCCTTTTATTTTCTGTGCCTGGCAGGTGTCTCCTTCTGCCTTCTCCTGTTTCCTTGGCCCATCCCTGAAGTGTGCTCAGCACAGATGGGATCTTCAAAGAATCTGCTGTCAAACTTGGTCTTTTCTAAGCATATGTATGCTGAGAGTTTTTGGAGGCTTGTACCCAGACCAAATGTGTTTAGTGGCTTTTTCACAGGAACAGCAAATAACATATCTGATAACAAGGAAACTTTTGCTGTTAAGTTGCAAGTCTGTTTTGAAATAGGCTCAGTAGAGATTATCAATGAACTGTTCAGTAAAAATGTGATTTACTCTTTGGGTTTTTTTAAAAAGCAACCCCCCAAATCCCCTCCCCTACCTCAAATCACCACTTCTTTTTTGTTTTCCATGCATGAAAGTAGTGCTACAAACAGATGAACTCTTCTAGTTGAAGCTTCTGAAAATCAGCCTTTCTAATCTGAGTGAGCATCTATATTATATAAAACTGAAGAAGTCTTTCCACCAAAAGCAACAGCTTGCCTCAGCTGTGTGCATTGTTATTTCTAGCTTTTGTTGCATTGTTATGAAATAATGGTTAGGTTTGTGTACTCAACCTGTGCAGCTCTGGTGAACATATTAGTGCATTTTCTTTAATTATATCAGTTTAGTTCAATTAATTATGATTTTGACCTTACAACACAAATTATTTGCAAAGATCAGGCAGCTTGCATGTCCTTGGAGCCCCTTATGGGTGGGCAAATCTGCTTAGAAAGTTCTGAATTGTTAATGGTGAAATACTGAAAGTGGAGCAGGACCTTAGAAAATTCTTTCTGCCTTTTAAACCTTAACGAAATTTGATGGGATCAAACTTTTGATAGTTGCTAGAAAGTATAGTAAAGCTGTTTGGAGGCAGTAACCTGAGCCTGCAGAATGCTTTCTAATGGTACATGTAAATATCTAGAAGTTATCACAGAATAAAAAGAGCGATTAGCTCTGTGCTGGTTCTGAGGACCAAATCTGTGATCAGTTTATAAACAGCACCTTGAGAAAGTACCTGGAATGTCTAGGAGTGTATTGTACTTAGAATGCATTTTGGATTGTTATCTAAATTCAAAAGAAATAAAATTCACTTGCAAAGATCTTGTTCAAAGAAAAGTCCTGTTAGTTTAGGGGTGTTTTTGCTTTGCTTTTTTGCAGGCAGCCGTCCTTACGTGTTCCTCACAGCCCGTGTTCACCCTGGTGAGAGCAATGCCAGCTGGGTGATGAAAGGCACCTTGGAGTTCCTGGTGAGCAGTGATCCCATTGCTGAGCTCCTGAGGAAATGTTTCATCTTCAAGATTGTGCCCATGCTTAATCCTGACGGAGTCATCAATGGCAAGTGAGTTGTGACATGTGCTTATCCCGGGGTTTGTCTGTGCACCCAGCAGGGCTCATCTTCAGTGTTTGTACTGGGAGAATTCCCTTTGCCCCTTGTTTTATTCATCCTGTTATCAGTCCTGTATGGAAAATGTGAATCTGAGACATGGCCTGGTGTGCTGCCCTGGGTTTGTCAGGTGCATGTGGTTCTGTCCTGTCTGTGGTCAGAGGATCTCTCAGTTCCCTGGAAGGAGTGTTAGTGGTGCTGGAGAAACAGGATTTTTACTGACAAATGGAGGTTTATCCATTCTGCTAAAGCAGCAGGGCAGAATACAGCTGCAAAGCAGATATGCTTGGGAAAAACTGGCTGTAATTAATGCTTTGTATAACCTGGTGGGGGAGGATGAATAAGGATTTCTTAAATTTTCACAGAAATATTTATGTATAGTGAACCTTCCTCCTTCTCCCACCTTCTTTTCAATCTTCCTTCCCACATGTTTCCTAAGAGATGCTGAATCTGATCTTGGAAAAATATTGATTCCTTTTTGCATTCTTTACCTTATACCCTCCCTATCCACCCACACTAACTTCCCTCTCCCTGTACATGACTGGAAAAGGTACAACTCTGCTCCTGATATTTTGAGCTGAAATATTGTTGAGTGAAACCTTGAAGAGGGCACTCAGCTAAGGTAGGCTTGCTCTTTGCTGAAAAACAAATCTCCTCCTCTCTGCAGACAGTGCAATTTGTTCACTTTGGGTGTTTGTGGAGTGGCAGTGAGTTAATAACTGTTGGTTATTAACCAATAATGCAAGGGCAGGGCATCATGATCACATCCCACCAGTGGCTGCTGTCTTGACCAGGCGATGGGGTCTTGTAGGGTTTGCAACAACTGTGTCCCCTGGCTTATTGCAGAGGAGCACACAAATGTCAAAGCTGAAAGATGGGCTTAAATAAGCTCTGGAACACAGCGAAGTATAGAGGAACAACTTTTCTTAAGCTACAGTCCCACACCTGCTCTGGGGTTGGGCTGTGATGATTGAGTGCTACGGGAACAGAAAAGCAAATCCTGAGCAGCAACTGCATTGAGCTGGGTTTCAAACTCATTTGAGTTTGGGGGGAGTAGCTCACCAGGGAGCACTTTGGGCTTTTCTGACAGTCTCTAGTCTGTGAAGTTAGTTTTTGGGCTGCTGTGCTCCCCAGGGCCTGGATCTGCCAGAAGTCTGGGAGCACTGTTCAGAATAGCTGGGTACCGCCCCAGGGTATTTGAGGCCTCTGTTGGCATCAGATGCTTTCTTGATCCTCACAAACAGAAGGAACAAGAAAAATAATTTTGGCATTTCCCCCTTATTTTTTTTTTCTCTCACTACACTTAGTTAAATTTTCCATCAGATGCAGGACTGGAGGGAATGGCTGACCTTTTCCTCCAGCTGTCAGGAACCAGCACAGCAGAGAAGGGACCTTCAGGAGGGAGAATGTGGCTCTTGGTGACACCTGAATAAAGGGTATGTGTCACACAGGAGGAGTGTTTTGTGTTCCATGGTGCAGATGAGCTTGAACTGTAGTTAAATCTGGTGATGAAGAAGAGTTTAGTAAACCTTAAATGGATAGGACCAGCAGAACAGGGACTTGGCCACATCTCCTTTACTGATCATAAGGCCTGGGGAGGGGAATAAATAATTCCTTTATACTTTAAATTAAATACATCCCTCTTGTGAATTCTCCTATGGATTCTCTCTCCTCCCATATTCTTCTTGTTTCTTTATATGTATGCTTTTTAGCAGCCATGGTTCCTCCTATGTTAAAAAAAATACTCTTGTTCTGGGGCTCAGGTTTACTGGTAGCATGTAAGAGTGTGTGTGGGTGTGTAAGAGTTGGCATCTTCTTCCTCTTCCTTTACCTGATTTTAATGTTTCCTTTCTATTTTCATCTGCTTCCATTTTCTCACTCTTCCCACCTGTTGAATCAAGGAGGCTTTTCATTGAAAAGAACTTGATGAATTTTGTAAATTAATGAACCAATGAGTGGAGATGGGAGGTGGGGGAGTCTTTTTTAGATGAAGGAAATTTATTGGAAGCCACATGATTTCTTCAAAGGCGTGGGGTAACCATAGTAGCAGCTAGGTAGAGGAAATCCTGGTTTTTCTTTTGGAATATAGCCACAGACTATACTTTTTCTGTTTTAAAAACATCCTGTTCTCTCCTGCACCTGCCCTCCCCAGTTTTGCTTCTCCAAGGTAAGGCAGGTGAGGTGCTGAGTTTTCTGTCTCTCCCTTAATGCTCCCTCCCCTTTAATTTACTCTGTCTGCTCCTTGTTTACTCCGGGGCTTTGTTCATTACCTCCTCAAGCCTATCAGAGAAAAGCTTCAGTTGTTTGACAATTACTGACATAAAGAGAGAGAAGTGCCCACTAAAATCCCTCCTAGAACAGTTTTCCTCTGCACAGTCTCAATGAGTACAAAGGAAAAAAAGGAGTGTGCTCCCACTTAACCTTTGGAACCTGGTGCCTTCTGTTGGGAAGGATGATCTTAGGAGGATGAGAAGCACCACGTTTGTCTCTATACCCAAAGACACTATTTGTATAAATGACTTTTTCTCTCTTGTATTAATGCTTAATGAATGGACACATTGTGTTCTCTGGGCAATAAGAGGCAGAAAGGGTCAGGGGTAGGGAAAAAAGCTATTGGCTGGTCTAAGGAGTTAGTTTATGATGCAGAACTGCATCCTTAAGGACTAAATCTTAAGGCGATGTCACACAAAGCTGTACAACTGCAGACATCCCTGCTTCTCTTTATTGCTTCTCTGTGGTCAGAGGGTTGAAGGAGAAGTTTAGTTCTAAATTGGTGCCGTGCACTCTGCAAACACACTCCAAAGGCTCTCCCCAGACTGGTTAATCTATGATGTGTTTGTTTCTCTAAGGACAGAGCAAAGATGTGAGAAGGCTGGGAAAGGAGGGGTTTTGAATTAATGGAATTTCTCTCTAGGAGAGAGGTGCTATAGGAGTCGTGTGCTGCTCTTTGACAGATGCTTCTATGAGTCTGTTCCCATGTTTTCTTCAGAAGTTCTGCACCTAAATTGTCACCACCTTGCCAAGAGCACTTGGGTAGGCATATGTGGAAGGCAAAGCATACTTGGAAAAAAAAGAGCATTTTTTGAATTGTGAGACTTAACCCTCACATACGCTGGCTGTGCTGAGATGCACATTGTGAAGTGGCAAGAGCATGAGCACTGGTGCTTTCCTTGAGACCTCAGAGGTGACAAAGATGCAAATTCTGTGAACATCTGTACTGGGATACTCGGTGGCTCAGGGATGTGCACATGAAGTGTGGGCTAATTTTCCTCAAGTGGAGCAGAAATTTTTACAGCTTTTTGCTGCTTTGGTGCTTCAGGTGTTGCTTCTGTTGCCTTTCACTGAGGGCAGTGATGGATTTGAGAGCTTAGGGTACCAAATGTGGCTAGTGCCTGCACAGCACGAGATAAAATATGAGCTGCAGTATTTCTTAGCTCTCATTTCTGTGAATTGTTCCTTGGTGGAACAACCAGAAATGGTGTCTGGCCCTGCACCACACACTTGTCTGAGTTTCCTCTCTGCTGTGGGAGGTGCCCCAGTTTCATCCAAGGCCCTTTGTGCTGTGCTGATGTGACAGCCCATCCTTGGCTCTCCTTCTGTGATAAACATCCCTCTGCAGACAGCTGCACCCCAGGACTCTCCCTTCTGACAGCACTTCCAGTGCAGGATTGTTTATTCCTTCCTTTATCAGCCAGGGCTGCTGGGCCCCCTGAGTTATTAGCTCTATTCACTCATTGTCAGTGTTTCCTCCTTCGTAAATATGCCCCCATATGTCTCTGCTCCCAAGGAATATGCTTTCTTTTCTATTTACTGCTTTTCCCAGGCCCCCACCTCCTCATTGCTCTCTCCACCCAACGGCCCAATAACAGCCAAGGAGATAAATAAGCTCCATAACTCTTCCCAGCTATTATTTTTTTTGTTGTTGTTGTTGTTGTTGCCCTGCATGGTAATATATATAATAACAAGGAAACAAATCTTATTACTAAAGTAATTACAATAAATAAAAAGCTGAGAGGGGAGATGAAGGAAGGGTCTGTCAGGGGAGTGATTGCAGTAGGATTTTTTAAAATTTAATTTACTTGAGATGTTCTCTGCCACTTTGTTGATACCCTGCTGAGGGGGGCTGTGACTAATTAGCAGCCAGCTGTTGTTTTAACACCCTCACCTAATTTATAGTGTGCCTGAGCCTCTAAAACAGGAGCCTGTGTGATATCATTGTTTGTGGGACTCAGCACCAGCCTTATGTCAGTAGTTGGCTTTATTGCTTGGTGCTTTTGTTTCTCAGAAGCAGTATAGCTGAAATTTTGGGTGCTTTGCTACAATTCCTTTTATCCTCAGCATATCCCATGTGCTTTCAGGAGTTTGACCCAAAGAGTGAGCACAATTTGTTGCTTATAACTGCTTGTCTCAGTGTCCACCCTAATAACTGAGCATCACAACTGCTGCCTTTTGACTAAAAAGTGTGGTGGGGACAGGATGTAGGGTTTGTTTAAATTCTGGGGCCTCATTCTCCTGTTGGCAGGTTTCTCATGGAAGTACCATATTGTTCTTGCTAATAGAATGGAGATTGCAATATCATCTGTCTTCTAAATGGTCGTGAAATCTAATTAGTTAATGGCCATATTAAAAAGTGGAAGGATCCAAGGCATTGTTCCATGTTTCATCAGTCTCCCAGCTGCTAATTGCCAAAGCACGTGCAGTCTTTGTAAGGCTCTAACACAGCAAAGGTGCCCAGTGAGTTGTGTGTGTGTCCCTGTGCTCTTCCCTCTACAATTTATGCTGGGGATGCAAGGTCACCTGGAAATTTTACTACAAAAATCACTGGGTGTGGGCTCAGAGATGTTACTGCCTTGGACTACTAAACACTTCAGCTTGTAGCCTTGGGAACTGTTTCATTTTGGATAGGTCCTACCTTGCATTTTCAAGTTAGCATGAATATTAGATGTGAACAGGTTGTTCCACAGGCTCAGAAAGGAATCCCTTTGTTGTTCTGCATTCATGTCTGTTTTCCTAACTGATGATGTGAGTTGGTAATCAGATGTGTGCACTCCTTTGAAGGCACTTTCAGGAGCCAGGAGACTGGTGTACAAAGCTAGCATTTAGCAAAGTTAATGAGATGATTGAATTATATTATAATTCTTGTTAGCTTGATTGTGTGTCATTATCCCTTTTGTTTGTTATTATGCTTATTTGAGTCCCAATTGTGGGATATTATTCCCATCACAATTGTGCCCGTGCTGGGCTCTGTAGAGAGACAGGAAAGGAGCAGCTGGTGCCTTGTTAGGGCCTGGTGCATTAGTGCCACAGGCTGTGCAGTGGGGTTGCAGGGAATGGAAAGGATGCTGGGCACTTGGCTCCCATTCAGGCTGACCCAGCATCTCAGCCCTGGCTGCACGGGGCACTTCCTGGAGCTTTGAGCTTTGTAGTTGCAGCTCTTCCTCAGGATTACATCCTGGCACAGGGAAATCATCCTGCTGCAATGACTGCCACAACCACCTGATGAGAGTTTGTGAAGGATACCTCAGTATCATCAATGCAGGAACTGGGGAAATGTATTAAAATCAGGAATCTGTACCTTCTTGGGATTTCCAGACATATATGCAAAGCCCAGCTGGCTGCATAAGCAAATTTACACTGAGATGTAATTGCTGCTGAGCTTGGATGGTACCTTGTAGGTGATTGTGGTAGTTATCAAACACTGATATCAAAGCTGAATATTTTGGAGTTGAGCTAATATCACAAGTAAAGGGGCTCTTTTGGCCACCCATCTCAAGATCAAGACTGTTTACCTGAGTTAAAGCCTGTTGGAAGCTACAGATGCAGAGATGGAGTTGTTATTCATAGGATGGGAAAATAGAAGTCCACAAAATGAAATTGTAAAAACTTCACTTTTATAGATGCAATGAAGAATGTCCAGTACTTTACTGCAATATCCACACTACCTGGAAAGCTGAAATTGCCTGGGAATGAAGGTTATTGTCTCTTGTAATATACCTTCATATATTACCCCGTGTAATAAATCAGGCAGTATTTCTTTTGCCATGAAAACTGGACATCCCTGGAGTTCCAAGTGACATTTCTCATTTTATGTCGCTATTTGGCCCTTTTAAGTATTAAACCACATAATTTTTTGTGAAATATGCACTGAAATTTTTGAAAGCTTACGAACAAAAAAAATCAGGAGCTTAGTTTTGCAAGCGTAAAGCTTATTTTCCCTGAGTTTGCTTTTTAAAAATTCTATGCTGGGTTAGCTTTGTGTTTTGGCTAATGTTGTTCTTAAACATTTTTATTTATGTATTTCTCTCTCACTTTTTCCATTCCCTCTCTTTGGAATCTGTTATTCAAATGTAGCATTAAAAGCTGGTGAAGTACTGTGATGAGAGAGGGGATGTAAAATGACCTTGGGTTGGGGAAACAGACTGGCAAGTGGAAATGGTGTTTTTAGAGAAGTGATGAAGAGCCTTATCTACAAAAATAAGCTTCATTTGAGAGCTTATGTTTTCAAAATTGCTGTGCAAAAATGTACCTACAGAGGTCCAGCTGAAGTTGAATTGTTTACCTGTGCACATGGCTTGTGTGATTGCACATGCTATTGGGTAATTACACGGGCAAAATTTGCTCCAATGGTTTCAGCAAATTGCCATCCTAATTTCATAAACCCAGCTGAATGTCCCACAGAAGCATCAAGAAAATAAAGACCAGAAAATTGAGTCAATACTGCAATGAGAGGGTGAGAAATCAAAACCTTTTCTGCAGCTTAATGAGCAGCACTGCTGGGAAAGGTGCAGGAAAAAGGTGCAGCTCAGTTTTAATGCTGCAGAGTTCTGAGTCTTGAAGGGGCAGAAAAACTGAAGAGCTCTTGGAGTTTTATAGTTCAAGTTTGAGCCGAGGGGAGAAAATAGAGAAGCAGGGGGTGACATTGGCAGGGAAAAGGCTCCACTGATGGTGCACTTTGGGTCTGTGCACACTGCATGCCTCTGAAGGCAGTGTTTGAACACATCCTACCTCCATGATGCCATAGCCTCGGTAGGGACTCTCAGGTAACTGTGCTGGTGTTTTTCTGCATGGAACTAAGGGTGATTTGTGATGTAAAAATTCTTTTGGAAATTATGCTACCTTCAGAGTTGTGCAGAAGTGAGAAACTTCCATAGTGTTTTAGAACTGGCTTACTGAATTTCACCAGTGGATGTGTCCTTATATAAAATAGTTACATATTGCATTATATCTCGTAGGATCCTTCAGTGTCTGGGGAAGTAGAACACAGAGGAGAAGTGGGAGTGAGCAATGTAGTCTAGTTCCTAATTCACCTTTTTGATTGCTTTTGTTTGTCTGACACAAATAGCAAAGACTTAAGGACTCATCAGTTGGAGAAGAGCTGCTATAATCTACTCTGCACGTATATATGTCTATTTCATGGAATGCCAATAGGAAAAAGGATTTATTGCCAAACATACACACATAACAATCCATAATCAAGCCAGTATCTTCATGTAATGCTGTTTTGTTGTTTTATTGGGAGGTTTTTCTGAAGTTACCAGGCAGTAACAAGATGTGAGTGCAATAATTCTTTCCAGGTTCATCCCATGACAGCATCTCTAGTAGTAGTTTCCTTCTCTGTTTGTTGTTGCCCCATTTATCTACTAAAATGCTCATAAACTCAGTTTTTGAAGGAGAGGGAAGTACCAGTCCTCTCAGGGACCTTGGCTCTAATGGAGCACTGCCTAAAGCAAAGTTTGGTTCTCAGTTCTAGCTCTGGTCTGTGGTGTTTTCTGACAGCAGTAAGAGGAATGATATTAATGAAAACTTTTTTTTTTGAGGAATATTTCCTGTTTTCATTGTTTTTTAGATAACAAAATGTCATTAGCATAAAAACAAAAGGCAAAGATTTAAAAAGGGATGATTTTTCTGTCTTCTCTCTAACAGTTATGGCACATAAGAGGGTGTAAAGTGCAAAGCAGCTGAACACTCATAAACTATTTTAATACCAGTCAGAAATGAGAAGAACCAGGGAAAGAGGCTTTATGTAGCCATGTAGTTTATTGCACTAATCAGTCACTTCTACAATGCACGATCATGGCTTGAAGTCCTTGCTCCAGTGATGTGAAAAAATATTGGTGATCTCCCATCCAATTTTCTAATAGATCTTGGTCTATATAATTGAAATCTCTGGCACCTCGTTTGAGTGGCAGTGAATTCTGTGCTTAGATGGATATAATGTTAACCAAAGCAGGTCTGGATTACATCTGTGAGAGCAGAGAGGTGACACCAGGTCTGAACGTGAAGTAGAGGGAGCTGAGGGAGATTAGAACTAAGCCATATTTCTCATAGATACTTTAAGATGACAAAAATAACATCTTTGGAGTTAGACTGAGATCTCTGAAAAGGCAACTGACACTTTGTAGGTTGAACCATCTGCATAGAATAGCCAAACCAAAGGCTGCAGATTTACCTGTTAAGTGTCCTACTGTAAACCCATGGAGAGGCTGAACGTGGCAATCCAAAGACAGTGGGAGAACAGTTGTTTTCCCTTCCAGAACATGCATGTTACACAAAAGAGAGTTTGCTTTTGAATAACTTTGTTGTCTGGCCTTGTGCACATGCTGGATTTCAGGTGGAGAGCAGCTAAGTGTTTGAAGACACAATAATTTCTGTCGCTTTCCCTGACATGCAGGTGAGGGCACCCTTGAACTGTGCTGCTTCTCTGTCTATCTTTAGACAGCTTTGAATGGGATGTAATCCCATCCAGTATGTTTCCTATTACAAAAATCAAATAGTGTCCATATCAATGGCTGTGAGCTTTCAGGCTCGTAACAGTAATACAGCTGGGAATGTAAATAAAGATGAGAATATTAAGAAAAATGTTCTGTTGCTGTAAACAGTAGAAATACTTCAAGTGTATCTTTTCATTATACAATTTCTTATCAAGACAAAAGCCCAGCTCAGGGCTGTTATTTATCACAGAATAACAGAATATGCCAAGTAGGAAGGGACCCATAATGATTATCAAGTCCAGCTCCTGGCCCTGCACAGGGCACCCCAAGAGTCACAGCATGTGCCAGAGAATATTGTCCAAATGCTTCTTGGACTCTGTCAGGCTGGTGCTGTGACCACTTCCCTGGGGAGCCTGTTCTGGTCCCCAGCCGCTCTCTGGGTGAAAAACTTTTTCCTAATATCTGACCCAAACCTGTGACATTGACAGACCTGTAGTTTCTGGGGTCCTCCTTCTTGCCCTTCTTGAAAACTGGGACAATGTTTGCCAGCTTCCAGTCATCTGGAATCTTTCTGGATTCCCAAGACTGCTCAAGAATCATTGGCAGGGGTTTTCCAATATCAGCAGCTCTTTCAAGATCTTCAGATGAATCTCATCAGGCCCCATAGATTGTAGGGATCCAGCTGGAGCAGCAGATCCCACACAGTTTTGGAGTCCACCTGGAGTGGATCATTCTCTAATGAACTGGCTTTGACAGTGTTCATAGCTCTCTCTGTGGTTTAACTGATGAATGTCTGTTCTGACAGTGTGGACTAATGACACAAGTTTGTTTGTTATATCTTTGGTCTCAAAGTGCCATAACAAAGAACCTGCTTTACTTTCAGGCATTGCTTACTGTCCTTCTTTTGGACTTTCTTCTTTCATAACTGATGGAGCCATTGCTTTGTGAATGTTGTGGGTTTCTGCTTTCAGGCCATTGGGTAGAAATTGTGGCAACCAGGTCTGCAGCAGATGTTGCAAAGCACAGAAAAGAAATCACTTAGATGCAATCAACCCCCTTCTGTTTTGTGTTTTTCCCTGAGTATTTTATTAATCTCTGAGAAGCACATGTGGCAGCTCTGAAACCATTATTTTACATGCAGTCTCAGATGGATTGGTCCCCAAAGAGCACGTATCTAACTCTCCACAAACTAGCTATGGTGCAGGTATGACTCTCTCATTACTAATTCTTGCTTAAACCTCATGGAAGCCTAAATAAGGAGTTAGCTTTGAGGTTTGCCAAAAACTCTGAGGTCCAAATGATACAGTATTCTATGCATGTAAATGCATATATAATGTTAATAGAAACCATTTTGATCCAGATTGCCAGGACTGAAAGGATGCAGTTGTGCTTGAAAAACAGATATGTGTGTGCATACACAATTACTCAAGCTGTGGTTTAGGCATTTAAGTGGCCATTTGTGCTCTCATTTTCAATTATGATGTTCATCCTAGGGGAATGGGTTTGTGCAAATCAGCAACACAAATATGCATATGTTTTGGTGTGTGCTACCCTAAAAACATGTTGCATTACTTGGACATAAACTTGGATTGATTTATCTTCTTTTCCCTTTGAAATTTCTATTTTAATCTGAGGAATGTGAGCTGTGGTGGCTGAATGGCAGTTCTTCAGCAGCATGATTTCCTTTTCCAAATGGTTAACTCTTGTAATTGTTTCTGTAATGTAAGATAATATTTCCTGCTAAGAGTTATTTAGGATACTGTCATGGCAAGCCATAATTCAACCCCATTGCCTAGTGGCCCAAATAATGACCAAGGCTTGCCCCTAGCTGAATTATCATTCTTGTGCTTCCTACTTTCCCTACATGCACATAAACAAGTCTGTCTTTATGCCAAACACTGAAAGACAAAGGATAGGAGAAGCAATATTGTTGATTCAGAGCCCCATCCTGCAGCTTCAGGAGAGAGCTGCCTATAGGGCTACAAAGGCCTTTAAAGGGGCTTTTAGTGATTTAGCCCATAGGCTTTCTGAAGGCTCAATAGGCTCTTATTTTTTCCCATTTTAAATATATCTATGCAGAGCATCTACTGCAAATATTCAAGGGAGGATGAAGATGTCCAATCTGACACAGAAATGGAAGGCAATTTGGGCTGAAGCTAAACTGCTCAAAGATCTTCAGCACACTAAAATTCGCACCAAAAATAGGAACTTTTGAGTCATCTGACTTATGACTAGTGGAAATACTGCTTTGAAAGAAGATTGTGTTTAATATTTCTTCTGTGGTTCTTTAAGAAAGAGTAGATGTCAGGAAAGGACAGTAGCAATGTGAATGTCACAGAAGGATGAGGTTTTGTCAGTAAACAGTTCCTGGGGAAAAAATTAATGTTTAAGTTCCTTCGTATTAGTCATCCTTTTAAAGTTTAGCATAATAAAGGGTCATTTGATTAATTTTCAAGCTATAGCTTGCCTGTGATACTTTTGGAAGGAAACTATATCAAATGGAAATATGTTAAGACTATATGACAATGACCCAAGGAAGTAGGAAACCGTATATTTTAAGTCACTTATTGTGATCCAAAAAAAATCTTAATTCTTGGAGTTTAACACCATTCATGCTGGGGGAGTCTGTGAATCACTGGAAGTAATATGCAAATTTATCTAACCTGGGAAATAGGTCTATGATTCATATCAGTTTGGGCCAGGAATGTAAGCTTTGAAAGCTGCTAAAAGAATGTGAAAAGGAAGGTTGTAACTTAGACTTTCTAAATGGTGATTCACAGACAGGGTGGGTGGTAGGGCAATTTGCCTGGCTTGATGTGGGAGCTATGCTCGGTCATGGGTCACTCAAGGAACCAAAGCTGAGCCTGTTCTGGACTCATCTGGAGAGCCATGGATGCCCTGATGGTGCTGGGGGTGCTCTGCAGAGACTGGGCTATGAGCAGGGCAGGAGGAGGGAGGTTTCTTAGAGCAAGCTGAGAAAAGGAATCTTACCCTGTTGCAAGAGTGTTTTTGGACTAGAAATGAAGAATGATGGCCTTGACTGTTTCACACTGGAGAGGGGAGGATAACTCCAGATGAGGTGTGAGTGCTCCAGGCAGCCCAAACTCGATATTACACTTAATTAACCTGAGCCAGGCTACATCCCTTCAGGCCCATGGAAAAGTGTGGGTGGCTCATGCTTCCTTTGCCATCTGTGGTAAAGCTCACAAGATTGCACAGAGACGTGGGGGTTTGTGCCAGCAGGACAGAGAGGAGCAGAGGCTCCAGGCTCCTCTTGTTTGTGTTCTCAGGTGTCCTGGGAACTGACTTGCTGAAATCTTGCACTGGTGGGTGAGCTCTGATTAATTAAGGTAGCCCAAAGCAGGACCTGCTGGACAATCTCAAGAGGCTTTCCTGGAAGCCTTCAGTGCATTTCGTACCCTTCAAGTGGCAGAAGGTATGAGATAGATGTCCATTAGGCAGCTGAGTTCAGGAGCTTATCTGCATTGCTTTAAACTTGCTATATTCACATCAGCCCATTAGAGAACCTCTCAGCCCATTAGAGAACCTCTTTCCTTGAGTGGGAAGAAGGAAGAATTCTTACTAATTCCCTGATACCTATTGGTCCTAGTCTGCCTTCTCTTTTTCCACTTCAAAATGTCACATTGGATTCCTGATGGAATTAGAGATTTTTATCTTCCTTCCCTCTGCTAGACCTCTGACTTTTTCTGGTTTTCTTCCACTGAAGACTTAATTTCTCACATATGTGAGACAGTGAAAATTAAACAAACAAGCTGGCAGATAGACAGAATGGTTCTTCATGTCTGGAAAGCTGCAATGAGCTGTGACTTAGGAATTACAGTGCTTCATATTCAAACTTTTCTTTTTGATGCATTGAGGTGGCACAGAAGCTGACAGTGACATATGGAGAAGGCCACCTTAGCAGGATTGAGGCTGTTATGTGATAAATGACATGGTATGTCAAAGGACTCCTGTTATCCATCATGCTGGCTTCCTCTCAACACACTCTCCAAAATGAGAGGCAGCTACACAAACAGCTGGGGGAAGCTGTAGGTAGGGTCAATGGTGTGCTCAAAAGAGAAAATAAGAAAGCTGGAAGTGCATGTTCTCATGGGCATAATAGCCTCTGAGTCTTGAGCTGAGAATTTTAAAGTCTTTTTCTGTAGAAACTTCCGAAGTACCCCAGTTTTACATCTTTGTCAAGAATAAACCTCAGTTTTAACAGTTGTGTCAAAAATCATGAAGACAAAAAGTTTCAGAAAGCCACCAAGTTTAGCTCTAAACATCTAAGCTTTCTCTAAAGGAAGCCTGTTTAGCACCATGTTTTGGACTGGAGGCATGGTTCTGTGCCCTGATACATCCCCAGACTTTCCCTCTTTCCTCAGATTTCCTCTCTTTCTTCCTTTCACCTCTGTTAGTTAGTTTGAGCCTGAAATGGAGCAGAATGAAAGACCTGATCTGTAATTTCCTACATGTATGAGGCATGGGAAGCACAGGCAAAAGTGGAACAAGTGCTGTAATAAATGTAAGGGTGATAAAAGTGTCTTGAGGAAAGGAACAGGGCTTTGACTCTCAACACACCTGACACAGGAGCCTTGTCTGTATAACACTTCCTACTTGTTTTGACCATTCAAGTTAAACAGTAATGTGACAAGCTTTCACAGCTCTGTGTCCCACTGTTAGAAAGTGTGTGACTTGATCTCAGACTTCTCTCTGTGTCACATTTAACCCAACAGTAGTTCTTTATTTTTTTTAATTCATTTCGGATTGACACATGCACCAGTGGCTGTTCAGGAGGATCAAAGGTTGTGTGACACTACTGGCACCTGTCCATTTCAACCTCCTTGAGTCCATCTCTCTTTTTCATTAGCCATAATGGCTTTCTTTCCTCTACATGATTAATGGACTCTCAATAGCTATGTAGTCTATAAACCTAGACAAGACAAGCAGTCTGTCTCTTTTGATCCCTGAGCTCCTAAAAGCCTGAGTCTGACTCTGCTTAAATGGTGCTCATGTGCCCACATGCACAGTAGTAATTGGTGCAAAATATCAAATGTCAGTATGTGGCATTTCATTCATAACAGTCACATTTAAAGTACAGGCTTTAACTTGATGATTCACCAATGGCCAGTGTCAAATTATCCGGGATGGTCTTCATGTTACAAGTGTCAATCAACAAATTAATTAGTCTGGAGATAACTTAATCAGAGCCCATCAGTGAACTGGCTTAAGGAAATCCCCTTGCTTCCAGATTATTCCTGCAGCCTGGTTGCAGGAAAGAGAGCATAGCCTTGGAGAAGGGTGAGTTCTTACAGCTTCTCTTGCCCCTGTGGAAAATCCATTTTGGGGAGGATGGATTTGCCCGTCCCTCAGGTGCATCTGTTTTGCAGTACAGTGAAGGACTTCAGGTTCTACAATTCCTGGGGGCTCCTTCCTAAAATAAAATTTGCCAAACATAAACCAACCCAAATATATAGATGAGTCAGGGCCCTCCAGCTCCCAGTGCTGCTGTGCTCCACTTCATTTGACAGTGTGGATTTTCCTTCACGAATTCTTCATGTGATGAGACACTTATTTCAGCTGTTGACCCCTGTCAATGACCCCTCACTGGGAGATCAGGTGTAAAGAACGAGGCTATTATCTGCCTTCCACTCACACATTTCTAATCAAAGCAGCCAATTTTGCTAACTCCTACGGCTGAAGTCACAGTGAGGCAGACCTGGCTGAGTACAGAGCAAAGTGCTTGCAATGGCATAGACAGGGGTAAGAAATCCTAAGGGTAAGGCTGAAAAAGAAAGGTTAAGCTGGGAGAAAAGATGAACAAGCAAAGCAGGGAGGAATTCTAAATTCTAGTTTCATTAAATGGAAGAAGTCATAAAAAACAATAGAGTGAAGAAAAGCATCTCTATACCCTCCATGCATCT
Source organism: Motacilla alba alba (assembly GCF_015832195.1). NCBI lineage: Eukaryota > Metazoa > Chordata > Aves > Passeriformes > Motacillidae > Motacilla > Motacilla alba. Next base: position 13,845,565 of record NC_052025.1, on the reverse strand, counting down.
CTCCATGATCCTTTAGCTCACTGCAGTGAGCACTGGTAGAATGCTGTAGTGTATTCTGCTTTCAGTGTGCATTCTTAAAACAAAATAGGTGGAAAAAAAACCCCACAACAATTAAATAAAATGCAGAGCAGCTATGACAAGAAGATATCTTTTCAGATATTTTGAAGGTTAATGTTTACTCCAGTTATGACACCTTTTGAATAATTCTGTTCTGGATGTTGAAGTGTCTCTAAACTCAGACAACCCTTGAAAATGTGAGCCCTGTGTACTGCCTTCAGAGGGGAAGCAAGGCCGTGTGGCATCTTATGCTTTGGTCTGCAAAATCTATAGCCCAGGCTATGAGCCATCACTTTTGTCATTACCTGTCATGAGAGGAATCTTGTTAAATAAGGCAGTAATCCTTGATGATGTGTCAAACACTTGTGCTGTTCCCTCCCTTGGAGCATTAATTTTGGTTGATAGCTGTTTCTTGCTTACCTCCAACATGATGTGGAGGTGTCACTTTCTAATATTTGAATGTTTTTGCTGTATTTCAGTAACAGACAAATGATGTCAGTATCTTGTAACCTGATGGAGCAATCTGTCAATAGCTTACAGACACAAATGATGGACTGGCATCTCAGGCTGGAGAGTGAAACTCAGCCTTTGACTTTGATTTTCACTTTTTTTTTTTTTCTGGTTTAAAGGTCCTGTAGGCTGTAATTGCTTTTTGGGACTGATAATGTATTCTTAGCTCTGAATTGGAGAACAGCTGTTGTCTTCAGTTTCTTCATGTTTCACTGTCTGGTTTATAATTACAGTCTATAAATTGTGTTAGGATTTTTGGTAACAAGGAGTGTACTGAAAATTAGATTCTTTCCAGTATTTGCAGGAAACAGGGAAGGAAAAGCAACATTGTCAAATGATAAGAGTGTTGTTTTTCTCATCTTTCTGGGGTTTTGGTGCAAGAGTTTTGCATTTTTTCCAGGATTCAAATCTGATGTTTGCCCAGTGCTATTTGGATTTGCAGCATGAACTTTCAGCCAAAAACCTCCATAGTGCAGAAGCTTATTAACCATAGGAGACTGATATTAGCATCATTTCCAGAGAATGATCTGGTTTCTCATTTGTAATTCTGCTCTGTAGAGCTAATGGAAGATGCTCTAAGCAAAGTCCTGGGTCTCTGTGTGTAAACAAAACAATACTGAGAAACCCCCAGAGTATCAAGCTGTTTTTTTTTTTTTTTTTTATGATTTATACCTTTTCAGTTATGTGAAAAGAAATGTAAATATTTTGCTTGCTTTTCCTTGTTATCCTAGCATATGGTGTTTTTTCCCTTGCTTTACTCCCACAGGGAGTTATAGCCTAATTTCTTTTCGGTTCAGAATCTGTCTCTCTTTGTCTTAAACTTTTGCCCTTTCCTTCTCTGTGAATGCCTCTCTCCCCATGCAGTTCTCCTTCTGGCTTTTGTCTCCCAGTCTCCCACTTTTCATCTTTACTTGTTTTTGCTTTGGTAATCCACTAGGATTTTTTTAAGTTCCTCTTTAGCATGATGTGGACCAAGGATCTTGGAAGCTCCATGGTCATTGCTTATCATTACTGGTGAGGAACGCTCAGAGAAATATTTGCTGCTGTTTCCTGGTAGTAGAGAGACTCTTTGAAAGTAGTTCATTGTTGTCAGATGGGTTCAAAGAAGTACATTGACCAGGGCAAGCTTGAGCAGTGGCCCGTGGGAAATCAATGAGGTTTAACAAGAACAGGAGCTAGTGGCTGAGAGGCTGGACATGACCCAGCCATGTGCTCCAGCAGCCCAGAAAGCCAAACACATCCTGGGCTGCATCCGGAGGAACATGGGCAGCAGGAAAAGAGAGGGAATTCTGCTCCACTCACGTGAAACCCCACCTGCAGAGCTGCCTCCTTCCCTAGCCCAGGAAGATCGGCCTGCAAGAGCAGGCCCAGAGGAGGCCACCAAGATGTTTAGAGGGTTGGAACTTCTCTGTTACAAAGAAAGGTTAAGAGAAATGGGAAAGAAAAGGCTTTGGGATGACCTAATTGTGGCCTTTCAGTACTTGAAGGAAACAGGAAAGAGACTATTTACAAGGCTTGGAGTGACAGGACAAAAGGGAATGGCTTCAAACTAAAAATTCTATGTTTTGAGAGTGGTGAGGTACAGGAACATGCTGTCTAGAGAAATTGTGGATGCCCCATCTCTGGAAATGTTGAAGGCCAGGTTGGATGGGGCTTGGAGCAACCTGGTCCAGTGGAATGTGTCCCCGCACATGACAGGGGTATGAAGCAAGATGACCATCCAAACAAACCACTCTGTGATCACAAAATAATGTAGTTCAGAGAGGGCAGCTTCCACACAGCACAAAGGAAGGTTTCTCCAGTTGTTCTCAGGCAGACTGATTATTATCTAGATTTGGTACCCAAGATTCCAGGAGTGCAGTACTTGTTGGAAAAGTGTGTGCTTTACATCAGCTATTCTCAGTTTACCCTGTTCTGATGGGTATTATGCCTTGTTTCCCTTTCTGGCCTCCCTCTGCTGCTCTGCCAGTATACCTCAATCTGGGGAAACTCCGGCCTAGTAGTTCTCCTGCATTTGTAAAATAATTCTTCCTTTTCTGTTCATTAAGTAGCTTTGCTCCCTGTTGGCCTGTGCTATTACAATATTTCCCCCTATTACTTATGTAGATTGTTTTATATTAAATAAGAGTGAGTGTTATATGGTCCAATTAATAGCATTCAGACTCTTTAGTGTAGCATTAACTTTCCTCAGATATGGAACAAGCTCAAATCCCAGGAAAAAGATTCCTGGGTTTAAATCTTCCAAACCATAGCTTTCATTTCTATGGCATTTTCCCTTAGTCTCCAAGAAATAATAGGTGGTGCTTGTAAATTCTCTGACTAACATTTCAGTAATTATGATATTAATGACAAGTATGAAACAAGTGGTGGTAGGGAAGAGTTTACAAGAGAAGAGCAGCCATCAAACTTGAAAAAGGTAGCAGATTTCTCTGTTTCTCTTCCTTGAAATTCTTTTGGCTAAGTGAAATGAAATTGTCTTTGATTTAAAAATTGTGTTAGTAATAACCCATTTATCTCATTATCTATGGAAGGGCCCCAGGATTCCATGACCTACTGTAAACATCTCTGGGGTTTCACTCTCTGTATCTGCATTTGGTGTTACTCATCCCAAACAATTAATAAAATACCTCAACAGGTTGAGAAAATAATTTAAAATCATTTAAAAGCCACATTGTGGTTTTTATTTAGAGAAAATTAACTGATATATATATATATATATATATATATATATATTTTTTTTTTTTTTTTTTTTTTTTAGTTGTGTGGTACGAATAAAACATTTGTCTGTGTGGAACTGATTGTAATGTAATATTCCTTTTGCTCCCAGTAGGGATTTGGGAAAGGAGCTGCTTTTATTAGCTGTCCTACCTGGAGGTAAAAAAAGAGAAGTGTCTAGTAGGAAACAGAAATGAATATTGTATATAATTTCTGGATTTTAAAAAAAATACTGTGTCAGACATGCTAGTAGTACATTTGGATGGAAGATCACCTTATTTATTCAAAATGATCTGTGACATATCTGCAGTGCATCTGGGTATAGAAAGGTCACATTAAAATATATATATTGATGCATCAATTTGCTAAAGAGAAGGGTTCACTTTTTCCTCTTTTTATTTGTTTTGAGCAATATTTTTCACCATTTATAATTATTTCCTCCCTGCTATACTGAAGTGCAATGAAGACGTTTATGGGCAACAGAAAGAAAACATCTTTTCCTCTTCACCATGCAGTGTAGTAGCAGATGAAAGGAAGGTAAAAAAGCATAATAAAGAATGGGCAGGCATCACATGGCAACCTGGTCCAAGAGTACAAAGCTTGACATTTGTAGTCATCATCAGATTAAACAGGGGACACCAAGTGTCAATACTGAATCCTGAGCATGCCATTCTAATGATGACAGAATGGTAAGGAAAAACTTTCCAAGTTTGCTAAGGTAATCAGAAGCCCAGGAGCAGAAGGAATAAGAATTGTTATTACCTTGTTCTAAAGAGCTTATTTTCATGTGTAGCATAATGCCCTGAATTCTAGCAGGGCTATCTTTGGCATTGGTGAATGTTCTAAAAATGCATATTCTGCTGGCCAGTCATACAAAATAGGAGAACAGTGGTTTGATTAATTTTCTTGTTTCAGGAAATGGTAAATAGCTGTCTGGATGGTCTTCAGAGTAACATTGTGTGATGCATTTCTACAGCCTTTAGCTTGAAGGGCAAACTGGTCAACATAGGCACCTTATGACTGGATCTTGTTTTCCTACACTCCTAATTACTCTGCTGGTAACTGCAAGTGTAACCCAATTGTGCTGTGTAAATGTCTCCTGTTGTTTTCTTGGGTTCTTCCATTTTTGTTTTTACTTTTTTTAATCCCTCTGTCTTAAGAACAAACTCTTTGCTTTGTGAACCAATCAGAAGCTGTCAGTGAAACATCTGGCTTAAACATCTGTTGGCAGATGGAATGCAAGAAGTAGCAAGCACTGTGTGTTAGGATTGTGATGGCAAGGAATCCTCATTTGGGAACAGCAAAAGGAAGATCTGTGCTGATGCTCCCTTGCCCTTGCAACTCTTGCTAGGATGTTAGATGTGCACACACAATCTCTTGGAGAATATCTATTTACTGTGTAGGAAACCTAGACAGGTGCTCATTAAGAATGTAACCCACGATTTGGCCATAAAATGCAGGGCATGGCCTCCCCAAGTGTTGCAGAGATATTTCCTGTGTGGACATTCTGGGCTGAGTTTGAAACACAGATATGTGATCAGGTTAATGGAGCAGCAAAGACTTATTTGCAGTTGGAAGCAGACAGCTAAATAATAATAATAAATCAGTAAGTAAATAAATAAAATTCAAGCAGCTCTCTTTTCTGAATGCAATTAAGGAGCTGTGTCCATTCAATCAGCATAGTCACTTTGCATTTGATGAAATTCTGAGAAGTGGATGTAAATAATACTTTGAAAATGTAGTTGACTCAAATGTCCCTTTGTAATGATGGGAAACATGTTTTGGAATGATTTTAAACTTAGCTCACTGAATCAGAATACCCAAGGAAGTGATTCTTTCCTTCAAGGCTCTTGAGTTACTTTACACATATGAAAATAAAAAATATATCCAGCCATTTGTCCTAAGCTTTATTCTTGACACTTACCCTGCTACAGGAGGATTTAATAGCCTGTAAGAAAAGGGATTTTTCTGAGTTTATTCCTATCATTATTTTATTCAAGTGGTATCTCCCAAACTGCTGCTGCAGCAAGATTACTTCAGCTTCTTAAGGGAGAGATTAGGTCAATAATAAACCACTGGGATCTTTGAGCCTCCACTGTCTTTAAAAGTTTCCTATCCCAGAGATTTTTTGTGTGATGCAAGTATAGTTTATAGCAGAATTTGTAACAGATGCAAACTAATTTATCTTGGAACCTGTTCCAAAACTTTGTTATTGCTTCAAATAACATCCCTGCTGAGATGGTAGATGTGAGTGGAAGCTGGCAAAGGGAAAAGCAAGAAGGAGGAGACCCCCTGAGGCACTCCAGGAGAAACAATGATGTAACCTGTCACTGAATTATGTGAGGAACTGTTAGGCAACTTGCTATGGGCTGTGACTAATCATCCCTGGAGGGCCCCATAGCATGAGCAGAAGTAGCTGTGAAGGAACACCATGAAAGCCCAAAGCTGTTGCTGTCTGCAAGGCTGAGCGGCTTTGGGCATTTATCTTCCTGACCCTGTTAGAGGAGGAAGACCTGGTGATTATTTGTCCTCTGGAGTAAGGCAAGAGCATAAGGATTTATTAGAGTAAACAAGGTTCTTGGAATAAATGGTGACAGTAAATCAGTCTCTGACTACTGAATGATCCTGTTCCTTTTGTAGGCCAACAGCAGAGATCTTTAAATTAGGTTAAGTCCTGCTTGTACTGTTTCTCTTCCAAAGGGGAAATTTAAACTGTATATTGGAGAATCTCCATAGCACGGGAAAAAAACCAAAATCACCTATTTCCTTTCAATGTCTATCAGTTGCTCTTTGTGACAGATTGAAGAATCATTTGGGGAGAGAAGGATTGAGCTCTGAGGTCTTTTCTGCCAATTCAAGACAGTGAGCTCTACCCAAGGAGCAGTGCCAGTAGCATAAGTTAGGACAGCCCTGTGGCATCCCTTTTTCTTCCCACTGCCAGGCCAAACATCCCCTTTTGGCAATGCTGGGCCCAAGTCCTCCCATTCCAGCAGCTTTCTGGTGTCAGTGATAAACAGTCTGCTCCCAGTGATGGGGCTGGCATTCTTTCCCAACTGTTGCAGCAGTAGGCAATGCCTCTCATGCCATGTGTTCCAGCACTGTCAGAACAGGAAAACCCTTTCCAAGGGGAACTTCTCCTTGGTGCTTTGCCCATTAGGCAGGTAAAGGGAAGAGGCAAACCTGTAAGAGGCGGGAAGGGGACTGGCAGCTCCTCAACCACCCTCATCTTTATCTACAAAAGACCTCCTGGCCTAGTTAATGTCTTTATGTTACTTAGACAACAGTTTATAGTAGAGCAGCTCCTCTTCTTCTGGAGCTTTACACTTGGAACAAACTGAAAGAGAGGAGGTGTGTTTGCAAAGGATGGCTGGTAGAATATTTTTTGTCTTGTCTTTGATGTGACAGCTTTCAACATTTTGGGTACTTCTGGTTTGTTTTTTCTTTTCTTTCAAGGCTTGCTTAACTCTTTGAGAGGTGAAGAGATGGTTTTCTCTACATAAGAATGAAACGTGAAATTCCTGAGCAGCATTGGAAGCTTGAAATGAAAACCTGCAGTGGAGAGATATCTGCTGTGTCAGTGTGTTGCTGCCCATAAGATCTATTTTGAATCTCAACACTGTTTTCTTCTCTAAAAGAAAGAGAAGAGAAAGAATTAAGGGGATCCTTCCTGGATCCCTTTGTTGAGGGATCCAGGAAGGGAAAAATGGGATAGCCACATGCCTCAGGTCAAAGAAAACTAAGCAATAAATTATTGTTCAAAAGGATGTTAAGCACGAAGTTCTTTTAATTTTGTCAGTGTCTTCTAGTGGTGTAATTATCTTAGATTGACACCAGCTGAATGAGAGCTTTACTTGTACCCTTTAGAGGCTGGACTCAGAAGGATTCACCAAAATGGATCATTTAGGGTCAACTTGAATATTGCGGAAGGGAATGCATCTGTGGGTTTGGATGTAAACTATCATGCTGTTAATTCATCCCTAGCATCTGTGAACCATATGATGCAGTATTTTTTAAGGGCAATCATGCTGCAGAAGACACAAGAATCCTCTCAGAAGAGGGCACCATCCTAATCTTTAATCTTTGGAGAGTGGCTCACAACTGGAATCATGAGGGTTTGTTTGTTTGATTTTTTTTTCTCTAAAGTGATTTTACTTTGAAATTCAGTGATTATGTTTTTGGCTGTTTGAACACTTAGCACTCACCTCATCCCCCCTCCCCATGTGATGGTGTAAAGCCCCATTCTGTGACTTCTCCCAGGGAAGTCGTATTCACCTGACTAAAGTGCTGAACTGAAACCACACTAAGCACTTCCAGCCCGTTCCCACACCTGTGAAATTAATGTTTTACTGCTGTTTACACACAATTGCAGTTACTGCCTTGCTGCTCAGCAGCAGCTGGGGCTGATGGCAGGCCAGCTGCAGCCTGCCACCGCCACCGCTGGAGAGGAGCACGTGGAGGAGTGATGGAAGATCCAGCCTACAGTTCCCTAATTGCAGCTGGGATTTTGCAGCTGTGGAGTCACACCATGAGAAATCCATTCAAAGCTGCAATGCAGTGAGCATGCTTTTCAGGCCAACAAATTTGCCTTGAGAGCTGGAGAGAAATGAGCTCGATAGACTGAATTCTTTTTTTTTTAAATTTTATTTTATTATTATTTTCCTGGTTGCAATCCCTTTTTGCTGTCTGTCACTGGTAATTTTCAGTGCTCAGGAACAGAGATAAGCATCCTTCATGGCATCCTTTGAGGACCACTAAGTAATTGCTTTTCAGGCTGTGAACAGCTTAAAAAAAAACCCTATGAATGTTTTGCACTCTTTGAATCATCATTTTTCCATTTTTCTCAAATGTTTACTGAGCAATCTCAGGCAAGTCATTAAACTGCTTTGTAGTTACTTTAGCCATCTATACAGTGATGGCAGTAATACCTTAAAGAAGCTTTTTGGGCTTAATTTAATGATTATATAATTGTTTGAAATGTCCCAGTGTTAGTCTGAAAAGAGATGGTCCTATTGAAATGGAGATTTCACACTGAAAGTACATTCACTGCACTCTGAGGGAGGATAGGGATGCTTAATTTTTTTTTTTTTAAAGAGGGTAGATCTTTATTTTGGCCACTCAAAAAGGGCCAAAAATATGACTAGTTTGGTGTACTTTTTCGGCCTTTTTTCACTAGCAAATTTTGTGATAAAGGTTGCCAACTGCTTAGAAAAATCAGCTTTTTGGAAAACTGTTTATATTTTTCTCTGGTCATACATATTGTTATACTTTAATAAAAATACAACTATTCAAGTTATTAAAAATTATCAATTGCTGTGCAAAAGCAGCTTAAATTTTTTTGCTCAGGTGAGTATCTATGAATCACTTGCATGCATTTGTTCTTATCTACTATACGGCATTATTAATTACACAATGTTACTGGAATGAAGCTGGTCAAGAAGGGCAGAACAGTGGTCAAAGTTTTTAGCTAGATCCTTTCTTGTAGGCAGCAAGTGATTTCCCTTGCTTATAAATATTCCAGAAATACAAGAGAAGCCAAAATAATTGGCAACCTTGTATAACCTTTATTCCACCTGATCAGAATGGCCTGCTTGCATTTGCACATTGATTTTTGCAGGGGATATTTCTGTGAGCTTATCTCTATTGACTAAATGTTATGCAGCTGAGTCTTTATTCTCTCTTGGGTCTGAGTGGTGGAATTAGCTCAAAGAACAAGGAATGCTGAAGAAATTAAAAAAGGAAAAACACTATTGGGTATAATCAGAATTATTCTAGAGACTTTTTTAGCATTTTGTTGTTATTTTAAGCAAACACCACACTTGTTTCTCTTTCAACTCCATCTTGAAATTGAGAAAATTTTATTCTTCTGCTTTTTAATTGTGGTTCTATTGAGAGAGACACTATAGTTGCATCTGCCTGGAAAACAATATCTTGAAGTTATCTAGCAGTGACAGAATATTGTCTTTTTTGGCAGAGAATTTTGAAAACCTCTTGGTTCCAAGCTGCATCTTAGCACTGTTTCTCCTTAGGGGCAGATGTTGTGCTGCCCTGTAAATGCAGTACATCAGTGCTGGCATCCACCTGTTGAGCCTAAATGTGTATTAACAGTTAAAATGGGTTCAGCTCTTCTACACAGTTATGCAAAATATTTTTTTCTCTATGAGAAGGGTAAAATGAGTTTTCTTATACACACAGAGAAAAAACTGTAGCCCTTGGTTGTTTTATTTCTATAAAGATAAACAATGTAGGCCTGCTCTTTGGTTGCTATTTTAGTGTGCTGAGTTGGACCAGCCAGGAGGTATAAATTGCTTTTAGTGACACTGTGTCAATTTTTTATCCATGGGCTTTCTAAGTAGGAGAGCTATAGCTGTAGATTACCCTTCTCTGTGTCTTATAATAAGTGATAGAGAGATTGCATTACAGCTCTCTTCTCTTTTCTCCTTGTCTAAATAAGGGGCTCTGTCAGCTTAGTACTTTGTCATCTATTTTCCAATGAAATATTTCAATTTTTGATCAGGACCTGATATTCTTAATTCACTGAAAAAGGGCAGTGCCACTTATCTGAAAGATTTTTAAACATTTTGCTACCAAAATTGGAGGCTGATCATCTGTTTTCTTCATGGGTGTCTCCATGATTATCCATCCATCCCCATATATTCACGTAGAAACAATTTGTACCCCTTTAAAAGATGATTCTTCTATTATGTTGCATTAAAAACAAGTGTGTAGAGAGGTTGGCAGGGAAGAGCCAAGGGAAAAAAGCCCAAAATGTTTAGATAAATCACTGTATTCTCCATTCTGGAAAATTCTGCTGATATCTTCTGATGCTTCAAGCTTCCTGATTCATATTAAGGAGAGAATTAAAAATGAATGCTAAGGACCATAAATTAATTGACCCAATCTATTTTTATTTTTTTTCGGGAAGCTAGTTAAGAATTTCCTGACTTTGGAAGATGCTGTGTGCTTGCAACTCTATTGAACTTCAATAGGCTATGATGAATAGCTCCATATTTTGAAAAATCAGGTCATTTATTTCAGTATTCAAGTAACTTCACTTTACAAATCTGTTTCAAGAGGGAATTTTTTGATCGTACCAGTCCCCAATTAAAATTTGTCAATTGCTATGCAAAAGCAGCTTAGATTTTTCTCTCACATGAGTGTATATGAACCACTTCCATGCATTTGTTCCTATCTAGTGCCCTAGTTTTTATTTACTAGAAACTTCCAGCAAGACTGGGACTGTTAATATGTTCAGCAAGGTACCCATTGCAAGTGTCTCAGATCCCCTGAGATTGTGTTAGCACCTCTTAGGAATTTTAAATCTTTATGTGCATCCTGAATTCTCAGTGCTAGCTTTACTTAGCACTTGAATGAGCTGTCTTAAAACTTTGTTCAAGTCTTGCTATGGTTTTTGAAGCTTTCTGGAGAATTTGGTTGTTTCTTTTTTTTTTTTTTTTCCCCTCTGACAGGAATTCTGTCTGCTGCTGCTTGTTATATGTGTACATTTAATTTTTTTTTCCTGACTGTTTTGCAGTGCTCTGCAAAGCCCATCAGGTTTCTCTAGTGGATACTTTATTTTAATAAGTGTATTGAATGCTTCGTTTAACTTTACTGTTTTGAAGTGCCCAGAGACACCATGCTTGGATGAGCAGTTATGTAAGTGCAATTTGTTGTGTTTTTTTTAGTATCAGAATTAGGATTCAGCTGAGGTTTGAAGGCTCGCAGTGCATGTGTGTGGGGGAAAGTAAACAAATAAAGGAGAGTTTAGTGCATCTACACACAGAACCCTGAACTGCTTTTCTTCCCTGTGACTGCTCTGCTCGCTGCTGATCAGTGCCCCAAATGCCCTTCCAGCACTGCTGCAGTGGCTGTTGCCTGGTGTCTGAGGATGCACTGAGGGATTAGATTGATGCTAGCAGAGGGCTGAATTTGTTTGCAATTCCAGAGGAGTGAGAATTCCAGATGCAGAACTGTTATCTCGTTGTGTCTCCTCGCCGTTATCATTATTCAATAATTATTGCTCGTGTGCCCGCCCTGGTGAGTGGATGTTTCCTTAGTGACACTTTGTTGTCTACAGGCTGGATGTGTGGCCCTTGTGGTAGTTGCCAGATTTCATACAGGGACAATTCAAATTCATCATTTGTCAGGCATTCCTAAAACACATTATTTCCTTCGCCTGGCCACTGGAGGAGCTCAGTCTTTCCTCTGTTACTCTTTACCCAAGACACTTACAAGAAGGGATGTAGTAGGGGAGATGGTGCACACATTGTTGAGGAGGAAACTCCACAAAACAGTGAGTGCTAGTTGGGGATTTTCTGTATTTTTTTTTTTCCAGTAGCTGCAATGGCTTATTAAACCACTTGCTATGCATCACTTTCTAGTTACTGCAAGAAGCAGTCTCCAGTTACGGTAGTGATGGTATTTTTAACTCACAGCTCAAGTCCCTCAAAGCCTTAATGGTCTCCAGGAATATGTGAGGGAGTCAGGCACAGTGCTAACCAAGAGTTCACAACACTGGAGAGAAGTATTATGTAGGAGTAGAACATCACCAAGGAAGATACAATGTGCTGGAAAAGAAAGAATGCAATGATATATGCCTGGTAAAATGGAAAATAACCACATCCTCTCAAAGGCAGGTAGAATGTGTAACAAAAAAAATAGGAAGGGGTGTTTTTATTAGGTTTTTGGGGAGGATGATTTTTTTTTCTGGTGGTGTGATGTATGTTGGTTCTTTTGGTTTTTTTTTTTTTCTGTTTTCATAGAATGGCTTGTGTTGCAAGGGACCTTAAAGATCATCTATTTCCAGCTTGCCTTTTCTGAAATGGAAGCTGGCTTGCAAATGGGTCTGATCCATAAATATTGCTCATCTGCACAGAGAGGAATGTGTATTGCCAAGCAAGCAAACAGTGTTTTATAGGAACTCTTGGCTCCTCAATGGAATTCACAGGCAGAGTTAGAAATCCCATGTCACAAAGGAGAAATAGAAAAAGCCTGGCTTCATATGTATCATTGCTGAGTAACCTGTGAGGAACTATTACTATATTGCAGAGAGATGATATTTGCTGGGCAAGTAGTCTGTGAGGTTAGTACAGGTAAAGTTCCATAATGCTGTAGCCCCCTATAGTGGGAATTTCCAGTGATGATGAAAATATAGCTGTAGTGTCTTCATAATCACATAGAGTTTAAAACAACTGGAAAAAAAGGTGGGGTGGAGGTGGGAAAAAGAGGGGCAGCCCTTCTAGGATGAGCAACAAACACAATCCAGTGTTATCTTCCTGATCCCACCGCCTTGAAAAGGAAATAGTTAGCAAGATTTGTGCTTGGTTTGTGTTATTTTGTAAACTACAAATCAGCACATTTCAGTTATTTCTGCTTTTTCAGAACTATAATTTACTAATGGAGGAATTCTGTCAGCCTGTGGCCAATTCACTATAAATCACAGCAGATTCTTGTGCTTTGAAGTCCCTTTTTGTGCTTCTACACTGACATGAGTGACTCGGTGACACAGAAAACCCATTCTGTGCCAGATCTTTCTTGGAGAAGAGAAACAGCATCTTTTTTTTGACCAATGGGATTTAATACTGAAGGATTAATATGTGAGCCTACTTAGCAATACAGGGCACAACCACACTGCCTAAACTAGATCAGCCATGTTTTAAACGCTTTTTTGTAAAGTTTATTATTAACATCTCTTCAGAAATCAACAAGAAAAAATTTGGCAAAACGACTTTTCAGCCTCCTACAGAGCCAAAAATATATGTGCTCAAAAGAATCTTATTTTGGAGCACCACCACCTCATTGTCATGCAGGTGTGACTTGCAGAGATTTATCCCTGCTGCTTGTTTTTATTGGAGGTGCCTGAGATGATGGGGAATGGGACATACTGCACCTCAGCTGGGGAGGAGTGGCTTCAGGCTTCCTTACCTTCATCTCTCTGAGGTCTTTTTGGCTTCTTTCTCTTTTTTCCTTTTTTCTTTCTTCCTTGCCAGCTGATGGGTCACTGTCCTGCTTTGCTATGAGGTATCAGCTGGTTGAAACAAGCCTGATTCCCATACAAAGCTTTGTAGGTGCCAGGGTACCACCTCCTGGATTACGTGGCTAAGGATGGATCGTAGAAAAAACTACTGGACATCTGAAGTCACTGGAGTACATTCTTTTTCATAATTTTTTTTTTTCTCCACATACCTGGCTTGTGATTATCACTTAATTCTACGATGCCACGCTTTGCCCTTCTGCATTGTTAATTTTGTTTAAGTTTTAGAACAATCATCTGCAAATTGCAATTCTTAGAGCTCGTTTATATGCAGAGATTGCACTGATTTAACTAACAGATTTTTAAATCCACTCAGTTAATTCAATGCAACCCAAATGAGTGCAATTAGCTTAAGTCAGTTAAGAATCCTCTCCAGCTCTATGGATACAAGCCACATTTAAAATAGGAAAGGATACAGGAATCAGAAATAGGCTAAAGGACATAAATTTAAAAGCAAAGTTTTAGTTAATGTGATATGCTTTCATCAGCTGTCAGGTTCTATTCCTAGTTTTTCATTGATTTACTGCTTTGCTGCATGAGTGGCTTCACTTCTCAATATCCCTGCCTGCAAAATTAGGATTTGCTGGCATCACTTGTAGGAGGATAACTGGGGCTGTTTGAGAAAGTATTTTTCAGGATATTTTTGCCTTTTTTTTTTTTCACTCCAGGAAAGCTTAAGCTTTTCTATGAATAATGGATAATCAAAACTGGAGACAAATATTCCCATTTAAAAACAGTACTTCCATTTGGAACTGTCATCACTGAGCCATTTGGGAGTTGTTTGGCTGCTCTTGTACAGGCTCCTCCAGCCAAACTACAACTCCCATGTTGCATCATGAATCTGCATCTCCCTGAGTTTGCTGTCACAGAGTCCTGATGTTGCATTTAGGGAAAATGTGCCCCCCCTCAAGGAGATGCTCTGAAAGAAACAAACAGGTACCTAAGAAACCTCAAATTCATGTTTTCTGAGACATATCCTTAACCAGTTCTGATGTTTTGGATAGTAAAATTTGGAGTTTTGACAGAAAATTCACAGTTTCTGGGGACTTGGTGTTGGATTGGTGAAGAAAAGTCTACATTTTCTGCAAAAAGTCGATACTTATAAGAGCTGAAAAGTGAAATTTCCACCCCAAACCAGTGTCTAAGAATGCTGTTCTAAGGCTTTTTTATTGAATGAAGTATTTGAAGAGCCTCAAAAGAGACTCTTGAGATGACTCTATGTCATGGATGAGAACTCAGTTTTTATTTGTTCCCTGAATCCTTATTTGCTCCTTCACAAAATAGCACAAAACTTTTATTACTGGAACTTTTCTCAGAGATGACAGTGCAAAGTGTGGGCAGCTGCAGGTGAACGAATTATCTAATTAATATTTAATGATTACTGCTATTATAAATAGAAGTAGAATAGAAATGAGCTGGGCATCCTTTGGAACTGGGAGGGAGGTTGGCTCACCCCTGACAATGCTGTTTGCTCACCTTTCCAGCAGATCAGGTGAACTCCTTGTCTTATTTGATTATGGCATTGGCAGCATTAGCTGGGGTGAGGCAGGTCTCGTTCTGCATCTCCAAGTGATTTGTGACCAAGTGTGGCTTAATGAAATGTGTCCACAGAGAGAAAAGGAGCCCTTCTATCCGAGGCAGAGGGTAGAGATACAGTACATACACGGAACAGGAAGAGCACAGATTGCATCATTTATCTTGGGAAGCAAAGAATTGTCCATTGTGACAAAATCAGTCAGACGCAGCGAGTAAAACGCTGCAGGTTCATTACCCTAATTAGTATCAGTGCTCAGCTGAAGGGAGGCAGGAAAATACTGGCAGAGTGATAGCTCAGGATAGTGTTTGTCCAAGAGGAAGAATTGTGCATCATGGATTTATCAGTGCTGGGAGGGGAGGGTGGTGCAGCAGCCCCTGGCTGAAATGAGATAGGTCATTTCATTGGCACCCAGGTAGCACAAAGTGTCACTCAGGACATGAGTCTGGCATTGAGTGTGTGTAAGGTGCTGCAAAAAAAAAAAAAAAAAAAAAAAAAAAAAAAAAAAAAAAAAAAAAAAAAAAAAAAGAGTAATAAAATATTTCCTCTTAAAGGCTTGGTGATAAAATAAATAGAGGCAGCATTTCACAGTGCTATTGAAAAAACACAGTTGTTTGGTACTTTATGGGGATCTCTTAGGACAAGCTGATTTTTTGGCCTTGTTTTTTATCATCTGGCCAGTTAAACAGGTCCAGCCTGCTTTGGTGCTCCAGTGCTTACTGTGGTCTTTAATCCTGATAAAAACCAGTTTGATTTTTTAAAAACCAGATGTGGCACAAATGAGGTTTGAGGGCAATTAGCATTGCAGTAGGTCATGCATAAGTAAGGATGGGAGTGTGATTAGGACTTAAGAATGAAATACACACTTGAAGAAAAGAGATAAGGAATAGGGATTGTAGCTCCTGGACTCCCAGCTGTTTGGTTTTGTTGGGAAGGTAAACTGTTCTTGAGCCTGGTTCTGTTGTACACATTTTAGCCTTCATGTTGCAGTCAGAAGGAAAGAGAAGGATGGGAAATAAATTGTTAACTGCGGTAATGCTGATGATAACTGTTTCATTGTAAAGCCTCCAAAATTTACACTGTTCTGGTGATGTTCCATTTCTGGAATAATCATTGGCATCACAGGGCCGTACTAGGATGTAATGTAGCCATTATGATTTCAGCCCATGGGCTTGAGCAAAGCCAGAGTCCAAGCCAGAAAATAATGGTTATAATTCTGACACTCTCCATTACAGTATGAAGGAGGGCTTTACTGCTGCTACTGCTTCCTCCCATCACCAGTCTTGATCTCTGGCAAGATTTGAAATGAATAGAAACAAAGGATTTTCTATCCATCTTATATTTTTTCCCCTCCATGTTGTTCTGAGTTTTCTGAATGGCAGGACCATAACATCTTAATAAAAATATTTCAGTTTTCATCCTAGGCTGCTGTTATTTACAAAGTCCAGCATGCTGTGTCTGGTTGAAGCTGCCTCCTGCTGCTCAATGGCATCTTGATGTTTACTTGTGCCTGCCTTTTATACAGATACTCTCATCCTACACTGGCACTGCTGTCTGCTTTTAAGATGCACAGTGAATGGTGATGCTTCTCTCTACATATCAAACATGATGCATCCCTTTAGATTTTATATTTCTCTGTGCCCCAGGTGCTGTTATTATCAGTCCTGACATCATTCATTCAATATGATGGCTCCTGTCTTTCCTTTTATCTGTTATGGACAGGAGACTGGGAAGTATTTTATCTTCCAAGCACAGCAACATATTTTCTTTAAAAAGTGCCTTTTCTTCTCTCCATTTCATTCTTTCTTGTCTAATATCTTGTGTACTATTCTTATCCCCAATCTCTTTACTACACAACCCTGTTTCAGTTTTGTTTTTCCAGTGTTTGTGTTTCTCATCCCCTGCCATTTTTGTATCTGTGTGGGACACAGGCTTATTGCAGTACACTGGAATGTTCCATTGACCTTATCAAGGCTCATGGTAGGACCAGGTAGGATCTCTCCATCCATACCCATGGCTTGGGCAGAGTTTTGTGCAATTTCTGCGGTTACTTTGCCCTCAAAGACAAAATGTCTTGGTTATATAAAAGTAGAGGAGGAGGGAGGACTACAGCAAACAGATCAGGCTTTTGAACAAGAGAATCACAGTTTAATTATTTGAGATATCTCTGGGTAATGCACTTGGGTTGAAGATATGTAAAAATTGGCAGAATTTCAGGTACTTTATACAGAGCCACTGAAGTGGTGTTTTTTACTGGAATTTTTTCTGGCAATTGTTTTGTAAGCTGCCACTAGTCCCATCCAAGATGGCAAGTAGTCTTCCTAATGCTGCAAAGGAGAAAAGACATGTAAAGCATTTAAAGGAAATAGAATAGCTTGGAACTGTGCTGTAAGAAAGGCCTTTGATTTGAGTAGTGAATTTCACTAAATCCTGCCAAACATTCAAAGCCAGTCTCAGCTCTCCAGTCCCTTTATTTGCTATCAGCATTTGAAATCAGCTTAATATTTTACCTTCACCCTTGGCTGCAGAGCATAACGGGCAAAACCATTATCTGTGCATGTTATCACTATTAGGAAAGAGAGAGAAGGAAAGATGGAATAAGGAGAAACAGAACTGGCAGGGAATTGGCATGTTCAAAAGTAAACAGATTTTAGCAGAATAAAGGAAGGACAGAGCAGGGTGGGAAAAATCAGCCTCCTGTAATTAAATTTGAGTTTTGCCTGTCCTTAAGAGCTGTGGACGCAGCCAAGCTGAGGGCTAATATTTAAAGCTTTAAAGGAGCAGAAATGTTAATCTTTGAAGGGACAAAGCTGAACTTTGTCTCCAAGCTCTTGGCTTTATGTAGAGATGATACCTTCTTTCCAAACAAGTTCATAAGAACTTCCAATATTGTTTTAGAGTTGGATTATACTTCTTAAACTAAAACTAAGCACAGCAGCACCTGTGAACTGCAGGACTGGGGATTATCTTGTCATAGTCACCTCTGAAAAAAGTAACGTTTTGTATCAGAGCAACAGAATTGGAAAATTGTATTATGGACTTAATTAGGAATTTTCCTTATGTGACTTATCCTGGGATTTCTTTATAATTCCTGAAGGAATAAACATTTTAGAAGCTTTTAGTTTAGTCTAAAATATAAAAATTGAGTTTGGCAGTGGCTTAATATTAATCTCTATATTTACTGAATCCTTTTAGCAGTTTCTATTCCCCTGTTTTTTCCTCCCTTTCTGTTGGACTCATCCAGTGGGTACCAAGGCATTTTAGCAGAGAGAAGTGTGGATGGCATAAACTAATGTCAATTACCCCAGGAAAGAGGGGGTATAGTAGGTTTGGGGTGTGATCAATGACAATGTTGAAAAACTATTTCTGTAGATCTGAAACAACAAGAGTCCCTTCCGGTTTTGGTTTGCTTTCTCGTTTTTGGGGTTTTTTTTATATTAAACTTAAACATGGGAATACAAGTCCAGCTATCATTCTTCCATTCAGAATGAAAATTCTGTTGTTATTCTCAATTACTTTTGCTCCCTGGTATAACTGTGATGGAGGAAGACATGACAACCTTATGTCAAGGAAGTGTTTGGGTTTTATTTTTTTTGCTGGTCACATTGGAGAAAGATGAATTTCTTTATGCAGTTCAGTGACTCTCTCTGTGGCACTGTACCTATCGAAGGGAAGCTGTGTGGGCACACAGATCCTTGGCAGAAATACAGCTGCTAATCTCGGTTGAGCAGCTGTTGTCCTGAAGATCAGGAGAGGTGAGCATAAAGGTAACTTTATCTGAAGAGCCCTTAAAAAACACAAGAAAAACTGTCATGTTTTCATGCAGAACTTTTGGCAGAAGTCTCCCAGCAGCATTTGCTGACTTCTCAAGTGTTAGCTGTTGCTAGTGTTTTCTGATTTGTTGAGTGAGTAGATGGGAAGTATGGATTATGAGGAAATAAGGGAATTCAGATAATTTAAACTAGAGTAAATTTGGAATGTATCTTGTGGTCTTGCCAGAAACCCCAAGATGTCATTAAAGACCTTGTTTTTTGACATGAAAGATAGATGAATTATCCTCAGTGACTCATTATTTCTTTGTCTTCCATTTTTAACCAGTTCTCCATTATTCCCACCTAATAAAAAAAAAAAAAAACACCAAACCCAAAACATTCCTGCTTTACGACTCTTTTCCCCAAGCATTTTGCAAGGCGTTGATAATGCCCAAGTTGCCACATGCAGCACACCCTAACCTCTATCAATACAACAGCAGAACCTATCTCTATTAGAACATTCATATTTTAATTTCAGCAAAGCTGGATGCAACTCCATAGCTAGAAATTCTTCCAACATTTAGGATATTTTAGCTTTTTTGAACAAGAAGCACTCCAATTTTGCAGTGCCACTGGAAGCATTCTAGTAAATAGTTTGGAGATGATGAGGACCTACCACAATATCTCATATGGTGGAGAGTGGATTCCAGAATTTTATCACCACACTGTGATTTGAAAATTATCAACCAAATTACGGCAAATCCTTTGAAGAGTGTAAGGCTCTGATCTACACGGTCACTAACAAGGGAGATGAGTTGAATTTTTCAGAATTGCACAGTGCTGTACTGCTCCCCATGGTCAAGTATCCTGCACAATCTTCCACTGATCATTGAGTCGGTAACAGAATATGTTGTAACTAACTAAGGGAAACACTTCCTCAGTGCAAATCTGGGATTCTTATTTAGCTTTTTACCCAGCCTTTGCAGTGAAGCTGGGTAATTGTTCTACATAATGCTCTAGCAGGCATCATGATCTGCTTGATGGGCTTTAGATAGAGACATTTCTTGTGAGCAGAGAAGCTTAAATGAGACACCCAGCTCATCTCATTTAAGTACATTCATGTTTCAGACTGGTCAATGAGACTTGAGTGCCTGTCTTCAATTAGAATGAGTGGAAGTTGGACGTGCTTGTTTGCTCTGGGGGTTTTGAGAAGCCTGTGCTCTATGCAAGCCGTGTGAATTTCATAGCACAGAATTTAGAATGTTTCAGAAGACTTCTTTCTAAATGGCCTTTTGATTTGCACCTTCTTAGGTAAGTGAAAAACTGCATTTTATTTGCAGGATGGCAATTATGTGAACCTTAGAAGGAAAGGAAATTAAATTAATAAAATTTAACTAGTAAAATTAATACACAATAAGAACCTGAAAAATACAATATGGATTATTGGTTCATTGCAGCCCAGTGTTCAAAACCTTTATATCTGTGTTCTATTGACATTCCCTGTCCTTGTGCCACGGCTTGCCAGGATTGGAAATGCTTTGGAATCAGCTATTGTTTTGCCAGTTTGTGATGTGTTGCTTCCTGATTTCAGCCTTCGTTGTTCACTGAGTGGAGATGATCTCAACAGGCAGTGGCTGACACCCAGTTCCCAGCTGCATCCAACAATTTACCATGCCAAAGGTCTCCTCTATTACCTGCGCAGCATTGGCCGGGCTCCTCTGGTGAGTCTCTTCCAGGTTCTTTTGTGTGATTCTATGAATGGATTGATTATTGTACTTGTGTGAGCAGCTTTGTTAGGGAGCTGGAGTGATTTGGGAGCATCATGTCCTGTTGCACTTTGATCTTGTAGAATTGTTTCGAAAGTCTTGAATATTTATCACTTCTTGAATCATCCAACAAGCAACTCCAAATTTCAGAATCTCTATATACCTGGAATAAAAATGAGAAAATTTCTGAAAGCTCTTTATATGCTCAAAGTGCTCCAACTATGCTAAATATTATGAGTAAGTTATTACTATCTTCATGAAAACATTAGGACAAATTCCAAAAAGATTTAGTCTAAATGGACTGTGCTAAACCCCATGCAATCACAAAAACAAAGGAAGCAGCCTTCAAACTGTGTGAACCTCCCTGCTGCTTTGGTAATGGGGAAAGGACTGGGTTTGGGGGCTACCAGAAAGTCATGAGATGGGTTTGGGATCCATCCCATCTGCTCAGTTGCCCAGCAGAAGGAAAAAATAGTTCTGAGACCTCAGGAGAAAAACCACAAGGAGCTTCAAATGTTAATAAACAGATGTGGATACAGGGACTGGCAGGTATGTTGGTGATAGCTATAGCCAGGCAGGCAATGTCCAAGTGCACCAGAGTCCCTCTGGGTTTGCTAAGAAAAGCCCCAAACAAGGTAAAAATGTCTGTGGGCTTCTCTATGAGAATTCTTGCATAATTTAGGCTGACAACCCTGAAATTTATCTCTGTAGGCTGAGGAGTATTGTTGAAACTCAGAGTTGCAAATTGAGTCACCAACATTTTCCTTTGGTTCAGAGCAGTGTAGGATGAGTCTTGTTTTACCCTGTAATTTGCTGTCTGGCCTCTTTTAGTACATGACCCTCCTTGTCATATTCAGGTGCATAAAGTTGAATACTCAGTACAAGTTTTCATCATTGTTGAGTGAAGGGAGGCTATTGATCCCCTCATCTCCCTCACTCACAGACTGCATGTCAGACTTCATAAACTGATTTTTCTTTGCCTTTGAAGAATACATTGATTTTAGTTTATACATCCTCAAAAATGTCTTTTCCCTCCTTCAGAAGAGAGTTTGGGGGTGGAGTTTTTTGTTTGTTTTTATTGGGTTTTCTTTTAACCTGTAAGATCCTATGGAGCCAAGTTCACTGATAGCCAAATGATTTCTGTGAGCTGATTTGGTTAATATTTCCCAGGGATGTGCAAGCAGTTTCCTCAAAGCAAAGAAAAGATGCTTGAAGGAGAAAAAGCAAAGAACTTTAGCAGCCCTTCAAATCAAGGCCACTTTAATTATTAAGTTAACAAGAAAACAACCTGTTAAATGGAGTTTTTTTACTTACCTTGTTCCCTGTGGGAACCCTAATGAGACCAAGAGACTGAGTGCACTGGGAGATTGCAGAGAGTCTCATTTCTAGTGAAGAGCAGGATGCTCTAAAAGGGAAAGGAATTTCCAGTGGACCAGAAGGCTCTGAGCAGAGTTTGCTGCCTCTCAAAGTCATCATATGAAGCTTGGAAACAAGCACAGCCTGCAATAATGTACTCATTGAGAGGGAAAAAACTTCTAAGCATGTCTACCTCAAAACTGGCATTTTATGTCCTGTCACAATGTTATTAAGAAAGAGACTTGACACATAAAAGAGAATTTTGAAAAGTTGGGTTTTCCAACAGCTTTTCTTGCTTTCCACTTTATGTATTGCTTTTCTTTTATTTTAGAAGGTACCTGGTTCTGTGACTCATAAGGAGAGTTGTTTTTGAGCTAGAAGGCAGTCCTTACCTTTAGGATGATCAGTGCTGGCAAATAACTTCAAATAGATTAAAAAATTTTGCATGTCTTTGAGTCATATCCCAGTGAGTGCAAGCTTGGGCGTCTGACTGGTTTGTGTGTCTCAGTGTCCCAGCCATATGGAAGGACAGGCTGAAGAAAAAGCACTGGGAGGTGCCAAGTCTGCTCAGTGCTTGCCCAGACATATCCCAGGAAGAATTATGTGTTGGGTGCTCAGACTCCAAAATATCTCTTAGCATTGGCTAAATGGTGAGACATAAGCTCCCCTGTGGTGTGAAAACCAGGCAGAAGGATGTGCTGTAGAGAATAATTGCATATAAACATTGGGAGTGACTGCAATATCCAGTCAAATTAATTAAAATGTAGCACTATGCAAGTATTTTCGGTGTTTTCAGTGGCACTGACGCTTCTCTTGTGGAAGCTGGTGACTCTCAGTGAAAGATTCCATGGCCTGAACCAGCTGCCATCTTACAGAACCTGGCTTTGGTAATCCTTCACCAGTAAAGAAGTCTCGATACAGATCTGTCACTAAGGACCTGTCTGCAGGCTTCTCGAGGTGCAGAATTATAGACCTGCTGCTTATCAGGCAGCTCCACTCTCTGATCATCCCTGTGTGATTTCTGATAAATAATATTTTAGGCAGATAATATATTGTCTTTTGTGTGTTGCAATTCTGTAAATTGGCAGGTAATTGATACCAAATTGAGCTGATTTTTCTGCCTTGAAACCTGACAAAAGCTGTAAAATCCTCTTTGATATTCATAGCAATACATTCTAGGTGGTAACTGTGGTTAACCTAAGCTATGACTGTGTATTGCTGGTAGCTTAGATGAAACACTAGCTGGAAAAATGTGTGTCATTAAGAGAATTAATAAATGCAGCTCTTTGGAAGGAGGCACTCCAGGATAATTGCATGTGGATCAGAGCTGTTGCTGGGTAGGTGGCTGTTCACATGCTCCAGGTGTGGAGCCTGCAGGCCCTCAGCCCCACAAAAAGATCTGGAGGTGATGGTGGTGTGGGAAGTTGACAGGACAGAAACCAAGGGAAGCAGCAGCATGTAAGTTATGGGATGTGTATAATTGTCCATCTGACTGGTTATTACGTGTGCCTCAGCCCCTCCAGTGTCAGAGGAGCTGAAAGAATGTACGTGCTCAATTCCCAGATAAATAAACTCCCTGACGTGCTGCAGCTAAACTTAGTTACTGTGGGGCTGGTAAATAAGCAAACGAGGGTAAGTCTTGCCCTAACAGTTGGTAGAAGAAGCTCATGTTCTCCATCTGTTTCTCCCCTCTTGTGTATGTATTTAGGTAGGAATATGGGTGGGAGTGTTGATGTGCTGGAGGGTGGGAAGGCTCTGCAGAGGGACCTGGACAGGCTGACAGTGAGTGTGTGTCAGTCCCTCCTCCCCAGCTGACAGGACAAGAGGAAATGGCCTCAAGTTGTGCCAGGGGAGGTTTGGGTTGGATGTGAGAGAGAAATTCCTTGTCTGAAGGGTTATCAAGCACTGGAAAAGGCTGCCCAGAGCAGTGGTGGAGTCACCATCCTGGAGGTGTTGAATAGATGTGCAGTTGTGGCAGTTTGGGATGGGGTTTAGTGGTGGATTTGGCAGTGCTGAGTTAATGATTGGACCTTTTGATTTTAGACATATTTTCCAACCTAAATGATTCTATTTTTTGCACCCCATATTTCTCCCCCATCTCTATGTGGGTCCATAATTTTTCTCTACCTTCCTACACACATTTGTTTGTCTCCAACATAAGTCCTAGAAAACAGTTTCAATGAAATCTTGAAGCTCCTTTCTACTCTACAGTGAATGCTGTTGGTTTAAAATGAAATAATTCCTTCTCTTTAGAGATTCTTATATTTTCATTGACAGATTTCTGAATATTCCTGATTAAGACATGGAGAATATATGTAACAGCCATGTGTACATCGACTTCATATCTCAGAGGGCACTGAGATTGATTATTCTTTAAGACCTGGGTCAATATTTACCTCTTGGGTCATTAAATTGTGATTTTCATTTCCATGGGAATCAATATCTGCCTATAGAGGCAATCAAAACTTCCGCTAAAATGGGAATGTGCCTTGTGCCTCGTTTATATGACAGCTGACATGAGAGATGGATTGGATAGACAGATAAATTAGTGTGGAATGAGATTATTTGCCTTGAATATGGGTCATTTTCTGCGCTTGACTTGCAGGAATTCATGCAAAGGTCTGGCAATACAATCGCACAATTATATTTTCCTGAAAATTATGTAGCATGGGTTTTTAACTTAAAGAAGACAAAGCAATGATTAATCATTTGGGAAGGCATAGATTTCAAATCTCATGAGGATAAAGCTGGAGTTTAGGAGTTTAGAAGTAAAAAGAGCTTGACAAATTGCTCCGTTGCGGTATCAGGAGTTGTCATGAACCCTTAGGTTCCTGAGTTGCCATGGATTCTCGCCCAGGTGTCATGTTTATTTCTGCTGCAGACAGAAGTGCACTAGGCTTGACTCTGGACCCCTGAGATCATGTCAGATCAAATAAATAAAGCAAGATACAAGTGACTAATGAAGTCTGACACAGGTCAAAGGCATGGCCCAGAGTCTGAACTGCTCTGAAGAGACCTTAAAAAAAAAACATTAACACCTCCCTGCCATAGCCTAGTAGTGGTTATTATGAAGAACCAAGAAACCTTTCCAATGTTCAACATTTTGCCTTATTTTTTTCCACTCTCTAGGTCTTCTGTGACTACCATGGGCACTCCCAGAAAAAGAATGTGTTTCTCTATGGCTGCAGCATTAAAGAGACCTTGTGGCAAGCAGGCTGCATGGTTGACACAGCAGTTGTCACAGAAGATGTTGGCTACAGGGTAGGTCCTCTTGGTTCTTTCCCTAATTAGCAGCCCTTATGTGCTAATATATTTTAAATATTTAAGATAAGGTCACCTCAGAAATTTTAGCAATAGGGTGCAAACTTTACTTGCTCCAGAGGAATAATAGTCCAGAGAATTTTGAGTCACAAGCTATGTCTTCATGCACCAGATATTAGGGACCCATCTACTGATGGTGTATTTGCTATTTATTTCATTTCAGTAAAATGATGCACTATAACATTTGGCTACATGCTAATAGGATGGAGATATTTTTGTGTGTTTTATAATTTCTAAATATACATACAGTTTTGTCCTCACCATCCTACCCATGATATGAAAATAAATGGAAATGATGTAATGTTAACTGAGAAGATGATGGTGTCCCACAGTCCTACTCAACTGAATTTCTTCATCACAAAATGCTCCTGGCCCCACTGAAAACATGAGATAATTCAAGGGATGCCAAACAAATCCATCATAGTGAAGATATCTCAAGAACAAATGTTTGGTGTCACACCTAAGAATTTTTCTTTTCTTTTTGGAATTAGAAAAAATTCTAAAATCTATTTCATTTCTGCTTCATGGGTATGTGGTATTCATCAAACTCCCCTTTTGATTTCCTGCCCATCTCTCTCTTCTTTTTTTTTTTTTTTTTTTTTTTTTTTTTTTTTTTTTTTACTTATTTTTATCTGTTTAAATTATATTTTCCTATTGAATAAGTTTTTTCAGAAAAAAAATTACAAGGTCCAATTCTAGTCTTAAAAAATGTTAATTTCATAAAACATTAACTGTGGCCTTAAACTGATCACATAGTTACAGCTTGGATCACTCAAACCTGAAAGAGGTTGAAAAGTCTTTTCAGTTTATGCCTCTGTATAATTTTTGCTACTTCAGCAGAAA
This sequence comes from Motacilla alba alba, assembly GCF_015832195.1. Taxonomy (NCBI): domain Eukaryota; kingdom Metazoa; phylum Chordata; class Aves; order Passeriformes; family Motacillidae; genus Motacilla; species Motacilla alba. The sequence continues at coordinate 13,819,681 of NC_052025.1, read as the reverse complement.
TACTCAACATCCTTCCATGAGATTTTCATGTTTTCCATGCTTATCTTATGGAGCTGCACAGAAAAAAACTGCAACTGTACTGGAGGAAAGTGCCCCAGTTCTGGCTGTGAGGGTGGGTCCCTGTGGCAAACATTGATTCCTGAGGAAAGCAGGGAGGATTCCCACAGCCGGGGCATTTTTGGCTGTGTTTGAATTCCGGGGGCTTGCAAAGGCTGAGGAGGGCTCTGCTGCACAGACAGAATTCAAATGTTTCTGTCAGCATGTGGAGCCTGACCTGAATCAGCAATGAAGAAAGGCTCCAAGGCTGTCCAAGAGCACTTTGCAGTGGCCCATAAGAAGGTTTTTATGGCTCAAAACCTTGCTTTTGCACGAAATGGGAGGTGGGTGCCTGCTGCAGATCCAGCCTATGGATCACCCTCTCCCTGCTTAGGCTGGGGAAGCTGGGTCTGTACGGGGACACATCTGCAATTCCAGCTGGCAGACACCAGCCCTGCCTCAGACCTGCTGCCTTGCACTGTTTGCACAGGCTCCTCTCCTGCCTCCTCTAGGTAATGGGAATTAATCTGGCCTCCATGATTGATTTTTCTCCACAGGAACAGAAACCAAATACCTCAAGAAAGTTATGGGTTTTGGAAGAGCCTTTGCCTCATACGTTATGGATTCAGCTGTAGCCCTTGGCAATGTACAGTCAGAGTCCTCCTTGCCTTTAATATTTGGTGGCCTTGGGTGCTTGCACAGCATTGGCACCATAATCCCAACCTTTTGATAAACATTCCAGGCCCCTTTGACAGCAATCTCTGCTGGGACATTAGTAAAGAAATATAACTCGATTCTTTTTGAATGGGATTGGAGGTTTATGGACAGGGTCCAGTGTAAGTGGAGCAGCTTCCTCTGCTGTCACACATGATAAATCCAGCTGCATGAGAGACATGGAACACAGTCACACTGCTGCACTATCATAAAAGCATCCTTTAAAGGGATGTGTTTTCACACAAAATATATTATTGAAAGATAATTAATGAGAAGAATCAATAGAGAAGAAAGAGCCATTAGTGTGAAATCCAGTGAATGCTGGAAAAATGAAAAGAATATTAAATTTGGGTTTGCTAATGCTTCTAAATGAGTCCTGTGTACAGAGACATTACTGTTACCTGCCAGTATTTTTATTTAATTAAAAGTAAAAGATTGATTATGCATATAATTTGAATTGCTCTAAAAAGCTAAACTGGATTAGGGTTCTGATTATTGTATTTGATTAGATAAGTTTACAAAATTTTGTGTGTGGGTTCAGATAAGGGCACATGCAATTCACATACAGTTTAACTGGGCCTCATGGTTGTGCTATGCTTCTGCTGCATATTTTTGATTCCTTCTCAGTCAATTTCCAGGAAAACCTGGAAGCTGTGCATGAAGCCATACAATTTTATGATCTCTGTGCAGCAGAGTAGGCTGAAGGCAGCTGAAGTAGCAGGCTGAAGGCAGTGCAGAAATGTTGGATGCTTTATCAAAGGCAAGAAGTGAATTTTCAAGGTTTCTCTGTTCAGTCTGCCCACAGGAAAGAGAGTGCTGCAGCTCTTAGTAACACACTGGAGATCTTGACTTAAGATTGAGGCTTGAGGTGGTCTCAGATTTAAAGTGAAGTTATTTGCTTTGTTCTAGTTTTCTCTGCCTCAGTTTTTTCATCTGAAAAATGGACCTCATGGAACTGGAGGAGACCAGTGATGGCTGCAGCCAAAATACTCTGAAAAATGATAGATGTATAAATGAAAGATATGTATGGTTAAGTCATTTGCAAGAGATTTTGTAAAGCAGTTTAGACCAAATATGTATCACTCATATCAAGCACATTTTAGGAAAGAGCATTGTTCAGTCACTTTCAAATCAAATATTCCCATACATTGATGTGAAGCCTAAAAGAACAGAACTACAATTCCTCAGAATTAGTTGGGAAACTGATGGTTACTGGAAAATAAAATTAGCTGGTTAGTCTTCACTACCCAAGCTGAATGAAATTCAAGGGTTAATGCCCGTAGCAATATGTGGGAACTCCTTCTGTAGGATTCCATACAGTTCAGGTGTTTTAGAAAACTGTCATAAAAGAAAGAATGAACATTCTAATATTGCTTGGTCCCCTCTAGGTGGATCAAATGGTGTTTTGGCACATGTTGTGGTTGTAGAAGCACTGAAGTTCAGACACGGACAGACTTAACCCACAGGCATGTGTGTGTATCTAATGGTCCAGTCTATTCATTAGCACTAGGTGTGCTCTATGTAGCTGTTATCTATTTTTATGGAGTATAAAAATAACACATTTAGCCCTCTGTAATGGCTAAGTAATTGTTGCCTTTTCACTGATGGAATATTTGATACTTCAGGCATGTTTATAGACTTTGTTGAGAAATATGATTTTGAGAGTAAGAAAATCACTCAGGGCTAAGACGTAATATTTACTGGTTTTATTATTACTCTTTATTGTGATTCTTTAAGAGAACTGTATGAAATACATTGTTTGGACCTGGAAGAGAATATTTTTGTTTGTTTCGCAATGCAAGTTAGTTAAATGCTGAGCTTTATTTTCACATTATTATGAGACGTTCTGCAAGAAAACAGATGCCTTTTCTCTGCTCTGTACCAGCTTCAGACAAAATTCCTCCCATGGCTCAATCCCTTATCTCACCCTGGATTTATGGTGGGAGGAGATATAATAGAGCTGAAGTCAGGTACTGAGCTGTGACTCTTGGCAGCTCAACAAGAAGGTGTAGGTTGGTGGAAGCAGCTTGAGAACAAAACTGACTTCAGCGCTTCACCCAAACTATTTAGTGTACAAATGTTTGATTTTGAGTGAGATATGTCAAGTCTACAGAAATTTTGCATTTTAATCTTTGGAATGAAACAAATGTTAGAATCTGAGGTTTTCACGTGGAATGGAGGTAATGCACCAGCTGGAGCTCTCAGTACGTATGGCTAGATTTGGTTATGTACCCGTTGACTCACAGGTCTCTCTGTATGTGTGTGATATCAACACGTGCACATCTGTGCAATTCATTTTCTCATAGACTCTTCCCAAAATCCTGGATAAAGTGGCCCCTGCATTTGTCATGAACAGCTGCAGCTTCCTGGTGGAGAAGTCCCGGGCGTCGACAGCCCGTGTGGTGGTGTGGAAGGAAATGGGGGTGCTGAGGAGCTACACCATGGAAAGCACCTACTGCAGCTGCAGCCACGGACTCTACAGAGTGAGTAAACCTTTCAAAAAACCTTCTGCCACCCTCCTAATGCACATCTCATGACCTTGGATGGAGGAGATGGCCATTGCTGAGCTCTCTTCAGACCTGTGTAGCCAGAATTTCTTTTCTGGGAAATCTCATTCTTTTAACTTCCATGCCAAGAAAGTAGAGTCCATCCCTGAGGTTTCAGTCAGCAGGGAAATAAAAGGAAACTCCAGCCTGCAGCTAAAAGCACTGAGCTGAAAAAAGGAGTGTTTTGGGGATGATATAGGGACTTATCCTTAGAAGGGGTTTCACAGTCTTGTAATAAAAGTTTCTGGCATGCCATATGGATGTTTTGGAGCCTAATTGTAAGGTAATTAACAGGAATACTTGTTGGTACAGGCTCACTGCCTGAGCATTCACCTAAGTGGCTAAATTTAAGACCCTCCATGAAAATCCTACATTTGGAGTTGCCTGTTCCTGACAGGCAGAGGTAGCCAGTCTAAGGCTACTTTTGACAGATGTCAATGAATTCAAGCTATGCCTGAGACTGTGATCTAGACAGACCAGAATTCCATATCAAATGAGGTTGGTAGGAAGAGCTGTACTTTTACCAAATGCATCAGGCATCAGTATGGGAGATCTCCTGGCAGTTTTTAAGCACACGGGATGAAGTCGGGTAATTGTATTTGAGTGATCATAATTCTTCATTCATTCTACTGATTAATTTTTTTGCTTTTTCTTATTCCAAACCTGTTGCTCTCATTTGAAAGGCTTCTACATACCACCTCATTTCTTCCACTAGGGAGCAATCCTTATCTGTACAACATTAATAAGCAGTTAAGGATCCTGAAAGACCCTTAAGGAAAGAGCCATTATTACAAATAACAATTAATTAATAAGACATTCAAATTATTATCTTTGTAAGCTCTATACTAATCCTTTTACCTCTCTGTAGAATGTAGCAGGAAGTATTCAGCTGCTGTTTTAACTATGCTCTACTATCCACACATCAATTCCAGGAGAGGAAAGGCAGAATTAAAAAATGGCAGACAGTTAAAATCAAGAGAGTGCAATGCCCAGGGCAATTATATCTAACACTCCCTACTCCTGAGAAGTGCTAATGGCTTTTTAATAGGCACCACAGGTCAAGACAGTGGGTTTGAATCTTTTTAGGCAGCGGGGGAAATCTACTTTGACTGAAATCAATGACAAAGCTCCAAATTATCTCTGTAGAGGAGGATTTCACTGATTTCTTAGATAACCACAGTAAGATCTAAAACCAGTGACACATCAGATTTTATCAATATCTAGTGACTTGTTCTCCATCAGCATCTGTGAGGCCATTAACCAAACTTGCTCCATGTGTGTCATTAGATGCTTAAAATAGTAGGAAGAGGAATCTCTTAAAATGTATGAAATAATTTTTTATGTTCCTTCTTGTCCTCTTTGTTGACACTGATCAGGGCCAAACCCAGCCACTGAGGACAAGAGCAAGTTCACATATGAGGGCTGTGACTGGTGAGAGAATCCAATATTCCCATGGCTCTCAAGGAAGTCTGAAAGCTGTAAAGCAGTTCTGAAATTTCCATTATGAATGCTGTGAAAAGCTGAATCTTAATTGGATCACTGGGTTGTGCTTATGAGATCACATATTCTTGTCTGGTTTTTTGAGGGTTTTAGGGTTTTTTTGTTGTTGTTTTAGGGTTATGATTTACCTCAAAGATGGCAGATACATTAATATTTCCATTATGAATAATTCCTTCACCATTTCTCTATTATAAGTACAATACAAACACTTATTGCAGCTTCTACGATTCAGGCTGATTTAAAGTATTTCTACTATTTTTTCCTAATGCACTCAGTTTGTTAGTCTTAGGGCAGAATATAATTTCTTATGTTGATTATACTGGAGCTGCATATAAATACATACAGTATCTCTTCCAGAAAATGGATACTTATTAGCTATTTCCTCTTCTTTTTAGTGGTCTTTAGAGCTGGTCCTATTTACTTGCTCTAACAAGTGGATTAGTAAGAGTGTGGAATTGACAGACTGAACTGAAGATTTTGTTGCATAAATACCATTTAATCCTCAGCTTCCATCTGTCAAGCCAAAGCGTCTTCATCAGTGTCTTGGAGCCCTAAAATCATTCTTGTAAACTGGAAATTAATTACATAAGAGGTCATGTTTTTCTAGTGGCTTCAACACGAGTTTTTCACTCATGGACCATGAAGCTGGATGTGTGTCTTAGCAGCAGGATGACACTAATTCTCAGGCAGAAGATGTCAACATCCTATACTTAAGGCTTTCTGACACTTGGTTTGGAAGATTTGTTTAACTGTGGGTCATTGAGTCAGTTTTTCAATGGCATATGACTGATCTCCCTGTAGGGATATATCCAGAATTTCCACTGGACAAGCACACCCTTATGTTTTGTTACTTTTACACCTTGAAGTACAAACAGCATTGTATAAAACATCATGTTAAATGCAGCAGCAGAGGCTCCCAAGCCCAGCATCATTCAATGAATCCATGGTCAGACTTCTATTAGAGAACATCAGACCTGGTCTTCAGGTTTTTTCCAACTTTCAAGCTTTTTTTTTTTTTTTTTTTCCTTTAAATTCAAGAAATTAATTCATAGGAGCAGCAGCTTTGCTGGCTGTGAGCACAGGTTCAGCACTTGGAGCTGCACAGAGGCATCTGATGAGGAATGTCTAAAGGATTTAGGAAGAACAAGAAAGCTGTAGAGAGGCTACAAGAGGTTAAAATATTAATTGCAAAAGGCTGGTGAGTGTACCTCATCTCACTACAGGTCAAGGAAGGGCTGAGGTAAACCAAAACTTAGTTTTCCCTGATAAAAAAGCTGTAAAAGTTTTTCCCCTGGAATGTGTGTCCCCTCTCTTGGACTGAGATTTTAAAATACTTTAGTGATAGAAAGGCAGGAATTGGGTACTATTGATATGTAAATGAGAAACAATAATGACCCCAGCTTTCTTTAAAAGTCATTTGATTTCAAATGGAGAGGAGGATGGAAATGAAAGGAGAAAAGAGATGGTTTGTCTGACGAATCTCCCTGTCTGTGTGATCAATGGAAATGCAATAAGCCAACTACCCTTAAGGAACCGAAACATAAAACTAAAGAAACTATTGATCTTATCTAAGGTTTTGTTCAACCTAGGAACAAGAAAAGAAGGTGGTAAAATATCCAAACTCTTTTTCATCTTGTCTGGATTGCCCAAATCAATCTTCGAGGAGTCCTATCTCCATTTGAAAGTTGCTAAAAACAAAGTAACAAAGTTTCATGGGGAATTTTGCCTTCTATTTCTGCCAGTTTGCATCCCGATGGTTAAACCAGAAAATATTAATAGTAGAATGATAAACCCCTTATAATTTCTTTGCTCATGTGATGACTGTCTGCACTGGTCCCTCGTTTGAGATTTTACCCCTCCAGCTTAACTTGATTTCAATTTCTATCTCCATTTTATGGGATATAGAGCCCCCTTCTCATCTTTGGTTCTGAAAAGTCTGAATGCAAGGCTGTGCTGTGAGGAGCTTTGAGTGCAGGAGCCTGACCCAGGAAGATTTACTGTTCTGTCATGTCACACTCCTTCACCGTTCTTCTCGATTCCTTGTTACCTCACCTGCTAATTAGGGCTCTTCCATAACATATTCCACTGTGCTGTTCCATTCATTATTGCATCCATCATCCTCCAAGTTAATACCTTTAGTGCCAGGGTGTACACCTGAGTTCCAAACCATATGTCTTGGTAACACAGCTAATCTAAAAAATCGAGTTTCATGCTCCTTGTATACATGTTGTGTTGGAAAAGTGGTTTCCTTGGCAGGGTGTGCCTGATGGAGGAGTTGGAGTACTAATGGAAATAGATTTTAGCTTTTTGCTCCAAACAGATTATAAACAACAAGGAGTAACAAATGAGTTTTTAAATTATTGCAGGTATCTTGACAGTATCCTGTGAAGGAGATTTTACTGCTGGTATAGGGGCCTCTTTGAAGAGAGCTTTTGGGAGAGCTGAGAAATAAGATTTTTTTTTTTCCCTGTCCATTTTAGTTCTTCTGAGTCAGAGGAATTGAATAACCCAAATTTTCTCATAGGACTTGATTAGAGGAAAAAGCCATCCCTTTGGATGGAACTGGAGACCTCAGCACTGAGCAGTGTGGTCATAAGTTCATTAGATACTCTTGATATTAATTCAAAAAATCTTTGCTGGACAGAAGTGGTGAGAGTTAGTTTAATTAGAAGATCTAATATTATCCATCCTCTTTAGCCTGACCAGCATGGGCTGACATATTTAAATGAGTGCTGAATGAAGGATTTGCCATGAAAGATTGGCTGAACTAAAGGAATATGCCAAGATGAAAGCCTCCCCTCTTTCTCATCCTTCAGAAGAGGCCTGCTCTAATTTCTGCCCAGATGAGCCAAATTGTTACCCGTGTATGACTGACCACTGAATTGCAGCACTATTTTTTCATAATTATCAGTACACAATTAAATATTTTCTTTATCTCCCTTACTTTTGAAGATTACTTACCAAATTTCTGTGAGGAATTTTTACAGATATTTTATTCATAAGCAGTTTATTACAGTTAATAGTCAGAAATTGAGTTGTTTTGATGGAGTTTGAAGGTCACATGGTGCTGCTTGTGTTCTCCAGTAAGATGTATATTGTTGTTGTAATTGGAAGTCTGGTGCAGAAACTTGCAAATAATTTTAATTTGGCCTGTTGCCAGTATTCAGCCACCGACAAAAATTATTTCAGCAATATTCTTGCCATAAAGCACGTTTGATAAGTAGTTTTAGACAGAAAAAATAAAGAAATGGGATATATTCTATGCTTTCTGGTGTACATTTCTGGAAAATGATTACATCATCTTTGCAAGTCTTACAGACTCTTTGCCATTTCTGTTTTCTTTTGTGCCCCAGAGCTTATACTTTTCCTGAGTATGGGTAAGTCTCAAAAGCATTCAAAAGCTTCTTTTATAAAAAAAATTATCTCTAAAACGTGTGGTTTTTAGCTGACCCTCAGTGCTCTAGAGATCTCATTCTAAAGCAGATGCTGAGAATAAGAAAGAATAATTTTTCTTTCTGATAGGTCTGCTTCCAGTTCTGGTCCAAAGTGTCTCAAATTGGGAGCAGCTGTAACAGCAAGAAAAGTATAGAAAAAAATAGTTATCTAATATTAATCTAAGGACTGATGTTTCAAATTAAGGCTGTTGTTTTTTCCCTTTTCTTAAGTTGTTATCCGAGGCAAAAGTTTGCATCCTATTTGCTTTATTTTCCTGCCTCTGTTATTTCCACCCACCCCTTGCACTAGTTGATTGGTGATTCATTTTGCAAGATATTCTAATTGTACCTTTTAGGCTTGTGGGCCTCACTTCATGGAGCTTTGTAGGGACTGATGGTATTTAGGAAGTGGGGGAAGAAGAGAGAAGGGGTTTCTGAGCAAATAAATCAGGAGATGGTGGGTGTTTGTCCTTCCTGTAGATACTTAAATCTACAAAGTTCTTCTATAAAATTCTTACATGAACTGCAGGAGTATTTCCCCTTGTTAAGTGCTTTTTATTGGTTTGTTTGTTTCATTATTTGACAGGATGCTAACTAAGAAATCACAACTGCGCTCAGACCTGTTTGAAGGTGTGTTGATTTTAGCTCTCTGAAAAGAGAAAAAGCAAATTACAGAACATTGTAGGAATTATTTGGGCCTTATATCTACAGGAAAACCAGAATTTGCCTGTAGGACCACCCCAGGAGATCTCATCTTTCTTGATGGAGAATTAGACAGTTGCATTAAAGCAGGTGTGACCAATGCTACATGAGATGTAAATACCATCTCTGTTTCCAAAAGTCATGGATGTTTTTGCCATCTGCTAATTTTTATTGAGGGTGCTCAATGTTGGCATATGGGAGGGCTATTTATGTGCATTTAAATTAGTCTGTAAAGTTTGTGAGAAGGTAATGCTGGTCTCCATACTCTTTTTTTTTCCCCATTTCCTTATCCATTGCAGAGTCAGTTTAACCTTGCTGTTTTGGAAAAGATCAGTCATTGAGTACGCTCATTTTTCTTATCATGACATCTGAAGAAGGCCTATTTCTGTTTGTTTGGTTTTTGTGGGGTTTTTTGGGGTGTTTGTTTGTTTGTGGTGGTTTTTTTTTTTGTTTGGTTTGGTTTTGGTTTTGTTTTTTCTGACAGGAGAATTGGTTTGGGGATTTCCAACCCTATATAGGGTTAAAACTCATTTTCTGGCATTAGTGTAACTGTATTAAAGTTTTTGCTGAGAACACTCAGCCCTTATTTCCACATTTGCCAAATGTTGGTGTTTTGTGAATGATTCTGGAAAAGCCCTGGGCCCTCAGTCCAGCAGGGAGAGTTTGCTGCTGTACAAAGAAACAAATGTTTTCCTGCCATGACTGAATGATTCGTTAAGTCTTTCAAGAAGTCACTACAGGGGTGTCTGCCTGCTCTGGTCCATCTGGTGAGGTGTCCCATGGATCCTGCCTTGAAAGGCATTTTGGAAAAAGTCCTTCCCAGCACCTGCTGCAGTGGGTTTCAGCTGCTGCTCAGGCCATCTGCTTTGCTGTTCCTGGGCTGCAAGATCTGAGTGTTGGGGGGTGGAGGAACATTCCATTGTGCCTGAACTCACACTGCTGCTCAAAACAGGGGAGAAAGACTCTGGACAAGAACAACACAGAACTTTCTTTAGCCTCCCTTTCCCCAAAGCACCCAGGAAGCACTAAAATCCAATGCAAGAATTATCAGGAGCACTGGGAAACAGCATTTTATTCCTTCTCAGTATTGTTGAGCACCCTAGGAAATATATATTTGAATTAATTTCTTTTTGTATGTATGAAACAAGATGGTCACTGGTGATAACTGGATCATGAACAAAGACACTAAATTAATTTTTCACATCTTATTTTGATAATTGTTTCTCCTGAGATGTTGAGCCAGCTGTATCTCTGACTTGCTATGACCTTGAGAAGACGTCTCATGCCATATGGTTAAATTACAGCACAATAAAATATGACAACAGAGGTGAGATCATAATAGATTTGACTCTGCAAAGCTGGGAGGTATCCAGCCCTGCTGAGATTCAGTGGACATGGTTGGCATGTAGAATAGAAAAGCAGAGCTGTCATGTACCTCCTTTTTGGCCCGCCCTTTTCCACTGTCATACACTTGTATTAGCTCTGCTGTTTACCCCTGCTGCTTGGGAACTCACCCTTGGAGAGTTATTCCAACAAATCCTGGAAATCTCCTGCATTCCTGTCACTTGCTTGTGATGTTAGCACAGTTACTGGTGTGTCCCGGCTGGTAGTTGGCTTTTTGTTAAACCTAGGGACATAGAAAGCTCCATGGGGCTGGGGAGTGGAAAACAGGCATCATTTTGAATAATGCTTGTCTTGAATGTTGATCTTCCTTTAGATTTTTTTTCTCCAGTGTGTTGTAAACAAGTGATGTTTCTGGGTTTTTTTATGGGATTTTTCCCCCCTCAGCTCCTTTTGCACTTCCCCAGATAATTGGTTGCAAGCCAGTCTTCCCAGATACCAAAGCTGTACTCCAGAAAGGAGTTGATAGTTACTGACAGGGGCTATCAAACTGTTTCTTTATAAAGTGGATGAGCAACAAGACTGCACAGAAACAGAAGTGCAAGTGTCCTGTCATATCCATCTTCCAGCATTTGAGAGAACAGGACTTGATGGAAGAATCCCAGGTTTTGACATTACCAATCTGGGCAGCCCAGGCACTTGAAGCAAAAAAAAGCTGTATGCTATTGCACTTGAGGTTGCATGGAGAAGAAATTGCATTTTGTGAGGGAACAAGACATGAATCAATGGCTCACCTCCATATTTTCACCCTGCTGACAAGTGGCTGCTATTGTGTCCCCATTTGAAAATGAACAAAACCAGTGTACTCATGTGGAGACATAAAAACAACAAATGCTGTCACCTTGTGATTGAGGGAGTAGGTTTGGCCATATGCTATAAGGAAGAACAATCTCTCCTGGTATTAAAATCAGTGCTGTCATGCTCGGAAGTCAAACAGTCTTTTGTAGTGCCAGAAGGCTGAAAAATGCCTAGCAATTTATGGTCAGGCTAATCTCTGAATTGTATTTATTCAGTTTATGGGCATAGCTGAGGACCTGGTTTGACTTCAGATGTTAGAGCCTTAACTACATTCACAGTAAAAATTATTACAGCAAACAGAAAAAGCATAAAAATAAAGCAAACTCAATGTTTAAATATTATTTTTCATTTTCTATTTAAAATATTATTTTGACAAATCAGACAACTGCAGTCTCACAGACACACGTGTGATTTTTCTAGATGAAATGTTACTGTCTTATTTGAAGTCCACTAAGAAATCAGGAATGGCATGACCTTGAACGTCCATGGGATCTCAGTCTTCTAAAGAAAACCCTCTTGGGAATGATAAGGAATAGAAAAGCAACATTTCTAATGAAAACTAACTGCAACATTTCAATGGTGCCCCTTTAAAAGCCCAAATATCATTGCACATCATCCTTTAAAGTTTTCTGGGGAATTACAGCAGCTAGCTTTTTGATTTTTGATGTCTCTCTTGCTTGTTAATCTGGCCCCGTGTGGATTTATTGTACAAATCTATTTGGCAGCTGAAAATTGCCCTTTGATGAAGCTCCTAGTATAATCATGAACTCCTCAGGCATGGAAAATAAGAATGGGTAGGTGGAAAAGCACAGGCTAAAAGAGCCATGTTTGCTTTTGACTATGCATGGAATTTTAGAAGCGTCTAAAGTTCAAAGTTTTTGATTACAGGATTTTCTGTAAAGATGAATTTCTTTCCTCTTAGGATCATAACATTTGCCATGCTGGATCAGATCACTGGTCCATATAATCAGGTATCCTGCCTCATGCAGACACTGTTTCCTCATGGCTCTGAAGGAAACAAAACCTGCCTGTAAGGCTACTGATTCAATTGCACTAAGACACAGAAAGGAGATAATCCTGCTAGCCTGACCTGCCTCTCCTCTGCTTCACACACGACAACGTGAGCCCTGATTATCATTTTCAAAACTTGGAATAATGAGCTACAGTCTCTGTGAATAATTATGTGACTTTTTCATTCTCTTTTGTAATCTTTTATCAGACAGGTCTTCCTGCAGCAGTGGGTTCTACCAGTTGATGCCCATACTATGTATATGCCATCTGTTATTAAGTATAAGCTATATTTTGAAATCTAATCTTCCTTTTGCTGGTTTCTGTATCCTTGTACAATGTGCTTCCCGTGGCTGCAGTAGTTTCCAGTTTGCTTGTCTGGTAGCTCTGTATCACACTCACTGCCATCCTCATGCCTCTGTTATCTACTGTGTTATCCACGTCTCCTGCTCTGGTCTCCCCTAAAATCACACTGGATGGTCTGTTCTCTTCAGTCTCCAACTGCAGATACAGCCTGGTTTCCACCCAGCTCATGTCTCTTTGGTTCATTTCCTTGTTTTGTTTCCAATTCAGATTTATTTATTTTTCAGGTGTGCTGAAGTCTTTTACTAATTATTATCTTTTCTCTATTTTTCTTCTACCACAAAAATGGTTTCCAGTTGCCCAGTAGAGCAGATCTGGTTATTATTTCTCTGCATTGGCAGTACTAAATTCCTTCCTTACTGACCAAGTGCTGATATATTTTTTTGTTTAAATGAGAACATGTGACATTGCCTGGTACTATAAGCATCATAAATAATATCTGTGTGTCTGCAAACTGTGCTGGGTGGTGAGCTTGTCCTTGAGTAAGAGTCAGCTCTGCCAGCTAGAGAAGGTGGGAATTGCACGAGTCCACATCTGGAAACTCTGCTCCTACTGCAGCTCCTTGGGTATGATAACAGTGTCCTGTGCAGCACAGCTCCACAGCCTCTCTGCCTTTCTGTAATTCTGTCTCAAGTCTGGACTGAAGACTTCAAAAATATTCCAGTCCTAGCAAGAGCAAAGGGAGCTCTGTGCTCCTGCCCTCCTCTGCCACGTCCAGGTGCAGCCTGTCCTGTAGCAGGGAAGGATGTAGTTGCTGGGAAAGGTATTAAGCACTGAAAACAGAATTTTAATAACAAATTCATGAAGCTTTGATGTTTAGATGAGACTGTTAGTTCTTCTGGTCTGACCTCTTGTACATGATAAGCCCATGGGCTTCACCCAGGCAGCTTTGTACAAAGCCCGTTAACTTGTGTTTGTGTAAACAGAAAAATATCCAGGTTGGATTTGAGAATATCACAGGATTGGAAATCTATCTGGTCCCTAGGCATTTTCTAAGTGTCAGTAACTGTTAAATATGATTGCCTTATTCTCATTGGAATTCATCTGCCTGATGTTTTAGCTGCATTTGTGCTGTTTTTCTCTGCTAGTTTAGAGAGACCTTTAGAAACTTAGAGTTTGTTCTCTTGAAGGTATTTACACAATGCAACCTAAGTGACCTTTCAGTCTTTTTTTTGATAATTAATTAAACATGCTTAATTCTTTAATAGTTTGCCTATATCAGAACATGCAGGAAAGTGCCTCTGAATTAGCTAAAGGTGCAAGTGGAAATTCTTGTGCTAAACCACATTAAGCTCCATGTCAACACTCTGAAGCAGAATTAAGGTGGCCTTAATTAAATTTGGCTTAACTCATTTCTAAAGTAAATTAAGCCAAACTAAATTGTAAACACTTTAGTTTTGAATACCAGAGTGGAAATGTGTTCTTCTGTGTGTGATAAACTTGTAAAGTGGGGGTATGCTTATGCCAGATGAACTCTGAGACAGAAGTTGATAAGCCTAGCAGGAGAGTTTGGGATGGAATTTGAAGTTTTATGGCTTATCTTTAGGTAAGACCCTGCATTGCATACTGCATATAGATGATGAAATAAAGCCCCAAAAACCTGCTGCGACCTGCCTTGGTTGTGTTATATTCTAATTTTTGTCTGAGGAATACATGTGCTGCCAGATGGTGGGAGATCTACAAGTGAAGATATGTGGTCTAGAAAGAGACATTTTGGCACAGCATGCAATGTGCAGAGATGCAGGTATTGGGGACAATTCAGAAATTATTTGCATACTTGTCATAAGCAGGGAAGACTCAGACCTGATGAGGCTGAAGATAGTACAAATAATAATAAAAATAATAATATGTTGGTTACTGACAGGAGAAGAAAGAGAATTCAGAGACGTTCAACGCTGATGTTGTGTGATACTCTTCTCTATAGAGAATTAGAGGGATATCTCAGAATGTCTTTTGCTGCAAAACAAACAACCACTGGGATATTTTCAACCAAGTAGTTGTCATAAATGAGCCTCACCTAGCAAGAGTGAACAGAGGAGTAAACACAAGCACAACATGACACTGCATTGTCTGTCTAGACCAGAAGTGTGAGATGAAAAGGCACACTTGGATGAGGCAGAGAAATAGGTGTTCTATATGATAGGATTCTTCAGGGCTTTTGGTGAAAAGGGAAGACAAAAATCTTGGTGATTTTACCAGAGAGTTTTTTAGATGTTTTTTAATCAAGGGAGGAATGAAAGATGATTATTGGTTGCATAAACTGATCTGAAGCAGAAAACCTTTTCTGGAGAAGTGAGCCATGTTCCAGTGCTCAGGGAGATCACATGGATGAGGGTCCCTTGCACTTTGGAGGAAGAGAACTAACCTTTCATGAAGTGGTAGGGGGGCAAGCCCTATGAAAACAAATGCAGCTCAGACTCAAACACCTTGTCATAAATAAACTGAACCAGTGCAGGAAAAACTGCATATGCAATAATTTCTCAAATCTCTCCACACTACTTCTAAAGAATAACAAGCAAGACTAATTGAAAGATCATCTCTGTTGATAAGCTGTAATTTAACTGGCTGCAGTGGAACCTGCTTGGAAAATTTTGTAAATTCTAGAATTTAAACGCCTCCAGCTACTGGTCTGTTCCCTGCTTGGGGAGGACAGAAAAGGCAGTAGCATGTCTGGCTGGGATGAGGGGAGTGGCAGTGTCCTGCATCTTCATTTTCTGATAATTCAGGTCTACATACTGCAGGTAGGATGGCAAAGGGTAGGAAATGATCCTCCTTGGCACACTGAATTAAACCAGAAAGTGGGATAAGCTACCTCAGCAGCACTTGTATTCCATGCAGAAAACGTACATGTGTAGCCATGGTTTCAGTTTGGGAGAGATCTACGTGAGATTTCATGTGGCAGCAGTAATACTATTAAAGATTCCAAACATTCCAGATGACTAATTTATAACACAAAAGATGTAGTATCCACTGCAGTTCTATTTTGGACTACTTTGTAACAGGAAATGATGAATTAATCTTTGTTGTGGGAGTTTGTGGTTACCTAGACACCAGTGATCATGACCCAATTACATTTAATGTGGGCAGGGGACAGTGTTCCTATTAATGAGGTTTCTTGTATATTTTTTTTCTTAATAAGGGTGATTTTTCGGAGCTGAAGATATATTAGAGTTAAAGCAGACCACAAGAGGAAAAAAAAATTGAAGTATTATGAATAGAAATATAGTCCTTTTCTGAAAAAGGATTTTGTAACATATCCAAAAAGACACAATTCTCTGTATCAAAAATTGAAGATATGTTTGGTTAAAAATGCTGCTGGTTGAGTAGCAAAAAGAAAGTAATAATTAGTGTAGAGGACAGTGACTCATAATGCTGGTGAAAAATCTACATGATTGATTGTAGTGAGGCACATTACTGTTATTTCAGTGTCAGTTTCTTGTTTGTTAGCACTAATTTACTAGTATTTCTGAATGTAATGAGTAAACAAGAGTAGAGGTCATTTCCCTAAATGTGGCTCATGAAAACAATCTTGTGAAAAATGATAGCATAGATTTTATTGTCCCTGAACAAAGAGAATAGGGAAAATAGACACAAGCTATTGTAATGTTGGAAACGGATATAAGAAGGTAAAGAGTAAAAATTCATGGCAGTTGGTCCTGAGAACACTATTTGAGACCTTCACCAGAAAATATGTTCTGGAACACGACTATAGCAATTATTGCATGGATAAGATTTTTTTTTTAAACAGTTGCCTTTATTGAAGTAGCGCCTATCATTTGTTAGAGGCGTTTATTTTCCCACCCATTACCATGTTAATCTTTTTCAAGATTATGGTTCTTGTCTGGGTGTTTTCAATAATGATGATACTAAACGCTTATTATCTTTGCCCTTATCATTTCTTCCTCTGGGATTTATTAGGTCACTGAACTGAGAGCAAAGGGAACTGAGAGCAAAGGGAACAAACCATTTCTTTTCACAACGTTTTCTATCTGCCATGGATTGGCATCTATAAGGTAGAGTTATTCAGTTTGTTACTTCTGACCCAGAAATAGGAAACTTTCTACTCTGTTGCCTGTATACTTTGTCCTAGTACAACATTTTTGTTTTAGGGATTGGATTTAAATTCTTACTAGGCTGGTGCTAGAACTTACACCTCTGAAGATGCTTTGCCTTATTTTCCATTGTCGTCATCATCACCACAGTCAACATTTTCTCAGCACCTTTTGCCACAGAAGATAAAAATATTGATATGTACTTGGGGAAAGCAGGTGTTTGAAATCTTCTGATATTTCAAGCCAATGTTCCCATTTTGCACTAGGGCGAAAACACAGCCTTTTAAAATAACTTGCAAAAATTGAAAACAGCTGATCACACAGCAGGTCACTACCCTCTTTTGGATGAAGAAAACTCAGATTCCAGTCTGCCTGCTTCAAAGCAAGGATTTCGATTGCTAGAAGGTCTTTTGTTGAACTTGAACCTGCTTCACATGTAAGAGTTGTAATATTTTGTGTAAATAATGATATGTTCCTTGAGCCAGAAAGAGACTTAATTGTACAACCCAGGAGCAATGGTACTCACCTAAAACAGAACAGCCTCCATCCCTTGCAGGGAAGAAGGGAGCTTAACTTGCAAGGATATTTTTTCTTGTGGGGTCTAATCAAAAATATCCCCCAAGAGCTGAGCAGCTCTTCCTGAGAAAGGTCACCTGCATCCTGTCATTCTCTCACAAAGAAATTTTGTCTTGGACAAAGCATCTTTCTCAAAACATTTCTCACCAAATCTCTTTCTGTTTCCCACCTCCTCTTAGCTTTATGAATAAAGCAGAAAGTTTCCTTTGGGGGTGCTGGAAGTAATGACTGAATTCCACAATGAAATTGAATCAGAGATTCATACAAAGCAACAATGGAAAAGATGTTTCATAATGAGTTTGAGAAAGATACTGTAAATTACTTTGGGAGAGAAATACAACTGTGTACTACTAGGGCTAAAAAAGGCCTAGAAATTTCATCCAGTTTACAGATCTCCTGCTGGAGATCACTTATTTGATAAAGTACAATTTAGAACAGATATATAGATTTTCTTTTGCCACAGGATCCATGAGGCAGTTTGCATTTGCTCATAGGTACTTTTTTTTTTTTTAAAGTAGTCATTTGTTTAAAAGATACTGCTCAGCAGATTGTGCAGAGACTTGTTCTGGTTTGGAGGGGAAGCTGCTGCTAGTTGATAAAATGATTTTATCTTGCAAGATAATTGAAAGTCAAGTGAGATTATTTGGTTTGAATTGCTATCTCTACATTAAAACAATGGAGTATGAATCTAGCATTTCTGATGGTGTTTACTTTCGCCCTCTTTTTTTTTATGTGGTATTATACTTCCAGTTCTATTTTTACTGCCTTTCTCATATTTTTCTTTCTAGCCTTGAGGAAGAATAGGCTTGGATCTGTTGTATGAGTTAGGGAGAAGGGCTGCACAACCCTGATGGCCCAGAGCATGTATGCCTGGCTGGCTGGCAGTGATGGGAGGAAGGGAGACAATGCTAGAACACAACAGAAACAAACAAGCCTGAGTTACTCGGTGACTCCTTCCCAACCTTCAGCTCTCCTACACCAGGTGAATTGGCACCTGAAGACAACCCTGTGGCCTGTGCCACCAGACAGAACCATTCCACCCAAGATGAAAGCTGTGAGTGTGCAGTAGGCAACTGGATACCAATTTTGTAATGACCTTTTAAGAGCAGCCCTTCTGTCTCTTCCAGTGAAGGAGAATGAAATAAATGGGATCTGAAAGTGGAGCTCAGGCTGGCTTGGAAAGAGCGACAGAAAGGTCACTTTTCTGATCAAGCCAGTATGTTCAGTGATTGGAAGGACTTCCAGGGGTCAGAGCACTGAAGATTTTTCCAGGTCAGGAACAACCCTGCTAACCTCCGTGTACACAGAAATGACTTGAATTTCTTATCTGATTGATCAGCTCTAGGCTCTAGGTAAAGGTGTTGCATAGGCTGGGTACCTGCAACAAGCCACCAAAACTGCTTCTGTGGTTCACACATTTACTTTTCACCAAATCCATTGATTTTTGTACCCTGAAGTATGATTTGTGCTGGGGCCTGATATTAAATGTCAGCTTTGAAAATAGGCCTTGTCAGGACTAATGCAAAATTCACTCTTGTGGTTAATTTAACAAGATACATCGGCAGACATTGTACATTTATTAAACAACCATAATTATATTTATATTAATGCCAGTCTCTGCCCAGGAGAGGTTCAGGCCTGGCATAATAGGATTTGTTTGTAATGCAGAATTGAGATCTCTGAATATAGATAGTGGCAAACTCAGGGCTATGTTGTGGGCTGACTTTGAGTAGCTCTGTGATGTTTGGATGTTGTTCTGCAGGTGAGGCTGTGAGCTGTGACAGAGGTACATTGTTTGAGCTCATGTCAGACTCTGGGAATACTGTCAGATTTTTGGTTTTTTTGGATACTGCAAAGTTGGTCGAAATCCATTGGTAGAGGTATTGACTGCTTGCAGGCACACTGCATTTGCATATTCATTCTCCTTAAAAGGTCAGCAAAGCATCCTGACAGTTCTAAGGGTGGCCTGCTGTGCCTGAAGTGTGTTTACTTTCATGCTGTCTCCTCTGTAGGATATGGCATCAAGTCATTTTGGTATGATATTGATCACGTAGCACATTTTTATGTGGGTAAGGTCATTTCTTAGGCTTTGGAAACAGCTGAATTTTCCTATGTACAGTTATGCTATTTCTGGAAAATGGCCTGTGGTTATTGCCCTGTTCTGTTCTGCATTGATGTCCTGGGAATAAAGCAGGAGATTTCTGGGACAGTGGCAGCTCTGCTCAGTTGGTTGCAGGAGGCAAGAACAAGCTCAACTGGATTCAGCAGTGTCTTCCTGCTTTTTATGCTGACACAGTGCCCACCTCCCCTCCTCTGCATACTGATGTCCTGCATCTTTACTCTGCTTGTCTGTCACTGCAAACAGGGGAGAACAAACTTGACAGTGGTGGATTGAAGGGCTGTAAATGATTATTGATTCCCAGACCTCTTGCATTCCTAGAGGTGGGGGTCAGGAAGGGTGTGTGCCTGGGGACAGAGCATGCAGATTTGTAGGGATTGCAGCACGGGTGAGTGACAGGATGTACATGATTATGATTTTATCATGGATTTGCTTATTCTGGCTTTGTGCAAATGAGAGATTGTGCTTGGAAGAAGGTATGCACAAGATTGTGTGTACGTGTGTGAGTGTACATTTACCTCTGCTTATAGGCAGAACATGAAACACAGGTAATTGGTATCAGCATTGCCTGAGTCTAACACAAGGATTGAACCTGACCTTGGAGGTCTTTCCCAGCCTAAATGACTTTATGATTCTACCACATGAGTGCAGGTATCTTGTGTGGATATGTGGAATGCACTTAGATGTTCCCTGTGGGTCTATACCAGGAAAGGTGCAAGTAAAATGATGATGATGAACTCTGTGTCATTCTGCTGCCAGGTGACACTGTCACAGTTGCTAGTGCAGGTAGGGTAGGAAGAAGGCAGAGGTGCGTAACCTCAGCCTTCCTGTTAAATCTTGCCTGCCATAGTACGTATGGGAGTCTGCAGTAGCCAGTGAAAGGGAAAGGAAGCTCAATTCTAAAGGAAGACTGAAAAGAAGATGCACGCAGCAGTGACTGAGTTCAGATTTCATTAGCTTCTGATATCTGTTCACAGGAAAAAAAATCACATTTCCTTGGTGACCTTTTAATAAATGCAAAGCTGGGGGGAATTCTGTCTCTCAGCTCCCTTCCATTTGTAACTAATTGGAGTGGAGGTGTGCAGAGCACAGGACTGCAGCAGAGCTCTGAAGGACAGAATGCTCACAACTCTGCCATTGGTGCATTTCTTGCTTGCCTGTGGGAGCCCAGAGGACAGCAAAGGAGAGGAATGCCTTGTGAGGTTCTGTCCCATCCCTTTCTCCACCCAGATGGGAGCAGAATGATGGGGCAGCCTCCTCACACTGAGCAGTCTTGTTCAATGACACCTTTATTGATGTGAGTGGCTGTGGGAAGCAAACCAGCACAGGCAGTGCCCATCACAGCTGCTGCTTTGAGCTGTTACTTGCTGCTTTTAGGGCCAGGGAGAACAGCTTATCCCTTGTAATGTTTCCTCCTTGCTGCTCATATGCTGTTTATTAAAAGGTGGAAAGGAACTTTCATATCTTCTTAATTCTCCTTACCTTTCTTTAGGGTCTTCTACAGCTTTTCAGGCATGTCTTTCTCAGCACAAACATTTTGGATTTAAAATTAGGTGGATGGATTTAGTGGCAGAGGAGTACAGGGCGAAGCAAGACCATTTCAGCTGGAGATGGAGGTGTGGAATCAGAGCCCACTGAAGTGCCCTCAGCCTGCTGATAGAGAGATGCTCAGCATCCCAGAGATGTGTAAATGGTGACTGGTTCGTGCTCTTGATCCTAATTACAAGGCTAGACCTTGCTATCAGGGAATTGAGATAACAGTTTAGTGAATATGCTGTTGACTCAGTGCTGTCACTGGTGGAGCATGAATGGGACCATGAGCGTGAGTCCATTGCTAGAAAGGAGAAATCTTATCAGGATTTCTTACAATTTTGGAAAAATATTTTGTGGCATTCTCTGAGAAAGAAAAAGCTTAGGTAGATTTATGAATTCATGTGAAAAGGTTCTTAAAAGAGGCACAGCCTGAAGAGGAATCAAATTACTGTGGTACAGATTTGGCTTATTATCTTCTCATATAGCCCAAGAAGGAGAAGCATGTGGCTCTTCTTGGTGTGTTTGGAATACATAAGTACAGTCCAGATGGCATTTAAGGTCAGGCTGGCTTTGCTGAAGATCCTGACTGGTTGAAATAAGGGAATGTAAAATTCTGAAGAGAGGTTTATTTCATGAAGACTGAATAACAGATATTTCAAGCCCCAAGGTGCTTCATTAAATATCCTCTCTTTCCAGTCAGTTCCACTGATTTCATTTGAGAGTGTACAGCTATGATAAACTGAATTAAATGTGAGCTCTCATAACTCCTCACCCAGAATCCAAACCTTAAAGAGATTCCAAAAAGGCAGAATCAGTAATTGAAGGCCTTCTCCTTTAAGACAGCCAGAATGCTCCCAAGACAGTTAGAAATGTTTTACCCAGATTTCTGTGTCAATACTACTGACACTTGGCATAATCCCAGAATACATCTCATTCGGGTATATGTTCTTGAATTTAAAAGGAAAAGACAAAAAATAAAAATAATAATAATAAAAAAACTTAAGAATTTTTTCCTCCATTGCCCACAGCACATTTTTTTTTGTACAGCAGCACAAAATTATTTGTTATGTATACAGAACTCAGTCTCTCTATATAGGGATTGTAGAGAATTTGCTTTCCACTTGAAGGAAAAATCAGTAGTAGGGTACATGGAGAGAATAATTCCACGTGTAACTCATGTAGTGAGCTGATGATTTTTGTGTGAGTGGGTGATTAGTTCCTGTGAATGGCTGTGCCCCCAGCAAACCTGGGACAAGAACACTCAATAAAGACTTTGTCTTCACTGATTGTACCTTAACCTAAGTGGGTTTTGGATGCACAGCAAGGTTAGTGGCACCAGACACAGCACAAGTTTATGATTATGAATGATATAAGCTGCATCATCCCGTGCTGGCTGACAAATGTACTGTCTCCACACCCAGACAAAGAAGTGAAAAAGAACAGGTTATATTTTTCCTAAATCATTTACCAATCATTTTTGATTTTTATTAGGAGTCTGGAAGAGTCTGGGTAATTGAACTGCTCAGTGTGGCTTTGTGGGAAAGGGCTTAATTTTTATGTTTCCTTTTAGTGAATTTTATTGTATTTTTTCTTAGCTCATTGATGAATAAATCCTAGTTACACTGAAGCAAATGTCTGGGAAATAGAAAAACAAGTCTGTGTTACTCCTTTGTATGTATTGGGGGTGACAGGTATTGCTGAGTGTAATTAATTCACTTGTAAAGGACTGAGATCTGCATTATCGTGTTTTCCAATTTTAACACTAATTAACAGAAATTATTAGCATGGTGTTAATAAATGGGTGAAGACTATGTGCACGATTTACAAGAGAAATAGATATGAATCTCTGTGTGCTTCTATTTATCTCCTGCCCGTATTTTCCTGGCTCATAAGAGCTGAGTGTTTGTACTGGTGGAGTGTTTGTGTGCAGGAAATATTTGTTGTGAGGGCAAACTCGTCTTTGCTGAAGACTATGACTGAATGTGGGCACATACATGAGTGAGTTCAAAACACTTTCTGTCACACCTCCAAGTACACAAAAGTGCACTGGTGTCTGTTCATGGTGAACATGTTGTTTTAATTGTGTGGTTTTGCATGGGTGTGTTTGTTATGGTGGCTCAAAGATGTGTCCTTGAACATCGGTGATTGTCACTCTGAGACAGAGCTTTCCATATGTGCCCTTTTCTCTCATTCATCCTCACAGATGTGTCCTCTATTAGTAGCAGTTAATAAAGCCTTTTGGTTTGCTGTTGTTTGGGGGTTTGGTGTTGGGGTTTTTTCCCAGTGAAATTGTGCATAAAGAACTTGGCAGAAAGTGGTATTTTCTTGAAAACCATGTCTAGCACTTTTTCCCCCACTGTCAGCCAATTACTTCCTTTAGTGTCTGAACATAAGACTTGCCAATAAAAGTCCCAAAATAGCTTCTCTCACTATTACTAATGTTTGCCAACAATAGCTAGGGAAGAGGAAAGGAAATCTATTTTTGTAGCTGGGTTCTAACATGAGGTAACCCTGCAGGCTTTAATGAAAATTAATTCGGCACCTCAAGTTAAAGGATTGCTTGTACTAGAATTTTTTTTGACCAAATTCAAATATTCAAGTTGAGAGGTGACAGGTGTTGGTTCCTTACGGACAAGAAGGTGCCAGACAAGTGAGTGCAGAGTAATGCAGTGAAGTTTGTGTGTGGTTTGGGGTGTTGTAACCTCTAAATGGAGGAACATGGAACAAAGCTGACTATGTGCCAGTCTAGGCTCCATCCACACCAGAGATCTTCTTGTCTGAGCTTTCTGCAGCATCAGGACTGAATGTGAAGGACTGTAGAGCTGAAGTGGAAGGGACAGGCAGGTTCAGCTCAGCTAGGGATGGACAGACATGTTGAGGGAACAAATTTTCTTGTCCAAGCTGCAGCCTCTGCACTATTGCTCATCTGGAGTGAAGGGAATTTGAAGCCTGTACTGAGAAGAGTTAAGTGCAGTGCTAGCAGTGGGAGAAATCGAGTTAATTCCAGATGTCTCTCCTAGCCAGCCAGGCCTGCAGCTGAGCAGGCCTGTGAAGGATGGGCAGATCTGACCCAGAGCCCAGGTCACTCAGCAGGTCCATGGTGATGAAGCAGAACCAGGTCAAGACAGGAGCACAAACAAGTGAATCAGGATCAGGTCCAGTGGTGGTGAGTGGGGTCAGCCTAGGAATCACTGGTGGATCTGCAGTGACAAGGAGGGTCCCAAGTGAAGCCAGGAACTCAGTCTGTGGACAGGAGTCTGGACCGATGCAGCCTGTGGGCAAGATCACTGGGCTGATGTGTCTGCTGCCTTTGCTTGGGGAGGCAAAACAAATCCAGTCACTGTAATAACACCTATTCTGATAGCAGCAGGCACCTTCCAATGTTGCATCCATGTACTCCTGGCTTTTTATTACAGAATATAAATGATACAAGTTCTTTTTAAACCATACTCTTTACTGTGGTTTTGTGGTGGTTTTTTCTTTTTTTTTTTTTATACCTAATCTTTATTTCTTGTTAGTCTCTGATTTTATTTTTTTTATAAAGTATGGCAGAATTCCAGATTAATACCTTCAAAGAGCTTTGTTCCTGTCCATGAGGGGTGAAATGTGAGTGGTAAAGAGAATTGTGGGCTCTTTCCCTAGCTCTGCCAATGCCCTTGATGAGGTGCCTTTGCCTGGGTTACTCCTCCTCTGATTCAGCATCCCTGCTTGAAACTCGCAGTGCTGCTGTCCTACGTCCCAGAGGGTATCCTGAGATTAATTGAGGGATATATCTAAATGGCTTTAGCATGCAGGCTGGAAGTCACCAGGGACAAAGCTCTTACTAGGGCAGGAATAAAGGTCAGGCCCTTGCTGACATTGTTGTCTCAATTAATTAATACACTAATCTCTATAACTCCTCTTCAGCAAATATAATTTGGCCTCAACCCTTATTTTTTTCATTTTTCTGTGACTTAGCTTTGAGAGAACTAATGAAGAGACCTTGATGGAAAAATCTTCCTTTTCACCATATACCTTCCCCTTGCCCAGCCCTATAACTTGCTCCCTCCTTGTTGCCTTTTGCTCCTGTTAGTCTCAGGGCTTTGCAGGAAAGTCCCCATGCCAGTTAAATGGCTCTTCATTGCATAGCAAAAGAGACTTAGCCCTCAGTTCAGGTTTTGAGGAGCAATAACTGATTGCTTCAATTACTAGGAAACAGTGTGTGGAATTGATTGAAGGGGGAGAGTTAATATTTGATTCTATTTTCTTGTGGATATTTCCTATGGGAAAGTGCAAGACCAATTCTGGAAATATCAGAAGGAAGTGTTTTTTCCCCAGCTGAAGGCTGAGTTGCCATCCGTGAGTGCAGGAAGGAGGTGTCAGCAGTTTGGATTCTGTGACCACATAGCCCTGAGGCTCAGCATTTTGGGACAGCTGTTTTTGAACACAGAGCCTGTCCAGGATCTCTTAGGGATCACTACCAGCATCAGAAGATGCAGCAGGGCTTGGAGAGGAGCAGAAGGCAGAGTGAGTGAATGTGTGTGGTGAAGTGCAGTGAACTGAGCCATCCTTGCATGGGCAAGAAGGAATATTCCCTCCAGTGCTGCCCACTGGGAAATCAAAGAAATGAAGAAAGTCTCTCCTCATCTTCTGCTCAGCTCTTAGTTCTGGTTTGTTGTACTTTCCACTCCTTCGTGATTACATCCATGTCTCAGTCAGGTATTGTTTTCTGCTTGAGTTGGGAACATTCCCTAAAGCTGTTCTGAGTGCAAATAGTCTTGTTCTCTTTCTTAGGCCAGTTTTAGACTGAAATTTGGCAGATTACACAAGTGTGGAATGTTTACTGTCCTGTCTTACATCATCATTTATCCTGTATCATTTATTTTTCCTTCAGCAGATTCTTAGCACTGTCAGTCTAATATGCATCAGAGTTGGAAATGCATTACCATAATGCAATGCATTGTGGGTAATCCCATGCAAATTGTTCTGTGGAAAGTCGTGCTAAATTATGTTCTTGGGGAAAAAAAGGCAGAAAAACAAAGGCTTTTTTTTTTTTCTTTCCCCTTTTTCTTAACTGTTTGTTCTGTGGATTTCTGAACAGCTGCCAGAGGCACAGGTTTAAGCGAGTTGTTTGACATTCAGCACCACGTGCAGTGATGCTCCTCCCCACAGGACACTGCTGAAAGGATGGAGTTGAAAACTGCTCTGGGTTTTCTGTACGTCTCTGTGATGTTTAGTTTTAAAACATTAATAGCTTGTCAAAGGAAAAACCTGAGATAATGTTGGAATAGCACAGTACAGAGGAATGTCTTGATGCTTTTTTTGTCTCCGTTGTCTCCATCTCCTCATCTGTAGGAATATCAGGTTTTGTGAACTTAAAGGGCTTCAGATGCCTCTTGGAAGAGGCAGTTCTGATCATAGGTAGTGGTGTTTTTATATCTTTGTCTTCTTTGTTCTCTATTACCAAGGTCATTTTCTTGGGAAAATTTCCTCAGCTCCTCTGAAAGTCCATACACTTTCCAAACTGAAGCAGTAATCCTCCTTTTGGACAGAACACTTGATTGTAGTAGAAATTATTGCAATGTCACAAACAGAGGATTATCATTTTCAGTAGAAATCATAAAAGGACTCCTAAGAAAAAGGCAGCGTGTTCTTATGCAAATTTTCTCAGGTACTACATCTGCAAGATGAAAAATCCTGAGAGCTTGTGATCTGGAGTCAGCCTCTCCTCTGCTGATAAACATTTGTCTGCTTTGCTGTGAGTGGTCAGTAGATTTTCAAAAACTCAGAAACTTGTAGTTTGTTTTTAAAAGTCCTGTGTACTTCTCACCTGATGCTCTCTCTAGGTGAAACATTTGTCAGCTGCCCTCCATTTGCTTATTTCTGGTCTGCATCTCTGAAAAACTCAATTTGGACATGTTCATGGCAGAACAAGGGCCAACATGTGCCTTTGAGGGAGTCACATCAGTTACCCCACTTGAGAGAGCTGCCTCTCCTCGCCTTTCTTGAGTCTGTTCCTCACAGTCTTCAAAGACTTTCTTTGTCTCTGTCTCTCCTAAAACATAGAGTGTGTAGGTATTAAACTGACCCTGTGCTGGCAGGATTATAGAAGGGAAAATACTGACAGGTAGTTTGCAAAACTTTGCATCCAGCTGCCAGTTCTGACCAATGTTCTCCTTGGTAAATATGTCCAAATGTCTAAAATCATCTGCATGCTCCAGGTCAGCTCCTCATGGACAAGCACCACAAGTTCCTATCTCCTGTAAGAAAGTAGAAGCTTTGTTTTGATCCTCATTTTTGCTTTCCTTCTAGTAATATTTTTTCCAATGAAATTTGAGGTATAAATATCCACATATGTATCTTAATGGCTCTCAGTTTAATTTGTGCCACTGGACAAGTGGGCTCTGATGAAATGAACCTTTGAGCTCTGCAGGCCTGCAAACCCTTGTTAGTGGTTAATAGCAGCTGGTTCACCTGAAAGGACCTTCTTGATCTCTGATTTCTGACTGTGGATATCACATCCCTGGGACTCATTGCAGGATGTCCTTCCTAACCCAGCCTCTGAATGAAATGATCAGTAGCTTGCCCTTGGGCTGTCTGGTGAAATCTCCCTCTGACCCAGCTTTCTCATGTATTCTGTAACTTTCTGTGGTCTTATTGTATTACATGTTCATTTTGTGAACCTATATTAAATCAGAGCAGACATCAGAGAGGGTCCTGCAGTATTTTTGCCTGAATTACCCTCCGTGTTATCAGCCATTCTCCAGGTGATTGGTATAGAGTATTCAAAAGAAAGAAAGAAAAGAAAGGGTCATATTTTCCCTGTTATTGTCCATTTCTCTGTTAAATGTGACAAGCAGCAAGAAGGGTCCTGTGTCAGAATGATTATACTGACACCTGTAAGAGAGCAGCCAGCGAGCTCCTTGCTTGTACTTCCATCCTCCCTCTTCAAAGGGAGCAGGCACCAGGCTGAGGGAAGCCCACTTCTCTTCAGTGTCTCTTTCCTCTGATCTGAGCTGGGTAGAGAGGCTTTTTCTGCTTTCCCGTGTGCCTTTGGCTTGGAAAATCAATGCCTCCTTTGTTGTTTTAGAAGTGCTAATACAATAAATTGTAAAATCATAGTTGCTTCCTGTCACTGATGCTGAGGTTGTAGGGAGGGATAGGTGGGAAGGCTGACTTTGATGGTGTTTGCTGAAGTTGACCAAAGAGAATTTGTGATATGGAAAAAAGAAATTAGCCTGGGGGAGCCATTTATAATTTAGGAAAAAAGTCTCAGGTAGATCTTGACATGTATCACAATAAGGGGATGGATATAGAAGGCATGAA
Source organism: Motacilla alba alba (assembly GCF_015832195.1). Classification (NCBI taxonomy): domain Eukaryota; kingdom Metazoa; phylum Chordata; class Aves; order Passeriformes; family Motacillidae; genus Motacilla; species Motacilla alba. The sequence continues at coordinate 13,791,594 of NC_052025.1, read as the reverse complement.
AGGTTACAGAAATGAAAACTGAAATGGGAGAGGAAGGTGCAGGGCTGTGGATTGGTCTGTGTCCTTACCTCTCACCTGTCAGGCTCTGTGTGAAGGCCTATTTAAAGTAAATTTTTAAGGAGACCAACACACAGAGGGCCTCAGGACAATCTCTTCTGGACATGTGCATGCAATCATTCCACCATGGAAGCTGCCGTGTGCCATCTGATGTGCCCAGAAAAGCCACCCCCAGGTGGAAGCTCTGCTCTGAGGCCATTGGCAGAGGGATATGAGGGATTTTGTGGAGAGCAGACGTAGACCTGGAAGAAAGAAGTAAGCTTCTATGCTTCAAGGTGGGATTTGGAAAGCAGTAAGGGACTCCAAGGACTGGAACAATAAGAGTTTGTGTAGGCTGAGATTTGGATGTGTTCTGGAGCCATGGTTCCCTGGCAGAGCTTGTAGGAAGCCAGGATGAGAACAAGGCAGGATGCTCTGGCTGCTTTGTACACAAATCAGTGCTTGTACATTGTCTGCTCTGTTATTTGATATTTGATTAAGGTTGTAACTCACAGAATTAGGTGAAGCCCAATTTTTTTCTCCTGTAGGAGTTGTAAGGAAATTAAGAAATTGAACTACTAAAAAGAAATCTTTAAAACTGGCCAGCAGACTCAGCAGTTGACTTGCTCAACCAGGTTAAACAAGGTAAATAATCATAATTATGATTCCTTATGTTTAAAAAGTTACTTCATGTCATGGGACAACCACCAATAACACAACCACAGGACCTGGACTAACACCGAAGTAAGGAAACCCAATGATTGAGAGTATTAATAGAATGGATAAGGCCTCGATTATATGATTTTTATTTTTTTAAAGAAATACAGGAGCTAGAGGACAAATGAGAAATTAGTGTATAAAGTTTCATTCATGGCTTTCAATGGTAAACCTAGGTTAATTTTCATGCAGAATGGTATCAGTGGGCATCTTAGATGAGTCATGGCTGATGAAAGGAGAGGCTCCCACAAAAAGAAAAAAAAAAAAATCGAGAAATTTTGGGAGTTATGGAGTGAGAAATTAAAGGGTCTGTGTGTAGTCCAAACCTAGTTAAAGGGTTGGGAAAAGTGGGTAGGATAAGAGATGGAAAGAAATGTAAGGTGAATCCATTTACCACTCTGTGAATTGGTGCCGGTCAGTATTTATAATTTGAATGACTGGAAGGCAAGGAGATAATAAGATAAGATCTGCTGCTAGCAGCTGATGCAAATTATACAGTGGGAAGAAGGGCAGAAAAATTGTGGGTACTAGAATGGAAGATGAAACATAGGCAGTGGCAGGGTGCAGCATGTTTGAAGGAATAGTTTAAAGCATTCAGACACATGGCTGGGCTCTGAATTAGCTCTCACCATTCAGGAAAACATAAGTAGCTATTACAAAGACAGCTTGATAAAGATGTCTGTGCCATGTGAGGCAGCAGCAATAAAGAAAAAAAAGTGAGTAAGATGCCTGTGTGTGTGAAGAAACAGGGAGCCTTGGAAGATGTTCTAATATCCCTGTAGACCAGCGTGGTAACACCTCCTGTGGAGTGCTGTGTGTGTTATGGGTCATTTCTTTGTAAGAGACAAAGCAGTGATACACATGGGCTAGAGGGAGCAGATGAAAGTGTTTAGTGGCCTGGAAGGCAGCTTCAATCCGGGGAAAGCTTTGGGGATCCTGGAGCTGCTGGATTACAAAGGGAAGGAATAAAGCTCAGCAGTGCAGAGAGCGCAGCAGCGTGCGGCACAAACAGCGAGCGCGGGCTGGGGGAGGCTCTGCAGTGCTGGGGGTGCTTGGAGGCAGCACAGCAGGGAGCAGAACACACCTCACAGGGCTCTCCTCTACCTGACATTGCTGCCAGGCCGAGACACGGTTTCAGTGGTTTGTTAGACTCCACGATGATCTAGCGTGGCAGCAGAGGGATGGAGATAGTGAGGGCTGTCACGCTGGAGCAGCTGGGCTGTTGTCTGAGTCGTGCTATGATGGTTTTCACTAAATCTGTCCTAGTGCCCCTGTGTCTGTGTTGGTGCAAAAGTGAAAGGTTCCATGGTCCTGGTGTCTTTGGTCAATAAATATTTTTGGTCAATAAATATTTTCATCTGGGAAAGAATAGAATGCACTATAGAAAACCATGTGGATAAACAACAAAGTATTGTGTAATACAATAAAAATGTGCATCACCATTCCATGAAATTAAGATGCAACAATTGACTCTTTGTAGAACACCTAATTAACCTGGGGATCCCCACTGTGAATGGCATTATGAAGACAAATACCTTACTGAGATTTTTTAAGTGGGTTTGACACTTTAAGTAGCATCTACATTTACATTAGCCAGGATAAGTCTCATAAATCATTTTTTCCAAGGCATGTGATGATCACCAGCCAGGATTGGAAAATTATTTTACACCCATGGTGAAATATGGCCAAACTGGGTAAATTCATAGCTGAGGAAAAGGCTTGGGTGGGCCAAGAGTCTGCTTACTTTTCTGTACATCAGAATTATTTATAGAGGCAAACTTTTAAGTGGAATAAGAGGGGAAGAAAAGTCATCCAGGGATTAGGCTGCCAATTTAGGACTTGAAAAATTTCAGCTTCTTGCTTCCCCAAACTCCTTTTAAAAGCTAATTCATTTGACACAGATTCTGAGACATAGCTCCCCTCACACTTAATCTCCAGATACCTCAGGCTATAACCTGTCTGTGACTTGTTCCATGCTCCACAGAGTTCAGATAGCAGGGAAAGGAACATATGTGAGAGGAGGTCATGGTGAGACTACTGATGAATTTTCAAGGCACCATCAGTTACCAGTTAGCCTATAGGAAATACTGGGAGCATGGGGAAGAAGGTGCTTTCTAGAACAAAGCACTTGATAGCCTCCAGTAACTGGTAATTGCTTTATTTCCTTATAATCCTATTGCAGAATTCCTGTGTGTCTTGAACAGTCCCTAGTTCTGTTTCTTGGTAGCTTAAGTGTCCTGGAGCAGAATTTATTTTTCTTTAGAAATTAGCATGTTGGGGTGGTGTTCGGCTTTTTTTTTTTTAATTATTGTTATTATTTAAAATAATGGCATTGCCTATAGCATTGGTTAGGTCTACAGTCAAAACATTGTTCTCTGGACTGTCACATCTTCACTGGATGGTACAGGGAGGCTTCTCCTCCCCAAAACTGTCTGCAGCCCTCAGATAGGAAATTGAAGCACTCCTGCTCCTGTTACTGTGAAACAGTGCAGATTCCACTGAAGTGTGCAGCTCTGACCTGGCCTTCAGCCTCTTCAGTTCTGTTTGAAAAGACATTGTGGGACACGGAGAAAGATTGTTCAGTGTCTGCAGAGAGGGATAAGCTTAGTCCAGGTTCATCCAGGGCCCAAAATAGGTCCCCAGCAGGTCACAAGGAAATGAATGAGACAGAAAACCAATGTACTACTCAATTTTATTGGAAAGCAAGAACTTTTCAAAGAATAGCATCTTTCTGCATGGTTTGTCTGCATAGGTGGAAAATATCCTCATTTGTCATTCTCTTTTTTGTTCCTGACATGACCACCCATCACAATTATGGCCCACATAAAAACAAACAAAAAACAAACCAAAACAAACCAGAAAAACAAACAAGCAAGCAAAATAACACCCGAACAAACAAAAAAACACAAATAAAAAAAGTTATTGTGCTATTCCCTGTCCAACTACTACATCAGTAGTAGTTGATGTAGTCTTTGAGGAGATGGGAAGTTAAATCCACCCTTCTCCATCCTGTGTAGTTTGCAAATTGTTGGCATAAAACATTAGTAGCAGTGTTGCAGCAGAGTGGCCAAGAAAAAAGAGAGCTCAGGTGCAACACTAATAAAATTTGGCTCCTCCAACACATGATGAACTTGCCATATACTGAGTCATTCATGGGAGATGATGACTGAAGGGGCAAAGGATGCTGAGGAAGGAACAGAGGAGAAGAAATCTGGGAGAGAGAAAAGGGTGGAGGGAAACAGCTGTGGAAATACTGTGAGGGAAAGGTGGAAATATGTGGAAATGGAAATGTCAGACAAATAGCTAGTCAGTGGAAAGAAGGAAATACCTTTCCCAAAATAAAACTGGGGAATTCATAACCTAAATAACTGCTTTGTCTAGAGAAATTGGCAACAAGTTCTGTTTGTTAAATCCCCACTTCTATGAGCAGTTTTTCCAGGACTCTTTCTCCAGCAGAGTGGAAGGAGAAGGTATTTCATCTTCCCTTTCAGTCTGTTCCTTGAACAGAGTGGCCTGTGACATACATACCTTTCAATAGTAGAAGAGCCCATTTGAATGATTCAAACAATAATTACTTCTGTGCTGTTGAAGTTTGCTCAGCTGAAACACCAGCTGAGATCAGCAGAAGTTTTGTGAGGATGTTCAAAGCAAGTTAGGCTTTTTCTCCTCACTGTGTGGGCAGAGCACCAGATGTAATGAGGACAGAGTACAGGTGTAATGAGGACAGATGTGCAGAGCAAGGCAACTTCCCCAAGGGTGCCAAGGTGGTCAAGGTTGCCATTAGCTTTCTTCTTGTTATTCTTCCTCTGTATCAGCATCCATTGACCTCAACAGCCCTTTCTTCTTTCTCATCCTTTTATCTCCCCCACCCTTTTATCTCCTGTCTCTAACTCCAGTCCCTCTCATCTTTCTAGAAATTCCTGCTAGCCTGTTTTATTTTTTCCCCTTACATCTTCAGCCTTTTCCACTCGCTTAATACTCTTGATATGTTTTGGCCCAAATTCCTATCCCCTCCACTTCATCTGTTTTGCATACTATTCCTGCTGCTGAGGGATCTCTGGGGCATGAGAAAACCTGAGCTATTCCTTGCTGTCCTAGTTGTCCAAATAGCCAGGTCCTCAGCAGGTGTCTGTGTATTTTCATTCACAGGGGTTGAAAGTACAGTAACCTTCAGGGCTGGCTCAAGTTGAAATTAAGGCTGCAGACACCAGGCACCAAATGTTTCATTCAGCTCCCTAAGTTTGTCCTCTAGAGCTTCCAAATGGTTTTGATTAGTATTCTGAGGGAGAGCTCACTGATGGAATTAGTGAGAAACCAGACTGTCAATTTATTTATACCTGGCCTTAGGGCATAGCCATTGTGCATGTGTAAAGCTGTTGAGATGCAGGGAATATTCTGTAAGTGTGTGTGTATATGTGTTGACTGGAAGTGGGTTTGCAGGGAAAAGCTGTTGCCCCAAGGACTGAACAGTGACCTAAATCAGGAGAGGCCACTGATGTGGCTGTGCTGAATGTCAAAAATCTCTTTTAGGAAAAAATTGATCCCTCTGAAATTTTCTCTCTACTTGTATTTATTAGTGTCTCCCAGCTCTAATTTTACTGTAATTCTCATTGCCCTTGTGGAGAAATCTCTAATTTAACTCCTGGAGTCTTTCCACCTCCTTCAACAATATCTGTGATACAAAACTATCACTGTCTTTGTCTCCTGGAGTATTTAAAGCACATGAGTAATGAATAATAAAGTTTTTCCATTACATTGTCATTTAGCCTGGGAAGTATTTTGAGGGCAAGCTGAGAGATATTGGAAATATTTAAGTTGTGGGTATTCATTTGATGCATCAGTGCCTAGCATGAATGAACTGGTTTTCCAATAAAATTTGATCCATTTTGTTTAGGAAAATTTGTATTGACAGTATTGAGGCCAAATAATAAGTCTTTTATTCTCGTTCCCTGTTTGTTTTACAGTGGAAAATAAATATACCTCAAACTTGGGCTGTTACTAGGCATCACCTCCTCCCATTCTGTCTGTTACAGTATGAAAATGTGAAAAGGGTTTAAGAAAAGTTTTTCAGCTCCATTACTCTCTATAATAGCCAGGAAACAATTAACCTGTTATCCCTTAACATGATGTCTGCAGAAGATTATTGCATGACAGAACCCAAGGGACCAATTTGCATTGTGCAGAGGAATGTGGTGCATCAAGCTGAACCTGGTCCAGACTGGTACTTTGATGTAATGGAGAGCAAAACCTGTGTGGGGCTTTGAGCTGATCATTAAAGTAGGGTGGTTTAGTTAGCATGTTTCTGAGGCTGGACTAATTAGGACTGATGAGCTTATCTGCAGCTTTCTGGTGCAGGCATGCTGCTTCCTCCTCCAGAATTCATCTGGATCCTTTTGGCATGGGAGGCTTTGCACCATGCTCCACTGGTCACACAGATGTGACCAGAGGAGGGGACAGAGCTCTAAAGCCTTGTGCCAGAGAAGAAGATGGGGTCACTGAGAATCCAGGCTGGCAGGACACTGCAGGGGAGGTGCTGGCAGGCAGAGCAGCTTTCTCCTGCACAGCTGTGACAAACAGACCGTGTATTGTCACTTGGTAACACCCAGACAGCTTCCCTGCCATGAAGCTGTGCTTCCTACCAGCTTCTCAACCAAACCAGACAGCATCGTTTCTACCTTTCTACCTTTCTTCTTTCTTTTGTTTCTTATTGGATATTTTCATAAGTCTGAGGTGTAAGCAAAATCTCAAAACTTTTGCAGCTGGCTGTGCCACATGGCTACTAGGGAAATGCCTGGAGGTCAGGCTTCCCTTTCAGTAATGCAGGTGGGACTGATTATTAACCACTACACCAGGTCCTGGCATTGCTGGCAGATGCCATCAATAACATTAGTTCAACATGTCAGCTCTGTCCCCAGCTTCAGTTTAATGGCAGTCCCGCTCTGCACCTCCAGCTCCTTCCTCCTCTGCTGAGGGAGGGAGAAAGGAGAGAGAAAATTGCCTGAGTTAAAATAAATAGATGTCCATGTTTGAAGTGAATAAAGTATGCTAACAGGCAATCCTCTGGCTGAGCCTCTAGCTGTTACTCCTGAGCTGTCTAATATCAAAGCAATGTGGGTGCATCATACAGCAGCTGACTTCAGTGCATGAACAGTTACTGTCTTAGGCTTCTGAGGTGTGTTATAGTGTTAATATCATTATTATTATTGTTTTGCTCATAGTTTCTTAAGGCCTCTCCATATCCTGAGTAAAGCTCTAGGGAGTCATAAAGCCACAGGCTGCATTTCAGCTCAGGCACTGTTTGCATCTCCTTGATAGCTGTTTAGTATGTTGCCTTAATCTCGGAAGCAAGACCCTGAGATGCACCCCAGGGAAAGCCTCAAGATGTTCTTTGTATTTTTTGCCCCTGAGAAAATAACTCTCTTGCTGTGGAAATGACATCTTTTTCTCTCTGAAATGTCACCACTTCTTCCTGCTGGTTGTAACTCTGCCACACTACAATATCTTAAGTCCTTTAAAGTAAAATAATAAAACATTTAGGAATCTATTTAGAGATGCTGAGCTTTCTTATTGTTTTGTGTTAATGATTCTCAGTTCCCATAAACTTCTCCCTACATTTTGTTTTTCTTATAAATTATTGCTAAACTTTTTTGTACCCATATCTTGCTTGGCAAAGCTTGCAGTAAAGGTAAATAAGAGGAGAGTAGAAATTATATTAAACACTTAACCACTGTGATAGACATGCTTAAGAGAATGTTCAGAGGGCAAAAGTCAGTTTTCCTGGGACCCTAGACCCTGCCTAGCACTGAGGCTGTTCCCTCAGATTGAGTGTGCTCTTCTGAGCAGGTCCTTCCTTGTCCAGCCACTCAGAACATATTTGGTTCTGGATTATGTTCATCCTAACTATGGATTCATGCTTTGCTCATAGGGCCTCAGAAAAGAAACTGAATTATAATATCTTGTGCATAGGAAGATGTACTTGTGATCAGAGACGGTGTTTTTTATGCCAGATGACATTTGCATTTGCTGGACCTGCTAGAGAGGAAGTTATGGTGGTGCTGTGCAAATAGTTAATGTCCTCTAATAAAATGCACTGAAAAACTCCTCAGGAGAGCTGCAGACATTTATGTGGGAAATCTCTTCTTTCTTCCATCCACCTGTGTGTTTTTGGCTCAGAAATAATCTTCCAGCTATACAGAGGTGCTCAGACTCCAGGATCCCAAAGCATTTTACAAAAATAACTTTATATAGGAAAAGAGCAGAGCTCTGTCCCCTGTCACGGATTACTGAACACATTATATTTTATAATATAAATTATAATATGTTCAGTACCCATGAGATGCTCACTAACAAATATCTAATGGAGAGTGATGTGCAGCTCACACCATGCTTAAGGACAGGGCTTATTCTGGGCTCCTGAGAGTTGCTAAGGAAACAGCCTGGCAGTGGAGCTGGAAGTCTCACAGAAGGGCTTGGCTGCAGAATGTTTTTTGCTGCAAAACCACACAGGGCTGTTATTGGCAGAGGCAGCAGCTGGTCCAGCCCCTGATGGGTGAACCAGTCTCTAAGTGCCAAAGATGAGGGACTCTGCTGTTTCAGTTTCTCTTTGGTATATCTGAGTTTTGTCTCCTGCCCTGCTCTCACCAGAAGCATGAAACTGCCATCAATTACACTGACTTACTCTGATGCAGGTCCTTGATGTGAAACCAAACACAGACTATTCACAACCAGCAAGGGTCCACAGCTTGGAGAATTCCTATTGTGAAAGATAAAGTTGATAACCCAAACCCTGTTTGTGCCACCAGCTTTTAACAGACTGAGAAATTCCTTGGAGGTGTCTGTTATTTTGCAATTACTTTGCAATTGATTTTCTTAAAAAACAATTCATAACTTGTTAAAGATCTCTTCCTCTCTTTTCTCCCCTTGTCCAGTTCCCTTTTCCATCTTTGCCATTGCCTAATGTTTATAATCACAGGACTTGTTTTTCTCCCCATTACTTAGGTAGACAGCTCCTCTACAGAGAAAAAGAACAACTGGATGATTTGTAAAAGTGGATTTACAGTCGGATTCTCCTGGGGTCCAATTCTTATGTCTAATTCTTACAACGATTTCTGAAAAATTATTTGAGACATTTAAACTATTTGCTTCTGTTTCCCCTGGTGTAAAACAGAGGCTATTTTAGGATAGCTTCTGTAGACCATGTGCTGTTAATTAATTTACAAATGATTCTGTAGGGAAAACTTCCATATGTAGGAATCATGAAACCTTGTGCTTCTCTCCATCAGGGCCTGCAGCTGGGAACGCAGGAGCTAGAGGAGATGGGAAGCAAGTTTTGCCTTGGTTTGCTGATTCTGCACCTCAAATCCCTGCCCTGCAGCAAGGAGCTGATGGCTCAGGCAGCCCTCCTGCTGGATCTGGAGGAGGAGATCACAGACCGGGCACAAAGGTCAGTGGCTGTCGTATCCAGAGGGCTCTGCTGTGGGACTGGAGTTGGTGGGGCATGTTCTGGGTTGAAATCTGCAGAAATGGACTCTCCTTACGGCTGATATTTGTGTATGGAGAGTAATTGGAATTGAGAGGTAATCGACTCCCAGAGAAACTCCTGAAACAGTGGGTCCATGTCCTGCAGCCACTCCTGTGGAGAAAAAAAAGGTGAAAGGTTCTCTGTTTTCCAATGATTTTCCATTTTCCTATCAAAACTGCTCACTGGAACATGGGGATGGTACTGCCCCAGAAAAATTCATCAGCAGGAAACATTTTCCTGCTCACTGTCACATGGGGTTTTGTCCAGCTCAGATCCTCCATGGAGAGGATGTCTTGTAAGAAAGGCATTATCTAAGTGCTGCACTGTAGGGAACAAGTATTGCAGATTATAAAAGGACATTGATAGAAAGATTTAGAAATTGTGGACCTCATACTGCAAGTATATTCCTATAAATTCTTTTCCTCACTGCATGGAGTCCTGTAGTCATTTAGAGCATAGATTTATGACTTTTTGATGGACTGAAAGAAGTTTTGATCCCGCTGCTTATTTAGGACATGTTTTTCCGAATTGCAAAATTAATTTACTTGCTTCCTATGTTCAGTGGGGGGTATTTAAGTGAGTTTGTCCCATCATAAATACAAGGGGAATTTGACCTGGAAAAAAAGTGTCTGAGTATGAGACTATTCAGCTTGAATTTGAGATGAAGCAGAAATACATAATTTCTCTAGGCCGTCATCACTTGTTAGTGCTATGTGCATCACATATGTTTGCAAGAATGTTTTTCCAAGACACATGGAGAAAGAAGACTTAGTGATGTGACATGATTTGAAGCTCCCCGATGGCTTTGTCATCAAAGAGCTCTCTCAGCTTCATCAATGAACATCAAGTTTTTCAGTTGCAGAAATACCCCTGTAATTTATAGCAGACTTCCAGTCTCTCCCCTGCAGGAGCATTTACCCAACATTAGCACCACCTGTTCCTCATGCCAAAACCCATTCTTGCAAGCTTGTTCACAGTTTTAAATGTTTATGAGGGACGGTTTAAAGACAGGGATAAAATATAGAGACATTCCTTTGGATTAGCTGTGCTCACTTGTAGTGTGAACATATAAATGAAGCAATTAAGGTGGATGCTAAACACCATCCATGTTGTGGACAGCCATCCAAAAAAAATCATTGCTATGTCATTAGAGAGAGCTGCTGCAGCCTGGCTAGGTGGATGGTTTTGGGATATAAATAAAACTTTTGAACTGGAGCTAGAAGGGTCTTTGCATGAAAATAATGTAGGGGAAGAAAAACATCAAACCCTGACTTCTCTCAAACATTGACAAAAAGCCATCTGGTCACAGTAACTCAGCGAGCATTTTCTCTGATCTTTGTAGCCTTCTGTTACTCTTTCCTTTAGCTGACTTTATATTAATGGGAATTCATTCTGTTCATGTGATGCTGTGTGGTAGGTGATCGGTACAGAAGGAAGATCTCTACAAATATTTTTAAAGAAGTTAACAAAAAATGAAAGTTCTCTTACTCTGTAAAACTCCCATGTGTCCTCAGCAGCTGAAAGCGAAGTTGTCCACCTCTTTAAGTTTGCCCAGCAGTAGTGAGCACCTCCGTGGCATCCAGGAATGAATGTTATTACTAAAAGGCAATTGATGGGTAGTTAATTTTCACTTCACTGGTTGTAATTGCAAGTTTGTGAAATTTTACTATCTTCGATGTAATTTGTTACCATTTGCACACCAGGCAAGCAGCTGAATTGATAATCCCACCCAGAGGTGTCACATTACAGGAGCTGGTTGCAAAAGGCTGTGTGAAGGGAGATGCAAGGACCAAAGTGTTTGCTAGCATATTCTCTTTAAAAATAAATAATTCATGGAAAATGATTGCACAGCACATTGATTCTGATTCAGAAAATTAATTCTTTCCTCCCATGTTTCTCTGAGCCTGGCCAAGAGAGTTCCATGGTTTGGTTTTATTGGGAATATTGGAACCAATGAAAGAATGCAGAATACAGCAGGCTCACTGATACAGACAGGAGGGCAACTATTTCTACATCCCTCTCTCTACTCACAGGTATTGAAAAAAATAAATCAATTAGTCTTTATCAAAACATTTCTCTGGAGGAAGCTGAGGGGTGATTAATCTGTAAATATTAAATCTAATCTAGTTCTGTGAGGTAGCACCAAAACCTTGCAGCTTTACTGCTGGTATATCATGACATCAATGGAAATTACACTCTGCTGCTTCCTAGGATAGACCCACCTCTGTGGGTTGGAGTGAAATGTTTGTAGTTTAAAATTAGCTCTGTTTTCCTGTGTGCTTTCCAGAAAAATGCACACTATCCTTGCATGCTTTCTATACTTTGCCTCAGAAAGTGTGAGTAGGTGTGAATAAAAATGCCCACATTTCTGTGTACCTTTGCCAAAGCAAAATCAGATTTAGGAATCCTTCAGGTGTAACACAGGAAAAGTTCTGGGTGGTCACTTGGTGAATTTTTTTTTTCTTAAATGCTCTAAATAGTGAACAGCAGTGTCTTTTGAACAGCTTTCAAGTTATCCCTGTTCCAGAAGTCTGCAGTGTCCTGGTCCCAGGAAATGATATGCATGACAGCTATTTAAGTGGGAGGCAATAGCTTTTATTGTAGCTAATGTTTTCTGGCAAAGGAAAATGTGTCCCAAAGACTGTCCTGCTGATGAGTCTAGAAAGAGATACAAATATGAGTGAGGCTTTCCATAGCAGTATTCACCAAAATCAAAAGAAAAGATTAGTATTGTTCAGCCTGGATGAAAACACGAGCTTTTCTTAGTTGTTACGGTTTTGTTTTGTGGAAATCAAGCTGAAATTAGGCTGTGAGCAGTGTGATGTATTGCAGAGTGCTGAAGTTAAATACATCTATCTCCATCTAATGTGTTTTCTGTGTATGGGTTTCTGAGTGCCCATCTCTGTAATACTCTGGGTGACAGGTCAAGCTGTGGAACAAGAAGTTAATCCAGCACTGGATAAAGCTGACTCCCAGATGAAATGTCTCATTGCAAAGGTACAGAGATCAAAAGCTGTGGAGCCAGAGATCTCTTCTGTTGTGAAATCCCTGCAGTTCATGTCCTGCATTTGTCTCTCTTTGCCCTGGTGTCTGCTGTGCGTGGCATTGGCTTGGCATCTCAGCATCTCCCTCCGACAGCAAACATTTTCACCTGTCAAGGTTCATAACTGTTTGTGTCCTTTAATTTTCCTCTTCAGGCTCTTTGTGCTCTGGGTGTGCTGCAGCCTTATTCTCTCACCACTGCTGTGAGGGGGATAAAGGAGCAGGCTGGACCCTGCTTCCCTGGAATAAACTATTTGCTGTGCACTTTATAGAGCTCTGTCAGAGCCAGTGGTCAGTAAATTGGAGGCAGGTAATAGCTGTCAGGAAAGCTCCTGCTCTGAAGGAGGCATCCTGTGAGAATGGGGATTTCTCACACCAGATCAAGTCCATTGTGCTCAGTGTGCTGTCTCTAATGAGCCAAGGAAAGGTGGAAGAAGCCTTTAGCAGACCTAACTAAACATGGTTTGGTGCACAGACGAGAATTTCTTCCTGTCCCCACTTCACAGTCTGTCTTTCCTCTAAATTGTCAGCTGCAAAAGGAATCATTCACAAGCATGAGTGGGGCCACACTTGGAATAAGTTCACAACAGAGGCAGTGCTACATCTGAGAATAACCAAGAGAGGCTGAGCTTCCACCAGTGGGGCTGTGTGGCTAATGGGACAGTAGAATATTTCCCCTAAACACATGATGTCCCAGGATACCATGAAGTTGGCCTAACAGCTCTGTGTCACTGTTTTCAATGTGTGGCACTGTCTCAGGAACATGCCAAAAATGGAGAAAGTACAAGATGCAGCACAGAAGATGCATTAGAGCTACAATGTGTGATGGTGAGGAAGAAAGGTTAAATTGCTCCAGGCATTAGTTGGTCTTTTAATTATCAACCTGTGCTTCTGGGACACATATTGACTCTCATATTAAGGCATCCTCATGTTACACAAGAATTCTGTAGGGACTTAGTTGTTGTGGCTTTTTTTTTTCAAGAGTGATATTTCCACCAACACTGAATAGGTTTGATCTTATGGACCACTCTGACAAGATCAAAGGCCAAATATGTGGAGAATTTTCTGAGCTTTGAAACCACTTTCAAAAGACAAAGCCATGTGTCAGGTGCTCATACAAGAAATTTATTCTCCTCTTTCTCAAACTTGGCCTCATAAGACCGTATTGCCATGCCCTAGGAAGAATTACTGATGTTTCCAGCATCCCACCATGCCTTACAGTCAATTCTGGCATTCAGAACCTTTCTGTGGGGAAAGTGAAATGCAGCTTGTACTTCAAATGTAGTGGTTTTTTATAATAGTTTTCATACTTAATTTCCAATTAAAAGTAATTAAGTTTTAAGTCACTGCTGTCCAGGTAGCTTCACATTTGTCATGACCACAAGGAGGATGGCAAGTGGCTGTTTACATAAAGCTGGTTGGAGAGAGACAAGGAGCTGTCCCCTCCCTCTCCAATATCATCCCCTTCCTTGTGGTTTAAACTGATGGCACGTTCCTTAATTTTCTTTTTTTCCCTGCCCTCCAGGTTGTGCTAGGAAATATTTTGCATACACTGCAGCAATTGCAGCCATTTGTTCATAAGACATCTCAGGTGTTGAGACAGACTTTTGTGAAGTCCTTTTCTGCTGACTCAGACATTATTTATCTCCTGTGTTTCTTCATCATTTCTTACCTTTCTTGAGCACAGCCAAATCTCTTTCCACCCCAGATGGTAAATATGTCTAGCTCTGCTATTAATCAAAAAACAGGAGGCTTGATAATTTCTGTTTCTTTATCCAGATGTAATCTCTCCATCTTCCATACAGTGAGCAGAGTTAGATCGGTCACTGTACGGGTGGCAAAGCCAGAACTGACAAGAGGGATTTGCAGGTCATTTGGAAATGTGTGTGCTGTTCTTCTGTACCACATTGATGCACCATCATGATCCTGGATAGTATTGAACTGTTGAATCTCCCATCTTTTCACTGTAATGTACCTTCCCCTGATTATAGCTGTGCAAGCAATTTCACTCATCTTTTAAACTGCGTGGCCAAAAGGTGATTCAGATCAAATGAAAGAGATTTTGTGGAAACGAAGCAAAGAAAAAAGGGAAAGCTCAAACAACAAGAAATGCAGCTGGAGCAAAGCATGCTCACTTCATTTGAGGCGTCCTTAGTGCATCTTTGAATAGCAGAAATGTAGTTTTATACCCACATGCAGTAATGGAAAATGGTTCCCCTGCTGGGTGGGGTGGGTGGGATGGCTCTTCCTATTCTTACAGGCGAATGTGGGTGTTAGTGTTACATTGTTTTGGTTATACATGCTGAAACAAATTGCAGCTCAAGGGTTTAGGTGCAAGACAGAACTTCACCCTGCACAGCACCCCATCCCCTCCCCGCTCGGGTGTAGCAGCAGCCTCAGTGTCCAGTTCTGAGGCAGACTGGAGAGCTGGACTCTGGGGAGCCCTCTGACATATGGCTGAAGATGAAAGTGCTCTTTCATCACTTAGAGAATCTAACCACAGCAGGAATTATTTGACCAGATTTGATTCAGATTTTTATTTGACTGAAGTTCCATTTTTCTGTAAGTAAAGATTTGGTGCATTTTTAACCTTGATCATCTGTAGACATTAAATACCTTGTGGCAGCTTTCAGAAGAGGAGGGTGTTTATTGATTCTATTTTTTTGCTTAGTCACAAATTTTATTGCTGGTAAAGGAATCTGAAATTTCTACTGTTATATGAGCATCTCTGGATGAGGTATTTCTGTATTTGGATGCTGGAGAGAAAAGTGCTGTGGGAAAGCATTTACCTAAGTAAGCCACATCACTTTGTCACTTTGGTGCAGAGCATGGGGCAAAAGGGGTTTCTATGATGCATTTCATAAAGCACTTGTGAGAACACAGTCTAACATGAATTCAGTGTGACAGGTGTGAGAGTGGCTGTAGCTGGGCTTTGGCTTCAGAGCAGTCTTATGTTGCTGTAACCATTTAGGATCAGTTCAGGAGATGCTTTAACTCCTGACTGTTTTACAACACTTTCCAGCAATCTTTCACACTGATGTTGCAAAAGAGTGGTACCTCCTTGCACTCCCAGGGTCTAACCTAAAGAATTGCTGCCTCGGCTATTGAGAGGAAAAAAACCCTCAGATTTCAAGTTTGAATCTATTATTGTTTTTATAGGCCTTGATAATCTTTTTTTTCAAAACAAAAAATGTGAACCTTCTTCTGTCCACCCCTCCATCCCTCTTATCCTGCTCTCTTCTGTGCCTCTCCTTTGTTATTGTGAGAATACAAGCCCAGAGAATTCTTTGGAGGCTCAGCCAAGCAATGCAGCCTATAATGAATATATTTGGTATTCAGAAGGCTTTCATGTAGCTGTTCACAGGTGAGCCACTGAAATTCAGCAACTTTTCATTAACACTTTCTAGAGCTGTCCTTATTTTCCTCCTATTGATTTTTATTATTGTTCTGAAATGCCTTGCAAGCTGCTCAGCTTCTGTTGACTGCTATCAAATGGCAGCTCCAGCTATGCCAGGCTGGGTATAAGTATTCATGCTCATTTCAGAGGTAATTAATTTATCCTTTTTTAGCTAATAATAGCAATTTAAATAGATGCAGAAAGAAAGGAGAGGAAAAGAGCAAATGGGAAGAGAAAGAGATCATAGGAGGAACTTCAAACATGCACAGAAACACTGCTTGCTATTGTATCTGTCTGAGGTTATTCAAATTACCACACTCACACAGATCTGACTGGACTACAGATAATGAACTTGTATATACCCAGCAGAACAAATGGGCTCTGCAGTGCCCTTTCTGTGAGGCATATTGCTATGGTGCTGTCTGGCATTAGACATTTTGGTATTGATTAGGAGCATCTGTATTTCTGTGCTGCAGTCTTTCTCCCTTAAGATCTAACTTGAAATATGAAAGCCACTGGGGCCCTTCACATGCTGAGATAGAAAAATAAAGCAGAGGGCCATCAGGGGCTCAGAAGTTCCCATTTATGCAGCATTCCCCAAAGCAATGCATTGTGAGGGGTGCACTCTTTTCTCTGAGGTGGCCTTTATACAGGCCAGGACACTGCTGACACCAGAATAGAATAAATGCTTGGATTTTTTTCCTAAGAAGATGCAAAGGGTAATGGAAGAATCAGTCTGTTGAGACTATTGATCATTTTGAATGCAGGCAGAGGTGGGATTTCAGATTGAAGATGTCACAGATCTAGTGCTGAAGAGGCAGGTTCAGAGCACTATATATAGCCTTATACAGCCTATATCTATACTGCAGCAGCAGCTGAACACCAGTTGCATTAGATTTAGAGCTCTGGCACAAGATCAGGAGGAGAAAACTTTGTCAGTGCAACTCTGCTGGTGATCCCTGTCCTTTGTTTTCAGCTGTTTGACATTATTCAGAGGATATGGATGCACAAGGCATAACTGTAGTGGGAGTCCTTGTGTCTTCGTGTGGGGGGGAACCATGGATAAACACTAAGGTTGTTTCAAGGATCTTGGTTATTTATTGTTTCCTTGTGGAACTTTTCCAAACGGTGCTCCCAGAGTCCCAAAATAACTTGAGATTCGTGGAAACCAGAGAACAGTCAGATTTTTCATACCAGCACACGCTACAGTAGCTTCTTTCAGGCAGCCAAGCAATGGAAGGAGGGAGTAGGATGGTAGTTAGATGAAATGAACTTCCAACATTTAGAAGTAAGCATGTTTTTTGTGATGTTGTGTATTTTTCCACTCTTCATTGAAATTGTCACTTCAGTTGACCTCTACTTAACTGTCCACAGCTCCCACCAGAGCTTTTTGAAGAACACAGTCGTGCAGGTGAAAATTAGACTGGCTGAGGATCAAAATAGACTTTTCTATCCCATGTGTTGGGGAGTTAGTCACGTGTCATAGAACACAGGAACAAGAGACTTAGATCTGGATTAGCTGGATCAAAGGCTTCACCATGTGGCGTTCTCACCCCTTGAATCCAGCACAGCGGCTCAGATGTCCAAGAACCACAGAACTCAGAGGCAAACCAGAATGAATGCCAGTGCTCTGTGATCTTCTGTAGAACAGAATGTCTCCCTACCCACCAGCAGCACCAGAGGCTCCAGTCCTGCAGAGCAGGATGTGGTGCTGAGAGTAGCAGTGCACATATTGCCACTGTCTGAAGTAGGTTTTCCTGTCATGGGTGAAATGCAAAGCTAGAAGGAGCTGAATCCCCTGTAAAACCACCAGTGGGATCCAGTTCTTCACCAGAAGTTTGTACCTGTATAAATTATTCAGACAATAAGAGCTAAGGAGTCCCAAATGGGTTTGGTTTAACAACCCTCATAGTCTCATTGTGTCCCCGTTGCTGCCTCCTTTCTCTGCAAAGATAAAACAAGAGAGAGATTTCTGCTTTCGAGGTAAATGCCGTGTTGCAAGTCCTTTTGGTCTGGTGCCCAGCCTGCAAATGAGAGTCTGACCAGGTCTCCTCTACTGTGTGACAGCGTTCAGCTGCTATCCAGGAGCATATCAAAAACTTAGCGAGACAAATAAGAGACTAAATG
Organism: Motacilla alba alba; assembly: GCF_015832195.1. Taxonomy (NCBI): domain Eukaryota; kingdom Metazoa; phylum Chordata; class Aves; order Passeriformes; family Motacillidae; genus Motacilla; species Motacilla alba. The sequence goes on along the minus strand of NC_052025.1, from coordinate 13,773,754 downwards.
GTTAAGGGGATAGAGAAGGCAGAGAAATTCATAATTAAAGCTGTCAAGTTGCAGTAAAAGGAGCACATAGCCTGGAAGGAAAGCGGGTGGGCGAGCAAAGTGTCATATTTGCAGGTGAAAGTTGGCACTTGAACAGCATTTTAAAGCACTCCAAAGCCACCTCCACTGACATCTCAGCTGCATTGTATATTCTGTCAGAGGCTCTGGCTGTTCAGTGCATTGTGGCTGTGACTCACACACAGTCCTTGCCTCTTGCTGCCTCACTGGATCCTGCACAGAGAGACAGGCCGAGGCATTGTGTGAGACAGGAGATAAATACGTGCAGGTTGTTGTTCCAGGCCCCAGCACACACGTGCACCAGAGTGGATGAGTGCTAATGCACAGAGGTACAAATGTGAAAGCTAATCCCTCCAGCCCCTGATAATTCATTGTATTCTCTCAGAAACCATATGGATTTATTAGGAAGTGTGTGCTTAACGTGATGTAGAAAAGAACTTATGAGAATTAGGCTGGAGTTGAGAGTAGAAGGAGGGGGAAGATGCACATGAAATTAATACTTAACCTTGGTTTGTTTTTTTTCTCTGTAGAGCAAAAACGTACTCAAGCTTAACATCCCAGATCCCATTCTTATGAATGTAGGGAAAGTTCTCTTTCAAGTACAGCAATTCTCTTTCAGTACTGGTGGAGCCCCATCTGTCTCTGGCCACTCTCTAGCACTTTGCAATTCAGTCCAGTTGAAGGAATCTTCTTCATCAGTCCAGGACAGGGCAGTGCCACTTTCTTACTGATGTCACAGCGCAGTGTCAGAGGTGTGGGGCTGATTCCAAACTGGAACAGTGCAGATGGACCTGTGATGTGCTGGAAGGGCTCAGTGTGTACAGGATAGTGGGAAAGGAAGCCAAGATTCACCAGCAGAACTCTATGGAAAATTGTAACTCTGCTAGAATTGTATTGGGATACAGTGGATACAAAAGTGGCCAAAACAAATGGAAAACCACTCCTGTTTCTTGTGAACTTTCCTTACTCAAGGAAGGATTGTCACATCCTGCTGCTCTTGTATCTCTGGGAAGATGCTAAAGGTGTAGGCTGCTGCTGCCTGGACCATGAGTGCCACAGGAAGTCATCATGCCAGGGCAAGGGTGCTGTCAGAGCAGCAAGGAGAGAGAGACTCAGAACAGTGTAAGAGGAAAGAAAAAGCATTCTCTTTGTCTCTGTTTGGGGGTATTTTTCTCAATTTCTTCCCTCTGGGCCGTCTCCCATTCCTATTTCTATTTGTTCTTGTTAAAACTTGTTTTTAACTGGAGGAAAATTTAAATTTCTGGAAGGTCAGATTTCTTTTTTAAAGTAACAATAGCATGCTTTCTGGTTAGACTTTCAAATCTACCCCTAACCATTTAAAAATACTTAATCAGCAGCTTTATCTATGGCCCATTATTCACCATTTAATCTATAATGGCTTCCTTTTAAGCTTTAACAGTTACTTACTACCTTAAATCCCTATTTAAACATGAATTTGAGGATTTGGACTTGTAAGGGAGAATAAGCAATAAAAGCAGCTGAATGCCTGAACAAGATTCTGCTATCAGGCCAGTATGATCAGAAATTAGGAATAACTTGAAGAATAGAAAGCATCTGCTCTCTATTACTCTGTCTAATCTGTTTGTTCTGTCTAGCCTACCCAACATATTTTTACATCACACTCTGTACTTGAGAATTCTTTTCTGAAGATGCCCATTTTATAGCACCCTCCAAAAAGCACCAGCATCTCGTTCAAAGATAAAAGTCCCATGCAATTCAAAGAGAAAGCAAATACCCATTCCAAGTAGCAAAGCTGTGCCTCATCTTCCATTGAACTGCAGGGGGCAGCCAAGAATTTGGGTAAAGTGTTGCTACCCGGATTTATCTCGTCAGGCTTTTCCTGGAATTAATGCTTATTTTTTGTTCTAGTACACAACTTGTGTTTTCATCTATGAGAAAGTGAATCATGAGAGAGGATGTGCTGTAGTGCTTTAACAGGGTCAAGTGTCCTTCCTGACAGTGCTCAGCACTGGAGATGTCAAAGAGGGATGCAACCACTTGCCATAGTGGGCAACTGCAGAATACCCTTATCCCCTGGGGGAATGATTTTCTATCTTCAATCAGTGATTTATTTATACCTGGGAACACGAGAATTTGTAACATTTCTGAATAATTATAATAACAATAATTCAATCTAATGAAATGTTCCAGTGGTCTCATTTTCTGTGTAACTTACTGGTGCTTTTTGAATCTTGCATTACTCCTCGCTGCACCCTGCTATCTTGTGAGTTTTATAGATTAGCTGCATGTTGTGAGGAAAGAAAATATTTCCTTTCATCCATTGCTCTTTCACCTTTGCAAATGCATCTTTATCCTCCAATGTAACAGAATAATTGAGAGTGCCTAAATTGCCAGGCATTTTGTAAACAACTCTCACCTCCCTTCTCATGCATCTAGTCATGAAAGAGGAGAATTTTTTTAATCTTATGCCTCTAACTACTTTTATCACCTACTTTGGACCCTGCTTATTTATGTGGTATATCTGAGATATGGAAACCAAGAATTCAGAATGGATTTTCTAGGGAAAGTGTGGCATATTTAAAGAAAGTTTTGTAGTATTTTTAGTGCTGTCTGTGGCCTCTCCATTGAAGTTGATTATTTTCAAGAAGGGTGATGTTTTCCTGGATTAATCAGCTCTATCCTCATTTGGTTTGATGAACTGTACTGGAGAAACCCTTTTGCCTTTAAGCAGTTTTCTTGGAGGATTACTGGCCACAAATGGGGTTGGTGAAGGACACCAGAGTCTCTTGTATGCATTTCCCTAAAAATTGATGCCTTTTTTTAGATCTTTTAGATCTCAGTGTTAATGTGTCCTGAAGACAGTGCTTAGTCTTACCTAAATATCCCAGAAAGGACTGAGCAGAAAATAAAGAAACAAATGGGTGAGGATGTGATGCTGGTAGTACCTGTGAGAGGTACAGAACAGAGAGAAAAAGATGGACAGTCCCTGTCAGAGGTGGATTTGGAAGGGTAAGGGCAGGACAAGACTTAAGCCCTCTCCCTGCCTTCCCCTCAGCTCATGGGAGTGATTCTCAATATTACAGAACCTAATTTCAAGAACTCAGGATTAAAAAAAAGGGTTGAGTGGAAATATAAATAATGGATTAGGCTGAAAAATTGGTTTAGGCACTTTGACAATGTCTCTGAGGTGTCTTTGCCCCTTTCAAGGAGAAACAGATTGGAGACATGAGATGCAGAAACATGGCTTTTGTTCACTTTTCTCCCTCACATTTTAAAATCATATCCAAACTCTTTTTGTGCAAATGTGCTGCTCATGATCAAAGACTTAGAGCAGAGAAAGTCCCTGGAGAGCAAGGCCTGAAGGCTAAGCCTGCAGTGCAGCTGGCTGTATCTCAGGCTGTTTGGGAAATCTAGTCATGCATGACCCAGCATCTACTGATCCAGTGAAGTGGGAAGCAATGTACCCCATGTCCGTCCCTGATATTTGGCCCTTGCTCCCTTTGCCAGCCCAGCTCCCTCTGGAGGCCATGGTCCATCAGGAGTTTGCCCTCACCAGTGTCAGGTCGTCTGAAAGGCTCTTCTGTAACACAGCATCTACTAATTTCCTGAATTTTTTCAGGAATTGAATACTCTGAAGCAGAGAGGCTGGAATTTATCTGGGAAGGGATAATGGCCAGGAACAGTTGAGCTCTTTGCCCTTTTCAGTATATTTTTCCTCATGTCTCCTTTCTGGCATTTCCATCCACTCACAGAGAGGCTCTAATAGCAACCAGCTATTGGGGAAGAAGCAACAGAAAGATGTTCAGTGAAACTTCAGAGCTGATGCCCTGTAGGTATGACAGGAACAGCCATGAAAGCAGCATACCTGTTTGCATAGAGATCTCTCCTGCCTTGTGATGCCTTCCTGCCTTTACTGCCTCCCTTGTGGGACACTGGATTTGTGTGCCAAGAAGGCTGCTGTTAACACAGCTCCAACACCTCACAGAGAGCAGTGCCCTTGATCTGTCATTAAAAACGTCCTTGACACACTGTGGCATCAGGAGGGAGGCTTGTGATGCTAATTGCTGGCAGCACTGTTCTACCATGGATGTCACACCGAAAGCCCTAGTACATTTTTGTTTTAATTTTGAGAGGGAGGCTGGCTTGGTTTTGCTACTTCTTTTTCTCTTTTTTTATTTTTTTTTATTTTTTAAGAGTTTCCCCAAAGGGCGTATGACAGCTGTGAGGGTAGGGCTGTCATCCCAGGAAGGTGACCTTCCCATCCTTGTAGTTCCTGGTGGGCTTTTTTATTATTTTGTTTTGGGATTTTTGTTGTTTAGTCACTCAATGATGTTCCTGTGCACTCTGCAGCCTCGCAGGACTGTCCTCTCAGTTAGATTTGTGGGTAATGTAAATCAGGAAGGGTTTACACCTTCTGAATGCCCTGCCTACCTCCATCTTCTTTATGGTAGTACAAAAACTGGAGAGTTTCCTTTGTTTGCACCTTTGTCTAGAACTTACCTGTGTTCTGTAATGATTAAGAAAATTAAGACATGGGGACACATGTCCTTGTTTAGTCCCTGATGATGGGTCAAAAGTGGAAATTAATAAGAGAGGAAATTTGTTTCTACTCTGCAGTCAGTAAAGGAAATTCACTGGAACCAAATTAATCATGAAACAGGCACAAAGAAGAGAACAGATTAGCAGGGAATTAACTCATTAATTAGGTTCATACCAAAATTCAGAAAAGGGTTTTCTTCAAGATAACCACTGACTTCAAAGTTCAGCAAGAGTTGGTCTTGGGGTACACACAGTTTTATGACAGAACTCTGGCAAGGTTTTATTTTAGCCCAGCATTTGGCTGGTTATAATGGCATATCAGAAAAGCTGCAGGAAGGCATTCAGCAGCTGGCATCATCTAACCACAAAGTGTGAGGACAGAAGCTATTATCAGCCCATTCAGATCACTAAACTCTGGTTCCTGGTGTTAGCAGCAGTGTGGGAGCCCTCTCTGTTATGGCACCTTGCTAAATTTAGAGCTTGATTGCAAATCCTCCAGTCAATAGCAGCTGCTTGCTGGTGAGTTTTTCTTCCCTAGTATGAGGGTGAGCAGAAACCACATGCAGATTTAAGTGAGGTAAAGTGCTAAAACATCATCCTCCATGTGGCACTTCTCAGGACCCCCAGCATGCCCTCTTTGTTCCAGTTCTCAGCAGCAGGGTAGGATGGAGGTAAATTCCAGTGTGTTTCCAAGTAGATGGGGTTTGGCTGGAGTCTCCTTCCTGTTCTAATGGGAAGCTTCTCTCCATGAATCTTTCGTAGGCTGTAGCTTGAACTCAGGGTTAATTTAGGACCCATACAGGCCTATTCTTGTTAAATCAAGATTTATGCTGCCTGTCTTGCTTGCTGCACTTTAGTACGAGCCTGCTTGCTGTGCAGGTGAAATGTCTCCTTTAGTGCTGCCAAGTACGGATACCATGGTGAAGGGAATGGAGGAGGAAGGAAAAGAACTCTGTTGTAACTCTTTGTGCTGCAAAATCCTGCCAGGTCCCTTCACAGCCTTCAGTGACACCTGCTGCTGCCAGATGCCACAAGGTCCCTGTCCCTGGGCTGGAGCAGGGGCCATGCTGCTGCAGCAGAGCTGGGATCAGTGTCGAGCTTGGTTTCTGCAGCACGTTCTTAATGAACTAACAAACCAGAGCTAAACACTGGTAGAAATGAGAGTGAATCCATGTGAGAAAGGCCCCCTGCTTCCTCACTTACCCTTTCCCAGCTCCTGCTTTTGCTGAGTCTCAGCAGGAACGCAATCAAACCACGCTGGGGAACATCTGAGCTGCCTATTTGCCACTTAGGACTTCCTGGGTAGTGAAGTTTCCACATTGTTTATTTAGAGCTAAGTGTTCTGCTGGGTCTCTTCTCACCTTCTGTAAATAACAACTGTCCTCAAAATTCTTCAGGCTGATTACTGAGGCTGGCAATCTGTGTGTTTTGAGTTGCTGAGCCGTATTAATCTATAATATACTCTGGCCCGTGGATGGGAAAACTAATGCATTGAGGATGTCAGAAGAGGTAAAAGCCAAAGGACATAGTCTTCTTGGACACGTGAAGAAAAGTACTTTTGTTGGGATGTGAATAAATCTCCCAGCAGCAGCAGCAGTGCATAAAGTGTTAGAGGAGTTTGCCTTTGAAATCAACATGATAGGGATTTTATAGCACCAAAACTAATTCAGTTTTGGAAAAGATGAGGCACAGGGTTTGGTTTTGTTTTTTTTTTTTGCCTATCTATAGCTTGTCATGGTAAAGTTTATTCCACTTAATACAGGAATTGATGGCAGAGGGGCAAACATATATACACAAAGAAAAACGATACCGAAGTCCTTTGGGCCCACCAAATGCATTCACCAATTTTATTAACCATCTAAAAGTTTTGTATCTGGCAAATGCCAGCTTTCAAGCACTTTCTGTACAGTCATTGAGAGCAATTTATCCCATCTGTCTTACACACCTTTCATAGGTTCCACTACTAGCAGGGTAACTAACTGGGGAATGTTGTTTCACCAGAGGGAGAGGAAAAAAATAAAAAGAGAACAGAAGGCATAGTCTAGGGCTGAAATCTCTTCTCCTTTCTCTTTTGGAGTCTAAACCTCTTCATATTAGAGTGTGAAAGCTGGAAGTGCATCTCCTCAGACCCAATCTGAAAACACACTCTAGCAGCCCTTGCTAAAAAGCAGATGGGAAAGTAAATATGAGGTTCATGGATTTTACAATTATATAGAATTCAGTCCAGAGTTTACACTGTGATAATTCAGTCCTGTGTAATCCACACCCGGCTGATAAAATATAAGCTGCTCCTGTGGATGTGACACAAGGCAGTTGAAGACTTCTCTGTGCTTTGGAACAGAACAGTTAAGAATGCAGAGTACACATTCAGGGAGCAAAATATTTCTTCTTTGTGTTTTCAATACAGCGAAATGCTTTGCTGCTTCTTTGGTTTCCTTCCTTCAGTCACAACAAAGGAATGTTGGAAGTGGCTCCAGAGAAACAAAGCCTAGAAAAGAAAAGGGATTTAGAGAGAAGAGATTAGATGAGATTTGTAAGAAAAAGAATTCCCGGTGCCGTGTTCCCAGCTCAGTCTTCTGAAGGGGAGCCCTTTGCTCATGATTCACTTGGCAGCTCTGCCCAGAGTGGCCTCTCTCCTTCATCTCTGCTGCTGTAAACTAATACCTGGCCATAACAGCCCTGCCAGGCTTGGTTGCTGCTGATGTATTGTACACAGCTTTCATTAATGTATTTGTGCCCAGCAGCTCATCAGTGAAAGCTCCTGCTAATTCCCTTCCTTCTGATCAGCTATGGACTTCTAAAGAGCAGGAGTGATTTTGCAAGAGAGGAGTGACCTGTGATGCTCTCTTGGTGTAGCTTGAGCAAGTTTTATTCAAGCTTTCCTTTAACACTGCACAGTTTAATCAGGACATGTTGATATAGACTTGTACCTCCTCATCTTCCTGTCTTTTGACCTTACAGTGATTGGCTTTTAATACTGTTGTCTCTAGTAGAGACTGATTTTTCTGGTTTGGGAGCCATGTGCAGTCTTTTTCCTGCCTCTCATTTATGATACGGAACAATTCCTGCTATGGTGGAGCAATTCCTGCTGTGGTTGGTGGAAAAGGATGGCAGCCAGCCTGAGCTCTTGCAGCCCTGCTGCTCCTTTGCCTCTGCTCTGACTGTTGGTATGGAAATGATTCCTCCTACATTATCACTGAGGGGAATGAACTTTAAACTTCATTTGTGTTTGCATAAAATTGGAGGAGTTAAAGGCTGGCAGGGGTCTCCAGAGGTCATCAGCTTCCTGCAGTGAGGATCAACTTTACCTGCACCACTCTTGCTATGTTAATCTAATCTTTTCTAGGAATTCTTTAATAATGGAATTACCAGACTTTCTCCAAATAATCTATTTTAGCTCCTACCAGCTTTGTATTTTCCAGGTATCTGGCTTAAGCCCTGTCTTGCTACAGGAAGTCTTGGACAGTAATTTTCTTCCCTATCCAGCCTAGATATAGAATTAATTATTTCAATGTGTCTTCTGCACCATTTTCAGTTGAACCAAGTCCTCCCTGAATTGCTTTTCCCAAGCAGGAAACGGATCTGTAGCAGAGATCTTAATAGTACTGGATCAAGAAGGAACAGATTAATTTATATGTCAGCCTAAATTCTCTATACCCACACAGTATTGTATTTGCATTTTTGTAAAAGAAAGGAATGAGTGGCTCATTTTCATCTTGTAGTTTTCAATAAGGCAAATCTGTATTTTTTTCCCAGTAGAAATACTACCTGGTCATTGCTCCTCATTTTCTGTGTTGTTACCATTGATTATTCCTGTGTAATTGAAGTAACTTGTACTTGACCCTATTGAATTGCAAGTTTTTTTTCAGGTTACATCTTTTGTTTGTCAAAATTATTTTGAATTTTAATGCAATTTTTGTCTTACTTTGGTTTCATCTGCAAATTGAATTAACATACTTTGCATTTTGTCTAAATCTTTAATGAAAATATTGAATTGTACCAAATCCATGTCCAGGTCCTGTAGAAGCTCATTCAACACATTTGTTTTGACAGTGAAATGCTGAGAACTGCTCTGGGTACAATTTTCTAAACAGTTTATATAATTACTCTGCTGTGGTTCACCTAGATGCTGCTGCTTATTTGCTGCAAGAACTTGAAATGGCTTCAAAAAACTTTCCTATGTGACATCTTGTCCATGGGGTATTCCCCTGGTACCTTCTCAGAGAAGCAAATTAGAATGGGCCATCGTAATTTGTTCCTGACAAAGCTGTGTTGACTGATTCCCACTTCTTTTCTCCTAAGTGCTTCCAAATTGTTTCTTTGCTCTGAGGAACTGGAGTTAACCTGACAGGTCTATGTTTGCTGTCTTCTCCTTTTTCTTGTCTTCAAAAGACAGTCACTCTATTGTGTCACTTATCTGGTTCATCACCAGTCCTTCCTAAGCTCAAAAAAAAAAGATCATTAACAGCTTTGAGCTTGATTGAGTCAGTTCCTCAGAGCTGCAGAAGGAATACAGGAGATTCAGATCATTTGGAAAATCTGAGCAATTTAACTTCTCTAACCAATTCCTTTTGTCTTATGGGCCTTCTTTGTTAGTTCTTAACAATGTTAATTCATCACAGCTGACCTTTTATGAAAACTTGTGCAAAAAACACTCTTCTCAGCCTTGTTGTCAATAAATTTTCCTTCTATGAAAAGTGGACTAATAAATTATGCTGCATTTTATTAGTGATAAACTTAAAGAATTATATCCTTTGCTGTGGGATATTTTTGCCAGTCTCACCTCACTTTGTATTTTGATTTTTCATGCTTTCCTTAGCTGTTCTTTTTGTACATTTGCACTCATTAGGCTATTCTAATTTTTTTTTAAACTTCCTTTGTAGTTTCACCATATATTTGAAGTCAGTTAAGACCTTTTGGTATGACCAAGCTTGTCTGGCTACATTATTTTGTAGTAAAATAGCTCAGCTTTGTAATTTTTCTCAGGAATGTACCAGTTTTTTTAAAAGTCTCTTATAGAAAGAAAATTCTCAAGGATCCTCCCCCACACTTCCACCCACCTCCATTGAATTCTTGGCTGTGGAAGATTTACATAAAACCTTGGCTGCTTGATCTTACCCTTTAACTAAGCTTTGGTGGAGTACTTTCATGGAAGCACCTTTCATGGTTCTGGGGCTTTTGTGGTCTTTCTCTCATGGCACTGCTTGCAAGGAAAATGTGAGTTTGTCCTTTAATGCTGGAGAAGTTCATGTTTTATGCTGGCTTGATAAGGTCTTTAAGTGTGAGAAAATCTGCTCAATATCAGGGTTCATTGCTTGTGAAGGAAACTGTGTTCAGAGGCACCTTTACCTGGAAACCATATCACAGTCAGACAAAGTTACAAGATGAATAAACCCACATTATTCTGTTAAAGTGTGTCTCAAACAAAGATTGCAAATTTCATCACGTGCTTGTTGCTGAAAAATGACACACAAAACCTTTGCTCATTTTATCTAAAGACCTTGGCTTTATCTCCTATTCTGCAAGTTCTGTTTCCCAAAGTCTCTTCATTCTTTGAAGGGATTGTCAGGGGTTTTTGATCGATTGAAGGTGTTAAAAGTAGATTGGAGTTAGACTCCAGTGTATTGCTGCTCCTTTAGTCTGGGTGATGCTCTATAATAGCCCAGAACTGGCCTACAAATCATCTGATTATATTGGCTGGGTGCCTGATGAATTTAAACCCAAGGAGATTTGCTTTCAGCTCTCTTGCTGGGTACCTTTGGGCTACCTTGTAGAATGAAGGGAAATCCAGTAAATTTAATAGCCTTGACATTGGTCAGGGTCAGCATTTTCTTTTTTTTTTTTTTTTTTTTTTAAGTCTGACTTAGGTGTATGTAATTGTCTATTTCATTTGTTACTGGCCATCCCCTGCCTTGGGCTGGAGTGAGGTTTCTGGGAGGCCACAATGAAGTTGCCCTGAAGCTTTTTCCTCTCCAGGCTGAACAGCCCCAACCATCTCAGCCTGTTTTGATAGGAGAGTCTTCATATTCATGAAGCAGGTTTGTTCTCTCCAGTAAAGGCTTCTTGACTCCCTGTGATAATTCTCTGTTTCACAGAGCACTTCAGAATATTAAACTTTTACAACTTCTTTTACAAAGGCTCTAGGCTTACTGGGATAGGACAGACAGCATTTCTGAGTGTACATACAGGGGTGGGTGGGTTTAGGTGCTGGAATGTGCTTCCCTCAGTGTTTTAGAGTGTATTATCAATTTCCCCCAGTGCTTATTATCTGAAGATTGAAATCTGTGGCTGCACTCTGTTGGGTTATGTCTCCTCTAATTGCAGTGTCTTCTAGCTCATCCTGATTTATAGCTTGCTGAAAAGCATGTATCCCATAGGACAGAAAGCATGATGTGCAGTTTTATATGGCAGGACAGATACCAATGAAAAATGAAGACCAACTTTATCTGAGCTGGAAAAAATACTGAGGAACCAAAGAGGGAAATTGGAAAGAAAAGGAAATGTGACAATAAATGTTGACTATACCCCTTTCCCTTTGCTCTGAAGCCTTTTGGCCTTTTAGACCACAGGTTTTCAAAGGAGGATTTAAAGGACCAACTGCTTGTCAAATGACCTTCATTTGGAGAGTATGGAGTGTTGTCACTCAGGGAATTGTCCATTCCAGGTGAGTTTACCTGTGTTCAGTGGAACTGCACCTCACCTGCAGTGGTGGAAAGAAGGAAAATATGAGCTTCCATCATTTCTAAATGCCATTATGCTTCTGAAGAGATGAAAACTGTTCTCTGAATACAGCCTTAGTATGAGGTGGACCTAAGGTGAAAGAGTTTGAATCAGAGTTCCATGCATATAGTATGAGTTCTTCTATTGAATTCAGTGAGCTTTGAATTAGACCCCAAATGTACAGTGTGTGAGAGAATGCAGTCTTGAGCAAGAAAACTTCAATGCTTTCATTTATTTTTTTCAGCACATTTGTTTCTAATAATGTTTTTTTGTTTGGTTGTTTTTTTTAGCAAAAGATGCTCTGATTTCCTGCCTGCAATCTGGACAATAATAATTATTCTTGATATGCAGTCTTTTAGCTGAATGTTACGGGGAGGAAAAGATAATAGGAGAAAAAAAAGACAAAAAATTTCCTTAGGTTGTATTCTTTACACCTTCAGGGAAGGAGCGGACACATTTGTGAGTTCAGTGTTATAAAAGGAAGAATAATTCCAACAGTGCTGAGAAACAAGGTCTTAATTGTGCTGAATTACTGTGTATGTGAGAACCTGCCTTTGCCCAGCACATGTATTTTTGGAGGATGACAACTTTGAAAAACTCTGAAACAAAATTTTTTTGAAAACCGTGGAGAATGTGACTTGGAAATTCCTAGACCATTTGTTTCTGTTTTCCCTTGCTTTCTTTATCCCATATCAACAACTTCCTATTTCTAATGGTTTCTTCATTTATGGTTTTGGCCTTTGCTTTTCTCTCTGTTCCAGCCGCATTATATGAAGCCAAGGCTTTCTAATCTGCATTTGTAACACACATCCAAGAGGAGATTAGTTTCAAAATGAGACTAGAAAATAGTACCTGGCTCCCTCAGATAAGCCTGAGACAAAGCCAGAGCAGTGCTGAACTCTTTGGAGTTCTGGTTATTCCATTGACTTCTGCTTCCCTTTTAGTCCAGCATTGAAATGCAGTTGTAGTTCAGAAAAGTGGCAGCAAGGAGTAGCTGGTGGGGTGTCATATTCAATCTCTGTCAGTGATGGCCAAGTCCAGTCAAAGGACATTTTCTCCCCACCTCTGTCACACCAGCACTCTGGCACCAGATGTACTACCCGAGATCTCTCAGACAAACTGGCTGCCTCCTTAGCTGCTGCACTGACACAGAACATGGAAACAAAAACCTCTAAGCAGAATTGTCTGTTTTTGTGAAGTAACTGTTTTACTTATATAACAATATTGTGGTAGCTCCAACAAAATTCAATGTCTGATTAGCTTTTTCCTTCTTCTGTACTGCATGACACAAAGGAAACAGAATATGCCTTCAAGCTTTTGGTGCAAAGAACTACAACCAAAGAATATTTTTCCACGGAATATAAATATTTCCAAAGAGTATTTTGATGCTGTTAATGTCATCATGCCTAGTATTTATCTGCCCAGTGTCCAGGGCTTTGTCTCATGAGAGAAAAGACAGCTAAACAACACAAAATGTCTCCAACAAATATGAGGTTTTGTGCTTGTTTTGATCACCCTTGCATTCCTTCTGTGTTGCTTTCTGCCAGCATCCTGGGGCTAGGGGTGATCTGGGATGGGGGAGGTGGAAGAACAGATTATAAAACAGTCCTAGAAAGGACATGCAGAATTTGCAGTGGTGTGCATTGTTGATTTGAAAGCTGAGCTTTTCCAGCAACAAAACAGAAACACAGTCCATGACTTCAGTGCATATGGCAAAACACTGGAGAAAAAACATTGTCTTACGTCCAGATTTTCACAAATGGAAGAGAGGCAAAGGTTGCAAAATAAACTTACTCACTGTAGTTTTTCCAGGTATAGAAATAATTTTTGAGAAGGAATGATTTAAGTGTTGAATGGTGATGGGACTTGATAGCAGCCTGTGCTCAATATCCTGAGAAGTGATGTATTAATGCCTTGTTCCCATTTCTGAGTCACAAAGGAAACTATTAATGTTCTTCCTTTTCTGAGGTTCTGAAAGTGCTATTTAATGACCTAAAATTATTTTATCTTAACCTGCCATAAAGTTTAGTTACATCTTTGTAGACTTATGTCTTAGTCAGAAGTTAAAAAAAAAAAAAAAGAAAAACCAACCAAACAAACAAAAAACAAAAAATAAGAGCCCCTTGGTTTTTAGCCCTTTGTGGGATTTTGGCACAATTTGGGTTCTTCAATAGCAATGATGCAAATTAAATTAGCTAAATTTATTGAATCTCCAATTTAGCTAAATCATATTTTAGTCCAATGGAGTGTTTGCACATACAAGTGCACTGAAATAACTCAGCACATCTTAGGCAGCAGATTCAGTTGTGTTTTCATAGCTGGGCTCAACATCTCTCTTGGAGAATGCCAGTGAGGGACATCCTCTCTTGTGCAGATGGGCTGGGAGGAATGAAGATCAGGAATGTTTCTAGCCTGCTCTTCACAGGTGAAAGATTACTGCAATTGGGAGGAGCAGACTAATGAGAAGGGAACTTCCCCTACATCCATCTGCCATCATCTTTATTAATGTCTTTTCTTTCAGCAAAGCATTAGATCCAGAAACATTAAAAATGTGTATTTTTCTAGGAAAAGACTGTGAAGGGAAACAATTTCTAAAGATAGTCTGAATACCTCTCTGAAGTGGCAAGCACTTGACACCTCCTAGTCAGCCATCCTAGAGCTTTTTTTTCCCCACCTCATGGAACTTCACTAAAGTAAAATCCAAGTACAGTAAAAAGCCTTTTTTTTTTTTCCTTACTGCCATTCTTTTTCACTGATGGTGGAGGGGGAAGGGATTTGCTGCCCTGAGTTAACAAAATTGCGAAAACAGAAACAAAGACATAGGAACTGCTTGCCTTCATCCTGCACAGCATTGCCCCACACTGATTGGGGCTTTCCCTGGCTCTGCATTTTGCTCTCACTCTGATCATACTGATGTGAGATGAGGTCATGGTAGCTTGGCTTCTAACTAGATGAAAGCTGCAATGCAAAACACCTCCTTTGGAGTCCTCTTAGGAGAAGCAAAAAAAGGAAAGCATCACATCAGAGAAGGGAAGAGATAAATAGGGAGTCAGAGAAGGACAGCTTCAGAAAAGTGCGAGTGAAGTCTGGCCCTTCCAGGAATATGCTCTCCTTCCTGCAGTGTCTTTCTGAGTTCTGATTCTTCCAGGCTGTCAAGGAGAAAGGACAACTATCCATTTTCAGGAACATATCAAAAATATGATGATTCCTGTATTTTATCACTGTTGAGGGCAATTTTCCAATCATGCTGCTGCTATATTTACTCAGGATGGCTGAATCCAGAGAGCAGAGAAATAGTGCAGCACTCATCCACAATTTGAACCAAGCTCAATTCAGTGCCTGGGAACTTTATTTTATGGAGGCAGTTGAGATTTATTACTTCAGTGTCAAAGGTAATGATTTGACCAAGTACATAAGTAGAATATTGCCCTTTGTGGAATGAGAATTTGGTCCTGTTTGCATCCCACTCTATATGGATATATCTGAATTTCAGGACCCTGGCAAAGTACCAGTTCAGTGCTTGCATGTACCACAGTCTTTTGTTTCCATAAATCCACGAGGCCAGAAAGGAGCCATGTCCCTGAAATGTGATGGATGGACTACAGGCAAAGCACCAGCCATGCAGCTCCCCACTACTTATGTTGTTAAGGCTTGAAGGAAAATCTCAATAATCTGAAATGATTTTAGTTCTGCTTTTGGGATAGCTGCTTTATTGTGCATGGCAAAGACATGAATGAGTGTGGAAAGTCATCCTTCCAAGTGCCAGGGAGCTCTTTTGTCACATAGCCTGTAAAAATGAATGATTTGGTCACCAAGAATGTGGCTTAGACAAGATTTTGGAAATGGGGGAAAAACCACTGAAAAGACATAAATATTTTTATTTATACTTCAAAACATCATGACTGTAAACTCCGCTTCTTTGTCTCTTCTGCAACAAGAAACAGAGTCAGCCACATGGCAAAGCTGAGACATTTCTTTATGCAGTAACATAGAGCTTCTGACTGGGGCCATGAAAGTTCTCACTGGTTTAACCCCACAGGTTCCCCATCCTAGATCTTGTGCACTAGAAAGACTGATGCAAAAAATCTGCTTGTCACAGGAAAAGTTGACACACTTGTGACTTTTTCGTGCAGTTGTGTCAGAGTGGAAGTAGGGATGGTGGAAATAGCCTTGACAAAGAAGGAGTACCAGGCAAAGTGCAGGTGACAGTGCAATTTATCACATGGCTGTGAAATGTATTAGCTGCCTATCACCCTCAGTTATGTAAAACAAAAAGAGGGAGAATTGATTAAACTATGACCTCTTCCATCTAGTAGCTGTCATTTTAGTACCAATGATAGAAGCTGGTGTCTAGTCATTAAATGCACAGACTTCTCCATTTCAGTTCTGAGCAGTAGATTAATAGTTCATATTGTGTGATTTTCTCTCTCTGCCTGGCTCAGTACACCCAGAGGAAGCTCCCCTCTGTGTACATCACCCCTCTGGGGCCAGCTGCCACCCACCATGGAATCATGGTGGATCCCTGTGCCAAGGCTCTCTGCTCTTTCTCTTTTGGCCCATGTTCTCTTACTCTTGTGTCTGGATCTAGATCTCTAACTCATCCTGGCAGCACAGCTCCTGATTTCTCCTGAACAGCTTGACACCAAATCCTACAGGGAAGAGGGATGCAATGGGCACTTCTAGCCTCCCAGTCCTGGGGGAAGATATCTTCAAAAATTAAGTTATACAAAAAAATTATGGTTGACTCTATGACAAAAGAACTTTAAGCAGCAAATAATTTATCATTACACTTAAGGGAAAGTTTTACATGGGTCTTTTACAGTCTGTTTCCACCTGGTTAGTCCAGATAAGGTTTTAAAAGATCCCCTATTCCATAGAAGCTTGATACCTCCACCTCTCATTATCTGTTTAGGGAGATGCATAACAATAAAGTTAAATTTTTAAAAGGTAGCTGCTAATTATGAAAATTAATTAGTGAACTTGCACAGACTCCTTAATCAATATAGGTAACTACCTGAGCTGAGTCAGTAACTGAGCTGCAGGCAGACTCTGCAGAGTAAGAGATGCAGTATGAGTGCACTGCTTCTGTGGCAAGGATTTATGAGACAGTATAAACCTTTATAGTGCAGAGGGCTACCAGGCCTTTGAGAATCATTCTGGCTTTTCAGTGGTCCAAAGTGTGTTCATAATGAATGCGCAAGGGCTGCCCTTTAGGCATCTGTGTGTCTTCATCCATCCCCATGCCAGGCAACCTGAGCATCTAATACAGAAGGGCAGGGTGTCCATGGATTATTAACATGCACTTGCTTGGCACCTCTGAGTTACCAACAGATGCTAGAAAGAGTCTCTGCAGACACAGTATCAGTCAGCAAGGATTTTTTATTCAGGAATTAGGAACCTATTTAAGGAATTATCATTTAGTAGAAACATTATTTTCCTTAGAGCTTCACCTTGTGACAGTGCCAGAGGTACCTTGATGTGAGAGCATCTCTCCTGAGCAGCTGCTCTTAGCACCCTTTCCCATTGGGTTAGAATATACTTCTTCCTGCCTGGAAGAGTCCAAGTTCCCTGTTATTGTAGTCAGTTACATCCTGCTGCATCAGTGCAAGGAATATAGTGGGTATATGAAAGAGTCTGGGAAGATGATTACCCATGGGCTGGCAGTAGGCCAGTGTTGAATCTCCAATAATCTGATCCTCCTACACAAAATCCTTCTTGTTCTGGTTTTAGAATGTTCCTATTGTAGGCTTTTCTAGGACGAGGTGTGAGAAGTAGTGTGAACATGCCTGAGCTGTGCTGCTGTCAGATCCTCTCCTGAAGTATTAAGCAGGAGGATTGTGTTCATTTGCCTCTGGATGATGTCAAAGATCGAAACTTCTGCAGCTAGACCTGGGCTATTTGTGCCTTCATTTTGTACTGGCTTTCATTTGAGTAATAGAGCCAGGGAGAGGAGTAAGCCCAGTAAAATATAAATAAAACACCAGCAGAATGAATAATGGATCCAGCAAGTTCCCAGTGTAAAGAAAAGCAGTGTCAAGCTGCTCATATTTGTGCCAGCTCAGTAGCCATGTAGGACCTTTCTGGTAGCTAAGCAACAGAGGCATAAAGACATCCAGGCCACATGAGCTACATCTTCAGGATTTTTTCCCTATGGGAAAGCTGTGAGAGAGGGCAGACAGGTAGGAGAGAAGCCAGCAGTGGATGATTTTTTCCTGTATTTCAAAGTCAGGACTAGGATCTAGTTCTGGGAATGTGTTACAGAAGAAGAAAAGTTCCATGAATTCATATAAGTCTGAGGAACCTTACAAAAGCCCAGTATGCATTTTGGAAAGTTCACAGAACCTTTGTGTCCCTGGGACTCACCAGTCACCACCTAATAAATGCAAGTCTCCTTATGTTGATCATAGAGTTCTGCCTGCTTTAGTTGCCTGGGTCTATTAGTCACCAAATTAAATTTTGTATAAGTAATAGTGAACCACTTTCAGGTAGTTCTGCTCAGGAAATAATGAAGAGCAGCCTGAAAATCAACTTACCTATCCATTTATTCCATGGATAAATGCTGGAGAAAGTCATAATAGCAATAACTGAGATTTATTTAACTCCTTTCATTTGAAAGAATCCCGGAGGGCTTTTCTCACAGCATACAAAGAGATTGCTCACTCCCTGCTGAAATGCAACACTTCTGGGGTGGAACACAGCAACTGCTCTACTCCATCAAGAACTACATAAAATTTGTTAACAGGTATAGGGAGGAACAATGGTAGTATTTTTTGTAGACAGAATGTAATCTTCTTAACTGGAATTTGTCCAGAATCTTGATTTTTAAAGTTTTGTGCTTGCAAAAAAAAGAAAAAAAAAGGATGGGTTATCAGGACCTTGATTTTTATATCTTATCCAAAAGACAGCTATGTTTTGGGCACTAGTTCAATACAGAATAACAAGCGAGACATCTTGTATTAATTACTAGATCTTTACAGCATCTGGGTTTTCCTTTGAGGCCATTCTATCATCCAGGTTCAGGCTTTCCGGATTAGTAAGAGATCATGAAATCATGCTCTTAAGGAGTTCCAGGTACTCCTAATGGAAACTGGATTACCTTTGCCTTTTTTTCCCTTGCCAAAAACTGAGCTAGGTGTATGGAGCTCAGAAGAAGTCTTTGGGAGCTTGAGGAGAGATTCTGTGTGTTGTTACTTGACAAGAGCCCAGCACAGATGGCTGCAGCACACCTGCTGCTCCAGGATGACCTCAGTGTCATGTTAGTGCAGGTGAGATCATGTGAGAACCTGCTGGAGGGTGAAAGGGGCAGTATCCTGTTGGTACCATTGAGTGGAAATCACATGCATGCACACAGAACACAGGACTGTTTCCCTGCAGAATGTTGCTCTTGAGTCAAGCTCTGCATGTTTGCACATGATTTACCTTAGTGGTCTTCATTGCTTTCTCAGGCTGCTAAGAACTACCACAAAATAATATTTAAAAAATGCTATTATTTATCTGCCTATCTATGCGTGTCTCTACCCAGTAGTTATCAGAAACAAGTAACTGAGATTTAGGTTGGCTTTCCCTTTGAAAAGAAGGAAAACTGAGAGCTAATACATAGTGAAAGCCAGTAGAAAAATTTCCTTTCTAAGTGACCTTCCTGACTAATGAGCAGTTGAGGGTCACAACTGCAGAACAAATAAATGAGAAAAACTAAGCCCTAAGTTATGGTAGAACACAAGAACATCAATCATTCTGCTTTGGCTTTAATATCTCAAACTGTAAATGTGGGCTGGATAGAGACAAGAAAACCCAAGTGCTAGATCTGAAAGCAGTAAGGCCTTGGGCTGTCTGTGTGGTGGTAAGAAGATAGCTGTAAGCATCAGGTCATCGTCTTCATTCCACTTCATCCCTTTTTTATTGTGTTTTTCTCAGGATCTCTTTTCCTGTCATATTTTGTCAGACATATTCTCCTGCATAAATGAGGCAGTGGTTTGGAGATGTGTGTTTCTGTAAACTAAGGGAAATGTTGATGAATTTATTGTTAATGGTTGAACAAGTGTTAACAAAAGTGGAGGCTGAAGACAACCTAAATTCTTGGTAAATTAAAGAGGCACATCAGGACAGCACTATCTTTTTTATGTTTAGATCAGATTCTTATTAACCAGCTTCAGAAATCAGAATGCAGCTAGACCTTTGTTATACACTGACTCTCCAGTAGCCAGCAGGGCTACTGGTGAAGCAACTGCCAGCAGTATTGCTGATGGTGTGCTTAAAAATATCTTAGTTATAGTTTGTCTTCTCTGATAACATTTGAATGTGTTACCCAGTTGCAAACAAATGTGGAAGAGGGAGTAAAAATCTAAGTAAGGGTATAAAAGTAGAGTGAAAATGGGTGTTAAAATAGAGCAGAGGAAGCCCTGATTGCACCTCCATTAGTGAGGGCAGGCAGAACTTGGCTGGTAGAACTTCCTGGCCACAGAAGGCTGCCTGGCTACTTGGCATATCCAATATTAGTCATCCTGTAAATTGACATGGACTTGTTCCAGTGCTTTGGTATTCACGGAGGACTTTGCTGGGGGACTTGGGATGCTGCAGAGTGGAGAAGTGGTTTGGTTAAATCAATAGGAACTTGGGCTTCTTTGGAAACTTTTATTTTTAATCTTATCCATTCTGAAAATGCTGCTGAAACCACTCAACAAGGACCATTTGTGAAAATAATGGGCTATTCTAGGCTGAATGTCCCCCACATCCAGTGGCTGGGAGCCAGCAACTCCTGCATTTTTCATAAAGTGCCCAAAGTACTGTCTTTTACACTTTGTGCTCTGGTTTTGTTGTCTGTAGAAATGGGAACAATAAATCCTGGTCTCCACAGTGAAGTCTTTTAAAACTTCCCTCCAAAGTGATAGCAGTGCAGGGCACAGTTTGCATCTGCTCAGCTCCTGCCACACCTGGCTTTGCTCCATGCTGTACAGACCTGGTCTGAAACATTCCCAGGAGCCAAGTGATTAAGGAGTGCTGTGCTGAGATAAAGGAGGAGAAAGATGAGAAGAAAGATCTGTTCCACAGGTAACGGTTGTAAGAGAAATAGGCCACACTGAGTGACTGTGCTGGAGAACCTGACTGTCAGAGCATCACTCACCAGGCCAGCAGCAACCTGCTGACTGCTACAAAGACCTTTCATACCCTTGGAAGGCACACACAGATGGAAAGGCAGCAGCCACTTCTGAATGTGGTGTTTGCTGAAACCTTGGTAATTGGCATTATCACAGAGCTTCATGGAAATCTTACTCAAGGAAGAATCTGTAATCTGGATGTTTGCAGGCTTTTATCTGTATAACCCGGCTGCAAAAACACCTGGTACACAGGAAAACAGCTTTGCATATTCTGTAAACTGACATCCATGAACAATTTATGAGAACAATAGCACAATCTTTCTTTTTCTACTATGTGAAGGATATATGACAATAAAATACTTTCCAAGGACATGTTGGAAGTCTAGACCAGAATTTACATCGAGGCTGTTACTTTTTTTTTTTTCCTTTAATAAAATTGATATTTGTCATCTCTGTCAAGAGAGACTTCCTGGTTTACAAATTAGCCCTGTGGTTTTAGTGATTACTGCCAACCCTGTGCAGCAGGTCAGGGGAAGCAATGCAGCCAGGTGATTGAAATGCATCCTAAAAAGATGCTGGGTGTGGGCACAGAGTAGGTCTCATTTGTCATTTGTCAGCTGTCTAGGCCCCATCACTCTGTATCCAGAGAATGAAATCAAAATATTTCTCACCATAATGGAGTAGCTATAAATGATGCCATAAATATCTAAGCAAACATGGGAATCACTGCTGCTCAGCTGTAACTTGCATATGGGATGTGACATATTGCTGTTCAGGAAAACTTAATTGAAACCATTTTCCATGAGAAAACACAGCTTTAGCAAAATGGATCTTTTTCAGAAATCAAGGTTTCCAAGAATCTGCCTGTAGCATATTTTCTTGACACAAATCCTTTTTGAAATTGCCTTTTTTTTTTTTTGTCTTGTTTTGTTTTTTGGGGGAAAAAAAAAAGTTAATTTTATTTTCTATCACTTTTAGTATTTGTCTTAATTTTTCATACTATTATAGTATTACTAATACAAAATATACCATTTGTTATAAAATACCTTTTTTCAAAGGGAAAAAATATCACAATATTCGTATGTACTAGTTTGGTGCAATTCTATATGGAGTTTTCACTGGCTCTTTTAAGCCTTCCCATAATTATGCATGCCAAAATACAGTTTCCTTACTTACTTTCTCTGTGAAATTTTGCTGGTGCAAATCATTCTCCTGTTATTTGACCTGTCACTTGTAAATAATCTGAATTGTGGGCTTGTGCCATTCTGTGTCAGAACTGTTTCACCTGTCTTGTACAGACTGTAAATCCAAAAATTGCATTTTCTGGGCAACAGGGTAAAAAGCACAGAAGAGAATACAAAGCCTATATTTATGGCATTGCCCAAAGACTGAACTGTCAACAGGGAAATAATACTTCTTTCTTATAAACACTATTATGCTGTAAGTGAAGTCAACAAGAGCTCTGCTGCTGGCCTCGGTGGGAGCAAGACTGGATCCGGGCAAGTAGATCATTTCCTCATTTTACCTTTGCACACAGCCTGGTGATAGAGAGCTGAGAAGACTTTT
Organism: Motacilla alba alba; assembly: GCF_015832195.1. NCBI lineage: Eukaryota > Metazoa > Chordata > Aves > Passeriformes > Motacillidae > Motacilla > Motacilla alba. The sequence goes on along the minus strand of NC_052025.1, from coordinate 13,751,795 downwards.
GATTGACTTACGCTGATGTATGTTATTTGCAGCAACTTAAATAGCTGCTTTTATTACGATGATGATGATGATAGGGCCTGCAGACCCCAATTAAGACTTGGGGACATCATAGCTTGACATTGTGTAATTACAAAGGGAAATGTGTCTCTCTGAACTCACGATTCCCTGAAGCTGTGGGCATACTCTGTAGGAAGCACGAGCCTTTTTGTTAAAGAACAGTTTTGCACCTTTTATTTCAGTGCATAATTACTAATGGAATTAGTATCTTCATGCAAAACAGTTTCTTTGTTGCCTTCCTTCTAGAAATTTTCAGCTCTCCTTCAATGCCAAGATGACCTCTTGGTCAATGTGAATTTTTGATCTCCAGGGAAATCTGTCTGTGCCCTTTTGTTTAAATCATCCTCCCTCCTCCACACATATCCACTCTTTTCTCTCTTGGATTTCAATCTGCTGTAGCATATTCTCAGAGCACAAGTCAGGGAGAATGAGATGGACAAATGCCTTTGAGATCTTTGATTTATCAAAATATTTTCATTCCAAAACAATGGCAGGGGAAATTGCATCATCCATATATCTGTCTGGGGAAGAGGAGGCAGCAGAATGATGGACTCTGGTGTCAGTGTCTGTTCCAGGAAAATAAAAAATGTGTGTGTGGAGAGTTAGAAGAAATAAAAAACGTATGTAGGTATGGATGACTACTCTTTGGCATCCATAATTGAGGAGATAGCTTGGCCAAATTTGTTTCTCTTGCTTTTGAAAACCCAAATACATAATCTCAAGAGGGAAATCAGAAGAAGAGTTGAACTCTTGTCTTCTTGAATCTTGGTTTTCAATTACAGCTCTATATTGATCTTATGAAATTATTCGTCTCATGTCTGGTTTAAATAGATACAGCTCCATGGGTTTTCATGGAATTCCCTGATTTCTTCCTGTTGATGATCTGGTTCATTGTTGTAGCTGTGGTAGTTAAAGCCCTGTCCAAGGTGAAGTCATTGTACTGGCTGTAATCCAGAAACAAAGGCTTTCTCCAAGAAACCAGGAGGCTTAGGAGAAAAGTCCTCAGCTGGCACAGTCTTCACTGTTGTTGGGCTTCTGGTCAAATCTAACAGAGACTCAGTTTGATCCTGGAGATTTTTTTGTGTGTGAGTGCTGATTATTTTTTGTTATACTGGAATGTAACAAAAAGGTTGATTGGTTTCTGAAGACTTTATGCTTTCAGATGCTACAGAGTTGAAAAATCCATCTCTTTAAATGAGTGTCAGGAAATCAGAGACCAGCTTTAGGCACAGCAGCTTCTCGGGACAGGAGATTGCTGGGGAAGAGCTGGCTTAGCCTCTGTGCTCCTTGCAGTGTGAAGGAAGCTAAGATTTCAGCAGCCAAGGAAGCACCTGGGATGTGCCTTGCCCTCACAGAAGCCAGGAAAAGCCTGTCCCTTATGTCTTCTTGGCACCAATGAGTGCAGCCAGCACAGCTTTGCAGTCCATGCTGTCACCAGCTCTGCCTCTGATCCCTCCTCAGGTACCACAGTTGAATTTTACACCAATTTCTGAAATCCTGCCATCAGCTCTTGTCAGAAGCCCATCATACCAGTAATATAGTTCAGAGCTTGAGGCCAAACCAACTCAACTGCAGTAGGAATAGATGGTCCTAAGCAAAATGCATCTTTCACTTTTGGGGAATAATTTTTCACTATCAATTTTGCAGTGGCATCTTTAAAATGTTCACATAGTGAACAGAAAGATTTGCATAAGAATTCTAAGGCTGTACATATAACTTCTATAATTTGTATTAAAATAACACTGATTTAGGAAGGAGCTTAAATAATCCCTTTTATTTTTAATGCAAACCAAGCCTGCCAGTGAGGGAAGTAGAGGGAAAAAATCAGCAAGACAGGTTAAATAATCTTTCACTAAAGGCAGTATCTTGTATATCCCTCTAAAATGCCTGTCTGATTGATGTCAGAGATAGGATATGCATGGGTTTGATCTAGTATGTCATTTCCTGCATTCCTGAGACATTATAGCTCCTACCTAGATACTTTCCAATCTAAACTGCTGCCCACTCCTGGCTGCACATCTCTGACTCTACTGGCTCTGGATTTTGTCTTGCTGTCACAACCACTTTAGCTTGTCAGGCCAGTAGAAAACCCACCCAGACAAAGGAAGAAGAGTCATCTACCAGCTGAGTGCACTGACATGTCCAAGTGCTGGGTTCGCTGAGACCAGCAGACGACTCAGTCTGGGATGGGATCAAGCTTCCTGTTTAAAATACAGGATGCCAAACTTAGCTTAGATTAAACATCTGGCTTTTAGGTGCCAAATGGAGCAAATGGCATCTGAACTGCTATACACTCTTTGCTAATGCATAGATAGTTCCTCGCAGAGGGTTGAAACTCATGGTGACTTCTTCTCTGAGTCCCACTGTGAAAAAATCTCATCCCCCAGCCTGGAATTGCAGGGTGGTCACAGTTCTGGTTGGCTGCAGCTTTTCCCCTACTTGCTCATAAAGAATGATACAGCCTCCTGTGAAAAGGATATCCCACACCTCTTCATATCCTCCTCTTCCAAGGAGCACAGCTGGCTAGGTACTGTATCCTGTCCTTGCACTTTTTTTTCTAGAATTGAGCCTACTGATGAAAAATAAGAATGTCAAAATCATAAGAAGAAATAAGGCAAATTCCCCCTATCCTCTCTGCTTAGTTTTTCAAGAAATGTCGTGAATCTTTTACTGGAAAGGACCTAGCAGCAGGCAGGGCTGTATTAGAGAAAATGAGGTGAAGAACTATTTTTAAACCCACTGAAATAGTACCAGACAAATTCCATTTATAGGAACTTGTACTTGTCTTCTTCTGTGCCTTGAAAAGGATAATTATTTCTGTGAAGTAATGATCTTCATCATAAACAGGATCCTGAGTGCTGAACCTGGTGCCCTCCTTGATATTTCTATTAGGTTTTTTGGACTAACTTTCCTCACTTCCTTTCCCCTCACCTTTAAGCAAAGACACCGCAATATTGTTTGTTTGTTTTTTTTTTTTCTTTCTATTCATCCTGTTTCCTTCTTCATTATAAGAAAATTAGAAGCTTGGGAAAGCCTCTTGTGGTGCTAAATTGTTACTGGCTAATAAAACTGCAGGAGCCATAGACGGTGGGGCTTTTTCCATAAATCAGTGGTGGAGGGAATTAGGTGGCAAGAGATGGAAGTGCAGTGTTTAATCAGCTCTTGTAGGAAATCATTAGCTGCACACCCTCATTCCTTCTCTGGCTCATTCTTCATTCCCAATGGCTGCTTTGCCACCAGACCATTAACATTTTTCAATGACTTTCTAAATGCAGCGAAAACCCACAGAAGTGGTGAAATACCAGTGGATGCTATGAAAACAAAAGGCTGACGAATGTGCCTGTCTTTTGTTTGTTTTGGGTTTATTTCCTTTCCTTTCTTCATGCCTGTACTCTTTTTTCCTCACAATTAGAAATGAACCAAGGTAAATGACAAGTGACCTCTAGCTTGGAAGACTTCTGCCCCCTCCACCAAATAAAAAGAGGCAGAAGATTTAGTGGTAACATGGACAAGAATAAGATTTTTAAATTTGATTTCCTGTATGTTCCCATTTATGGCTTTGTCGATTTCATAGCCTTTCGCACAATCTACCGTTGTGGTCCAATTTCTGCAAAAGTGATCAGAGATTAGGCTTTTCACTTAAGTGGCACAGGAAAAAAAAAAAAAAAAGTCACACTTATTTGCTAAAAATTCAGGTCAAACAAAGCTGCTGCTGCTCAGCCAGCATAGCATGGCTCATAAGGGTCCCATAACTCAACTGTGTGTGTCTCACTGGTAAAGGCTAAGGCAAAACTTCATCTTCCACTGCCAGTCCTTTATTTGATCTGAAAGAAACTCACTCACAGCCTCGAGGGAGAGGAAAACCTCACCCTAAGGAATCAGTGAGATTTTTTTTTTTTTCCCGGAGACTGCAGTGGTGCCACGTTTTCTGCTCTGGGTTGCTAATCCCTTTGCATTAACTGATCTATTGGTGTGGTGGTCTCCTACACAGATTCACAGCCAGGGAGATTGGGTACTTCTGTGGATGTGTGCTGTCCATGTGATAACCTGCAGAGCTCTGTGATGAACCTCCCAGCATTTCTCACCTCATCAGCTGTCCCTTGCACACCAGTCCACAGAGGCTCCGTGTAATCCAAGCTTCTGCACAGCTTCCCACTGTTGCTATGGCTTGAAAAGCAAGAGCAAACATTAAAAATGAGTTCCAGTGAATTTTCCAGAATTATTTGTAATGTCTTTTTAATTAATTTTGGGTTTTATTATTTTTATGTAACTTCTGGGGAAACTGTAGAACTAATTATAGGTCAGTGGGGTATTTTTTTATTTCTTTTATACTCACAGGAGCTGCTCACATGTGTATTTGCAGCTTGTAAAGACATTCCCATGCCAAACTCCTGTTGCTTTTTAGACACAACATCTGTCATTTGCTGACTGTACAGTTAATCACATTAACTGGTGGTCAGCATGACTGCCTCTGGCATGGGATTTCCCACAGAAAACTGTAGCAGGGGAAAGAGTGTCTGCAAAATTGTGAGCTATGCACGGATCAAGGTGGAAGTTATGTGGGTTTCCATGAAATAACATAAGTTTAGCTCCAGACATAAACCCATAGGTTTAGCTCCAAACATAGGTTTAGCTCCAAACATAGGTTTAGCTCCAAACATAGGTTTAGCTCCAGATAAAATCATACATTCTTGAAATTCAGCAGGTCCACAGTTCTGTGTTTTACTGGAAATGTCCTTGAGCACTCTGATCCCATGTAAAGGGACAGCTCAATCCCTGCACTGTGCTTCTGAAAAACTGGAGGCATCATGAGGTCAAACTGCTGGATAATGGGTCCAGTCCACACTTGACAAGAAGTGTGTGTCCAGCTCCTTTTCATTACATCCTTGTGAGATTTTTTTACCACTTTCCCATCCTGATCTGGATGTATCAACAGGGGATGCTTTAAGGGAGCCTCTGCAGGGAGGAGGCAGTGAAAATGTGGAGAGTTGGCTCAAAGTACCAAGTGACACAAATTTCCCTTGCTTCCCTGTATGTGACCTAATGCCTGTAGAGAAAAGATGGAGCAGCAACTCGTTCCTCTTGTGAGCAGCACGGATTGAAGATTTGTTCAAATGGATTCTAGCTGCTTCCCAGAAGGAAGTGTGCCACTTTGAGAATAAAGTTAGACATATCTCTACAAGACATATCTTTCTTTCTCTCCATTTCATCTTTAGAATTCAGAAACTGTTTTATTTAAGCCTTAGCTGGCACTCCATCATACTCTGACTCCTTAGGTACAGTGTCTGCAAAACCCAATGTGAAACAAGAGCCCGGGCTGATAAGTAGAGAATACACTTGAAGTAACATCTCATTTGTCAGACAGTGAAAGAAATACAGAAGTGAATGATCAAAATGTGTCTCTGTGTTAGTCCTGGTGATATTTTGCTTTGGTGAACTGAAAAGAGTTTTTGAGCAAGAGAAGGTAATGACAGCCTACACCTGACTTTTATCAGCTGTTGCAAGAACAGTGCTTCTGTCCTCAGGAGCCTCTTGCCCAATTATCCACGTCTTGGTCCTGTGCTAGAAATTCTGGGTTTCTGGAGTAAAAGTGGCTGTGAGTCCCTAATGCACTTTTAGGTCTCCAACAGACCAGTCTACCTCAAGATTTGCCCTATTTTTTTTAACCTATCTTGAGCTGTAGGAAGCAAAGCATAGGTCTTGTGCATCAGGGTCTGTATGAGACTTTAACCTTCTACCTCTTTCTCCTGACAGGGCCATAGATGGGGCCATGCAAAGAAGAGCAAAAATGCTTATTGACAAGTTTGTAATTCCTGGGGAAAGCTAGGGAGGATGCCAGAATGAGAAGCAGAGGCAGAAAGAGCCTTGAGGAAATCTGTGTGAGGCTGTGCACTCTACAGGTTGCTCTGCATTGTTCTGTTGGTTCTTTTCTGTTCTGGCCCATAGTGTGTTCTCATCAGCACTGTGAACACGAAGTTCATTTGTATGTTGGAAGAATGGGATGTGACAATATTTTTGAGTATAGTACAAACTCCCCATTTCATAGGATTTACTTTCTTTGGCTAAACTATACCTTGGTAGACGTGCTCTTGAAATTGTGCTGGGTGGATGGGAAATGATGAAAAGTACAGAAGAATTGGTGTTTATAAAATTAAAGTAGCAGTGAATTCTGTGCAGAGATAACAGGAGAATGAAAGTGTCTCTAGTTAGACATTGTTTGCAGAGCTGGTCCTGGCAGGTATGTGGGGTCATGTAGCAAAATTCTTCTGTTGAAATTTACAGATTACAAATGACAGGCAGAAAAACCCCATGGTGTGAATTTAAATGTTGCTGCATTGAGCAAAATACAAAGGAGGAAATCATTGGTGTATCATTGATTAAAAAGCTGATGGTAACAAAGACTTAGAGAGCTCCAGGCTATAGCGCATAAATGAGAAAATCATAAGCAGGAGAGTAAAAAGTCATTCTAAAACAAGAAGATATAAGTGCTTTTGTAAGAAGAAATTACTTTGCCAACCCAAATCTGGTCAGGAGAACTGGAGATGTACCTGCAAAAATCCAAATTCAGAGATATTAATTAAGACAGAGCATTAAATATTACAAAATTTTGCTAAGCAGCAATACTCCAGACAATAAGTTTATTTGGAGGATCAGAAGAAAATTAAAGCAGCAACATTCTTAATAATTTATGGAAGTGAAGTGGGGCTTCTACTCTGCAACATGTAACTTGTATGTGTTTGAAAGTGAAATTTAACTGATGCCAGATCTGTGCTGCCACAGCAAGAGCTATAGTGCTGTGCATGGAAATGGGTATGGATAAAAACAGAGAGTCTAAAACACCTTATTCTGAAGGCAGATTGGTACAGGATTTAGGCACGTGGCATAACGATTTCTTCTTTTAGGCCATTGCTTTAAATTCAGCCCCTGTCATCTGTGACTGGGACATGTTCTCCTGCAGTGGCTCTTTGACCTACTTGAGGTTAATTGGTGGTTTCAATCCATCCCTCTTTATGGGATTGCTCATATCCAACTGCCCTATTTCTAGCTGGTCCCAGAGAATCGCTGTTGTTTTAACCTGGCTTTTTTCAGTGCCCTTATTTTACAGAGACATAATAGTTGCCAACTGGCATCAGACCAGGGGCACATCTGGTCTTCAACTGGTGAGGAGCAGCTGGGGTCTGCTGCTGTGGGGAAATGGGCAGGGAGGAGAGAGATCTCATCTCTGCAGATGAGATGTGACTCTTGCCCCTAGGATTCCTGTAAAATGAGATTTGGACAAACATGCCAGCTACGAGCTCAGTCCAGATTCAAGTGGGCAGGAGCAGAGATGGGTGGTGTTTGCTGTTGTTTGCATTTGGATCTGCAGCATCTTGGATCTGTGAACTGGGGCCCTGCTGTGTTAGGCAACGTGCAAACTTGAAACAGAAGGGCTGTTTCTTCCCCAAGGAACTCACAACTTCTGGGTACAGCACAAGAGCACAGATGGGGGGGTGCATCTAAAGAGAAGAGAGAGGAGATTTGCCAGTACTAATCAGTAAAATACTCATAAACTATGGCCTGTCATTTCCATATTCTTACAGGCATCAGAGAAAATAGGAGGTTAATGAGGAATTTGAAGGATATGTGTAATATCTTTGTGAGTCTGAGAGGAGTCTCAAGAGAGGTTTGCTTGAAAATCCAGCAAGCCTGTGATGGAGCTGGTATTGTGTGAGAAAACAACTGACCTATAACCTCTAAATAAGAAATGTCTGATAGCATAAAGACAAATAGAATGCCCTGGTATAAATGGGAAGAACTGGAAGCCATGAAGGGATGGTGCCTTTGACACCTAAAACAACAGATCAGTCTGACAAAGATGTCAGGTCCTGTGTTGTTGGCATGTGAACCTATAGCAGCATGTTGAGAGATTTTTTTTTAAATTTATTTTAAAATGGCTATTCTGATGATTTGTCATTTATTTGGGGTATTTTCCACTGCAGTGAGACCTTGCTGAGGGCACTCCCCAAGCCACCAATATGTGCTCAAGGGGTACGACCAACACTGTGCAGAGTGTGTCCCTTTCCCTGGCAGCCTGCATTGTGTGTGCTGCAGGGCCCAAGCCCCCTGCCTGTTAATATTCTCATTCAACTGATTCTGACTTGAAGCCCTGAGTTGTTTGAAATGTCCTGCTTGGGAAAAGAGAGAAGCTCTGAGCTCTGCTCAGTGGAGGCATTTGAGCTTCTGTGAGAAGCCTTGCCTACTCAGGGTGCTTGGCAGTGGCAGGAATCCCCACCCTGGCCCAGAGTATCTGGGATCATGGCACAGGGAAAGGCACAGAGCACATCTGCTTGTGTGGATGAGCAGAGTTTACTCATACAACAACTCTTGTGTTTTGCTTGGAAGACCCTTCTGGCTCTTGGGATATGCTGCTGCTCTATTTTTGTTATGATAACTGGAGTCAAGGGCAACCAGGGTCTGGTTTTTTTTTGGTTTTTTTTCTGTTTGCTGTTTTTTTTTTAATTGAAGAAATCCAAATAAAACTCAATAAATGAACCCCAGATGTGGGCTACATTCTAGAAAGTCTGAAGAAGGGGAAGAGGCCACTGAGAGGATGAACATGGTTTCTGGGAATTTTCTACATGACTCAGGGCGAGGAATCAGAACACTTGAGATTTGTAAAGCCTAAATTTGATAACACTTGAAATTACTGTTAGTGACAAGATTTTTCACCTTTGTTTTGGTGAGCCCAAAGTCTTTTTTTTTTAACCCAGATTTGCCCTGACTTGCCTTGTCATGGAGGTCATTGCAGCTTACAGAAGCCAGATATTTCTACCGCCCTAAAAAAACCCCAATGTTTTTAGACTCAAAAAAAAATCCCATTTGTTCAGGCTGATGGAGAGATGACCATGGAACAGATTATAATAAGTACTGAGATCTGTTGAAACTGCACTCAACAGCATTAAAGGCAATGTTCTGCTCCCACTGGAGGTCAGTAGTGAAATGTTTTATCTGTTAAAGACAGTGGGGACATCTCTGCTAAATGTGACAAGCAGCTGAGCTTACCATTTTCCTGTCAGCTTCTGATTAAAGTTAAATTAGCTCAAACTTGAATTAACAAAATAATTTTGTCTTCCCTCTCCCTATCTCTTTCATTTTAAATTTTGAGTTTTATTTTATCCAAAGCCATATTATATTTCCTCACTAGCATGTATAATTAATTAGTAGTCTCAGGACAGAAACCAACTCCCGAGGGAATTGCTGTGAAATTGCTTGGTGTTTCCTCTGTAGAAATCTCAGATTTTCTGTTTGGCTTTTTGGGGGGTTTTGTGTGTTTTTATTTTTTCCCCAAAAAATATGTTCCCCTATATTAAATAATTTTTTATTTTATTATTCCTTCCTTCCCTTCTTGCAATTTCTTTAGATGCATGTTTCACTTGATCTCAGCAGGACTTGCATAATTCCAATCACAGTGTATTTTTTAAAGTTTGGGTTGTTTTTTTTTAATGGCACCCTTAAAATACCTTCTCACTTCATCTTTCTCATCACCTTAGTCAGCCACCTCCAGCAGAGAAGTGTAAAGTTTTAAAAGAATAAAGAACCAGGAGTTTTATGGGGAAAAAAACAAAACCAAAACAAAAACAAAAAAACAAACAAACAACAAAAAAAACCCCAACCAACCAACCAAAAAAAAAAAAAAAAAACAAAGAAAAAAAACCACAAAAAACCCAACCCCCCCCCCCCCCCAAAAAAAACCAACAAACCAGGTTATACACATACATAAAACCCAACCCACCACCAACCAACCAATCAAAACTTATAAAAAAACCAAAACCAAACCAGCCAAAAACCCCCAAAGGGTAAACCCAAGCTCTTACTCTAAATCCAATAGTACTTTTTTGCCCCTTTTTGTAACTTCTGGAGCATATCCTGCTTGCTGGAAGGTGCTCACCAGGGACAGAGACTTGGTGTGTTCCCAAGGCTGCAGGACCAGCTTCGCAGCACCTCTGCTGAGGGCCAGGCAGCTGTCAGCTCCTGGTCACCTGCAATCACCCCAAAGAAGATTTGAAGTGCTCACTAAATTTACAAACCATCACAAAATTTGGGGCTTTTTCTGCTCTGCTCATGGCAACACAAATTTTCTCTAGCAAATGTAAGATACTGTGTGTCTGCATGTGAAATCCCCTGGCGCGGGGTAATTAGTGCACCTTTTTAATTGACAGCTGTAGATCTCAGCCTACTCCTCATGCCCAAGGACAGTTTTCTTTTATTTGGTGCAGTAGTCCTCCTGATGGCCTGAATGTGGCTATGTTTAAGCCTTGAGGATTTTTTAGGTCTGTTGCTGCCTGGTCAAGGTCTCTGACAGTAGTGAATGAAAGAAGGGACTCAGGGATTAGAAAAACAAGAATATGAACAACAACATGACAGAGGCTGGCAGGAAAAAAAGAAAGTGATGCTGTCAGAGTGGGTGTTGTTTGGCACTGGAATGTGGAAGCTAGCCAGAATAAAAATTGTCTCTCTTAAACAAGAGCTTCACCAGTAAAAACACAAAGTAGACATCTCAGAGCCACCCTAAGGCCTCATCACAACCTGGTGAAGAATTGTATTTTCAAGGCAAAAGCCAAATCTTTCCTTGCTTCATGATATACTGCTAAAGTAAAGGTTCTGCTGGCTGACACATGTGAAAACTGAGAAAGTCTAAATCAGTGTTCAGCTCTTTACCTGGGTCAGAGCAGAGGCAGCGCCTCAGTTAACAGGACAAACATATTCTGCCAGTCCTGACTGCTGTGGCTGAATGGGAGTAAGAGAGCAGAGCCAGAAACAAAGGCCATTGTGGAAAGAAAACCTGCTTCTTCCCAGCCTCTGTCACTCAGTGGCAGAAGATGACAGTCATTTTCCTACATCAGCTCTTGGTTTATAAAGATCTTGTATTGCAAGACATGAGTGCACCAGTAGTAGCTTTACAGGGCAAAAAATAAATGGCATGAGGAAAAGCATAAGGAAATAGCTAGTTCTTTTCAGGAAAGTGAGAGTAATGAAATGGAGGCTTCCTATTTTAAGGGAGTTACAAAAAGCAAATATCAGGGAATGTTTCAGCAATTCCAGCTCCACTTTTCAATTGCTGGCTGATCACTTTGAAGCAATTCATAGGGAGCCAAGCATTTTCCCTGCTTAGTATTTAATGAGATTTTGTAGACTATTCCATAGGAGAACACAAACAGGTGATTTCAAATCGACCAGACTTGGGCAGTTTTTCCTTCTTGCACAATTCTGGGTAGGAAGCAAGCAATGAGCCATTAAATTACACATCTTCAGATGTGCCTTTACACTATGCAAAACTGTAATCAGACCTCAGTCAGTTATAATGGCTCCTGTGCCTGTGTTGGCAGCCTCCCATAATCCATCACCTCACAGTTCCCTCTCAAAAATGTGTGTTTTAGGCATTCTCCTGATAACCTCACCATGTCTGCCTAGGAGAAGGAAGTGCTGGTGTGACAAGATAATCACCACTCGGCGATGAGCAGCTGCTGTTATGCTATAGCACTGCTCTGCAGAGCCTGTGGTGAGCCTCTTGCAGTCATTAGTTACAGGACTGTGTCTGTGGAGGTGGGTGAAGAGCTTGTAATGAAGACAGAAGCTATTCTCAGACTCGGGGGTACTTTGTCCCTATTAAGCTGAGGTTCTGCCCAGCAAATCACAGTGACTTTTCAGCAGAGATCATCTGCTATTCTGAGAGCAATGAAGGAGCAGGACTCACTCACAGCATCTCTTGATGCTAATGTCTCAGACCTGCTACATGCCAGTGAGAGCACTTTAGCCTGCATTTTGTCATTGAAAGTAATTTCAAATCTCAGTGTACACTGATAGTAGATAAAGAGTTTTTATTGCTTCCAGAAGCCTGGTTGATAGTGTAATTGTGGAAAAAGCAAAGGAGATATGGTTTGTCAATACCACCAACTGTGTAGACAGAGAATCAGTGCTTTCCTGATTTATTACTGTTATTTTGAAGAGATTTCTCCTCACTTTGCCTTTTGTCCCATTGTTCTGTCCACACTCACAGTTCTCCCATGTTCTGCTCCTTACTTTGAGTCTGACTCTTGGAAGCTCAAGGAGGTATGACAGTTAATGCTTTCCAATGGCTGAACAAGTAATTTGTGAGTCTACACAGAGAATTGTGGGAGGTTTGAAGCATTAGAGCTGAAGCTGAGATCCTTATGCTTCAAGACAGCTGTCCCAGCTGCAGCCCAGGCCCTCATTAATGCAGAATTGTTGCTGTTGTACAGCTCTTGGGTGGGCTGTGAGAAATGATCTGTTGCTTTCTGATCACTTCAAGCAGTCTACATTCACTACTAATTGACATGTGGGTTTAAAAGAGTAGCAGGGCTGAGCTGTTTTGGGACCTCAGGCTTGATTCTCAGCTGTGCTGAACCTCTGTCTATGGTAGGAATGGATCCTGGGGTTAGCCAGGGTCTGGCCAGAGCTCCTCTCAGTCAGATGAAGAGTACCCTGAAGGGACATTTAAGCAGAGCAGCTGGAGCACACTTTCAGAGTTTCTTCTCCTCCCCTGTGAGCAGATCCTTACTGCAAACCTGCCTCTTGGAAATGATCAGATGTCCTCTTTGACTCCAGGGAGAAGCTGTTTGTGTGGAGGATGGATGCTGAGAGTAGGCAAAAGTGACAACTGTAAATGCCCTCTTCAAGTGCAGGATAAATTTCAAGAGCTTTTTGCAAACAAGATTGGAAAGGGAAGCTGCAGAATCAATGAAAGATTTCACACATTTGGTCCTGTGGGCTTTGAAAAGGAGGTGAGATCCCTGATTATATCAGCAAACAAAAAAACCCCTGCCATCTTGTTAATTCTTTAAAGCTTTAGCTGTTTGCTGTACAAAAAAAAGGGTTTCTGATTAGTGGTCCACTTGTAGCAGAGAAAGGAGGAGAGGGAGATGCTGAAAGGTAGGCAGAATTTGGCACAAAAAGAATTTTAATAGATTTATATTGCTCCCTCAGGCCAAGGGTGCTTCACGTAAGGTCCATGCAAGGGCACATCTATTGGCAGCTGGAATATATGTCTCTCCTCTGATGATAGCCAGGATCCAGCACTGTCAGCTCAGTTGATATTAGACTTGCTGGGTCTGTAGATCCACATGTCATATTGTCAATGGTCATTGACTTGCAATGTCCAGTTGCTGGCTATAAATAAAGGAGGTGGAAGTGGGGGGAGTTATCAGGCTTAGCTGAGATTGATTTGGAATATCCTGCTCCAGTTTCCTCAAGTCTGTACACAACAGACTCTATCAGCTATGGAAACAGAGATGAAATTACCTCCAAGAACTCAAAGGTTATGTGTTTGCACTAATAACATCATCCTAAATGATTCCCAGTGGCCTCATTGCTGGGGCTAAGACAGCTCGTGCTGAGCTTGCCTGAGCTTGGTTTAGTTCAGTCAGGGCACGGTGGAGCCAAACTTCTCCAGCTGGGTGAGGAAGCGGAGAGGCGGAGAGCTGCGCTGGGATGGAGGACGTGCCTACTGCTTCCTTTCATGGCTGAGCTCTTACAGCCCTGAGTGAAGTGAGGACTACAAGTAAAGTGCCCTTCAGGGTGAGGGCTGGCTCGGATCAGCAGTACCAGCAGGGAGGTGTTCCACTGAGAAAGAACAGTAACGGCTGGTGTGAAAATAATACTGCTATCTGGCTCTTTTAAAAATTCGCCCTGCCTCTCTCCTTTAGAATGGTGCCTGGAGCTGAGCTGAACACTAATGCATTCCAAAACTGGAAGCAATTATGCCTCAGGAAGCAGCTAAAACCAGTGGACCAAAACCAACTGGGATAGAACGTATAGCTAGAACCCTATTTTAAAAATCTGCATTTGCTGTAAGGTTTTTTGTTTAATTATTGAAACATTGGGTATGTTTCCTCATTTTTATGAAGGTGAACAGAAGTTTTAGTGTTGCTGTTCAGAGGCCACAGCAATTTTCTACCTCTGCTGTTCTGAATGGCAACTTGTGCTAGTCCCAAGTCTCCACAGAACTGTGGTACCTAGAAAAAAGAGCCCTGGCTGGGCTCAAAGGTCTGGAATGGTGAAGTACATAGCACACTGGACTCTGTTTCCACAGCAATGGTGGAGATGTCAGTGGGTGAAGCCTTCCATGAGCTGCCCTGACACAATGAACCTTTACTGTCCCGTGTTTATTCTCCTCACTGCAGTGAGTTGAGTGACCTGCTAGAGAACAGCTTCCCAGAGACCTGGAAATCCTGGAAGGGCTCTACAAACAGCACATTGCAGCTCCTGCAGGGCTGCACATTGTAAGGAATAGTTCTGAAATATTTTTAGGGTGTCATAACAAGTTATGGGTATTAAAAGCAGCAGTTTGGCTCAGGTATCCTTGACTGTTTGGACCCTGTCTGATGTTCAAAGCATGCTCAAATCTACCCCTACTGTTCCCTTCCTGTTTCTTTTCACCAGAGCACTAAGAGATCCTTTTGGTTGCTGTTGGCCTAGAGTTTGGACAAAGATGTTCTCATTTCAAACACAGATAGATTATGTTTAGCCCTGGAGGCCTGGAATAAATAGCTGGAGCTGGGTGACATTAGCTGGATGGAAAAACTTGTATTGGAAAATGGCCTTTTTAGAAAATGAACATTTTTATTCGCTGAAAAAGGTTATTTGCTTTTTTAAATATTTTTGGGTCTTACTTATTTTGTGAAGATTTTAAATTAATTTCTTGCCTCTAATTTTTGTTTGGTTTCTATGTGTTGCCTTGGAAATCCATCTGTGGTTGGGGTTATTTTTCTTCGTCCGTATGTTCTGTCATTGGACATGTCTTTTTTTCCTCTGTGTGTATGAGACTATGTTGTCTTTGTGCTGCTTCTTTTTCTTTTGCCCTTTCTTTTTCCTGCCATGAAAGCTCTCCCCTTTTTTCCTTTCTGGTTTTTTAACTTTTCAACATTTTCATGTTGGCTTGGTAGACAGCTGCTGTATTTTTCCTTCCTCCTTTGTGTTCAGCTTTGTACTTTATTGGGCTTTGTGTCACACCTTTAGCCATTTGACACACCTTTCTAGTTCTGCTTCTTTGACTCACTTTCTCTTCTGGGTGTCTGAGGTGGGCACCATTCTTTTCTTTTTCAAGTGTTAAACTCTCCCAAGTATCAATTCTATTTGAAAATCTCTGATGAAAAAGGCAATTAAGATCCTGTAGGGGAAAAAAAAGAAAAAAAAGGAAACAATCCCCAGAAATCCCAGCCTCTGCTCAAAATGACAATTATGACAATTCACAGTTATGTTTTAAATGCTCATGACTGTTAAATGTAGACTGCCCTGGGAAATGGAATCCCAAAGCTGACTGAGAAAAAGGAAAGGCAGAGACTGAGTGAACAGAATTGTGTAAAATCTCTGCAGAAAATGGAGGAGAAAACCCCAGCAAATCTGAAAAGAAAAGGTTCCTTTTCCCCTGTTGATCGATAAAGGATCTTCATATGCTTAAACTGTATTTGTGTTAATGAGACACATTGAGAAGTGACTCTGCCTGAATTTAATGAGTTCAGGTCTGTTAATTTCTCAGACTTTCTCAAGATATTAGTGGGGTGTGTTTGGAAGTCAGATTCTCTCCCACTTACTGCCTTGTAGGTCACACCTCCTTACTGATTACTATTATGTTTTACCTGGATAAAAAAGCTAAGTTAGTGCTGATGGAGCAGCTCATGTTAGTTAAAAAAATCCAGCAGGAGGCAGAAACCCTTCCATTGGCACAGCTGGTTCTAGAAGGGATCTCTGTCTTAGGTTGCTGCTTTAGATTTGCTTCCAAATTTAGGGTGAGGCATTTGTAACTCTAGGCACCTACAGATGTGATTTAGGAAGTTATTCTAATTACTGATATTCCTAATTTACACTGGCCAGAAAAAGAGGGAGAACGAATTTTAAAAGTGTTAAAACTGCAAAGAGAGAAAAAGTGTGAGAGCAGTAGAAATTTCACTTCTACCATCCTGTAAATTATTCACACGTGCTGCCTGGTAATTACTTATAATGAACATCTATAAAGCATTTTGATATGCTCAGATGAGCAGTACTATGGAAAGTGTGTCCAGTGTTTAGATCTGAGGGATAAGACACCAGTAGAAAGAGAGAACTACCCATATCATTATCCTCCTATGGTATGTTGGCTCACTGGTGCCCTGCCTTGATGCCTTATTAGAGAACCAAATTACTTTTCAGAGTGTGAATGCCAGAGCCAATAATCTAATGATGCTTCAGATTAAGGAATAATGTCAAGCACTGACAATTTCTGGCAGTCTTTCTGAACGTGGAATTTGAGTCCTTCCTTTCCTCAAAGAGGCAATGTCATCATTATTCTTGTATCCCTCTGTCCAGCTGTGTGACTCAGCTTTGCATCATCTTGAGCCCATCAAGCCAATGATCAAGGAATCTGTGACTTGCACTTGCCTGTGATCTCCCTGTGATGTGAGTGGTGAAATGTACTTGATTAGATTTTTGATCTACTGATTCATAACGAGATCCCATTAAGGAAGCAATTTTCTACTGATCTTTGTCAGGTACATCCTGAGCTGCATCCTTGACTGTTTGATGCTTCCCTTATTCAAGAGTGTCCCAGTCACCTGCATTACTTGACTTTGGAAGGGGGGCCCATGGAAATCTACTGTGCAATGAAGATTTATCATTTACAGGGACATACAGTCAAAGGGACTGAGATTTTTAGTTTATGGTATCACTTCGATATAGAGCTGCTGGTTGAAACAGGTGACATTAAATCTGTTCATTCCTAATCTTTGGGAGCATCCACCTTTCCCTTCCCATCCCATGTCCTTGTGTTTCTGAAGAAGCACCTTTCTCACCTTTGCAGGGTGCTCTAGGTATCTCTTCAGGATCCACTATCCAGCTCAGAAGGGCTGGCTGTTGCCCTGGTAAAGTAGAACACTTAAAGGGCAAATTTAGTCTAAAATTTTGTGCTAGGTCAGAGTAAGGAAAAATGTGTTAATTTAAAGGGAGCTTAGGCAAATTAAGAATAGTTTTATTCTGTATAATTTATAGCTTCTCCCTTCCCCCTTTTTTTTTCGCATTAGAACTCAAAATCAAAGCAGAAATGTGGTGGCAGAATAAAGATAGAAAGAAAGGAGGGAAAGAAAAAAGGCAGGGAGGAAGGAAGAAAGAATGGTTAAAATAGAGCTCTTTTATAGATATGTAAGTTAGGTCTTTTCACAGCACCAGTTGAAAGCTGGTGACATTTGAGAGTTCAAGATAAGTCAAACACCAGTTGGAGATTAGTATCAAGGAACATTTTTTAACAAGTGTTCCACTGCAGGCCAAAGGTAGCAAAAAGAAAAGTCTTTCCTTCATACATGCTTATCACTTGTGAAGGAAATAAAACTTTTATGGCTAGTGTGTCTTTATGTTTTATTCTCAAAATGACCTGTGCATTCATCGTATCAATGAATCAGCTTCAAATGGGACTCTTTTCTCCAGTAAAGATTGTGGTGGACCTTTACATTTCCACCTCAGGGCAAAGCTGCTCCAGGAAAAGAAAAGGTTAATAAGGAAGAGAGAAAAGAAAAGAAATAGAAATGTTAAAGGAGTGCTGTAGTTATCAGCAGAGAATGACTGATAAATCACTTCGTTAAGTATATTAAAATATATGATTACATAAAAAATTATTCAGAGTGCATATACATAGCCATTTGTAAAAAAAAACCAAAAACCAAAAAGCGACCCATTTCCACATGGAGGAAAGCCCTGGTTTCTGTACATCTGTCCTTTTAAAAGTTTGGTAGATTGTGCAACCCATGGGAATGGTTGCATTGGACTGGCTGGCACTGCTTGGGTGAGTAAAACATGCAGCAGCTTCATGGCCTGACCCTGAGTGGGCTGCATGCACCAAACTCCTGTAGATGCATCACAGCAGGAGGGAAATATTGCATGCTGAGCCATTGTGCCATCCAGCATGGCCAGCTGGAATTCATCCCAAAGGACAAACCAGCTACTGAGCTAGTGCTGTGTGTCAGCAAGGTCAGAGACACCTGCTGGGAGGTCCCACCTGAGGGCTGGATCCCTGGAACTGTGGTCATGGTTTGGCTGATGTGAATGTTGTAGGGATTGTGCTAGGGATGCTGTTTAATCAAATTGCTGCTGTGCTTAGTGTTGGGACAGCTGTGTTTGATAGAGGCCTGGAAATGGAGCTCTGTCTCCTTTCCCAGCTGGCTCTTTGGTCTGCCTTGCTGTAGGGTCCAGCGATGAGGATGGATGCAGGGAGCAGCACAGTGTTCTGCTCCTCTCTCCTGTGTGACCTCCAGCACATCCCTAACCTTTTTGTTCACAGTCTGTACAATAGGGAAAAAAGTTCTTCTGTGCCTTCTCAGGCTATTGTGATGATGAATATGTTACTGATTGTAATGAACTCATACTGGAGCTGTAGGAGCCATATAAGCATCTGAGATAAGTGACAAGCAGCACACAGGAAAGGGCCATGCACTAAAGCTTTCACTGGCAGAACTGCATCTTTCACATCCTGCTGAGCTTTACCTGCTGCTGCTCACAATGAACAACTTAGGCCCTGAAGCTGGAGGATTGATATTCTTTGTACTTTATTTTTATCCAGCTGGTGGAATGGGAAATGCTATCTTACCACTTCTTAGTAGTGTCTAATCCTTCCTGGGCTCTGAGTTCTTTGTCCCCGGAATGCCATGTGGGACTGAGTTCCACAGGTTAATTACACACTAAATAGTGTTTCATTTTGGTATGTTTTCAATGGGTGGCCCTTAATTGCATGTTGCCCTCCAGGTCTTGTGTTATGGGAAAGAGTAGAGAGAAAGGGAACCAGTAATTGCCCTTCCAGACATTATCTGCAGTGCTCTCTCGTATGTCTACTCTCCCTCTTTTACTTTTTACCCCTCATCATCCCGAAGCTTTTCATTTTCCTTCTAATGGATTACTTTCTTCCCCCTCTATAATAACGCATAATAATCCAACCTACTTTTGCTGCCTCCGCTGTCTCTTTCTGCTTGGCCTTTTTAGTGACTAAGCCTGAGCACATTATTCCAGCAGAGGATGAAACCTACTTTTACACAGAATGGCAGAATTTCATCTTCATCACTGACTTGTCTTATTTTGGTATTCTTCTGTTTGGGGCTTGTTTGGTGTTTCAAACTTCAGGAGATGCTGAAAACCAGGAGTGTTTTCTCAGGAAAGGAGAGAGGTGCAGAGACATTCTCAGGGAAGCTGGGAAAGTGATGTCTGGGTCTTCAGGTGTCATGGGTCTTCAGGAAACACTTTTAATAGACTTTCAGGTGACTACAAAGACACTGGAGCTCATTGGTGGTCTTTGTGGCAAAATGAAATGCTTTCAGAACTAGGTCAGAATCTGATCCATTTATGCAAAAGATGCAAAACCCAAAAAATATGCTGAAACTTTAAGGACATTATTAAGTATAGGAAATAATTAAACTTCATCTTCTTTGGTGATTAAACAGCTCTTTATCCTGTTCAAGTAAAACTTGAAGGCATTTCTGGTGATGGGAAGGGATTGAAGTTTGTTGGGTTTTTAATGAGGAAAAGCATATGCAGCTGAGGACTGGAATGGACAATGATTGGGAATTGGTGATCTGTGCCATCTCCGTCCCACCTGAATGTCTGCCTGGCCTCCAAGGGTGGCCTTTCATGCAGGGCTGCCAGCAAAGTCATGAGGTAGTGCTGTTTTCATGGATCCATCTTTGAGTTAATAAGGTGAAGAAGCTGACAGAACTCGTTCATGATGGCCTGTGTGACTCAGCATTGCAGGGGGATGGCTCTGCCTTGTGGTAGCAGTTGTGTTGCTGTGAACACTCTAATCCCATTTGGCAGTGTTACATTACTCTGTGAAAATGCAGACTCAAACACATTGACTCCATTATACTTCAGAGCATTTCTTTTTCCCTGGGAGAAAAATCCAGATTGGATTTTCCCGTTCTTCTGTCTGTCTTCTCTACCTTAATTTATAAATACAATGGTGTCATTCTTCATAAATTTCTCCTCCCAATCCTTAGCAAAGCATAGGACAACATTTTGTGAGGATGTATAAAGATGTATTTATGACAAGATATTCTGCTGATGTATATCAAGACAGTTTCATGTTTTTAGTGCTGTGCTGTTTTATATCACAGGAATATCTTGTGTTTTGTTATTCAGACTATCCCAAACACGGGCACTGTTAGCACTGCTGCTATACTCCTCTTTGTAGCATTTTGTGGTAGTGTGTGATTCTTGTCCTCCACATATAATTCCATGCCTTGGAGGGATGGGAGAAACAGAGGGAAAAGAGATGTGAGGAACCAAAGCTCTGTAGAGTAGTAAAGAATTAGCTTGGGGGAGATTTCATCAATGCCTATAAACACCTTCAGAAAACAATGCAAGTTATTTGGAGAATGGAATTATTTTCTCTTTAAATGTAGTAGCACAAGCAGCAATGGTTTGGATGAGTGAAGGAAATGTTTGAGTTAGTTTGAGAAGTTTTTCAGTAATGAGAATTAGGATGGTAACCCTGTGAAGTGGGTGCATGTACAGCACATTTTAATGTAATGGAGTGGTGTCTGCTGGGAGGGGATGCTGACAGTCTTGAACTCCATGAAAAAATTTTGGTTACTCTCTCAATTTTAAATGTAAAGGTGACATGACTCTCATCTTAATACATTTTAAAATTAACACCTTAATAGAGAGTTCAAATATGAGTTGCTGGGCCTACCTGGAGGAACTCTTTGTCTGAAAGCTTGGCTCCAGTGGAGCTCTATCAGTTGCCAACAAGCAGCTGGAAAGCTGAGAATTGGCTAGATCAGTTGGTTTCTGAAGACAAAATTTGATTTCCTCCTGTGATCTGAAGGCAGAAAGTTCTATTTCCCCCATGCTAATTTAGTAGACCTTTTTCCACAAACTCATGATTTTCCAAAATATACTTGTTTGACTACACCGAGCAAAAGATTTGGAATTACAGCCATAGGAAAGCCTGTTGGAAAAGTTGATGTGTTGACCTTTAGAAGAAAAAGAACTTTGGATGTGATCCTGGCTTCACCTCATCAAGGCGCTCAGTCTGTGCTCATTTTTGAGCCATGTTTGACATGCAATAAGCAGAACTCTTGACCAAAACATCCATCAGGGGCTGTTCAGAGAGTGATGTTTTACAGGAGCCAGGCAGGCATTAGAGCATGACCTCGAAAGAGTAACACTCCAGTCTGGGAAGCACGGGGTCACCTTCAGCAGAAACGCAGTGCTGGGAAACAAAACATAAATCAATAAACATGGCCAAAGTCTTGAAAAGAAAAGTGAAAGGCAGTGTAAACATATCCCAGTATGATCTCTGGGGGACCTGCAGGAGTGTTGAAGATTTCAGAAAGACTGGTGAGGTCACCTGGAAGGGAACAGCAGAGTTTGGAGACTCTAAAAAGGGATCTTGGCATTGGCTGTCTTCTAAATCGGTTGGTTTTCCAGGATCTTAAAATAGTGAAGCCAGGGAGAGTCCGCTAAGAATTCAGAGAACACCTTGAAAATATGGCATCTCAAGGCAGGCTGGAGGCAGGGAGCTTTCCACTCTGTTAAGTGCCAAGAAGGCTATTTTCAGATGGAAATAAGTGAACCTTTATCCACTTTTTTTTTTTTAATCCCATCTGGTGTTCCAGGAAGCATTGTTATGTCCAGAACGTGAATTGCTCAATGCAGCTCTTCATTTCTCTATGGCAAAAGAAAACATTCACCCTCCCTTCATGCTAAAAGCACCCATTCCTCTAAACTGTCCCTGGAGCTTCTAAAACTTCTGAACTCCCACACTGCTCCCACAGCTTAGAAGCTGTAGCCTTTAAATCAGGTTGAAGAGTTATTTTTTATCGCTCTTGATGTGGGTTTGTTGACAGGCAAGTCTTCATTTGGATCATTAGTGGCAAAATAAGCTAATAATAAATTAATAATGGATTTTTACATATTAAGAGCAAGATTTGGAAGTAGCAGCTGGCTTCCAAAATAAATAAAAAAAAGGCAGAGGGAGTAAGCCAGTCTATTAAAGCATCACTTAATTCAAAGCTGCATTTATTTGCTCTTAAAGTGGTGTGGGTGGCAGTTGTTTGGTAAGTCTCCAACGAGTTCAAAAAGCTTTGCAAATAGCTTAGATCTTGCTTGTTTGTAATAAGCTGCATTTCTGTTGGCTGCAATAATTTGTGAGAGACAGAAAATCTACCTGTAACCACTCCCTGCAGCTCTCACATCTGAAGTGGAGAGCAGTCTTCTGATTGGAAACGTATTTTTGGAGGAAAGAATTAATTTGATTAGCGCCAATGAGAACTTTCCTTCCTTCCACTTTCCTTCCTTCACTTTTACTTTTCTCATGTCTTCTACTTTATTCCTTAAGCAAACACCCAGTCCTTGAAAAGGCTCTTGCAGACCATGAGATCTGCAGTTTTGCCTTTTCCTTCCCAAAGTTGTCAGAGTTCTTTTGCTTTTGCGAGAGCAAGAGCTTCAATGAGTTAGGATTTCCAGAAAGGTCACCCCCAGAGACACTGAGCACTGTTCTGGATAGCTCAGTGGGAATTGGGCTGTGCTCTGGAGGATGGAGCACATGACTTAATAGGCTTTTTTCTTTGCAGAGCATCAATGGTGCTCCAATTAATTAAGCTTTGCTTCTCCAGGGCTCTCCAGGGGAAGAATCTGTTCAGCTAAGAGGAGCTTTCACTCATTCTAACCCTATTTCTTCACATTCCTTCTTCCCAGCAGAAATATTTTCATGTCCCTGGTTTGAACCTTCCTTGCTTGTAAAATAGCCACTTAGTGGTGCAATTGATAATTACAAAATCTGTAGACTTCATTGGAATTTTAAGTTAAATGGTATCCAGCCATCAGGAAATATTACACACCAACAAATCAACTACCAAAATGAAGTGACATCCAATTTTTTTTCCTCTTCTGCTAATTTGCATTCTGGTTTGGCATGAATGCAGTAGTGCCTTCTTATGCTCTTTATTTAATTTCCTGATTGGTTTTATGTGCAACGTACACTTGGTACAATACAGGATTTTAGACCTCTTCTGACCCTCTCTGTCACCACCCACTTCCCTTTATCATCCTGTCAGCTCTCACTCCAGCCTGCCTGACACTTTCAGCAGCTCAGTGGACACTCCAGTCTAACCCTTCCCTTCAGAAAGAGGATATAGAGGAGCCAGCCAAGGCAAAAACCTAGGCTGACAAAAGACAGGGTAAGGGACTTTGCTGACCTCTTGAGCTTAATCATGGTAGCTTAATCTTGAAAGAGTGGCAGGAGAGAAAGAAGTTGGGTTAAAGTTTAGATGATGAAAAGTCATGGCATGACTTGTCCAAGCTGTGGGGTTATCTCCAAAAGCTTAGATAAAAATAATCCTTTTGATTAAAATCAGGTTTTGTTTGAGGGGAAGTGGGGTTTGTTATCCTGGTTCCCTCTGCTATGCAGTTTGTGCCACGGCACCATCTGCAGCAGCTGGGAAGCAGCAGAGGGTGAGGATGGTGGAGGTGCCTGAACACCCCTGGAGGAGCTGCAGTTGGCAGCCTGGCCTCCCCTCTCCTGAGCTCCTGCTTTGGGAGCAGCACAAGCAGCTTGTCAGCACAATGAAGATGAGGCCAAGGCACCTGCAGTGGAGGGCTGGGTAAGAGAAAAAAGTAAGAGGAGGAATATATTAGAAACACATGAAATTAAAGGTGGAAGGAATGACTTTGGGTATGATTTGAGTGTTCACTACATCATTGGCACTCAGGCTGAGTGGTGTAAACCACTGAGAGATGAGGAATTAAGAATAAGAATAAAATAGAGCTAAAATTTTTTTTAAATAGTCTTTTATTGTCTAGGGAAGGTTGTTCTTTTCCTCAGGTCAGTCATGGAACCACACAATTTTCTGTCCAGGATGCTCCTTTTCCAGTTTATGTTATCCCTTTATCCCTACAATCCTTTTTGTTGGCAACTCATCCGAGCACAGTCTTGAAAAGAGAGAATGTTGCCATCTCTGTGATTAATGGTTTCATCCATTGAGTTGCAATTACAAGTTTTAATCAGTTCATTATTCCACCTAGTTTTTTGGATCTTGACAGTTTTGCTGTGGAAATTAATTGAATTGGCTTCACCTCAAGGCTTTCCTGCAAAAAGATCTTGTCTTGCCTTTGGGGACTGTGGGGGCTAATTGGCCAACTCAGATTTAATTTCCTCTTTTCCAATATGGAAAAAAAAAGTTTGAGGATGTTTTTATTTCCCTTTCCTTGTCAACCACAGATTCCCATTTTCTATTTAATTATTCCAAACTCCATTTCATTTACAGTGTAAGATGGGTGCACTGCTAGAAGTTCTGCTTGAGATAATGGTTGAGAATTCATCTTTTTAGTCAAAATTGTTAATACAGTTTTCCCTTCCTCAGAGAGTGGCTACTTCTCAGAGACTGCAATTTTTTGTCCCTGACTGCTTTTTCATTTCATCTGCTCTAATGGTTCCTGTTTATAAGGAGAAGTCCTGTGACCAGCAAAATTCTTGTTATAAGTCATTCTTGGATTTTGTTTTTGTTAGTGCCATATTACTGGAACTCAGAGATGAGCAAGCAGTAAATTCCCTAAAGATGTATACTCTCAGACAAGAAATCAAATTAGTGGAGACTTAGTAGTCTACACAGCTGCCAAAAAGCTCACAATGGGACTCCATCATACAACACAGATATGATCCAAAAGAAATTTCAGCAACAACTGGAGTCAGGCTGAGTTGTTAACACAGTGTGAGAAGATGTGCAACCAGTAGCTGCAAAAGCCCTCCCAGGCAGAACCAACCTGCTAAGCTTTGAGCCCATGGAAGGGCTGCCAGTCATTTTTCTGTTACCTTGGAAATATTGTTATACAGCATTTGCTTAGGTAAAATAGATTTTCAGAAGCATGTTCTGAATGTTCATTCTTTTCATTGCATTTCCTTGGGACACTCTTCTTGGGATCTATTGTGAACTTTAAGTGGAAAGGGTAGGTTACTGAACAGCCACTAAGAAGGTAAAAGGGAACAGCTCCTAGTGATGAAAACCACATACCATGTGGGATTTTCAGAGCCCTGAGCCTTGTGCATTTGGGCTCATGGATTTAGTTTATCATTAATCAATGGGTTTACTTTGTGTGTATTTTGAAATTCTGTACCCGAGCTGGAAGTTGGAGCCAATCCTTTTTCATGCCTATAGGCAGCACAGGATTCCTCTGCCAGGAATTTCTGATTTCTTTTTTGTTCAAGGCAGAATAATCCAGTCCCTGGCTGGGATGCTTTGGAAGGGGGTGAAAACAGATCATGGAAAGTTGAATATGTTTTCCTGTCAGGTTTGGAAACTGAGATTTTTAAAGAAGCAAATGTATTAGGGAACAAAAATCTGTTATCTTAGAGTTTTTATCTTTTTTTTTTTTTAACATTTTTTCTTTAATGAATCAAGGCATTTCTGAACCTGATTTTTCATCACAGCAGGAGTCACCAGCCAATATAAGTATTAGAGAAGAGGGCACAATGGCATCCTAGGTTTCATTTTCCATTGGTGCTTTGCTGTAATTAGAAGACTTTCTGCCCTGATGGGAAAGCCATAGGCTGTGAGGCCAGCACAGAAATGGGGCAGGACCATACGATTCACCTCAGATTCAGGTTCCTTTCATGAAATGATAGAACCGTAAGTTTCCATTTCACAGCACGAGTTTAAGGCTTCAGTCAGAAGTGTGAAAAGGTGCATCATGCTGGAAAGCTGATTAAAAATACATGCTGCATATTAACAGTGCCCAAATGGAATATTTTCTTTTTTTTCCAAATTCTTTTGGTTATTAAGGTACATCAAAGGTACATGCTTTTTAAATTATGAAAGAACATCCTGTCCTTTTAGTCAAGGTGATTAGTGATATTAGGATCAATAATATCAATTAGTATCAGATCCTTTTGGTATAGTTAACAGGGAACAACATTTCTCTGGCAACCCATAGTGCAGTATCCAGAAGGGAGCTTATTAAAATATGACTCTTCCCCTTTCCATACAACTCTTTGGTTTAATTACCTCATTAATAATAATCCAGGATCCACAAAGTAACTTCTTTCTAGGTGCTCCAAGATGTGTTGTGGAATTACAGAGACTAGCAAGACTGAGAGATATTTATATGTTCTGTCCTCCCAAGAGAAGGTGGGAGGTGAAACTGGGGACCCGTGGGAATGCAGTGGAATCTGGGAAGTGCAGTCTGGTTTGTGACTGCAGCCACATCTGAACACGTTTTGTGAGCTTAAGAGAAACAAACAATAACAGTTCCTTTAATGTGCAAAAATAAAGATCTGTTGTTTAAAGAGCACACAACTGTATCTGCCACCTCCTGATGCTTTTGACAGGAATCACAGAAGGAGCAGATTGGATCAGCAAAACTTCACTCAGCCCTGACAGTTTGATTGCACTGCTGTGGAGGATATGACAGATGTTGGAACAGCGCGAGCAACTTAAACAAAATGCAGCAAGCACAAAGCTGGGGCTCAACCTCTCCTCCACTTAAAATGATTTGTAATCTCTGAGTGGTCAGCATACAGGGGCAATGGTTTTACATATATGAGGAGAAAGGGAAGATTGAGACAAGTGGGAAAAAATTTCCTCCAAATGATGAAGTGCCCAATAATGTCAGACAAGTGTGTGAAGCTGGAAGCATGCTATTTGCCTTTCATGAATTTGTTCAGAAATGAATCATAGCTGAGGCACAGGAGGCTTTGGAGATTCATTGGGCAAGCAGCAAACAGATAAACAGGCTTTACAGCATGTGCATATGTAAAAATAAGAAACAAAATATTCAAAGAAGTCAAGGAGCTGATGCTTGGCAGCTCATTCCTGCCTCAGATGTTTACCTACCTGTGGCACTGTTTTCAGATTTGCTGAGAATTCCTTGCGCTTGCTGATTTTTCACACTATGCTCAGCATTTCTGAGACAAATGAGAAGGGAAATATTTGAGTCATGTACCAGTGGATCTGAACACTCAAGGGGGGCACATGCAGTGGTGGTGCTCAGGTGACAGCACTTCAGAACCAGAGCTGAACACAACTGCTGCTGATGGATTTTGCCTGGAAGTTCAGTGAGTTCTTGCAAGCCACACCAGACTGCTTTCCACATCATAAATGAGCTACCCATTATCTTCCTATGTTTCATGGAAATCTCTCCTGCTCCCTGGTTTAGATGCATGTGTCAGGTCAGCAGTCACATGTCACGTTCACCAGTTGTTTATCATTACAATAGCAATTATTTTCATGTGGATAGAATGCAGTCAGAAGGGAAGTAGTGGTAGCAGCAGTTAGATGAAATGAGTATGTGGCCTGTGAATGTGGTAACTTTGTCCACACTACCCTGAGAGACATGACATCCTCCCCCAACACTCCTCTTCCTCTTCAGGTCTCGAGCATGGGCACAAAATGACCGAGTGTGCAAGAGGAGCTTGGTCAACAAGCTGGCTGGAGAGCTTTAAGCTAGATTTAGAATGGGAAGGATCTGGAGTTTTGTTCAACAGAGAAAAGCCAGGTACCAATAGAGCTGCTACAATATTAACTTTTTTTTTTTTAAAAGCGGCTTTCAAGACCATTTTACACCTCCATATTCAATGCACTTTCTTTTCTAGTGGTTGTAGAAAAGATTCCCTAATTCCTTGCCCTTTCCTTTCTCAGATGAGTTTCCTGTGGGTGTCTCCACAATGGGAACCAAGTTAAAGAATAAGGGTTTTATAATATCATAAGCTCCTGCAATGTTTATATTTCTCCCTACTTTCAAATGCATCCCAAGCAGGTGGCAGCTTTCTGGTTCCATTTATTGTCAAAACAAACTCAAAACTCCAGCCCACACCTTCCACTGGAACTATTTTATCCCAGGTGTCCTCCTCAAGGACTGCTCAACCTGGACTCTGGTTCATCTCCTTGTACTCAGATGGGACAACAAATATCCTGCAAGGCTGAGCCAGCAAACCACATATCATGGTTCTTAGTAAGACCATAATTTGCTAACAGTATGAAATTTTCAGGATAACACTATATTGCCACTTAATATATTATCATACTGCTTTTATATTTCAGCCCACTCCTGTGCAAGTTTTTTGGGGGAAGGATTGCTCTCACTCTGCATTTAGGGTGGTGCATTCATTGTTTTTGCCAAGAAAAGCCAATAAATACCTAAGCAAAACACAGTTTTTTTCTGCTTATCTTTTGCCTGTCCTAGACCTTCCCTATTTCAGTGATATATATCCAAAATTCAGGACGTTCAGACAGCCCTGGTGTTGAACTTCGCAGGAATATATGGATTTAATAGTTTAGGCTCATCTCTTTCTTCATTGACCATTTTAATATCCTTCATCTATCTCTGCTCAGACTTCTCCTTGGGGCATGTTTTCTCAGCAGCACAAACCTTTGCAAAATATAGCCTTTGGCTGTAAAATTTGGGTGTCTAAATAGAGCTGGTTGCTACCTTCCTGTGTAGTTCAGGAAGAGAGGAAGAGGTGGCTGAAAGATTATCAAATTATTAATTTCATTTACCTATGGTTGCAACGTATCATTTGTCTCCCTTCATAGATTTGAGGGGCAGCCACAAAATTTAGTTTAGACCAGATGCCATTGTAGTGGCTGAGACTAATTCCCCTCTTATGGTGTTTAATACCTAATTTTGTACATTTCTCCTTGGATGTCACCCACAGTAATTAACAAATTGAAGGCCAAGAACCAGAGATAGAAATAGGAAAGAAAAAAAAAAAAAAAAAAAAGAAGAAGAAAGAAAGAGAGCTCAGCTAAATTTTTGTGACCCTAATTTCCCTAGGAAGAACTAATTTTGATTTGTTTCTGGGTAGGGGACAAGTGCTTGGAGATTCTTTTCTTTTTTCCTTCCAAAAGGTCTTGCCCATTCCTAGAAATCTCATGTAAATTAGAAATATTGCAGGTTTTCTGCTGGGGCTCCTTCCTTGTGTAGGTACCAGTGGAATTACGAGCAGCATAACAAGTGCAGGATGACATATGGAAACAGCAGTACACAAATATACCCTGTGCAAGAGAAGCCAAATCACAGTCCTGGGCATGCATTTACTCAGGTAGGTTTGGCAAGCAGGATAGGGATTTGTTAAAATAAGGTTGTGCCTCTCAATGCTTTTCTGCTGATTTTATGCTAAAAGAAGCCTCAGGATCAGAGCAATGAGACGTGCAAGGCTAAAGTCTCTGAAATCCCTGCAGGCCTTATTATGTGTATAAGGAGACAGGCAGCGTGCATTTCAGGGCTGGGGAAGCTATTGCACTTGATTTAGGGGTAATTAAAGTGTGTGAGTGGCAGCAGAGATGGCATGTGATGCTTCAGACACCTTTTCTCCATTTTGCTTCCTGCCTGGCAAATTCATCTGCATGCTGAATGAAGGATAATGCCTCACAGCGTTCTGCCTCTACCTTTTGAGGATTTCTCTTCTGCTTTTTCCCCTCCTCTCACTGCTTTCCTCTCTGAGATTTCAGACTGAATATCTGGATTTTGCTCAAAACTAGATCTCTCTTCCTGCCATGGCTAAATCAGCAAAACATTTTTTCCTAAGACTGGGAATGTCAATCATGCTCTGGTGTGTAAAAATGATCAGTTTAGGGCATCATTGAGAAGAAAATAGCCCCTGCATTGAAACATTTTTGTTAGTGCTGCCTACCCCTCCAGAGCAAATAATGCACAAGGCAAGGGATGCTGATCTCATTTTTAATCTGCCCATGGTCTGTTTGGATTCCAGTAAATCAGCCAAAGTGAGGATTCGTGGTGAGCGTTCAGCTGTGGCAGTGACTGGGTGTGCACACAGCAGGGGCAGCACAGCCTGGGTCTGATGGCTGGTGGATGGGACAGGCAGGCACAGGCAGAAATGGGAAGGTTTTCTCTTGAGCTCTGTCCATGCTGGATGAGTTTAGAAAAGACCACTGTGGATTGTCTGGTCCACCTCCCTGCTCAAGCAGGGTCATGCTGGAGCACATGGCAAAGGATTGCATCCAGATGGTTCTGGAATATCTCCACTGAGCCCCAAATGTTCAGGAAACTCTTGTCTAAGCCTCGTTTCTAAAAGATCTGTCTTAGGTCTCTTATAAAGGGGTTGAAGGCCATCCATGATTGCAAATAGATGTATTTACATCAAAAGAGAAACAGAGAATGCACACAGAGGTGATAATTGTTCACATTATTCCATCTGTCTAATAGCAGAACAAAATTGCTGGCAGATTGGAGTTCACTGTAAGTGAAAACAAAAAGCCTGAGGCAGTCACAGAGCCATTAAAGAGAAAGGAAGGTTTGGGCTTTGACCTATGACAGTCATTTTCCTCCTTTGACTGCGCCTCTAAGTTGAGCTGAATCAAACTGAAAGTAGGCATGTGCTCGATGGTTTGTGTCTGTGCACAGCATTTTGCCAAAGGGAAAGGGCAGCAGTTCATGTACCCTAAAATGGTGGCATTTCTTTCCCTGGCTCCTGATTTAAAAAGATGCTGTGTGGGGAAACTGTGGGTGATGACAGCCTTGGGGGTTTCCTCCCATTTTGATTTAGAAAGTGGAAAGGATACCCTTTAGATCAGACTGTTTATGAGTGAAAGATATTGTTGACAAACCAATAAATAAACAATGATTCCAGAGTGAGTCTGCAGGGAAAGTAATGCCCAATCATTCCTCTGATAAATGTCACTCCAGTAGCATTGCTTTTGTCTCCTATTTATGAGAGTAGAACTGAGGTTTATAGATTAAAGGAAGGCTTGAAAAGACAGTCACAGAGTTGGGATCTATATTCTTTGACGTGACAGATTACTCCAGATCAGGCTGACTATTGGTCACATCAGAAAATCAAGCTTGAGATGCTTGTTCTGGTTGTTTTTTTTTTCACCAAACACTGCCATAAGGACCTTCTTGAGACCAGTTAATCAGAGAGAAAACAGAAATGTCTGAAGGAAGAGAGGGGGTGAAAGCTTGTAACACAGCAGTCACATAGAAATTGTCTGTAACTAAATATATTTAACTAATTTTGGATAATAATTTTTTTTATTATTATACACATTGCACCCATGTGCACTTCTGGATACCACACGTTTGTACACATGGATTCTCCCATTTGCTATGTGTCTTTTGAAGCAACGTGTCCAGAATGCAGGCTCTGCCCCATCAGCTGCCCTTTCCCTGCCAGCGGTGATTTCCATGATAAGGGCTTCATGGCTCACCTCCCTGGAGCACCAGGAACACGTGGAGGATCTCCTTGGAGGTATTTAACTGAGGGCTGGAGCTCTGCTGGGAGGAGGGGTGCCCATAGCAGCTGTAATGACTACCTGTCAGGGAGATGCATGGTGTCCTTTCAGCAACTGAACGCAAACAGATGAGGGTGATGGTGGTATTTCTCCAGTCCCTTAATTAGAGCTTTGTGAGAGCAGAGGCACAAATGGAGATGTTTTCCATCATCTCTGATGAGGAGGGAGGTAAGGCAGAGAAACCAGTTTGCTTTCGTTAGCCCTGGGCATTCTTCCTGCTGTGATATGTTCACCTTCTCATTTTTATCACTCTCCCTTTAGCTGTTTATTTCTTCTTTTGTTTCTCCTTTCCTTACTGCCTTCAGGTTCCTAACAGGAACTAGCTTTCATTTAAACAGCTAGAACCTCCTGTTTTTCCATAACAGACTTTCCTAACCCAATTGTTGAGAACTGCAGTAAACTTTAAAGACCATCAGTAGGGTTGTTATGTATAGGGAGCTCAGAGCAGCAAATAAAGGAAACTGAGACACAGTTAGAGTTAGTGGATACTCCTAAAAAGCTGAAAACAGAGCTCAAGAGTTGTATTCCAAGGTCTGGACTCTCACCTGCAGGTGCTACTTTGTAAGTAAGTGAGATCTTTTCCTCCAGATAATGTAAAAGAATGCCCAAACACGATGCTGTAAACAGAGATTTGGGGCTTTAGGAAAGAAACTCATAACAAAGGTGCTCTGAAGAAGGCAAGGAGGATACCTTCATTTCTAGCCCAAATGTGTAGAAGTTTCAAAGAGATGAAAATATGTTCCTTTTCCAGTTCCTGTGAGAGGAAAAGAGACATTTACTTCCTTTCATTCATACCTTTGCCCCTCACAACATATTCCTCAGGTCTAGTTTATCACAGCATCAGCTGCACCATTCTTCTAACACAGCTTGAAAACAGAAGTTCCTTTTAGCTTCTTGTGGGGAAGCCTCAGACCTTTCCCCCCACAAGATCTCCTACAGGAAGTCCAAGGAAATGTAAAATCCCTTGTGATAACTCAGAGGTTTTGGCAGGTAGACAGCAACAACAGGAGGTGGAAACAGACAGCTGTGCAGGGGAGGAAATGGTGATATAAATACATGTTTAATTGCAGTTTAATTACAATTACTTACTAGGCAAAATTTATTTAAATGCAGTGTAATTAGAGTGAGACCTTGATTTAATCACAGTCTTATCAGACACAGTTACTACTATTTTCCCTCACTTCCTCCTCCACCTTCTTTTACAGTCCCTCTCCTGAACTTGCCTAAAAAAATTAAAAACCAAGGCTTGAAACAAGCAGAAGGTATCCATCTTGGAATGCATTCAGTTTCCTGAAAATTCAATAGCCAGGTGGCTACCAGCCCAGAATATTCTCCCTGGAAACTGTGAAACCCCCTCTCTGTCTTGGCAAGCCGTTACTCTTCCTTAGAAGATAATGATAATGGATCCTCATTAGCTGGGAATGACTTATCATGAATATAATTCATCACTGATGGCAGACCTCATAACCCATCTGCTCACAATAAGTAAATTAGACAAGTCAGACAAGATGGATTGTTCTATCTGATCTACCTTTGGAGTGCCTCCACATCCTGTTCCAATGGTTCATACTGTGTCTTCACGCCATGATAAGGGTGAACATGAGGAGAGACAAAAAAACTCTTGAGCAGCTGACCCCTGACCTCATAATCCTCCATTTTCTCTCTTCTACTGCTGCCTCTTGTTCTGCTCCTTGCTGTGGGTCTGGGCATGGCAGAAGCTTCTTTCTTTATGAGTCAAGCACTCACAGCAGACCTCTCTTGGGCCTGTTGATGTGTTCATGGACTGCTCCTGTGTGGAAGCTTTCCCCACTCACAGCTCTTGTCTCCTTCATGGATGTTACATGTTTAAAACACTATTAAGCAGTCCCAACCAATACCGGGAAGGGGAATGGTGGGTTATTCTTCTGCCTTCTCCTCTGAAAGCTGTATTGACTCCTCTTCTCTGAGAGTTAGTCATCATTTGGCAGATTGCCACTCCTGGGAGCACAGTTATTCCCATCCTTTGCTGTGAAGGAACTAAGACACAGGCTAGCAATCCTAGCTGGTAGCTCACACAGACATGGCAGACTGTGGTGGGACGGGAAATATATTTACTCTTCAAATTAAATCTGGGTCCCCTCTGAAGTCCATAAGCTATCAGCAAATTTGCTCACTTCAGTGAAAATATTATTTTCTCCTTCCATGTCGATACCAGTTAATTCATGTTGTTGTGCTTTGCATCTGTCTCAGTCTTCCAGCAGCTCTAAATAAGGGAGAGTTAAACCTATCCATAAAACTGTGAAACTATTAATTAATTATTGCATGTTTTATTCCGCTGTGGAACCATACTGGCCCTGCCTGAAGAAAAATTATGAACTGCTGGGGTCTTTGCACAGGGAACCAAAACCAGAGACATGGAATCTTTTCCCTCCCTCCTTTCATGCCAGAGTTTGCTCTGCATTATTTCTTTTTCTTTCCTTTTTATTTTTTCTTTCCTCTCCTGTCCAATAATTTCCATGTCACCTGATA
Source organism: Motacilla alba alba (assembly GCF_015832195.1). NCBI lineage: Eukaryota > Metazoa > Chordata > Aves > Passeriformes > Motacillidae > Motacilla > Motacilla alba. The sequence continues at coordinate 13,717,977 of NC_052025.1, read as the reverse complement.
ATTTTTTGTACGGCTCTTGTGTCAATTTTTCCATAAGAGAAAAACATAGGAAGAAAAAAAAAAACAACAAGGAGAGGTTTTAGTTTTTACATTCTTCTTCTCCTGCCCTACCCATCTCATTCAGGCTGATTGTGAGGAGGGAATCTGTCCCCATCATGGGGTTTCTAGGAGCTGAGGCTCACCGAGTCCTTCATACCCCTGTGAAGTGGGTAAACCTGGGTCTTGTGTTGCAGATCATGATAAATCACACAGAGCCAACTGGATTTTCCTGCCTGCTTTAATATTTATTTGACAGTGAATTTTTAATAGGGAGGGACTTTTACTTGTCATCCTCGGAATACCAAGCAGACAAAAGAAGGGAAGGGAAAAACTTGAAGTAGTGGATGCAAAGTACTGGGGAGAGGGAAGAGAGGAAGTATGGGAGGAGAAAAAGGGAAAAGAGGAAGAGAATGGGGAGGCAGTAGTCACTGCAGCATCTTTGTTTGAAGATGAGTTTCTCAGATAACAGCAGCTCTCACAGCAGTGAACAGTTCACACACAGCAGGGAAGCAAAAAAGCCTGGGAAAGAGGCTTTGACCCAAAGGCACTTGTACCCTTCCGGAGTTCATTTCTCACATCCAGCCTTTGCATAAAAACAAATAAATTAACTGGTGATTTGTGAGCCCAATTTGGGGAAAAAAAAAAAAAAAAAAAAAAAAAAAAAAAAAAAAAAAAAAAAAAAAAAAAGTCTTGTGGTCCAAAATCCATAATTATACCCTGAAGTGAGTGACTGAGAGAAAGGGATAGAGAATCACAACAGAGAGAAAGGGATAGAGAATCAAAACAGAGAGACAGACACCATTGCCTAGATAAAGAGATGGTGAGGAGAGAGAGAGAGCAAGTGCTTCAGAGAGATGACGAGCATTAGATGGAGTGGATATATGGTTGGAATTAAAGAGATGGATGCTGTGAGTACCCATGGGAAGATACCTTGCACAGATATTCCGTGAATAGATGTTGCAGGAAGAGGGATATTGTTAGATAGACAGGCACTGTCTGGGAAAAATGGGTAAGGCAAGTAGTAATGCTGCGTCTGGGAACGTGAAGATTGATTCTGTTGATAAATAAAGTCTATAAATAAATACTAAAGAAAAATATTTCAGTAGCCTGCCATCTATGAATATTTGACACACACATCTAAGAAACTTCATAGCACCTCATCCAAAATAAACATAACCAAGCAGCTACTAGATATGTGTGTGATTATACTGTTTAAACATTTAGGAGATGTGAGCAGCTGCAGCAAAAACAACAATTTATCACCCAGTTCAGAGCTCGTTTCACCCTGATAGGCACATCAGTGATGGTCTGGCACCAGTATGGCAGAAAAGGCCAGGCCAGCAGGTAGATAATTAAGCACTGAAGCAACACTGGATAAGGAAACAGGAATATATAATATTTGGATTTCAGAACTGGGAAAAGGCCACAATCTGGATATGAGCTCCCCATTTTGTATCCAGCCTTACCAAGGGATAACACATTTCAAAATGATTTCCACCACTGTGTTGTACTGGCCAAAGCCTGACCTTAGGGATGTGTCTGTCCCATGTTGCTGCTGCAGCTCCACAAGCCCCTGTAGGTAATCCCATTCCCAACTCTCCTCAGCTGCCTTATTGACCTTGGTGAGCATTCAAGAGTCCTGCTACTGAGTGTCCTGGCATGGAACATCCTGTTCTCCTGCAACAGGCTTTGGGTGTTGTCAACTACCCAGAGCCCTGTTCCTGCTGGGCTGTCAGCTTATCCCTACCCCTGGCAGATGCTGATCAAAGGCCTTTCCAAGGAGGCAGATATTGTTGTACCCCCTCTGGTCAGCAGTCCTGGGCACTGCTGGAGTCCAGGGCATCTGAGCAGTGCAGGTACTTTAATACTTTATATCTTTCCACCCACCCTGTGTCTCCTGCCTCACTTCACGCCTCTCCTGAGCTTTACAGGGAGCTCATTTCCTTGCTGTGTTCTGGACTGAAATTTTTAGTATCTCCATTGAAATTCTGTACCAGCCACTGTTTTGTTCACCTCCATAACTAATTTTCTAATCTGTGCTTTGGCAGGATGTCTCCTTTTGTTGGTTGCTCAGCTCTGTGCCAGGGATGCTCATTTTGAGGCTGTCAGTCTCAGCACTGCCCTTAAAGCACACATGTCCATTCTCAGGGGTCTGCTGCTTGTCCAGCACAGTTTGCTTGTGCTCTGAACTCTCTGAGGATTCATGATGCACCCCAAAGTCCTTCTGGAATACACCACAGTTGGTTTGCTCAGTTCTTTCCATCTTGACTTGAACATTCAGGTCCGCAGCACTGGCAAGAAGAGCACATTAACCCTCTGTTCCTCTCCTACAGCACCTCCTCCCCACTACAGTTATTGCCTTAAAACAGCCCTAATAACAAAATGTTTGATTCAGTTCTTCCTATTACAGGCCTCATGTATGTATTTTATAAATCATTGAATCTCATTCACTCTTGTAAATTCTCACAGAACGAACTTCACATACTGTCTTTTAGCTTACTATGGATGCTGCCTTCAGGGCCCAAATGCTGGTTTGTGGGAAGAGGCAATTACATATATATTTAATGGTTTCAAATTAAATTTGAAATTAGCTTTGAACTGTATCATCCATTTCTAGTAATGATGCTTAATGTTATCGTGAGAAAATCAAGTGCTTTACATTATAGGTGTCAATTGAGTCTTGTTCAGGAGGTTGTCCAAGGACTCTTGATATGTCATGCTGGGAAGGTGATTAAATCCCTGTCAGGGTAAGTGGGAATAGTATTTTTATTTTTCTGCTCTTCCCTTCATTTCAGTCTTTTCTAGCAGCCAGTTTCTATCTCTAAGGATGTATCTCATAATAATAATAATTGCTTATTATCAGTGGATATTTTCCAGTAGAGCAAAGATATCTAAATCCAAAGTCTCCAGCAGAGGAAATTGACAGATCTGAGTTTAAGGAGTTTTAGTTTAATCCATCTTAAAGCAGACCCTCTGTAAGAAGAGAAATATTAGGCATTTCCTGACTGTAGGGAGTAGTGTGGGACAAGGATATGTGAAACTTCTGGGATGGGGAGACCTTGAAAGCAGCAAAGGAGTAGACAGCTCAGGAAATTTTCTTTTTTCTTGACTGTCTCCTCATGGACCTCTCTTGCATTGGGAATGTCTACAACAGCATGAAGAAGTGTGCAGAAGTATCTCCAGAAGCTAAAGCTATTGGTTTGGGATGCTTGGCTGGGCTCCTCCATAGTCACAGATCTTTGGACACATAATTTACACATTTTGCTTATGGAATTCACCCTAAGAAGCTTAGGTTAATACAACCATAATTGTGTAAGTGCATTTAATTCTGGGTCTTTTCCTCCTAAACTCACAGGAGACAGTTCCAGCAAATATGTGTGTGTCAGAGAAAGGCAACTGGCAGGATTTGTGCTGTCTTCCACTGAGAGCTGGGAGCATGGCTGAAAAAGTCTACCTAAGAGTGCTCTGGATCAGTGTGCACAGCCTCCCTGACCTGGCTCCGCCACTTCCCAAACCTCAGGCTTTCCCAGAACTACACAAGCAGGCACAGCCCTCCCAGGAGGGACTGCAGTTTGCACCCTGCCTTGCCACAGTGCCCATCTGTGGAGTAAGGGTGTGAGGCTGGCATGAAAAGTGCCACAGGCTCTCACTGCTGTGTAATTATCAACTAATGATCCCCATCCCTGGAAGTGTTCAAGGTCAGATTGGATGGGGCTTTGAGCAACCTGATCTAGTGGAAAATGTTCCTGGCAATGAAAGGAGGATTGGAACGAGATTATCTTTAAGGTCCCTTCCAACCCAGATCATTAAGTGATTCCATGGAATGATTGTCTTTGCACAGCAATCCTTATTCTCTTGCAAAACAAGAAATAATCTGAGTATTAAGAATTGAGGATCTAGGGCTTTCATTTTTGCCAAGTTTTGACACAGGGCATATTTCTCTTATCTTCAGTTCCTTACAATTTTTGCACCAGTTGTTGATTGACTTTAGAATTCTCTGCCTTCTGTTCTAAAAAAATGACAAGATTTAAAGTAATGTGTCACTCCCTGCCTCAGGAATGGCTGCAAAATTAGTGGTGAATGATGCTGTTCAGGAGCTCACCTGTTCAGCTGGGACATGCTGGTGCAGTTTCCTGCACATCAACAGCCCTGTTCCTGATAAATCTTCAGGCTTCTTCCCTTTTCAGAAAGCAGCATGGGGTGTTTCAGACTACAAAGTTTGTATGTAAAGTAAATGCATTGTTATTTAAAAGTGATTCATACTGTTGGGAAGCCCAGTAAGGTGAGCTGATTGGTGGGCAAGCAATGGAGTGTAATAGCCCTTGGAAAACTGCTGTGTAATAACAGCTTTGATTCCTTGCAGGATAAAACTGTATAATGTTGCCATCTTTCCTGTACCTTTCATGTGCACAGCACTTGATATACACTAAGTGTATTACTTTGTCATCTGGACTGATAGCTGGTCTGATCCTCCTGGGCTTTGCCAGTCTGCTTGTGAGAAGTATCAAATTTCCAAACAAAGTTTCAGGCTTAAGGTAACACCTAAATTATAGATTTCTGAAGTCGCCTTGGCAGTGTTTCTTGATAGGTTGCTTTTTGAGCTGAGCTGATAACCCATCTTGCCTCAGAAATGCTTTTTTTCCCCCCCTCTCCTTGATACTGAATTGCCTGTATCATGCACCATTAAATCTGACACAGTTTATCTCTGGGTTGGCTGTGCAGAAAAGGAGAAAGTCCAGCGTAAGCCTGAGAATCTCAGGGTAAAGTCAGCAGCAGCCTGACTTGGCTGCAGCTACTCCACCAGTCTATTATCGCCATCATTCCAAGAGCCTGGGTCCCTCAGCAGCATGCAAGGGTTTTTTAAGGGTTTGTGTGTTACTGGCACTTGAAATTTTACTGTAGGTGTACCTAATTATTGCTGCTGCAGCAGAAATGTCTGTGGAGAAAATGAGGCCCATGATGATTTGGTGGGGAAGGAAGATATTCTACCACAGAACAAACCCTGTATATATACATGAATATAACCTTCCTAAATGCATCCCCTCTGTGAAGTGTGTTTGTATATTCTACCACTTGGATCTGTGCTGTTTGCACTGGAAAATATAATTTCTGTGGGCTCTTTCCACGCCTTGGTGACAACTCATGAGCCAGAACAACTCACGACCTGCTCTTCAGCTGGTGTTTCCTGGAAGACAGAGTCCACCATGAGAAGAGCAGATGTCACTTAATTTTGGTGCAATAAGCAGCTTTCTGAAGCAGAGACAAAATGAGGAGCTAGGAAAAGATAACTACAAAGGCAAATGCCAGGAAATACAAGATTTCGTGACTAATGAGGTTTTCAGGTCCAGTGGAACCAGCGTGCACAAGTCCTCAACCTTTGTTTGCTTGAGCTGGATCTGGCAGCCAGGATTGCTGGGCACTCTAAAATCAGAGGCCACACTGGGTACAAAAAATCTGGCAGCTTTTGGCTGTTTCTTTCCCTTCCAAACAATCTCCACTTTTATAATGTTACTTGTTTTCAGGACTGTAAGAATTACAACATTTCTCTTTCAAAATATGATCTGGCAGCTAATCCTTGGTGTCACTGAGCACCTCTCCTCGCTCTTGATGTCAGCAGGAATCCTACATCCTCATCATTCCTCCAGCTAAAATCTTCATTCCTGTCTGGCAGAATCAAGAACACTGACTTCTGTCCTAATGGATCTGGAAACTTGCTACTTTACTGAAGTCACAGTTTGTTGAGAGGAGTTTTTGGACCAAACTCAGTAAGGTTTAGCACCTTCTTGGACCTTGCTCAGCAAGGTTAAGCACCCTTTTTGTCACTGCTTTCAGAGGAGAGAAGGGCACACACGTGGAAGAGGTAACTAAAGAGCTCTGCACCCTCATTTTGACTGGGCAGGTGTTGGAAGGCTTCAGACACATCTTGGCTCTGCCATGCAGACAGGTGCAGGGATGGAGCCTTGTGTGACCACATCACTGGGGAATTGGGGCAAACAGAGAAAAGCAGTTTGCTCACAGTGACTGCAAGCCCAGTGAGTACAGAACCTGTATCTTTGAAAGCCAAGTGTTTTAACCTCATGATTTAATTTTCCTTTGATGTACAGCCTGACATATTTTTTTAGTCACTTACACTGTGCACAAGAGCTGACCTTTTATCATTTTTAGTTGTAAATCAGAGAGTGACGTTAAGTGCTCAGGGTGGTTCTCTATAAAGTGATTGTTTCGCTGCTCTGCAAGCTGTGCTATAATTTGCCCCATCCATCCAAATACATGTCTTACCATAATTAAATGAATACTTTTGTCAGTTTATGTTGCTTCAGCTTTCACTCAGAATATGCTTGCTTCCATGGTGGGTTAGTATTCTTTTAAGAATTTATGTAAGCATATAGAAATATAGACATATATATTCACATACAGAAAAAAGAAAAAAAGTGTAATTGCAACTTTCAGGTAAAATACTAGAATATTTTGGCAGGCATTTGAAAATTGATTTTTATAAAATATTCAGAAAATATTCATGTTAACAGTGACTTTAAAAAATGTTCCCTGCTGGGAGTTGATAGATGCTACAAGCATCTTTTCAAATGGATTCATTTGAAAACTGCATATGCCTATTATACAGGTGAAACATTATCAAATACCTACAACAGTAACACAGAAGAGAATTTGGACATCTCTTGTACAACAAACAGCAATGGCAACTTTTACAAGTGCTTTACTCTGTTCTTTTTGCAAGGCGATGCTGTCTCCTTAGGTGAGGTCATTGTTTTGCCTCTTTCCTCTCTTTCCTGGGAGTCATATGTTCCTGGCTGGAAGGTCCTTCTGGCACAAAGAATCCCTTTAGAACCCTGTTTGAGCTCTGAAATACGTTGAAACCGATGCTTCATGTTTTTGTCAGCTCTCCATGCCTGTTGTTTTTCTTGTTCATCCTTGCAGTTCCTGACAGACAAATTCTAGGAAGCAGGGAGAACATAATGAAATATTTGCTATTCTTCATGAAACATCTGGCAGGGCTTTGGCAAGATCAGGGAATTAGCAAGCGTTGCCACTTTTATATGCAGTAGATGACATTTTTTGTTGTCTTTAATGGAGTCCAAAGCATATGCAAATCAGCTGTGTAATGAGCGAGGTTAAGCAAGGTTTTGGATTTGGGTCCATATGGTGTTAAAAACATAATTGATCAGAATGTTTTGAAAGATATTGAACATGAGTATTCAGATTTGTTTTATCTGAATCTCATTATGTCTGAGAAGAGATTTAGGATGAGGGCAGAGGCTGAAGTTTTAAGCTGCATCTATTGTTGATTATTTATGATCACACATACTTCATCAGATGTTTCTGCTATAAACCCCACTTCAATCTGCTTTAAAGTCACAATAGATTTCTTTGACCTTGCCCTTGCTGTCTTTCATTCTTATGGGTACAGGGTCTCTCTCTCTCCCACCCCCAACTACAATATTGATTAAATATATTTGTTCTCCTCAGGAAAGGATGACAGAAAAATAATTCCATATCAGTCTCAGAACTTTTTACAATACAGGAGGTTTCTCAGATCAGTTATGATGAGCACCCCTGAATGAGATGTGTAACTTTTAGGAGGATTATGACTTTGCAGGTTTGTGTTGGATCCATTCCAAGAAATCTGTGATAACACAGGACCTGGTAAAGAACCATAGGTAAAGTTGCTTTGAGAGGTGGCCATGTTAAATGATGTTCATCACCTGGAACCTCTGAGGCTTCAGGGCTTTGCCATCATGTTGGCCTTAACTGCCTTCAGTGTACTCCAAGAATTGTTTTCTGTGGCCCTTAAGCTGAGATTTGTCTGAAGCCTTTCCTTAAAAGCAGAATTCAGTGGAAGAACAGCTGTTGAACCTCCATGTATTGCCATATCCTGTCCCCTCTCTGGGTGCGTCAGAACAAGAAACATTCTCTTTACCAGAGTTGAGTATTTTTGGTCCCACTGTTCTTTACCCATTTAAAGCACAAGATTGTGGAAAAAAAAAAAAAGATTTGTGCAGGGGGGTTTCTAAAAATGTGTATTCCTTACTTTAAGAGGTACAAGAATGAGTCAGGTCCATGTGCAATAGGAAAATGTCCTGATTTCCTTACTGAGAATCCAAGACCTTAACTTTAGCCACAGTCTTGCTTTAAGCTCCCAAACAGCTGATGACAACACTGGATGTTTTAGACAACCATTTCTTCCTGCCTCTTGACGATCCTAACATTTCTCAAGCCATAGAATCACTGGGTTGGAAGAGACCTTCAAGATCATCAAGTCCAACCCAGCCCCAACACTTCAACTAAACCATGACACCACATCCAGTCTCTTTTTAAACACATCCAGGGACGGCGACTCCACCACCTCCCCAGGCAGACCATTCCAGTACTTTATCACCCCTTCTGTAGAAAACTTTTTCCTAATATCCAACCTATATTTCCCTTGGCACAGCTTAAGACTGTGTCCTCTCATTCTGTCAGTTGCTGCCAGTCCTACCCAGATGGTCTAATTTCCCTTTCAGGTGAACTCCTGCTTTGTCAACATTCACCTGGGGACTGGAGTCAAAGAATTGCTTTGCTCTGGTCACAAGCAGCTCTTTCCCTCAGGTTGCTTCCACTTGAATGCAACAGCATCAAGGTTCAGTGATCACCTATTGTTATTTCTCAGGGAGCTGTAGGAGCATCTCCTGAGACCTCCCATGTCTTGTAATGAAAATTGTGCTCTGAATACAGAGCAAACCACATAACTGAGTGCATGTGTGGGTGTCTGGGTGTGTGTGTATAATGTGTGTATATCTATTATTTATCTGTCTTTAGGAAAGGTAGATAAGCAATGGTCCTGTATTTATGTGCTCATTTAAACTTATTTACATACCCGGACACATATGATTTATGATAATTTAACCTCATACTTTGACCTCTGCCATAGATTCTCTGAAACATCAGAGTAGGTATCAGCTAAAAATACATTTTCATGAAGAAAAACTAGCATCCAAGAGGTTTCTTTCTCCTTCACGGGGTGTAGTGATTGGAAATTAGTAATTTACAGCAATTATTAGTTCAGTCAAGTAATTAGATATCTATCTGTCATCTGCTGTGCAAACAAATATTTGCATGTGTATTTATCTGACCCAAAAATACCTTGTACATAGGACAGATATGTAACTAAGGCACAAACTAGACATATCTTGGCTGTCTTAAAACATTTTGCTTTTAAAATCCCAAATCCTTTAAGTTGCCCAGAGAGAGCTAAGGGATATATACATATGAAACTTGGACTTTTGAAATTAAATATATAGAACCACTTATACAACTTGGATAGAGTCAGTGGAAATATGTGAAAGAGCACCAAGGGAAAAAAGATCTCAGGAGAACCTGCCTGCCTTTACATTCTTTATCCTCAGCAGTACAGTTTTTTAGCATCTAAGCCAAATCTTTCTACATTTCTTTCCCCCACACGGTGCCAATATCTCAACTATTGGAAGCATCTAAAAGCAATTACAAGGATTCCAATAATCTTCCTGTATTACTTTGGCTGGACTGCTAAGTATCATCAATAACATGATTATCTTTTTGAGAAGAAATTGCTTGAGATGGAGACATTGTGAGAAAAGCTCTCAAACGCTTTCAAAATCATATTTTCAGCAATTCTTTCATTATTTAGTATCCTAATGGGTTCTGGTAGTCTCACTAAATATCTTCCCATACAAGGGGCCTTGACTGCTCATATTTCCTTAGGAAGCTTAAGCTGTAGAAAGCCAAAATTTACCTGGTTTGGAAGCCTTTCCTCTGATCCTTAAACTCTAAATCCAAGCCACTACTTGTGCTTCCTGGTGGATGGGTATTATTCCATCTATTTTGCATCAGCCATCTTCTATTTCCTGTGAGTATATCTCATTTTTAATTAATATAACAAGATCACAGTGGAGCTGGTATTAAACCATCCCATAAATAAACACCAAGTTGTGGTGTAATATGGATCCAAAAAGCAAGATGTAGCTTATGCTTTCCCAAGACACTCTAAACTTTTGTTTCCCAACAATGCCTGGTGCTTGGGATTTTGGCCCAAATGTCAAGAACATAGTGCTGTACAGACATGGGCAGTCAGGTCTCAAGATTTCTTTAGGCATGTCTCTCATTGCCAAGGAATTAACACAGAAGCTGGTGCTGGATGCCAGTTTGGGGTGAATGAGCTGTTCCCCCAGCTTGGGTGGAGTGGCTGAACTTGTTTGGTGTGACTGAAATTTAACAGGTTGCCTGGAATGTCTGTGGAGGTAAAGTCAGAGTTTTCCACGTTTAGGTTCTTTTATAATTAACTTAACACCATAATAAGTGGAAATTTTACTCAGTACCCTGGTTTAGCTTGTCAGTGGTGGTGGGGATGCAGCTGTTCTGTTCATATCTGCCCTTGCAAGCGGCAGATTAATGGAATTGTTAATGTTTTGTCCAAGCCAGGTATTGCACCACGTGAAAGAAAACATCATCACAAACAAAAATGAATATGCCAGTTCACAAATCTTTCATAAAATACCCACAGGATGGTGCTTTCCTGTGCTGAAATGTGAATGTATTTAAAGAAAAAAATATACAAGACCTTAGAGCAGTCTAAGGGTGAGAGAAGAAAAACTCATTATGTTTGGGGTCTGCAGCAACTGCCAGAGCTTAATTTCGTGGCTGACTTGTATCTGTTCAAGTCACTGGGTTTTATTAATGCTTACAAGCCTACAGCTATAAGAATGCTAAAGATGCAGTGTTTGCCCTGCTCTGATATATAGATTGGTCTTCCATTAGGAGGAAATTAATGATTGTTCATAAGACTGAATCCACAGCCTCTGGCCTCTCAGCAGCTTTTCCATCCTGCAAGTCTGAAGACCAGCTTGTGTGAATTTTATTGGTTAGCATTGCAAGCACACCTGGATCTGAGCTGAGATACCTGGCACCCAGGAATGTCATGCAACGTCAGCTAGCTTTCAAATGGAAGAAAAATGCCTTCTTGTCCTGTCTGCAAACTTGTCTTTCACAGAAGGATCACAGCTGTCCCAATGGCATGGTGTAATTCAATTAAATGCAGTTATTTGCATTCATTGAAGGCTTTTCCATTTTCTAAGATGGAAATGGAAAATTGTGATGAGAGGTGTGTGCTCAATACCTCCCCTGGCCCTACAGCAGCCTCAGCCACCTTCTCACCACTGTTGGAGGCAGCCATTCCTGGGGACAAGAACAGTTTATGGTAGATGCAAGTAAATTGCTGACCCAGGGCTAAATTGTTGCAAGCCTGAATGAACATTAGGGGACAGTATTGGCCAGGAGTCAGCCTGTTTCTTCCTCTTCATGCTCTCCTTTTATTTACAAGCTGTCTTCCCTTCTCTTCTAAATAAAACCCATTTGCCCTTTACTTATCTAACTGGTGCACCAGACACCCATTTCTAATCTGGCCAAATCAATTATAAATATTGCAGCCTACAATTAGCCTGGGAACTTCTGAAAAACTAATTAGTTCGAGCCTTCGGAATGAATTGCACCTTTCTCTTGGCTATTTGCAGCAGGAGGAAAAAAAGGAAAAAAAACCCAAGCTACACTCAAAACAAGACCAAGCATGTCTCAGCCACAGCAAACAGGATTCAAGGCCACATTTAATTACGTTCATATCGCTGGTGAAAGGGTGGACCGTGGTGGGCTGAGATCCAGGGCACCTGGCACTGCCTTGGGCTGAGCACACACTTTTCTCAGGAGGGGTTGTGTGATGCAAAAGTCCTTGTCAAAGAGTCTTTGGGAAGTCCCTTGGGAGTCTACAAAGTTAACGTCATTGGTGTTTGCTGTGTAGCGACAACGGAGGGGAAAGAAATAGCTGCTAAAGCTGGACTCATCTTGCATCAGAACAGAGCTGGTCCCCTCCCTTGGTGAGGTCAGGGACTGAACAGATCCTTGTCTGGCATTCCTCAGGCCAGGAGGGTGCCAGGCTGCTGTCTGGGGAGCTGCTGAACAGCAGAGGAGAAATTAGAAAGTCATTACAAGGTGTGCAAGGCATTTTGTAGCAACTGAATCCAGACACAAAGGGCAAATTAAAGCCCTTCTTTGCTGGCATCTTGTTGCTGTAGTGTATTTCTTACAGGTGTAATTACCTGCAAGAATCATAGTTGTTTCATTTATGTCCTAAAATACTACTTTATTGAAGCAATTAAAGGCAGAATTGTACTCTGGGATTACTGCAAATGTGTCTGCTTAAGGTTCATTTTAGATTCATTACAAGCCTTCAGAAGCAGTGTTCCTGCTTTTAATAAAACATATGGTTTCCTCAAAAGCAAAACTGTGCAAGACCACACATCCCTTTTAGATTTGGTGGTGTAGATGGAATTTTAATGTCAGAAAGCCAGAAGGGCAAGGCAATTCCAATTCACTATGAAGAGGGCAGCATATCTTTAAAGCTTCAGGACACTTTGTTTACCAGCACTGGTAACTGTTCATACAATAGGTAAAACTTCTTTGGAAAAGAATGGGCAATTCCCCTTCTGCACAGGTGGTAATTGTGGTCAGGGAACTTTCTGGGGTCTCCACTCCCTGCTTGAGTGGGGGAAAACCACACCCTTCAGGTGAATGCTGTAACTGTGGAGAACTTGGCCTGTTTAATCACATAAAAATCTTTTTTTTTCTGTTTTCTATTCACACACAAGAATGTCTCATCTCTTGAAAAATTTCAGTAAAGCTATTTCTTGCATTATTTAGTCTATGAACTGTATCAGAGATGTGCTTGGCTCATTATACACAGCCACATCCCTGCTTTGGGCAGCTTCCATAGAATTGGGACATGCCATGATGGGGAGAAGGTTTAACACAAGGAGAAAATAGGGTTACAGGCAGGGTGATTATGCTGGGAGGTTATTTTTCACTGCAGAGAGAGGCTGAGGACATGTTTCCTTGTTTGTTGATACATCCTTCAGAGACAATCATTGGTATGTCCATGACCAGCAGTGGTCTACAGCCTCCGCTTTTTTCTCCTTTTTATGTGATGCATTTAAACCCTTACACTTCCAGTTTCTCTCTGACAAGGCTGCTACAAAATTCAACAGTGAGAGGAGCAATATGAAAGAAAAGTAAATGTTCCACTTCCTTCTGTAATGCATTGCAACTGTGAAGCTGTCAAGTGAAGGTCAAGCAGAAACCCTGAGCAGCAGTCACAGATTCCCTAAGAGGGACAGTTGTCAGTGCCCGTTCTTTCCAGCAGAAAAAAAATGAAAGGTTCTATTTTGAGCCAGCCAGCAGAAAACACAGAGAGTGAGTGACCCGCCACACAAGCAAAATGTGAGTGAAAAATTGCTAGGAATTACTTAGGGGTTCTCTAGTTTTCTCCATTCCCTGGAAGTGCATGTACAAGTAGATGAAAATTAAGTACAGAAGAGAGATGCCACTCATGCCCATGTGCAGTGTGTAGCTGTAGTTTATCACCACAGTTGCAGAGTGTGTGTTCTGAGGTGTGGCTCAGCAGGACAGCTGACATGAGAGCTTTCTCTCCAGCCGTGTCCTAGCAGGCTGACTCAGAATGAGGGGTTGACAGTAGGCACCTAAAAGAAGTGTTCTCCAGTCGTACCACAAAGTTCCAGTTGTGTAAGGAGGCACTGGGCTCCCTTCTCCTTCTCCTCCCATGAGCCAGCAAAAAACCCAGTATTATTTTACAGGGAATCAAATCTTGCTTGCTTTCCAAAACTGAGCAAACAAAAAAACACACCCACATAGAAAAGGAGAACTAATTAAGATTAAGTCATATCTGAGTAAATATGCAAATTAAAAATCAAAACAAAGAAATTCTATTTATCACATCATGAAGTTGCAAATTGCTGCTGTGGTTCCCATCAGCTGGAATAGATGGGGGCTATGAGGCCATAGGTTTTGAAGATCAACCAAATGTGTACATGTTTTATTGGAAAAGCTGGGGGACTGCTGGCTGTAGAATATATTTATCAGCCTTCCCCCCTCTCTTCTGCACTGTGTGCATGTTCAGTGGTATTCATAGTCTATATTTGTCTTGGATTTCTATAATGTAGTGTCATTGGTTTTCCTCTTTGTTTACCTTCTGCAAGACAACATCATTATTCTTTGATAAATATGTTTCATGTCTCCTGGGTAGGTTTTTTGTTGTTGTTTTGCATTCGGTTCTTGTTTCATTTTTTGTCAAGTGAATTCTTTTCCAGCTTTTAAAGATCAGATTAAAAATAAACAAACAAACTCCCAAAACTCTGTTGGGAAAAAATGCAATAGTCAATAGATATTGGCAATCCTGTTCCTCACCATGTTTCACCATTTGCATGGAAGGGGATGGTCTCTGTGATGTGGGGAAGCACATGCAAGGACTGGCACTTGGTTGGTGGAACTGGCTGGCTCCTCCACATGCCACATGCTGCCACGTCTTCTCTTTCAGAAGAGCCTGCTGCTTGGAACCAGCCCATTTGTGTTGCTGTGTAATGTGTTTCAAATCTTCCTGCAGCAGAAAGTGAATTATTGGGATGTAAAGTTCTGTACAGTGCAGAGATGTACTGCTTTGCAAAGTTTGTTAATTTGATAAAGATCCTCAGAAGTTTGAAGTCAGCAATGTGACTGCAGCCCATGTTGGCAGCAGGAGGAGGTTGGTGCCATCCCTTTGCTGTTTGGTAGCTCACTGTGAGACCTGTGCTGTGATCCAGGGCTGTCACTCCAGGCTGGAGAAGCCACTACCAAGATCAGTGCTAACTGCCTTGCTCATCACTGCCACAGCAAAGGAGAAAAGGACAGAACTAATGAGGAAGAAAATCTTTCCTGACCTCCAAGCAGGGTCTAAGCCCATCCTCACTCTTAGGGAATCTCTTTCTGCAGCACAACTGCCCCCCTAAATTGAGTTCTCTTGGTTTTTTTGTGTGCTGTGCAGGCAGGCAATAAAGGGGGAGCTTTGGAAGTCCATTACAAATGTTTTATCAATAAATGCTTGCTTCCTAAAGAATATCCCTTCAGTCTTCAATGTAAAGAAACGGCAGTTTTGTATTTTTTGTCTTTCCTTCTCTGTTTGTTGTCTTCCAGACTTCCCTTCATTAGCAAAATGTTTTTGTGGTAGGAGGCATTTTCCCTTTTTTGTCAGAAATACAGTCCTAAAATCACTTAAATTATTGAAAAACTCAGAAGATCCTGTTATTTGGCTTCCCAGATTTAAGTAATAATAGGGACCTTTTTTTCCCCTCAATTATCCTGTTAATGCAAATGCTTGACCTTCAGTTCCTAGGCTGCAATCTGCTCCATCTGTAAAATATCAGTGAGTTGGGCAACAGCTATGTTCTGTCCCAATGGCATTAGCAGCTCCTTAAAAATGTACAAGTGCAATATTGAAAGTGGGTATCCTTTGGTTCTTTTTGATTGCAAATCTGCAAGAGCAGGGCTTATAAATGAAAATTCTAGTTCCCCTGGGTTTAGTCAGCTTTGAACATTATCATAGGTACTCAGTATCATAGTAATTCATGCAATGCCTGCATATGAAAATTAAAAGAAGAAATCAAACCCACTGGTCAGACTCAGCTGGGACCATTGCTGTTGCTGTTTGTGCTGGGAGGATTGTCCTGGTTTGTTTGTTTTGTTTCATGTCACATCCTCATTTTCAGTATGAGTTCTTCCTGACCCAGATTTCTGAGCAGACTGAAGTAGAGCCAGAAAGTGTAAAAGTGCATAATTATTCTTTTATTTATTTTTAAGCTGTACAGCTCTATTAAGCTTTCAGAAAATCCTTTATACCCAGCCTTTGAAGTAAACTAAGCCAGAGATCAGCCTGAGAAGGAGACGTGGGTTGACACTGTCTGTTTCTGCTGCAGAATACTCTGCAGTTAAGGTCTGGAGTCTCAGACCTAGGAAAATCTTACACCTTTCTTGGAGTGCAGAAGAGGGAAGGGATCAATACATCCAAAAGCAATACTTTACACCTTTGGTATGTTCTGAAACCTCACTTGCTGGCACTGCTGTGAAACAGCTGAAAGCTGGAAGATTATTCTGGTTACTGGCATGTAAGCGAGCAGACCACACATTAAAGCTGTGTATGCTCCATCTGCCAAGCCATTCATTCTTCCCAGCTCGGGACAAATTAAAAAACTCTGGCCCAGAGGTGGAATATTATTATTCCTTTCCTTGTCCCCCAAAGCAATACATTGCCATGCTCTGAGTCTGATCGAAGACACTGACCTGGAGGTGAAAAATGCAGTATCTCTTCCCCTGATTCATCCAGACTGTAACCCAGACAGCGTTGAAATCACAGGCTTCATTCTGGTCTCAAAAAATTACCCAGTTGCCCTCATGGGCTGAGAGCCAGATGGGATGCAGGCAGCCTGGCAGGAGAAGGACCCCCAAAGCCATCAAGTCTAGTGGTCACTTTTCTGCCATAAATTGCATCAGGCAAACCTCATGCACTGTGCATTGAAAGTGGGCATGCAAGGAGAGCCCCTGTGGCCATTCCTCTGAGTAAATGGCAGGAGGCCAAGGTGGGGTAACCTGCCTTTCTGAGAGCCAGATGATGTGGCTGTGACATCCACTTAGAGTCTTTCCTCAGCCATTCAGGCTTGACTCTGAGTTTGGCCCTTCCCCAGGACACCACACTATCAAAACCTTTCCATGTTCTTCACAAAGCACAGCCTCTCCTGGTGCTTCTGCCCTCCCTGCAGCCAGTGTGCTTGAAGATCCAAGAGGCTCTGTTTCTTGTTTGTGCTGCCTCTTGTTAGCCGTGCTCTGAGCATTCACAGAACAGGAGGAAAAGATGCCAAAGCACTTCAACCACCTGGATTAATTAGGTCTTACACTAAATGTGGAACTACAGCAAGGGGGATGATGATTAAACCAGCAACCTTCTGGAAACTGAATACCTTCTTCACTGCAATACTTCAGCTTCTGCAGCCTTTGTTAGTGCCTCAAAGCAAGAATGGTATTGTCTGTATGTAAAGCACTCTGTTTCTGTATTAGCAATAGCAGTAATAATGATGGAAAGAATAATGCTTTACTCCTGAGAGGTCGGTGGGTATCACTCTTCATTTTATCACTCTTACTGGTGAGACAGACACAAAGACACACCAGAGCTTGCTTAGTACCACCTCATTCCTTATTAACAGAGCCAAGGTTGAACCCAGAAAAAGCGTTTCCCTGTTGCTTGCTCTTCCCCCTGAGAACACCTCCTCCTTTGGTGACGTCCAGTCTCTCTTGTGGTTTTTCTGCAGAAGGTGCAGTAACAGCAGCCTGGAGTCTGATGATGAACCTCCTTGTGCAGAAGAGATTGATTATGACACTGCCAGTAGCTCTGATGGTGAAGAGGAATTCTTGGAGCTAGACCAAGAGATCCAGGAGTGCCTCTCGTGTGTGGAAGGCGAGACAGAAGATGAAGGAGTGACCACAGGACAGACATGCAGCTCCAGGGCTCTGAGGGGGCTCTACATTTCCAGCCAGCCAGCACCCAACAGCACAGCTCTTCCTCTGGGTTCATCAGCACTTGGGCTGTACAGTGGGTTTGAGAGCAGTCCTGTGTGAGCAAGGCTGCGAACTGCAGAGCAGCAAGAAAATGGGTCACTGCTCATGTTTGCCTGTTTGCCAGCTTCAGCACCCTTCCCAGATGTGTTGCTCCAGGTTCTGAATGGAGAGTTGACTGTATGTTTGTGTAATTTGTATACATACATCTGCTGAGAACAACTCCTTAACTTTGCACCCGAGGCAGCGTGAGGGGCCACTAGCCCAGGTGGTACCATGTGAGATCATCCATTCCTAAACATAATCCCCAGTTTCATGGCTGCCTCTAGTATATGGTTTCATACAGATTGACCTAAGGAACAGTATTCTGAGACCAAGGAATCAGAGATGATTCTCTTTTTCTGACTTTAGGCAGCCTTTGCCTGGAGAAGTGACAGTTATTGATGCCTTTCACCAGAGCTCTCTGTTGCCATTCTCTCTTGATCTGTAGAGCATGTCTCTGATTTCTGTCTGATCAGAATTTTTACAGTGCATTCAACAGGTTGGGTCAGGCTGTGCATATTTCTGAGATGGCTGTATCTCAGCAACAGCATGGGAAATCCAATCTACCACAGTAAGGAAAGCAGCAGTGGCAATTCATAGTGATCCTCTGGAAACCTGAGCTAAATTCACCAATAGACTAGTGATGGTAGCAAAACCCAGGAGTGAATGTAGCCCAAGCATCAATCAGAACAATTTCTTTAATCCTCAAATGGAGAAAAATTAGATTTTTCCTAAAGTTGCCCCCCAGTTCCTGGGAATCCAGCACAGACAGAGAACCCACACACGTGTTCTGTATCTCTAGAGTGTGAAGCCACTTCAACTCACACTTCACATTGCCTGATCTTGCCAAATGTCTTAGACTCTGCTGCTGCAAATGGGGAATTGCCCTGAATCCAAATGGAGCTAATTTTAAGATGCAAGAGGCTCCCAACTCTGTCACTGCTTTGTGAGGCTCAAGGACAAGGATGAATGTGCTGAGTGTGTTGTAGCATTACAGCCTGAAAGGACTCCAGTGATTACCAGTGATGATTATTATTAATATTGATGCATTATTGAAAGCACCGTGTCATCTTCCTGGTTTATGCTGGTTTTGAAGAGAATTCCTAGTGCAGAACATGAAATGCTCTGATGTGTTTCTGAGCACCTTTCCTCAGACTACCTAGACAATATTTTCCAGCAGGAGGCTGATCTTTAGATAAAAAGCTTCTTCCAGTCCTGCTTGGTTTTCAGTATCCACGGATCCTAAAGTCTTCCCTAGCACATAGGAGTTCCCTGTGTCTCTATCTCTCTAGGATGCTGCTCAAAAGACAGGCAGCTTGGGTCCTTAGAAGCTGAGCTTCTAAGCCCAGACTAATTCATTAGGTGTGGTGTGTGCCTCTGTACAGATGTCCTGTTCTGCTTGGTTTAGCATGCAGCTTGTTGCACACAATACTGAATTTTAATAAAAGAGTGGCTCACAGGAAGGGACACAAAAGAGGTGAAACAGGTGTTCCCATTATAATAGTTTGTATAATACTGCTTCAAAGCTTATTAATAAAGAAACAATGTATGTGCATAATTAACTTTAAAATCCATTGTTTGTAGGCATGACAAAAACTTGACACTGTGCTAGGCAAAAACCATGCTCTGGGGTGTTCAGCACACAGCACATCCCCACAACACAGGGTAAAAAATACCATTATACATATCTGTGTCATGCATGTTTGCACCCACTTTGTTTTCTGTACCAACACTGCCACAACAGTAGATGAAGGGCATTTACCAAGGCTTGCCAGTGGTAAACCCTACTGCAAAAAAAAAAAAAATCTTCTTAAATCAGCATTTTCCTTAATGAGATGCAAATATTTGGGCTATAATATTTGGCTTTCCAGCTGTTTCATTCTGAGTTTTTTAAGATAGGGGGAATTCAGTTCAGGGGGAAAATTCTGCACTGGTGACTAAACTGTGCCGAAGTAGTCGTAATATAATAAAAGATGTATCTTCCATGTGTGTTTGGAGCCAAATGTGTATGAGCAGTGGCACCATTTCAGAGATCCCTGTGCTAGGAGCTGCAGGAGGCGGGGGAGATGGCAGAGGTCCTCAGGGTGTTTTCAGTGTATGGGATCCAAATGCAGCAGCTGAGCTGGGAGCAGTGTCCCAGGAGATCAACCACACCTGCATAAATGCTGCTGTGTGGTGTGAAAAACCTGGTCAACCTTTTCTCCCTGCGAGCATCCCTTGTGCCCAATAACTTGTCAGCAGGTGGTGAGGGTGCTGCAGAAAGCAGTGGGCAGGAGAAGCCCCCAGCCCAAGGTGAGGAAGTGCAGCGGGACACATGGGTGACCAACCACTTGGAGTGGCACCTGGATAACTTCAGGAGAAGCAGTTTTGTGGGCTGCCTCCTTTTTTTTTTTCTCCAGGAACTTCTACAGAGGGAGCAGATGCTCCTCTTCTTGTGACAGACCTCTAGAGGTCAGGAGAATGCCTCCGTGCGCACTGCGCGCTCCGCGCTATTAAAATTCTCCCTGAGTCATGGTAATTAAGCAGAGCTAGGCTCTGCACAGAGGAACGGAAGTGCATTGACTTTAATAAAACAAAGTGTAAAACAACTTTAGATTAACTCCAGCCTTGTTTATTCTTGCACACTTGTCATTCTGGTTTGGTATCCCCAGTGAATGAAGCCGTTGTCCCCTGCGCCGGGGCCCGTCACCTCACTTCAGCCCGCGAAGTGCCGAGCGCTGAGAGCGCTGCCTTTTCTTGCTGCCGCTAGCTAATCCCAAAGAATTTGGAAACAGCCGACGGAGAAAGGGAGGGAGAGAGGGAGGAGAGGGCAGTCGCCCTGCTCCCCACCGTTTTGTCCTTCCTCAAGAGTCAGCAAGGCTGTCCAGGTTGAGACTCCAGCCAAATATTCCCATAATGGCCAGAAGAGATGGTGTCTTAGAGGCGCTCGCCTGCTCCCCAGTGCCGCAGCAGTTTTGGGCTGCTGCCAGGCACATTAACTTTTTTTACTGATGCCTTTTGTCTCACGCTGACTCTCTTAGAGGCTGTGAATGGCTGGGCTCTCCTTCCTCCCCCCTCCAGTTGACATGACGTGGGTGGAGGATGCTGTGCTGAGCCCTGCACTACACTGCACCCTCTGTCTCAGCCCCTCACCAGCTCTTGGGTCTCCCGGCCACAATAGCTCTTTCCTGCCAGAGATGATCCCAAGGATGCTTTGCCAGTGTCTAGTGAAATACATGTGTGTGTGTAAACCTCTGGGCTAAAAAATAAATAATTAAACAATAAAAAGAAAAAAGAATCAAGTCAGCAAACTGAAGGAAGAACAAAATCTAATTAGTTTTATCTGCTGTTTGTTATGAGGCTGTCAGAGTGCTCTATCCTCTAGTTTTACAGCACTCTGGAAAATAACAGTGATAATAATAATAAACAACCGTGCACTGGGTTGTTTTTGAAGCAGGCAGGAAGCAGATTAAGGAGGGGGAAAGACAGCAGCCCTGCTCCTCCACTGCTTCTCTACTGCTGCCAAACAGCAGAGATGTGGGTGATAGAGCTATCTCCTGTCTTATCTGTCCTTGGACAGGATCCACTGCCCCTATCCATCCCTTAGAGATGCAAAGCCTGAGTCAGAGACTGTTTGGCAGCAATTTGGGACACTCATATAATATTTCTTTCTTTGCCACAGATCTCTTATGTGCTCTTGACCAATTTGTTTGTTCTCCCAGTTTCTGTTCCATGTGAGATAAAAATGGCAAATATAGTAGTAGTGAAAGTGGGTGCGTGTTTTTGGAATAAGGAGGGGGGAAATAAGGATATAAAACTGCCCAGGTGTTTGCCCTATACTTATTTCAACTGATGAGAGGGGAGCTGGAATTACTCTGTGCAGGAGTGTGGTGGAAGTTGCCATCGCTGGTTTCCACTTCAACGATGAGCAGTGATGATTTGCTAGGACATTTCTCTTTAAGCTGTGCTGGTTAATTTTAAAAGCCTCTCCTGTCAGGTTGTTATCAGCCCATCCTGTCCCATGTTCTGGTCCTTAAAGTGTGGAAATTTTCACTTCTCTTTTAGTGAGAGCAGGATTTGACCCTCAAAGCACTTGTATGCTTTTTCAGGCAGAGGGTTGTATAGAAGGCTCCAGTTGAAGATAATATGCAAAATCTTGGAGAACTAAAAACCCTGTCCATTGGGAAAAGATGAAGGACAAGGTTAAAGAAATAAGGTATAAATCAGAGAGGAAGGAGAGGACTCAGTGCAAGGAGAGGACTGAAGAGAACAAGAGGAAATATGAGTAGGAGGAATTTGGGGAAGACACAGGCAGAGAAATGGGAGAATTGTTCCTATTTGTGCATCCTCTTCCGTCCCCAGATAATGTGTCAGTATTAGTGCTACCAAGAAACAACCCTCTTTACTGTAGAATAAATCTGCCACTGTATTCCCCACTCCATAAACGGCAGCCAAGTCCGTATCCTCAGCGCTGCATTGTGCTCTGGGGTCTGTGAGTGCTTTTCATGAGGGTTCAGCCTCTATCATCCCTGGCCTTGGGCTTTCTCTCCAGGGACTCACATCCTCAGACAGGTCCTGGAAGATCCGTGGCATATTATTGTTGATGGATCAGTTTGTGGCTACTTTCTTCATCTTTTCTTTTTTCCTGCTTCTTTTATTTCACTTTTAAAAAGTGAGAGAACAGGAGGGAGTGAAAGGAGAAGGCAGAAAGAAGTGCCCTGCTATGAGTCTACCACCATCTCCAGAAAGATGGCAAGGCAGCTCTTTTAGCATCAGGGGCTTTTTTAGCCTTTAATTAAGCAGCTTGTAGCTCATGCATGGACTAGTGAGAAGGAAGACAGATCTGCCACTAAAAACAATCATCAGTTGGATGCTCTGGCAGTAACTCCAGTGTCAGTAAACTGCCGTAGCCTTTGGCTAACTGAGCTCTGGGCACTGAGGGGCTGGCTCCTCACCAGCTGATGTAATTGCAATCACAACCCTGTTTTCTGCCCCCTTGCTCCTTAAGGCCTGACTGACGGCTCTCCCTGAATGGGTTCCAGTGCATGCTCTGGCAGCTCCCGCCTTTGCCTCGGCATTTCCATAAAAAGCCATTTAGCTTTTCTGTGTTTGTTTCCCTGTCTGTGAAGTGGGGTTATTAATATTTATTTTCGGTGAAAGGGGTCACAAAGAGGTTTAAATCTCCAGTGTTTACTACACAATTTGATATCCTTAGAGAAGGCAAACAGGAAGGATTAATTGTTGCCTCCTTCATATATCTGCCATCACCGAAATAAAAATCCTGCCCATTACTGGGATCACTGCTAACTCCTTTCCAGGGGCCGCTGTGTTTCCTTTGGTCTCTGTGGAAGGTGGCACAGGTGGGCCAGACAAATTCTTGAGGTGAAAGCACGGACAGTGTCGACATAAACTTTGGATTTTTTTTTTTACAGCGCAGCAGTCTTCCAAGAACCAAGGCAGCATGCTGGTTAGTGAGTTAGGAAAATGGGAAATTTAATAGAGGTGAAAATGAGGCACTTGGGAAAAGAATGGAGCAATCTGGTAAACATCTGAAATGTCTCTGCCCAAGGGCTAGGAGTGTAAGGGCTAAACAGGAAGAATATAAAGCCCTAGTACATATACCAAGCTATGAGTTAATCAGCTTCCCAGACACATGGAAAAGAGAAAGTAGGAACAGCAGAAGAAGGATTAATTGGCTGTGAAACATCAGGGAATTGGTAGGTTGAGTCAAGGAAAAAGGAATACAGGCCAGCAAGCACTGACTTAGAGATTAGAGCAGAGGTGCAATGACGAGATCTCCTAAGGCAGGGAGAAGAGTAGAACAAAAGAAAAACACTAAAAATGTGTGAGGACCTCATTAATGCCTTAAAATGAGAAATTAATTGTTTTTTGAAAGTTCAAGCAGCAGCAGACACGGAATGAGAAGAGAATGATACCAAACACATGTGGATGAAATCAGAAGGGTCCTGGCAAAGAAGGAACTAGAAGTGGCTACAAGGGAAGAAAAAGAAATTCTATAAATATGCTATAAAAATGCTAGAAGGAATAAAACCGTAAAACTGTGTGCCACAGAAGAAGAGCACAGAAGGAGAGCAAAGAGTTGGAGTCATCATTGCCTATTTGACTCCCCTTATCACCAAAACAGTCAGTGCTAGATAAATATAACAGAAGTGACACTGATTGGGGTATGGGAATGGGCCGGAGCCAAGGGGTGTGAATTAAAGAACCCTTACACTGAGTGAGTGAATTCAAACTGCTTGACCTGAGGGAATTCCCCTGCAGGCTGTCCAGTGAAAACAGTCTGTGAACGGTTAGGAATGGACTTCAAGAACTTCTCCTATATCAAGAGGCCTCTTAAGAGTTGAAAAGGGCAAATAGGGTATTTGTTTGTGTAGATAGGAAAAAAACCAAAGAGCCAGGAAATTTAAATCAGCCAGCTAAGCTGAGTCACTACAGAGAAACCTCAACAAATTATGAAACAAACAATTCATTAGCTGCTATAGGATAAGAAGGTGGTAAAAGAGAATCAACATGGATTTGTCAAGCTGATCTAATTCCTTTCTTTTATTGGCTAATTGGCTTAGAGGATAACATATGTCTTTGCTTTAGGAAAGCTTTGAATACTTTCTTTTCATAAAGAATTAAAGTAATATGGTTTATATGGAGTATTTGTAAGGAAGGTGCACATTAGCTGAGGAATTACTAATGAGAGACAGGTTTCATCTCCAAGGACTTTAGCTGTCTAGAAGTTAGGCATGTGGAGAAGAGATGACTGAGAGAGGACCTTGTCAATGTCTCTCAGTATCTGAAGGGAGGGTGTCACAGAGACGGAGCCAGGCTCTTCTTCCTGGTGCCAAGAAATAGCATAAAAGGCAATGGGCAGAAACCGGAGCACAGGAAGTCCCACCTGAACAGGGGGAAGAATTTATTTCCTATGAGGGTGCCTGAGCAATGGAACAGTTTATCCAGAGAGGTTGTGAATTCTCCTCCCCTGGAGATATTCAAAAGCCATCTGGGCACAGTCCTGAGTGATGTGCTTTGGAGGATCCTGCTTGAGCAGGGAGGTTGGACCAGATGATCAGCAGCAGTCCCTTCTAACCTGACCCATCCTGTCATTCTGTGACAGTCTAAATTATTCTGTACAGGGTAAATGTAGAGAAACAGGCATTCCCACAGGATCTACATCCTGTGATATTGGGAAAGGATCATTTGTTGAGCTATTTTCTTGCCTTGTAAACTTCTGAGTGAAGTTAAACTACCAGATCAGACAGGACTCCTAGCAAATGGAAAATCCATTTGCTTTTTTTCAGACAATTCCATATCTTTTTGTTGAAGTTCAGCTCCATGTTCATACACCTTTATTTATGTGAACACAGCTGCCAATCTCACCTTCAGCCTTTCCAGGGCTCTGCTTCAGAGCTGCCCACACCCATCTCTGTAAGCCCATCCTTTGCTCGGACAGCCTCACTCCCCCAGTGCTGAATTCTGGTGATCTGGGGGGGGGGGCTGCATCCCAGAGGGAGCTGGGATCAGACCAGGCACTCCCACTGGTGGCTGATGTCCAGGTAGATGCCAAGAGCCCTGGAGCAGGGAGCTCACACTGAAGCCACTGTGCCAGATGGCCTGAGTGCTCTCAGTTGTAAGAGCTGCTTTGTACTTTTTAGCTTTACTGATGCAGAGAGAACATTTTGAACTGTCTAAGCCTTCTAACCTTGTATCATTGGCACACGAACAGCAGCAGCACACTGTTGAACATAATAACAAGAGGGAAAGAGCTGTGGAATTAAATAAGAATTTAAATCTTGGGGTTTGCAGCTCCGAGCTAGAAGCTTTAGCTGTGTTATTTCCAGGAATTGGTTGAGTCATGTTTGAGAATAATGGATAAGATTAATTCCTTCGTGACTGTGGCTGAATAAATTATTTGCCAATAATGATTTGACTTCTTCTAGCTGCTTTTTCTAATGTGTATGATGCAAAAAAATATTTGCTGTATCCTGGGTGTGTGTGCTGGGTATGGTGCACTGGTCCTTGGTATCTGGCAGTGAATTTATTCCCCAAAGACAATTTTCAATGGGATTTACCCCAGAGCAACCGAAGGCAGGATTTGATCCTGCATTCCTGTCATATTCAGAATGATTCATTTTTCACCTCATCAAGTAGGAAGACAGAAGAGAGAGGGAAAGTTATTTCACTCTGCACAACAACCCCTTTTCTTCAAAGTGTGATCTGCCACAGAGCCATGAGCAGGGCCCATGGAGGGACACGACAAATGTTGCTTGGCAACTCCACGCCACTGATGGGAAGAGCTCTGCAGGCTGAGCATCGCAGAGGGATCGAGGCAGAGTGAGACAGAGGCACACCAGGATGCTTATTTGTGTCTGGCCCTGTTAGAAATTACACCACTCGTGCCCTGGTAATTGCTGTAGACAACAGACAACAAAGTCTATTCTGTTGGGTGGGAGAGTAATAGCAGGTCATAAATGCTGAAGTGTCCCCTGCCCACTCCCCAGGCACAAAGGGATTTTGGATCTATTTATATCCTGAAGGTCACTGAATTCTTCCCGGTTTAGCTAGCTGTGAGCAAACCTTAAAATGGCTCAGAGGTGCTGCTGCTTGGTTAAACACCTACAGGGAACCAAAAAAAGCCTATTGTCCTTTGCAGCATCACACAGCTACCTTGCCACTTGTCACAAGTGTCAGAGGGTAGTGGTGGTGCAGCCCTGACAGTCTGAGGGTGCCAGAGAACCCACATTTGCAATGAGGCTGGTTGTTAAAACTGAGCAGCAGAGTTTTCAGGCACAGTATGCCTTCATCAAGTTTTGTCACTATTGTAAATTAAATGGAACTAGATTGGTCTTGCAAAGCAAACCCCCTGTGGCTCATATGTTAGCGCACTCTGCCAAAATCTGAGTTGCTTTCAGCTGCAACTCCAGCAACACCTCCCTTTGTGTACCTACACAGAGAGCAGTGTTTGGTTTATCGGGCCTAATGCTGGCACGAGGATCAAAAGATCCTCAGCAGACTTCATAGGGAGTTTAGTAGAAATGGGATTTTGGGTGCAAAGGAATATTCTGTTTGAAGCTTGAAGTTCTGCTTGCCACAGTATGATTCTGGGGAGAGTAAAGTGCTCACTTAACTCTGATTTTGTGCAGTATTAGACTTTTCAGCGAGCCCTAAAATTTTGGACTGAGAATGGATGTTTGCAGAGAGCTGGCTTTTCCTAACAGCCTGCAATTGCAACAATCCAAGAGTTTTGTTTATGGAAAGTACCCAGACTGTAGTAACACTGCAGGTTTTATCAAAAATCACTACATGCCTTTGAAGGTTTTCAACAACCTGTGTAGACAACACATGTGAAATATCCTCTGTTGTTCAGTGTTAGAGGGGTTTTTTTGAGTAGCATAATGTCTTGGCTCTTTCTAAGTAAAAGAAGCTAACAATGTGTATCAAAAATTGGATTTTTTCTTTTTCAAACTGTCTGCTGCACCTTACCATCTGCTGGAATAGGTGGAATAGCCCTTCATTTTGGAAGGGCTGTTTATTTTTTTTTCTCCAAGTTGCAGCTCCTCTACCCAAATATCATGTCTCCTCATTTCCTTGCTACCTGGGCACAAGCTTTAGTGCGTTGAGCAGTTTAATCCAGGTGTGACTCCTTCTGGCCTTCATTTTT
Source organism: Motacilla alba alba (assembly GCF_015832195.1). Classification (NCBI taxonomy): domain Eukaryota; kingdom Metazoa; phylum Chordata; class Aves; order Passeriformes; family Motacillidae; genus Motacilla; species Motacilla alba. Next base: position 13,690,796 of record NC_052025.1, on the reverse strand, counting down.
TCATGCTGTTATGGAAATTTCACTGAATCACAGGCTGTTGTTACTTGTGGCTACATATGGCACTGCCTTAAAAGCCTATGGAAAATGTCAGCTTCTGACTACAACTAAATACACCATCAATTGTCTTCATTTTATGGAAATAAGTGAGTGTTACCTGAATTATTCTTTCTCTCTTTTTTTTTTTTTTTTTTTTTGTTTGGTTTGGTTTTCTAGTTTAATTGAGGCTTTGTCTTTGTGAATCTTTCTAATTTTTTTCACTGTCTCTTCTTTCAGACTAATGGAAACAATTATATGTTGTTTTCTGAGGAGAGTTTCTTCACCCTATGGCACACTCAACCTTATTCTGGTTTTCCTTCCTCAGGTGCTGCTCTACTTCCTTTCTCATTTTCCATTTTCCCCCTTCCTTCACAAAGATGTACCAGGGAACAAAGAGCCCACTGCCTGCAGCCCTGAAAAGCTTTGCTTTGGTCTCTTGTGCAGAACACTTGCCCCACTGATTGCCTTTGGCCCTGCCTGAGGAGAGCAGACAAGGATGTCTCTATTGCATGGAGGGCAGGGATTACAGAAAAGCATCTTTCTTAGGCGTTGGAGGTCACACCTACCCCCTCTCAGACATCTCTGTATCTCTATGGATGAGGCTCTCCATGACCTCTCTCCCTGACAGCTCCACTCAGATCTGCCCAGACAGGTGCCACTGCCTGCCCAGTGCCCTGTGGGTGCCATCCTGCTGCCTCCTGCTGCTGGTTCAGCTGGCTCTCAGCTTCCAGTTCACATCCTACATGCACTATTCATAGAGACTAGACAGAGGAAGCTGGGATTTACATTTCAGTCATGTTTCTAATTCCTTTGGTTTCCCGTAGCTTCTCCCCTCGAGGCATCTCTCCTGAAGGCCCTGCTCACTCTTGCTTTCCTTTCACTGATGCTCAAAGTGCAGAAAGAAGGCAGCTGAGGAAGCCACAGCTTCTTCTTGCCAGCCTGCCTTGCCAACACCTCTGGGGGCAGGGTGCCAGCTCCTGCATGGCAGAGTAATTATACCTTTTAAAAAAAAAATTGCCTTTGATTAAAATGTAAGGGTCCCATCTTTTTGTTGTCATTAATGTGGGCTGCAGGCTATGAGCCTTTGAAGTGTTTCCTCTTGGCTCATCTCCATGTTCTTTCTTTTTTCCCTCATTTTTCCTTTTTATTTTTTTTTCCTCTCTTAATTTCAATTTTCTCAATTATCTGCCCTTTCCAGCTCAGGGTGAGATTTGTTAATTTTCACATGCTTGCAAAAACCTGGCTGGCACACTCCAGCTCCCTGCCAGCTTCTACATGGGCAGCCAGTCACAGGAGCAAGCAAACAGGCAGCACATCTCTCTCCTGGGCTGCCCTGACCCTGCTTGGCTGCTCCAGTGGGGAAGAGGAGGGAATTGCACACTCACCTTGCCAGAAGGGCTCATCCCCTTTGCATGAACACCACTTAGCAGGGCACAGCTGAATGCTCTGCTGTGTTTAATTAAGGAGATCCAGAAGTATTTTATTTGTGATCCCAGGCCTTTATAGGCTGATGGAATCCTTCCCATCCCCTAACCCCAAGGTCAGTATTTTGTTTCCTAGCCTGAATGGAATAAAAGGACAACAGGCTGAACCTTAATGTCCCCTCAGGTATTTCCACCTGTATTAACAAGAGCTGATTGCTAGTTTGGGAGTGTCCAAAGAGAAGATAAACTTTCAAACTTACTTCTCTCTCCCCTGCTCAGAGTTGAGGTCTGCACAGTGGAAATGACTGGAATGTTCATCTCTTGGTTGCTTAGGGATTCCCAAAGTTGAGTAAAGGTGTAAAATGGCCAAGTGCCTTGAGCAAGGTGGTGCTGCAGATCAGCTGAAGAAAATGCAACTCCCCTGGATGAAAGCCCAGGGTCCATGGGACTACACTGAGCACTTTCCTGTAGACTGTCCTTCGTAGGTGTCATGAAGAGGCCAAAATTTCATTACATTACTGCAACCATCTGCCTTAACCTTTGTCATACTTAATCCCTAGTTTCTTCTTCCATAAAAGCACAAGTGAATGCCTATAAGTAGCTTCTCTTCATCCCTCTCATGAAAGGCTGCCTGCATGAGATTTCTGTCTGTCTTTAAGGAGGAAGAAGTTGCTCCAGAGAAGGACAATCTCTTAGCCAAGGTGCTTGCCCCAGTTACAGGTATAAATCTCACCTGAGCCCTTCACTGTTGGGCCAACAGAACTGCTCAGGGAGGGAAAACAAAGCAAAATAAAAATAAAACTGATGGTTAAAACTAAGGATTAACAGCAAGTTAACTAATATTTTGGATTTCAGTGTTGTTGAGATATACCCTGCCCCTGAGCATCCAGGGATATTTCCCCTGATCTGCATTGACTTAGGATACTAAACCATCCAAACATTGCACCTCGCTGGAGTTTGACTTCAGCACTGGGATGTAGAGAATCTGGAGTGCTCCAACTTCTTCCTGCCTTATCCAAGAACTGTATAGAATGCTATCATTCTCTTCCTAGTTTCCCTTTTCCTCTCAAGCACAAGCATAATTTCCTTTTACAGGAAGATGCTTTCTCCCAAGCATAATTTTTGGAGTCTTCCTTTTGTGCTCTTCAGGCTGGAAGTTCCTCTTATTTTATTTTTTTTTTCCATAGAAGAGAACTACTAATTGGTGGAACTGATTTTAAAGTGAATGAAGAGAATCCTCCAGTCTTACATCTTCTCATGCCTCAAGCAAGAACACATCAGAGATTTCCAAAACTGTCCAGTAATGCATCTCTAGCATGTTTGTCTTGGAAGTGGAAGGTGACATTTCCATGTACAAATCTATGTACATGGAAAATGTCAAAGCATGGAAATGCTTTAATTGCTGCCCTGAAGTCACTGCACAGAAGCTCGTACCGATCCATGTTAATGGGGATGTTGGATCCCAACTGGGTCTGGTTCCTGGGGCACAGATATCAGCACAGAGAACAATGGGACAATGAGATGGTGGCAGCTCACCCACTCCAGGATGCACACAAAGATCTCTGCTCTCTTGGAAGAGCAATTCCAAATTCAGACATCTTCTTAAATTACTGGGGTTTAATTAGTCACTGAGCAAAGATAACTGATAAGGACCTTCATTCCCAGGTAATGTCAAATGGGAGATAGGATGGCTGGAGCTGAAACCTCTTCTGCTAACACCTAGTGACTTCTGTAGCTGTGGTAAGTGGATTGTGTATCCCTAGCTTCAAAGTGACACAGAGCAGACAAGACATGAACTGTCTGTATCTGGCTGGATGATTTGAATCCCATTCAGCCTCCTGCTTAAACCCATGGGCCATCACAGGGCTGGGTGCTGCCCTTCCCAGCAGGCCTAGGATGAGTGGTGCCAGCAATGACATGAAAAATCTGCCCAAGCTCAGCACAGCCCATTGGGACTCTTGGATTTTTCCTCATCAGACCTATGCCTTTTTTCTTCCAGAAACGAGACGGTGATGAACATGACACTTGGGTTGCCATGGGAACACAGCATGATGTTTGTGTTAGCTGTGTGCTCCTTCCTGCAGCCAGAGCTGCTGGCTCAAGAGGTGGCTGTGACCAGCACTGGTGGCACCTGGCCAGGTCTGCCCACAGGCTCTCCCAGGAGTCTGGGTTTGGGGGGTCAGACCCCTTGTGTTATGAGAGGAAGATCTGAAGTGACAAGTCACTGGAAATTAGGAAGATCTGTCTGACTGTTGGGTGGGAAAATGATGAGTCCTTGTTGAAACTTCTGCTGTAAAATATTGCTGAAAATCATGAGGAGGGTCCACAGGGACCTAGAGACCACTTGGCTGCTCCTGCATAGGGAACAGATTGAAGTTTTTCGTGTCAGGGGGAAATGGAGCCCTGAGTTCTCCTCGAAACTCTGCCACAGGGGCAGTTCTAACATCCCAGGGAGCGTGTGAGGGGCCACAGAATTTCTACCCCACCCCTTCTTCCTGCAGGTTTTTATATATTCCTTACCCCTCTCCTGTCCAGCCTTAGGGCTTTCCTGAGTCTCAGCTTGGCAATAATCAGGAAGCACTTTCATGCTGTTACAAAGCCATTTGGAGCTTTCAGAAAGACAATTTGGGAGAGACGACTCATTGTCACTGCTATTTTTCTCCTTTCACAGACCTCCCCTTATATCCTTACCTAATACCATTTTATCAAGGACAGAAATACATTTGTAAAGCTCTCACAGAAGAAAGTTTTACTGAAGCTAAGGGAGAGGGTGAGGATGCAGTTCTGCTTAAGTGACAGGTGAAAACCGTAGTCAGTCTGTCTCACTAATGTGATGATTTGAATGGGAATCAGAAAGGGTGGGAGCTCTCAGGAGGAGATAAAGGGAGCCCTGTTAAAAACAGCTGAGACAGTGCTGGAAGGAAGGAAAAAGGTGAAGATGAAGGCTGTTTTGCAGGCAATATGGATACTCTTAGGGTCTATGAGAAAGAGTGAAAAATACCACCAAGGGAATCCAGCCAGGTGGTTATAAACAATGATAAAATAGACTTTAGAGGAGCAGCTTGCAGCATGGTAAGTGTTAGTCTTTAAGACCTGTCAGAAGTTTGGGAGAGAGTAGCAAAATCTGCAGAAGTAGATTAGGAATGTGAAGCTTGTTGCTAGAAAAGAAAATTTCTTTTCTGACTGTCATAAATCTTTGCCTCTTCACCACTTTAGCTGCTTCCTGCATTCCCTAAGCAGGCTTAGTGTTCATACATGGCCAGAGGGTTTCAATTTGAGCTCCAAATAATAATAATAAATTCCATAAAGTGATTCCATGTGGAGAGGGGAGATAATAGTGCCTTATGTTTACCCAGTAGGTCCCGTGAGCCTTTGGGTCGGGCAGGCTGAGGAGCAGTTCCTCACCTGCTGCTGAAGGGCAGCATGTTCTGGGGTGACACTGCACCTGCTCTGCAGTGACTGCACCAGGACAGGGTGGGGGAAACTGCCCAGGATGAAGCTGCTGAGAGAACACTGGGTAAAGAAAAGAAGTGCATTTCTCCATGCTGGATTTTAGCCAGGATGCTGAAGTTAAACACCTGGTTAATTAATAAAAAGAGCTGCAACAGCACCATGCTCCCCAGAGCCATGCTGGGACACTGGAATCTGTGCTGTTTTGTGAAGATGAGAATGGCTCTTCCATTACAGAATGGCTCTTCCATTCCATATTACAGCTTCATTGCCACGAGTCCCAGGACTTTGCTGAAATTGTCTCATTTGAAGGGCAGCTGCTGTTTTTCCTGATGAAAAGTCTTTCCCAGCTGCAAGCCAGCCCAGCCTGCCTCTACAGAGGGCTCAGTGCCTGTCCTACCCAGATCAAGGTATGTCATTTTGTTTCATCTGGTGTAGGAGAGCAGGAGCTGCATAATAGCTCCACTGAGAGAGAGATCTCATCCTTCACGTTAGCAGGAGAATCAAGTCTTTGGGAAGGGCAGAGAGAAGAGCATGTCTGTTCTCACCTCTTTCCCTGTGTTTGACTTGGGCTGCCTCATTCCTGTCTCCATGTGGAAAGGTCATCACAGCTTCTCTGTCCTAGGATTGGCTCCAAAGCAAGCAGCACTGGGACTTGGTTCTTGTGGATGATAAGAATCTTTCTGTTGAGAGCCAGCTCTGTTGGGGTGGGAGGACCTTGTGATGGCTGACCAGTGTAATTTTTGGTCAGCCATCTGGTAGGAAATTATGTTCTGGAGGGAATTATCTTCTTAAAAGCATCTTTTACTTAGAATTTTTGGCTTACTGGAAACAAAGTCTGTCTTTGAGTTTGCATGCAACACTGGAATCCCTGGAAAACTTCGCCTCTGCCTCTGCTGCCTCTGTCCACAGAAGCTCTTCCTTACTCTGCTTACCTGACTGATACAGGGATTGCCTCTTTACTGAGGCTTTTACTTCTGCTGTTGTGAGTGTGAAGGGCTGTGCTTAGCAATGTGTTGGCTTTCTGCAGGGACAGAGAGAATTGTGGCTTTCCCCTTACTGTACTATTGTCCAGTTGAGCTGTTCCACCACACCAACTGCTCTGACCTCTGGCTGCTCCATTTGCTCCCCTATTTCAGTTGTTGGAGAACGATACAATCATCTCAAAATCTCACTGTAGTCAAATATCTTCTCTATTTATTTTCATTTGCAAAAGCACAATGTTACTAGAATTAGCTCTGCTTGCCAAGCAGATGAGCATCACCCTGTTTACAGAGAGTTCCCTGTCACAGGCATGGGGTTTTATCCCTGCAAACCTCTCCTAGGGACATGGAGTACTCTAAAAACATAAGCTGAGGCTTTGACTTCCCATCAAACTTTGAATCAAATCCAGGCTAAAGGCAAGGACCTTGACATGCTTCCCGTATCGGGACTTGTGGGAATTCCTTGTGCCTGGCTTACACAAGATTGCACAAGGGAGAGGTTTAACACTTGAAATGCATTTCTTAAGGAAGGACTCAAAGCTTTTCCTTGCACTACCTTGGACCCGTTCTCGTGCTAAACAGCCGAGTGTGTGTACAGGGGCCTCAGTGACATAGTTCCAGGAAGACAAAAGTCGAGGTCTGCCCCTCCTGTACTGGCAGGAGGAGGCACTGCTGCCTGTGACTCTAAAGCAATTGAGCTGCATGTCCTGGCTGGAATCCAGCTGAACTGGGTGTAGAATAAAACCTTCAATTACGTGCCCTTGGAGGTCATCTCTGGATTGTCCTTCTGCTTGTACACAGATGAGTGTGCTGGTGTGGAGCAGGAGAGGGCTTGAAATGATGCACTGGGGTGAGGTCTGTGGTGGTGCCTGGGGTCCTCAAAGTGGAAGGCAAGTGGGATTTTTGTTTTCCTGAAAGAGGAATTTGCTACATTTAGTTCCTGACTTTTTGAGGTGCTGAAGGAGCACTTGTATGCTTTGCATCAGAAACTGAGTTGTGGAGTGCACTACATTCTCCCCTGTCTCCTTTGGACCTGGTTAAACCAGTGATAGTTGAATTAAGATGCAATAATATGATGCTTTTGTCTTCCATCTTGATCTTTCAGGTTTTCCACCATCATCTTTTTGAGTGCTTAACAAACCCAAAGCCTCCTGCTTCCCAGGGACCATCTGGCTGGGCTCTATCTATAAAGTCCTGTAGCTCTACCAAGTTCAGGGTCATTAAATTATTCCAAACAAACCTTTCTCTTGTGATTTCAACTGGATACAAAAACGACCTTTATTTCCTGCCTGAAGCTCTCTAATTGACAGTGTTGGTGGGACACCTGTTGTCCACTGAGGCTCCTGTTGGTCTCCCAGCATCAAGGCACAGCTCTTTCCTTTAGTTCTGCAAGAAACAAGGCACTCCTGCAGTCCTCCCATATGTCTCATATACGGAGTTTTCCACCTCTGAGAAAATCTCCACATCCCCAGTGTGGGGGATGTGGATGTATATTTTCATGAGGACTTTGGTTTGTGTAGCCTTCAGTTGAATTTTTGCTTTGTGAGGGTTTTTTTCCTGTTTTCTTTTGGGTTTTTTTGGGGCTTTTTTGGTTTTTTTTGGTTTTTTTGTTTTTTTTTTTTCTGATTCCATCCCTTTGCTCCTAATCCCACCACCTGGTATGGCTCACACTGCAGAATCTCTCTGCCTCCTCAGTGTATACGCCCTTCAAATATTTGTAGACATTTATCACTTCCCCCTCTCTGCTTAGTCATCTCTCTGCCAAGCTAGACATATTTAGTTCTTCTAATCTTTCCTTGCGAGTGAGTCCCTCCAGCACTCATAATTCATTTCTCCTTGCTCTTCTTGGTATATTTTCCAGTTTGTCAGTACTTTAAGAATTTCTTATTTCGTGGTGGTTTAATATAAGCAGACACAAGGAAAAAAAAATGGAGAAGAAAAGCTTCCTGAGGACAGAAGGGTTTTTTTTTGGCTCCAAGTCACTGGGAATAGATAAGGGTGGGTAGTTCTGGGAATTCCTGCTGCAAGTTCTGGGTGGGTGTCTGGGACACAGAATGGGTGCCCTCTTCTCTTCTGAATTTCTCTGTTCCCTGTCCCTGAAACATGTAACAAATTATATCAGCTAATATTTTGGCTGGTGTGTTTCTGGATTTCTCCTGTTAAAAGAGATGGCTCAACTTCCCATTCCCTGTGTCTCTGTCAGGCTAAAGGCTTTGCCTAGGAATGATTTTTTTCTAGTGGGCTGCAGGGTACAAGTGCTTCAGAGGTAGTGGGTGCATCTTAGCAGTGCTGAATTTCTATTTTTCAGCTTTGTTCTTCTCAAATACTGGCAGGCATGGTGCCAAAGGATCATCAGAGAGCAGCCTTTTTATCTCAGGAAGATTTTTTTCCCTTCTGGACATTTGTTTCTGCTGTGTCCAAGCTATATAAAAAGAAGTTTCAAATGGGTCCTAGGAGCCCAGATGGACTTTTTTCCTTTAAATAACTAACTCAACACATTCTTTATTAGAAACTTGTTAATTAAAGCTATACCCCGGGAGGATAGGCTGGAGATGCTGTTCAGTCTCCACCTCTTGTACTGAACTCCACAGTGGTTTTTGAGGCATTCCTGGTATCTCACACTGATGGCAATTTGTGCTGCCTGAGATTACGTGACGTGAGCAGAATTGAAAGGAATGACAGGGAGCAGCAAGTGTTCCTTCACTCATTAACTGCAGCAAGGTCTGCAGATTTGCTGTCTGTGTTAAGGGCTTTTTCAATATTCCCCATCACCACCTAGTGACCTGCAAGGGAGCAGCAGTTTATCTAGCCAAGAGATTCTGTCAAATTTGCTACACTGAGATAGGTGTCAGTATCAAAATGCTTCCAAAACCAGGATAAAATCCATAGCAAACTTGCACTGTCTGCCTACCTTTACATGGTGCAGTCTAGATTTCAACTGCAAATGCAAAACCAATGTGTTTTTTTACCCAGGAGGAATGAAAAGATTTTGCTTTCTTTCCTTATATACCACCATCTTCCCACCCAGACTAGATACCTATCAAGCATCTGTCTTCTGTTTTGATTGTGTCCTGAGAACATTGAGTTTAAGTAGAAATGTGCTGGCTGGGCAGGAAATGTTTCTGCCTTATGCACGAAGGCTGTTTGGGTCTCTTAAGCCAAACTACAGAAGGAAGGGGAAAGCAGAGCAAACAAAACTAGTGTTGGTTGGATATGGGAATGCAATTCATTCTTTGCATCCAGCCCTTGTCAGTCTATGCCACCAGCTAGCTGATGCTTCTGTGTCATCATAAAATGTAGAAACAAGGAACCCCAAACTTCTTGAGCAAAGAGTAAAAGTTGCCGTTGCTTTGCCAATGGATTGACTTTCCCAGCTGCTTTGGGAGCAGCCTTGGAGAGTCACACTGAGCAGTATATTACAGATCTACACACTGGGTTTCAAAGCAGAGAGAGAGGGCATTTGCTGTGACTTGCAGGGTGCCTTTCCCCCTTCTAGTTGTCAGAGCATTCAGAAGAATTAAACAATGGGTCTTTGTGTGGAAAAAGAAAACACTGCCTCTATCAAAAGCTTAGGCAGGAGTGGCAAAATCATTGTGAAGAGTGGCTAGGTAGAAAAGCAAGAGGTATTTTCACCAGCCCATCCTCAGATAAAATTGTCATGGGCCCTGATTCTTGAAACAGCACCATGTCATCTACTTTAGCACCTTCAAACTGCTGATTAGCATCATCATCCCGCTACAGGCTGGGCTGGCCAGCTGCTGCCTTTGATGCAGTTGCAAACAAGCTTGTCTTTCCCAGAGGAACTGGCAGTGGAGCTGGCTTCAGTTTGTCATGTTTGTCTACTGCCATTCACATTCAGAAAGAGGGTGGGGTGGGTTTTTTCTGTTTGCGTTTCTGCTTTATAAGAATATGCAGTTGCTTAAGATCCATTTGGTTGACAAAGTGTTTTGCAAACAAACTGTACATGGGAATCACTTTGTTCGCTGAAATGCAAAGCAATAATTTTTATTGTGGAATCTCAGGAGACAGATGTGGTTCAGCACAGCATGACTTTAAGGATTTGGCTGACTAGAGGTGGGATTACTACCATATTTAAAGCAAAGCATACATTCAAAAGCTTTGAGCTGAGGTTTATTCTATGCAAATATTTGACAAGTGGCCTCTCATTTAAGCACAAATAAAAGTATTGAAGCTTGCACCATTTATAGCTGTTGGCAAAAGAAAATTGTTTCTAAACAAGTGTCTGTGAAGTATAATGGCTATTTCTCCCCATCATAAGTTCCTTTGTTATCTTGCTTGCCCCATTGACTCTTAAAAGAAAAGTGTGTGGGAATTTTATTTATTCAGTCCCTCTTTTAATGTTTTCTGAACTTCTGATCTTTAGTGAGAATTTTTATGTCTTTCTGCCTGAAATCAGGTCTGTATCAGTTAAAGTTATTTGAGCTTAAATAACTAATACAAGGGCAGATCAGGTTTTTCCTTGCTCCTGCTCCCCAGGTGCTCCTGAGCAGAGATGTTCAACCCCTGGCCTCATTTCCATTCATTGTAATGGAGTGATAACAAAACGCATGGCCGACTTCTCTAATTAGTCTCGTGTTCCTCAAGGTCTTTTGTTGTTGCCTGATATTATTTCTTATAGTTTAGCTTTTTGGGCTTTGTTGGTATTTCCCTAAACACCCCTAATAGTTCTCCCCATCTTCCAAATTATCTCTTTGGGCATGAACTGATATATTGCAAACAAAGCAATGCAATATTCATCATTAATTGATCATGATCTCTCCTGGTTTTGTTGTTGCTGTTGGGTTTTATTTTAATTCCCACTCTGTTTAGGGGAAATTGTTTAATTTTATTCAATACCCTAACTTTTAAATTTTTATTAAACTATAATGCAGATATATATTCAGTGCAGCTTTCATGAGTTTGTTTTCTTGTGGATTGCTGATCTCATTTTAATTAAAATAGGGAAAGCATAGAAAGGAAATTGAAATAAGAATAAAAATAAACTGTTGGTTGTCCCACAGTTCTCCTGGGAGGAAAAGGTAGGGGACAGGGTTTAAAAGCAGTGTATCATTCTTCTGCTCTCCCATATCCATTAGAAAATTAAAGAAAAAGGACCTGTGTATGTAGAGGATGGAAATCTGTAGCTCTTCTCACACTGAGAATCAGCTTGCCAGGAGACTCTGTCTCAGACCAGGTTTGTTCAAGGGAAGCCTTATTATGTGGAATTCTGTCAAATGGTGAGGAGGGGTATAAAGAGATAATCAGAGTCCTCCAGCACTAATTACCTGTGCTCTATAGAAATCCCTATCTCCATTCAGATCCTTTTACAGGAACATGTCAGAGGAAACAAATGAAGTCTGGTTCTGCAAGAGCCAATTGAGATGGCAGAGAACAGGGAAATCGTGGATTAAAGCGAGCGACTTTTTGGGACCTACCATAATGTTGGACTTGGTTCTTCCCGCCCTCTCTTCTTCTTTTTGTGTTCATGCATTGAAACATAACAAGAAATCTCTGCATTTCTCATGCCTCCTTTATTCTGAAATCTCTAGGCTCTTTGCAAATATTAACTGTAAAATTTCAGAGTTATCTACCCATCTATGCAATCTCTCTAAAAGCATTTAAGTGTTCCCAGCACAATTCAGAGGGATAGCGATGAGCAGAGTATAATAAATATCAAAACAGTTTTCAGCAAAAGCAAATCATTTAATCTATTAGAAAATAATGAAGGACTCATGATTTAGCATTGGAAGGACATCAGGACAGCAGCTGTCAGAAGAAGGGTAATTGCTGTTTGACCAATGTCCAGTGATAACGTTCAGGATCAAAATTATTGGTATTTTTTATCAAAGGCATTAAAGCTTGCAATTAATCACGTTTGTAATTTGTTCTTGCAAATTTGGAGGGAGAGAATGAGGAAATCTTGGGGGTAAAGTAGTGAGATCTTGAAAGAGAACATTCTGGAACAGTAAAGTTAAAGAACATTTTCCTACCCAGCAGGAGGGAAGAATAAAAGCAATTTGAATCAGTGTTAACCTTTAAATCAGAAATATCACTTGGTGCATGTTTGTACTTGAGGATTCTCTATCACTGTTGCTGAATATAGGACCCAACTACACTAGAGATACACATACAAAGTACTCAATTTAAGTGAGCACAGATAAGAGGCAGGTCTTGCCACTTTGATTCATGCCACCAATAATTTCAAACAGAGAACACCCAGAGTACAGTGCTTCTGAGCATGGAGAGGTACAGCCTGTTCCCATAGTCATGGAGAAGTGTTAATGTTCTGCAGAAAATCTCTCAGTCATTAGGGACACCTGTCAGTGGTTTTGAAATTAAGTTTGTCTTATACTCAATGTCATCTCTTGGTGTGAATAGAAGGACTTCTCTCATGGAAGGGACTAGGAGGGCAACAGGTCCTTATTCCAAAGCTTGACTATCTCAATTTCCAATTTATGTCATTGAATCTTTAGTATTATTTACCACAAAAGCCAAATTAGGGCAGTTTTCTTCCAAACATTTCCTGATCTTTTCGACCAGCAGACTGGTCTAACCCATGGATGTTAGCCCATTAATATGCTTTGCATTCCATGACTTCTATCTTAACTTACCTGAGATATTTTCTTTTGTCATATGGTTCTGCCAGGAGGGCTCGGTATTTACACTATTAATATGTAGTCAGATCCAGCTGTTTGGAAATTCCCTCATGAATGAAGTCAGACCAAATAGCACAGACATAAGACCACTGCCTGCTGTAGTTTGCTTCTCTGCTCTTTGTCCTTACATTTCCTTCAAATTGAAAGTACATTGCATTCAACACCTACCAGCCAAAATCATCCAGGGCAAATTCAGAGATCTGTCTGAGGTCAAGCAGTAAATGAGGAATTATCCCAACAAAATTAAGGCAAAGAATCAAAAAGTATCAAGAGTTCGTTCGATAAATCTGCAAAATAATTTGCATTTCAAATCTTAGACAAGCAGAGCAGCGGTGTAATTTCTGTCTGTAGATTCACCACTGTGATGTTCATTATCTGATTATCTACAACCTTCCTAGTGCTAATGCACATTGTCTTCCTGAGTCCTGAATTAGTGAAATGTGTCTGACACTGAATTTGAAGGTAATTGCTATTGCTTCCCTCAATGAAATGTCTCTTAGGACACTCTTGGAAATTAAATGTTCCTTCTTGAGCCATTATTTGCTGACTCCATCCCTATCTTATTAAATAATTATCAAGTAAAAATGTGTAATTTGAAATATGCATGTCATGTTTAGGTAATGAAAGAACCAGGCATTCTCAGTGGGTTAATGACAGCAAAATATTGCCTTATATTCTCTCAAATAAGCCACTTCCAAGGTCCTGCCAGGACCTAATCAGAGCTGACCAACCATCTTTGCACGTGATGCCTCTCGATGCTGCTTTGAGGTGTCTGTCTTGAGTCCTTACAACTCCCATGGAGGAAACAGGGGGTTGAGTGGTGCCCTTGGAGCGTTATGAGCCTTGACTGAAGGATTTGAACTTTGATGATCCTCGTGGGTCTCTTCCAACTCAAGATATTCTATGGCTCTGTGGCTTGGATTTGTGTCACAGTGGGAAGTTTTGTTCACAGTGGTAAATTGAAGGCCTGCATATAGTGCTTGAAAGTACAAAGACTACATCTCCAATATTTAAAATATCTTGTGCTCTATAAAGTTCATCCCACTACAATTCTCAAAATGTTTACAATGAACCGTAAATATTCATAGCAGCATGATTTCAGTGGAGTTACCAGAGATTTACACAGCCATAAGCAAGACCATAATCTAGTCCTTTGTCCTTTCACTAAAGGATTTCATAAGGTAAATCTGAAGATCTTTATTCAGTGATAATTAAACCAGACAAATTAGATATTCTTCTATCGCAGTCAGAGTTTGGCACAAGTTGAATATGAAATATATTATTTTCCTTCTTAAAATAAATTCCCTTAATTTTGATCATTGTTTGTTTGTTTTAACTTCATCTCCTTTTCCTTCCTCAGCTCAATGACACATTGATAGCTCAGTCTTCATTTTAATAGTCATAGCTTGAAGAAATTGAATATGACTAAGGAAGAAATAGAGGTGTCTGTTTCTCATATCTCTCCTTGGGAAGGGCTGTGCCTTATATCAGCTATGTGCCTTTGAAAGTAGGATGTTTTTTATTCTCCAGCAACTCTGTCTTCTAGAAATAAACACTTATTTGTATAAGCTGAAACAAAACCTATATTTCAGCACCTTATCTCTGTTTGTAAATTCAAGGGAACAGATTTCCAGTTGTCACTTAGATGTTTGGGGTTTTTTGTTCCCTCAACCAAAACCTTCCCTGATTTGTTTTGTTGCTTATGGAAGTGCTTGTTTCTAGCAAATAAGTTATTTTGTCTGCTTGGATTCTGCTATAAATACAAAGGCAAAAGTTTTTATCATCTGCAGAAGCAAATGTGAAGTGGAAATCCATTATTGTGGTAGCCTGGCACGCCTCCGTGGGAAACACATTGAACAAGAAAGCATGTCATCTTCCATGTTTGGGTTCTCTAGCTTGTTGGGAAAATAAAAGCCATGGAAAGTGTAAATGGGAAATTTGATCTCCATTTTAGCTGGCATTATTTCTTACAAGAACAAGGGAAAAGCTTTTTTCTTAGTGTACTGTTGGCTGTTCTTTAATGTGGTTTTCTTTTCTTTTGCTTTTTGTGATTTTCACACTTGCTCATGTTGTGAGAGCTGTTCCTCTGTGGCTGTACTGCTCTAGCAGTCAGAGCAATTTTTTTTATTCCTGCCTCATGCTGGTGGCTTCATGTTGTGTAAAAGGTTAGTAAATTGATCCTTCAACCAAATATTCTGGAATTTCCATATTCAGATGTGGGGTCCTGTCACAGACATCACCAAAGTCGGGGGTCTTTTAGTCATTAATAGATCTTGGCAATGAACATTTTTATTGTTCATCTATGAAGAAAACCATAACAGAGTAAGTTACTTAAGAGAGGATATGCATGCTTATACCTCATATTTCCCTTCACGGTGGATATTTTGCAAATAAAAGCTCAGGTTCACTTGTTTTCTGGAATATATACATTTACATATGCATAAAAGTGTGCATGGAGGGGGGAAAATATAGAAATCAAAGGATATAAACACTTGCCTTCTAAATTAAACTGTTACTTCCTCCAGGGGTTATGAAGTGCATTCATTTTGTGGAATAGTTTGTTTTGAAGAATTCAGTGAGGGAATCCACTGCGAAAAAGCCTAGTCCTCATTAATGCAAGGGGGAAGAGAATCTACAGTTGAAAGAATAAAGACTGTATCTCAAAATTTACATGGAGCTTTGAGCTAGGAATGACCTGCCCACTGCAAAACATGATCTCTCCATGGTCTGAAGGATTGCAGTAAATGAGTGTTTGTCTGGGTTAGTTAGTGACAGGAGGAAAATTTGTTCTTGTACAGCATGGAGTGATCTACTGTTTGTAAGCAGATTGTAAGTGAGGAGCTGTAGAACAGCATTTCTGGCTTTTTGCTTCACTTAATCATGGAACAGAGCAGACCCTGAGGCCCTGTGCAAATTTTAGGACCCATGAAAACTAAACAGTGAGTGAGCGTAAATTAACTGCTCCTCTCGGGGATTAAAAAGACAGGCTCATTATTTTGTTTTTCATTCTGCTAAAAGGGCCAGTTTCCAGCAAGAATTGTAATAAAAAGAAATTATAGCTCTGTCTGAGGTAATTTTTTTACCAGTTGCAATACCTGATAGGTCTTCAAGTGTTAGGGAGCATCATTCAGCCTGGAGCACAAGGTATTCCAAGGATTACCCCATGGATCTGTCACCCTTGGGTCTTTTACTAACAACATTAGTCTGGCTGGTATAAGAAGGTGTTGAATAGAAAGGCCAAGGGAAGGTTTCCTATGTGCTTGATATGCATTATACTTCAGAAAATGTGTTGAACATCTGTGTAAAATATATGTGGCAATAGAAAAACCTTATTTTCTAAAATATTTCAAAATTGGCTATTTTCCCTGTTATTTTAAATAAATAGTATGTACTTGTATGTTTGACACAACATTCTGAATATGTTCTCCTATATTCAAAGTGTAATGAGTAAGATTCATCACAGGAAAAGAAACATTTTCCACATTAGCAATGCTAATGAATAAATTATATGGCATTCCTGCATTGCTTGCTATTATTATTTGATCTTTGCAGTTTAACTAGCAAGCAGAATTGCTTCTTACTGAATTTTTGTGTTTGCAGCTAAGGTTCCTGGGCTACCTAATAGCTGTTTAGAGACCAATCTTGAAAGAGCTAGAATATTGCTGAGGCTCAGAATGGGCAGGTGCTGTTCTAGCAGCCCTGTGACAGCATTGCAATCAGCTTGAGTGGTTCCTGCAATGCTCTTTTCACTGGAGTTTGCTGAGGGTCAATGGGGTGAGACAGTGGATTGTTCTGCATTTGGAAATAGTGTGAGCCACAGAACAACACAGCTGTGGCTGATGATTCTGTGTCCACACTGTGTATATTTTAAGGGGTTTTTCTAAGGTAGCTTTAGTGTGGCTTTACAGAGTGAATACTTGTTAGTGGTCTCAGCATTTAAATGGTCCTGGAGCATATCATCAAGTTAAGCATTATCCAAAAGGAATCTGATTAACCTACCCCAGAGAAACCCAGATAAGATCACTCCAAAATGTGAGACAAGATACAGTAAAGTGGGAACAGTCCGGAGATTCAAGTTCAGGTTGGATGGGGCTATGAGCAACCTGATCTAGTTCATGTCTCTGCTCACTGCCGCAGGGGTTGGACTGGATGACCTTTAAAGGTCCCTTCCAACCCAAGCCATTCCATGATTCCATGCTCTTTAAAAGGACTGTCCTGATGAACAACAAAAAAAAACCAAACAAAACAAAAAACCATGAAGGCAGGTGGATCAGCTGTCTAATAGGAGAATTGTTTCATTACTTATTTAAAGAGGTAAAAGATTGCTACCACCACCTTAAAAGCAGTCAGTGCATTGACTGGTGAGCAGGGAAGTGGAGCGTGCTGAGTACTCCTGTTTTGACACTCAGCATTGCTTGTTTCCCTCATCCTTGTTTGTGTGGACAAGGGGATGTTCCCAAAAGCAGGGTGGTCAATTAAACATGCCCCAGTTACAGTAAATGCAAAAAGGTTCTTTGTTTAATTATTGCCTTCTTAAATTAAATAGTGTAGGCACTTATTCAACTGGGTGGGCACAATAGGAGGAAATGGCACTTTGCAACAATTGTCCTAATGAGGAATGATGAGTTTCATTCAAGGTAGTGGGATTTACTAGGGACACTGGGGTCTTTGCCAGCACATCCTATGACAGGATCAGGACCCTCAACAATAAATGGTTCACATTCTTGGAACTAATGTCTCTAATGGGAATAACAGAAGTGGAGATAATAATAATGTATTACCTTGACCACAGGAGTGCATTGAAGGATTAATTGAATAATGGACTAAATTTATCTCTGATGCAACTGTGCTGATCTGATCAGCAGAATTTTACCTTCATGTTAGTAAAACACATGAAAAAATAATCTTTGCAACTCTCAATTTGCTATTATTATTATTAATGATTGTCTTATAAAACCAGAACGCAATTTAGCGGTCTGGTTTGCTTCAGATAAAAAATTTGAAGTCTTAGTTGGAAGCTACCCCCAAACTTTTGTCTAAAATGCTGATTAACAACCTCAAGGGAATGAGCTTCCTTGCAAGATTTCAACACTGTGCTTAGTTTTGGGCAAGGCAGAAACAGTGTAAGAGCAAGACTTTTCTATGGATTTATTTTCTCTGTGTTGTGTCAGCTAAAATGTAATACAGGAAACTTAACAAAAATGTGTTTTCTACAGCAATCATGTAAATGTCTTATAAGTGCATACTGTCACCTTTCTTCCTATTGAATTGTGCCCGAATCCATCCAGTTTCTCATTTCTCTTTGGTTATTCACAGAAACATGTTATTTGAAATTTATACCTAACGCTATAAGGCAGTGGTTTAAGGAATAAGCTAGTGAAGGAACACTGGATCTGCCATCTCTTTAACCTGTGCCAATGTTGGGAATGACTGGTTGACATTCAATGACTCTTCTAGGGATATGGAAGGACAGACAAATTTTGGTTTTTTTGAATCTTCTAAGTGGCGTTTTGGAGCTGAAGAGCAGTTTAAGCTCACTTGTTATTTCTTTGGTTTGGGGTGCCTTGATGCTTTTCCACAAATGTCTGCAGAATTCCTGCTTTTTCTCTTAGGTTGTCAGTTGTCACCTGCCCTACTGACAGTTTTCAATGCACAGGTTAGCCTGAGGTGTTAGAGCGCTGCAATCTGTACATTGGCAGGAAGAGAAGAATAAAAACACAGGCAGAAATTACAGGATCTTGTTTCAGAGAATGGATGATGACTGCTGAGGGCCACAGAAAGTTTCTCTTGGAAGATTTTTGCAGCAGAGGCTGATAGGGTCTAGAAAAGTGAATGTTGCTGGCATTGTCACCCTATGGTTTCCTGTTGTACTTACAAGTGAAAGGGCTGAGAAAACTATCTGTTGCTTAAATATCTTCTGGAATAAGAACAAAACCTCATTTCCTTCAGCACTCCAGTGCCTGGCTTTTACTTTAATTGGGCAGGCCAAAGGAAGCATGGCCAGTGCACCTTGGTGGACTGGGGAAGCAGCCACACAATGTGAGTGTCCCACAATGAGGATGGATTTGCTCAGGAGGTGGCAAATTAAAATGTTTTAATCCAATTTATCCAGAAACCATCTGAAAAACTCAAGCTGTCAAGGTCACGTACGTTGGCATTGTGTCCATCTATGCCTGACCTAGAACTGACCCTCTAGTTTATATAAGGAGTGAAAGAGAGGAGGAGCTGGAGCAGGGGAGAAGGGAACAGTTCTATGATTGGAAACAGCGGACACTGAGTGAAGGGAAGGTAAATCCTGTTTCCCCAGCTATATCCATTCATTAGAGATCAGTAATGGAAACTTTATCAGCTGTCGGTTCAGAACTACTGCAGTAAATAGACTTGAAATCTCCATGGGATGCTCAAGAGAAACAAACAATAATAGCCAACACTTTCCTTTGAGCTTTCCCCATCACAAGGCAGGAGTGGGAAGATGCAGTTAAAATTCCTATGCTCACTGCCCAACAAACAAGGTCACAGAGAAATAGTGTGAAAATGACAATTGCACGCAGGGAACATTGTCGTGGTTTGAATCAGGCTCCTCATGCAGAAATTACACCATATCAAATCCAGGTCTTGCACAACCTGAAATACCTTGCTAATAGTTATGTTTCCCAGATCATTGCATTTCAATGTACAGAAATATCTAAATTTCTAAATTCAGGCATTATTAGCAAAGCTTTTTTAAAAAATAGTATCACTGACACTTGGCATGCAAATATGTGTGTTATACCAGTGATTTTTTTTTTTTAGGTTTTTTGTTTGTTTGTTTTTGTTTAGGGTTTTTTTTGTTTGGTTTTTTTTTTTTTTTACAAATTTCCCAGACCCTTGGGATTTCCAATGCCTTTTTGCAGTCTTCTGCTGGGAACAGTGACATTCCTTAAACCACAGTACTATGGGCTCTAGTGTTGCTACCTGGGCAAAAGTGGCCCACAGTCAGGAAATTGGAAGGAACTGCTAGATTATTTATTTAAGTTTGCTCTGGGCTAACTACTGGGAGGGGACTTTGACATGAATAAGCTTTAAGCTGACAGAGGATGGGAACTCCTACATTTAACTCCAAGTTTTAGCTTTGAAGGTATTGTTGAAAACAGTGAATGTTTCAGCCCTGAGCGTGCTACAGCAATTTACTCTGTGTCCTTCCCCCTGTGCCAGGCATGAGCAGAAAGGCTTTGAGTGTGTCTTCCTTGTGTGAGACTGCTCTGTATAATGCTGAAGTCAAATAGGAGCAAGTGGGAATGATGTGCATGTCTCAACACCACTTTAATGTGATTTAAACCATTATGCATGATCCATAAACCCTTGGGCATATCATCCTCTTTTAAAATTCCTGCTTACCTTTTTACAAGGGCTTCTCCAGAACAGGAGCTCCTTAGGTCCTATTTTGCCCGTTTGTAGGATGTGTATTTACAGAAAACACAACATTAACAGTTTTCTCTGAGCATTTTGCTGCTTATTCCAGTGCCTAAGGTCAGCCTGCCAAGGCACTTCCTCTGTGCCTGTCTGTATTTAACAAGCTGACTCAGGGTATTCCCAGCCATTTCAGGCTCAGCAGGTCAAGAATCTGCCCTGAAAAACCACGTTCTTCTCACCTAGACATATGTACCTGGTTTGCTGTGCTTATCTTAGCAGCTGCTGCTTGTTGGTTTTGCTGAAAGCTGGCTGGGTCACGCAGTGTCATCGCCCTGGACAGAAATGACAGCAATGGGGTCAATCCCAGGGGCTGCTGGCAAGGGTCTGGTGACAGCAGGTTCTTGCATGGTCTCAGAGCTGGAGAAGACAGAAACCTTTGCCTTGGTGGCCATGCTGTTGCACCTGTGGCACGTGGTGCAGAGAACAGGCATGCTGGAAAAGGAATCGTGCATTGTTGTGGTTTAAAGGTGAAGCTTGTGAGTTTCTTGGTGAAACCCTGGAAAGGGAGAATATCACCAGCACAGAGGAGCTGAAAATATTTTATTGCATTATTACCTTAGCTTTCTAGCAGGCCCTAGCCAGAATTTTGCCACCTATGGCTGAGCATTACATTCCCAGCTTATTCTTCTTTTCAATCTCCTGCCCAATATAAGCAGGGAAAGAACTGGAAACAGAGCATTTAATTGCCATCAAAGGTGTGCTCATTTCTCTGCATGCCACATACTTCCACCACAACCTCTGTCAAATCACTGAGTTTCTCTAGATTCTACACTGAGGCTGCTAAAAAAAGTGTCTGTTTAATGTAAACATGTCTGGGTCTCAAAATTAAGGGGAACTCATCTCGAAGAGAGCCTTGAGGCACAACTGATACATACATCAATAACAGATACGTATTTTTACAAGCAATCTGGACATTAGGGTTTATTATAAGCCAACAATGTATCAATGACTATAACTAACTGTTTATAAGGCAGTGAAAAGCCCCAGGATATTTCAGATTTGGCTTAGAGCCACAGTTTGTCTCCTACCAGAAAAGAAAAAGTAAAACAAATAAAAACTGGGAAGGAAATCAGCCTGTAAATATTTTCTGAGCAGCCTGAGCAAGATGAACCAGACAATTTTGTTTTATCCACTGGCTAAGCCTTGGAATATGGCGGTATTGCCACAGATCTTGTTGCTACCTTTATGCTAGCGGTTGTTTATTGTATATAGTGGTGTTATTAATTTGTTGTTGGATTCATGAGGGTTTAACAGCGCAGCAGTGACAGTGTAGGATGCTATAAAAGATCTCCAGGGCCCTGTGAAAGAACAGGGGTAGGCAGCAGTGGTAGTGTTGTTAGAAAGGATAAAACAATTGTTCTTCCTTGGGCCTCCCCTGAGGACTCCAGCAGGGACACAGCCAGCCAATAACAAAATTTAAAAAGGCTTCTTTAAGCACTCAATATGTTCATAAGTCCACACACACTAATGCAGTTAGGAAGTCTCATATGATCAATGCAATGTGTGTGCAGATAGTGACAGTAAATGTACAGGAGAGCTGTGGAAAAAGATTAAATAAATGTTATCAATGTGATTCCAGTGGTGATAATGGGAAATGAGACAAAAAAAAAAATATTACAAAGAAACAGTGACGTGAAATCATTTGGGGAGTGGAGTGATTACAAAGGAAACAGTGTTAATTTAGAGAACTAATTATCATATAGGCTTCACAGCATCCAAAAAGGAACCTGGAAGCCATTAGCAATACACCCCATGGTTTTGCTCAAGTAGGGGATTAATGGCACTGGGTCCATAAAGGCAGCAGCAGTAATGAATCTCCAGTCCTTAAACAGCAATGATCTCCATGACAGATATTTCAGAGAACTGCATTGTCAACCCTCCTATGACTGTCTTTTGCTTCGTTTCTAATATTGTCTTGGAGGAAAAATAGAGGTTTCCTTTGCAGCTCTTATGTAGCTTTTCCCTATCAGGGCTGAATGAGGAAATGTTTTATGGATAGTTAGGATGGATCCAAGACCTCTCATCATAGGAATGAGGTAATGCTGCTTAGGAGTCCTTGAAATTCTGTGTAATGATGCTTTGGAGCACAGAACAGTCCTTTTCTGATAGGGACTGGGCAAAAATCTGCCCTGTCCCTGTGGCAGAATATTTCGTAGATCCCAGGGTTTCACTTTTTTATCACAATATTTTAGAAGAGAATGCAACAACACGGTTTGGGCTTGTCCATGTCTTGCAAAGCACTGGGTGAGTCTGGAGGTGTTTGTGGAAGGTTCTTCCTCTCCAAGCCTGGCTGCAGTGAAGCAGTGAGTGCTGCTCTGTCCTGGCTGTGACCCCCAGTGGGTTGGAATGAGCCTCATGGGCTGTCTGTCTCACACTTCTTCCAGGACTAAATTCACTGAAAGGAAACTTTACTAAATATACCATGTGTGGGTGCCACACATGATAAACAGACTTAATCTGCTTTGAATTCCATTTGCTTATGATTACCTGAACAGCCCCTGTTTATGCTGGCTTTCTCAGTCTGCTATTTGCAGATGTCTCTGAACAGACAAGCTTCCTTTCCAGTCTAATGTGCTTAAATTTTATAAATAAACTTTTCAGGGAACTGGTTACTCACTGTTCTTGTTCCTGTATCAAAGTGTGTTGCTCTTCCTTTGTAATGTACTCCTACACCCTTTGATACCTCCTTTCTGCAGTTTTCAAACCAACCTTTTAAACCCAAGCTGACTTGTGGGGTTGGAAACAAGCTCGTGGGAACAAAACAGAGGCAGTGAATAGTTTAATCCACAATGAACCTTCCTGTCACATTTGTGTGTGATTTAGAGGAAAACATTTTGGTTGAAAAAGGCTGTGTTGTTTGTACTGTAATAGTCTAAGGATCTAGATAAGACATTTATTAGACAAACTGATACAGAGAAGAGCAGAGACACAAGTGCCAGACTGGAGAGCTAAGTATAATTTGAGAAATCATCAGAGTTTTGTTAGAGGGATGAGTAATACCATCTCTGTGGGAAAATGCAGTTGGCAGAGGAGAGAGTGTTAGCAGAGGAAGAGAAAGGTGAAGAGGTAATTATCTCCTAGGAGAATGGCACAGAGAGAGACACGCTTGGCTCAGGCAGCCTGGGAAGAGAGAGAGAATATCACACACTGTAAAACCCACACCACAACTGGTATTTTGGGGTTCTGGAGGATACAAAGGACTCCCGTCCCTAAGGAAAACATAACTAAAAAGAAACCAACCTAAAAACATACCAAAAATTACTAAATAGAGCTTTTACCTAAAGAGGAGCCTCTTCTATTGAAAAAAGTTGCCTTTTAAAATAGATTTCAGACCTAAATGATGTGAAAAAAACAGTTTGGATTGATGAAGAAAACCTCCTGAGACTGTCATGTACTGTGCTGCTCTGCAGCTCACGTGGAAATTCATTGAGCAATTGCAAGTGGAAATAGATCTTGTCTTGCTTTAAAAAAGCCATTCTTCTTGATCCCAAAATTAAATTGGTCAGGAAAAGGCCAGAAAACTACCCACAGACTGTCCTCATCTCAGCAGTACTACTTAATGACATTTTAAGCACTTCAAGCTACATTATCCCATGTGGAAGAACAGCTCTGCATCTCAAATCTCAGTTTAGGACATGAGAACAAATTTAAATCTTTCTCATTCCAGGCTTCCTGTCTGGCTTTCGGATGGGATTTGTTCTTCTCTCATTTTAGCTGTCAGGTCTGAGCTCTGAGGTGGGTGGGATGAATCTCTCTCTGGAGAGCCTGATTTCTGCCTGTTGACAGCAGGAGGAGCTTGTAAAAGAGAAATCCAGCCTGGTTTTTTAAGCTGTTATTTGGCTAGATAGACAAGAGAAATCCCAACCTTGGTTGATTGTCTACATTTATTTATTTTTTCTTAGCTGCTTTTTTTCCTCATAAAGAAAGTACAATGCAGAATTTCCTTATGGTAAAGAAATAAATGCATTGAAGTTTGAAACATAACAAGATGCTATCCTAAAATGTGCAGCATATGTAACTTAGAAAGATGGATCTTTGTTTATGGTGGGACTGTTTCCGTTTCAGAATGATTTCTCTTTCTTAAATCCCTTTTTCTGCTGTTGCTCACAAAAGCACAAAATCTTTCGCTGCAAATGATGCAGAAATCATCCCCCTTTCCCCCTTCTCTCTTAATTGTTATGTTCACACTTTAGATGAAGTGTCTGAGTGGAGGGTTTAATTTAGATTTAATAGGATAATTATTGCATGACAAATTAATGCCAAACAATTATTAAGTACATCTCTACTGAGGCTTCTGGAGTTTGTAATAGGATAGCTATCAGCTACCTGGTGGTTCAACTTCAAGAAGTCTGCTCCTAATAATCATAGCATTTATTTAACATACAATTTAAATACTGCTTTAGGTATAGTATTGTCAGAAAATAATTCAATTCTCCTGACACCTGAAAACTGGTAATGCCATTTTTTTACCTAGGAGTTTTAGGATGGCCCTAAGGGATGGAGATGGGATTATTGCTGGTGTTATCAGCACTGTCTGCACTACATCTTTGGAAACAATTATTAAAGCCCCAGATCCTCACTTGTGCATTCCACATCCTCTGCAGTCAACAGAATTGCTCCAGGGTAAAATTGATTGTGAAGACTGAAGAATTAGGTCCTGGTTTGTTAATATGGTCTTTGTTGGACTAGGTCTGCAATTAATTTGGTGTGCTGCAAGGTATTCCTTTAAACAAAATTACTTGGAACTGTGTGAAATTATTTTAACACTGAGGGTCAACTTCTATCTAAACTATGATTAAACTAACTAAACTTCTATTAAACTGTCCCCTCAGAGCTTCCTAATAGAGGTAGAAATGGAGGAAATGTCCATGAGTGTCCTGGGTGTGAGAGTCCTGGAGTCTTGCTCTGGTTCTATCTCCTACAACTGCTGCAAACAAATTGTAGTTTCCTCTCCCCTCTGCTGAGGATGAGAAGATAACAAGTGTTGTCTTTCCCATGGATACAGCTCTCCTCCTCCCTGGCTATAAAAAGAAATTCCTGTTCTTGTGGAATGTTCCAAAGGAGTCATCCTGGGAAGGTTGTAAGTGCTCTGGTGTACCTAATGCGGGTCTTTACAGCAAATCAGCAGTGGTTGCTGATTATTAGCTCATAAAACCACTGCTGGAGGAGATGTGGCTGGGGGACACTGCAGAAATGGCAAGTATCCTCTACTGGTCCTATGCTAAAAATTCATTCCATGCTTGATCAAAACTGTGTCATAACTGCTCGACCTTCAAAACATTCTGCAAAGTTCTTGTTTGGGTGGTTGGGGATTTGTTTTTTGCCTTTTCCAAAGGGTTGGGACAGGGTGAGTGACAGGAGGATAGTTTTGTTTGCTGCTGTGATGTTCATTTTGTGGCTGCAAACCTTAGCTGGTTATCAGCAGTCTGGATAGTGAAACTGGCTGCCAGCCTGTCATTACATTTCGATTAGTGCTTTTAAAGACAGCTCCAAAAAAAGTGCCCAGAGCTGCTATTTATTTATTTACAATGGTCTTACATTTGTAAAGGAATAAATAACATGCCTTCCCATGAGCTGAGAAAAGGAGTTTATTGCAAGTCATTCAGGGTAAACACAACAGGAAGACATTTGGACCAAAATTACCTCTTTCCCTGCAATGCAATGTGAATATATTGCTCTGTATGTCTTTGCATGTATATATGTGTGCAAGAAACTGAACAAAAAGTTGGCATGAGAGCTTGCCCCCTTTCCTGCCTGTTCCCACTGGTTGTATTTAAAAACAGCAGGAGAGAATTTCCTCTCTTGTCACATTGGGTGGCTTCTGATATGGCACTTGAGATTGATCAGATATTTGGAATAAATACCCCAGTAGAAGCTTGAAGTCTTGTTTTTGTGATGAGGGCAGTATTTGTGTCCTCTGGGGCTGCTTGGAGTACTCGTAGGACATGAACTGGATTTGAACTCGGCTGTTTGCAGATTAATTTGTCCCTATAAAGATTCCTTTTTAGATCCCATTATTTATGAAAGAAGATTGTTCTTGCCCTCCTCCTTCCTCCCCACCCCTCTCCCAGGCTTCAAATCTTATTGCTGTGCCATCTAGTTTAATCTAACCCACAGCAATTAATGTCCTTGAATGGCAGTGTTTAAACAGCAAACAATTTCACCCGGCAAATGGTAGTTTGCTGTGTGGAATATGAACAGATCTTTAACAGTTACATCAGGCTAGATTTCCCCATGGCAGTTGTAAAAACCTGCTCTATTTTGCTGCTACCTGTGGCACAAACATCATTCACACGGTTGTTTAAGGAATTGCCAAAATCGCGTTTTCCGGTGTCGGATGCTTGGCTTTGTGTCCCTGAGCCTGGTATGGTTTCCTCAGCACAGTGGTGGGGGGGATTCCTAATCCCTCACTCCAAGAAGGTGGGGGTCATGTCAAGGGAAATCTGAACTGGTGGGGAACACATGGGAATATGCACGGGCTGCCTTTTGCCTTGGTGCTTTGGTCTCTCCCTGGGAGCATGGGGAGGAGGAAGGTCGGTGCTTTGTCAGCAGAGGTCCCCAGCCCTGCATCACTGCCTTTTGGGGGTTTTTGTTTTGAGCACCTGCCTGAGGTGGTGCTGGGCTGTGCTCCCTGGCAGCCCTTCAATCACAGCAGGAATCATTCTGCAGAGCACCCGTCAGATCTAATCACCACAGCCTGCTTTCAGCTAGCATTTCCTTTTATTGTGCTGTACCTGGAGATCCCAAGCTTTTTCCCTCCAGTAACTTCTAGGAATGAATCTTTAAAAACTCATAGCACCTTGCTTTCAGATGTTAATCCTTCAGCTAATACAAACATGGGGGAAAGGCTGATTTGGAAGAATGAGGCTCCAGCTGCTTCTGCTGGCAGAAGGGATTGAGAGCCCTTACAGACAGTGCTGTTCTGGGCAAAACTGATGGAAGGAACAGTAGTGTTTCCTGGTGTCTCTTAAAGCACAGGATCTGAATCCCAAGATGGTAAATGCAGTTGAGGAGTACTAATTATCCACCCAAAGTAAATGAATCTATTTAGTGTGAGGCTGTGATTTCCTCTGAGAAAGCCCTTGAGAAATGCTGATGCCTTCAGAAGCTTGATTCCAGTGAAAAGTCGAATCTGAAGCTCTCAGAGAGAGATTGCCTGGAGTTCATGGGTAGGGAATTTTAGGACATGGAGCCTCCATTATCCAGATTAACAGTTAACATTTTCCTACATCAGATTAAAAAATATAGGCTCATTTATTATTTATTATCTTACTCAGCTGCTATTTCAACTGCTGCCACATCTGATAAGAACAGCAGAGCCTCCCAGGGGGCTTTTATCACAGAAGCAGATGATACCCATATTGCTGTAGATAGATAGGAAGGCAGATGAATAATCTTTCATGGTCTGTCATTCAGGATAGTGAAACTATGGCTGATATCTCAGGGTAGTCTCCTCAACAAAAAGAGGTTCATTTTCTATCCTCTGGTATCACCTTTTACTACCTCTGAAACAAAATAGACACAAAAGTAAAATGTTTTAACACTCCATAAAATCTTTTGCATATTTTCAAACTAACCAATCATCTGAAATTGGAAAGCTGAGTTACTTTATTGAATAAATACACAGATGAAGCAAGTCGTCGGATTTGAAGTCATACCACATGCTTATAGCATGTTCAGCTTCAGAATTAAAAAAGAAAAACCCAGTAGAAGGCTCCTTTAAAATATATTGATGATATCTTTTCTGTGACACATAAGGCCAAAGGTATTTTTACACTCTTTTATTTGCTCCCTGTGTATGATTCATCTTCACAGAAATCTACACTCACCCATGAATATCTATAAAAATGACTGGGAAGATATTTCTCTTAGGGTACTGAATGGCCAGTAAGGTATAGGGTCTTGTGTGCTGCTGTTTATTTCTTGACAAATTGACATATTACAACAGCTAAGCTATTTTTTATTTAATCTGTGTGGGCCAACCACATTTCATTGCATTCTTAAAAATCACTTTTAAAGTTGTAAATTTTCAAAATTGTAAAATCTGCAATTCTGAAGGGTTATACAGCATTATATGAGCAGTCAAGGGAGTTCCTGTTCTGGTTCCAGTTTCCTAATGCAAATGCTAGAGGGACCAAGCTTGGCTAATGCTTTGCTTGACTAAATACTCACAAGAAGGGAGGAATACTGGTAAAACACTCCAACAAACAGATTGCTGTGAGGAGCATATTAAAAACATGCACGGGAGATGGAGCTTTGGCAAGGGAACATCCAGTGCTTAGCCTCATTTTTATATGGTTATAAATAGTTAACACTGCAGAACATTGGTAACACTTCAAAAGCCAGTCAATAGCATTTTCTTTTCCAAAAGGTCAGGTGGATCAAAAAATAAAAAGGGAGGAAAACATCATCAAGACAATACTTCTGGGTTCTTACAAATGAATTGGTGAGGAAGGGACCACTTTTGCATTGCTGCTTTGCCTAAATTGGGATGTAGGCTTGAATTCCTGTGAAGCCACCACAGAGCTGGATGTCTGATAGTGCATCTTGCCCCAGGGTTTTCCTGTGTAGAGACAGGGCTGGGACCATGTGTGATTCCCTGGAGTGGAGGGGCTGAACAAGGCTGTGCTGGTCTGGCCATGCTCACTTCTGGCTCCTCATTTCTTCCCAGGGCCACCTGGCTCTGCAGCGGCGCTCTGGCTCCTCACTGCTGAGCCACGGTGGGAAGCCAGGCTTCTGCCAGTCCTAAAAGCTGCTGAACTTTGAAACCTGGCAGCACGTACCTGGTCACAGCGCCAGAAGCTCAACAGCTTAATGCCTCTCCACATGGCTGAACACCATAATTCCCATCCTAATTATGACCTGGTCATTGTGCAGAGAAAGAAAGCACGGCCAGACACAGTCCAGTTGTAATCCCTTAACTGCTGCTCAAATGAGCTGTCCTTGTGCTATCTAATGATGCCAGATTACAGGAGGCAGGGAAAAGCCACAGAAAATTATCAATCTCTGTGTGACCTACAGGAAAGTGGTGGATGCTGAAACCCCCCCCAAGGGATGACTTGGCTCTCTCTGGATGGATCAGTCCCATCACTTTTAAAAAGAGGACAGGGCAGTCTTGGGATGTGCTCCTCTCCTGCTGTGACCCACAGGTCTTTTAGCTCCAGCAGCATGTGTAGAATGGCAAGGGGGCAGAAAAGCTGATGTTCCTGCTGTCCCAGAGAGTTTTGAGAACAGGGAAGAAGCAGCACAGTAACAGTGCTTTCAGGGAAAGCTGGCTGGTGCATTGGACCATCAGCACCCAGGGCCTGGGTGTAATCACAGAGGGACAACTTAAATGGTGACCTCCACAGCAGTGCTTTTACAGCTTCCTCAGGGTGAGCAAAAGTAAAGCCTTTTTGAGAAAAGTGGAGCAGGACATGATTTTTATACCCAAGAATAACACATCTTATATTTTCTTTGCGAATATGAACATTTTTACCCTCCAGAAAGTACTTTCTCTCTCCCAAACTCCCTCAGCTCACATGATAGTTGGCAAAATGGGTTAAGAAGCCTAAATTTCTCTGACAGTTAAAATACAAGAACCTGAATAATTTATACAGCTTCACCCCAAGTTAAGAGGCAAACATCAGCCAGTGTGCTGCAGCCAGAGTTCCTTGAAATCCTACCTCAGCTTTGGGTATTTTAGGTTTATTTTATTCAAGAAACACAGAAAGAGAAGTGGAGGCATATGAACAAGCATACCCAAAATCTCTTCTAATTGAAGGTGACATGAGCTGAAATAATAATAATCCCAGCACCTGTGTTAGATGCATTAGTCCTGTGTGTGCCTAAGGTGTTCTGCACACACACCAAACTCCTGCTAAAGCATTTCAGCCTATGCTGCTGTACCAGAAGAGCAAAAATCTCCATTGTGCCTTGCAAATTATTCCCCAGTGGAATCTTAAATATTAATCTCTTTCAGGTTATTAATCATGTAGAAGGCAAGGAATCTATTTAGGCCACGGAGTACAATTGGAACTCTCCTTTGTCATTGTGACAGAGGCAGGATAAGGTGTCAGAGTGGTGGCAGTGGGCACCATCTCTCTTGGGCATCATCTCTCCTTTGCACCTCCCTGAGAGCAGCTTTCAGAGTGCTGTGAGCACTGCCTGGGATGGAAGAGCTGAGGGCAGAACCAGTGCCAGAGTCAGGGCGTGAGGACAGATTTCAGAATTTGCTTCCAGGCCTGCAGTGAGGTATGAGCCTCAGGAACCCTTGAGAGATGCTGCTTTCCCCTTCCCACCACTGCAGCAAGCTACAAGCCACATCCATGTCAGACATGGGATGAGCTTGCATCATGTTCTACACACAGCATCCCTGGAAATCTTAAAGATTAAAAATGTAACAAACCATAAATATTTGAAATCCCCTGAAGCTGGCATATGTACTGTCTTTAAGCAGAGATTTTTGATCTGGTATCTATTTTTCTGCAACAGCAACGTGCCTCTTGCGAATTTTTTTCTTCTTCTTCTTCTTCTTCTTCTATTTCCCTTCTCTGGCAATGGAAAATTTCACATTGCTCTGGCACAGCAGAAGCAGAACATCACAAATTCCATTTGGCCAGCTGCACAGACAAGGAGCAGAGCTTCAGCCTCTTCTGACCCCTGTGCCACCCATTTCTGCTTTTCTCCTTGTCTGGATTTTGCCTAAGTGTGTGGTGACCTGATGGCATGAGGGATAGCTCTGTAGTGAGGTCACCCTCTACAGCTGCACAGAAACAGGTCTGAAATGGGGATATTTATTTTTGCTGAGCACTCAGGAGGTGCAGGACAGCTCTGCCCTGCTGATCTGCTCTGAGCCAGAGCCTGCAGCCCCTGCACTGCTGGGCTAGCCTGCCCCTAGGTCCTTCTGAAGGATGTGGGAATCTCTTCCCAGTGTTTAATCCAGGGGATTCTGGTGGTGGTGTGCTGAAAGAGGCAGTGCTCAGCTCTGCCATTGCTCAGATTAATGGAGACGAGTGGTGCATTTTGCAGCATCACTCAAAGCACTGTTTGAGTTTAAGTTGTTCTTGAACAGCCTGTTCTTGAGCAGACTGGCAAACATTCCAGGGCAGGGTGGACAGTCATTTTCTTGAATATTCTCTGACTAAGGCTGAGAACATAATCAGGCTATCTCCTATGTTCTGTGCATCTGCTCTAATAAGCACTCTTCTGTCTGTTGAAGAGAAGAGCCAGGAGGAGCACCAAAAGAAATTCCCACTTGCATCCAAATGAGTGATGCCTGGGGGAAGGAAGAACATATTCCTTCCCTTGACTTATAATGAGAGGGAAGAGACAAATCAGAGTTTTGCAATGAAGTAATACAATTTTTATAGCCCAGAATTCATCCAGTTACCGTGTATGATTATATCCAACATTACCCCAGGGGGTCCCAGCGTTGTCCTGCAGTGATTCTCCCTCAGGACCTGAACTCTGCAGACTTTGCTTTGCACGATATCTCTCTGGAGCTGGAGATTGGCGGCTGTAGTAATTCTCATTAGCAGGCTCATTAGCCTTGGATATGGATCACCCTGTAGGGGGAGACAGTGGTTCTCCCTGGTAAAACATCTTTTGTGATCAAAGACAGGGAGTATCTCACCCTCGTTTCCTTACACTTAAGCTGAAATGCAATTATGTTCTTCCCGAGGCTGGGGAATAGGGAGATAATAGCAAGCACTGACTTCCCCCTGATGAACTTCTCTTCCAAGCAATTTTTCAGAAGGATTTCCCCACCCACCTTTGCTCTGCTGATGCTGCAGACCAACCTCTTTGGGGCATCTCAGGGTTTGGTTCTTCCTCAGTCTATTGTTATTTTTAGTCTGGTTTCCCAAGCTAACAATCCATAATCATGTTCTCCCTCACCTTTGGCAGTCCCCCAGACCTCCTCTAATGGTCTCTGAATTAATTGGACAATTTCAGCCATTTTGGACAGCCAAAATTGTGTTTCTTTGAGTAGAACAGGCAAAGGAGAGAGATTTGCTTGTTTCTATTAATGAGAGTTGCCGTGAGCATTACCTGTCCTGCTTTGGTCTAGATGGCTGCTCAGCCCATGCACAGGCCTGACACAGACTGGTCTTTTTCTCACTATGGACAAGTGACGTGGGAAAGAAAAGGATGGGAAAACTTCAGGGCTGAGAAAGGATTATGTGTGAGAGGTGCTCATGAAGGAGAACTGGGCTCCTTAAGGCCAGCAGGGATGTAGGACACTGACCCTCTGGAGAAGGAATTTTATTTGTTTCCAAAATCTACTGCACTGCTGATGGTGGTAGAAAGGATTTCTGCTGTTAGAAGATGTCCTAAGGACCTTGTTCAATGTCATGCTGGGCACCAAAGACACCAGATGTGCTCCCCATTTAACTCTTCCTTGGAAGAACCTAACTAGGAGAAAGAAAGACCTCACTGCTCAACAACAGCTCAGCTCCCTTGGGGACTTATCTAACTTCATCTCATATAAAGCCCAAACTTTCCTTGCAGACATCCGTTGAGAAGATCTTCAAATGCTTCCTTTTCAGCCAGTACAGCCCTGCACTGACAAGCTCTGCTAACAGAGACAGCTCTCATCTGCAGGCCAGCAAATTGCATTGACCCGCCTGCCAATGACCAATGAATTCCCTGTCCTGTCTCTCCTTAGAAAGCCACAGTTGTACCTTCAAATAATCATTTGTTCAACTCACACGTTTCTTAACCTTCTAACAGCTTTGCAATCACAATCCAGTTTTGGCTCAGGGCTTATTTGAAGTTGCAAACCTTTTTGGGTGTGTGGGGAAGTTGTGGTGCTTCAAGGGGACAAGTGTTGCTGCTTCTTTGGCCTTTTGAAGTACTGTTAATAGAAGAGGCTATGTGACTCCATCACATGGGGAGTTAATTGAAACCCTGCCTGTCTGCTCTTGGCCATTATGTCAGGCTGAATTGCATGTCATTCATCCAGAGCATCCCGAGCCCTCCCCTGATGCTTCTTACCCCCATCAATTTGGATTTCCAAGACAGCAGTTGGAGGGAAGGCAAAATTTTCATGTCACTGGGCAACGAAGGCGATATTCACTTTGCACAGATTTATTATGTGCCTGGAAAATGTATCATTCCTAGGTCCACTACATAACAAAGCTGGCCAGTGTGGATGGTGCATTGCTGTACTCTGCCCTGGTGGCTGTCACTGGGAGCAGGATTGCCAGATGTCCTGGCAGAACATCAGCCATTCCCTGGAAGTGGCCAAATGCTCTGACTCACTCTCTGTATTGCAGGGAGTGGGTGTGGTTGAGTAACTACAGCAGCATCAGTAGCCCTCGTGTCCCTGGTGACCAGGAGCTGCTTAAATCATGCCATTGAAATTCTGTATAGTGGTTCATAACAATGAGCTTTATTGATCCTGTCCACGCTGAGGGCCTGATCCTGCCAGGCATCTGAGCAGGAATATTGCTCTGAGGCAGCAAGTGTGTGCTTTCACTTTGCTTTGCTCCAATTTTAAATGAAAAGTGCGTCCTCAGAACAAATCTCAGTGGCCTGAGATTTGGGGGGGGAATCATTCTCCTCAGAGTGCCAGTTGCAGCAACATCATGTCAGAGTGACACAGCATCACCCTGAGAGAGGAGACCTGAGCCAGCACTGAAAGGATTGAGGAGCACCTGCACAATCCATTGGCACATTTCAGTCAAAGGGAGGTGGGAGTGGGGAAGCAGCCATGAGTGCTGATGGTATTCAGCTCTGGGTGATCATTTCTGATCTGCAGGACCTGCTGGAGGCAACCCCAGACTGTCCTGATTCAACTAGATTGTTGTATCCAACAAACATGATTTCTGCCAGGCTCTGAGCATGATACTGTTGAAAGTGGGCCTGGCAGTGTCCTCAACCTGTTTCTCACCTCCATATGCAGCAGTGGGTCATCAGAAGGCCCCTCCCCATTTCTCTCCCTCATTTTTTTCTCATTTACTACCCTTTGGGGGATAGCTGTAGATCATTTTGGAGCACACTACAAGCCAAGAACCTTGCCTGCAAGTGTGAGAAAATATTCAATTTACAGCTGTGTAGGATATTTATAAGGCTGCCTGGATCTTTTGAATGTTACTTTAGTGGACGTTTTAATTAGGTTAAATCCATCAGGGAACTTGTGCTGGTGGCGAACTTGTGGTGGGGAGCTTGTGCTGGTGCTGAACCTAACTCCTGTCACTGCAGGTTAGGGTCTGCCACTAACCACAGCTGAGAAAGGAAGAGATACACTGTTCAGAAAACCCCTTCATTTTAGGAAGACAGTATTTGTCAGTTCCTGGGAGGTCACGTGGGGAACAATGCATCCACACCTCCCTTTGTGTCCCAACCTAATGCAGTACTGAGCAAGTGGCTCTGTGCTGGCATCACCTGCAGAAGTGGATGTGTTTTGGTGATCTCTGATCTGAGGTGCCACAGGACAGCAGAATCTGCAACACTGACAAGTGCATTTTATTCTGCTTTTTGTTCCAGGCTGGTTTTATTAATTGAAATTGTGTTTTACGGGGATCTGTGTGTTGTGTTGTGACCATTTCACATGTAGAACTTGGAGATCTAATTTAAGGAATCTTAGGGAGATGTCTATTTCCCTGGCTTCTATTTCACTCATTGTCACACCTGCTTTGATGTATTAAGCCATCACTTGTTGTGTGCGTGCTGTTTAATCCTTTTAATTCCTTTGATTGCTAGATGTTGAAAGACAAAAGGAATAAATAACTGGAGCAAAGACTAAAACGTGCACTTGAAGCGTGCTTCCTCCTCCTTAAGCTGGGATTGGTTTGCTTTTACACATAGAATTAGTCCAGTTCACTTAATCATCTTTTTCTAATGGGAGATGCACAAAAGGAAGGATTCTCTTAGGTGAGGTTCAGCAGTTGAGGTGTCCAGGGAATCAGAGAGAGACTCTTGCCTGCCCTTAAGCTTCTTAATTTGCTTGCTAATTAAAAAAAATTCAAAGTACTCCCCCCAAAATGAAATCAGGGTTTTGTCTTTATACCCATGGGAAAGCTGTTTTTGCTTTGGTGAGGGAAAACACTCTGGGCAACTCTTGCTTTTAATAACTTCTCCCCCTAAAAAGTTGGAGGGATCTACAGTCCAATTAAAAAGCATCTGCAGCAATGCACACAGCACAGGCAATAAACAGGAGGAGCTGGAAGCAGTTGTGTGTCTGGAACACTATGACACAGCTGGCAACATTGGAAACATTATGGGATGACTGGGACAACTGGAGTGCAGCAGTGGATGGCCATGAACTCTGCAAAAGGGATGGGCAAGGAAGGAGAGACACTGGGGTAGCCCTGTACATCAGAGAGTGGTTTTATTGTCTGGAGCTCAATGGTGGGACAAGAGGATAGAAGGGGAATGCCAACAAGGCAGGAATCCTGGTGGGAGTCTTTTATAGGTCATCCAACCAGGATAAAGAGAGAGATTAAATATTCTATAAGCAGCTAGAAGAAAGGTTTGCCCACAAAAATGGTTGACTCACCATCCCTGGAGGTATTAAAAAGATGTACAGATGTGGCACCTGGGGACGTGGGTTAGTGGTGGATTTGGCAGTGCTTGTTAATGGTTGGACTTGCTGACCTGAAGGTCTTTTCCACCCTAAATAAGTATGATTCCATGAATACTGACTAGAGACACTGTCTTACCCAAGTGTCAGAGGCATTTACAATTCAGCCTCCAGCTGGGAGCTGACCCTGCTCTGACACTTGCCCTCACAAACATTTACAGAGAATTTCTGGCCAGCCCAGGCTGGAATAACATGGTGTAATTAAAGTGAATTTGTGCTGTGCCATACAGATTGAGGGGCTGAGGCCAGAATAGGCTCAAAACCCAGAAAGATGAATGGAGTTTTCTCATCCCAGGGGCCCTGTTGATCAGCAAGATTTACTGTTTGTAAGAATCTGAAATCAATAATCATCAGATAATAACACACTGATAAAGAAGCACTTGCTGCCTGCATGTGCCTTGTGCTGGTTTTGCCCCTTTCTGATCTGCAAAGCCCCAGGTACCCTGGCAGGGCAATGTGCACTGCTGCAACTCCCTGAATTTCTGTCCTGAAAATGGAAAGGGATTATTTTTGTATGCTTTTGAATGTGTGAACATTTCTAATTTTCTTGCCTGCTCCTGGGGCTTAAGCTTTGTTAACATTTTGGTAATGAAGCTGTGCCTTAAAAAACCTTTTCACAAAAAAAAAGCATTTAAGCAATCAGTTCAGAGCAACCAGAGTCCTGTAGCTTCAGAGTAACTACGTTGCCTTGTTCATTTTTTCCATTTAATGGCATTGCCTCCCCTGCTCACCTCACATGCTTACTTCAGTGGGAATAGACAAGTGGGAGCTCCAAAATTCAAATTATATTGGATGTGTTCTTTTGTTCCTTTTGAAGAGAAGTATAAAAGGCCAGGCTGTGAAAATTTAAGACTGCATTTTTGTTGTACTTAGGAATGTATTTATTACCTCATGTCTCAATCTCTCTGTTGCCTTACTTTGTGCCCACCTATGGAAAGGATCATAGTCTGTCACAGCAGGGAGAGGAGGGAATCCATTTTCTCCCCTGTACTTTGAGAAGGAGGAGTGCCAGACCACCTCTGGAAGAGGAACAGCTGTAATCCAAGATCCCAGGGAGTCAGGGGCAGGATGGTCTGGGAGATGCACCCAGCTCCTCCCAGGAACAGCAATTACCTCCCACCTTTGCTTGTGGCTGTCCTGGATCACTGCAACAAAACCAGCACCCAGCAGCACCTTTGAGACACTGGCGGAGCAGAATATTCCCATCAAGGGCACACCAATCCTCTGAGCCCATCTTGGCACAGCACTGCCATGTGGCTGGGCATGGCCAACATTGGGATTGTGTCCAGGAGGTTAAAACTGAGGCCCTTTCAGCTGAGCTTGCCATTTAGTGCTCCAGCTGGTCTCACAGTCCTCATCATCCATCCTTCCAAAATAACCCAGTCCAGTGAGAACCAGGATTTTTTTTTTTTTCTAAATTTATACACTCAAAAACTGTTTTTGCAAGTTCTTCTCAATGAGAGCCAGGATCCCTCTCAGATACATGCACAACCCAGAATGCTGCTAGATAAGCCCATCTCCCCGATTCTCGTGGTATTTTTGCTTTTCTCATGCTGGTGTTTTAATTCAAGATGAAAGGTACAACTAATACAAAGTATTGTTCCTCCAAAGGATTCAATAACCTGGATGTCAGACATGGAGAACTGGTCCATGTATCATTCTATAGGCCAAGTTTGACTCTAGGTGTAAATATTTAATCTTTTTCATTTGTTTAGTGATAATTTAATAGACAAATGACAATGCCAAAGAAATAACATCATCTTTGGTATTAGAAAGAGTTGTTGCAGTCTGTTTAGTAAAGACATAAACATTTTTAATTAATAAAATGTTCTTCAAAAATGTATTATTTACTGGTTTGAATAGTAATGAGAAAGCAATTTATCCTATTTAATGAACCATTTTAAAACATTTTTTGACAGACAGAGCAACATACTGTTCCCTTTGGCATTTTTCTTCTTCTCCTGTTGGTACTTGCTTATAAAACAAAACACAGAAATATGGTGAAACATGGTGAGACTTTCCAGAATCTGGGCCATGAAGTCAGGTTTAGCTCACCCCAGTTATCTGGGGAATGCATTACTCTGTCCCACACCAGGCTCTATTGAAACACATTACTGAAGAAATAAGAACAGTTGACATTGTTGAAATGTCACCTCTTGGTAACCTCAGTTTATTCAGGGAACAAAATGATCTCTCAGTACAAACCTGTCCTGATAATCTCTGGAGAAATCCCTCCATAAGACTATTTAAAGGTTATCTGCAATTTGGCTGGAAAATAGAGTCAAAGCTGTTAACATGACTCTGTCTTTGTACAATCCTGGAAAGTTCAATGTGCTTCTGAGTTGTCAAGTGCAGAGATTTTGGCCTGCTTAGAGCTATTGCAAATACCCCTGAGGATTCTTGTCAGAATTTAGAAATTTATTGATCAGGATGAGTAAGAGGAAAAGAATAAAAAGTCAACATGAAGCATCCTGAAACCGAAATGCGAGGATCAAGCAACAAAACACAATCAAAACTTATCAAAGACCTTTTCTGACTCTAAGAATATGTTAATTAGTGTACGTTAATTCTATCAAGAGTTCCTCACACTGTGGAGGAAAAGGTTAGATTGTTGCTGAATTGGAACTCATTATTGGATTTACAGGTCTTGTTTTTGTCAAAATATATGCTTGCACAGTGGGACAAAGCAGTAAAATGGGGAAAATGAGGCTTTCTTGATGCTTACAGAACAGACAGAAGCCAGTCAGCCCCAGCTGAGTGAGGAGAGGGAGCTACAGGGACAATTTCCCTTATCTGGATGCCTGTGTTGATGTTTTGGTTAGATCTGTTTCATGCATCTTTCCTTCTCACCTCCTGCTTGATGGGCTTGCTCAGTCTGGTCATGGTGGGATGTGTGGGATGAGCCATCTCAGGCAAAGCAAAGGGGAAAACTGGGCAGAGAACAAGAGCAGGATGAGGTACCTGAGGAGGAGAGGGCACAGTGGACTCACACATGTGAGGCTGGGAGATCCTTGCTTCTCCACAGTCACCAGCTAACGAGTGAGAGGACCTTTGGAAGAGATATTACAGCAAAGACAGAGCCAAGCTCTTCCCAGAGGTGCACAATCTATGGACAACAGCCAGTGGGCACAAGCTGCAGCAAAAAGAATTTCTGGCTGTATATATAAAAAAAAAAAAAATTGATTTGAGTTTTTTTGAAATCCTGAAACAAGGGCCCAGAGAGGTGTGGCTCTGCATCCTTGGGGCTTTCAGGATTTGACTACAAAAGACCTTCAGCAGCCTGATCTTGCTTTGAAGTTAACTCTGCAGGCAGTTGCATGAGGTGACCTACAGAGATCCCTTCCAACCTAAATTATTCTACAATTCTAAGAAAATAAGGCTTATGTTTTATGAATAGGCACCGTATGGTACAGCAAACAAATACAAGAAAGGAATGAAAAGTTATTTTTCTTTTAAAAATTAAGCATTTCTTTCCCTTGCCAAGATTTGGGTGAAAGATTTCCTTAGCAACACCAGAATGTACTTTTTGGCAGAGAAGGGGTGGTGCAAAAGTACTGTTCCAGCACAGTGTAGGTGCTTGGCCCATCAGCAGGTGCAGTGTGAAAAGACAGATCTCTGAACCCTAAGTTTGGCAGGTTTAAGTTTAGGAAAAAAAGAAAAGGAAGCCATCTGTACCTTGAGTTCTGCTGAAACAGAGTTAGGCAATGAACGACAAAGTATCTTTAAAGCAGTCACCTGAGCTTTTTCTTTTCATTTGAATGTTGCCAAAGGACCAAGAATAATGTTATACCAAATGTTCTTGCAAAAATGGAGAAAATAGCTGTGGTCGAGCTCTATAAAGCACCTGACCAGCATTTCAAATACACCTTCTTCCCCTTCCTCCCTTGGTCAGCAGTCTCTAGGAAATGAGAAACAATCACTTTGGTGGTGTTTTCCCCAGTGGGCAGCCTTGCCTGTAAGCGATTTGTCATTTAGCACAGTTAAATGAGAGATCATGTTTTTGTTTTTCCCCTGCTAGCCAAGCTGTGATCCTGCCACTGCAGCAGCAGTGAGTGTGCTCCCCTCCCTCTCCTCTCCCTACCTGCCAAACACAAACAAAAAATCCAGATCTGTCTGGCCTGGGGTCCTGCTGTACTTTACAGCTCGGAATAGCCAGGGAACCATCCAGCCCCAGGAACAGCTCCAACATTGGCTGAGGAAAATGAGAGGAGGCAAGGAAAATGATGTGAGGCTAAGCCCAGCAGCACTGGTGCTCTGCAGTCCTATACCACATCTCCTCTGAAATTCCTCTTCCTCTCTTCCATTGGGTGGGGAGGAGTCTCTCCAGCCCTTCTCTCTTTGGAAGGGCTGTGTAGTGCTGTGAGCTGGTTGTATAAGGAGCAGTTAGGTCAGATTTGCAACTGAGGGACACCTTTATTGAGCCTCTCAGGAGAAGTTAGCAAGCCAAACTATCCCTAAATTTGGGACAGTCCCTGCAGTGATGTCTGTGACCAAGAGATAAGTGCCCAGCTCTTGCTGGTGGTTTTTGTCTGGTATGAGAGGCAAAGCTGACTGGGGCCTATTCTCCTTTGACATATGGTCCAGGAGAGGTTCTGCATGTGGGGATAACAGAGAATACCTGAAGCAGTTTCATGTAGCACAGGGCCTGAATTAATCTTGGAAATATGAAGGTCTCTAAACCTGTATGATCCTATTCTCCATTGCAAAAGGATTATTGTTACTGTGAAGGTCTACCTGCAGACAGATACTACAGCTCTTTACCAGCTGCTTTAGACAAATCATAAACCTGTTCTCCTTATTTTCTCTTTCTGTCACCATATGACTGCAAATGTACAATAAATAAACAAATAAAAGAAGAATATGGCTGTTAGTCAAAAGCAAGCATCAAGGAGGTGAGAACATCTCTCTCCAGAACGACTAGTGCCTGGAAAATGAGCCTTGAGGGGAAAAAAAATGAAGGAAAGTCATGGAAATGAACAACAGGAGAATGCTACAAAATGTTGTTGCTTCTCAGTAGAATTTTACCCATCAGCTTTGACATAAGTACCATATTCCGGCTGTAAAACATAATTAGAGCAGTGAATCAGAAAGGAGCTGTCCATCGAACAGCACAGTGTGTTCTCAGCCAAGGAGAGGGATGTGAAACTCATGCAAATAAGGCTGAGTTCCCCTGCTTCCTCCTTAGGAAACTGAGTGTGACACAATCAGCAAAAAAACGTTTGCAGAGAACTGCAAATTTCACATGCTGCTGGGAGCTGGAATTCGCCTCCGAGCCCTGCATTAAGTGGAGGGAGCTGCCTCCCTCCATCAGCTGCTGCTCTCTGAGCTCCCCTTGCAGAATGCAACTGTTCCACTGTGCTGCTCCACACCTCTGTTTGAGGGGAAAGCCACGGCCAGACTCAGCAGATTTGGATGTGAGCTCGAAGCCTGTTCCAGGACACAGCAGAAAAAGTCTTCCAGCTCAGCAGTGTGGGTTCTTCTGATGTTTGCCAGGCTTGATCCAATCATCCGTCATTTTATCAACTAAGCTGGCTTTGTGCACAGAGGACTCAAAAGCTGGGTCTTTTAAAGGACCTGTTCAGAAATAAAAGCAGGCTCTCTCTCATTTTGGATTCCTCAGGGTTTTATCTGTGCTTTGTTTTTTCCCTGCTATTCTACATCTTGGTAGTCTATGTCTACAGCATTATAGGCAATAATGTCATTTAGATATTTAGTGCTGCTTTCCTGATCTTCAGAGTTGCATTTGTATTGTATCACTCTCTACCTGTGTTGACCTACCAAATCTACTTTCTGGCTGGGGAGTTAGTCACTGTGGAGTACACGTGGCTTATTCCCAAACACTGCCCCTGCAGAAAATTTGACACAAATGGCCTAAGTTATATTCTTCTGCAAGCCAAACCTTCATTTGATCCTGGTTATTGGGAACAGGGCAGACCTGGCCATAAATCTGAGTACACATCCAGCTAACAGACTGAGTTTTATAATGGCTTTTGACTGCTTAATGTTGCGCTGATTTTGGAGACACAGCAGCAGCACAAGTAACACGGGCAATCAATGCTGAATGGGTGGAATTTCACTGCTTGCACATTCCCTACAACTAGGACTTTGTCCCGGAGGAGCTTCTGGAATCTAACAAAAATTGCTTATGCTGGTTAATATTTGAAATGAAACACATCCTCCCTGCCCCAAGCTGACCCAGAATCTGTGATGAGGAACATCTCCTGCCTCGTGGCCAAGCTCACAGGGATGCCTGTCCCTAAGGAATCCAAAATCCCTCTCATTTATGCAAGGGAAATTAATTGTGTGCTAAATGTAAATTCATCTCAGAGAAGCACAGCTGGTAGCAGTGTCCTCCTCAAATGCATTCAGCTCTCCAAAGGCTGCTGATTCTGAGCTACACGTGCTGGCTCCTATCTTGTACTCTGAGGATATTTTCCCCTTAGGTACTTGCAGTGTGTGTGGGCAGCACTCAGCTGTGGTGTATAACAAGCAGGATTTGTCTATCAGCACTGTGTCATTTTGGCAGCACAGGAAGGATCATTCTTTGATATGGAACAGCCAAGGTTTTGCTGAGTGGTGATAACCAACCTGACCTGGGCACTTGTGCAAAGCTCCTGTGCACTTCAACTCTGCCTCATCAGAGCCTTTGTCTTCGGGTTTCTTGGCTCACAGATTGAATTTTCCTCTTGAAAGTTTCCCCCTTCCATAACTGATTGAAAACCCCTGGGATTTTGAGACAAAACCAGGTCCTGAACATAAGTTTGGCATTTCAGTGCCCAAGGGCAGCAGAAACTGGCAAATAGATCCAGGACCCAGTGGAGATTTTAGACCTTCAGCAAACATTAGCTGAATACCAGGCAGCATGTCCTGAAGGCATTTTGGACACAATGTTTTGCTGCTGGATATTCTTCTTTCCACCACATGATCCTCCTCAGAAAGTATTGGGGTCCCTGTGAAGAGACTTCCTGATTTCTCACTCACTTGTTTCAGCCAAGAAGGAGCAAAGGCAAGGAAGGGCAAAATGGCAGTACAAGAAATAAATAACAGCAGATCTCTGTAAAGGACCCAAACCTTTGAGGATCTGCAATTGCTATTATTATTAAAGCAAATCTGAGTTACTAGGCACCAGAAAGAGCCAAAACACTTTCTTGCCAGACTAAATACATATCAGAGAGATGGGGAGATTCCACTGCAAGTAACAGCAGTCACTGCTGGGCTCCACATGCCCAGGAACTCTTCCCAAAATCTGTCCTTTCCTGAACTGAGTTCACTGTAAAGTGCACATTTCACCAAGTGAGCTTGTCAGTGCTTTGATCATGCATCTGTCATTTGTTTATGGTGGCCTCCTTCCCTCTCTGAAGTTAAAGATCACACACTTCCCTTTCTTTCCCAAGTCCCTTTTGCTCTCTACTCCCACTCTGTTGGCCATGGTGGCTGAGCAGTAACAGTTCTGGATTGCTGTTGTGTTTCCTTTCCAGATTTATTTCATAACATCAGGCTGCTGGGTTTACAGCCAGTCGTTAGAGCCCATGATGATGAGTTGTTTTTTCCATACTTCTTTTTCAGTCTAAGAATGCAGGGAGATTGTTGCAGCCCAGTGGAATATGGCTGAACCTCACTGGCTGCATGAATTGAAGAAATGAACACATATCTAGGTTTTAGCATCAAATGTATCATTTTCAGTGTAATGGCATCCCTGCTATTAACTTAGCAAGAGGAGAGGAACCTGCTGGGAATCATTTTTCCGTTTTTGTTTTAATCAAGAAATCCGTAAATTAATATTAGCTCTATGAAAACAGCATGGCCTTTTTGTTTTCCCTGTTAAGTATTTATTCAGGTTTTTGAACAAGTTCTCATCATTCACTTCTTATGTTTTCCACAAATTTTGAGTACTTCTCCCAGTAAGAGCTGTAAGAGCTTTGCTTGAATTGCAGTTCATGGATATCTGTCACAGGAGTCAGAAATGTCTGATTTATGTTGGGAATGATCCAGCTGAAGGGCACTAGTCAAACTCCATCATGCTCAGGGGAGAGGAAGGAAACACACCTGAGTGTGTGGTTAGGTCAGGCAGAAGCCTGGTGGAGCAAAAAGGGCTCTCACAGAAGGTGGAAGGCAGGCAGGGTTTTGGAAAGTGCACGATGACCGTTCAGGTGTTTTGGTTTCAGAATTAAAATTGGACCATGGGAATTGAACTGGACTCTGGCAGGCATTTCACACTTTCCAGCAACCTCTAACTTTGGCTGTGATGTGAAAATATGGATAGTGAGTGAATCTTGGTAATTGCCATCTTATCTAATCAGATTCACTCATCACCAGCTGAAGTGTCAAGTGGGAGGCAGAACAGGAAGGCCTGATCTTTCTTGGCCATGGCTTGATGGCCTTCTCCAGAGCTGTAGGAATGGGAATACTCTGAATTGGAAGAGCTTTCATGTGTCTCAATGGCCAGGGCATCAGTCCATGAGGCACAGAACATTTGGTTTATTCCTAGTTTGTCTTCACCTGCTGGCTGACTTCGGTGGGAGGTCAGTCTGCCTTTTCTCTCCATCCCTGATGATCCTCTGTATGATACTGAAGACAAGAGGAGCAGGGCTGGAATGAGCTTTTCCACTGCAGGTGCTGAGGCCAGAGGACATTCTGGTCACTGTGACAGCTCAGGCCTTTGTCACCCTTCTCAGAAAGAACAAATTTACTGCAATGAGCTCTAGAGAAGCTCCAAATGACAGCGGTGTCTTCACTGGCTCAGCCAAACTGCTGACAGCCCTGCAGTCAGAGAGCTGGAGTAATTCTTTTCCCCTCTTTATTCTTTCCCCTGCTGTATTTCTCCTACACCACCACCACATCCCCACAATAAAAATAAAAAAAAATAAAAAAAGAAAAAGATTCGACTGAAATGGCATTTCTGTGAGGACATCACAAAACACCAGTGAAGATAAACAGAGCTGAAAGCACTGTCTGAAACATGCAGCAGTGATATGATTTGGCCCTGTTTCTGACAGGTTAAGGTGTCCAAGGATTCGCCTGCTCTTTTCTAGTCCTGAAGTCTCATTATTTACTAATTTTCTTGC
Source organism: Motacilla alba alba (assembly GCF_015832195.1). Lineage (NCBI taxonomy): Eukaryota > Metazoa > Chordata > Aves > Passeriformes > Motacillidae > Motacilla > Motacilla alba. The sequence continues at coordinate 13,646,165 of NC_052025.1, read as the reverse complement.
TCTGTTCTCTTTCATCATGTTTTCTCATTAGGTTGATCTTATTTTGTTTTATATAAATTGCCCTCTAAAATAAGGGCATGAATACAAACTTCAAAATACTTTTTTTCTTTCCCAAAAATACCATTTTTAAATACATCTAAAAGAGTGTCTAGAGGGGTCATCTTATGTTACAGAAGCTGTTGCTAGCGAAATAGGGAATAGGAGATCTTGTAAAATGAAAAGTTTACATAATTTTCTACACTGCAAGGACTTCTAGTTGAGAAATTTATTGCATATTTAATAAAAGAATAAAGTTATTTTAATTGTGGCTTCTTGCCACTAGAGCTTGTCATTGCTTACTAAACTCTCTGTAACAAAAAAAGTAAAGAAAGTCTCTGAAGTTAATTTAGAAATTTTTTGTGTTCTACTTGCTTTAGACATACTATTAGCTTTGATATTTCATGCCCATTTATTCAATCAAAATTAGCATAACCATTTCTTACCAATAAAATAATAATTTTTCCTTTCTATTATTTTTGCTACTACAGAAGTGAAATACAGGGCTCCGTTTTCATCTTTTACTTTCCAGGTCTTTTATAGTACAACTGCAAAATTAGGTTCTTGTCCTATCAAATGATTCAAGTCTTTCAAAATTATTTTTGTCCCACACTTTTGGAGGAATCACATCTTAATATGTTTTCTGAGACAGAGTCTTTTATTTAGTTAATTTGAAAATCTTGCAGCAGTTTGAAACATCTTCCCTTATTCAGAAAGATGATTTTTAAAGGTTTTTTTTAAAAAACAAAAAACCAAACAAATAGAAACCCCAACCAACAAAACCAACCCCAAGCTCTCTTACATGCAAAAGATTTTCTGAAATCTTTTGAACAAAAAAAATTAATTAAAACGCTGCTTTTTCATTATTGCTTTTTTGTCTTATACAAATTCTTTTCTTAAATGAGACAGTGAACTATCTTTAAAAAAATTAAGATTACCAGCTCTAAATCTGAGTGTTAAGCAGAAAAACAGGGAAGAAGGGCAGGCTTTCAGTCTGGTGCCTTCTACAATGACTCATTTAAAAATAAAAGCTAGGAAGAGATGCAGAGATTGGCCTGAAATCTGATCTAAATTCTTTTCCTGGCAGGGGAATAAACCAGGTAGCTTTATCAGCCTTTCCTGTTGTGACTGCATTTCTTAGCACTGCCTTTGACTTGACAGGTGCTGGCAGGTGTTTTGTTCTCATCTGGGGTGAGAAGCTGCAGGGATTTTATACACGGGGCCACTGCAGCCTGCATACCTTTGCTATGGAAACTGGAGGAGCAAATGTGCAGGGGAACGTGGGGTGCCAGGTGAGCGACACAGGTGACACATCCAGGCATGGCTGTCACTTGTCCGGGATGGTGAGGGATCCCCATGTGCTTCCTTGGCAGGTAGGATGGACACCCACCTGTAAAATTCATAGCTCCTCCATTAATTTATCTGACTGGAAAGCTGAGGAAGTCAGTCCTGCTTTTAGCTCTGGAAAAAAAAAACAAAAACAAAAACAAAAAAAAAAAAAAAAAAAAAACCAACGAAAAACCAAAAAAACCCAAAAAACTAGCAACCAAAACAAACCCTTCTACATGTATAAAAATGCTTTTACAAATTTCAGGCACCCCCTCCAATCTGGGGGCCACACACCCATGTCCACATGCCTGCTGTCTGCACCTCTGACTTTTTTTACTTGCTAGGGGAAAATAGTTTGAGTCCCTGCCACAAATCCAACACCCTGAGCAGAGTGTGCACGAGCAGGGACCCCCTGACACCTGTGTGAGAGCCCTGGGTTTGTCTCTCCAGAGCTCCCCAGGATAAGCTGGTCCCTGCTGCAGCAAACTCCATCAGCACGTACCAGACTTTCAATCTCAGACTCTCAGAAACAGACCCATCTTCAAAATCTATAATGCAGTTCACAGAGTCAATTTTTCATCTAGTGCTCCACGTCTGGGGTGAGCCAAGTTTCTGAGAGTTGCAGTCTGTGTGTTTTTTGCCTTTCTGGTTTTTTTGGTTTGTATTTTGTTTGGTTGGTTTTTTTCCCTTTCCTCTCTCAGATGATTAATGTGAGTCATTGACTTTTTTTCTGCTTCTCTGATGATTTGATTGGCTTTGTAAGGCCAAAATGAACCCAGTACCTTGTGGAAGTATTTGAAGGCCTTTGCTAATTCAATTAACTCTAAACTAAATTCTTTCTGGGAGAAAGTTAGTGAAAACTGCCTGGTGGGGAAGGAATTCCGCTCACTTAAACTTCATTTCCCCTTGCCACTGCACTGACCTGTTTCACAAATATCCCTGAGAATGGCAGAATCCAAGAGAGGTGCAGTTTCATTTCTGAGACCATTAAGTCACCATTTAGCTGTTTGAGGCATAGGAGGGACAATTCTGAGTCATTGAGTCCTGTCCTTTCCAGCAGAGCCAGACTTACAGGAAGTAGGTGTCCAAGAAATATTTGCAGAACAGCTGCTCTACCTGCCCTCAAAGAACATGTCCCACTGCCCTCCACCCCACATCAGTGGCCTGGAGTGAGAGATGAAAACAAAACCCCACAGCTATCCTTCACAAGGGAAGACAGCAGAAGAGATAGGATGTCTCTCGTGTCCTAGATTTTCCTAGAGCAGTGTGGCTGTTGCATAAAATTTGGGTGAGCCAGTGCACCAGACCACACAGCACACCAGAAGGGACAGGAAAGCTGAGTTGACATCAGGGAAAAAAATTCTCATAGTCTCACACAAAGCAAAATAACCAAATCCAAGCACCTGGCAAAATAGCCAATCTCCCTGCAGAGCAGAAAAGCAGCCTGGGCCCTCCCCAGGGGCTCCAAAGCTGTCTGCACACAAATACCTGACTGCTCTGGTGTGTTATTCACCTCAGGGCTGGAGGAAGGAGCTGAGCAGAGGGATCTGGATGTCATCACTCCATTTCCAGAAGGAAACCCCTCATTTCGAGGTTTCCCTCCCAGTCTGAGAGAAGATGAGGGTCTGGGAGGCAGTGCCTGCCACTTTCACTGCTGAACTGGGGAGATGGGCAGCACAGGGATAAGTTCCCAGATCAGATGACCCCTTTTACTTGAGCTGAATTGAAAAATTTGCATTTCATTTTTAACTTCGGCTTAACCGTTAAAAGAAAAATCTGTCAGCCTCCAAAACAGGACCTCAAAAGTTTTTGTTTAAAAGAAAAGCTGAATCAATACATTGAGAAACTCCTAGATTTCTTCGTACCACCTCTCCAGAAAAAGCTGTTTTGCACCTCACAGATTTTAGGTGCTCACAGAATCCTTTTTTTTTTCCCGCCTTTGAGCATGAAATCCTCAGGAGTCACTGCTGAGCACTTCAGTGAGCTTCTGTCCCTCTTCTTCAGCTGAACCTCAAAAATGCAGGGACCTCAAAAAACATTTCTTTGGTTTAAATCACTCCCATCAAACCAGTGTGTCCTCTCCTGATCACTGGGATGCCTTTGCTCTCCAAGATCATTGTCTATTCACTTTCCATGTGGGTCTGCCTCAGACAACCCAGGAGATCTGCGTTTCAACCAGAATCATTTATGAAGCAGCAGCTAAAGTGCTGGTGGATTAAAAGATGCCATGCTGTTTGTTGTTGTTTTAAATCTGATATCTTTACAAAGGGAAAACATTTCCAGAGATGAGTTTGTAGTGTTAATAAAGATCTGAGGCAAGTGAACAGGAGAAGGAAGTAGGAGGAAGGTTTTGAAAACACTTTGGGGGGGTTGGGGGGAAGCCAACATGAAATGGAAGTTAAAATGAGAGGTGCAATCATTTAAGAAAAGACACTCAGCTCCTTCCCTCTTTCCTTGCTCTGCTTTTCTTCCCTGATAAACATATGGATGGGAGAGTTGAAACAGATTTAGGGTAGGAATGCAAATGAGGTTTACATGAAACAGCATCTTGGTCATTGCTGGAGGAGCCTGGATGAGTCCCAGGTTCCCAGGCAGCTCAGGTTTGCTCAGGTGCAGCAGGAGCAGCAGGTGCCTCCAGGCTGCACTCGTGGACCATCCGCTCACACAGCAAGAGTTTGGCTGTGCCAGGTGCAGAGGATTAGAAAGTGGGGAAATGGGCCTGATCCAAACTTGTGCTTGGTGTGATTTGGATTCTGGATGGCTTAGTGGCCCTTGAGGGTATGTGGCTGCTCGCACATAGTGCTCAGCATCTCACAGAAAAGGCTAATGTTGGCTAAGGCTTTGATGTTGTTCCATTAGCCTGTGCCTCGCCTCGGACAGTCTGTCACACAAGCCAGGCATCCAAAATATAGGTCAAAGAGCTTCTTGTTGTGATACTCCACACCTAAAAACTTCTCCTGCATAAATTTCAATAAAATAGCTGCAGTGTCTGAGGATTTTTAATAGCCTGAATGGCATTTTCCTCCACTCTGCATTCAATTCCAAAATCCCCTTGCCTGATATTTGATGTCTACCTGGGGCTGACAGCCCCAAGTATGCAGAAGAGGGCAGGAAGGATTGTCCTGGTGTCCCTGTGCTGTCTCATATGGGAGCAAGGATTGCATTGATAAAAGTAATAAATGCCCAAAAGCTCTTCCTTCCCAACCCCTGGAAATCCATGGCACCAGTCAAGGTGCTCAACCACCCTGGACTAACTACCTGAGAGACACCAGCACCTCCAGAGGGAAGCAAAACAAACTGCTCCCTGGAAGTATTTCTGCTGACTCTACAGGAGGCTGCAGTTAGAGTAATTTGGTTGTACTTTAATAAATCTGGGCTAATCTTTCCTCAAAACCTGCTCTTGGCAACATCTTTTCCTTTCTGGGAGGCCATACACCCATTACCAATGTTCAATCCATGCTTTTGAGTGAAGGAGACCAAAGAATGGGTGGGGAGGAAATAAGACTTGACAGCTGAAACCTTTTATTTTAAGGGCTGGAAAATGGTCACATAAGCCTGGCTGTGTTCCCCCAAGTTGGAAATGTTGTGAGCTGGAGTTTGGCACAATGCTCTCTTCTTAGTGACTAAATATCTCATTAGTTTGAGATGTAGGATGTGAGGGGGATGGCTGTTGTCAAAATGAAGCACTATGAAAAAGGTAGATCTCAGGATGTGCTCTTAAAACTTCCATGTAACTACTTGGCATTTCTTCTTAACTCCCAAAAGGACTGGATTTAATGATACACTTATCTATTGTGTGCTTGACCTCGTGTCTGGTCTCCCCAGGATGGCCCAAAAAATCAATGGTAAGACTTTAATCAGCTATAATAAGTTCATGGAAGAGAATCATTTACTAAGGCCACTCTGTCATATGCATTTGCACCCTGGTTCCAACTGATATTTTATGCCAATTATTAAGTATGAATCAGGATTGGAGGGAAAATAATCTGTGCTTGGTCAACCTTGTGCTTTCTGAGATTTTCAGATGATAAAACCAGCAGCCCTCTCTGCCCCTTATCCTTCTATTGCAATATTTAATGGATATGTTTCCCTCCTAAATTATCTGTGGTGCATTTTTTTATCTACTTTTTATAAAGTATAGCAAAATCATACAATGGTTGGAGAAAACAAAAAACAGCTTATTCATTAGGACTTCAAGCAACTTCAACCCAGGCTTGGGGGCTAGAAAGTAACATGGAGGATTTGTGCACAGATTAGATGCAGCTTTCATGTACAGTCAAACACTTCTGTAGTAAACAATTTAAAACCCAAATCTTAAAAAAAAAAAAAAAACAAAAAAAAAAACCAAAAAAAAAAACCAAACCAGCAAAAATAAACACCACAGACCTACAGTATCACACAACTCTGGGAGTTATTATTTTTACATAAAAAGGTCTATCTGGGCTCTGCTAAAAGCTAGCAATTAGCTTGTACTGCAAGGAGTGGAAGGCAGACAGCGAGTGGCACCTCAGTGGTTTTCTTTGCTGTTTCACTGCTATTGGGTCCATCAGAGAGATGTCATCACCATGACAGTGAGGAAAAAAAATCAAACCCTTTCTGAGGAATAGCATGCTCAGCTCTTCAGCTGTGTGATTAGCAGAGAGCGAGCTTGGAAGCACCACATAGTTAATTAAATCTTACTTTGTCTCTTTTTAACATTGTAATTACACCAATTATAAGTCAGATCCTGATGTTTTTCAAGGGGTTTCTGAGAGCTCAGCTCCTTGAGTCTGACATTATGAGACACATAAGGTAGAAGAGTTGGGTTTGTTTTGGGGTGGTCCCTGGCTTGCAAAAACTCTTTTTCCTTTGGGTTTCTGGTGTGCAGACAATGGACACCCAAGCAGAGAGGGAAATCAGAGGGTTGATACACAGAATGGGTCTGTTAATGGTCTTGCATCTTTGTGCTGTGGAAGGCAAACCTAGAACAGGCCCCGGCAAATCCTTTCCTTGTAGGAACCTCTGGGACCTAGTGGCAGGCTCTGTCCTGTGCAGGTCTCCTAAAAAGCTGTATTTTAGAGAGGCAATACTAATAATAAGTTTTGCTAATAATCAGCCTTAGCTCTGCTGTTCTTGGGAGTATCTGGGAGGCAGCAAAATGTGCTCAGCCCATGGAAGGATTACTGGCAGTCTGAAAAGTAAAAGTCATACAGTGATCTCAGTCCTCCTAATGCTGTTACAGCAAGTGTGAAAAAAGGGCTTGTGCGTGTTTGCACCCTACACAAGGACCCTGTGCTCAAATGGAAAAAAGTATTGCTCAGGCAAGGGATTAGGCCACTGCCAATTTTCCTAGGCTGACAGCACTGCTGAAATAGGAAAAAAAACCCAAATATGATTTCTCCTGCAGCTTCCCATAAGTCTTGCTTTGGAGCTCTCTCTCTAGCAGTGCCAGCAGAGGCAAGGCTCCTCCTTCCCCCTGCTCCCCTGGTAGCATCACTAAGAGCTCTTCACTGAATGACAAACAGACTGTGAGAACACAGGGGCTGGACATTACAGTTTATTGGTAAGCTGAGTACTCCCAGATAGCTCAAAAACAGGAGCTGCACTGCCAGACTCCAGCCCCTGACGGTGCTTAGAGACACACTGACTGCACCTCTGAGAGCTTCCAGGTACCATCACTGGCGTAGCCATCTGGAGCCATGAGGGATGATGGTGATTCCAGACCAGCAGAGAGAGCTCTTGATATGCACTCATGGCTGAGGACATTGAGAAAGCACATCACAACCATTTCCATGGCAACTGGCTTTGATGGACTTCAGGGCAGGAGGAAACTAAAGAATAAGTTGACTTAGGGCAAAGGAAGAAAAACTGTGGTTATAAGTATTTTGTAAGTGCTGGGTGTGTGTGGGGAGGTGTTCACCAACATGAGGGTGGAACCTAACCTAAGCCATTCTCCAGGTTATTCGTCTCAGTCAGGGCCCAGCTTTTGCCAGCTGCCAAACATGTGAAGTTTTATTTTCATTGGTGGCTTCTGCTTCAGTGTTTCTATCACTTTGGGAAAATTATCACTTAAAATCCATAAAAAACCTCCGCATGGCAGGGGTTTCCCCTGGCAGCAATCTCAGTGTGATCTTAGAGTCTTCTGTGAGTCCTGGACTTTGGGTTCAACAGGGCAATTCTGCATAGTAATGGGCTTTGGAGAGTAAAGCTCAGGGATGCACTGTCACTGGGCTTGGAAAACCAAGCCCCAAATAAAGCATTTTTGTGAATCTGTGGCAAAATCTATGTACTAGCAGTGCATGTTTGGGCAAAAGGAGTGAGTCAGGTGCTAGGAGAGGATTGCATTAATTTATTTTCCTGTGAATATCAAATTGAAGAGAAAGAAGCTGTGCTGCATGGCAAAAACCAGCATGGATTAAGCACAACTTCTATTCTGTTCCTGAAAACAGCTCTGGGTATACTGGAAGTCTAAGGCTAATTGGAGAAGGCTTGTGATGGTCCCATCAGAGAGAGGAATGATTCAGTCACTCCAGCTGAGCAGAGTCAAATGCTTCCAGCTTTTGGGTTACACTCCAGGAGACAGGATGCTTGGCCAGGCTTACTTGTTCTGGCGTGAGCATGAGGGAGTGAAGACAAACAGAGAAGCTTATTCCTCAAAGAAAGTGAGTTTCTCACATGCAGAGGTTTGCAAAACAGCTGTTCAGGACAGAGCAGAGCCCAGACAAGGGTTTTTTCTTGCCTTGTCTTCCCCAGTGGTATCAACCTAAACTCCAAAAGCTTGAACATAAATGTGCTGAGCTGTGTGCTGCTGTGGGCCAAATCTGTGTGCACCGACCTGGAGGCTTAGAGTTACCCTTTGGTATGAAGAGAGAGGTGTTTTTCTAACCAGGCATTTAGAAATGAGAAAGTGGGCCAGAGACATGGAAGCTGTGAAGCCACAGAGCACCTTGGACACCTGGTTTCCATCAGGCAGGACATCCTGCCAGCACAGCCTGTTGGAGGCTCTTTCTGCTGGGCTCATTAGCACCCCTAAATCACAGCTACAGCCTCTGACTCAGAAGTTACCCTTCCCACCCCTTTCTGTTTGGCATTCTGGAGTTATTTATTTATATCAGGAGAGACGATGGCGGTGTTTCACAGGTGGTCGCAGTGGAATGCTAAGCAGGCAGGCCGGGTCCCGCAGGTACTGCAGGACGTGGAGCTGATTTGTCCAATCCTACGTGACTAATATTAAATATCACCATATGGAGCTGAAGTCTTCCCCAGGAGTTTATCACTAATTCATCTAAGGGTGACTTTTGTTGTCAGTGTTAATGTAATGCTGGACTTTTCTTTCTTTTTTTCTGTGTTGCTACACTGCCTTCCTTTTTTCCCCTTTTTTTTCCTGTTTCTGAGAACTACTCAAGGCAAACAGAAATATTAATTAAACTGTTTAAAAAATAATCTCTGCAGAAAGGTTATTCTTGCACCTAGAGAGCTGAATGGAAAGTATGTAATTTGGTCACAGGGGGAAAAAATAGCTCACTTCCCACCTGTCTCTTGTGAAATCAGTTGCTTAGCTGTGAACCTTACTCTTAGCAGAGAAGCAGAATTTATTCCATGTAAACAGTATCATCTATCAACTGATTTTTTTTTTTTTTGCCTGTTTGCACAAGTATTTTGTGAGGTTATATTTGCCAGCTGGACTGTTTAGCTGGCAATTTTAAGAAAATCAATTCAATCCTTCAACACATGGTGAAAGTTGTTCACCTTGACTCTTCACTTCTTACAAACAATTACTGGATTCTCAGAGTTGTGTACACACACTTCAGATCTCTGATCAAATGGCTGGCATGCCTGGCCAGTTATAATTAACCAAACCTCTTTCTCAGGGCAGGACCCTCTGATGTGCATGGAAATAAGGCCTATCCCCCTCCTCTTGCAATGAGCTCCTTCTCTTGTTCCTTTCTCAAACCAATCTCTTTTTAGTGCTGTTTATTTCAGAATCCCATTGTGCTGGGCACCGTGAAAACACAGAAGCACAACAGATCTTTGAATCTTTACAGCCAAAACATATCTCTGATGGATCAAATTAGCCTTTTCAATCAAGAGCTGCCTACTGCTTGGAAACTCACAGTTGTTTCTGCTTTTTCTGTTGCCTTCACTGAGATATTTTTGTTTTCTGATGCCCAGACCACAATCACGTTTTCTCTTTTGACCGTTCCACTGGGGTTTGTCCACTGTGAGTGATGCTCTCTCCAAATTCCTTTTCCTAGCATCAAAGAGGCAGCTCAGGTTGGGAATTACAGCCGGGGCAAGCAGCTCTGCTCTTATGCTTGTTCCTGGGGATTGCTGCATAACGCGAGTGATGAGGGGAAGATTGATGGAGCAGCAAGCACAGTTCAGGTTGCAGCCGCTCCCTCACTCCCTGAGAGCCCATTAAAGGGAAGATTTAGATGCAGCAGTAGTTGTTGGGATGGCTGGAGAGTTAATTCCACATGGAGGACAATTAACAGCTCCTAGTGAGGCAGAACTTATGTTGTCATGCTCAGGGCTGAGCTTCCATCCCCACCCTGAGGAAGCTTTTACCTCACCTGAGATTTTACCTCACCTGAGCCACCTCAGTACCTTCTGCAGAACCAGGGGTGAAGGTCAGCCAGGGAAATGCATGTGGGACTTTGCATCCCTTTGGATCCAAGTGCCTGTTCCAGCCCCACCTGCAAAATTCCCAATGTTTTGCATTGAATAAAGGGAGGGTATTTTTAGGTGGTTGTGTCTCGTCCACCATCTAACTGTACTTTCAGGAAAGATATGAGGGGAAATGGTCTGCATTTTGGCCACAATAACCTCCTGCAATGTTATAAGCAGGGGACAGTGTGGCTGGACAGTGCCCAGGCAGAAAGGGACCTGGGGGCACTGGTCCACAGCCAGCTGAACATGAGCCAGCAGTGTGCCCTGGTGGCCAAGAAGGCCAATGGCATCCTGGGCTGTATCAAGAACAGTGTGGCCAGCAGGGCCAGGGAGTTCATTCTCCCCTGTGCTTGGCACTGGTGAGGCCACACCTCAAGTGCTGTGTCCAGTTCTGGCCCCTCAGTTTGGGAAGGACGTTGAGATGCTCAAGCGCGTCCAGAGGAGGCAACAAGGCTGCAGAGGGGCTGGGAACACAAACCCTGGGAGGAACGACTGAGGGAGTTGGGGGTGCTCAGCCTGGAGAAAAGGAGACTCAGGGGTGACCTTATCACTCTCTACAACTTCCTGAAAGGTGGTCGCAGTCAGGTAGGGTTGGGCTTTTTCTCCAGGCAGCACTGACAGAACCAGAGGACACAGTCTCAAGCTGTGCCAAGAGAAATGTAGGTTGGATATTGGGAAAAAGTTTTTCACTGAAAGAGTGATAAAGTTCTGGAATGGTCTGCCCAGGGAGGTGGTGGAGTCAACACCCCTGGACGCGTTCAAAAATAGACTGGATGTGGCACTCAGTGCCATGGTTTAGTTGAGGTGTTAGGGCTGGGTTGGACTTGATGATCTTGAAGGTCTCTTCCAAGCTGGTGATTCTGTGAATTCTGTGAATGGATTCAACTGAGAAATATACCAGCCCAAAGATGATCCTCCTTTAGCTGTGTTCCTGGCACCATCATGGACAAAGATCTTTTGCTCCAATTCTCAGAAGACACATGAGGAAGCACAGAGCCATCCCAGCCTGGCCATTGTCACGCCATGAAGTAAGGAGGTGGTTACACTTACAGATATTCAATATAATCAGCTTCTAAGTGATGGTCTTTAAAGACCCATTCAATTGTTTCACACATTTTCACTAACGTATCAGCACTGCAGTGAGAGTAGAGATCACTTATCACCTTTCCTGTTCCTACCTGAATGTAAAATTACTTGGGTTTCTTTTTGTTTCCCAGTAGAATAATTCTGAAGCAGGTTTTTCAAGATTTGGGTTGGGGACCATTTGCAGTCACTTTCAAAAAGTTTCACCTGTACATTACACACATGATGCAATTTAAACTCCATTTTAACTTCATTTTTCTCTAAGAACAGCTTTAATTTCTTTTTTTTTTTTTTTATTTTCCCTTAACTATCAGAAATGTCATACAAAACCGGTAAAGAAACCCAAGGAGACAGTTATTAGATAATAGTGCTACAGATTAGCAGTCATACAGAGTCTGCCTTACATTGTATGTTTTTAAATTCATTTTAAGGGTAGATTTTAACATTGAATTTCAGTCTTTTCAAGGCTACAAACTTCCTACTGAAACGAAAAACCTCTTAATACTTCACATTGTAAGAAGTTGCTTTATTTGCTCATTTTTGGGGGGGCAGTCCTGGTCCAGAAACTTTGCTGCTTGTGAACCACTGCCCCAGGAGACCAGCCAGCAAACACCAGCTGGTAATTTCCTACCTGAGTTGCACTGGCAGAGCTGCCAAAACACACCAGTCACCCTGTCCCAACCTTCACCATTTCCCTGCTAGCTCAAAACTGGGTTTCCCTTGGTTATGGAGCAGAAGAAAGTTGGTAACCTCCACACAATTACACAAACTCTAATACAGCAATCAGTGTAATTTATTCAAATAAGCCCGTACTGCAGTTTCTTGATTTACGTGAGTTTGTATTTGCAGTCCTTTCAAATCATTTGGGACAAAGAAGAAATTGCCTTAGATGCTGCTCTTCTTTGAAGGGAGTGAATTTATGATTAATGTTATTTCATAAACAAATTAATTGATTTACTTGTACATCTTCAAAAACTTCGTTGCATACTCAAAGTGTAAAAGAGTTATGATTTCAAGGATGAAAAGCTATGTCCTTCATGTGACTTTAAGAAATTAAATCCTGGTTAGGCACAAAAGAGAGTGATGAACTTATGATTCTTGTCTGAGACTGATAACATGACTGAATTTCCATGCTTTGATTAATTTCTTGCCTTTAGCCAGTGCTCAGTTGATATTTGACATCTGTGATAACCTATTTTCAGGTACATGATCCCACTTTTTGTACTAAGTAATATTTTGAACCCATCCAACTACACAACAGTAGCCAAACATCTAAATAGTCCTTGAGTTGTTCCTTCAATTTCTTAAATTCTCCAGCTCTTACTCCAAATGCCATTATTTTGAAATGTTCATCTCTTTTCTGCCGGAAGCTACACGGTGGCTGGTCCATACTCAGGGTCAGTACATTTATAGGACCATATTCCTATAAAACTTAACCTTACAGGATTTACATCTTTGCATTGTTCTTTGCCTCATCTTCTAAGGTGCATTATTATAAACAGCCATAATTATGATTAATACTAAAGCAGCAAATTAATTTTAAAAAGTCTTGAAATTAATCTGCCAGCCAGAAGTTCATTCAAATATTACCCAAACAATGCTTGCCTTAAAATGTCCAAGAGTAGCTCTGCATAGAAGAGACATTGTCTTAATTAACTGACTTCTGGGTTATTTTTGAGACCATTTTTTTCTCTCCTTCTGACTAGGGTTAATATTCAGCTGAAATGTTCTGTTGCTTAGGAACCATCTCGTAATGCTGAATTCATTAAGGCTTTTTCCAGCTTGCTCCCAGGAACCTTGTTAGATAGTGTTTCCTACTTTTATCCTAATTAACAGGTACCTAGGAAAAAAAAAAAAAAAAAGAAAACTTATTTCAGTAGAGAGCATTTCTGTTTATCTTTTGCCAGTCTTTTTTCTCCCACCTGTAAAGAAGCTGTAGTATTTCTGACCTCAAGCTCCTAATTCTTTTTCAGTAAATTACAATATCCTTTGAGCAATGCAAGTACAGTTCTCAGGCTGGTCCTGGTGTTGCTGACTGTCAAGAGGATTGGGTGGGCTCTTCCCCTGGGCTTGGGTGAGCTCAGCAGCTGATTTCAGTCCAGGCTGCTGTTTCAGCCCAGGCAATGTCAGTGATATTTTGATTTAAATGGGATAGCAGGCTGGGGCTTGTGACATCAGCATGGCCAGAAAGGTGAGTGGTGCATGCACAGAGCCAGAGGGCTGCAGGAGCCCAACAGCTGTCCATCATTCACACCCAGGGGACAAGAGCCACAGCTGAAAGCTGGACAAATGGCTCTGTCATTTTGTCCATCCCTAACCTCCTCTGAAGTTATCCATTAGGGCCTCATCTCCTGCCACATCCTTTATCTGTTTCACACTGCAGGGTTCTTAGCTTGTGGCTCTGGTTTTCCTTTGCTCATGGGTGCCCAAAAGCCAAAGGGGAGCACAGCCAGTTTGTTTTTGGTTTTTTTTAAGAAATTGGGTATTCTTGGATGAATTTGGAATCTCATTTACATCAACAAGGCCAAATAGGACAAGCTCTATTGATGCCATTAAACCAACTCCATATTATGAACAAAGAATGAGAGTTCTGGAGTCTTTCTGATGAACAGAAGGCTCTTCTTTCAATAGGTTTATTTCTGTAAGTTTTGTCAATCAAAACTTTTTCTTTTTTTTTTTTCCCTGTGCTGCCCCTCCAGCCATATTTGCCCCAGCCATACTCCAGGACTCAATGTCTGGGAAAGGACAGTTTTTTTCCACCAGCGCTTTTATGTAACTTTAGAAAGTGAGAACCTTTTCAGATCCAAACATAGGGGCGGCGGGGAGTATGGATAACCTAAAATATATGTGTTGATTGCTGCTGTGCCTCCCACTCCCATTCTGCATGCAGAGCCTGGAAATGCCAAGGCAAAGGTGTTTCCATGGTGTTTACTGTTTAGACCTCTGCAGTCAATATCCCGCCCTGATAATAGCAAGGAGCATGTTAACATGTGATTTTCAGCCAAGATCTGAAAATTCAAAAGTGCTGAGAATATTAGCCATGGAAATGAATAAAGAACTGGATTTCTGGATGCTTGTGCAAGCTTCCCATGCCCCCAAGGCAACAATTTCTCCATACTGATAATAAAGAGACTTGCTTTCTCCATGTTGAGTTCTCAGGCAGAACTGCTGATGCCACAAACATTTTATTTATTGCCAGCCCTGATTAGATTTACCAATATTTAGCAGCCAGACACAGAATTAAGTGATTTTAAGTGATCACATCCTATTAAACATTTGTCTTTGACATGGCCCTGTTAATTGCTTTGCTCTGCTTTAAGAAGCCAATTCAGATTCTTTTAAAGGTCTGTTAAATAAGGAAGACAATATGCTGCCTGTTTTGTAAAAGCTGACAGCAGTGTTCAGGTAAAATAAAGATGAATTCAAGGGAGTTATTTATTTCCCAAACTAAATTGGAGTTAATTTTGGATAATGATTCACCTTAGTTATTTTAATAGCAAGCTGAATAAAACAAGAAAAGTGAAATGGCATCAGGAAGGGTTTTTTTTTCTGATAGGGCTGGATTTCTGAATGAAAGGGTTTTATTTTGCTTTGTTTTAATAGTTTAGTGGGTTTAATCCAGACATTTCATTAATGTAGGTCAATTCAATCAGTTTTAACTCAGGAAAGTGAACATTCTGGAAGGGGAAAGAAAAAGGCACAGTAATTTTTGAATATATACATATATATATATATATCCAAAAAAATCAAAAGCTGAAAGAAACTTAGTTTTTAGTTCACTAAAAATCTTTCTATTGAATGACCGCAATTTGAAAGTTTTTATTTTGTTTGCTGAGGGTGTTTTTTAAAATATGTGCTTTGGATTACTCTGAAATCAATCTCTTTTCTGATCTTCCAGAACTGCAAGCATATCAACAACAACAAAAAAAAATCCCTTATTCATGCACCTCTGCTCATGAGGGAGTCTGTCTCTGAAAGCATTCCAGCACACTTTCACAGCTGTTAAAACTTCAGATTGCTCTGATAGAATTCAGGGAGATGTCCAGACAGTGAGATCTTTCCTGATACTTTCTGACACTCACTATCAATAACATTTCTCACCAGATATCCTCTTCATCGTATCAGCGTGCCCTGAGCTATGGCTGGCAAAATCACACACAGACTCGCACACACACAAGAGAAAAGAAGAGCTCACAGGTGAGATATGTCTAATATTTATCTCCATTCCTTTTTTCATGTCCTCAAAACAAGCTTTGCAAATGAGAGAGACAGGAAAGACAGAAGTGGCAGCCCTGTGAATTTGTATTAGCTCAAAAGATCACTTCTATCCCCAGTTTCATAAAAGGTCAGTGAGTCACGATGATGGGTGACTCTGCTCTAATTTTGGTTGGACTGCAGGAGACAGCTCAGATCTGTCAGGCTCTGAAGACAAGCTCAGTCCCAGTGCAACAAGAAGGTAAAACATGCCCTGTCCTTGTGCTGCTTTTCTCATCTAAGGGAAATGAGAATATGGAAAAGAGTGTGACAGGAAAGATGGACAGAAAGAGCAAGAGCAAATCTGCTCCTTGGCGTGGAAGGGGAGGATGTGAGCATGTCTGACTAAGCCATCTCTGTGGAGGGAGGCTTGGAAACACTGGCATGGAGCTGCTGCCATGTGTGACTCATTGAGAGTCAGCGTTAAGTGAAGTGTGGCTGATTTGTGTGGTTCATGTGGAAAGTCACTGTTTAGGTGAAGTGGAAGATGAACCTAAGGGATTAATTGCCAGTTTTTTTCCAGGGGGTCCCTGAGTCTCCAACTTGCTGAAGGTATTTCTGACTGAGCAGCACTGGGAGTCTCATGAGAAATGCTGCTCCTCTGAGTTGGCCAGTCTGCTCTGCAGAACAGCTGAGCACTGGCTGAGTGTTTGTACAGGGAAGAAAACTGGAAGGAGCTGCTTTTGTGGCTTCAGTGTTTCAAGAGGCCCTGGCAGATGCAGATTTAGGTCCAATTTCTGTTGCAGACTCACTAAAGAGGTGTGAGTTGCTTGCCTCAGCTGCCTAACAGTGGAAGAATACTACTTCCCATTACTGCTTTCCTGTCCTATTCAGATCATATTCCTTCCTGTGGAGGAAATCCATCTCAGTTGGCAGTGGCATAATGCCAAAACCAAGGACTCCAGTCACAAGCAATGCCTCTGCATGTTTGTATTATTGCATTCCTGTTTTTAAACTTCTGCCTCCTTTACAACATCCCCCTTGCCAGCATGAGGGGCTGCGTTAGCAAAGTCAGCAGATGATACGGTTTGGATCCCATCTCCTTTGTCCTTTTAGAATTTCCACCTGATTTTCAAAGCTTTTGCCTCCCTCTGAAGCAGCTGCACTGCTCCAGCTGAGAGGCTGTCGAATGACTTGTGCCTGTCCCTCTGCTCGTGACACTGGGGGATCTGCTGACCCAGATCAAGTGTGAGCTGCAGAGCTCTTGCACTTTCTAGGCACAGGCCATTGTGGGCAGTGGCAGGAGACCCAAGGCCCCCCAGAGGAGGTGCCATGTTTGGATGGGCTCCTCTTCAGGGTTCAATTTCCCCCTCTACAATAATCCTCAGGTTCTCACTTTTTAAAATAAGTCCAGTGAGGAGAAAGAAACAGCTTGAAGAGAGACAACAGAGCCAGAAGTGGGTCTAGGGGACAGAAGAAAGTCACCTCTCTGTAATTCTGAACTTCTCAGTTTCTCATCACATTGCACAGGGCAGACTAATCCATGGCAAGCAGGTGCAACAGTGAATTTTCTTATCAATCCTGCTGCTCACTCTCCCACTCCTCCTCCAGCTCAGGCAATCAAAAAATCAGATCACTGAAATTGCATTGTGGGAGCAAATATCTCAGTAAAGGGAATGTTTGGACTTAGGGTTTCAGTCCCATAATATTAATACCCATAAATGGGGTGAGCAATTTTTAATTATTGGTTGATTCATTTTTGTTCTTCCGTTGGAGAGAACTTAAGGGCACACCTGTCTACAGGTCCTGGTTCTGTCACACACACTGCATTTCCATCAGCAGTTCCCAGCCAGTCCTCTTGCACAGCACTCTGCTCACAAGCCCATACAATAAGTCCTTCTGATTAAATATTCCCCAGGCCTTTAATTTATACCTTGTTCTATAGATCTGCTGGACATTAGTGTATGTATGTGTAGACAAATATATTTGATTTATGGAAACTATAATGACCTGCAATGAGATAATCTCACCTGTCCCCAGAGTGTTAATCTTCATTTCCCACAGTCACTTACTCTTAAATCTGACTAAAGGCTACTGGGTCTGGCAGGAGAGCTATAACAGCCTTCTCCTGCTCTGAGATAACAGGAGTGGAGCCCAGAAAACAAGAACGATGCTGACAAGCCAAAGAATCCTGTATAAATTACACAGCCATCCTCTAGATTTCATGGAAGCTAATCCTATTTGTCTTTTGCTCTGTGTTTCTCACTAGTCAGGTTCCTGCCATTATTACACCTGCAGCCTTCTCTTTCTTAAGCTGCTCTTTCAGCATTCCAGCCCAAGGTCACGCTGCAGAGCTCCAGGCTGACCAGGCAGTGCCTTGAGGTTTTAGGTGCAACAGGTCTAATGCTTTTATGTACATGAGTGCACTGGAATTATTATTTGAATGGATTTGCAAGCAATACAATATCATGGCTGAGTGTTCCGATAAGACTGAAAGAAAACCTTTTCAAAATATTTTGGTTCATGAAAAAAGAATAATTAAACATTTTAACATGTTGTCCTGGTTCATGGTTAAATCAGCCAGAGAAATCTTGTCCTTTCCCACAGAATGGAATTTTCATTTTCTGTCCAGCCTGGGGGATGTTTCCCCATTCTCAAGGTGCTGGGTGGACCAGAGCAGCGTTCCTGGCACAGTGCAGCCCTGTGTCAGGTTCTGAGATGAACACACGCTCATTAGAGCACAAATCAGGACTCCCATGGTCCATTCCCAGACACAGCCTTGGCTTTATTAAATCCCCTCTGCACCTTAGTGACACCAGATGGACACTGCCTTAGTGAAATCTTGTCTTGGGTAATAACAGTCCTGACATATTTATGGAATAACGTGTGAAACATGTTTTTAATTAGTGGCTGCAAAGGTGCTCTTTAAGCTCGTCAAGGCGTGCGTATTTTTATGTAAGTGAAATAGGGGAGCAGTAAAAAGGAACCTCATTGATCCCAGGAATAATTTATCATCGTGAATAAGAGAACCTGAGAGTCCTTGTTTTAGAACTCTTGATTGTAAAATAAACAACACTTTTTATTGAGTAGCCATGCCTGTTCCCCAGAGTCTGCAGATCCATTACTTACACTGCTCTGGTCTCACCATGAAGCCAGTCAGTCAGCAGTGTGAATCTTTCTTCTCCTCAGGTCATCACAGAGCACTTCAGCTGTGGGTTTTTTCTTCTTTTTCTTTTGCATTGTTTATAAACCTTCCAAGGTCTGAAGAAGGAACTTGTGTTTGTCCCAGAGGTCACGTATTATCCAGCTCATTTGCTGGTTCAGTTACAGACACCACAAGCTGTCTTCCCTTCAGTTTGCAAGCTGGAACCATTTTCCATTTGTAATTGAACCAGCTCTTCCCCTTGTGTGTGGTGAGACCTGTTGGACATTGCATCTGTGTCTGATCCTGTTCAAGCTCTACTAAAACTATTCAAGATATCTGGAAAAGAGGTTTGGGTTGTTGGCCAGATCCCAGGATCCCTTTGTATTCTAGGATTTCAACACTTAGCAAAGGTTTCAGTGGTGATGTTCAGTAGGAAAAGAGGGAGCTACAGAATGTGAGTATCTTTGCTTTTCACAAGGACTGATGAAGGCAAAGTGAGATCATGAACTGTGCTGAGTTTCCCAAGAAGCTGGTTTTGTTAAAAAAAAAAAAAAAAAGAGAGAGAGGGGGAGAAGAAAAGTCCCCACGGAACCTCTGGATCAGAGCAGGGCACAGAGCCATTGAAGCATTTAGTCCTGGTTAGTGTCTTCAGCCTGGTGCACAGCAATGCACGTGGGGATGGCTGTCATGAAACACCAGAATGAGTTGCTGATGGATACAGGATGAAAGACCCAGAGTGGATAAGGAGCTTAACACAAGCCTGGGAAGGGTTTCTGGCCTTTGTGCTAGCTCAGGGACAAGTGCTGAACCTAAGAGGACTGTGAAAGAGAAGAGAAAAGAGGGAAGGTGGTGTACAAGAGCTTCAAAGTGCAAGAAAATATGAGACTGGCCCTTTCTCAAGAGCTTAGAAGCAAAATTGGCTTCCTGGAGAGAGAACATAAGAAATCTGGCAACCTAAATATATTTAAAGGGCTTACAGCTCTCCAGGGAAAATTTTGAGGCTATTGAAGTGGAAAAACCCATTTGCTAAAATTAAACAGGCTTTTTTTTTTTTTTCCCAGAAAAAGAAAAAAATAAAAAACTGACAAAGCAGACAAATGTTTGGCAGGAGACCCAGAAAAAAAAAAAAAAACCAAACATCACAACCTGGCAATAGCAACAACATGATGTGGGAAATCTGGGTGGGGGAGAGGTCCAGCCTGCTTCCCCTTTGTCTTCCACAAAATCTGCAAAGGGAAAGTGAGATATTAGTCCATGTAGAGTTTCCTAAACAGCCAACTTTGCAAAAAGAAAACTCAAGGAAAAAAGTTCTTAAAAAGCCAGAAAAGAGGCTTTCCAAGCAGAAATTTGAAAATGTAAGGCCAGTGAGAACTGTTGCAGAGCAAATGTTGAACAAGTCCTAATAGCTGGTGTGTGGTAGGGAATGGTGATTGCTGCTCCACCTTGGGCTCCAGCCTAATGCTGAGAACAGGCATGGTCACAGTGAGTGGCTCATGTGATGAAATGGCAGGTGCTGAATGATTTTGCCTAATTTGATTGCACATTTTGAGGAAATTGGCTGTGAAAATGTTAGTGTGAAACAGGGCCTGGTCCGGGCCTCTATCCCTCCATGCCTGAAGCAAGGCACACACTGCTGGGATGGATTTATTCATCTTGGGTTCTCGGCATCTCCACCCCTGCAGCCCAGCATGTGACACCTCAGCTCTAGCTGTGGCAGCAAGCTGTTGACCTGGAATTGGAGGTTTGCCCCAGGGAGGAGAGGAATCAGGGAGAGAGCAAAGTTCCTGTTGAAGCAGCCCATAAATCTTGGTGGTGTTTGTGAAGTGGGTGGCAGGTCATGGAGAACATCTCTGTGCTTACAGGGGGTAAAGGTGAAAACCCTCCACTCACAGCAGTGCTGCCACTGAATCCAAAGGAATAATGGGGCTTGTGGGAGAGATGCCCTTGTGTTTCCATGGCCAGCTAGGTGTGAAGGGCCCCAGCAGAAGGTCAGCATTAACCTGCCTTGTTAATACTGTGAGCCAAGATGTCGAGCTGATCAGCCATTCCCTCCTTCAAGTATGCAAGATGGATGTAGATCCTCACAGAGTGTATTCCCCTAAGATCAATGACCTGGTTAAGGCTAATTACCACACACTCTCACTCTAAATTAAAAGGACCTTAGTAACTGAAAGCTCTGTATGATTAAGTGGCTCCAAATATTAACTGTGATAAGAGTGGTATGGAGTTTCAAGGTTTCCTCAGTTCTATGTATTTGTCACTCTCTGAGCCCACCACAGGGACCTTGGAGCTCTGCTTCTAAAGGTCTGCAAATGGAACTCGGGGTCCTTTGTCAATTGGGAGTGGACAAACCAAAGAATGCTTTTGAACACCAGCCTTGTCTGAGCAGCCAAAGTTTGATCCCTGGGGAATTGACTGGGATTGTGAGTCTGGTGCTCTCCCACCAGCATCCACCCTGCTCCTATTGCCCTTGCTGTCACCCATGTGCTGAGCCAGGGCAGCTTTAGGAGAATTTTCTCCTTGACTTCATGTGAGTGCTGAAGGTGCTGGTGGCTCCTGAGCAAGTGCGGAATGCAGCAGCAGTGAGACACCCCACTGAACACTTCTGTGTTTGGGACTTGGCTGATACAGGAGCTGCTGTAGAGGCAGCAGCTTTCCCCCCCTACTGCAAGGGGAGAAAGGAAGAAGTCTTGGAGAAGCAAGGCTGAGGGCTAATGGAAATCATTCCTGTATATTCCCTACAACCAGGGAGGCAACAGCCCAAGAGCAAGCCTCCAGTCTCAGAGCAAATGTCCAGCTGGAGCAGAACAGTCCCTCTGTCCACGGCTAGTGGTGGGTGCCTAGAAATGAGTATAAGAAAGAGAAAAAAACAGAGAAAGAAAACTCCCTGTCAACACCTCTCCTCATTTTTCAGTAATCTGCAGCTTAAAGAGTCCCAAATTGCAGCTTGGATCCACTTCACTGTGTTTAATAAGCCCTTGATGTACTTTTCTTCCATGAATTTGTCTAATTGCTTTTTGAACCCATTTATACTTTGGGCAATGAGCTCTACAGTTTGATTATGCTTTGTGTATGAAAAAGGGCTTTCTTTTCTCTGCTTAAATCTGTGGCCTGATCGGTTTATTCCATGCCTCTTGTTTCTGCCTTAGAAGAAAGAGTGAAAAATTGTTTGTAGTCCCTTCTGTGCTATTTATGATTTTATATAACCCCTCATACACCCTTCACTCACCAAACTGATAAGCCCCAACCTTTTGAGTTCTGTGCCCAGGACCTTGCCCATACCCACCTGGTTGTACTTCCAGCCATCTCAGTGCCCCTTTTATTTCTACAGATTTTTTTCTTTGAGATGGCACAGCCAGAATAATCCAGATGGGAGTAATTCTAGCTGTGCCTTTTATTCTTTTGTACTCCAGATATTTCCTAACTCTTACTAACATACTCTTGACCTCCGCTGAGTGACTTTTTCAGAGAAATTCATAGTGATTCCAAGATAACTCCTGAGAGACCCCAGCTAATTTGGAACCATTTCTATGTATTTACAATTAAAATTGATTTTCCTCATGTGCAACATTTTATATTTATCTGGTCTGGAAGGGTTTTTACCATTTACATTGTGAAAAATATTCTGAAAGTTGTTCTACCTGCATTTTAAATAGACAATTCTTCAGATTCATCCCTCGTAAACTACTGACCTTCTCCCTGGTCAACTCTGATAAAAGAATTTATTAGGCTTTTCCACTTCAGCTTTTCCTTTCTTGAGGGCCCATTACACACTAATCATGAACTGCCAGTATAAAATATCTGACAGGTTTCTTGTTTCTGATGTGCTTGAATTGTGACTTCAATTGCCTCTCAGGAGCTGTTTCTGGAAACGTTTTTTGCCCTGCAATATGACAGATTAACATTGAACTTGGCAAAGCTCTTTTCTGTTTTCCTCTTTTTGGCCCAATTTGTGTTCTTTGGTGGATATCTTCTACTTTAAGTATATTTTAATTTTTTTCCTCTTTTTTAAATCTATGGCTGAACCAAACATAGCCCTTTTCCCTGTATTCACTCTTTCTGCAATTTTTGATGCTATAAATTTTAGTGAGCAGCTAATGTGATCTTTTCAACAATTTCAATGCCACAGGAAAAGTTTTTTACCCTCTTAGCTGTTGATTTTCTGCTTCATTTTTTATGAGGCTGGCTTTCCTCAAGATAAATTCTAATGCTACTGAAGTGAAGGGAATGTTTATTTGTTTCTGAATCCTACAAGGCTGTTGCATTGAATTAAATTGTGCCTGTTATTATAGATGGATTCTTAAATAGCTGTGTCTCAAATCCAGTCCTGGTCAGAACTGGATGAGGAGTTGTCTTTTCCTCCTACAGGAGCTCAGAGCTGTGTATCCAGACTTTCTATATTTATCAAGCTCAATACACAGACATGTATTAATAGGGACTGCAGAATTATGCCTGGCTGGGACATGGATTCCTTTCAGGCTCAAAAGCTCATATGATAAATAACTGGGTTAGCATATAAACAGTCTGAGATCTTTGGAGTTTGGTTTTTGGCTTTTTTTGTTTTGTTTTGGGGTTTTAATATTTTGTGTGTGTGTGTGTGTGTGTTTTGTTTTGTGGGGTTTTTTTTGTTACATTTGTTTATTATTAATTCACAAGTCAAAGTTTCCAGAAGTAGATTCATATAATGCATCTCTCTGTGCTGTGCTCCTTCCACTGTTCACATGGAAAAGGAGCAGATTTTCAGTGTGATAATGCCCACCTTTATCCAAAAAAAAAAAGTAATTGTTTTTCCTCAGATGCTCAGAAAATCACTGACCATTTCTGAAAGTCTGTAATTACATCATCCTTTCTGCTTTTCTGAAGATTTTCCTGAAATTCTGCCACTTTATAAATATTATTTAAAAAATCCCAAAATGTACAAGGCTTGTGTCATCTGTACCAGCATTTCCTGAAAGCTGGCTCTACTATCTGATGCAATAAACATTGCTTAGAACATCCAAGACTATAAATCAGTAAGAGAATAACCTGAACCCAGTAGCAAATTATCACAGGCAAACTGACAAATCTGTAAAGAATTGCAAACTTTACTTGAACCCAAACTCAAATATTTAATATGTGGGACCTGTACGTGGGATCAGCTGGACTGCAGACCCTTTCTCTGTAACCCTTCAATAAATCTGTGCCTTTATTTTTAGTAGCAGCTTTAACTGCCAAGTTATCTGTCATGTCTGGCCTGTCTGGTCTTCTTCACTGTCATATCAGAGTGCTCATATTAAATAATATACTGGCACCATGTTTTTGTAAGAGGATTTTGATAAGCAATAAAGGGAGAGTCTGATAGCATTGCTATGAAACTCCTAAAGGAGAGCTGAAGCCTCCCGTTCTGTTCTCAAATTATTTCTTCCAGTGCCTTTCCCAAAACAGCTTTGCTGGCTGTCCCAGCCCTACATTTCTGAAGCATTCAGCAAAATTCAGGACAAGTCCTCACACAGTGACCCACAGCACTGCCCTCCTCTGTATTCCTACAATCTCCTCTGTGCCTGGAGTGCCAGGTGGGAGAATAGTGGGATATTCCTTGCTCTTGATAAATGGAGCCAGGATTCAGGTGGCTGAGCTCATTTCCACTGTAGCCTTGAGCAGGTTTGAAAGTTTTACCATCTCATCTGCTGCCCTTTGCTACCTGCTCCAAGGTCGGACCTACTAAAGAAGGGATCTGCATTCCTTGTCATGGAAAAGAGGAGTTTTCAAGGCAGGTGTCATGAGATGGGAAGGCTGGAAATACAGGGCAAGTAAATTAAGCTACTTTCACCTCCCCACTCAGTTTCTCTACATTACCCATGTGCTGGAGGAGGATTCCTGGGCTGTGCTTCCCCCATCCCTGGGCTCTGAAAGGCCAGGGGGAGTGGTGAACAGAAGCACACAAAACCATAATTGCTTTCAATTTTCTCTTTTGTAGTGAAATTTTATGCTCAGGACGCAGGGTGATCTGCAAGGCAAGTTGGCAGAGGTTTTGGGCCAAACATAATTTGGGATTGCTGCCCCAGAAATTCTGGAACTAGATAGAGGCAAAAATGCTCTGAAAGCAGGTTGAGAACTAAGTACAGTGTTTGTTATTCTGTCTGTCTTAGTCTGGCAAGAGACTGGAATAATAAGAGGTGGGGAAGTATTGTTTCTGCTGTGGATACAGAGTGATTACTTTTTCTTGGAATGTGTCTTTTTAGAGGAGACGTATAAAACTGACCAAGGCAATCTGCACATTCCCAGCAAAGGTCTGCAAAATTACAGGCTGCCATTTCAAAGGTGGTGTGGCAGAAATGCTCCAGCAGTGACTTATAATTTCCCACCAGCTGAATTCTGGTGGTGGGGAGTGAGTAGGACAGGAGTGATGCAGCGCCTTGGAGGAGAGAGCTGTTATTTATGCACAAATACATTAACAATCAACAATGATGAGATATGAAAGAGAAAATTCACATGGCAATTTAATAGGATTTTAGGAACTTCTGATGTACTTGTGAAGTTTCGCATGAGTCCAAAAAGTGACTCCAACAATTCCTTTTCTCCATTTTTAATAGAGGTTAAACAGATTTTAGAAAATATTAGGACAAATTTATTAAATATGATCTAGATTTTTAAAAACCCACTGGAGATTCAATAACAGTTATTTTTGAGTTAGAAAATCTTTCCTTGTCCTTGTTAGACATCTTAGTAGATTAAACAAGGAGCCAGGTCTAGCAAATGTCGAAATTTAATATTTAGAGTCAGTCTGAATAAACCATGGGTGGATTTTGCAATGACGTTTTCAAGATTTAACAAATATTGTCTCATCTCAGGAAAATAAATGTTAAATAAGGATGAGGCTAATAAGGTTCAGCAAGAGAAGAGCTCCATTTACAACTCCTTTATGTATTTAATAAATACATTTATTAAATGAAGTACAGTGCTCATTGGAGATTGTATCAATGTAAGAAATTCATCTCTGGTATGACTTAATCAGACTAATTCCCCATTTATTAAATGTTCTGGAGATTTAAAGAGTCCACATCAAGCTTAATGTGCATCTGGAAGGCTCTGTAAAGGGTTCATAAGGAATGGCAGCAGTGGCAGCCTTGGGGTTAGGAAGTACCTTCTTCCTTTATTCTTGTGCTTCACCCCAGGAAAGGGACAGCTGAAGGAAGGAGTAGGAAGTAATTTTGAAATGAAAGTGTTTCTAATATTAAATTTGTGTGGGAGAGAAGCTTCTGGCATGATCATGGGAGACAGTGAAGCTCATACCCAGAAGTAGGAGGACAATGAGTTAACTGGGGTTGTAGCTGTGAGATTATAGACTTTTGACACACTGGGACAGACACCAAGAATCTGGAACACTGAATATTCAGCATTTTTAGCATTAAGGAAAATATATATCCTGCAGATTGCAGTGGACTGACCCTTTAGCCACAGTCCAGGTGGAATAGCAGGGCAAGCATCTGTTAGTCATTTGTCTTTCTGTTCTCTACCTGTGATTTCTATTCCTGGCCAGCTCAGCTCTTGGCTGCCTTGCTGAGACAGACAGAGAGGCGATGAGCTGATCTGGCCATTTCATGTGTGGATGTCTGTTCCCTGGGAGCTGGAACGAGGCTCTCAGGTCATGCCTGGGACCCCTGGTGAGCTCCTAGATTGTCTCAGGGCTCAGCAGCTGCTGCTCTGGACAATGGTGTGCTAAGAACCTGAAGTACAAGCATAAATTTGAGCCCACTATTAACCCCAAGTGTGGTTTGGTGACTCAAAATTCACACTGTCCAATGTCACCATGCTCTTCCCCATGACAACACAGCAGCACGCTCACTGTTCCCAGAGCATTATCACTTCCATGAACTCCTACTGCACATGGTGCCCTCAAGGATTGGCCATTGCTGTGAACACAGCAGAATTCAGGATGTGACTTGATAGGCCTGGAACAAATGTATTTGTCTTGTTTTCACATCTAGCAAAAGTTCTTGAGAGAACAATTCTTAGTGATGACATTTGCAAAGTGAAAATCTCAACTTCAGCTTGGCTTAGTTATTTCAAAAGATGGTGTAAATTAAATGTGGATCCTTGCTACCTGCAGCATATTTTTAGAGTCTCCCACCATCTCTGATAGAGGGAGACAAAGCAGGGGACCCTCAACAAGGCAGGGGAGGCCAGCAGGAATGCACATTTAATACAAGCAGCACTATTTACTGCTGTCTGCTGCTGTTCCAGAGCAGATTTCCCAACAGCAGAGAAAACATCTCTCAGAAGAGATAATAATCCTAATTGGAATCAGAAAACCCTCAAGTATCTTTGTGTGTGCAGTAACCACAGTGGGATTAATAACAGGGAGCAATGTTCTGACACTTGTGGTGTGTTTTGTTTGGGGCAGGAGGATGAGCTGTGCTGCACAATTCCCAGGGATGGCTCTTGTGTCTCTTCTCCCCCCGACCCTCACTAAAAGTGAGGTGGCATCTGGTTTGCCACTCAGTGGAAGAATGACCAGAGCTCAAGATGAACCTGGCATGATGGAACTGAAGCTATTTAACATTCTGGCACTCCACACAGGAGGAAAAGAGAAGCACAGGAAATCTAAGCTGATGTTCAGCTCACACCAAATTTTGCAGGAACAATTATCAAATGCAAATACTCTGGGCACTTGCTTAACAAAGCAAATCTAGCCATTACCTGCCTCTGTTCTTTTATCAAACATCCATTAAAAGAGAAAATTCTCTTCTATTTTTTTCCTCTCCCAAGGTCTATGATGTTAATGCAAGTTGTCCATCAGAATCCTCACTGTATCACCGTGCCAGAGGAAGCTGGCTCCTGCTAAATGCTTCTTGTGTCATATCTGATAACGATGATAACTCTGCTGGGCATCTCCTTGTGCTGAGCAGCTTTTTACAGCAGGACAGTTTATGGCAGGTGAGAACTCCTCATTTTACAGCAGGAACACAGAGAAAACCACACTTTTTGCCAGAACAACTCCCACATGTTGGCAGGAAGCCACCAACCAGATTAACCCATACGACAAAGCAAGATGTGCTAAAAAGCAGCCATTGCCTGAGCTGGTCACTTTTATTTCTAAACCAACCTTGACCTGAATCTCTATCATCTCTGACTACAGCATCACCTGCTGCTGATCCCTTCTCTCCTGGCCAGAGTCCAAGGGCAGCTCAGTCCTATGCATTTCAGAGCCTGAGATAGTGAAAAAAACCCTCAGGTTATCAAGATGTCAAGCAAATATTGAAAAATAGGCAAAAGACTTGTGTGGTATTTTTGGGGTCCCCAGATGAGGGAAGGAATGAATGAATCTGACTCCATGTTCTTAGAAGGCTAATTTATTATTATATTATATTATATTACATTATAATACATTATATTACATTAATTATATTATATTATATCATATTATATTAAAGAATGCTATACTAAAACTATACTAAAGAATAGAGAAAGGATACAGACAGAAGGCTAGAAGATACTAATGAAAAAGTCATGACTCCTTCCAGGGTCCTGACACAGCCTGACCATGATTGGTCATTAAGTCAAAATAATTTACGTGAAACCAATGAAACAATGACCAGTCGGTAAACAATGTCCAAACCACATTCCAAAGCAGCAAAACACAGGAGAAGCAAATCAGATAATTATTGTTTTCATTTTTCTCTGAGGCTTCTCAGCTTCCCAGGAGAAGAAATCCTGGTGAAGGTATTTTTCAGAAAATATGATGGTGACAGACTTGAATACTGAAATTAAAAAAAAAAAAAAAGAAAAGAAAAAAAAAGCAGCATACAGCTGGAGAAAGCCTCTCCTCCCCTAACTGGAAGGCTGGGTTTTTTCCTTGCTGTTAAACCTGCTTCATTCCTCCCAGTGTGGACAGGCTGCCCTCCTGCTGTGGGAGCTGGGGCTCCCTTTACCAGGCTGGAGGAGCCAGCCCTGTGGGAGCTGGGGCTCCCTTTGCCAGGCTGGAGGAGCCAGCCCTTTCCCAGCTGTAGGGAGTGGCAGTGCCAGGCAGCCCCGCAGCAGGTGTCAGCAGTGACGCACCAAAGCAGACAAGTGTCTCAGCAATCCCTGCCTGCCAGCCCCTCTCCTGCTCTGCCGCTTCCATGGTGTGCAAATTATTACAGCTTTTTGCTGCCTTCAACAGGATTTTGAAAATAGATCATCCGAAATTAAGGTCACTTTTCTCCCTTTTCTGATTAGCACTGAGCTGCTTCTATATCTCAGGGGTGGGGAATAAAATTTAAATGAGTTTCAACAATTATTAGGAAATTTTCTTTAAGATGCCATTAGGTTCTTGCTTCTGAGATCTATTTCTTCCCAGCAATCAGTTTTAAGAGTCACTATTTAATTTAGGTGACAGGTCCAGGGGAGTGAGACACAGGCAAATCTGAGGCTTAAAGTTAGAATAAAAGAGAAAACGAAAGGAATTGGGTTTTACACTCTGTCTTTCACAGTGGGCACATTGTTATTCACATTTATCACCATCTATAAAAGATGCAAGAAGAGGAGGAAAAAAGCAGGAAATGAAATGCCAAAAAAATAACTGTCTTTAAATGATGAGCAGCTGAAGAAAGGCAGAGAATTCAGACTGGAAAGGACACCCTGAGATAAGGCCCTGAATGCTGGATTTGTTAAAGGGAGAGATGAACTGGAAGACATAAAGATTGATGTGGGAATTTACAAAACTCTTCACGGTGAGAACTCAACTAATTCTTAACTCCCTTAATCTGCAGACCAAATTATCTTCACCCCATCAAAATTCGTTCCACAACAAGCAAAAAAAGCCCTGAAAGCAGCCCACCATAACATTACCTTTCCATTCCTACCAGTGTTTAATAGCAGAGTGCTCTGCTGAGATTTCCCAGCACTAAGAATCCATTACTTTTAACTCAATACACCACAGTACTTTATGAGCACACTAACTAGCACTGTAAATAATTGAAAATAAGTGATACTTGTTAAAATAAATGAACAAAGTGTATTTTGTAATGCAGTACCTTTGATTTTTTTATTGTGTTTGATTGCTAATTTGCAGAATTCTCCACTCCCAAATACATCTCTTAGTCATTAGTGGAACTTGTTCTGATCTATTTCATGAATAGAAATGACTCCACGGTTTTGATATCAGTAAAATAGGGGATTTCTCAGCTATGGAATATGTCAGTTAAATAAGAGGAAAGGACAGGAGTTGCTGCTGTTATATAGCTTAGGTATTTATGCTGCTTGTTCCCCATCCTACTGAAGCAGGAGTGCTCTGTAAGCGGAGGCAACAGGAGAAAAAGGGGGCTGGAAAAACTGAAAGTCAAATATATTTCTTTTATATGAACTATAAATTTAATATAAACCAAATTTTTTCTGGGTTTATTTTTCATAAGGGTTGAATGAAAGAACCGTGAAATTAGTTCTTTTTTTTTTTTCTGAATAAAGGAGTAAGAGGCTGGGCTGTTCCTTCTCTGTGTCAGTGGCTCCATCACTGTCATTCCAAGAGACACCAGGATGAATGCCACCAGCCTGGTTCCACAATCCACACTGGCCAAAAGATCACAGACAACATCGTGTCAAGCAAATTATATCAGGGACCATTTTATGGCTGTACCAGTGACAATCCTAGAGCCTGAGAAGCCTCTGGGCATCCTGACCCAGCAGAGCACTGCACAGGCAGGCACCAGGCTACAGCCAGCAGCTCCTTGCTGGGACAAAGGTTCTGTGTGTATTGACTCATTTGCTTCACAAAGGTGGCATTTCTTTTTTTGGTGGCTGCATTTACATCCAATGTTGATTGCTGCTCACATTCTACATGCTCATGTCTTCCTTCTGTTTCAAAACCTGCTCATTATTTTAGAGCCTTATTCTCCTTGCTGATATCAAACAGCAATGTTTTGCCCTATACAATTATGGGAATCACATTTGAAAGTGACTTGAGTAAAGCAGGAGATCCTTTTCCCTGCCCCAAGGCAGGGTGAACTGTCCTCCTGTCATTCTCACAGATGTTTGTCCCATTTAAAACTACCAGAGGCAGGGACTCTACTGAGTTCCTGGTGCTCTGCTCTCTTCATCACTTGGAAGTTTTTCCTAATATCTCTTCTGAGACTTTCCTGCAATTTATTCTCGCTTCTACTTACCCCACCAAGTGAAACCAGAGGACAGATTACCGCCTTTCTGAGTGTCTTTTTAATGTTATTTAAAACTTAAGATCCCCACTGAATTTTCTCTTCTCTTAGCTGAACGATCCCAGGCTGTTCAGTCTTTGCTTGCAGGTCGTGTTTCAGTCATTTGATCTTCCTGCTTTCCTTTGGTCTCTCTCCAACAACTCTGCCTGTCCCTTGAAGTGTGCATTTAAACCTCACAACAATTGCCTAGGAAAGCCTCCAACATGCCAGGTTTCATTGCTGCTTAAAAGAGACTGAGCTCGTACCTCATGGCCTAGGATTTCTGTTTTCCTAGGATTTTCATTTCCACATTTCCAGCAAGCAGGTACAATGAACAGTCTTTACAGCACTTGGTCTGGCCACTTTCAGTTGCCTGTTGTTCAGTCAGAATAAAAGTTGGCTACACTCACTCAAGCTAAATTCCCAACTTGCCAGAGCAGAATTTATTGAGGACTCCAGGATTTGATCCTCTGTCCCAGATCATGTGCATGACCTCAAGATGTACTAGAAAACAGTTTGTCAGCTAAACCATCTCTGCATTTTTAAAATAGGGGACTATTTCAAAATGAAAGAAGTCTAGCAGTGTGTCAAATTTTTCCCTATGCATGAATTTGTATCAGCCATATGGAAAGGAAGAGGCGTAGGGCACCAAATTTCCATATAAAGCCATTTCACCATGATAACAAGGATTCAAAATTCCTTTTGCAGGCAGAATCTAAAAGGTTAAACATGCCAGTAGAGCTGCCACTGTCACCCTCCCCAGTTTTCCCCCAAAACAACTCATTTTTTTCTACAAAGCCAATTATCTGAAAATGACAGGAAATGATTAGTCATGTTAATTAAAAATAATTTTCTTTTCCACTCCTAAAAAGGTCAGAACGTCAGCTGTATGGAAAATTGAGCCTTCGTGCACTTTCATTTGATTTTCCATTCAAAGTCTAATTAGTTACAATTTGTTGTTAAAAGAGATCATTTTTTTGATAAAGCCGACATTTTTTATCCTCTCCCTAGTCATTATGAGGTTGATATTATTATTGTACTATATGTGTATATGATTTCATCACACAGGCTTATCAAAACAGCCTTATATAATGGTCACGGAGGGAAAAGACAGGGTGGAACTGGGGAACAGTTTGCAGTTATTTCTACCCAACAAGAACTTGAGCAACACAGGGTAGCTGCACCAAAGGCCTCACAGTCAGAGGGTTTTGTTTCACCATGTCTAACTAAAAAAAAAAAAAACTAAAAAAAACCCCGAGTTTGGAAACATCATTAGGGCTGTCCCTGATGTTGGGTTTCAAGGCTCCAGAAAGCAGAGCCAAGACAAGAGGCAGAGAGGATAAAGCAGCAGCAGAGAATGGTGGGAAAGGTTCATTTTAATGTCTCTGATAGAAGGGCCAGGGAATTTCCTGGGCTGACTGATCAGCTCTGCCATTTGCACATCCAGTCCTAACCTCACTCACCCCATGCTGGGTGGGCTGACTGGTGGCTTTGTCTCCTGCGTGCAGTTCACACAACCTGCCTGTTCCCAGGTTTTATGCGATGATGAGATGATGAGATGAATTCAGGGGAAAAAAAATGTTGTTCTGTCTTCCATGTGAAGTTTCCTTAAGATGTTTCTTCCTGTTTTTTCCCTCCTTTCAAGGAAAATAAGTCATGTGACTAGTGACTGATACACAGAAAATAATGCTGAAGGATGAGCACTCACAAGTTGTTTATGTACAAACTCTACACAAAGAGACAATGCTGACAGGAGTGAACAATTACAACATCATCCATAACATATTGGCACACTCCCTAGACTCACAGAGACTTCCTGACAGGCTCTGAGTGATAAATACCAATTTGGGAAAGTCCTCAATAGGAGAATTGATTATTTTAAAGATTTCCAGTCTCATCTTGGCTCATACTAGAACCAGTGCTCTGACCCTTTCTGGTCCCCTTGAGGTAGGTTATTCCCAAAGAAAATTGTTTTTTTCTTTTAATGAGAATTTGTGCTTCCACGTCTCCTCCCACCTCCTGTGGGTGTGGTGAACCTGGGGAAGAAATAGAAGTGTTATTACTGAAAATAACAGCTTAGAACAGTTTCAGACTAACTCCCAGTGACTTAATAGAGCCCGTCAACATGGAAAGACCATTGAGCAGCACAAGTCAAATGAGAAACCACTTAGCAGCCCAGCAGTGTGGGAGATTAAAATGCTTCTTTGCAGAATATAAAGGTCAGTGAGGCAGTAAATTCCTTAAAGGGGAAGACAAAATATTTCATGCATGAAGGACCAGGATGTGTTTCAGCCACGTGTGTCAATAATCCCTTCTAAAGGAAAATATATTAATAATTTTAATTTAGGAACTTGATGGCACATGGAGGCAGCAACAGTGCTGTGGTTAGTCACAGGCTCCCCGGATGGGATGGGAACCCTCACAGGCAGAGTAATGCCTGGTTTTCTAAACTCTGTTATAAACCCACTTCTGACACCTGAGAGAGCAGCTCATGCCATGAGACACCAACCCACCCTGCCCCATTCTCATTCCTACTTCTCCCTGCCATCCAGGCTCAGCCTCCTAATGGGATTGCTCACCCAGCAGGCACACAACTGTCTGTGTGTGCTGACATGTCTCCTAAAGAGTTTTAAATTGCACTTGTCATCCAGATATTTGAGTGAATCTGTCCAGCTCACAAGCAACAGTGCCCTTGTCATCCTGTATGAGTCCACTTAGCCAACTGAAGTGCTGTCCAAAGACTTCCGTCTCCTGATCATCACTGTTACCTTTCTATTCTATGTAAAAGGAAATTAAAAAAAAAAAATAATGGCAAAAGCCACAAATGAAGCATTAAGGGGTTAGTTTTGATGTCATGCCAGGCAGTGGTGGCATGTGAATGAATCCACCAGAGTGGAAGAGTGAGCTGAGAGCATCTGATGTACTCATAAGTAGAAACACAGAGGCAGAGAGAGGTGGACAGTATTTTGAAGAGGTCAAGTCTCCTCTCCTTTGGACCACTGTGAATTCAAAACCATAGTAGTAGTGGGCATAGAAAGCTGTAGCAGAATCGATCCTCTTGCCTCTGTTTTCCAGCTCCATTTCCTCTGCATATTACTGATGATAATAATAACAATAATAATACCCAGCTCTTAAAGCTTTTCCAGAAAAAGCTGATGTCCCTAAGCCTGCTGCCAGCAGGGGATCTGGAACAGCTTTCTATGAGAAAATGCTGATTCTGAGAATCTGAGTGTTTCAAGGGACAGTATCAATTTCATCTGACTTTTATTTAACATTCTGCTTGGGTAAGGTTGAAGCACTTTGTTTCAGCCTCATTGTGTTTACTCTCATATGAATTATATTATTCGCAAAAAAATCTTCCAATGGGGCAATTTACAAAAGTAGTTTAGGAAGGGAAATTTCATTTAATGAGGAATTTCAAAATACTTGGGTCCTTCAGAAATCACTCCTTTCTTTGCTGAATTTTCTCTGTAAAGAACAGGAACTGAAAAGTTTGGGGAGCACTGGCTGGCAACCAGAAGCTCCATAAAGACAGTGATTTTGAGAGTGAATTTAGTCTATTCTAAAGGCCACAAAAATAGGGGTGGGGAAAGTAGACTGAAATTCCTGTAATACACAGGAATCAGTTTCCTGAGGAAATACCTATGCCTGTGTTTCTTTAACATCTTTTTCACGAGTCCAGGAGCCTTTTAGAACTGGCTCAAGGTTTCTCAGCAGCTTGGGCAGGACTGAGCAGCGCCATTCCACAGGACTCTGGGACATCAGAAGGAATGCAGAAGAGAAAGTGTGATCAAAAATGAAGCCCAGAGCAGGGCTCTGGATCTCTCTCAGCATGGGAGATGCAGTCAGACAAACTTCCTGGAGTTGTGCAGTTGGGAAAACAAACCACTCTGCTCCCTGGAAAACACACAGTGTCGTCCCTGAAGGCACTGCCACCAGGACACTGTTATTAAACTTACATCTGTACCACTGGCCTGCTCTGCATCCCTTGAAGCATCACTTCATCTCTGCCTTCTCATCACCTTCTGGTTTTGTCCAATTTAGCTCTTCCTGAGGGCAAGAACTCCAGGTGCCTCTTTAGTGTCTAACACAACCCTGGTTAGTGCTTTTAGGCAGGAATGTGTTACAGATAATAAACCTGAGAGCTTGGATGATGAAAATAGCCTGGGGTTTTCATTCAACACTACATTCAACATGAGCATATATGAGATCAGATCTTGCATTATCTTAATCTTTGCAATGGGTTTCGTGGCACCAGGAGCTCAATGAAAGCCATAAAAGCCAAGCCATGAAGTGCTGCTCCCTGCATCCACCTGATTTTGACTTGGATGTTAAACCACGTGGAAACTGCACACTCACTATAAATACATTAAGGAGGCAAAACAGAAAAAAACATTTCAAGGAAATGGTAAATGGGAAAAAGGCTTCTGAATTTTTTAATAACACATGCTCTGATTGAAGGGTTTGCTGGTGATCCTGTTTATAGTCCTGCAGCAAATAAAGTACTCTGAAATAAAAGCTGTTTGGTCCTTTCAAGCTAACAGCCCTTTGTTCACAGCACATTACTGGAACAATTTTTAAATAATGACTTAATTATTTTTTTATTCTTTGAAAGATGCTTTTTTGCAGTCAGAGTATGGTTCTTTGTTTTCCTGGTCTGCACTCTGATTCATTAGTGCTACTTGCATCCAACTTGTAGAGGTTTATTTGTTCAGCTAGAAATGGAACATTAACATTTTAAGAGAATGATGTATAGCTTTTAGAGATAATATTCTTTCTATCCTATTCTGCTGTTTCTCTCTTAGAAAGTGCAGAAAGCCACATTCTCTCACTCCAAAATGATGAGTTTATTATTAACAGTCATCACTTGGTACATGATTTTCTATTTTTTCCCCCCAAATTTTTCTGATAAAAAGACATTTTCTGCATGCACTTACCAGACTGAAAAGTGAAGACTGGCAGTTTTGTTCAGGATCAAGGAAAAGGCAGGCAGGACACCAACTTTTGTCACCCTGGAGCCTTTCTAAAGACAAGTCAGGGCCCCCTGCCTCTTCTGCCTGTGAGCTTGTCTGTGGCCTGGGGCACTCACCTCTGCCCAGGTCTGATCTCCCATATCTGAGTGTCACCAGTCACTGCAACTCTGGAACACCGAGTAGGGATTAAGCATCAAATCCCTCTAAGATCTTGCCCCACTGAGGGAAGAAAAAGTCCTGCATTATGTGCAAAATGCTCCACTGAAGGGCTGTCAAGGCTGTAAAATGAGGTATTTCTAAATTAAACTAAGTCATGGTTACAATTTCCTACACATCTGCGAGTATAAGCACTGTAACATTCCACTTGCTTCTCTTTCTCTCTTTGTAGCTTGGCTAGAAGTTTGGTGAAATATAGGGAAAAGCTTACATTTCTGATGAGGAGAATCTCCCCACCAGCATAGTACATTCCTGTAACAGTCCGCAGTGTTTGTGGACATAGAATTTTTCCATAAATTCCTGCTGGAACTTCTTCAAATCAGTAAAACTAAGAATTTCTACCTCTTCAGGTACTAGTAAATGACTGGATGATGTACAAAGTAAAACTTGAAAAATAAATTAATAAATAACACACCCCAAAATTAAAAACGCAAGCTCATCTGGCATGAAATGAGGCACCTAAACAGTTTGTCATCAAACAATAGTTTAGGAGGCTATTGCAGTACCTACTTGTGCCTACCTTTTTAGCTTCAATATTTACCAAGATCAAGTATTTCTCTATCCTCTCATAGGAACACATTTCCATTTTGCTCATCCCAGACAGCCCTCAAAGCTGGGAAATCTGCTGCCAGTGGAAAAAACTCATCTCCCGCCCACAACTGTGCAGTAGTTGTGCTGCCCTAAGGCAAGTTGTGTGGTCCAAAGGTGTTCACTTCCATCTTCCATCCTCCAGGCACTGGCTTTCCCTCCTCCAGCTTCCCAATCTTGATGCTTACATCTGCCAGGGTTAATTTTTGCATCATCTTGACCTATCTGATGCCAGGAATTGCAAGAGAGGAGCAGGGGGCTGTGGCTGAATAGTCAGAGCTGGTGAAATGTGAGGCAATTCAGGTGTGAGACTTGAACCTGTGAGTGGGGTTGAGGCACATCAGCTTCACGCCCTGAGCTGCCAGCATGAGCCTGCATGTTCTTGGGTCAACAACATGTATTTTTTTTTCTGGGAAATCTCTCCCTTAGCCCTTAGGTCATGGGGTATTATCCATCTGGGCTTGGATCTGGAAGAAATGTGGCTGTGTTTCCTAATATAATGGGCATAGACATATACTGGCTATTCTGTGACTGCACTTCTTGTCCTGCAGTCATAGCTGATCATATTTTTAAACAAGATCATATTTTGAAACAAAACAGTATGAGGGCCCTGATCTAGATTTGAGAATGATCTGGAGTAGGAGGAGGAGCAGGGCATCATTTGTGTGAGCAAATGTAGTATTTAAATATGTGCTCATTCAGAGTGGTTCAACAGCAAACTAAATTGACTGCACCATCTACCTGGCAACAAAGGGACACTGAAGCTTCTCTGAGACCAGATTTGTCAGACTGGACAGGTTCAGGCAGAGTAACAGGAATAAAAATGTGATTCTCATGAATTTCCTGGTTTTTATCAGCTCATGTCGTGCACAGTCCTGGTATCAAGTGAATCTACATTTGTATTTATTATCATCTATTTGGGTGACCGAGACTAGAAATTAATAATAACAGCAACAGGAATAGCACAGCTTTCTGAGCTGGAAAATATCTGACACTGATTAAACTGCAAATCTAAATAATTGATATTAATTACATGAAGTTTTTAGCAATAATCTGCACAAAAGAACTCTGAAATTAGAGGATTAGAAACTAGAGATAATACTCAGCAGCTGGTTCAGAGGCATTATGCAAGCACATAGTTGACATGAACCCAAGGAGTATGATTCATAGAGCTCTTCATCTTCCTTTGCTCATCTTAAACTGGCATTTGTAGAAGTAACATGGCCAAGCTGGCAGAAAAGAGATTACTTGGTCACTAGCATGTTAAAAATAAAATAATTTTAACTTTCTGTCCTTGAACAAGCAAGCATTCATGGAAGATTTTTAGTAACAAGATCTTATTTAAATATTTTGGACCCTCCTTTCAACTCCCAGTTTGTAATCTCAGGGCAGTGTATGCACAATGACACAGCATTCCATGGAGATGTGGACAGCCAGTGAATTCACATGTCAGGGACATAGCTTGGATCTCAAAATCAGCAGCAATTTTTTGTATCTATATATATATAGATAGATAGATATAGATATAGATAGATAGATAGATAGATAGATAGATAGATAGATAGATAGATAGATAGATAGATGTATCTTCCCTGTAAAGACAGTGAATTATGCTAAAGCTGTGGCAGTGAGAACCTGGTGGATAGATGTCAGGCACCAGCTGAGCATCTGGCCCCTTATTGTATTTTAAATGATGCACATTTATAACTGTAAAGCAGACAGACAAGCGATACTGTCTAACATCACCATCACTAATAGCTCTAATAGCTCATGTATCCACAGCCTGCCTCATCCTGTCCTAGCTCAAAGCAATTTTGAGACAATGGGCCCAGCTCTTTTCAGATAGATATAAATGACATGTATGGAAAAGGCACAATTGCCCCTGTAGCAGTCCAATAATGCTGATCCCCCTTCCAGGATGAACCAGCACCTGGCTGTACCCCAGAGAGGCAAATGTCATGTAGAAAACCAGTGGAATTTTAACATTTCTTTTTAATTCATTACTTGCGCCTTAGAAAATATTTCAACACTCTGTTTTTAATTATTATTTTGGTGGTGCAGTCTTTTTAAGGAAAAGAATCTGAAATATGGAAATATTAAGTCCAAGCCTATGCAAATCCAACATCTGCTTAATCTTCCTGGTGAGGGAGCAGTTCTCCTTGAAGGCAGCATGAGAACAGCCTTTATCAGAACCACAGGGTGGTTTGGGGTGAAAGGGACCTTAGAGGTCATTTCAGTGAACAGGGACATCTTCCGCTAGAAGGGCTTATCCAGCCTGGCTTTGAATGCTTCCAGGGATGGAGCATCCACCAGCTCTGGGCATCCTGTGCCAGTGTTTCACCACCCTCATTGTACACAATTTTTTCCTTATCTACAGTCTAAATCTACTCTCTTTTAATGTAAAACCAAGATTCCTTGTCCTTTCACAACAGGCCCTACCTTCCTGTAGGGAAGGTCCCAGAGTAAGGCAGTGTGAACACTTCTTTACCAAGTACCTGGGAAGGCAGCCTTGGCACTTTTGATTTTGAAAGTCACATTACAGCTTATAAAGGGAGATGTGCAGGCCTTGGGTTTGCCAGCTGCTATAAAACTTGTGTTTTTCCAGCATCCAGCTCAGTACCTTTTGGGCTCCAGAAAGGGATTCACCAGTGCATCCTTTTCTCCTTGGTCTGTGAGTGATAGGACGCTGGAATTGGCCTCCTCCCAGAGAAACAAAGGCCTAGAAATGCTCCTCTGGAAGGGAAAGGGAGGAAAGACAAAGGGGGCTGAAGTAATAAGCACTGGGAACCCATGATATGACATGTTTTGGCTCTTTCCAAACCTAATGCAGTTTTTATATGTAGACATAAAAGACCACATTTTCTGACTCCCCTCAAATAATTACCTGATA
Source organism: Motacilla alba alba (assembly GCF_015832195.1). Taxonomy (NCBI): domain Eukaryota; kingdom Metazoa; phylum Chordata; class Aves; order Passeriformes; family Motacillidae; genus Motacilla; species Motacilla alba. The sequence goes on along the minus strand of NC_052025.1, from coordinate 13,606,916 downwards.
AACCCCCGCTTTTGGAGTTGGTCCGAGCCATCCATTACACCACTGCCATGAACTTTATTTCATACCACACCAGGGAGGAGACAGAGCAGTTGGAGTGCTCAGACACTGCATGTAATAACTGGCCATAAAAATCAATGTAAAATTTAATGCAAAAGGTCTGTGGGCACCCAACCATTGGAGTCCAGTGATAAGGCAGATGGAGAGCACCACTGTGCTTTCCAGCAAGTGCTATATTTTCTTTAATGTTCCTGAATTATAAATGCTGTTGCTGTTTTGTCCATCTACATACTATTAAAATGTGCTGCAACCACAACATTTATGTCTCTGGGTGGTTTTTGGTTGCAGTTTCCTGGACTCAGGATGTGTTTTGTATTCTGGATGGGTCCCATGCAAGACCTGGGAGGGAGAGCAGGAATATCTTCCCACTGTTTTCTCTGGACTGACCTGATTGATATGCAGCCAGCAGTCCTGCTGTGCCCTACTCTTCATGGGAGGGACTGGGAACAGAGTTGCTGCTCTCTGTGTGTGCCTGACCCTGCCAGTCCTGCAGAACAAAGGTTGCATTTACATGCAAGCTCAGCGTCATGGGTGTCACTCAGCTGGTCTTCAATGAACTTTCAGTGCTCAGATGAATAATTTTATTTTAAATAACAGCTCTCGTCAACCAGAGGATCCTTCCCAAATCACTGGCTCCTTCACAGCATCCAGAGGAGAAAGGAGCACAGGATCTACCTGAAATGTTAGAAAAGGAAAAACAATAGAAAATTGTAGAAGGTCATTGACCTTTGCTTCCAGTCTGACACGAGCAGGCAGTGGGAAGTTGAAGTCCCAACAAAGGGACATGTTTCTTCAGCTCCTATCTGTCCTTGTCACTCAGCATACAGCTTTCACGTGCATTCCCTGAGGGGTGAAGAAAGGAAGAAGGATATTGTTTGGCTGTTATCAATTTTAGCATGCACAGGTGCTCAGATATTAAGAACTGAGACCAGAGAAATCAGTGCTGCTCTGATGCACCTGTAAAGGCACGGAAGCACGAGCCCTACTTTGGTTGTAATGTTAAGAATTATATTGTTCCTAATGATTTTAGCAATGGACTTATTTCAAACAGCAGTAACCTGTAGAATGAGCCACTCTATTAGCTTCCTTTTTGGATATACAGCTGCAGTGGCTGTTCATGAAGTGTATTAAGTCTGGGGCATTTTCTCTTTATTCTGGGAGCTGTTATTGATTTTACCCTAATAGATACTTGGGTCCAACATATGATGAAAAGTCATTTAGAAGAGAAAGAGAAAAGAATTCTTAACTCCTCACACTTGTGATTCTAAATGTCTCTGTTTAAGTATCACTGCAAAATTCCAAGGGGAAAAAATGGCCAGAAGAATGGAGAACATCACAGGCAGGTTGGAAAAAGCTGAAATGGGATTTTGTGAAGCCATTTTACAATGCAGCTAAAGTGTTCTGAAGTATTTATTAAAGCAAACAATTATGCTATTTGGTAGCGTTTAAGGTTATTACAGAACTTGTATTAGACGAGTAACTGCCTCTGGATGAGCATATGGCTTCCTCTGCTGAAAAAAAAAGAGAGCATTTCCACAGGCTAACAATTCCTGTGTAAGAACTGGACAGAAGTGATTCAGAGAATGCAGTAGCTGATTCTTCAGGCACAATTTGATAATGATTAGATATAAGTTTGTCTTAAATGAAAATGTGTGAGATGCACAAGAGCATTTGCTCTTGGATGCAGCACACGAGGGTATGCCACATGCACTAATGCACGGGTGTATCAATGTCACCTGTGCACATGTGCATTGGTGGAAAGCACCTTTTCTGCAGGTGCACACACCTACCAGCCTTTGCCCACAGTACCCCAGCAAAATGATGAATTCTGGACCATCTGCCCACCTTAGTGCATCCTGCTGTTGCTGCTTGGGAACAAAAAAAAAAAAAAATAAAAAAAAAAAAAAAAAAAAAATTTTCAGTAAATTTTGCCTTGCTGTAATATTGTTTTGCACTCTGAGATGGGCTGAGGCCTCTTTGAAGATTCCCCTGAAATCACAAGATTAGCTCAGACCAACTCATTTGACTTATGTAGAGCTCAGAAGAGATATTTGATATTCTCACAAATGCTCATTCCATCAATTGGAAATCTTTGGAGTGTCAGGATTGTTTATATTGAATCAAGCTGCCACAGTTCTGTTTGAAACAGAATGTGGTTTCCTTCTGTTGCTTCATGATTTATTAGCAGGTAAAGAATTGGTTAAGCTGGGAAACCAGTTGAGTGGTGAGGAAGGGGTGGATAAAGGCCAGCATCTGGTTCAAGTGGTATTGAAACTCCCTCCTGAGTGGTTTTAAACAGGATTTAACAGCTGGAGACACTGAGCCTGGAGCTATGTGACAGGATAAGCAAATGACATTCCCTTTTCACAGAATGGTAAGGGAGCTGACTGGATTGCTGGTTATCACACTCACAAGGTAGTAGTAGGGTTAGAGAAGTCTGTGGAGAGCAACCTGCAGCCTCATCCAAGAGCTCCCTGGATGGAGCAGCAGGGAGAGAAGAAGGGAGCAGCAAGGAGGAGCAGAGAATGACAAAGAAAATAAAGCTCTGCCCAAGTTCCTAAATTGTGCTTGGCTCTGGGACACATTGCCAAGTGCCATGGCTATCTGCAGAACACCATGTGACAGGTACATCAGGGTCACTGCCTCGGAAGAGGCTGGAGTGATGAAAACTTGCTGGAGGGCTGCAGATAGAGGAAAGTGCTGGGAAGGAAGCCAACACCTCAGGCACTGGGAAGCTGGAGGCTGTCCAAGTGACGTGGACAGCGAGAGCCAGCGGGTGTCCTGTTCATGGGGCTATTTGTCACACTAAACTAGATTATCAGGAAATAAAAGTCCAGCCTACATGTTTATAAATCCTTCCACATCCCAGCCACAGGGCTGTGGATGTGATGTGCAGGTAGCTGGCTATGAGGTTTCTGAGTCATGACAAATGGGGCTCTATTCCCCAGCTGGGAAAGGGAAAGCAGAGTGGGGGTCAAACTCTCCTTGCAGCTGAGCTCTTCCTTATGCATCCCTCCCGCTTCTTCCCTCCACTTGGCTGCAGTGTTTCATTTACAGGAACCTGCAGGAGCCAAGGCTGTTCATCTCTGCCACTGAGCCTTCCTCCCACTGCAGGCACTGCCACACACGTAGGCAAAGGACCATTGTTACCATCAGCTACTGTTGGTAGCATGAAGAACAGGCTGCACTGAATACAATCATCTCAAGTGATGCTGAGCTTGCAGTTCCCAATGTTAAATCATCATGGAAACACCCAATCCTGTTTTCATTTGCACAGTGGGAGTTTGAAGCTGGAATGGGAAGGGCTGGGTAATTCTGCTGGTCTCGTGCTCTGGAGTTACTGCTGTGGGCCCAAGACCCTCAGCGGAGGGTGTTCCTCTGCAGACATCTCCAGAGAGCCCTCTAAGGACCCAGAGCAAAAACAACTCTGCAAGGTAAACCAAGATTTGTGTCTGTGGTTCTGTTCCTCTAATAAAACTAGGACTGGGAGAAAAAAAACACAGGCATGGCCAGGAAACAACAGAAAAATGGTCATAAGTCAGGGAAAAGCATTTTTTGCTGATGGGTGAGGGCTTTGCTCTTGTTGCTGTGTTCTACCAATGACCTCTTACATCTGCTGAAAAAATCCTAAAACTGAAATTTTGTGTAAAAACCAACTTAGTTCTGCCAGACCTCAGCGAGCAGGAAGTGACAGGCAGGAGTGAGCAGAGGGACTGTGCATCTCGAGTAATGAACTTAATTCATTACTCTGCAAAACAGCCTCCAGAGTCACATGGGGATAGAAAACTCAGTGATGAATCCGGCCCAGCATTTGCTGCAAATTTAAACTGCTGTCTAGTTGGCAAATAGCTCTGAATCCAGTCCCCATGCTGCCTAAGTACCTTCATTACTCTTAAGTGCTATATTTATTCAATAATTTGGACCAATCATTTTCGGGTTCATTAGTCCCAATTGTTCATTTTTCTCATGGTTTGATTGGTTTCTGAAACCTCCTGGTTTTAGTTGTCCTCCAAAACTGAGAGTAGTAGGTAGAAAAGTGCTAATAACAAGAAATACACCTCCTGGAAAGTTGAGGGTTTTTTGTTCTTTTTAACTGAATAATGATGTGAACAAAAGCTCATTAAGCTCTAGGGGTTTTGGAACATTTTCTGGATGCACCAGAGCAATCTGAGTATTTGGGCAAAGCAATACTAGAAATCTAAGATCAGTTGAAGGTAATTCATCCTCTCAAGACCACTTTAGATTATATTTGGTAGTCTTGAAATTTAACTCTCAGCTGCACTTGTTAAACATGGATGTCAATAACTCCTGAGGCCACAGTCTTGCCCTCCACAGGTTTTCCACATTTCCAAATTCTCCACTGGTTTACCATGTTTCATCCAGCTAGGTTCACTTCCAAACCCTGACTTGAGGCACCACAGACAGATTGATCAAGGCAAGGGGGAACCAAGACAGCAGAGTACCAGCTCAGAGTGGCAAAATGGGTAGAAAATTATCAGAAGGAAGAAAAGATTGAAATGAAGCTGCCAGTGATGCAGTTTCCATGACAACTGCCCTTCCACCTACAGTTTTAATCCACTTTTCCAGGCAGCCATTCCAGGAAGTGCAGGAAACCACACAACAGCTGCACAAATCCTATTTCTAACACATCTCCTGATTAAAATAATTATTCTGTATATAGAGATTGCTCTGAATGGCAGTGGCTGAAGGTTTTGGATAGCCTGGGGGAGGTGATTTCTCCCAGTGCTAGATGCTTTCTGAAATAGCACGTGTGGATGCAAAGCCTAGCGTTTGCTGGAGGTAGAGTGAAGAAAGCACACCCCAAAGCCATTGCAATGGGATATGTCCTGTTGTCCCATGAACTCCATGTCCTGTGTGTGTCATCCTGTTGGAAGTATTCAAAACTGCTCTTGTTTGGGCCAGAGCCTCTAAGCTGCATGTGCTGAGCCCTTATTTTAGCAGAAGTAACAAGGACCAGGTTTAAAGCCAGAGCGCACAACTTGCCTGTCACACTCCATGTCTAACATTTGTGGAGATTGATGGCAGCCCCAGAGCCACCCTCACCTTCAAATCGTCCTCTCACAAGGGTGAACTGATGAAGTGTTTTGTGGTGAATCATCCCTGTAATCCTGCTGGGACCACATGGTGATTGCAGCACTGTGTGGATTTTGTGTGTGGATTATGTGGACTGACATCAGAAGGCAGCGAGCCACCTTTGTAGTCCTGAGGATGTTATCTCCCATTTGTCATCTCTGTTGTTGCTACCTCTGCTCTGCTTTCTAAAGGCCCCGACAAAGATCCACGTTCCCTTCTGCTAAATAACATGGCAGGATGGGACAGAGATTATATCTAAGAGCTTGTAATTTACACCAACACAGTGGAAAAAGAGTTGAGGGAAAGTAAAGTTTTTGACAGGTAAAGAAGTAAGGAATGGGGAAATAAAATGGTTTTATTGATGTCACACACTAAGTTTGTGGCCAGAGTGAGTCCAGATCCCTGAGTCTTTTATCAGCATGATGGCTCTTCCTTTCTGCACTCCCAGGCTGTCACTCTCATTTGTCCTACAGAAATATTGAGATAGCTCTGGCAGATGCATTACCTAAAGGGGAACCTGCCTGAAATTATCCTTTCTTCCCTCCAAGGAGTGCCAAGGGAAATCTACATTTCCACACAGTAACTATGTTAACTGCTTAATTCCAAAGGAAGCAGATAACAGTAAGATAATAGTTTGGGAATGGGCAAGTAAATAAAAGAATATGTCTCTCCAATAAACCTCAATTCTCTGGGAATTATTTTTTAAAGACTTACAAAGAAGTCTGCCAGAACAGGTAATGACTATACTTAAAGGAAGAGTCCCTAAAAAACTTCCTGTTCTAAAGTTACAGAGCTGGAAACAAGGGGGGGATCTCTGGGTGGTAGCATCTCTACCAAGGACTTCAGAGAAAACTCTGGCACTTCTTAGCATTTAATATCTAAACAGGAAGGGACAGATTATGAGTTCTTGAATTTTCTGTCTTAACACAAACTCACATAGTTCCAATGTCTTCGAGAGTCCAGGGGGACTGAGAAACCTGACTCTAAAATCCAGTTGAATGATTTTGAAATAAAACATCTCCCTTTCTCAGACATCACTAGAGTTGGTACTTAGTGTGTAGTGATAGTGGATATTAGGATAGCACCACGTTTCCAGCTGGGTTGGTCCAAGTTCATGCATCTTCCTGGCTTCACAGGGCTGAGCAGGGCTGTGTGAGGAGTGTCATGTTTGACTGAAATGAGTAATGAACAAGAGCAGGGCTGTGGGGAAGGAATGCCAGAAATGGGACAGTGTTTTCTGTAGGATCATGGGTAAGGCAAATTCTGGGTGCATTTTTGTTCAGCTGTGTCTGAGACAGAGGTGTGGAGGACAATTTCTGGGTGAATGTCACTCCACCAAGTGTTATTTGCCAAGTACAATGCAGCGAGAAGGAAAACTTATCTTGCACTTTCCAGTGTCCCCATTTCATAAATATGATACATTAATATTCATTATACCACATACATTATCATTTTGGAAGGAGATTACTGGGGATTCACTATTTTCTCTCCATCATATTTTCCAATTAGGATCCCCTCTTTTGCAAATAATAAGCTTTTTGTTGCCAGAGGCTTTGCAGCAAAGTTCCAGTCACAGCATTGGCATTCTCTTCAGCCTCCATTTCAGAAAGCAGTGCAAATTGAAGAACAATTATATTTTTAATGACAGGTTAATCTTGCTGTACTAAATATGATTAGAGGATCACCTGGCTAGTGCCAGGGAATATAAGAGCTGGTAGAAATTGTTTCAAAAAAACTCTAGGGAGATGGGTAAGGAAGACTTCTCACAAATTCAGTACTGAGCCAGCCAGGGCTGATTGGACAAACTGACAGAGACTTCAGAATTCTTGAAGGAGTGACAAGAGGATAAGAGTAGAACAGTAAAGAAAAAGGAGTAGCCTGAGTCCTTGTTCCCCTCGAAATGGAAAAGTCTTTTGCCTCTGTGGTTGTCTCATGTGCACAAAAGCAAACAAGGCAGCTCTCTTTTAGCACTAGCAAGAAGGGTGGTTGTGGATGGGTCTCTGCTGAGCTGTGCCAGGCAGGGGGAGACCAAGACTTCACTCTTTGACCTCAGTTGCCTCAGTAGCTCCTCTGTACTTGAAGTCCTTCCTTTAGGCTCCTTTGTAGAGTAGAGACAAACCCAAACACCATCCTTCTTCAAGGGAGGAAGAAATGGTGAGGAAAAATGCAAAAAAGACTCTCAGATGCTTAAGTGCCAAGAGGCTGAACACTAAATAATGCTTGGGATAAACACTGAGATCCCACACACAGACACTGTGTGGCTGTATCTGTGCAGCCAGCAGCACATCACTTTTCTGGAGAGTGCATTACAAGCAAAGAGAGCAAGGAGAGAACGGGAACTCTACTCAAAATATACAGGAATGTCAGCAAACCTTTCCCCATTCCTGGTCCTGCACTGCCTCTCCTCTCTGTCCACTACCACAAGACTTTTTGCCTCATTGATGTGTGGCAGGAGGTGTCTCCAGGTGACCCTGCTTTGAGTCCAAGCAGGCAGGTGATGCCTACAGTCCTTCATGCCCACCAGACCAAATGCAAAGTGCTCCAACCTCCTTAACTGCAATTGGCCTCACTCTGGATTTCATCTTCCATTAGTACAAATTTGTAAAGGAAAAAAAAGTTAAAGAAAAAAAAACAAAAAACAAAAACACAACAAAACACAAGAAATACAAATTTAGCCAGCTCTGTGAGAGGCTAAGTATTCCCTACACACACATACACATGCTAGTAAAACAGCCCTTTAAAGTTGTTGGTGTTGTCAGTTTCAAGAGCAGCATTTAACATTTAATGGTTGGTTTTGGTCAGAGTTGTTACGTTTCATTGTTTGCTAGCTTTGTTCCTTAAATTTCCTTGGCTCTGTGCCATGCAATTCCTCCAGTTTTGTTTTATTGTGCTTGGGGTTGAAGTATTTTTATTTTTTTTTCCCCTCTTTGAAGACACATTTTGAAAGGATTTTCATTTTTCTGGCCCAGTGCATTGTCTTGTCATGTCTGATATTTATCTAGAGGGCACAGATGTCCCTGTACAAGGTCTGTTGGAGCTCCAGCTTGTTCTCAGTCTCCTCCTAGTTGAGAGTCACCAACTAAAGCAGGCATGAGAAAGTTTTTGGGTTAATTATATTGGGAAGAAGTTTTCAGAAAATGTAATACCTGGTCTGCTGATGCTCTAGCTCTTATAGAAGTCTAAAAGTAAAGAGACAGAAATAATATGATGCCTGTACTTATTTTCTGTTATAATAGACTGGATTAGCTGTTCAATTAAAACAAATACAAAGCAAGGAAATCCTGCTGAGCATCTTGACCTTTTTTACAAACTGATGCTCATTCGTATGAATTGACCTATTATTTGCCAGATCTGTTTTAATCAAAAATTCAGAGAGTGAGACGTTTTCACAAGTGTTTGCCAGACTCCTTGCAATTCAGAAATTGTGACCGGTCATCAAAGCCACATGGTCCTGTGGTCTCCATGGTTCTTACTCCTGATTCCTGTGGGATCAAAATTTTATGACATGGTTTTAAAGCCAAGGCAATGTGATTTAGCTGTTGGGGTTCATTTCCAGCTGAGAATATGAAAAACATGTTCCCATTCCAGCAGACTGCAGTGGGCACCCAGAAAATGACCCTGGCCACAAACTTCACCTCCCTGTATATTGTGCCTTTTCTCTACCTAGTCAGAGACTTTTTCAGCTAAACTGTATTGACCTATAGGGTTTTGAGTTCAATTTCCACTCCTATTACATTTCCTGGCATGTTTATAGTACTTCTAATTAATTATTTCTAATTGCCTGTGTTTTTCTCCCCCTGTTTGTTTTTTTTTTTTTTTTTTTTTTTGTGCCTTTGTTTCTTGTTTCTCTCCCAGCCTTGGTAACAAGATGTTATATCTCTTGAGGCTATGAGGGTAAAAGTCTATTAATAAATAATTAAGTGATGAGGCTGCAGCAGTGTGGAGTCACGTCTTGCCACCACATGGCTGTAGTCTCCATGGCGACTCACCGGTGTGGACTGAAGGGATCTCTTTGAGAGAAAGCAAGAAGAGGTTATACAGGGCAAAAATATGAGAAGTTAAATTATATCTTAAAATATTAAAGGCACTGTTACACTGGCTAGTTCCCTAAATAACCTGGAAAGATGGAAATCTATTACCCCTGCTCTACCAGCATCCCCTCTTTCTGTCTGCCATTGTCCCACGGGTTTTTTCTGGCCCAGAGCCTCCAGCACTGAGGCTTTCCACTCTGTAGATGGTCCTACCTACCCAGCAGCATTTTCCCTGTCCCCATTGCCCCTCTGACCTTGCAGATCCACAGCAATCCTGCTGCTGAACTGTTCAGTCTCCATCCATGAGGAGGGTGACTGATCTCTGAGAACGGTGAGCACTGAATAGTTTTTCATGTGTCAAGAAGTCAAACCTTAAAGCCTGAATTCCAGAGGCTGCCACTTCTGCACACCTCTGTGTACTCCTTCCCTTTCACAACAGCATGTCACCTTTCCCTGGAGCTGCCCTGCAACCTGCCTTTCTGCAAAATTCACACCTGCTCCTCATTAGAGCAAGATTTTGAGAAGCTTTTGCTGTGCTTTTCTCCTTTTCTGGCAAGACTTGGAGGCAGTCTCATGTGCTGGCACATGAAGTAGCCCTTCTATTTTTTTCCCATCACATAATCCACCTCTAAGTATAGCAAAGACAATTCTTGCCCACTTAAAGCAGTAGTTTTCGAAGGAAAAAAATTGTTAACTCAGCAGTTCCAGCATCTGTAAAAGTGTGTCCTTGTGCAGCAGCAGGATCTGAAACCCCCTTAGTCTGTTCTCAGCTTTCCATCTGTGTTAGCAGCTCCACTCTCCACCAGCATCCTGATCCATGCATTTCAGCCAACAGAATTTTCCCAAACCCCCACCTCTGCAACAGCATTTCATGGGAACACCAGAAATGTTAAGCTTCCTGTAATGCCAAGGATGTAAATCACACTAATTATCTCCCAGACTTCAGAAACATCCTGGGCTTTCATTTCCTCTGCAAACTTCTGGAGCATTTACATTAACTTTTGGCAGGTAAACTGTAGGGGGCCCAAGCCATCCATCACATAAAACTGCATTGAAAACACATCAAATTCAGACTCCTGACAGGCAGATAGGTCTCTGCTCTGAAGGAATGAAGGCTTTGATGCCACAGATCTCTTTTCCTCACAGGAGGACGTGATGTTTAAGCCCAGGATCCTCCTCCTTCCCACACACTGACAGAGACCACGATTTGCTGAGTGCTCAGTGTCCACAGCCCCAGATGGACACAAGCCTGGTGACAACCCTGTTAGCCTGGTGCTACTTTTGGTCTTTTTTCAAATTCTAGGACAGGATCTGCTTGACAAAAGGTGGTTCTGGCCTTGTAGAACTGAAATCTGCTGCAAATTGGGTCTTGATGAAGCGAAGAGCCCCCGGTTCACCCTGGGAGTGGGTCTGTTCCATTTGGTTACCACCAAGTGAAATAGAAAAATCTTTTCCATCCCCCTTCAGTGGCCTGTTTTCTCCCTTTATTTTTCTGGTGGCAGATGCTAAAATGGAGGTGAAAGATGGTTTGAGTGAGGTTATCAGAGGGATAAAACAGTACCTGAAGCAGCTTCAGACCTGTTTTCCTGCTGTTCTCCCATAGCCATTGCACAGATTTTCAGAAATTGTTTCCCTGCCCTTTTCACCTTGGCGTTCCTCTCCTCCCAACAGATTGAGGCCAGAGCAGAAGAGCAAAGTGGATTGTTTGTTTTTTTTTCTTTTTTTTTTTTCTTCAGAAATCTGGCATCCTGTCTTTGATTTCACACTTCTTGATATTCACCATCACCAGTGGAAAAGAAAAGGATATAATCTGAAATTCAGAGCTTGGTAGGTAAAATAAAGTATAACAAGAATAACTGTGACAATTATGCTGATTCTGAGGATAAATGTTTTCATCTTCCTTTTTTCTTTTTCCTTTTTTTTTTTTTTTGTAGGGCTGCCTATGGATTCTAACACTGACTAGGGATTTAAAATCCTTCATCTCTTCTTAAGTGATGTTGGCAACCTAATTTTGACTCAATATTTCCACAATGCTGAAGGAAAAAAGAGAAAAAGAATAATTACAAAAAACAAAATAAGCAGAAATTGTTTCAGTGAGGTGTTTTGATCACTCCCATGAGCTGTTTTCTTGCTGTGTTGTGTGTGACTGAAAATCAGAAAGTGAATCTGCCTATTACCAAATGGGAAGCTGACCAAACTCGTTTCATCAGACTTCAGCAAAAATCACTAACAAGGGAAAAAATAAATGCAGGTGATTAGAATTCTTTCCATTCTGACAAAGAGGCTTCATGAATGATACAGGGAAAGCTTCCTGAAAAAGAAATTTAAAACCCAAATTAAAGTTCTTTGAATGGGGGGAGTTGAACAGGTCCCCCCCTGTGGTGTCATTGACTATCAGTGAACAAATGACCTGTGGATCTGCTCCCTGGGCAGTCCCTGGAAAGGGGCTCCATCTCTCCCCTGGACCATAACCTGGACTCTGTATGCTGCTGCTTGTTTTTGGAGTAAATTTCAACCCTGAACAAGTAATTGAATAAACAAATTACTGCCTGTGCATGTGTGTTTATTAGGAAAAAAAATACCCACACTGATTACTTGGCAGCCTGATATTTCATAATATCACAGAGGGCTTTGAGAGAAGAACAGCTAAAGCAAACCCTCCATGAAAACCAATACCTCCACCTGTGGGAAATGCAAAGATAACAGGCAATTGTGACTAAAAATGCAATTACTACTAGAGAAAAAGGTTCACTTTCCTTCATATGCATAAAAATCATGAAAAGATGTTTTCATCCTGAGCAAAGAAGGCCTGCAGCTGGGTTTTATTCTGCATTTAGAACCAATAATAATCTTTCACCTATTATATGTCTTCCTGAAAAAAATTTATTCTTCTTCATCTCACCTAGAAGGTTCTCCACTTCAATTATTTAAGCAGATGCAAAGAAATAAGATAGAGAAAGTAAATATTTGACTTTGAGCCTTTATAAATCCTGTTTTCTCTCTTTTCTTTCTGCCATTCAAGATCCGATTTCTATTGCAGCCTGAGTGTGTACAAGACAGTCTTCCTGGTTTTTTGAAGAAATATTCTATTTTTTAACCACTAGCAAAATTTAAAAGAAGCACAAGGCCATCCAATGCAGAAGGAAGGAAGACTCATCCTGCACATTGTAGGATGGCTGGAGCTGGTAAAACCCTATATAAAGCTTTAAAAAACTCCTTCTCTCTCACACTGCATTTGTGATTTCATCCCTTGACCTGGCTGCTGATTGCTCTTACTTTGAGTAGAGAAGTTCAGCCTCCTCTCAGAGGGTCAATTTTCTGATTTTCCCGATGAATAACTAAAATATTCACATGCAGGACCCCTACACCTGGAGTAAGGAGAGCTTTAGGAGTGATGTGCAATGATTGCTGCTCTGCTGGGTTTCTCTGCTGCAGGGTGAGGGGCTGCCCCTCAAAAAGAAGCCACAGAAGATAAATTTGCTTGTGATCCACAAGCAGCTGAAGAGCCACAGTCTGGCTGTGGTCACTTTAGCCACCACTCACTCCTATGTATTACCCTCTCCAGCCTCTCACTGGTAGCTCCAAACCCTTGGACTGCATTGAGGATCATTGGCAGCAAATCCAAATTCACCTCTGCTTCACCCAATCTCCATTCACACCCAGCCTTTGGAACTGCAGAGTTATCCTTGGGAGAGAAGCCCAGAGCTACTACACAGATGATCCAAAGAAGCATGGAAGAGTCAAATTTCAGGACTATTTACTTATTTTGGGTTGGTGACTATGTAAAACATGAATATAAATCCTAAAATTTTGCAGTCAGATCTCTGCAGATAGATCCACTGCACTGTACACATTCCCAATGTCTTAGGGGGAAATTGCATGGGAATGAGGAGCCATCTCCACCACCCCAGGTCCCACATGGAAGCCTGGAGGCTCTCTTGCATTGTCTTTTTACTTCATTTCCTCCAAATTCAACAGTCTGACCTCCAAATACAGCCTTCTGGCCTTCTGTCTTCAAGCCGATGCACAGTGCTGACCTCCAGTGACTGTTCCATGAGTGGGGTCAGCTGAGGAACATCTCCTTAAGGTCAAGTGGGTAGAGGACATGATTTGGCAGGAGGGAAGAGGACCCAGTGCAGCACAGACATTGTCACAGAGAGCATTGCTCCCGCACAAGAGAGACAGAGAGTGCTTCAGAATTCCTGAAAAGGCTCTTTGTTAAGAAGAAAATGGCTTGAGAATGGAGACTGTTGCTCAAATCTGTCACTGAAACAGATACAGAGAATGAAACTATTGAAAATAGTGTCAGTTCTTCCACTTGGGGTTGTCAGTGTGAGGCTGAGCTCCACCAGAGGTGAGGAGAAATGCTAGTGTGTGAATGATCCAGTGGCTGGGATCAGCTCTCCAAGGCTTACTCAGGATGTTTCAGGGTCAGCAACTGACACAGCAAAGAGTTCAGTGAGATCAGGTGAATTAAAAGAACAAATTTTCTAACCTACTTTTCAGGCATTGTGTTAGCTTGGGCAGTAGGTACAGCTCATCAAAACCCTGTGACCACACCTCTGGTGGGTTGTGAATAACAGATTATCATCATTTTGCAGTGGCTACAAATCACGGCTGTGCCACTGCATCTAGTGGGAAAACACAGCTGCTTTCTGAGCAAATAACAGCCCATTGATAGGCAGCCCTCTGACTCAGGAGAGGTTTGACAGTGTAGAAAGCCTTTCAGCAAGGAAACTGCTGTAAATCTTTCCCAGGCAAGCTGAAGTATCTGAAGAAATACTTACACCTCACTGATCACTGAACCTCAGATTTGTGATAAGACAGAAATCACTGCTGTCCAATCCACTAACCTGTGAGATGTGAATCAGAGAGTCTATGCCCTGTCCAGAGTTGACAAGATGTATCAACATAACAAAAAATATCATTGGTCTGACACCTCTGCTGTCAGCCTCAGGAGGAAAAAAAAGGGTGGTGGAGTCCAGACTGTCCTCTGGTTCCTCCAAAGCTGGGCCTTGCTGGCAAGATAAGGAAACAGGAAATCCCTACAGAACTGGAGATCTTTCATGACAATGCTGAAAGAAAATTACATACTTAGCTGATTTTAGTACATGGTCCCCATCAGAGAAGTGCTTTGCACAAAATCAGTCAAACTGTTTCTTCCTTAGCCACCATCGGCCCCAGCTGGTGTGGTTGTAAAGCTTGAAAAATACACAAAATAAAAGATACAAAACACCCTCCCCAGGATAAGATCTTTAAAAATACAGCAGCTTTCAGTTCACCTTTCACATCTGAAACAGTGCATGCAACTACACGAAGCAAACTCAGCCCTTTCTGGTGTGTTTTGAGAGAAATTTTCACCCACACTCAAAGATACTGCAGGGTACCATGTTTCCCCAGGACCCCTGATGTTGTTACTGCCCTGACAGGACTGACACCTCCCAAATGGCAGCTACTCTGACCTCATGCACACTGACACAGAAACACCTCCAAGACAAAACTTTATCTCAGAGGTGCTGCACATCCACACATGCACGCTGACACACAGAATTATATCAGCCATTTAAGTAATCTTTGCCCAGCTGTCTTTTAAAATGCCTCTTTTGTCTTTTTGCAACCAAAGGCTTTAATATTCAAATGTTCATGAGAACCAGCTTTATTAAAATTAAGGCTTGGGGAAATGGTTTCGAAAAGGAGCAACGAATATTACCCAACCATTTAAAAGATGCTAATTAATGGAGTTCTGCAGCCCAGGGAGGCCGTTTGAGGGAGCAGAGATTCTTCTACTAGACAGATTTGTAACTTAGCGCTTCGAGTGGCAGAGGCGCAAAGAAGAGCCGAGCGAAATAAAATGCAAGTAGGTTAAGAAGAACAATCCTCCAGGTATTATGAGGACTCCAGAGTTTAGTTCTGTGCCAGCGATTTGAGTTGTCTGCCCACGAGCTCTGTGCAAGAAGATTTTTCTTTTCCTGGCCCTGACACAAAACAGAGTTTGTGCCTCTTCCCTGCTGGATCTGCCTTGTGCTGGGAACGAGCGAGCGTAACCCACATGGCGCGAGCCACAGCTGCCAGCTGAGCCTGTGCTGCAGGAGCCACTGAGGGATGCATTTCCAGATAAATGTAATCTTCAGCTAGATGGGCCTGTTCACACACAAGTGCACAAGGAAAGGGTTTTCTATTGGGATAGCGGAGACACAGCAGAATGGTCAGAGCTCTCTATGTGGGCTTTTTTACGATTATTTCACCTGAGTGTATAATATCAGGGGCATCTCAGCAGAACCCCACTTTCACACTCCTCTAGATCCTGGCAATCACTTCTCTCAACAAGATAAATCTGTATTTATATCTGTGCCACTGAGCATACATACTAATGTCCTAATTTTTTCTCTTTGTCTCCTGCTCCCCGGTCCATTTTTGTTCTTGTTTCTTGTGCACAGATATAACCCTGGGTCAAGAACTGAAAATATTCCATGGATTAGAGGAATAGATTTTTTTGGTGGGCCTCGTGTATAGATATCTGTTCCAGCTTCACTGTAGAAAAGACATCTCTGCAGTCTGACAGTGATTTGTAGCTGGATCTTTTTCACTGATGCAGTTCTTGACAGGTGACTTGCTGTGAAAGAGCCAGAGTGGACTGGTGGTTTGAAACCTATGATCCAAGAAGGAAACTAAAAGGCAGCAAGAGGGACAGATGCTGGGAAAAGTCTCCTCTCCAGCCTACTCCAGCATGCACGTGTCTGGGGAGGAAGGAGCGTTGCATCCCAGAAGAACAATTGCCCTCCACAGCTGTTGTTGAATTGGGTGAAGAAGGAAGAATTTGCTGACCCTGTTCTGTTTTAATTCTTCTGTATTTAATCCATCACTAGGATCTCAAAGCTCCAAGTCAGGCCTATTCAGCAAGTAGATGAGAGAAGTTACTCTGGCTGATACAGTGAAAGTTTAAGATATTTGGAGCCAGAAGATCTGAGGTTTTGGGTAAAACACCGGGTCATGGAGGCTTAATATGTTCTTTCACATCAGCAGAGCGAAGGTACCTGTCTGTACATATGCTCTTTGCCTGGAGCTAATGCAAAATAATATGATGTAACTTCACTTTGTTTCACTGTCAGCAAAGTTAAATTGCATTATTATATCTTTGTCACCGGCCAAGAATGTGTGCCCAGACTGCTACCTCAGCTCTTCTGATGTTTGGTGACTTGTTAAGTCACTCTCACTTGATCATATGTCAGAGCTTGGAGTCCTTCACAGCTGTCACCAAGTCCTTGGGAGCCCTAGCTTAGTTACTCGGGATATATTCTTATTTGCAGGGACTTATGGCTGTATATAGCACAGATATTTTACACAGATTTTTTTTTTTTTTTAATGGGGTGTGACCGACTGGATGCTTTTTATCAAACAGGAAAACCATCTCCCAAGAGAACATTACTTTCTGACTCAAACTCTTTCAAGCCTTTTAATGAGAATTAAAAATTAAAAAATAATAACTGGAACTGGTTCTTAAAGAAGAAAGATTCTGTCAAATATCTGATATCTGCAAGGTTATAAATAAGAGAAAGACTTTTTAAGTTCATAGAACTTCATTGTTTTCAGAGAGCTATTGGGAGGAAGAGCATGAAATAAATGGAGTCTGCTTCTCCAGTAATACACAGATTGACCCTCCTAAATGAAGACTGTTGGCAAGAATTATATGATCTGAGACAGAAAAGCAGCAGAAATTCAGACTTTATATAAATGTATCTATTTAATTTATGTCTCAACTCCAGCAGCCTGCCATAAAGAAAATGAAATGCAAGCTGGAAACACAGGCTTGTTCTAATAGATGCAAGGGGAAGAATAAAGCTAACAAATATATTTGTTTCCCTAGTAATCCCTCTTCATTATAGGGCATAGCTGTTTTGCTTAATGGTCATAAATGAATCCAATATGAACTCAAACAAAAGGAGGTTTCTTTTCTGTTTGTAGATTAAATCATTTGTAAAAATATTTCAAGTGCATTCAGCGAAGTCAAATAGAGCCTCTGATTCACACAAGCAAAAATTTACCATAGCTGGTATCTTTCTATGACAAGTGGCAAGAGGTAATTTTTCCCTGGAGCCAACTTCCATTGGATCAGTGTTGTTCCAGCCTATAGCAGAAAGAGTTTGCATTTGAATCTGTGTACCAGCACGCATGGCAATGAATCACACCCTACATTGATTTAGTAAACCAATAGGTTTTATTAACTCAACAATGAGATTAAAATGGATTAAAACAGGAGAGGGGCTCTATCATTGCTCTAGTAATTTACCCCAGTTCTACAGCAAGTGCAATTCACTTTGCTTTTAATACCTGATTAGACTCTTCTCAGTACTGCTGAAATGTTTTGTCCAGGGGGAAAAGTGCAGCAGATATAGGTGAATCCTATACTCACATGTAACTACAGAGAGGGCAAGCAAACAAGACAACTTTAATCAGAGTTTGGACCTTTCAGTGTTATCCCAGACAAAGAAGTCAGTGATTTCTCTTGGCAGGAAGTTCTGCAGCATCCTGGGCTGGAACACACAGAAAAGCACAGACAGAACACCAGTCCAGTGAGGAGCAGCTGAGGGAGCTGGGGGTGTTTATTCTGGAGAAAAGGAGGCTCAGAGGAGACCTTATCATTCTTTAGTACTCCCAGGTGGGGGTCAGGCTCCTGTCCCCAGTGACAAGATGAGAGAAAATGCCTCGCTGTGCCTTCCTGCCCTCCTCACCCCAAGCTCAGCACCCTCAGCCCAGCAGGTACCTGGGACACAAGGTGGCTTTGGAATGGAAGTTCTGGCAGCACCCTGGTGCTGAGCAGCAGCCTGGAGCTATAAAATCTGCCTGAGAGCAAAGCAAATTAGGTCAAGCAGAGCTGTGTCACTCCTGGTACCTGGAGTGGGCAGTTTCATAGCCCTGAACGCTTCTCCACTATCTCCAGCTGAGATTCATGCCTGTTCCATTAGTTCCAGCACATCCAGGACTCAGCGCCACCCTTCTGCAGGATTACTTTGAGAGTCCCCCGGTGCAAACCAGTGGTTTTCAACCCCTGAGGATGCCTGGGGACCTGGGAACTGTTTCTAATGGCTCTGCAGCGGGAAGCCATAAATCTTGCAGAAGGGTAAAGCTTTTCACAGTAGGCTTAGGCTTGCTGGACAGGGCTTACATGGGGAAAACACAGGGTTTGAGAGGACAACAAATTGAAAAAGGCTGAGAAACACTTGCATGTAACTTGTCCTGGAGTCTAGGGAGAGTATAGGAGAGCCTCCCCTTTTGCCTGGCCTAACCACCTACCCAAATGCTCTTTGGACTCAAAATGGGTCTTTAGGGAAATTCCTGACAGAGCCCAGGTGGCTCTGAGCCCAGCCTAGTAAAGGCCAGCCTTGCAGGGATTGGCCTATGGCATGTGGAAGCCTAGAAGACAGGGCTGGAGGAGAGCCCAAGGAAATATCTAGTCCTCCTCCTGAGCCAGGGAAACTAACATAATGAGTATTTAATTGCTTTAGTATGGGCTTTTTGTATAAATTGTGTGTAATCATCAAGTTATGCTGTACATATGCAATAAAATTAAGCAAATATTCAATGTTTTTTCACAGATAAAGATAAAATAAATCCAGCTCTCCCTTCCTGAGTTAATCCACCATGAACAACTCGATCAATAACCATCCTTTTAAGCCATCATCCACCCACCTCACTCCTTCCCACTTTCTCCTGTTTTCTGGGAGCAGTTTGATTTAAATTGCCAATAACTATCCTCACGGCCGCTGTAATTATGACATTCATTATGATTGCTATTTGTTATTATATCAGTAAAGGAAATACTTTCTCTCTCTGTGGAAATTTGCAAGATTTTGTAATCATTTTCCCTATTCTGGATTTATCAGTGTTTATGAACCAATAATCTAAAAAAAAAAAAGTGCATATCAGATAATTTACAGTTCATTTAGATACTTTGAAAGTATTTCATTTAGATGGTGGTGAGATTTCTGAAATTAAAAAAAAAATCATTTAGTTATTGAAAACTAGGAAACAGGATGTTTTACCATTTAAAAAAACTAAGGTTTCTTCAAATGAGGAAATTCATTTAAACCAAGTTCTTCTGCAAATAGCTTGTTTTGACCTACATTCACCAAGAGAAAAAACATTTAATCCAAAAACTGTCAGCTTGCCATTTACTATCAAAAGTTTATATGACACATCCAAAGCTGCATAAAAAGTTACTGCTGTTGGTGTTCTCAAAAAGAAAAACAGAATGGCCTAAAGGAGTTAAGCACAGTCAGGGATTTCAAGTTTGAAACTTCTTAGATATTTTTGATACCATCTTAGCCTCCAGGTCACACAGAAATGACCTCTAATTCTGCTGCTCTAAGAGAGCTTTGCGGAGCTCTCAGAATTTAATTGCAGGATGTATAAGTTTGGGCTTTATACAGTTACTATATAATCACCAAATCCTTATCCACCCTTTTAACTTGGAAAGTGTTTATTTAGAATAAATCTGATGTTATTACCTTCACCCCGGTTTTGGCAGTTGTAGTCAAGGGCTGTTCATCTCAGATATTCCAAATCCAGCCTCTCGAGCAGGGGCAGCTGATACAGACTCAACTCGTCATGGGCTTCAGTCTGTGAACTTGGCAACTACATGAGCAAGTGACTCATGCCCCTGCTAATGTTTGTCTGTTAGCTCAGACACATTTGTCTGGAGAAGAGCTGTGGAAATAATTGGGTTTGGGGGGTAGTGGCAATTCTCATTGCATAAGGATACTATAAATCACATTCAAACTGATGCCAACTTCCTTTACCATCCTGCTTTAAAAAGGTTACATCTAAAGAGGTTTTCTTCCCATTTCTGGCATCTTGAACTTCTCTGACCCTTTGTCTTTGTCTCCTTGCCCTAAAACATTGGGGCATGTAAAGTCTTTATCTATTAACTGTCGATCCTGCACTGAGCTGCACTTGCCTGGTCTGGCTCCAGCCAGATTCTGTCTGTACAAATCACTGATACTGGGGGTCAGTAGCTCCTTACTGTGATCCTCAGCAACACCAGCAGCTCTAGGAGGAGAAGCTGCAGACCAGCTGGTAAACACTTGAGGGATTCAGTGATGGCTTCAGCAGCAGCTCCAAGGGGCAGCAGAAAGTCCATTGTCCTGAAGAGCATTTATGAGCTTTGGAGATTTATGGATGCCTGTGACAAACTGCCTCAGTTCCTGCCTTTGTAAAAAAGGGGTGATCCCTAGCAGAGAGAGAAGGTGGTCATCAGCTGATATGTTCTGCTGGAGGCACTGGGAACAGTGACTTTACTGTAACTGTGACTGTACTGTCTCTGGCACGTGATGGAGCCGGGCAGAGCGCAGGAGTTCCGTGTGGCTGTGTGAGAAATCCAGTGTACAAAGGACACATCATGGAATGGTTTGGGTTGAAAAGGACCTCAAAGATCATCTCATTCCAACCCCCCACCATGAGCAGGGATACCTCCCAATAGGCCAGGTTGTATAGGGGTCCATCCAACCTGGCCTTGAATACTTCCAGAAATGAGGAATCTTTTCTGATAAAGGAAAAAGCAGGACTGAAATTCTTATAATGCAAGGAAAAGCTGTATATCAAAGGGAGAAAAAGTAAGCTCATAAAATATGGTTCCCAAAGAAATGATGTAATCTGAGTAAAGAAAAATTACATGAGACTCCAGCCTGACCATTTCCTTACCCTGGTACTCTGCTGCCATATTAACACGGGGATTCAATACAGCCACAGCAGGAACCTTTGCCTCCGGTGAAGAACAGCAATTAGAATATTTCCAATGCATCATCCATTTCTTCTTAAGCTATCTGAATTGTCCTCTCTTGAATAAAGAGGGTCAATCATATAAAGAGGTCTTTAACCCTGCTCCAAGCTGTAGGAGGAAAGGGGAATATTTCTGAACACGCACGCAAAGTTTGCGGGAGCAGCCCGGGGAAAATCGTTCCAACAAATGTCTGGTTCATAGCTAGGTTTTCCAGATGGCATCAATATATCATGAAGAGTCAGAGAGAGCCTTTCAGAATGCAAATTGCTATTCACATTTTACCTAATTTATGCAAATTAGCTCATTCAGTCTTCTACCTAATCCTCCCTGGAGTTCCTCCAAGGTTTGAAAGGAAAGATATTCTTCTTGCAAAATATATATAATCCATATTAATTGCTTCTGATGGAGATGAGTGGGATGGACAGCTATTCCAGCAGTTAATATTTTAATCACTTCAGCCCAGCAGTAGCCCTGCCTCAGGTGAACAACCCCTGAATCTCTCCACATTGCTGACATAAACCATAAATGGCTGCATATTGGGATGCTCCCAGTGGGGACTGGCAGGAAGGCAGATTTTGGGAGGAACTGATCAGCAGTGAACTGTTGAGGACAGAGCTGGTATGTGGGCAGATCTGATAGGCACAGACCAAAATATTTTGGCTACCCAAGCTGGGAAGAGGGCTGCAAGAGAGGAACGAGGCTCAGTGATGGAGCCACAAGGATTCCCCTGGGGATGCTAGGTTTTGTGTAGGTATGCACTGGCAGAGCTCTAAAGTGGGTCAGACTGAACCCAGGTGAGAAGTGCTGCATTGCAGCTTCCCACCCCTCTGAGGAAGGTGGAGATGCAGGGATGGCAGAGGAGAAGAGGCCAGCACAGCACCTCCATTAGTCTAAGCCAGGGGTTGGGAGTACTCTGGGACCCATCTGGTCAATGGACATCAACACACCCTGAGTCCAGCCAGCACCTTGCCCCACTCTGTCCTAAACAGAAGAGGATTTGTAAAAGAATGAATGGAAAAAGCAGAAGATGATTGAGTTGGGAAGTCTCAAAATTATCCACTTATTAAGAAGCAATTAAAATGTTCAAGCGTATTGACTTCAGTCTGTCCTTGCTTTAATGTCTGTGTGTTATCTGGAAGAGCTGTTCTTTAACCACACACTGGTGCTTATGGATTTCTTATCCCTGTCCTTTGTGTCTGGATGGCTGGGATCAGATACTGAGATAAAAGAGTAAGACTAATTCTGAAATCAATGAATTAGAGATTTAATGCATTGATATTTCATGGCTTATCTCTGTAGAAAGGCAAGACTGTTATGCTAGCAGTGAAATGGTGTGTGCCACTTGTGGTACTGACAGACCTCAGAACTCCCTTGCATGACGGGTTTTGTCAGGATCAGGGCACATTGTAACCTATTACACCTGCACCAAAACCCACCCAAATCCCCAAAGCAGATTCCAGGTGCAACAGGTGAGAATTGGCTCTGGTTTAGATGTACTTTATTGATATTGCCCAAGCCTGTAACACGTTTGGCCCAAGGGTGGACCTGCATCAAATTACACAATCTTTTTGCATTATCTGCTTTCCAGACCATGGCAAAGGCACTGACTGATGTGTTTTAGCCGGTATTTTTTTTCCTGTAGTGCTGTCAGTAACAAGTCTCCTTCTGCCAGTCTTGCCTGTGAAGCATTTTGAATTGACATTTCAAATACTTTTTTTTTGTGTCAGGTTTGCAGGAAAAGACTGAAGCGATTGATTGGTGACTTTCAAGAAATACATATTTTTACTCTTCTGTAGGGAAGACATGGGATTTTCTGACAATGCCTAGGGACAGATATATCACTGCACTGCACAGCTGTTATTTATATAACATGATCGATGCTGTCTGCTACATTTCAGAGGGATCCATAAGATGACAAAGTGCAAGGAGGTGGGAAGAACCTTCTTTGCCCTCCACCTACACATAATAGTGGCAGGGGTTTTAATGTAAATAATAGCAGAGCAGAGTACATTACAGTAATTTACAGGTTATATCACCTGAAATGCAGCCTTGAACAAAATAGGTTGATCACTTTGATGCTAAAAGTGGCTATAAATATGTAATTTGTATAAAAACTGAGCAAGTTGAGTTTACTTGTTTTCAGCAAGGGTGATTACTTATGGGTGTCCAGGGACAGATCTCACACTTCTCAGCAAAAGCAACTTCTCATTGCAGGTGTCTAGAGGATCTCAGCAAATCATTCATGAGCTGAGCCTGGTCAGTCAGAGCAAGCCCTGCTCTCATCCTGCTTGGAGAGCACATCTCATAAAATCAGCTTTAGGCAACTTAGAGAGGAGCCTTGGATGGGAACTGCTTAAACGGATCTTCATCAATTTCTAAACTGATTTACTCAAATCAATACAACTCCTGACCATTGCCAAGCCACACTGCTTTAAAGCTGAGGATGCTTCCACAGAATGGCTCTCAGCACCTCCCCTTCCAGGGCTCAGGACTCTGTCCAACAAATCACTTAAGCTTGGGCTTAACTTTAAGTACATGGATACCTCATTAACATCAAGGAGACTACGTTAACTAAAGAATATGTGTAAAGTGCTTTGCTGGATGGGGGCCGTGGCTTTGCTAGGTAGAAAAAATAGCCAGACAAGGAGTTTCAGCAAGTATCATCTGGAGAATTACTCAACAACAGAAAACTCTGAGAGCAGGAAGATGATTGACTGATTACTTTTCTGATTCATGGGGACCCATGGGAGCATCTAAATCAACTCCTTTTAGATCCTGCAGGGTGACTTCAGTCCAGCGATTAGAGCTGAGTGAAATGTTTTGATTGAGAATAAATTAATTTAAAAGTACTGTTTTGGCTAAATGGAAATCTTTTCCTGACCTATTTTGATTTTTTCCTAATTTTCCATTTCCAGACAAAAGTCCCAAATGGAATTTTTTAACTTTTATGGATGTTTTTAGTCTAATGTGTATATTTTTTTGTGTGGGAAAAGCATCTTGCTTAAATGAAAACAGTGTGGCAAAAAATACAAAGAGAAGAACACATGCTTTCATTTTTAGCAATGTCCCACTAGGAAAAAATATTTTAAAAAACATGGGGTTTAACTGAAAGATTTGTGGGCTTTTTTTCTCTTGGGGAATAAAATGACATAAGAAAAACTCACTTTGTTTTAAACGTGGCAAGTTTTCATCAAGGAAAAAACCTAGAAACTGAGTGAAATGAAGGACAAAGTGTCTCTGTTCTACATCTACACAAAACAAACTTTTTTATTCCCCAATATCTCTCAATAACTCGCAGCTATGTAAAGCTATTGAACTGGGAACTCACCTTCAAAGAATGGCAAGGAGACAACAATTTGCAAATGAAGGATTTCTTCCTGTCCCATATCCAAAGGGAGTTTTTTCACAGATTCAAATAGTTTTATGATCAAAATATTTTTTCCCAAAATCACAGGGTAACCAGTTCCTGTTATCAGGATGTATTTTATGCTACAAAGAAATAAAAAAAATAACATATAAGTTAACATCACTGCAAGTGTGTCTCAGGGATGCTTTTTCCTTTCAAGCACTATTTCCCAATAAATTCAATGAACTAAAGAATAGTCTTACCCCACATTATTCCTGTTTTAAGATGAACTGTAGTAATACTCCCCTCCCTTGCCGTGTGCTCATGTTTCTGTCAGAGCTCACAGCTCATGGTGACACCTTCATTTCCTCACACGGAAAGCCCCAAAGCAAAGATGGGGCATGTCTTTGCCCCAGTGGACACCTCCTAGCTCCAAGTACCCCAGCACTATTCAACCTACCAGCATTTTGTCTTGTTGCTTGTAATTGAATCATATTGATTTTTAATGAGTTTAATTGATTGTGGTTGTCTCAGGGGCTGTGCTGACAGCTTCTTCTCAGAGGCTTGATTGTGTAGTAGAGAGGAGGGCACATAAGGGGTTAATGAAAGGCCACACAAGTTAATGGGGAACTGGAAAACCAAAGGCAGAGCTAGATTGAATACCTATGGAAGAAGCCAAGGAGGAATAAAGGCAAACAATTTATTTGACTTGAAACAGGTTATAAAAGACAATAATTGTTTTAAATAGAAAGCTGTTGAATTATAATTGGAAGTAATTGAAACTCACCGAAATATTGAATAAAACATTAGATAATTTAAATGGTGTTATCTTTACAATTATCATTGGAAATAATTGCAGTGAAGCCCATGAACTGTTGTGAGTGGAGGAGAGTCACCTGGGGCACGTTGTTTTCCACAGGTATTGTGCAGGGTGTTTGATGGGGAGGTATTTATAAATAGGTGGGAGCATTTGTTTCTGATCTGGCATTTCACAAGTGAAAGCCAGCCCCACGATGATGGGTGAGCAAGAATGAAGCATCTGCTATTTTCAGAGCCATTGCTCTAAAAAAACAGTCAAGAAGATGTGTCCCCTGGAAGGCTTCCTGCCTTGTTGCTTGGATTTGGAGGCTAAAGACACATTTTCATGGCTGCACATTATCATTCTGAAATGTTTTCCCAGAATATTTTCAGGAAAACATGCACATTGTCCTTTGTCAACTAGGAAAGCTACTTGAAAACAAGGAGTGCTTTTCAGGAAAAAAAAAAAAAGTGTTAATTCATCACAGAGCTCAAAGGTTGTCTCATCAATATATGATGTTGATGGTGTCTAAAGATGTAACTACCTTAACTTCAAATACAGTCATGCCACTGCAGAATTCATGGAAAGCCTTACACAGGTTCTCAGCTGTGACCTGAACATCTCCCTGGGTAAGGCCACGTAGAGTCCTCCAGAGGGGGAAAATTTGAATAATTATTTTATATCAGGCTATGGCTTCATAATGCGTGACATCCTGCCAGAGTTTCTGGGTGATTAATATAATTACTACCATGGGCTTGATGAATTTTGAGACAGCAACTCTGATAGGAGCAAAGCAGCATTCCACCTACAAAAACATCTCCACAGATTCTAATCAGCTCCTGCATGGAAATTAGTTTGTTGAGTTCTCTTCCTAGTTGCCACGGGCCATATTTTTCCAAGCAGATGTAAAGCAAGCAAGGAATTGAATTGCAATGATTTCAGGTTATTTTTGGTCACATGGAAATAAGCCATTTTCCAACCCCTTGATATAGAACCGGATATACAGATATTAGCCTATTAATGCTACATTTCCTATGGACTAAACTGAGGAAAGAAGAGGAGTATCATTGAAGTATCAGTTGGGGAAAATTGCTGAAATTGAGTGGCAGATGAAGAGGACTGCATGATGCCTTTATCTATGAGAAGGAGAAGAGTGAATATGGAAAATGTACAGAGGAAAAAGCAGCTGAGCTTTGAGAGACTAACATAAGCTATAGCAGTCTGCTAATATTGCTGAAGGCTCTATTAACAACAGGGTGATTTTTTCCACAGATGATCATCTGTTCTGTCTTAGATTAATATCTACCGAAGTCATATGCTGGGCATCTGGCTGCTTTGTGCTTCTTCTCTAAAAGACAAGTTAGAAGGGGGATCTTGCTTTCTAATACAGCTTACAAAAGACTTCATGTTCCACATGGGCAGAGGAAAAAAAATGAGAGACAGCTGAAGGGGAGAAGATTGATCCTGGGATACCCCAGTCTTGATTCATCTTCCTGAGGAAACTGGGAGGCGTGGAGAAGAATCTGATGCAAGGAGCCCAAGATGATGCAAGTGATGCAAAACTGGTGGAAGGATCTGTCAGTAATGGGAGAAGCCGGGATATCATGGCTGATTGTTATGATACAATTTCAAAACTCCACCAAGCTTGCCTACATCCTGTTTTGGATCTTTTAGTGCTGTGTGGTATATCTTTCTGAAGATTGTGCAGGATGAATTGGGGACCACGCAAATGTAAATTATAAGCACCAGTAAAAAAGGAAGGAATCACTCTGCTAAAGATGTCTAGACATCACAAAAAGTAATTAGTCAGGTTGAAGATTCTGCCAGCAAATATACATAGTAGGAAGCACAAACATAAGGAGAGCAGGAGCCACCAGGCTTTGCTTGGCTCCAGACACTTCATCAGGGCTAATTAAAGTGTTCTTCCAAGTCCTTAAAGAGATTGGCTATGACAGCAAACAATTTCAAATAAGATGCATTAGGACAAAGAGGTGGTGGTGGAAGCAGCTCTGCATCGTCAAATCCCATTCCGATGTGTTCAGTGAAGAGCATCCAAAGCCAAGGGAAGCAAGGCCAAAGACAAGGCCAATGGATGCTAATTTGTCTTACCATATCACTTGGTGAAAAGGTCTCAGCTGTCTGCAAGGTCCTGCCTGTGCTCCTCATGCCCATGTCACTGCTCATGCCCTGCAGTTTTGCTGCCACACGGTAGAGCCACGAAGGACCACAGGTGATTTGGAAGCTACAGTTGTGAACATGCCATGAAATATGATATACAATTCCAGTTCCATAAAAGAGGCAAATCAAGTTTGTGCAGGCAATCCTACGCTTTCTGAAGTTTCAGCTTTGAAGCCAATAAATGCAAATATTTATGTGTATAATATAGATACATCAAAACTACAGTCACAGGTTGGGCCAAAATCAGGTTGGCAGCTTCCCTTTAAACAGTTTTATGGATCATTAAGTACCCCACAGGAGGCTGACTACACCAACTATGTTTTATTGATAGTCGAAAGTTTCTTGCCTGAAACAAAACAATTATTCATGTTAACGAGAGGCTGGAACAAACTGCCCCAGAACAATGTCCCCTCCAAACACATGCAGACTCAAAATTTAGTCTCACATTTATTTATTGATGCATTTTGCTGTTCACCCAGGATTATAATATTCTCTTGGATGCTTTCTTTAAACAGGTTAGCACAACTGTTTTCCTGGGAAGGTCTTTGGCAGGCAAAGAGACAGGATTTTTCACATGTGCTCCAACAAAATGTCAGCATATTCATGTAAGTAATACATATTCTTCTAAGAAAATCAATGAAAATGAGCCTATCTCACCAGAATAACCAGCTTTCAGAGTGTGTCAGTGTATCACACTTTCACATGAAGTTCTAAGTTCAGGGGCAAGGTGAATAATGAGATTTTTTTATTTACTGCCCTCCATCTCAGATAACTAACAAACCAGTAAAACTTTGGAGATTCAATGCTACAAATCCCCAGAAAGTTCTTTAAGTATTGCAAATATTTTCAAGAGAAAAAAAGATGAGGTAGAGTATATAAAAAGTGGTAATTCACTTGGACCTTAGCTCATCACTGAATACAGAGGAGGTAGCTGAAACTGGGACTGCCAAAATCATGATCATTAGAGCAGCAGATGACCAAACAATTTAAACACTCACTGAAGCACTAGCTCATTCTAAAAATCTGATCTTGTCTAGTTAGCCAGTGCTAATCTTTTAACAACAAAATGAAAATGGTCATCTAGCCCTAAAAGTATCGGTGAAATATGTGTGAGATTTTCTTGCATCACTATGACATTCCTCACAACCCAGGGAAAAATCAGAAAAAAACTCTGAACAGGTAAGTGGAATGTACAAAATATTTTTCTCCTTGTATGGAAGCCTTCGTGTGAAGAAGCTGAATCTGGGAAGTGATAAATCAGTTATGAAATGGGAACCTTCATTACCGGCTGTCCACTTAATTATTTGACAAGTTAATTAATCTCCCAAGCAATTGCAGAACTGCTGTTTCCTCATAAGCAATGGAAACAAACTTTGGCAGATCCCACAGGTCTTGGCACTACAGTATCAGTAGGACTCTACAAAGTTGTGTATAATAGACATTAAGTGAGGTCAAATTGCTTCTGTAGGAGTAGCTGGAATTGCTTATTGCCTGAAGGTGTTTATGTTGCTAATTATTTCATTGCAGATAATTACGGTTTGCCAGTTTAGTTGTGGCTCAGCTTTCAAGAGATGCCTCTTTTCCCCTCAGAAAGCCATCGCATCATGGTAGGAAAGGACAGAGCCTCCTGCCTCCTTAGAACAATGCCACTGTCTGCCTCTCCTCAAGAGACAACACAATTACAGCTGACACAATAATTGATGATGAAGTTTTCTGGTGAGAAAGATGGACACACATTATTATCCCATCAATCTTGTTCCACACGGTGCCTTGCACTGCTGGTTTTTCATACTGTGGCAGCAAATTGACTGAAGGATGCTGAGCAGTCTGTTTGTGTTCCCAGGGGTACCCCGTGACGGAGTGAGGGCAGCGTACAGGGCACAAGGAGAAAGGTGAGACCAGAGAAAAGATCACTCAGTGTGAATTGAAGCCAAATTT
This sequence comes from Motacilla alba alba, assembly GCF_015832195.1. Classification (NCBI taxonomy): domain Eukaryota; kingdom Metazoa; phylum Chordata; class Aves; order Passeriformes; family Motacillidae; genus Motacilla; species Motacilla alba. The sequence goes on along the minus strand of NC_052025.1, from coordinate 13,577,697 downwards.
ACTTCCACCACGTTCTTTACCTGCTCATGTCTCCATCACACAGTATCAACTCCCAGGGAAACAGAACCTCATCCAACATTGCCTCATGCATTGCATGAGCAATGTTTGACCATTAACAGCCACTGCCCCTGGTTCATAGCCAGTTCTGTCTGAGTTCAACCACAGACACCTGCCAGGTCTGTAAGTACATGGAAACTCCAATGGAAGTGTGTTCTGTCTATATTAGAGAACTTTCCAGTCATCTAAACTAGTTTTAGGTTTCAACAGAAAAGGAGGGTCAGGGAAGACCTTACCACTCTCTACAACTCCCTGGGAGGAGGTGGTGGCCAGGTGAAGGTCAGGCTCTTCTCCCAGGCAGCAAGTGTCAGGACAAGAGAACTGTCTCAAACTGTGCCAGGGGAGGTTCAGGTTGAACATCAGGAAGAATTTCTTCACTGAAAGGGTAGCCAGGCCTTGGAACACGCTGGCCAGGGACTGGTGGAGTTGCCTGCTCTGAAGGTGTTCAAGAAATGGCTGGATGTGATTTTTTGTGCTGTGGTTTATTTGGAATGGAGGTGTTTGTTCAAAGGCTGGACTCGATGTCTTGGAGGTCCTTTCCAACCTTAAGGATTCTGTGATTCTTAAAATCTGCTCTCTTCATAGATACATTAAAGACACCTGATTTCTAGCTGTCCACTGCTTTTCTGAATACCTGAGCAGAAAATTATTTTCTTTAGTTGATGACAACAATACGATTAGTCAACAAATATAATTGCATCTTTTGTAAAAAAAAATAAAAATAAATAAAGCCACTAAAATATAGTGTTTGGCACAGCTGTATTATTCCTGTAATGAATAATCACTAAAGATATTATTGTGGATGCAGTTACCATGCAGCAATGTGAATAAAATCCTTTAGATGGAAAATTGTACTTCAAGAAAATGTATGCAATAGTACAACTGTATTATTGCCCATTAATATGTATTAGTTCAATGAAAAATGCCTGACTGAGCTGGTTTACATAGATTAGGATGGCAGGCAGTGAAAGGAAGCACTTGGGCTTGGTTAAATGGGCTGTGAAGATAGGAGGAACTCTAATCCAAAGCAGAGGAGCAAACCACCAAGATAGGCTGTCCAGTTCCGTTGGTATGATTTGTTCCCTCTCTCATTCATATCAGTGTTTTTATTATGACAAATAATCAGCATTCTCTGCTCCTGATGCATTAGCTCTACTCAGTCCTCTTGAATCTGTATTTAAAAGCTTTCTATTTAAAAATAATAAAATAATATAATTCTTCCCAAGGTGGCTATTTAGCGAGAATCATCTCATTTACTTTAGTGTCTCCAGGAGGCAGAATTGGAGCTCCTGACAGGCTTGTCATTGTCAAGACAAGCTTATTTGAGCCTAAAATACTCAAATAATTCACTTCTTACTCCAACTTCTGCACATGACACGCAGGCTTTGTTCCAGCTCCCCAGACTGCACCGAGTGGGGCATTCCCACAGCCCTTGGGGGAGCTTTCACTGAGACACATCCAGTGTTCCAAATTATGCCAAATGCATCCTTCTGTCCAGGCATGCTTAGTTACACATATAAAAACCAACAATTTCGCTTTCCCTTCTGGCTAACAGCCTTGTTATGAGACAAACTATTATGGCAGTCATATGCTCAGCATAAGATGTCGTTTTCCCTGAGTTGATTTAAAAACATTCAGTTCGGTGCCTCTCTCAGCCCCACCCTCTACACAAAGCCCCATTTCTAGTGTGGGGCTGGCTGACACCTTCCTTTTCCCCTGCCTGTGCAAAAAGGTGAGGGTTTAGGTGAGGAAAAGCAGAACACTCATTCCAGAGGAAGCCTTTGCTGGAGGACAAGGTGACCTGGTGCAGATTGAGTCACCAGGGATGGGGTGTGAAGAAGGAAGAAGAACCAAAAGAACCTGGGGGGCCTTTGGACTCAACTTTACTGGAATACCGACAAACAATAGACATCTGGAAGCAAAATATGCATGTTTTGTAGAGATAGACATAAATCCTCTGTGATTTTGACCCTCAGAACTTGTTGCATAGCGCTTTCTTTTGGGACACCAGGATGTAAACAGGACTTAAAGATACAAAGATTAAAAAAGAGATCCTTATGTTAAGAAAAAGATATTTATATATGACCTGGTAGGTCACAAAAGTTATCCAAATCAGTGAAAAATTATATTATAAATGATTACAAAAGATTTAGTGCATTCATTCCCCAAAAAGCCTCATAAATTGTATGTCTAATCCTCTGTCTTGACCACATCCTCATCCAATTTCATCTGCCTTGCATAAAACTTGGTAACCTCTCAACAAACACAGCTGACCAGCAAGAGTAGGGTTCATGTTGTATGTTAAATCCCTTCTCCCCAGTAAAATGTGATGGGATGTTTAATGACCACTCCTCATCCAGGAATGTTTAAAATTATGGGACTGAGGTGATTCTTTCCACCATGTTTTTATGCACTTTGTTCCCATGGCTCTAGTGACATTCTAATAACTGTATTGAATTTTGAGCTATTCAAGGGATTTTGCTATTATTTATGAGAAAGGATTGATTTGTCTCCCATGTGAAAGAATATATGTAAAATTGAGTTTGGTTGTGGTTGTTTCTTTGTTCAATGTCTCTGATATGATCATGGCTTCATAACAACTTCAATATATTATTGCCAGAGGTATCATAAAATAGGGAGACATTATCCTTCATGTCATAATTCTTCCTCTGCTGAATAAACTCAAAAGCTTATTTTTGTTTGTTTCTTTATCGATCCTTACTTTGGAACACAGTAAATTAATGCTGTTAAACAAGAGGCCAATTTCCCTTGTAGTTTCACCAAAATGGACTTCAATTAGCCATGCTTCTATGGCTGTGTTATGATGCTTTCATAAGTGGGTTATGACATTGACAACAAATCAGTGAAACTTAAGCCCCTGTTATTATCAACCCCGAGGTAAAAATCGTACATGCCTTTATCCCTGCATAATGGGAGCTTCAGCCAGTGTGGTCAGAAATAGCACGGACATGAAATACCTGCAAGTTATGTCAGCACTGTAAGACAGACCAGTCACAAAATAAGTCTGGAAAATGGAGGAAAGAAAAAAAAATATAATAGCAGAAAATACAGGGTCTTTGAGATGTCCTAATTTCTGCCTTCCCATTGTTCCAGCTGTGCAGCAACAGGATATTTGTGACCCACGGTCAGACATGTCCTCAAAGCCAGTCTGCCGTGGTCAAAATTAGACACTCATGGACACATGAGGAAGTTGTTTCCTTCTGCTACTATTTCACAGTAGAAAATATGAACAAGGAACTACCATGCACTAGCTCTTTCCATAAGACAATGAGGGGTTATGGCATAAATTTCGTTGAGGGCAAGTTCAAAACGTCCATCAGGAGATTACTCTGCATTGCCACGAGGTGTTGCAGATGCTAAATTTTTGTATGGGTTTTAAAAGTGGCTGGACAAATAAGGAGAGAAAATTCTGTAAGGAATTATTAAATATAAGAATAGCAGCTCTGGTTGGGAAAGTCCCTCACCTGTAAGCTGCCTGTCAGAATGAAAGGTGCTCTGACACTGTTCACAGCCAATTTGCTGCTAATGGCCAGGCTTAGAGGGTGCTTGATAGAAATAACATCTCAGCTAATCTTTAAATGACTTCTCACTTCCATAGCAGGGACTGTGGGCAGAGAAAGCCTTCCCTGATGAAAGGCTGAAGTTGCTGTAAAATGCAGCAGCATTATTGCAATGTCTTCCTCTTGGAGATGGCAGGGACAGAGCTCTGAGTGCTGGGGAAACCCTGTCCCAGTCTGCTGCTCTTAAACTCGCAGCAGATCATCCTGATTTAAATTTACTTGGGTTTGGTCTATTTTTATATTTACACTGCTCACTGTGCATTATCCTCATGTCTACTAAGTGGATGCCCAGTTCAGGGTGTCAAATTCATATTTTATGGGATAGAATAGAGGATGTATTCTCTATGTCTGTATAATCATCTCTATTTACCTCGCTGATGCCAATCTCTCGTATTGTCCCCTACCACTCAAAAAAAAGGCACCCTTTAAAGCTTTTTTTAACCCTATTTTGAAATATTTTGTTGCTATTCAAAGATTATTCCTTTGTCTTGTCTTATTTATTTTTCTTTCTTTTTTTTCCCAACTAATGGCTAAACAGCTGCAGCAGCATGCAACTTCGGAGCTCCCTGCTGCTGCTCTCAGAAACGAAACAATCTGTACTTAAACCAATTTGCTTGTAAATTCCTGCTTCCCTGCCTCCAGCCTGCTAAACTGCTCATGCCCATCATGCCAATCTGTTTTTCCAATGCTGAGATCACTCTATCAGTGCCAAGGAACCCCCTACAAACTAATGCTGCAGGCTATGCCTAGGGAAGGAGAAATGATGTCTCTGAGCTCATCAGCTAACTACATTTTATTGGAGCAACACAATTTAGATTGACCACTGAGGTCTGGTTGAAAGGCAAGGTCATTTTAAAGGGGGAATAATAACGTCCCTGTTGTTGGGGCGCAGGATTTACCTCTGGAGTCCATATTAAAGGGAATGCCATGGCACTAAGGGGGTTGTGAATATTGTATTTCAGTCTGAGAGCAATGTACCTAACTGCAATGCAAAAATATGTGCTAGAAATCAACTTGAACTGGTAAGATATGAGACACCGGGAATGAACATAAATAATTCTAAGCCAAGGCACCAGCAGGGGACTGACAAAACATATAACCAAGAGACTGGCTGTTTGCTTCCTTTTTCATACTGTTTTATGATTTCGTTTCTCTGTGCTGATTAAAAAGGGACTAAAAAACAATGCTGGAGACTGAATATTTTAGGCATGTGCTGTTCCAGTCTCCCCCAAACAACTCTGCCACCACCAATCCCTTTTCATCTTTAAATTAGTAGGGTTTTAGAATACATTTCCCCTAACTGACATTCAGTATTCTGGTGGAATGAGATTGTCCTCTAAAAACTAAGCTGATTATGTTTATGAGTATCTTTTACCAATAGGTATCTTCTTTAGGCTAAGGTGCTCTTGCCTTTTCCTCGTGTTTACAACACCACATAACTCAATTTCTAGGCTTTGTAAGCCAGGTCTTTCTACTTCTGATAGTAGTAATCTCCATTCTTTTCAGCCACGTTGTCCCGTTCTCCAACTGCTCCATATTAAATCCCCCCTTCCTGATCAGCAGACGGCACATCAGGAAATCTGACCTTGCTCAGCAGCATCCATACTTTTTCAAGTAGAACCAAGCTGGTATACTCAAATCCCACACTGACTTTTTAAGGGTGACACCTTATTGATGGCTCATCAATTGTTACACCTATGTTTTTCTTATCACATGTCGTTGCCAAGTGATAGATCACAGTAAAGAACATTACTACTGTTCCCTAAATATATGGCACAGAAGTCTGTACTAGTAGATCCCACCCTGTTTCTGTTATTCCAGCTCTCAAAATCATCTAAATCTTCTTACAATGTTCCAACACTTCTTCCCATTTGTAAAGTTTTCTGGGTTTGTACCCACAGGTACAAATGTTAAATGCACTTTTAAACACTGAATGTATAACAAAGAGTATTCATGAAAGCTTAAACCAGGTTAGACACCTGGAAGTCCTTTTAGAACTGACATTCCTATCTTGTTTTCAACCTGATGCTTCTCCCTTTAAGCAAACCTATTGTTGCTTCCCCTTCAGCTGTTTCTTTGTTTGCCTTACAGTTCCTGTGCTAAACCCCAGGTCTGCCTACAAAACTAATCATTTCTCATGCAGCACCATATCGAATGCTTTACTGAAATCCAGATAGATTAAATCTACTGCTTTTCCTTTGTCTAGAAAATCAATTATCTTATCAAAGAATGATATCGAGTTAGTCTGGCACTCTCTGAGTCTTTGTTAAACCTATCTAACATTTTATCCAATTCTGTGTTTACCTCCATGTTTCTAATTATTCTCTCCTTAAGAATTTGCTTGAAAGCCTTTGTGTGAGCATCTCTATTTGTGATCCAAGTGGTTTTGACCTTGGTTTGCAGGGACCCTACTCAATGCGGTTCATCATTCAAATTCAAGATGCAGGTGCCTGTACAGTATCAGGATGTGCCCTCAAAAGTATCTGTGCAGGAGTGCAGAAGGAGAACTAGAGCAATGAAGGGATAAAATCATCAGGAATTCACAAAGACGTAAGGGAAGCCTCATAAATTTTTGCACTGTTCTTATGCTGGTTTTTTAGATCACTGCCAAAACAACTTCCCCTGTGCAGATATTTTAATAGTTTCCTGATGAGGATGTTCTGAGGTTACCCTGCTTCCACCAAAGTGTACATTGCACCAACAGAAAGGGTCTTAGAGGGTGAAGGTTCTGCCACAAATAAGCTTCTGCAAATCTACTGAGATTGACTGAATTATGTCCTTTCATCTGCTCTGTCTTTGGTGTCCTATCCAAGTCCCACAGGGAAATTTAGGTGTGACAACAGCATCTTCACACCCTTCAGAAGAACAGGACCAGTAATTGGTTTTGCTGGGGGAACACCTCAAAGAAAAATACTGTTGGTTCTTTACCTCTCTTCTCTTGTCACTCTTCTGTCCCATGAAATATATTATCGTACTGTATGGAGGCTGCTATAAATGAAACTCTTTCACTGCTGCCATTATAAGCCCTACTTTTAAACAGTTTATCATTCAAAGGCAAAGATTCATTTTCTCCCCTCATCACAATTGATGCTGGGTGTAAAAGTTCAGGCACAGGCTACTGTCAAAAATAAACTTCTTCTGAATTTTAAACACAGCCACAAGCATTCTTGAGCAGAAATGGGCCCCAAAGACTCTAGTATAAAGAAATCAGCATTTCAGCCTATGAAGTCAGGAGCAGTGCTAGAGTGCAAACCTGAGTCAAAAATACTGAATATTGTAATGATCCTTTATCCTGCAAAGAGTCTTAGCTGAATTCTCACAGTCAGGCTCCTTCAGAATTTGGAAGATACATGAACCAGATCTGTTTTTGTAATCTGTGCTCATAGAAAAAGAAATTATCTCAGCTCTTCCTAAAGCAGGCAGATACACAAAGATTTCCAGGAACCACAAGGAGACAAAGAGCAGAACACCGTGTCAATAACTCCACATAAATTTAAATCTCTGCACAAGACTTTGGATTCTATGGGAATGAACAGGGGAGAGAGAGCCATCCAGGAATGAAAGGGAGAAATCTGACCTGCATCGTGAATGGGTGATCTGGTGGTCGAAGAGTAAATGTGGGATAGTCCAGCAGCAGTTAACCTCCCGGTGTCTGGATTTCTTATCCCTAAAATGATGGTAATGATACTTGCCTTTGTGAAGTACTTTGAGATCTGTGGTGGAAAAGTAATGTACAAAGACAGACATTGTTATTTCAAAGGGACGGGGAATAGCAGGTATCATAGATCTGGAATTACATAATAGACAAATATTGGAAGGGGAACAGTGGGAGTCAGCTGTACCCAGTTTGTTGCAGCTTAAATAACACTGGTGGCTCCCCTGTCCAAATGCAGTATTTCAGGTAATTACTCCGTTGCTCGCTTATCAGGGAGAGGATTAGAAATAATTTGTTTTGCTGGAAGGATATAATTAGAGCCAAACAAAATAACCTGGTGTAGAACAATTAGCAAATTCACTTATTGTGTGCAGTATTCCTTGAGAAATTCTCAAACACTTTTGTTCATTTGGAAGATTCACCAAATTTTTCAGGCATCAGTGCCTTTCTGTAACACCAACGCAAGTCACCCTGTGGGGTAAACACTTTTCCTTCCCCCAAATATTTCCTTGATGAAGATGGTGCCTTTCATGTGATTCCTCATCAGGCTGAGCACACCCATGTCTGCCTCTCACGCATCACTTCCAGTCTGTCCCAGGAAACTCTCATGGTGCAGCCTCATCCTTGCTGAAGCCCTGCTGCTTCCAGGGATTGTGCCTGGCTTTACATGATGCCTCCTTTCATCTTCCCCTCTGCTCCAAACCACTGCTTGCTGATGGAAACCAGAATGAAGTACAGCTGAGCAGATTAATATCCCTCATGAAAGGATGTGGGGAATGTGCCATTGTACAGACTGGATGCTGTGTGACAAGAGAAGAAAATCAAAGTGAAAAGCACATGCATCAGAGGGACAGCAGCCAGGGCCCTTTGATTGCTCTGTACAGAGTATGCCTGGGAAAATCAGAGGGAATTTTGTCCGAACAGTGGCACTAAGGTCAGCCCACAGCTCACACCAGTAACAAGCCCAAGCAGAGAACATCACAGAGCAAAGCTCCTGGAAGCAGACTGATGGCTTGCAAGAGGTATAGGGCAGGCAAAATCACTGCAATGCATTCAGTGCTGTGTTGTAAGTCCAGAATAACTTCACCAGTGCTAACACATGTTCTTCTTTATATCCCTGACCTCATGGCCATGGCTCAAGAAGTCTTTCAGATGTCTAGACATCTAAAGGTAGGCAAAAATTTCAACCTTTGGAGATGCTGGGAACAGCAGTGAGCAGCAGGCAGGGGAGAAGGATGCACATATGCACTGGCTGCCCTGCTGAGCCACTGTCCCCGCTGTCCCCTGCTGTCCTGCTGGCTGCAGCACCAAGCTCCAGCTGGCAAATTGCCACCTAACGCCTGCACAATCACGGGCATTTCAAGTGGCTTTCGAAATCCCTGTCTGGATAATGATGGAGCGGGCACATCAGGCCAGGCCACCCTGCTGAGCTAAGTACAGCTCTGAGGAGCAGTGGGGGGAGATGAGGCAGCTGGGAAAAGCCATTGCAGTGGGGCTGATGCAGACCAGGCAGTGCCTCCTTCCCTCCATGCGCTCCCAAACGCTGATCCAGGCAAGGCACTGTGAGGTGTCCGTGGTTAGAGGACATAGAGAAATTGGCTTCTTCATCTCCAGGCTTTTCTCATCCATACCCACCCAGGAAACGGATTGCTGCTGGCTGATGGCCAGTGGTGCTCCCTCCACCCTGCAGACTGGGAAATCAGCATCTGCCCTGCCTTTTTAACTCATCCCCAGTCCTCCTCTGCAAAATCCTCCTCGTGTGGCTCCTCCATCTGCACAATTGTGCTTCTCTGGGAAACCACTTTTCCCCCACCCATCCACTTCTTTCACTTATATTTCACATAAGTTAGAAACACTTGGGATAAAGTACAAAACATTCTCATAAAATTTGTATTACTCCCTTCAGCCCTTCTCCCCAGATTGAAACTAAATATAGCAAAAGCCAGTCTGCTGGTTGGAACAAACACAAATAGCTGAAATAAAGGTATGACAAATCAAGGCCAGGTTGCTCTCATCCTGCCTTCTGGATGAGGTGACTGTTGTCTGTCTGTGATGACACTAGCAGGATTTTTATGTTCTGAATTGCAAGGGATTCATGATCACTGAACAGAGACATTACTGCAAAGCCTAGGGGTGTTTTGCTGAAACTTTAGCTAAAACAGCTCTGCACTGTGTCCAAGAAACAGCTGCCTGATCTCTTGAATTTGTAGAATAATTTTTAGATCAGAAAGACATTTTGGGATTATTTTCTTTCAGTGGGCAATGCAGATTTGGTAACAGCAACTTTTTTTTCAAATTTATATTTGCTTCAGTGAATCCTTCTCAGAGGCTAAAAGGGGAATTTCAAAAATTCATTTTGACATTGAATATGTTACTCAGATCCAAATGTTTCATTTTGCCACTTTCAAAGAAAATGTTTTGATCTTCCCTTTGCAAATTTAGTTTGGTTAGAATTTCCCTTACATTTTGTTTTGAAAAGTGGGCTCATAATCCAGCTGTTACTTCTGTTAAAGAGACAAAAGAAATGTTTTGTCCAAACCAAGATGTTGCTATCTTTGCTTTACTTTTGGCAGGGAAAAAAAAAAACAGTCAGAAACAATACAGAAAAGAAGTGTTCTTGCTAGTGAACCAAAAATTCAATTATTCTCATTTCAGTAAAGGTCTTGTCTGCAGAGGGAGGTGAGTGTTCAGCACACATTTACAACCCAACCTGTTGCATAATACTTCCCCCAGATGGATCCCCTCCCCTGAGGGCATCATGAAAACATTAGAAGTTAAGTTTTCCCAATCAAAGGCAGATTGAGACTTGGATTCAGTCCACTTCCCTTACCTCACCCAAGATCTCAGTTGCCATCTGCACACGCCTGTTTCTCTTCACTGGGTACCCAGGGATCCTGGACCAACCTTACATCAATCAGGCACTTTGGTGAAGACCCAGAAAAAAGGAATCCCAACCTTTGGTGCCCATAAAGAAAGTCCTCCAGGGCTGGGTGACTACGTGACTGAATTTTGGACCAATTGTTAAAGCTTCAGTGATACTACAAAACCAAACCAAAATACAATCTGCAGATTTTGGCACAACACTCTTCCTATGAGGTTATGCTGCCTCAGGAAGGTTATGGAATAGATTCTCATGAGCTCCTCCTTCAACACTTAAACCAAACCGGGGGGGGATAGAGGATATGGAGAAGGTTCCAACAAATTTCCACATATCAAGGCCTTTATCTGAGTTGGGTTTGCTGCATTACAGCAGACTGAGAAAAGTCACTTAGGAAAATGCTACTATCATGAACAGGGTAATTCTGTGAGCTCAAATAATTATCCTAGACTTGCCATTGGGGTGTGAGTAACACCTTCTGCAGTAGGAAAAATGTAATATTGCATTGCAGAATTTAAGAATTCCAGAAAATGAGGTTTTGTGGTTTTTGTTTTTTTTTTTTTTTAACTACTAATCTATTTCCCAGTCTAAACCACTCTTGTTTATGCCTGAAACCTTCCTGCTTCTGACTCATATCCTTGCATGCTCCACCTTGTGCATGGGATGAAACCTTAGCCCCATCATGTCCTGTCATCCAGAATGTAGTCTGACAGTGACTGCCAAACCTCCCGGGGAGGCTGTGAGTGCAAGCAGCTGCTAACGCTGCACGAAGGGGACTGCATGGAAATCCATACTCTGACCTGCACACTGTCAACACATCACCCTTTCCAACACACAAGAGATGCTCTTTTGTTGGTCTGGCTGAGGCAACACCAGTGCCCCTCCCTGGCAGAGCTGAGAGTGCAGGAAGGCAAATGCAGAGCTGCTTTCCTCCTGGTCATGGCCCCATCCACGTCCTGTTTTCCCATCCCAGAGTCTGCAGGAGGCAAGGGTGGAGGCTCTCTGCATCATCCCCATCAGGCTCAGATGTCAGCAAGTCACATGAGACTGGCACTTCTCATAGTGATTTTTTCCAGTAGCTCACTCTGCTTTATCCATGGAAATCACAGCAAGTGCACTGTGCCAAGTCCTGATCCCACTGAAGTCAGTGATGGAGCTCCAGTTGACCCCAGTGGGGCTGGGGTTTAAGTAGCACCATGTAATCTTGTGCAGTTTATGAAGCATATGTGCATTCTCTCCCTGCACGGTTATTTGACTTTCACACTCTTGATGGAAATGTGTCTTTATAAATTTACAAATAGCACAGCAGCTGTGTGTTTATGTAACCTCATTTGAGGGCCACATGTATTCTCACCCTTGTGCTATTAATATTTATATTGCCACAACCACATACACACAAATACCTCACATAAATACACATGCATGCAGTGGAACAATAAGGAAAATAGATTAAAACCCCTTCTGAGTCAGCCATGCCTTTGCAAAATTCCATGGGAAGGCAGATCTATGTTCTTGAAAGAGGTTATGAGGAAAGTTTTTGCTAGATCCTGGTGGCCCTGTGGAAACTTCTGTTCTTTTTCACCACTAGTTTCTGCACAGCAGCACCTCTCCCTGATTTCAAGTGACCTGAGTCCAAAACATTTTGTAGAGCAAAGTCAGATATTTCAGCCAGTTGGGAGACAGACAATTCATAGGGCAGCCAGGACTCCAAGAGCTGCAAGGTATTGATGGCAGGGCAAGGGACTCCAGCTGCTGCTGCTGCTGCTTCCCAGCCAGGGTAATAGCATTGTTCAGAAGGCCACAATGGAACTGGGGAACAGCTTTTCATGAAAATTACTTTTTTTTTTTAGGCAAAAAAATGCTGCTTTAGTCAATCTGAAAATTACCCAACTTGCTTCAAATGCAAACACGGAAAAAACCTGCAAAACATACAGCCTAGACATTTTATTTTGACAACTCAGATGAAACATTTTGATTTCCTCATGCTGAGAAGCTTAGCATTCTTGAATTTACCTCCATTTAATCTTGTCTGTTCCAGAAGATAAAACCTAGTTGTCCTATCCTAAATATTATTTTTTAAAGTTTCTCCTATGCTGGAGAAATTGGTTTAAATTATGGTTTAAGGTTGCCCAAGAGCAATTTCTTTTCTTCCCTCTTCCACATTGATTTCCCAGCTCAATTAAGGGACCAGCTCCCTTTAAGGAGCCCAGTCTGTCCCAGATTTTGAGACCAAAAGACAAATGTGAAGGTGTGATAGGGCAGGCTTTGAGCACCCATTTGCACAGGAAGCAGGAGGCAGAGAGCAAGCAGCCTTGCTAAGTCTTCTCCTTCCCTTTTACAAGGAAACTTTGCCGTGAGCCCGCATGGCTGTTCTGATGCCAGCAAGTTCCCCGCAGATGGAGAGAGCAAATAAAAATGTGCATATTTACATTATACATGCAGATTAGATAGTGTGTATTCCTCACAGCCTGTCCCTGAAACACCCTCCAAAAGGAGCGTGGGGGAGAATGCAAAGAAGTTGAGTCCAACTCTGATCTCCTATTGTCTCACTCCCACACTATGGGAATTGGACAACATGTACCCCTAGCTGATTAACCCTTTCTAGTGACCTGCAGCAGACAGAGCTCTCAGTCTCTGGTAATCTCTACCTTAGTGCAAAAAGAGGAAATATTTGCTTACAGAATAGTGCTAAATTAAAAACTCAGCAGAATTATCTGCAGGGCAGCAGTGGTAATGATGGGGAAATTAATTACTGCATTTCTGAGCCTTTGCATGATCTGGTGGAAGAAGAGAGTGGGAGTGTGGGTGCCCTTGTGTGCACACAAGGAGTTACCCTGACAGAGAGAAACATAATTTAAATATTGGACTGAAGTCCTGTTGTATTTACAAAGAACTTCTGCAGTCAGGCTGACTTCCTTAGGCCACTTCACTCCTCTCTGAACATCCCTCCTCCACACACGTAAGCCTGCTCCCTCTCAAAGCAGGTTTCAGGCTCTGTGTGTTTGCTTCCCTCCAGCCTCACACCTCTGCCAGACTCACCTTCCTACTGTGGGGTCAATTTGGGGAGAAGAGGGAAGTGAGAAGCCAGTGATGGGACACCCAAAGTCTGCTCCTGGGGAAGGTCCAATAAAGCTCCTTTGAAAGCAGTAGGAGGATAAATGGGAGAGCAGTGTCCGACCCATCTCTCCCCAGACCAGGTTGGAAGATTTTTGGATCCAAATCTCTTTCCTTCTGCTGGGCTAGGTCTTGGATACCCGCCTAGGACTGAGCTCTTCAATCCCATCTGCACTGAGAGCACCAAGACCAGAGCTTGGGTCCATGGTAGAACACTCACCTCGCTGCAGGTGTGCCCTTCTGAAAGGCCTTCAGTTAGACACACATGTGCAAAACATCCTTCATGGAAAAAGTCTGGGATCATGGTTTGCTGACAGACCCAGGGTGGGAGAAGCCTGCAGCAATCAGAGGCCATTCCCTGGGCCACAAGGAGCCACCTGCTGAGCCCACTGCTCCCCAGCTCCTCTCCCACGCTGCAGCACTCATGTCTGCCCTCCCAAACGTGCTTCCTCAGGGCACTTGTTCTTCTGTCTCTTCACTGAGTGAACAACACTCTCACTCACACCTGCTCCCCTCACCCTCCCACGCAGCTCAGCATTGCAACAAAATTAGGAAACTATGCCCATTTCTCCCCAGAAAATCCTTGCCGGGCTCTGCCAGCTGCCACCTCGCTGACAGATGTTCTGCTCAAGCACTCACTATCCTTCTTACTAGTGGCAGCCTGGGTGAATATTTCACGCCTCGAGCCAAGCTTTTAGTGCTCCCAGTTGGAGAGAATGGCATCACCAAATTCAGCCTGGGCCATCCACAACTTTGGGGTGATGATTTCTGAACTCTCCATGGTCTTTCCTGCAAGTGGGTTACAGTTTTTTGGGTGGGAAGCTATTTTCCTTGGAGTCAGGTTAATTCCAACCTTTTGAGCTGCAAGGAGAGGAGCCTGCACAGTGCCAGCTGCAGGAAAGGGCTTGGCTGAGTATAAGATATGGAGGAATGAGAGATTCATGGCATTTTCCAGGCAGATGAATACATTATACTTTTTGATATCTTTTTAAAAGTGCACTTTTCCAATTTATATCCATGAGGTATAAATTGCCTTTGACTTTTTCCATATAGAGTTTGTTCCTGACACTGATAAGCTCGTGTGGCTGTATGAGATCAAAGCTGTAGATTTTTTTTTTTAAAAAAGCACCTTTTTAGGTCCCAAATCAACCCCCAAATATATGTGCAGACTTAAAATTAGGAAATTGCTCTTGAATTTTTAAAGAAGCTGCTTGAACATTCAGCCCTCATTCACTTAGCATATACAATATTGCCCATTCAGAGCCTCGGAGCCCAGTTTATTTTAGTGTTATATCAATTTGGTGTTCCAGCACTGTAATTCTCTGCTAGGTCAATGCCAATCCTGTTGAGTTCTTTCGAGGTACAGGGTCTCAGTTCACAGAAGGGCAGGTGCAGAGTTAAGCAATTAGCCCATTGCCATCCTAGAGCATAGGAAAATGTAATGATGACCCGAGATTTTACTGCAGAAAGGGAGCCCCAGATGCAGTGTGTGATTGAAGCTGACAGATCACCGCATTTACAGCAACTTAAATGCAGGTCTGGAGCAATTTTGTGTAAAATTGAAGGAAAATAGTAAAGTCAATGTGTCACAAAGTACCATGCAAATGTTGTGAATAAAAGCTTCAAAGGGTACTAAAGTGCCATTGATTACCTCTGAGAGGTTCTTTAAGATCTCAAGCCCAAGAAAAAGAAGTTCCATATACGCTGTAATGTTAAACCATCATCTCCACATTTCTAGTAATCACCTCTTCTCCAGATGAATCCAGCCATTAGCACCCTGTCAGAGGTTCGCACTGAAGGTACACAAGGAAATCGCTGCATCCCCGCTAAGATCGACAGCATTATGCCCTTCAAAAGCCACCGGTGGTCACCTCTGCTTTGGCAGCTAAGATTTAAAGAGGGATTAGCATGTTTATTCTGAATGACGGCTTAATGTCTTCTGTATCCTGAAAGGCAGTCAGAATTCAGAGGTGGTAGCTAAATGCCTCATCACCTTTCTTTATATTTTCATTTTGCCTCCTACCATGGCTTGTTTTATAGATATAGAATCTAATAAACTAAGATCATATACTTTTGGGGAGAGGAGAAGAGGAGAAAATTACATGCTTGGTTGGTAATGATAACAAGATTGCCATAGGAAGCGTGTCATTTTGAGGAGGAATTCAGAACAATGCAGTGCTCACATGGCATGGGTGAAGCTGGCTTAAACCTGACAGTGCAAAATGGAGATGGGGAACGAAAAGGGAAATCACTGAGTGTTTCCATGTGTAACCTCCAGGGACTGGTATTTACATCTCTCAGACACAGGTGTCCGTGAGCAATGTCAGGCTGGCACATGTTTTTTAGCCCTTTTCAGCCCTCTTCTGAGGCAACAGGCTGATGACAGAGAGGAAGAAGAGTAGGAGGAATAAGCTGATATCAACCACAGGCAAGTATCCGTACTAGAAAGCTGTGCCATGTCCTGGCTTTTACAGTTCAAGAAAGCTGTTGGCAAATGAAAAGTGCTTTGTGGGGGAAAAAAAAAGCAAGCAAAAAAAAAAAAAAGTTTCAATAATTGTTTCAAAGACAAGAGATGTCACCTTAGACTCAAAACTCCACCCAGGTACCTTACCAGGGGCCAGCTGATTGACTGACTTGGATACAATTTGGATATTCTTGCATGAGAAGCATTGTGGCAATAAACTCCTGCTGGAAGACAGAAACAGCCTGAGATAAGAGCTAGACAGTGCATTTTAGTGCATTTAGCATAAAACATCCTTCCATCAAAACTGCTTATCTCTTCCTTCTTCACTAGCACCTTTGTTGCTGTTTCAACCCCTGAGTGGTTTCTTTCATTTGTTTTTGACACTTTGGGCTTGTCCTCAGCCTGCTGAGTGATGACATTCCCGGAGCTGCTTTACTGGGAGGTGGAGCGAGAAGGAATGACAGCAAGGCATGTTCTGGGAGCACCATTCTCTGCTTGCCAGTCTCCCGTGAACATTTCTAGGGTCAGGCTACCTTGTGAGGAAGGAAGTGAGCACCAGAGCCCCGCTCTCTCTCTGCCTGTGTGGCCAGTAGCTCTGCGCTGTTAACACATGGGCTGCATGCACTGGGACAGGGAGCAGCTTGTGTTTGCAGGGACCTCTGAGGAGAGCAGCCTGGAAACGTCAGAATTCCTTTCCTTTACAGGCCCACTCTTGGGAAGTGCAGGGAGAAGCTCAGTCCAGCCACAGACTGCAGTAAGGAGGGGGCTGTCATGCAGAAAATCTTGGCAGAAGCCTTTGAGTGCTGAGCCCTCTCCCAGCACCACAAACCAACCCAGCCAAGCGGGCGACAGCTACTAACAGGCCATCTCCAGCCTGGCCCAGATCCGAGTGTCTGTCTGAGCCAATGCTCACTAGCACTGTGCTTTACCTAGGCAGAGTCGGCCAGGTGGCATTGGCAAGGAACCAAGACAAGCAGCTCACTCCTGGGGAGCAGTCTTCCATCCGAGATGGCACGTGACAGGAGATGTGGTGCCTATTGGCAGCGAGATCAGATGAGCCTTATAACAGTTTCTGAAGCTCTGGAACTAGTTCAGGCTTGAAATTTAGAGAAATTTGGTTAACTTGTTCTGTTTTGCCTGAATAGCACTTCTCTTTTTTTGTGTGTGTGGGATCTGGCTTCAGCTCCTGTTGGGAGTGCTGAAATTCCATCACAAAAGCTGCCTCATCACTTAGCTTTTTATTATAGTCTTTCAGCACCACATGACTGTTAGTGAATCTCCAGCCATGCTGGAAATGGGAAAAAAAACAACAAATAGGTTTTTAGATAGTGCAAAAAAGACCATGTGTTTCTGTTTCTGCCAACAACCACCCCCATTTACATTTCCCCTCTCCCCCCGCTACCACAAGATGGGATTCGCTGGAGGTCCCCATTACCTTCAGGATGATTATTTGCAGTTGGAGGTATTTTTCAGAGTGAGTGACAGGACTGTGGTGGGAGGGAGAGAGATCCCTAGAGGGGCTTCTAATACCCCTCTTTGCATTTTCCATTCCTTAGTAATCACTCCTCTGCAGGCCTGTCCTACAGGGCTGGCCTGCCTAGCCAGTAAGCCAGAAAAAATCAAAATACAAAGTATGGCAGCTGCAGGCATCCAGTGGAAAAACATCCCTGCATGCACAAGACTAAGGGAGAGAGACAGAGAGAGAGGAGAGAAAGCACATTAAAGGAAAGGCAACACTTTTAGCAGGCTGGAGTGTCCTTGACCGAAGGAGACATCAAAGACAGCTCCAGTGATTTACTCTTTGACAGGCTGGCATCTCTGTGATTCACAGAGCTAATCAATTAGGTGATACATTCCCCCTCCCTGCCACCCCTTTATTTTTAACAGCTTCTTGCCAAGAGTGGAAATGCTCCAGAACTGAATGGGTAACCACATCCAGACCACGCTGCAAGACCTGACAAATATCATCCCAGCGGGTCTGCAAGGGAGTCAGAGCTCTACTAAAGGGGATTTGTCACTGGGCAAGGCAGCTTAGCCCCATCAAAAGTACATGAAACATATTCCTGGGTCACACAAGACAGAGTTGCAAATTTGCACAACCTCTCTATTAACTGGATTTGGGTCTAGCCCTACCTCACCCCTCCTGTGCCACATGCAGGCTTTACAAGACATCCAGCACTTCAGACCTTCAGGCCTATGCAAGCAAAGTGGCCTTGAGAAGCACCCTTCCCTCTGAACACACATATCTACACCTGGAGGCAGCCATGGTGACCCTTCCTCAAACCCAAAGGGACTCTTCAACATTCCTCCCCTCCTTTTTGGGTGCACATACTTACACACACACAGGACTAACACAACAAGTTAGAGGCACTTCAGGGGCACCCACACTCACACAGGTACCTCCTACCTCAAATTATTTCCATATTTATGACCTGTCACCTGAATCACAGTTCAGGAACTTACATATGCAAGCACTGACCCTGAGTTCACACAGGCTGTGCCACGTGTGCACCATCTCCAATGCATGCACCAATTTTCATCCAGTGGCTGCTCTGATGACTGCTAATGGGGGAGAAATTTGTAAAAAAGCAGCATTCTCGTTTTCTGCTTCCTCCAGTTTGTTCCAGGTGGGATGTAGGGAAGCAGAGCATGGCTTTACATCTCAAACCAACATCACCTGCAATAACAAAACCCTTTAGTGTTCAGTGTTGAATCCTTGGCATCTAATGATCAAAAAAAAAAAACAAAAACAAACCAATAAGCCACAGCAATCCTGCATTTTCCAAGCAGTGTATCCAGGGACAGCACTCTCCTCTTCACATGAAAACATCATGTTGGCAGGCACAGAGGCTGGGGAATACATCACTGCAGGCTTCTGGGACTGAGAGCTGCAGCCAGCCTGGTACTGCAGAAAGAACCCTGCACTTCATGTTTGTGCTTCCTCTCTCCTAATGAGAAGCCACAGAAATCTGGTCATGGTTTAGTACAGTCAGGGAGAGAGCAGTTTCAGGGTTTGGGGAATAAACCCCTTAAAACAAGGGATTTTCTGAAGATCATGGTCATCCCAGGACAGAAATCTTCTCAGGGATACACACAGGGGCTCAACCATTTGGAGGCATAGCCAGAGGCTGAATGAGTCAGTCAGAACTTGGGTGCTGAGCCAGCCATATCAGTATTTGCAGTGTTTAAAATTTCATTGAAGATAATATCAGAAATCTCTAGTCTTTGTGGCTGCAAGATGTCTTTTGAGCATGGCCACTGTAATGCTCCCCATATGAATATGCTCATGCACAGCTCAAATAAACAGTCACAAATTGATGAAAATGCCCCAGAAAAAAGCCACAGTAACTCTTGAAATGTGACTCCTGAAAGAAAGATTTCTCCCTACTTGTCTCAAAACCCAAGACCTGACAGGAATTTTCTCAGGGTAATTCTTGGTGGATGTTTACTACTGATCTTTCCAGGAGAAACATGATGCTAACAAAGAGAACAGTGTTGTGCACTGGCAGAGCACCATCAAACAGAGGTTTGTTGAGAAGGTGGGAGTTCACACAGGTATTATCTATTATCCCTGCTTCTTAGCCTCATGAGACATTACATAATGGCATGGTGAAGAAATCCTCCCCTCTGGGTTCAGGCTGGAGATCTCTCACTCTGGCTCATTGAGTTCAGAGAATGTAGGCAAAAAGCTGACAGTCTCACCCCATTCACTTCCCTTCACAGCACAGGCTGCCCTGGGCATCCTGGGGTGCACCCAGCTGAGCCCTGGCTCCCTCTTGCTGCTTGGAAATCTCCTGTGAAAACAAAGACATTGTTGAATATTCTTTGATTTGATCTAGATGAAACCTCTCATCGGGTCCTGATGCTCTTCATGGCAAAATACCCACAGGCAACAGAGTCCAATTTTTACCCGTTCAGCTTCACGCATAAATTTGCTGTTTTCAAAGTGGAGACAGCATCGGATGGCAGAGTGAAGGGGGAGAAAAGTCCTTCACCAGCTGTGAAAACTGCCCTTTTAATTTTCATGAAAAGATATGAGACAGGAACAAAAGAAATGTTCTGCTGGCTGTTTCATTCCTTACCGGTGTTGTCGACTGAGAGCATTTCCTTTCACCATTCAACTCTAAGAAGTCATTAGCTGCTGGATCTCTTTTTAGCTTCACTCCTTTCTCCTTGGTGAATTACATCCTTCTAGATATCACCTCTTGAATTCATATTTGATTTGTGTGGGGCAAGTTTTATCTGTTCTGCCTGTGACATGAAAACTGTTGTTTCCTCTTCTCCCACCCAGGATTCTCTGTTGAGGTAAACCCTTTACCTATTTCTGTTACTGCACTTTGAGGTCTGACTTCACATATAAGACTTTCTGGTTTACATCTACACTGGATCTCATTAAAACTGTGCATCAGTCCAGGTTTCTCCTCATTATAACAGTCAGAGCTTATGGGAGCACAGTTATAATGAGGCCAAAGAGTATGGCTCAAAAACAATTTCTAATAGCTCATTAGCAAGAGAAGATAAGTCAGATACCTCTGTTGTTCCCTTTAAAGATGAGAGCCATCCCCTTCCCAGCCCATGGAGCTTAGCAGCATTTAGTCTTCAAAATCAAGGCAAAGCTGTCTTCTTCACTGAGGTCTGTCTCACAGCCTTAGAAGTGTCCTGGACTCCTGTGTGCTGTGATAATATCTGCAGATATTCAGCAATCACTTAATGAGCTCAAGGCTCATTCCCTGCTTTCTCAGTGTTCCCACTCTACCTGGAAAAGCACACCAGCAACTGAACTGCTGATGCTCCTTTCCTCCTCTACTTCAAGGTGGATCCACTCCTGCCCAACTCTGTGCCTGTGATGTTCTGCTTCCTCTCCCTCAGAGTTGCTGAGGTTTGTACATCAGCCTGACACAGATTTATTCCAAATATTCACCGGAATCTTGGTGGTGGGAACCTAGTCTGAGCTGGTGATGTATTGCACACATGGAGGATTTCAGAATTCCCCCATTTTTACGCAAATAGACGAAACCAAAGA
Organism: Motacilla alba alba; assembly: GCF_015832195.1. Classification (NCBI taxonomy): domain Eukaryota; kingdom Metazoa; phylum Chordata; class Aves; order Passeriformes; family Motacillidae; genus Motacilla; species Motacilla alba. The sequence goes on along the minus strand of NC_052025.1, from coordinate 13,556,925 downwards.
GATGTGTTCAAGCTTGCAAAAAGGCTTTAAAAGAGCTTACCTTGTCTTTTTTCTTCTTCCCCTTCTGGGTAACATCCAGCAGAGGCTACTATGGACTTGGAAGTGTTGTCAAGAGCTACCAAGACTTCCAGCTGCAGAGGAGCTGACCAGAAGCCACTGTCTTGGCTTTACCCTGCCCTTACCCTGGCAAGGTGGCTACACACTGTGGAAAATCTGTGAGAACCACCAAGCAAGGACCTCAGAATTTATGCACTCGTATTATTGCATTGCTGGGACATTTCTCAGGATGAAGCAATTCACATTGTAAAATATCAGTGCACTAAAAAGCTCAGGAGGAGCCTCATTGCATTGACAGTGTGGCTCATGTGTTCTTATCAGCTACTCACAGTACCTATCAAAGGAAAACTCTGTCATCAGTGGTGTTTAATGCTGAACTTTTGGCTCAATTCTGTGCAGGCTCAAGATGTTATATTTTGACAGTCTCACAAGATGCTGTGTGTCCTTCTAGAGGTGACATTGTGGGACCTTTTGAATAGGTGATGTCTGGCCATGGAAGGACTGCAGAGTGATGATGCCACAATTCTGGAGTGCCCCATCCTCGGGAACAGCCTGGCTGCCATCATCCATCAGGCTCAAACTCCTGTGCTGCAGCTGCAGGGCAGTGTGGGGGCTGCTTGCCTTGGGTCTCTGCGTGTGGCTGACAGAGCTGCCCAGCTGAGCTGGGAAGGTGTCATCTCCCCTGGAGGAAAATGCTCCTCAGTCAGAAGCAGGAACACAACTATATTTGAAAGCATTTTATTTTTAGCTTATCATTCATAATTCCGCTTGTGCACGTCACAGTGACTCATGCTTTGTTCCTTCTTCCTTGAGCTGGTAGTTGCAGAAGCACAGTTCTTTGTTTACTGCATGGTCTCTCTATTTGAGGGCTTGTTGTTGCAGTTAGGTTTGGCTCTAACAAGGGCTTCTTCTCAACCAAACACTATTTTGCCATTAGAGGTTGGATAAATATCTTCTTTTTCCCCTGAGAAATGTGGTTTTGGTAAGATGCAGATGCAGTAAATGCAGATGCAGTGGTCACAGATGTCTGAAAGAGAAAAGGCCTCGAAATGAAAAAGGAGCTATTAACACAACGGAGAGGAGCATCAAATCCTGTTCCTCACACCACTGCCAAGCCCTCAGCAGATGTTCAGTCCAGATGATTCCCCAAAACATCTGTGCCATATCCTCTACCTGCTGCAAGCCACAAAATGTCGCCCAGCAAGACCTCACAATAAATTTAGACCTTGTGTAGAAAAGACAAAACCTTCCAAACTGCGGAGTATTACAGAGAAAAATGAGAGAGCAAAAGGAAAGAAAGGAGCAAACAGCTCTGAGTAGTTAACCCACAGGTTCTACATGCTCTGACTTTTCTAATGTAAAGCCCTGGCACTGTGCTAACAACTAGCACTTTTTGTACCCTGAAGCTCATGGCTCACCTAAGCTTTCTCTGATCCCTCCAGTGAGCCATTAGTGCACCAACTGTTGTGAGGTTGTTTTAGCAACAGTTTGAAAAGTGATTTTTATGAGCTGTTTATTACCTTCTCAGATTTATTGTGTTCCATTCAGACTGATTATGTGGGGGAAAAAAAATCTCTAAAAAAACATGAACTAAACCAAACCAAACCAAAAAGTCTGTATGTCTTTTCTTCCTTTATTTTTCTCTTTCCCCTACACATTTGGAATAAGTGTGAGAATTAATTTAAGTCAACATTGTGAAATCAGTCTTGAATATTTCAAAGTTTGAGTATTTAAATTAAGGTTCCTGTGAGTGAATTTAGGAGGTGATTTGTGGATTGATTCCCAGTGATTACAAGGTAATTACCTGCTCCTTCCTGTCTCAGGATCTGTGTCTGAGGCTTGACATGTAAAGGTGGATATACCTTTCATTTTTAGAGCTTGATGATGCTGATGAGAACTTCTCCACAGCCCAGACCTGAAAGGCTGTCAGGTGTTGCCCCAAGCAGAGGTTGTGGAAAGAATTTCTTCTCCAAGGATGTAGGAATTTCTTCTCCAAGGATGTGGGACTATGCAAATTAACATCAAACTGCTCAGAAGCATCTCAACTAGATGGCAAAGGGGAGTTCTGCCAATAGCACCAATCTCCATGGTTGAGCTTTAGACAAAAGCTGGTATGTTGACAAATTAAGAGTCTTTTCTCTCCATTTATTCTGTATGTTCATATGATGGCTCCAGCCACAAATTTCAACAAATTTCCAATGTTTGCTGTGGTTAGGAAGTGTTTGTTGAAGCAAGTACATGTGCAAAATAGGTACCTGGCCTGCCAGTCCCCCAACACAGCTCCAACAAGCCCAGCACTCATTTATCCCAACTCCAGTGGCAAGGGAATTATCCCACTCCACATGATGCCCGTGGGAGCCAGTCTACTGATTGTAAAAAAAGCTCTGGGAATTGCAAGATGAAGTCCTAGGAAATCCAGTGGGACTGGAAGTCGGACACAGAGCTGAATGTTTTCCCTTTCCCCAGGCAGTTAATGAGAGAAAAGCCCAGGAGGATTCTTTGCCAGTTGTGGAGTAGGATGGGAATGTGGCTCCTGTGCAGTGATGAACAGAGCACATGGGAGCAGCCTCCTGCAAGGAGGAGGTAGCCAGACTTCATGGGATTAAACAGATCCCCTGGCTGTGTGAGGCACCACTCTGTTTCTGACTCATCACTTCTCTTGTGGATTTTTCTTTTTTTTTTTTTTTCTTTTTTTTTTTCTTCTTTTTCTGGTCTGTCCATTGACTAAAGTGGCCACAGACAATGAACTCTCCATCAGCCCTAAAAATGGGTTTTCTTAGGTGTAGCTGTGGTATCAAGACAGAAATTAATATCTTCAGTCTTCACTGTAATTAATATCCATCCATCAGCTTTAAAATCAGCTGTGTATAATAAATGCAAGAAGCTAAACATCTTGCTGCTGAGCTAGTTGTCACACAGGCACAACAAGCCTCCTGTTGAGGACTCATTCATGTAATTCCTCTAAAGGCCAGAGGCAGCCTCAAAAATCTGAGAATTCAGAGATTTGCCCTGCTGCCTTGTTACCCTGCATGATCATTTCTGATAAGTGTTCTTGTTTAATCATTTCCCTGCATAAAGCCCAGGGTTCTCTTATGTTTGCCTGTGTCATATTAATAAAAGTCCATTTGGGAGGATGCTGGGGCTGGAAATGATTTGACCGAGGTTAAGTAACAATTGCACAAAATTGTTTTGACATTATGTTAATATCTGTTCATGTATTATCCTCAATTTAAAGTTAATCACCAAAATTACCATTGTAGTTCCAAAAAATCTAATGAAATAAGATTTGTTGAGGTGTGAATAATGCAGAAATTGAGAAGCGTGCAGTCACTATAAAAAAAAAAATATAACTGAAATAACCTGCTGGATTTAACTCTCTCAGTGCTCATATAAACTGAGGTGAGTTCACAAATTATATCAGGCCTTTAACACTTTGAAATTGTGGCAGGGACTGAGCAGGGCCTGGAGCAGTGTGTCCTGCTCGTGGGCTTGTGTTAGCACACAGGGCTCAGCACAGCAGGGTCCCACTCCTGCCCCAGCTCCTGGGGCATGGCTGGACATTTCAAGCTAATAAATATGAATTGGTGCTTTAACGGTCAGTGGGCTTCACCACGACTTGGCTATGCTAGGATGAACATATCTGATCTGGGAAGATGAAGACAGACCACTGCTATCATGAAAAAGCTTTTTAAAAAAAAATATTACCATAAATTTTAATAAAAAACCAGTGGAGAAATATTAGCACAAGGAACTAAAAGCGATGGAGGAATCTGTTTGCCTCTGGTGTTACACCTGAATGAATATGGAGAAAATGAAGGAAGAAACATCAATATGACAGCTCACTGGTTCACAGCTCACTGTTAGCTGATTTAGATAAAACAAATACAAAAACACTTTTTAAAATAAGGTAAATCCATACTCACACAGAAACTTGTTGCAGAAAGAATTCAAAGATAAATTATGTGCTACCGGGAGAAAGTAATAACAGCTATTTTTGTAAAATTGGAAATTGTGGTGGATTTGAACCAGAATTTCAACCACAGCAAGAAAATATGTAATAGTTCTGAGAAAGGGCATCCCAACAGCACACCTAGAGGCTTGCTGCCTTAGATGTGAGTGGGTTGCAAGGGGAAGGGTGGGACAACTGCTGCAGGCTTGGCTGGAAGGGAGTCAGAGACACTGTGAGCACGGCTGGGTGGCTCAGGGTGTGCTTGCAGGGACAGGGATGCTCTCTGCTTCACCTCTGCCCTTTCCACTCCAGGGAACAGGCACAGAAAGGAGGAAACAGGTGATATTTGGGAAAAAAGAGAAGATAAAATAAAAGGACCAAAGAAAGGAATGGAGGAGACATCAAACCCAGACAACTGCAGCATCTTTCTGCAGACTTGCCACAGACATAATTAAAGTTGTCACGAATTACAGAGCAGTAACATTTTCTTATGTTCAAAGTGGAGTATAAGAAAGACAATAAAGAAGAAAGAAGAAGCAGCCATAGATGATCCATTTTTTGATCCTCACTTCACACTCCAAACTGGCTAACTTAGTGGGAGAGGCAGTAAGAATCACAAATTTTGATAGAAAACTCCAATTTTCATGTGCAAAATGAATCAGTCTGCATTTGCATCTAGTTTTCCTAAGGCTGAGTGTACAGAGATCTAGTCAGTCACGGCCCAACCTGTTCTGGCACAGTAATTGCAGCCAGTTTTGTGGATAACAAGTACAATTTCAAGTGAGGAAACAAGCTTGAAGGAGACTGAAGACCTGATCCTTTGTTTGCCTCAAAAAGCTACAGAATAGCTGCATTGTTGGCTTTAATAAATTCCCCATGGAGATTTCATATCCTCTCTAAAGTGGTTCCACAAAATCCTGTTTTCAGCTTCTTCACCTACCATTATCTGTAAAATGATCCTTGTTCTTTTGGTTTTGGGGCTTTTGCTGTGACATTCGAATGAGAATGTTTTGATTCATAGGGGTGAAGAATTAAAGATGCTTTTCTCTTGAAATTTTTTTTTGTTGTACAATGGAGCCAAAAATCTATCAGGACAAAAATTGATAGCTGCTGCCAGAAATAAGAGTAAAGTGCCCAGGCATAACATACTTAGTTTGTGGTTGTAGCTGTATTTCAAAAGGAAAACTAACAGATTGAATTATCCCACAAGTTACTGGAATTTGAAATAAAACCACTGCCACAATGGTCAAGAAGGAGGTGAATTTTAGAAGTGCTGGTACAACAGAGAACCTTCCTTCTGAAACTTCCAAGTTCCTAAGCACCATGAGAAAATTGAGCTAGGGGACGTCCTCTTCTGGCAAAGTGTCATTAATGCCGAGCTCTGTGTGACAATGTCACCCTCTTGTAGCTAGGAAAATAACTGCAAGTGTGAGCCTTGTAGTGGCACAACCACCCATGGCCCCATCAAACTGCCTGCAGTCAGCCCAGAGCTTGGAGGACAATCAGTGCCAGGCTGGGCTGGTGCTGGAGTGCAAGAAAGGATTGCAGACTCCGACAGGTCAAGCTAAAACCTGGGATCACAAACAAAAAGTAAATATTCAATCACAGAACAACAAATCAAATATAAGCAAAAATAAAAATAAATAACAATCTGTTTATCAATGGCTGTTACGGGCAGGGATCAAAAAGAAAGAGCCCCACAGTGCTTAGCAGGGACTGATTGAGCCAAGGGGCTGGGTATGTTAGAGGGAGCAGCTTCAGAAAAAAAAAAAAAAAGTCAAAACTGTTCTGGTGACCTTAATCCAGGTATAAAACCACAAAACAGACATTGGGAATGGTTTAGAAGATTTATGATTTAAACTGCTCTCATTTTAAAGTGCCACACTTTAACTGTCCCAATGCAACTGAATTTGTTCCATGGGTTGATACCTAATTTCAGGAGGGAAGAGTTAGGCTCTTCCAGATTGAGCTGTTAATGTAGTTCTGTGTTTCTATTGCACAATCTCTTGGAATAAATTCCATTTCTAATATGGTTTTGTTAGCGTACACTTTTCCAAACTCCTCCAAATCAAAATGCCCACTGGTTCTTAGCAGTTGCTAATTAGACAAGATCAAACACCATGGGAACCTTTGCTTTATTCTTGACACAACCATCTTGCTTTTAATTGGCAAAGGCTTTGTGGACAGACTGGTGGCTGCTCAGACATAGTTGTTTGTCCTTTTCTGAATAACAATTTGCATTTTTGTTCTCCTGCAGAGGCTTGTGGAAGGTTACTAAGAAACTTGGGATTTTTGTAAGGCTGCTTTACAATACTACCTGACTCAGGTAAGATTATTTAATGCTTTAAATTTATTTAGTATGCTCATAACTAAAATTTCAAGCTCTACCTTCCATGTAGAGGTGATTGCTTTTAAAGATTGTCAACAGCCAGTGACAGCATTTTCTGAGCAATCTCAAACTTCTCCTGCCTTTGGGCACTGGCAGGCTGTTTCAGCTTTACCTTCAACCAGCCTGCACTTTGTGTGGATGAGTCTGGCTTAGCCTCTTCCCACAGAAAACACATCATCTGCACACTGAACTCAGGCCAGACTCACAGAATGGTTCACAAAGTGTTCACTTGGCCTGAAGCTGGGATTTGTGTTTTCTGAGCCAAATTTTAAAAGAAGCAGCGAGGGTTTGGAGCGCTGGGGGGATGCCAGGCAGGTTGTGGAAATTACGAGCGAGCGTGGAAGCCTGTTTCAGACACCCTTTTCAGAGATGCAGACTTAGCAAAGTGAAAGCCCTGAGAACTGAAATTCTCATGTAGGTGCCCAAGAACTGAAATTACAGCTCTCTCACTGCTTTTTCCTCTGGGATCTGGCTGTTAGCTGGAGCCCATTTGCACATAACCTCAAGTTTGCAGATACCTCCTGCCCTTCTGATTCACGAGTCACTTCATTTCAGCTTGTGGTGTTGATGTTTTAGAAACAAGGAGTTGCTCCTGCTCAAAGCTCTCCTTAGCCATCTCTCCAAGTTACTTTGCAAGCTTTATGGCTTCTCCAGAGACCCTGGGCTGCTTTACTAATAGTTTCCATTCCAGTCTGAGAGCTGCCTGAACCACCATCCAGTACCCTGCACAGAAGAACCAAATGGTGCCTTAAAGCCCTGGGCTCTGGTGTGCGTGCTCTGCCCAAACACTCCAGTGCTTTCTTGGGCTTTTCCCTCTCTTTTCTGCCTTTTTTTCTGCCTCTTTTCTGTCCTCATCCCTCTTTGAAGTTTCTCATGTTTCACCTGCAGGATCAAGGTCCTTCTAGTCTGAGAACATAAGGCATTGAGATGCTTAAAACCACAGAAACACAATGGTCAAGGGAATTCACAGGTTCAGCCCCTACCCAATGAGCCTGAGACTTCATCATGGCAGAAACAGACAAATTAGATGGGAAAAGGAGCTTGAAACATTCTGAGTCTTAAGGTGAGTCCTGCTCTGTGTCACTGGCCTAGTATACTCTGCTCAGGGGAAAAAACTGATTATTCCAAATATAAATCTAGGATCAAGAGTAACAGACTTTTCATGTTGGATTTATTAATCCATTTTCTTTTGGTTGTCTAGTTCGAGGCTTTCTAAACAACAGAGTTCTGTAGCTTAGCTGGCTGTGGGGGACAAAGGTTAACAGTGAAGACTACACAAGTTCCTGCAATTAGACAATTTCTTTGTAGCATAATGTAGGCACCAAGATGACCTCAGAGGCCTTTTTTGCTGTTGCAGAAGCATACTGCAAAGTTTTCTCAGCAGCTGTGCATTAGTGTTCCATATTAAATGGGCTGATTATACATTACAGCAGCTTCCCTAAGATCTTCTCATCACTTTGGATTTTTTCATGGCAACTTTCTTTCTCTCCTCCTTTTCCCTTGCTTTGTAAATATGTGCCATGTGGTGGGAAAGCAGATGGGGGGGATCATAGAAGTCGTGCTTTAGGGATTCATAGGAAGATTGTTCTGTCCTATTTCCCAAAAAAAAAAAAAAAAAAAAAAAGAAAAAGAAAAAAAAGGAAAAAAAGGACTTGCCTCATATTTCTTTACAGGAAAAGAGGTTTCAGGTTCTGGCAGTGTTGGACTCACAGCCATGGGAAAGATCTAAGTATGCACACACCACAGTATCTGAAGAGAGAAAGGAGAGGTTTTAAGACCTTATGATACAGGTCCATTTTTATTCTGATTGTTTTGGTGCACAATTTCTTTATATTCTTGTTAATCCCTCTGACCTGTACTGTTTCCTTCCACACAACAGCAAGTTCAACATGTGGTGCATTTCTGGTTACTGAAGGAAAGTGCTCATTGAATAAATTGGGGAGAAGGGGCAGCTGCCCAGGAGAGACACACAACTGCTCAGCTGAGGGCAGGGACTGGCAGACCAGCAAAGTGGCCCAGCTGCTGGGGTCACTTCATCCCTCTCCTCAGTCTCCTCTGCTCACTGAAAAGGCCTGTGCAGGAGTTCCTGTGGTTTAGAGTTGCTGGGGTAAACAGAGGGGGTTTTTTAATTGGGTTTTGGGGTAGATTTCCCCCCAACTATCTCACTTTAGGATGTGTTGCCGGCTTTGATCTACTTCAAATAACTTCCTCTGTATTGCCTGTGATGGTTTTCTTTCTCTTTAGTGCTATTTCTGGAGGAGTTACATGTGAGGACTGTAGGTCTGGAGTGAGCAACTAGCAAAAGCTGCATTCTGATGAGACACATTTAGTTTTCCAATTGCTTTCTGGGGATAGCTGGAGTGCCTGTGCTTTCTTAACTGAGGTGTGATGCTCTTTGTCATGGAGAAAAAGGAGCCCAAGCTCCTCTTCAGCTTGTTACACCCTTAGCCTGTAATCAGTACCTTTCATCCCCACTTGCTACATGGGCCCCAAAAGTTTTTGAGTGGCATGACGAATTTTTTTGCCAGAATTTATGGCTTTGTTGCTCTCATAACTACCTGTTGAGAGCCCTTAGAAGTGGTCTGTGGATCCCTGGAGTCCTCAGGCAGCAGATTGAAAACTTGGTCTGCAGTTGTTTGTGAGCTAAGCTCAGAGCCTGAGTATTTTGGCCGACTTCTGAGCTTTGTCTCTTTTTTCCTCTTCTCCCCAAAGCATGCACCCATCCCAAGGGGCCTGGAGATTCACAGTCTAATTTTAAGCAGCTAAACTGAACCATATGTTTTTATTACGGTGCTGCAAGCTTTTTGGAGGCTGAGACACAGCAGGAGGGTTAAGCTCATACAACCCAAAAGCACATTTGTTAACCTGGCCCTCATGTTCAATGTGAGCAAAGGAGTTTTTAGGAGGAGGTGAGGGGAATGTAGCACCTCTGAGTTGGCTGAGATGTGTGGGCATGAAAGACCTCTGATCTTAGGGACAGGCATGGGAGTGGGGCTCTCCAAGCAGAAAAACACTGAAAAGCCAAACTGCTGAGGCTGAGACTGCTGCTGATGTATTTTAAAGCTGCTGTGTATCTGTTATGTGTACTCTGCTCCGAAGCTGGCACACTGCAGATTATAGGAACAACTTGTTCACAGTTTGAGGGGGGAAAAACCACAACAATACTGAGTGTTAGAGGCTTTTTAGACTAGTGGTGAAAGTGATGCAACAAGATCCAATGTCTCTGTTTGTCTAACATTGATTTCCAATTGTAAAATGAGCTGGATGTTTTTAACAATGGGATGATGAACCCCTGGAGCAGTTGCCTGAGGGATGAGGCAAGCTCTCTGTTACTTAAATCCAATATATCAAGTTCATACCACTTTTCTGAAAGTGACATTCCAGCTCAACTAGAAGTTCCTGAGCTCAGTAAAGGACCACCAGGTGAATTTTTACACCCAGGGCTAAGTGGGAGGTCAGATTAGAGGATCATAAGTCATTTTACCTTCAGAGTTGAAATCTTTGAGCATGTAAAAGTGAAATCAAAGAGATAAGAAAGGTCTCAGGGCCAAATATTGCCTGCCAAACCCAATGATCAGAACTGCAGTTCAGAGGGATCTATGCCTTGCTGGGCCAAAGCATTTGACCACTGATTATGGCAAAGTCTATAAATGTTAGGAGAAGTGACAGGGCTGCAAGAAAATGGTTTTAAGTTCAGGAAACCTGCACTTTCCCCATGTAGAGAAGACTGGAGGGACTCATGAATTGCCTTAGGCTAAGCTAGGTCTGTGTGTCAGAAGAGAACCTCGCCAGGACGTGCAGGACTCCGTGTGTTCATGGTGTGGCTGAAGGGAGCAGGAGCAGGAGTTCCAAGAATGTCACAAGGATGGGCTCTGAGCACGAATGAGAATGAAATGAGAGATGGGCAGCTAATGCCAAAATTCTGATGTGGCTTGAGGCCGCTGCTTCCCCTCCTACCTCTGCAGAGGTGGGCACAGAGCAGGTAAACTCACACCTTCAGTGTATCTCTGTGATCCCTTGAAGGAGAGAGAGAAGGGCCCTACTGCCCAGTGCAGAGAGGAGGGAGCTGGCAGCTCCATGAATGAGTGCTTGCAGCCCAGCCTGCCTTGCATCCAATGCACTGCATGCATACAGGTTGTCAATGATTTCTTCCCTAAGAAACCAGCCCAGGTTAAAAATAGCTGTGTGCTGCCTCCTTCCTGCTTGCCGAGGCCGGAGATCACTTGAAGTGCTGGCAGTCATTTTTAATGTGGAAATGTTTGGAAGCCAAAATTGTCTGGCATCTCTTGCCAGTGTGGGGAGCTCTGGGGACAGCTGGAGGGCAGACAGTGGAGTCTGGCTTTCTCTTCACCCTGGCCAGGAAGAAGAGGGTAAGAAGTTCACTCTGGAGACAACTTCTTCATTCTCAGTTCCAGCCTTGACTCTCTGCTGAGCTTGTTAATGAAGGGCTAATTAACACTGGGTAGTTTTGCTATGTGGCACCTGGAGCTGGATCAAGATAAAATATTTTCAAGCTGCTACACTACAGGCAAACTGAGCCTGTTACTCTGCCTGGTGTAGGGCACAGCCTCCTGCATGTGTCACCAACTCCCTGCTACCTGGTGAACTTGTACCACATATTGTGTGTTTAGAGGGTTATATGGCAACTCTTTGGCTATCCCTGCTCCTCTCCTGTGGGATTATATCTGCAAACAGCATACAAGGCTGGAAGGGTTGAAAATTTAGGACCTAAATTACTACACAGATGCGTTCTCATTAATTCTCAGCTCAGGGCTTGCAGGAGTTTGCCACCATTTGAGAAGCAGGGGCACAGAGAGCTGGTACCAATGATGGTTCCCTCATGGCCTGCTGACCTGAAGGACTGACTCAAACCTAGAATGGCACTGTAAGTAATGATATGTTCTTGCAGTTTGCAATGAAATAATCAGGATTAAGCCCAAAGGCATGATTAGAACTACGCAGCTCATATTGTGGTGTGAAAACGATGAAAACAATCAGGTATTTACTTACTGAACAGTTAATGCAGTGGTTTTAACTCTGACTAATCAAAGCTCTTGGGGTGGGCAATGTTTGTCAGATCTTGCCTGAAAGAGATGGAGATTTCTGGTCTCTGTGCTTGCAAGGAGAAAAGGAAGGGGGAATACAAGAATATAAACTATCTCCTGCACCCCAGATGTCAAAAACTCTGTGAGGGATGTGCTGTTTGAGATTCTGGCCTACAGATATCCACACAGACATGATCAATCACTGATGGATGGTACTAAGAAGGTGAGAATTTTGTTTTATGTGCTGACTCCAGCAGAGCCTGATCTAGGACATGGTTATTGAGACAGTTTAACTGGAGCCTGCAGGGAACTGAGAAGCTATGACCTTCTATCCATATTATCAAGGCCATTGCCACATGACAAGGCAGGAGCTGTCACCAAGCAAACTCCTTCCTCTTCCTCCAACAGGTTGAAAATGAGCCACAGTTTTCTTGATTTCAGACCTTTTGAGCATGAATTTTTTCTGCCCCCAATGCAAACCTAAATGTCGTTCCCTGCTCAACAAATGCAGCTGTGCCTTTGCTGTGCTGGCATCTGGAGCATCCTTTCCATGGTGCTTTCAAGCCCTCTGTCTTCTTCCCTTCCTCAGCTGCCAGAGCAGTGTATGCCCTCAGGTCTCTGACTTAGCCCTTCTCCCTTTTCTGCTCCCAGCCTCAGAGATTCATTATAGAAAATGATCCAGTTTTCAGAAGTCACAAGGTTCTGTGTCTTCCACTTAATTATTGTTTTATTTTAATAAGCAATTATGTTTTGAAGGCACGTCAGGGCTCCAGGCATTAACCACTTATCACCTGCTGAGTGATTTAAAACTAGTGAAGCACATCCCATTTACAGGTTGGAATAAGGCCTGAATCCTATCAGCAGACAAATGAGTTCAGAAATACTCCATGTTTGTAACTCCTTGCTGATGGTTTCATCTCCTGGGCCTCAGAGAGGGGCTGGCTATGTGCTGGAGGGATGTCTGTTCCCTTGCTGTTCTGATAAGAAGCAGAGGGCTCTTAGGGGCTGTGAAAGGGAGAAGACTATCTGTTGGCTGGTTTGTGCAAATTACTTTGCAAAGTGCCTTCCCCAAGTCTCTTCACTACACACACAAAATTCCAGCTACTAAATCAACCCACAGCTCGAGTATCCCTCATGTGAGATGCAAATCTGCTCCGTTGTGAGAGGTAAGAGCAGGATACCTGTGAGTCTCAGCTCCAGGACTGATACAGAAAATAAATACAGCCTCACAGGGCTGAGGTGTGAGGTGCAGTTGTTTGTTTGCCTTCAAGAATTGTTATTCCCTACCAAAAGGCAATGTGTTGAGCCCACTCCAAGAGCAGGAAAACAGAAGATAGAGAAATTCAGAGGAATAAACCCTGAGCATTCCCACAGATTGGAGGATGTCCTCAGAAGCATCACCTTGAAGAACACAGACCTGTGTTGTCAGTGCTATCTGGCTTTCTCCTGAAGTTTTTATAACCTAATGGCTTGGTTTTTGTCCTCCCATATGTCCTTGACTTCCAGGTGGCACAGTTAGAAGCTTGTTTGAAAACAGAAACCCATTATATCTTTATTTTTATGCTACACATTAAAAAAACAACCCAGGCCTGCACTGATCTCCTGACTGGAGCTGCAGCCTGACTCATGTGAGCTGTGGAGCATCCTTACCGACATTATCCACAGTGTTAGTCAGCACATGGGCCATATGCCCCAAGGTGAGCATTCTCCACAGGCTGCAGGAGCCATTTAAACACCCCTGGGAGTTTTTAAATGGGTTTTAATGCCAGGGGAGATTTAAAGGCACTGTAACCCACACCAGCCCTCAGCTGCCAAGAGGTGCAGCTCTGGCTCCAGCACAATCCATGGAGGAATGCTGTCACATAGTGCACAGGGGCTTCCTGAGCTGGGCAGCCTCAGGGAGCTGAGAGACCCTCTGGGAGCTGGTGGTGGATGTGACAGGGACTGAGGGTACCCAGGCAGGGCTACAAAAAAAGACCTTGGGGAGGAAGGAGAAATGAGAATGAGATGAAAATGAAGGTGGTGTCCTCACTGCAAAGAACTGTTCCCTTCCCATTTGCTCTCTGATGTATCCTTGGGGATTCACTTTCCATGCTGAAGATGCTTATTTAAAGCTGTAGTTTCTTTGAACGAAGAAGGGGGGTAGAAGATCATGGTAAAATGTGCAGTTACCCACAAGTGTGCTCCCTGAGGTGACCTGAGCTGTTCCTCCTTTTGTTTCAAAGTTCCAACCTCTTGGCCCATGTAGGTGATGCGTTCTGGCCACTTTTTTCCACAGCCAGAAATAAGGACAGCAGGCTTTCTTTTTGGAGAAACAGCCATTTCTAAACAATAGTCAGTCTGAATTACATGTCAGAGCAGCTCTTGTTATGTTCCTACCTGTGCATCATCAGAATGGGCCCAATAAAAAGCCTCATTTCTCTTTATTTCCTTGTGATTTTACCTCCTCTGTCCATTTGACCTTCTGTTGTCATCCTCTATTTCTTTCTGGCCCAATGTCTGCTCTGATTTAGAAACTGATGGCTCCAGCACATCTCTCAAAGGGAGAGCAGGACATCCAGAAGAGTTTCTGTGTCAGTGTCTGGAAATATGGAATTTGCAGGGGCTGCTCCTTCACTGCTTCCCCTTGCAAGGTCTGGGCCTTACTTGCTCTGTGCCTGCTTCATCAAATTCCCTGGAGCTGGGCTGGGATGCCTCAGCTCTTTTCTGCAGTCCTTTTGGCATTCTTAGCTTGGATTTGGAGCACAGCTCAGCAATGTTTGCTTGTCACGTCCCCACCAGGCTGGGGACAGCAATACAACAAATTCAGCAGAGCCTGGTGATAGGATTTGACCCAAATCACAGAGGGGAAAAAGAAGCAGCTCTGTAAAAACAGAAATTCCTTTGGATGATAAATTCTATTAGAGGCAACTAAATACAAAAGCCAGGTATGAAAGGGGCATATTCCGATTTTTCTCTTGTCTTAGTGTGATTTGAGCATAATTTGATGGGGCTCAGCTAAGCAAGCAGTGCAGAGACCCTGAGGAATGAAGCTCTGTTTGCTGAAAAGTCAACATCATGCCTCCTCAGCAGCAGGAGAAGAGGTGTGAATGAGATTGCATAGAATCAGATCCCTTTCTCCCTGCTGGAAGCTTAAAGAGATTGGAAACGTACTTGAAACCAAATAGACAGAGCTGGACTTGCAAACTGGCTAGGCATTTTGATTTTTCTTACCCTTCTCTGGGGCAGAGCTCAATGAAGACATCAAAGAAGATGTCCTCAGACAGATTTGTGAAGATAAGACTGGGCTCTAAACCAGCATGCAGACCTGCTGGGTGGAGATGGCCAACATTAAGGCCAAAGAAAGAAGCAAACTCGGATAAAATTGAGAAGTACCAAGAGTTTCTTAGGTAAATATATCCAGCTGCTCATTACCAGTACTCAGCATATGATCTATCAATATTTATGAGCACAACCCAGCTTGATGTAGGGTCTGTGCATTCTCTCCAGTCTAGTTAGTTTGTTTCCCTGAAACTAGAAAGCAAAATTTCATAGAAATAAGACATTCTTCAGACAGCTGAAGGATTCCCTGGCTGCGCAGAACTTGATGGGAGAGTGAAATGCTAATAATTCTATTGGACAGGATTTTAGGGCTGAATTAAGGAGCAGCAACCACCATCCAAGTGTGGAACAATTATGTCAGTTTGTGCCTGAAAAGTCTGAATTTGCACATGTCAGATAGACAGAGATCCAGAGCTTGGCCTGCCTGGTGAAGGCAAAAGCTGCATTCCTGAGCTGCGCCGGGGCATGGCCCAAAGGCCATTGAAGGATTTGTCTCTTTAGAGTTATAAAATACAGATACTGGAACTGGAGGTGAGGTCTGGGGATGGTGAATCCATCCTCCTTGCACTTGTCCCATTGAGGCAATACAAATTTATTTCCTGGAACATTTCCTCAAGTGTTTTCTTTCTTGCTGCTGTTGGAGTGAGGTGACATTTTTCATGCATAGTCTGGTGGATGTGCCTGAGGCAGTGCTGAAACATAAGTCCTCCATCTCATCTGTTTCCCCTGTTCCTATACAAGTCCTGGGCTGGGGGATGAGCAATAACTCAGTAGCATTTCCAAGGCACAGGGGAATGGCTGAAAATTAGAGGGACACCTTGATAGAAGTGCCATTTGAAGGAATATTAATTAACAGGCAGCAAGTTCTGGACAATTGAATCAAAACTCCAGATGTTCCCATTCTGACTAAAAGTCTTTAGCAAAAACGTTTAATTGATTGCTATCTTGTGAGCTCTGTGTGTGTGTGATAAAACCCAAGACTGCTGAGCTAGAGGGATTGTCTGATGATAGCAACAGAGTGCACTGAGAGTTTCTTCACCTTTTTTAACTTGTGCTTTTTTATCATAGGGAATCGAGGCCAGGTTCAAAAATATTCTTTAATTTATGATCTTTATTGTAGTGTCATGGTGCTGATTGAAGTCATTGGGCCCCACTGTACATGGATGCCTTTAAATAAAGAGACATCTGTGTTTGGTCTGAAAGGCCTCTGAGTCTTGTTTAATGAGGGACTGCAGATTCAAGGCCTTCTTGATTTCTATATAACTGTAGAAAAGCTGCAAGGACAGGAGGGCAGCTGAAAGAAGAAATAAGCCATTTAGATAAAATAAAACCTACCTGAGCTTTTACCCCAGGCTGTAATTGTACCACAGCTGAATTTCAAATAAGAAATTATTTTCCTCTTTTTTTTTTCCTCCTCAGCCTTTAATCTCCAACCAAATTCAGAAATGTCAGCCAAGTATAAGGATGTTCTACCTGACATCTTGGGGGCTGGGGGGCCTCAAAGCACCACAAGGGAAGGGAAGGTGCACAACACGTGACATTTTACAATGAAGTTATAAAGTTCCAAAGATTTCACTTGTATTCCTGCAGCTGGATGGGAAGAGCTTTTTTGTTGCAGACTAGATCCAAATTCTCATGATATCACAGGTATCTTTTCATTTAAGTGAAAGCTGGCATGACCCAAATGGAGATGCTTCTCACCAAAATGTTCTTTTTGTGACGATTAATAGATTGGTTGTGACTTGATCCAAAGTCGTTTCTCATTGGGGCAAACAATTGATTTCAGTGGAAATATCCTTGACTTTTAGGTCCCATTCCTTTTCCATACTATGAAAGCTAAACTGAAAGTAGCAGAGGAAGTAAATTAGTCCCACACTTCTAAAAACAGGAATGCTTCTGCTAAAGGTATGAGAAGTACTTAATGGACAAGGTTTCTGTGAAAGAAAAAAAAAAAAAAAGAGAGAGAAAAAAAAAAAGGCATATTGCCAGGCAATACTAGTGTGTTGTCATGAGAACAATTTTATGTTTTATTTGTGCCTTTCTGCTCCAGAGTTTCAGTGCATGAAATTCTGTTGTGTTTTAAACCGTTACAAAGACCTCAGTGCTGTCCATGACAAGGGGAAAAAGACAGATTTAACAAGGGGAAGAGACATGAATGTGATGTGCTGAAATACCCAACAATTTATTCCTTGGTGCTTGGTTATGCTGAATGCTTTTGTTCCAGCTGGGGTCGCTCATCTGTGAGCAACAAACCAATGGCACAAAGTGTCTGCACACAACCTTTGTGTTTCTCTGTCTGTGGCTTCAGAAGGTTCACGGCTCACTTGACTTGCAGGCATTCTCTGGATGTGCCAGTCTCTGCCAGAACTGAGGTGTGTGGAAACAGGTAAATGAGGGGGAAAAGCCAATTGGAGTGCAGCTGTAGAGACTTAATTGTTTTAATATGCAAGAATTTAGGGGTTATTAATTTGCTCTTTTTAAAAATAGCATCTATTTTTAGCTCTCAAAGGTGGTTGTTTCCTAGGGATCAGTGACAGGCCGTTCTGCCAAGGTGTGTAGGCTGATTTTGGAGAAGCTTCCAGCCAGCCTGGATGGAGGCTGATGTCTTGCAGACTCCTTAGAGCGCCCTGGCAAGGGGACGCTTCCTATTGTACTTGGCCTATAAACACCATAGATGAACTGTTGCTTTTTCAAGACTGTCCTAATCCTGCCAGCTCAAAGGGAACAGCAACTCTGGAGGAATCCAAGATGCTTTGGCACCCCTGCTAAAGGACAAACTGATTATGCTTCCTTCTGAGAGCACTGCTGCAGGCCTTCCTGGCAGCAGGGTTTATGGAACAGGGGCTATTTATGTGTAAAGCAAAAGAAAGGAATGTGGGATTGGTTTTGTCTGCATGCAGTTACCTGATCCCATTTGAAAAGCCACTGATCCCTGGCAGAATTGTAACCTTCCAGGCAATGAACTGACTGGCTCACAAGGAACTGGAACCCAAATACCCAGGATGTCATGGTCTCTGATCTGGGCATCAAAATCTGAGCTTCTGGCAGGCAGAAATCAAATCCTGGGTTGAACATCTTTGAGTTTTTTAGTTTCCAGGCTGAAAACAACAGACGGTTCCTGCAGCTAACAACCTGCTGCTCCAAGAGAAGGAATCAGTGGGAGCAGTTGGGCACTGATGAGCAAAGGCTGAGAGTCTGCTCCACACTGTTTAGAGCTTTGTCATCATAATTAGATCTTAAAATGTGTAAGTTCTGCATGAGACAATTCATCAGCGTGGCCCAGGAGCACGTTTGCTTGGGTGTGAGTGTCTGTGACTGGCACCAGAGCTATTTAATGCAGCTGGGACAATGCATTGCCATATTCCAGTTTGTGGGCTGAAGGAATGGGATGGGAATGATGAGAGAAGGACGGACTCTTGCTACCTTCTAATTTTCACTGCCTTCATCACTTCTGACTTTAACAAAACCTTCCCCCACGGAGCAGCAACCAGCAAAGGCAGTGAGCATAAGGTATTCAAATAAGAACTTTCATTTCCCATCATAAAAGTTGGCTATAAATTGTCATTTGGGTGTTTTTAGAGAGAAAAATTTTATGTCTGTATTATTTTTGTTTCTGCGACTTCTCTTGTCTCAAAGGTTTTCACACTGAGGAGAGAGGAGGCTGCTCACTCTTGGGAAGGGGAAATGCAGAGGTGACCTGGGATGATTGCAGAAGCAGGGAAAGGAGGAATGGTGGCATTAAGTGGATCTTCTGCTCTGAAGTTGCGCCCTCACCATGTATCCATGTCATCCAGGGATGCCACGTCTGGAGGACTCCATCCTCAGAGAGACAAGTGTTTTGTCACTATGTTAAATCAAGTCTCCTGCACTGCCAGTTTGTGGTAGCATGCAAATTGTAGAGTTTTGGAAGATGGGAGAGAAATGAGAAAGGATCTGAGGAGCTATTAATTTTATTTGCAGGCTTTAAAATATATTTTTCCACCCCTATGGAGAAAGTGCACACAGCTTATGGAACCTGGAGGCTGCTGAATTTCACGTGGATTTGAATGCCATCCTCATACCTGTGACTTGGGAACTCATCAAGCCTCAGGACACAAGAAAAATATTGATACTCAGCACTGGAAAAGTCAACTGTGACAATGAGCCTCTCCAGAACAAGTTATAGCTTACCTCACCACTGCCACAGCAGTGCCAGGACTGCCACTTCCACCGTGACCCAGAGTTCACAATCCGTTGGAGGGAACCTACCAAGCCAGAGAGGGGCTGTGTTTCTGTCTTGGCTGGATTATAAACAGATAATCCCATTCTGTTTTGTAAAAATTCCCACTTCATTTATTTTATCTGTGAGGGATACAGTCTTCCCTTCTGGCATGCCACTGCTTTGGGGGCTGTGCTGGTCCCTCCTGACCATCAATTTCTAATAATGGTGAGGGCTTCATTTCAAGGATGAAACCAAGTAATTCCTCTGTCAGCTCATTGTGATATGTCCCTGGCTAAAAGCCTGGGAAACAATTTTCTTATGACCTACTCTTTGATGATAGTGGACTGTTTTATGCTGCTGCAGTCTCCCCCATATGCTTGGCTTTAACTGATAGAGCTCAGCTGAGAGAGAAAAAATAAAAAAACCTCTGCTGATGTGCATTGCTGCTGCTGGCAAAGACCAGAGCCCTGCATGGGGCCCCCAAAGAGGAACAAGAATCTATCTGTTGAGATTGAGCCTGATTTAATTCTTCTTATAAAGCATCTTGGCAACTGTCTGGATCTGACAGGTTGATAATAAGACTTTCCCTCAATGCAAAAAGGAAAGTAATTTACATTGGCTTCACACCTCTGGCAAGCAGGAAAGATCCTGCCCTACGTTAGCACAAATGGGGAGCAGACATGAGAGCGAGAGCAGGCAGCACCAGGGAAGGGGGAAGGATTGCTCCATGCTTGAGCAAGCACAAGAAAATGCCATTTGGAAAATGTCAATGGCTGAGAGCTGGGCTTGGAATCAGCATTCTGTCCATGGCAGCGGTTTGGAACAGCTTTCCAGCCAAATCCTGAAGGATCACTCCTAGGAGGAGCAGCAGCTCCACCTCATTTCATTTTGCACTGCTCACTCTCCCTTATTGCAGCACCAGCACCCAGCTGCACTAAGGTTGTATTTTTTGTTTTGTCATTTCATTGATAAGCATCTGACAGCCTCCAGGGAAGGACAGTAACTCTCACTGAGTGGAGAAGGGCTCTCCAAGAGGTGCAAGGATGCAATTACCCATCCTCTGTCTCCCACAATTCCCGAGCACACAGCTATTCCCAAGAGATCCAACAAACCTAGTCCCAGCCTATACTGTGTTCCACCCTAAACCTGCTGTCACACTCGTTCTGGTTCTGAGTAAGGGCCTTGTAAGCTGGGCCCAAGCAGCTTGCTGCTGGTCTCATGCCTCCAAAACATGAGGCAGCCTCTCCATGCCTCATACACAGCCTGGATTGCCCCTCAGCACAGTGCCGTGGGAGGTAACAGCTCTGTGATTGAAAATCCTCAGGTGAAAGCACGCCAGGACAGTGCCATGGCCTTCAGAGAAATGGTATTTAGAAAGTTTTGCTCTTCACAACTTACCAGCTTTAAAGGCCTCTGTCCCTCCTGTCAAAATCGAGCTGGGAGGTGGTAGGGAGGGGAGAACTGGGTTTATGTGAAGCAAACAAAAGTGGGTGGGTGGTGAGAGCTTTTACTTTACTTGTTCCCTGGCCAATGGGATCATGCAGAGGTTTATTTCTGTGATTATTTTGGGGGAAATAATATCTAAAGATCAGGAATAATAAAAGTTTACTGAATATTAGTAACAATAATATTGTAAGAGCAATGTAACTAGCTGTGGAGATTGCATCCATATCTTGGCTGAGCTGTGCTGGAAGGGCAGGGTGCCTCGTTCAGGGGTCTTAAACACTGTCTGTCATTGTGCCAGGTAAATACAGGACCCTGAGAGGGAGGCTCAGCCCTTACAACAATCCTTACAAATGAGAGATCCTGCCTGAAAGCAAAAGAGATGAAATTAAGACAAGTGCAAAGCACTCCTCTGGGGCAGGCAAAGCAGAATACACAAACACAAAACAGGGAATACACAATGAGGCATCTGGAGAGGGCCGGGGTTGCTCTGGTTCACAAGTAGAATATGAATCAACCCTGCAAGGCTGCTGCAAAACACCTCATTGTATCCAAGATTGTATTAACAAGAGTGCTCTTTGCCAGCCTCGTGAGGCAATGTTTACAACCTGCTTGGGGCTGACGGGGCTTCAGTCAAGTGTGGGTGTCCAGAACTGATGTGGAACTTTATCTACACCCATTAAGGAATTTGGAGAGCCCAGGGTGAAGAAAAGCCTAACAACAAATCAAGTGAATGATGAGAGGTCAGGCAAACAAGTCCTGTGGACAAGGATTGAAGGCGCCGCATCAGCTCATTCTAAGAGAGAAGCCATGGAAATGGGATGCAGTCAGTCTTCCTCACAGGAGGAGTACTTATAAAAAGGCTGATGATGAGTCATTTTCCGTGGTCTCTGGTGTAAGAAAAAGAAGGTGATTGGATTCATGGTGAAGATTTAAGATGTTTATTAGGAAAACCCTTCTAATCCCTAGAAAGGGAAAACACTAAAACAGGTTGTCTAGGAAAGATGTGGCATCTCCTTTCCTAGTGAGTTTTAGGAGCCGGCTAGATAAACAACTGTTATTTAAGTATATTTGACAAACAGCTATTATTTAAGTTATTTAAATATATCTGATCCTGCCTCTGGTGATCCCACAGAATGCCTTTCTGCCATATGTATCTATAATTAAGCACAATATAAGAACACAGACGTTTCCTCGAGGAGTTAAAAACCCATCTATAAATAGATAAAGTCTTCATCTTTTAGTGGTAAAACTAGGTTGAACGTGCCTTATGTGACAGCTCTTTTCATATATCATTGTGGAGCAAACATCAGGAGGAGAAGGAACTCTTTAAACCAAAGAACAGCACTGCTGTAACAACATGAGTATAAAACTGGCCAGGCATAAATTAGGCAGGAAATTGAAAGAAAGTTTCGAACTGTCAGAACAGCAATGTTCTGAAACAGCCTTTCATAATGGGAATGCTAGAGGCAAAAATCAGAACTTGTTTTTAAAATAGGGCTTGCTAAATTAATTCAAAGGATATAGAGAACTACTGCCTGTCATAGCACAGTGCGGGACTAGGAGATCCCTTTTGTTGCTGGATTTTAGGAGCTGAGAGGAAGAGAAGTATTTTTTGTGCCAGTGGGACTGTTTTCTGCTCTTTATTGACACAAATGTGCCTCTTTCATCCCTCTGCCTTTTCATGTGTGAGGCAGTTACTGACATTCCTTTCGAGATCTGAAGGTCAAGTCTCTGTTTAAAACTACACAATTGCATTAAGGTGAAGGAGGGAATTCCAAGTTTGGGAAGACCTTCTTGGAGAGAACTGCAAATCCTCCATTGCTGGGTGTCCTCTCGACTTTTCCAAGGCTGCACTTTGTGCTGATTGGGTCTGTGCCATTTGGGGTTAATGTGAGCAGCTCAGAGATCTGCCTCAGTGAAGAGCTGAGCCACTGTAGCCTGATAAACTGGAGCCAAACCTCATGGCCCAGAGGGTCACAGCTTGGCAGCTCAGGTGGGGCAAGGTGGGGTGTCAAAGAGGGACAAAAAACTGCTGCAAAGGGATGCAGCGTGCCAAAGGCAGCTAACAGGACAGCACAGGCCCTGTGCCAGGAGAGGAACTTAATTTCCTTGCTGACAAATGAAACAAAGATGTGATTGGAAGTGCCACGTTTTGGAGGTATGAGCAATTTCCCTGTAATCAATCATCCAAACCAAATTGTTTTCATTTCTTTGCATTATTTAGCAGCTTTTGGATGGCAGACAATACGAGCTGGATTTTGTTTTTCACCCATCCCTAACATTGATGTGATTTGTGGGCTTTGGCAGAGGGATGCTGGGGTGAAGGGAGGCTGAACTGGGCTTCTCTATTCAAAAAAACTTGGCAAAGACAATGTCTGTGATTATCAGCTAATCATTCAGACAGAGACGGTGTTTGTCTGCTCCTATTAGGTCTATGAAGTATCTGGCTTCGAGAGGCTGACAGTGAAACACCTCCAGGAGAGGATGTCAGAAGCAAGAGGGAGGCAGTGAGGAGGTGATAAGGTAGAGCTGAGTTTGATAAGAGCCCCTGACTCCTCCAGTAATTGCGAGAAAGGTGAGACTGATTATTAGGCCTAGCAGCTCTCCCGGGTATTCCCAGTTATGCGAAACTTTTGATGTGGTTAGAGACTGTGGAAGGAGGGCTGGTTCATGTGTCCTGGGCTGAACTTTATGCAAAGGTTCTCTTTCTTTCCTGGTGGGAAATGTACCTCTAAGATCTCGAGGGCTATTTTACTGTCCCCTGAACAATGTGGGGATATGAGAGAGGAAGGAATTAGCTGCAAGTATCGGCAAAGATGAATCCAGTGACAGATGTGTTTCCTTACATGGGCTCTGCAGCTGAGACCTTTGAGGGAGAACTGCTTGGTGCAAATGTAATGAAATGGAAGGTTGTGAGGAGATATATCAAGAATAAATCTACTACAGAGGAAATACTTTTCATCCCTTTTAAGTCTGATGACTTTGGCCCCATTTCAAGTCCTGTTTAAAGAGCCTGTTTGCACCACACAGCATGTCAGCTAGAGCCTGATTTATAGGAGGGCACCCTGTAAAGGTCAAGTAGCTCCTTGTGTCCTTACATGAGAGAGGAGAGGCTTTTTCCTTCAAGCAGGTTGAGCAGGACATTCTCATGCATTAAATTCGAAGCTGCTCTTAAGCTGCCTTGTACCAGGGTGTGTCTCTGGAGGCAGCATCACAGTTCATAGACAAGATGCAGATCTCTGTGAGTGTGTGTGACCTGTGATGCAAAAATGTCCTGAAACCTGCAAATGGAGCCTGTCCCACTCCGTGATGCTCCCCAAGAGATGCTTAGACTGGGAAAATGTGATCCCCTGGTGGGTAACTGGTAGGTGACTGCTGGAAAATCTCTGCTCAGCACATCCCAGAACAGGCCAGTTTTACTCCCCACCAAGGCAGCAGGATGCAAGAGCTGTCTTTCAGAGAGAATTTTAAGACAGATAGCATTGGAGATCAATTTAAGGATTCATTTCTGCTCTGAGTACAAAGGCTTGTATATTTGCTTAGATGTCAGTGGTGTGTTTCAATTTTGATTTAGCTGGCTTTCTAATAGTCACTGGTGGTGTGGAAATCATGTGAGTGTGGGGGTGTTGGGGTTGCTGCTTGTTGTTAAATCTGAACAAATACAATCCTGGGAGCCTGTGCAGTTAACCTTGGGAATTACAAAGGCATCAGGACCTCCTAGCATGTGCAGGTAAACAAGAAAGGCATGTCGGCTGTATCACTGACACAGCGCACGAGCTCTAAGCGCACACTCACCTCTCTGTGGCTCAGCTCCTTGTACAAGAAATAGGGATCACGATACTTTCCCTCCTGCCTTTGTCTGCTTTACCTGTTTGGCTGGCTGCTCGTGAACAAGGAGTGCTCCTTGCGGAGTTTTTGTACAAAGCTTTGTGCACCCGCCCCTGATCCCAGCGGGGGCTCTCGAGTGCCACTGGGCTCGAGTGAGCAGAGGCGTCTGAACCCTGTTGGAAGCAGCAGCCTGTGCAGCACCAAGGTGGTGGATTAGGCTTGTGCTTGACAGACTGTAATGTAGTCAAATCTCACCGCAATAAATGGTGCTTGTAACAAGCCACCAGTTTACAGGCACCCCAATGCTTATTTTTCCACTGCTAATTAGTTCTTGATAGGGCAAACGCTTACATCCAGTCGAATGGATACAAAGATCTTTGTTTTCCTGCTTTTTTCCCTAAGGGTACTTCTTCCCTTCTCCTTCGCGTCTTTATTTTCCTTTTAAACTGCCGTTTAAATGTTGAGAAGTGCAAAGCCTCCAAACAACGATATTTATGGACAATTCAAATTGAGTGTTTTTCCTCATTATTCTGGGATGGTGAATTCCCTCTCCTTTTATAGTTACTACCAAGGTATAATGAAAATTTAGTTGGGCCTCTTGATGGCCGCTTTGTTCAATATCAAAAGCCTTTATATCTTCTTTTACTTTCTCTATCCTCTTTCTCCTAATCTTTAGAAAAGAATAAATCTCACCTTCTGATCATGGTGCTTGATATTCCTAAGTTCATTTAATTAAGCTTATTTTCCCTGCATCCTCTTCAGCCTCACTTGCCACTTGTCTCTCAGGTCAGATTTCAGGAGAAGCTTCAAACTTCAGAATTGATTCAGGTGAAACCAAGAGAAAATATGGGCTCTTCAGAAACATGATTGTTTGCTTGTGAGGATTTGGAGGGCAGGAAGACGAGCAAAAGCCATTTAATTCATCTAAGCAGAGGAAAAGTCAATCTTCCACACACAGACAAAAGATACAACTAGCTAAATGCTTAAATAATGTTTGAGGTAAGGCAATGTGTTTGTCTGGGGAATTCTCTGCAGTAATGAAAGGAACATTTCCCTTGTCTCTGAGCTGTTGGTGAGGGTTGGCACTTGGGTGGAGGTAACAAACCAAGAAACAGCGTTTCGCTTTGCCGGGCTGGTGAAACAATTCATGCTGTTTCACGTTCAACAATTTACCATGAAACCTTATGTGGAATTACAGAGTCAACAAGTCTTTAGTGTTATTGGGATCTGGAGAGATTTAACCATCGCTTTGTCTCAGATTTCATTGAAACCCTGTTGCCTCAGTTCAGAGTTTGCTTTCTTTTATTGGGAAGCACATGGTAGGGACTAGGAATGGGGATGGGTTTTGCTGTATCCCATCCTTACTGGGGATCTTTCTTATCCCACACTGCCCTCTGTGCTTGGCTGGCCTTTGCTGGTAAAAGTACAGCAGTCCTTAAATACCATACTCAGGTCACTTTTATGGTCTTAGAATTAAACTTGGATAGGGATGTGCTGGCAGAAGTGGAATCAGCATGTGCTGGACACTTAACTGCTTGTTCGTGTGTGCTCAGGGAGGTCGGTGTGCATGTGAACAGAATGAAATTACTGCCTTTGCTCTTTTCTGTCTCCCCTCCTGTTCCAGTGATCAAGCCTTAGCAACCACCAGAGCCAACACACACATACAGGTCCTTGAGAATCACCTCCCTTAGATGAAGGGCCAAAAAAATCCCACCAGCTCCTGCTGGCAGAGTCATTAAAATCTGCTTTGCTGAGCTTTCAGCAGCAGAGAAACTCATCCTAAGATGCTCTGTGAGAAAAGTTCAAGTCACAATGGCGGCCACAGTCTGAGCAGCTTCACCTCCTGGTGAGAGCTCGTGATTACACGGCAGAGATGGAAGGCTTAGTCATAGCAGCGAGTCTCCAGGAGACCTCGTGTGGGGGAATGCTGCCTTCAGGCAGCAGACAGTGCTATCAGAAGCCTACCAGGGACATATGCAAAAAAATGGGAGCTTAATTGCCAAATTTCCCCTTTATCTTAATATAATTAACAAGCTGGTGTCTCTGCGGCTCTGGTTTAAGGGAATGTTCAGTAATGTGTTATGGATGTGTTAAGGGGGATGGGAGTTTTGTTACTGCGGCTCCTTTCATAAAATATCAGATATCTAAAATATTGCTGAATTATTATGCTTTCTTATAAAACATGCCAACAAAACAGAAGCTTTGCTATCAACCTTCTTGTGATATACTCCTCTCTCCTCCAGCACTTGATATGCAATGTGGTTTAGTTGATCATTCTCTTGTAGCAAGAAATAGGCTCCATCTTTTTGGATGAGATGCTCCTTGTAGTTGGGGCTGGCAGCTCTGCGAATGGTGACTCAGAGATTCATTGGACAGGCATCCACACAAATAAAAAAAATCAGCAGGCTGATCACAGGTGCAATGAATGGGATGAGTCAACGCTGCTGTCTTGCAGCATTGCATGCAAACTACCCAGGAGATGGTGCCTGGCACCACCCATGGGTGAAGACTTGAGGTAAAATGACTCAGCTCAGCGTCAGGTGGAAATCCACCAGCTCTGACAACCTCTGCCTTTGCATCCTGTGCTCACAAAAGCCTGCTTGTTGCATGGCCCAAGAGGCATTTTGCTGTAAGGGCTCTCCCTCTGCCCTGTTCAGACATCCTTGCTTTGCAGACAAGATTGTTTGCTTAGCCACAGCAGCAAGAAGCAGAGCTCTGGAGTGTGAAGGCAAGCTTGGCTGAGCCCGGGTGCAAGTCAGGTTCAAGCAGGACTTATCTCAGGAGGGACTGGCAATGTTTTTGAAGGCAATACACTCCCAGCCCCTTTGAAGGCTTATCAGGGATCTGGCTGTTTTATCTATAATGACTTTTCATGCAGGATGGCTCCTGTATGTTACTCATGCATCGAGTATGCACAAATCATCCTGGTTCATGGAGTGATAGGTGGAATTGCAAAACTGCACTTAATGACTGAGTGACAGCCATCTGTGGTACGTGCTTTCAATGTGATATCATGAAGGATAATTTTTTTCTCCTGCCTGTGAAGCTGAAAGAAACAGGGTGGGGGGGAGATGATCTCTTGGGTTTATTTGCTTTGCTTTTAATTGATTTTGGAGATTAAAGCTAGATGGAAAGTATCAGCTTGAAAGCCCTGGGTACTGAGTGCTTCTGTTTTTGTCAAAGGATGTGCATGGGAAGCATATTGTCAGCCTGCCTGGGCCCTGACCAGGGGCTGTCAGGACAGTGCTGGTTAGCCCAAGTGATGTTGTTATGGGGGATGTGACATTGTTTTTGCAAGCTCAATGGACTGTAGAATCTTAAGTGCTTGAGATAGCAAGCACTGAAGACAAGAAAGACTTCATAAATTTTGGATCTGCCCCTCGCAGACAGATGCAGGCAGAGCAGAGACCCTGGTGTCCTGGTGTTGCTGTAACTCATTCTGCAATGGAGCCTCTACTGTGTTAGAGAGATCTGATTTTTTGGAGAAGCAGAAACCATTCTTGTGGCAGGTGTTTATCCATTTCTGCAGTGTTCACCCATCTGAATGCTTGGGTGAACTCAGTGATGGCTTTACAAGCACATGTGGTGACTGGATAAGTTCTTCCCTTGCCACTCAAAAAATTTCTGTAGAAAATCTGCTCTCCCCTCTGCTCCAGCAAGCAGTACCTGCCCAATGCTCCAACAGCCCTGTGCTGGAGGTGATGAGACCTTAGAAACACTGCTGAGCATTTGTCTGGGAAATACAGGCATGGAGATAAAGCCCCAGGCCTTGAGCTGTCCCTCAGGGCACATGAGGACTTTGGAAGAGCTCCAGCTCTAACCTGAACCCAGCCATAACTATAGCAGTGGTCTGCTAATAGAGGTGGGGGAACTACATTTTGGAGCAGGGTACCATAGTTGATGCTTGATTATTAGAGAACTGGCCTTCATTTTACTGTTATCATGGATACCTTTTCTTAAATGACTTTGAAAGCTGGCTGGCGTTTTATGCTCTCAACTTATTTTACACCTAGTGTAACACCCTACCTCAGTCTACCATGTGTTTCATAAATGAACACTGCAGCCATCCTGCTGAGGAGCTGACTTTCTACACCCTCTGCAAACACACACATGCAGAATGCACTTTCCCTGATCTCTTGATGATTTTTACACAGAAGGTTATGCAATAACCAAAGCAAAATGTTTGTCCTTTGCAATTTGCCCCTAAAACTTCCCTCCACCTGTCCTAACTGCATTCCTAACCTCTCTGTTTTTCTACCAACTTCTTTGGGCATCTAAAAGTTATTACCACCAATTAGAACACCTTTGAAGGGCTTTCTCATAACTATCAAAGTGTTGCTTGCAATAGCATCAACAAAGGCTTCCCAGTGAGAGGATGAAATGGCAGCTGGGCTTTTTTCCTGGGCAAACTGGGCCCTGGCTCAGCTTTCAGTCCAGTGACATTTCTATCACATAGCAGCTCCATGTTTCTGTGCCTTCCTCCAGATGCAGCTTTTGCAGAAGTGAATGCCTGCATCTGCACACCCTGAGCTCTGCTTAGGCACTGAGATAAAGTGCTTTGAAGATCAGAGGGGATGAGTCTTTGTAGCTTTGATTAGGATGTATCCCACAGCAGGGAGCGTTCCTGGGCACTGCGTATGGAAGGGCTGGGAATCCTTGGTTGACCAGTGTTTAGAGATACCATGGAAATATCAAGCTGGAGGGCTATAAGTGAACCCATCTGTCACAATAATAGCACAATTTCCCCAGCAATGGGTGTTTTCTCTGTATTGTGCTGTGGCCTGGAGCTGGTCTGGAAAGGATCCAGGATCACAGCAGTCAGCAGGTGAGGCTGGAGTTGCTGACTGATGTGTGTGTGTTGTTTAGAGTTGCTTAGAAAATTAGG
Organism: Motacilla alba alba; assembly: GCF_015832195.1. NCBI lineage: Eukaryota > Metazoa > Chordata > Aves > Passeriformes > Motacillidae > Motacilla > Motacilla alba. The sequence continues at coordinate 13,527,804 of NC_052025.1, read as the reverse complement.
GCTGGCATAAAGAAAAGAGGGCAATCTTTATTAGTGGGCTGATAATTTGTTGCAGGCTGTATGACAGTTTTGTCCAGGCCTGTGCCAGGAAGGTGAGGGCACATGCCCTGCAAATGACTGTCCAACCCATGACCTGTGTGAACGGGTATCTCCTTGTGAGAGCAGCAATTTGTGCTCTCTCATCCTGCTCTTGCTCAGTTGTTTTGGTGTTTTCCCTCTTAGCCATTCACTCCAAATCTCTCTCCTACATAATACCTCTTTCAGCATGTGCCTGGCAGGTCACACAAGGTGAGCAGGGCAGGTTTCTGGGATGGGCAAGACACCACAGTGACTCCAGGGTAGAGGAAAGAGCCTTAAATGATATTGCTGCTGGGAGCTTAGCACTGTAATGGTAATGGCTCTAATGACCTTACATCACAGAGGGTAATGTGATGCTGCCCCTCAAGAATTTGATGAGTCAAAAAGAAGGAAGAAAAAAAATAAGATATTTTTGCTTGTGACACATGACCCCTGCTCTATGGGCGGGAAAGGATGTTTTCTCATTGGTGTCTGTTCCTGCCATACGGGCAACAGGCTCCACACAAGATCTCAATTTAGCATCCCCTGTGTCTTTCCACAAGGCTTTAAAACAGCAGAAGTCCTTTCCCTGAGCTGCTGACAGGTCAAGCATTCAGGCTGGTGGCTGTGCAGTTAATGTGAGATGTCCTCTCTTGATCTGTGCCAGTTCCAGCCTGTGCTGGGACTTTGATGAGGCTAATTTCTTTGGGAATCTTGAAAAAGCCATGGGTGATTCTGTGTTTCTCTGAAGGCCCTCTGGAAACCCATTTGCATGATTAGCAAAAGTTGCACATGCAAATGAAAATCCTGTGCTTGCAGGACCACTGATCATGTGGCTGCAAGCATCATTCCCCCCTGTGCTCTAAACACAATCCACGAACTCACAGCCCTTCCCACCTGGAATCCACTCACAACTGCTCCTGTGTAATGCATTTCTCTTCTCTGCATATCTCTCAGCTGTGACACTGCAGCTGTTTTGGTGGATTGCTTCTTGTAATCTTTCTTCTTTCTCAAATGGTAAACTTGTTCCTGATGTAATTACCCTGATACAGTTCTGTGGCATGAGGGATCATCCTTAACAGCACGGCTACTCTTGACTGCAGACAAGAGGATATTTTATTTCAAACTTTTGTGGGAAGAGCAGTAAACAGTAAAGAGTTTTGTTTTCCTCAGCATCATCTTCCTCTGCATTGTCTGGCAGAGAAGATGGTCCCTGCATCCATCTTACAGTGCTGAGGTTCCCTTAGGACTTCTGTGCAGCCTGCAATAACAGCAATGAAGTGCTGAAAAGTGCTTGTTCTGTAGTTCTGTAGGGGACTAAAGTGTTGTCATGGTCCAACCAGCCCTGAGAAGCAGTGGCTCTGGAATAACAGGGGCAATGCCATGGTGAGGGTCATTCCCTGCTATAAGCATAGGAAATCAAGGCACACCTGCTGTGAATGCAGGAGGAGCTTTGTGTGTACTCCTTGCCTGAATCCTCTGTGTCCAGGTGTGGGAAGGTCTAAGAACTGTATGATTCCATGCATTTCTGAGTAAGAGGGAGGTTAGGATGGTAGGAAAACAGGTTTGGGGCCAGTCTGGCACCTTCTCTCTTTTTACAAATGTCTGTGACCTGGCTTGTCTTTTCCATGTAAAAAACCCCACACAGCTACTCACTCTCTGAAGCTCACTTTTACTATTTGTTTTCCCTAATGTTTTTTCACCTGACAATCAGAAGCTGCCACAACTGCAGCTTCCCAGGCTCCATTGTACTGCATGCTGTTTGCAGTGCTGCCTCAGAACAACATACAATAAACACAGAATCCATGGGAAAGAGGGACAGAAACAGATGAGTTTCTGGCATGATAGAGGAGCAAGGAGTATTCTGGGTTTCTGAAGGAACCTCACTGCACTATATTCCTGAGCAAAGGGGAAAGTGGGATAGAAAAAACATCAAATAGTGACAACCTCGTGATACACTTGGAATTTAACAGTTTGAAGGAAGGATTTGGAGGGTGTCAGTCTTTTGGGAATTTAGTGGGGTCCATAGGGATTACGTCACTTTGCATGAGTGTGAGATCAAGGACTGCAGGTCATTTTGGGGTCAGCAGAAGAGTTTTCAGCACCTTTTCCTGCAACTCTACAAGCTGCACAGAATTGCTTACCTTTCTCATGCCAAGTCCTTTCTCAGCCTACAGAATGTTTTTTTTCTAGTATATATCCCTTCTGCCTGGGGACAGGTCGATTGATTCCTGCTCAGCAAATGTGGCTACATCCTCTCCTCCACCACTTTGTGGGAGTGTTCTTGTCACCCTGCTGTACATTTTTAGGAGCTTGAGCAGCCTGTGAAACCCAGGGATCCTCCAGAGGCCAATTTCCATTAATTTGGTCCTCTGTGATCCTCAGGACTGACCCTGATAACTCCTACAACCCCACCTGCAGCAGAAAGAGCCAGGGGAGCTCTCTGGGTTGTATTTCTTCTCTGACATGGCTCTTCAGCACTCAAGGACAGTAATTGAATGTAATGTCCAAACCCCAAACCAGCCTGCAAATCCCAGCACTGTGAACAGGAAGCTTCAGCAGAGCTGTTTCCATCATCTTATCTCTCACAGACAGTTACTGTGTTCTTGATGTAATTACAGTGATAAAACAATGTGACATAACTGCTGGCTTCTATCGTGGTATCACTGCTGTTGACTTAAGTGACAGGATAATAATTTTATAAGAGACCTTTCATTTTTTTTTTCCTCTGGCAGCCACTGGCAGTGTTTAAGCATGGGAGCTGATATCTCTGATAAAGCACATTATGCACGTTCCACAAGTCCTAAAACTTTTTATCAGTTTTATTTATGCATTGCTCTTCCAGGTGAAATTTCCATCTGTTCCTGCACCATCGAGGCAGTATCTCTTCCCAGCCAGATTAGGGTCTAGTGTTTGCACAAATGGACTGGAGCTGCAGTGGCAGCAGTCAGTCATGGGTGATGTTTGGGAGAGGAGAGAGAGAAAAAGGCATTTTTCTGCACGATTCCCTCTGTTTTCCATTGCTGGTGCATTGCGGACATGCCAGTCCCCCTACTCAGCCGGAGGAGGTGTCCTTGGGATGGCTTCTGTGAGAAAGCCTGGTTAAAAATGAGCCATGTGAAGAGGATTAGAGTGCACTCAGACACCTCCTGGTTTTAATACATCAAAGCCCTGACAGTGTTGCTCCAACTGAGCTGGGGAGGTGCAGCCCAGAGGCAGACTGTGTGGGGAAAATTTCAAACCAATGGGAATCTAATCATATATATTTATGTCCCTGCACCTCCTTGTCTCAGCTGCACATTTATTGATGTAGTGTCACAGGAGTGCAGAGCCTTGCTGATCTATGCTGTTGTCTGAGGCTGCCAGCCAAAGCTCCCAGGGGAGCACGGGCCAGTGGCTCAGGGGGGACATCCTGGTCCATCCTGCAGCCATCCACTGCCTAAAAATACCTGGGAGTGCAAAGCATAGATCTTCCCAGTGACTCAGGCATATGGGAAAAGCACTGTTCTTCTCCATAAATATTTCCAGGTGATGTAACAGGGCTGTGCACAAAGCAGGGCCCTTCCAGGAGCACTCATGGGATCAGATGAGTTGGTGGGACTTGTTGGATGTTTCCTTAGCCAGACAGCCTGGATGAGACAATCCCTCTGGGGGATCCCTGTGACTCTGCTGCAGGGACATTGGCTCCCTGTCCATTTTGGACAAGCTTAGGTCTGTAATGCTAAAAGCTGGAGGGAGAGATGCCCTCATGAGCTCTATTTCACTGTGTGCAAAATTGCTTGTGCAAAACAGTGAAACTACATTTTGTTTATCTGTGCAGAGTTGTCAGGAAGAACGATGAACTCAGAAAATCTAGTTATAGGCAGATTGAGTGCTCGTTTGCAAGATTTTGGATATTCGGATTATTTTTCCACCTTTTTTTTTTTTGTTCATTACAAGACATGATAATGCCTGGAAGAACTGATATTTGCATTTGGTGACAATCAAATAGAGAAAGGAATCATCTGAGAATATTAATGGGCAGTGAACCTTACAGGGTTTATGGTTTGAGCTTGTCAAAATGACTCTGTGAGGAGTTTTGACAGTGTGCAGGTTCTGAGGATTTTTTTCCTTGCTTTAAACCATCCCAGAGTGTATAAGAGGAGTATGTTTTTCATTTGGACAGTTCAGAATTTTCTGGTGTTTTCCTCTCCATCCAAGCAGTAGAGGAGGAGGGGGAAAACTCTAATTTGGTATAAAATAATTTTCCCGTCTTTGGTTTCTCTTGGAAAGTAATACTGACAAATTGGGGTGGGGTGGGGTGGGTGGACAGCTCTCTGGAGAAGTAGCATGGACTTAAAATTTTGGCTTTATAAGCTGTAGTCAGAAGCTGAAACCATCACGTCTTTCCCAACAAGAGCGACTGGGAATGGGTACATTTTAGGAACTGTGAGAGAAATCCCAAAACAAGCTTACAACAGTTCCTGTCCTATCTTACACTGGGGAGCCTCCTTCTCCATGTTTTACCATCACCTCCAGGGAAGAGGGGAGGTCTCTGGCTGATGCAGGTGTAGCTGCAGGTGTGCCCCATTGCCCTGTGCTGCTGTGGAGGCTTTCCTTGCTGCATGGGAGCAGAGGGAGCTGCTCTCTGCTGTGCCTGTCTGAGCTGCTCTTTTGTGACACTGTCCCCCATGGCAGTCCCTAATGACAGCCTGTGCAGTTGAAACAGGTACCACGGCTAAGAGAGGGATGTAACTGCTCTTTTAATGCTGCTTTTGTAGTCCTTTCCCTCTGTATTGAAGGTGTGTGTTTAATTCCGACTGACAACTGCCCTGACTGTCACTCCCTGGGAGATTTTGTGTTGAGGTGCCCTCCTGGGCTTTTCAGGCAATCAAGTGGTGCCACATGGCCGTGATAAACAAATGTCTTTAAAAATTCCCTGCATTGCTATTGAAGTGATGATCCTGCTGGATGTGGAGCCCATCACACAGAGGAGCAGGATGGCTTTTCACCAGGCACTGTCATCCTCCCAGCCAGCAGCTTTTGTGTGGCTCTGAGCTGTGGAAGAGCCCCAGACAATGGAAAAAGGGATATTTCGACAATAACTCTTCCTGTGATTGACCTCTTACTGATTGGAGCCACCAGAAAGGATCTTGGGGCTTATTAGGACTGCAAAAGGACCAGGTCTGTCCTTGCTCTTGGTTTCACATTGGCTGCTCATTGGAAATGATGGGGGTGGAAAAAGCTGGGGAATGAGGAAGAGGGGCAGATCTGGGCTTGGGATAAATTCATACTGTGTGGATGAGAGCATACCAGACTTCTTCCCCAGTTACCCAAATGGGCCAGCAAGGAATGAGACTGTGCCTTTCCTTGTGCTGAGTTTAGCCATTGCCATTGATGAGGAGGTGGTGGGATTGTTCCAAAACCTCAGGCCTATTAACAAGAATAGGCTAAACTTTTATTTAGCTCAGGGCTGTGGTTCATGAGGCCAAGAGCTGGTAGAAAAGTCAGAGACAAAAGTGGAGTGTTAGTTACTTCTGAGTGCACACAACACAGCTGTTACCACCATGTAGGTGACAGACACTGGGACTTCAGGCAGTCCAGGGTGGGGACCCAGAGGTGTTTTAGACCCTGAGCAATTCCTCTTGTTGCTTAGTCCCTGGTCCACGAGCAAAAATATCCCTTATTTCCCAATGATAGATATTGGGTGAGTGGTAAATATATTGACTGTAGTTCTGTGAGTCTGCACAGAGAAATATGGTGAAAAAAACAGCTCTTGAGATGCCAGCAGCTCCAAGGTGAGAGGTGCTGTCTTGTCAGGGTTCAAAGCTGCCAGTGAGGAGGGAGCTGGTGGCCTTTGGCCAGGCTGCAGGATGCTCTCTGCATGCCCAATGCTGGGCACAGCAGGGTAACAGGAAAACAGCTGTTGAAACTCCTTTTTCAACATAAATATAATAAAAGATCTTACAAATACGATCATGTACAGATATTTTCATAACTAGTGCTGAAACCAGAGAGAAGCATGGCTTGTATGAGTGAGTGGGGAATGCTCAGTGTGTGAGCTCAGCAGGGGATGCCCAGGGGGAGATGGAGACTTTAGATCTGCTCTGCAGAGGCACATGAAGTCAGGACCAGCTTGGGAGATGTGGGTTAAGGTGCTGCACCACACCACCAGCACATGGGAAAGCTCGTGCTCCCACCTGGATTTTCTTCATTCACCACCTCACCTGTTTTCTCCTCTCTTCATTTCCTCTCTCCTCATTTCCTCCTCCTGGGGTTGCTTATCACTGCAGCTCCCCTGGCCTCTCTCCTGCCATCCCTCCAGCATGAAGCTCTCTACAAGAAAGGCCTGAAGCCCACAGGGATTCCTGTGATCTTTTCATCTTTTAGACCCTTGGTTCACCCAGCAGATGGGCTGTGGAAAGGGCTCCAGCAGGGCTTTCTTCTCTTGGCAGTGATGAATGTCCTCTTGCTCCATTTCCACTTCCCAAAGCATGGGTCAGCTTCAGGGACAAGCTTTTCACTGTTGTGTTTTTGATAGTATTTAGAGCAACCTCAACCACAGGAGTGTGTTTAATGGCTTATTGCAGCATCTGAAAAGGGATCCCAGGCCTTCCTGTAGTCTTCCCCTCCAAAAGGAGTTCTATTAGGAAGGTGCTGCTGCTGGGGGAGGTCAGGTGTACAGTTCTGTGAGGGAGAGGAGGGGAACCAGCCTGTGTTTTAGTTATATAGTGCAGGCACACTGTGTGGGATATATATATGTGTGTGTGTGTGTGTGTATGTGTATGTATATATATATGTCTCACAGGGATTCCATACTTCCAGAAAGTGAAATTCATTCTAATTTCAAAATAACGTTTTGTTCAAGTGGATACTGGAAAGTTTTGCTTCCTTCTTTTGAAGCAGCTTTCATATTTTTAGGAGAAGGGAGGAGAAAGGAGGGAGTGATGAAGTTAATCCTCTGCTCCAGCTAAGCCAAAGTAATATCTCAATCTTATATATATTTCAGGAGCTCTCAGTCACTCTGAGAGCATTATGCTTTGGCCAGGTAGTCCAGATTTATAAGGGATGTAACATCAATTAATTTTCAGTCACAGTCATCTGTATTATGTCACATATTCAATCACAGGCCCAGGAGAGCTGCTGACCCAGGGCTCCAGCATCTTCTTTCCAGGTCAAGCAACAAGTCACTTCCAAATCTTTCAAACCTCTTTCCCTTTCCTGATGGTTTAGGGATTAACTTTTCATCTGCCAGCCCTTTGCTTTGCTGTGAGATCTCGTTTTGGTTCCTGGCAAGTGAAGTCCAGGACACTGAAGGAAATGCAGAATCTGTTTTGGTACTTTTCGCCAGTTTTCTCTTTGAAAATAAGTCAATGAAATAGAAATCAGCCTCTCTGCAGTTCTGGCTGGTAACAGTTCTCTGGGTGAGGTGGTGTTGCCTGGGAGCTGGCAGAGGGTCCTGTGCAGGTGACCTGGCTGATGAGCACAAGTTCCTGGAAGAATGGCACATGTCCTGCCAGGGAGAGCCCAAAACAGGAGCACAGTGCTGTGAACTGAACCAGCTCTTCAGGTGTGCCTTCAGCACTGAGATGCCACCTCAGTGCTCCTCCAGGACTGGGGACAGGCCTGGGACACCTGCTCTAACCACAGCTGTGGGAGCTGATGTGAGTAGAGGAGCACACTCTCAGCTTGTGTTCCAAAGAGATGGACCCTCCAAAAGGGCTGGGCTGCTCTGTCTGTCCATGCATGAACACAGGAGGAGACATTTGTTCCAGCAGGGTGTTTTGTTGGGATGTTTTTGCCTGGATCGGCTGTTCCCAGTACCCCCAGGGAAAGGCAGGGGGGATGGAGTCACACTGCAGCAGAGACAAGTCCAGAGAGCTCCACCTGGTTGAGGCTGCACTCTGAAGTACTGCTGGGCAGTGCCTTTTATTTCCTTTCTCCTGCATTAATTGCAGGAATGTGTCTGGCTGAAAGATGCCTCCCAGGGATAATTCCAAGTGTCTTCCAAGTTTTAATTTAAAGGCATTATAAAAAAAGGGGGGTGGGGAGAGAGAGAGGGGGAGAGAGAGAGAGAGAGAGTGTCGTTCCTTCTTGTTCCTCATTATTGCAAATGTATGTTTGATTTCCCATTTGAGTTCATCTGCCTTCCTCTTTCAGCTGCCATTGGCTCTCACTATGCCTTTCTGTGTGTGAGCAGATACCTCTCTAATATTTGAGATCTTTCCTGCTGGAAGTTGTTATCCCCCATAACTATCTTTTTGATAAAGCGAATTGAGCTCCTCTTAGTCCCTTGCAGCCAGGCATTTTCCCCACTGTATCTGGAGGTTTTTGTAATTCTCTCCAGCACCATCTCTAAGTGCTTCTTAGCAACCTTTGAAAAATGTATTTGTGAGAGCTGTTATCAGCACACCAGCATTGGTTTCACTCAGGCAGTCTGAAGTTACAAGGCACATTCTCCATCCCTTTGCATGCGACTAAAGGCTGTACCAGACACTACTGACTACAACCTTTTCTGGGAGCTCACAGTCAGTTACTTCTTTATTAGGAAATAGCTCCTTTTGGTGTGTGTGCTTTGCTTTCTTTTCTTGTTCTCACGGCACAGACGCTCCCTCACACTTCCCTACAGCTTTCCACCCACAGCTGGGACGTAGAACTTCCTGCTTTGTTTGCATATAACTCTGTGTTTACATCCATTAAGGTGTTTGGCTTGGACGGATCCAGCATACCAGGAGGTCTGCAAAGCTCCGTGGAGCCTCCTGCTGAATTGCTCTGTGCTTCCCTACCAGCTTTTGTGTTGTCTCTAAATCTCAATGGCAGGGATTTTTTATGCTGCCTAGCTGAACAGTGCTGGAAAGGCTGACTGGCATCAGGCAATACTCCTGGAATTATAGTGAAACTAGTCTTTTTGGTTGCAAATTTCCCCACACTTCCATCTGTCCAGTGTTATTTCAGCTCTTTGACTTATTCCTTCCTCCTTTCTCAATCCAATGTTGGCGACTGCTTTACAGCAATTGTGGGGAGAACAAGCTCTGGGGTGAGAAGGGCTGGGTAATGAAGGGGGTGAATGGGGGAAAACACTGGGTTTACGGGTACCAGGTCCATCTCTGTGTGTGTGTGTACATGTTACAATGCAGAGCAGAGAAGCCTGAAGTCTCCTTTAGCACAGCCTGTAATCCTATTAGAAGGATTACTCTGTTGTCCCAGGCTATCTGATCGTGGTAAGAACTCATTTAGGTCAGCTGTTTAGGAAATTTACACACACAAGGAAAAAGAAAAATATATATAAGCCTCTTGCTCTATTTCATAGGGATCGACAAGCTCCTTTTAGACTTTCCCTGTGCTAGTGATTACATCCCTGCTTTTGTCATTTCTCTCTTAAACCCTCATGTAAATGACTTGCTTTTAGGTTTTTACTTCTGACAGCAGATGTGGATAGACAACGTGGTAGCTGGACCCCAGGTATTTCCAGACCTTGAAAGGATTAGAATTCTAAACAGTAAAGTACTTTGGATTTTGCTCTCCCTCTGTGCATTTGTGCCCATTATAACTTCAAGAGCGAGGGTATGGGTAAGTCTGATTTGTGGGCAGAACTTAATGAAAGCTAAATCTGGTCTGGCAGGGCCCCAATCAGTTTAATCCCTGGTCTGCTGATTATCAGCAATGTTATAATTTAATTTGAAGCCTCTGTATTTAGAAGGTCAGTGAAACACTCCCATGCTTTCATTTATGGAGAGAGAAAGCAGGGTGGCAGTCAGTTCAAGTGCCTGTTTCCCTCAGTGCTCCAGCAAAGCCAGGTATTAAACAGAAGAGATCTTAAAATAAGCAACAAACAAAGCATCTTGGGCACAGAAGTATAATTATGCAGCCAGGCAGGAGCTCTTAATGTTAGGAAAAATGTGGTGGGAGCCTTTGCTTCCCAGACTGGAATAAAGCCATCACCATCCCAAGTTTTGCATTGTATTTCACAGCCTCCACCCAAACCCTTGCTGCAGAGCTGGGAGGGAGGTGTACATCAAAATCCCACCTTTTTCTGCCAAAACACAGCCCACTCATGAGGGACTCCACTCTTGTTATTGGCAGGGCTGAGTCTATGACAGGCACTTGAACTGCTTCTTTCCACCCAGTTGTGCTGTTTCTATCCAGAGGGAGATGTTGTCAATGTACACAGAAAGGTGTGAATCCATGTTTTTGCACAGCATTTTGGAACATTAGGCTCTCTTGGAGGAATCTGCCTGCAGACTAACAGGGAGATCCACTATTTGTGTCTGTCCAGGAGCTCCACATGTCTGGCAGCCCAGCATGGGTCACGTCTACTCAAGGTGCTGCACACTCTGTAATTCCAGTCATTTCTGCAGGAAGCAACCAGATCAACTGTGCAACATGTGTTTGTGAGGTGGGGACCCCTTCCAGAAATCATCAGACATAGTTTGAATGTGCTATTGTGGGTTGAGCAGCTGGGATGCAACGTGTGTATCAACCCCTCTTCTCCTCAAGCATCCTTTTTTCCTCTCTGTGTCCCTCAGAGCAAAGGTCTGGTTGAGAAAGAGTTGGGTCTTTCCCAAAGTCTTCTCTTCTCCCTCACTGGGATTTGAACAGCAGCCAGGTTGAGATCTTGTCAAGGTTGCTCTTCTCTCACAGGGCCTCGGGGTAGAAGAGTGTTTGGTCAGGTGAAAGGAAGTGAAAGGATTCTGTGAGCATGGAATTCCAGGTGCTCATGTGCGTTGGAAGTCATTCTTCACTTGGAGATGTCCACTTAGCTGTCACGTATTTCTCATTTGTGCAGACATGCAGGGCCCTTCTGGGGAGCCCTTAAGGCTTGTTGGTATTCAGGATTTGCCAGAGGACGAGCAGCCTTCTCCATCCCACCACTCCTTTTCCTTGGCAGTTGTTAAGGTTTGTGGGCTGGTGGCCATCTGGGAGACCTACATCATCTTTGGTCTTGCTTTGCCTTCAAAGTTAGGATAGCAATTTCCTTCCATCCTTTCCTTCACCTCCTCACCTGGATGTCTTTTGTTGGATTTATTCTGGTTCTAGAGCATGTTAGACGATCCTTGTTAATTCATGCCCAGCTATCCCTTCCTTTAGCTAACCAGAGTGCTTGCTTTAAGAGTGGAGGTTTTTACTGCCAGATACCTGCTCCCTCCTCTGTGTTTCCAGTGGAGTGCTGGTGACATCCAGTGTCTAGTTTGGCTTATCACTGGCACACATGTGTCCTATGCTGATATCCCCAGGGGATGCTATAGATCTAAAGACTTGTTTTCCCCCTCAGCTAGTCTGCATTTGAATGAGGAATCCTGCACCATGTCGGAGGTGTTTGTGACATCTGTAATTCACACATGAAGAAAAAGGAACCTTTGAGGCTAGAGCTCCCACAAAAAACCGCCTTGAAGAGGAGAGGCAACTGTGTACAAAGAGAAATGAGAACTGAGAAACAAATCAGAGCTTCCATTGGAGATAATGAGAATCTCAGATAGCGACACAACTTACTGAGGCCAGAGCAGTCCTGTCTCTCCACTCCCCAGGGCGAGGCTTAATGGTTTGTAATACTCACAGGGTCACTGCCTCCTTCCCCTCCCTGAAAGCAGTAATGGCCCTGCAGGAAAAAGGCTGGGAAAAGGTGCAAGAGAAATGCCAAGGGCCAGCAGCACAGGCAGTCCTCCACTCGTCCTTTTGTCACTGCCTGGGCACGTGCAGAGGGGCTCTTGTTTTCACAGGCTGCCAAGAAAGGAGGCCAGTGCCCATGGCATGGCTGCTCACCTCTCAGCTGAGGTGCAGCTTGGCAAGAAGGACTTGACTGGAGCATTAATGGTGGGAGGTCTGATACAAACCTGGCCCAAGTACTCCAGATGCACAGAACTGGCTAAAGGCAATATTCATCCTCAAACCTAGTTTCCACCCCATTTTTTTTTAAACTGAGGTAAACCCAGGCTGTGCCTCTTAAGCTTTGCTGTCATGGAGGCTCCTGAAGCTGTGGAGCTGTTCCTGAGAGAGTAACTAGAAGCCCTAGTTGCTTGGGTCATTACACACAGTGCAAAGCACAGGGGAGGGATCTGTCACTGTTGGGCTAGGAAAGACAGCAAATGGACCTTTCCATCCCTAAATGCTGTGATTTTCTCCACTCCTCATTTCCTTTATGAGATCCAGCCTTGAATGTAGTTGCTGCTCCCGCAGCTGTGTGCCCAACCCTGGGGGCAGAACATGCTGCTGCTCTCATTCCCAGCATCCTCTTTCTCGTTTCACACATCCTATTAGAAAATAGTCCTCCCTCAGCAGGGTTCAAGGGTCACAGTTTGGTGTGAGTGCAAGAGAAGCCCTTGAGTCAGCTTTGCATTTCAGCAGTTTACAGATACTGAATTGCAAATGGTGGGATTGGGCTTTAAAATAGCAGAATTTTGCTGCATATTAATGAAAATGAGGTAGACTGTGCCTCTCCTTGCCTTAAAGAAAATATGAGAGGAAGGCAAGTGTTTTGGTCCCTGAAGGGGTGAAGGGGCCCTGGGCTCAGCTGTCAAAACCACTTGCTGCAGGACATGTTCTGTAACTTCACCTCCCAGGTGATCCTGTTCTCCCTGACCCCTCCTGGTGCAAGAAGTGCAGAGGAGCACCACATTTGCCTGCCCAAGGCCAGAGGCAGCTGACTCCCAGCAGGATGGTTTCCCTGTCATCTCGCTCTGACGATCTTAGTTTATGCTGTTTGTTTTCTTTAATTGAATCTTTTATAAATTAACGTGATTTCTGCATAATGTTTATCTTCCTCTCTGCGAGCCTTTATGACCAAGACAGCCTGGAGTGGGCTAATTAAAACACTGAGCCATGGCTGTGTCCCTGGCCAAGAAGGGAGACGACCGTGTAATGTACGCGGTGCTGATACGGATCTGGGAGCTGGCGGAGCAGAGCATCAGAGGATCTGTCTGTGACCATCAGTCTTACTTAAGAAGCCTTTTCTATTCATTGCTGTTGAGGCCTGTCTCTTCTCTGCCTTTAAGTGGATGCTACGATTAGGAGCCTCTGGGTGAGCATCATCATCCTTGCAGATACCTGTGCTGCCAGTGACGCAGGCAGGTACTTGTGCAGGCAGCAAGGAGAGCTCCCGGAATGTGGAGGCAAAGCTGCACACCCTGATCACCTGGAAGGGCTTTTCCTCTGCACTTTATGGGTGAACACTGCCTTGAGAAGCAGCTGAAGTTGTCTCCCTGTCCCCTAAGATGGGGAGCTGTGAATGTGCTTATCTCCCTCAGCAGAGACAAGGCTGAGCTGTAGTTTTTCTCACCCTGCGTGCACTGAGGAACCAGGAGAGCTGTGCCAGGGGCCTGGAGGTGTAGGAGTTAAGCCTTCTGAGTTCAGCTCTGAGGAAGTCCTAAGGGGGCTTTTCAGAAGGCTGCCTCCTTCCTCTACAGGCCTTTTTTCACTATTGTTCTTTCAAGATAAAGAACTTGGCTCTGTAAAGGAGTAAGCCAAGCACTGTTTTATTGCTACCAGCTGAATAGTAAAAAAGCCAAGCATAACCCATTTGCTGTTGTGCAGTGGTTAAAATCCAGCTTGGTACTTTGCATTCCAAGACATTCTGCCTCATCCTTTTTCATAGATTTCCTGCAAGCAGTAAAAATATCTTGCAAATGACTTATGCCCAACCACAAAAGCCCCCACGTAAATATGCTGGTGCTCAGTTACAGAAGGGAAAGCATTGCACAACAGTGGCTTTAGGAATCTTTGTTTAATTTAAATGAGGTAATTGCTTTCCTCATCTGTAAAGGCACTCTAATGTTAACCTCAGAGTGCAGGGTGGTTACCTGCACAGATTCAGATCACAGCCACGCTGGTGTTAATGCCTTAGGAACAAAAGCCTCCTCTGGGCATGGTATTTTTAAATGTTTATGGTTATAAACTGTGTGTGCCTATATTTGGCTCCTCCTCCACTACATAACAGACACAGGGTCCAGAGCAGGCAGATATCAAAGCTTGTTTGATGAGCTGTTTCTCCTCCTTCCTATCTGTGGTCATCTTTGTCTCTGTAGCCCATGTTCCCACGCTGAACCTCGCTGTTTTGGCAGCCTTCCTCTGTAGGACAGCAAAGAGTGCTCTGTATTTACAGTGACACAGAGAAGATGGACAAACTGGGGTCTGGAGGAGGAGACTGGAGACAGAAGCTCTCCGGGGAAGCAAGGAGACGCTGGTAGGATAGATGTCCTGAGCCTAATTCCTGCAAATGTGTAGGCTCAAAATGAGAGAAGCCAACCAGAGCTGTGATGGATGAATGGTTCCCAGTGAACTGGGACAGTGGGAGCTGCTCTGTTTAAACTCATTCCTTGCCCTCCAAATGTCCTTAAGGTCCCCCCTAAAGACCCTTAACTGTATTGATGGGTACAAATTCTTCCTTTCACATTACACTGTCTTCTCATTTGGCTTGACTTCCAGTACAGACCTGCCTGGCTCCCTGTTTTATTTTCCATTTTATCAGGGGTGACTATAAACAAATCTTCTTGTAAGATCAGCAAATCCAGTCCACTTTTCAGCTTGTCCTTCCCCTCAACCATGTCTGCATCACAGTTTGAGCTGAGCTTTTATTACTCCTGACAGCTGGGGTTGTGGTCTCTGCAGAATGGTTTCCCCAACCTCTGTGAGCTCTGTGCCAAAATTGGAGTTAGCTGTTCTCAGATTTAACAGCCTCCAGTTCCACACACAGATTTCCAGCATCCCTGGCCCAGCACTCATTCCTGCCATAGCTCACCTTGTCAGCACTAGGAGCAACCTAACACTCATTGTTTCAACCTGACCCCACGCTCTGCCTTTAAAAATCTACAAATAACCTTCATTCTAATATGCCACTGGTAATGCTACCCATGAGTGAGAATAATGGTAGGAAAATAAGTTCTCCAGGCTGTTTTCTGTCTTTTTTTTTTTTTCACGTGAGGGACTTGAAGTGCATTTGTAGTTTTATAATTCATGTAAAGCTAAGAGGAGGAGCTGCAAGTGTGACTCTGAACAGGGAAACAGCAGCTCTGCTCCTCGCAGCCTGAACCCACCAAGATGCATTTCTGAGACTCTTTGCAGAGACTCTGACAGACAGCAGGACTGGGCTTCTCTGCTTGGAGTGGAGGTAGTCAGGATGTCTCCATGGTGCACATGGAGATGAAAATGACTGAACCCTTCAGAACCTATTCTTCCCAAAGGATTTGGCTGTAGCTGCAGCAAGCAAGGGTTAAAGCTGTTGGTGAGGTCCCAAGATCTTTGGTGTTCACCAGTTTCTTACACAGATGGGGAAAGTTTTGGCAATCTTGCTGTGGTGCTGTCATTAGCATGCATTCATTTCAAATTAATTAAAAGCGAAGATGAGATTCCCAAACTCATTTAACTTCCTAAGCTTTGTTCTCCAGGGACTGATAGTGGAAAAACACCTGGAGACCCAACGTGTCCTTTAGTAAGGGATGAAATGCAGTTAATCCTGGGTATATCAAAGGGAGCAGAAATGAAAAGTAAATTCCCACTTGAGAAGAGATTTTTTTTCCCCTCTGTGCGTTTTCCCTGCTCTGTTTTTCCATACAAGAACTTTCTTGCCCAAGAAGGTTGGAAGATATTTGTAGCCCTGGTTGTTTAAATATTAATCTGTACTTTAAGACTCGTTTGTGTGCGCGAAAGAGAGAGACAAGTGCAGTGGAAATCTGACAAATGTACATTCTCTCCACTGGATAGAGCTGCTCCAGAGCATGCAGTGACGTTAGTCAGAGCCAGAGATGTTATGTGCTTTGACAGGACCAGTCAATTATGGGTTTCAGAAGTACTAACCTGCAGCAGCCCCACAATATTAAATGGGGTGTCTGGGACCTGAGTTGGCCTAAAATCCATTCATTACTGTCCTAACCTGGAAAAATTGCCTTCCTGAGCTGAAAGTCTTTTCAAAAGTGATATCTGTGTTACATAAGTGAGGGTGTTTCTTCTGTAAAGAGAGGAAGCAGAGATCAGGCTGGGAAGGTGGGCTCCCAAGGTGCTGGCTCTGAAGAAAGAGGTGTCTGAACACTTTACTTGGCAATTGAAATGTGTGAGTTGAGATTTATGTAAATCTAGAGTTAAACTCTGCTCTTTCCCTTGCCAAACAACACTCCATAGAGCTGGTTATTATTTGGAAGCAATTTTGCTCTCTGATGATTCAGTGAAGGAAGCTGCTGAAACAAAACAGAAGTGAACTGCAGAATAGTTAATATTGTAGAACAGCACAGGAGGCACATACCATCTTTGTTTTTTGGGTCTCAATCCTCAGTCAAGGCAGCTAAGCCTCATCCTGCCAGGGGAGTGTTGCAGTATCTGTGACTGGCTCTTCATTCATGCTCTGGCACTGAATATGGAGAACATATATTCAACTACCTGCAAACAAGGTTTAGTCCAAGAAGGTAAAAATCCATAATCAGCCTCGTGGAAACATCTGAATAATGAATAAATAGGAGAGAGATGACAATTTATGCCAAGAAGAAACAAGTAAATATTTTCACAGTTTTTATTTATCTTCCATTTATTGGCATTTTCCACTAAGGTAGAATAGGGGGCTGGAGAGCCAAAGATCACAGAGCTGATATTTGGGATGTCCCAGCACCAGTGATTCTGGGGCCTGGCAGAGCTGCTGTGGCAGCATCACTCTGGTGCTGTGGGATGTGATGGAGCTGCACTGAGGCACTCACTGTATGAGGAAGTTTTCATAGCACCTGCCCACGGTCTGCTCGGCTACATCCCACACATCTCAGGCTTTCACACGTAGCTTTTGCAGGTCTGCAGCTCTTCCAAGCAGATATGAATGGTGGAGGAAACGAGAATTTCCTCAGAGAGCAGTGAGTTAATTAATGGCTCCAAAGCACCTCATTATAGCAATGAGCTGATGCATTAGAAATCACTTCCAACCAGTGGCTGAAGGTCATATCCATGTGCCATGGCCCTTGCACGAATGCCCACAGTTTTCTCCATCTTCAGTGAGTGTGGTACATCGTTAACTGCATTAGGAATTCAGACCTTCAAAGTGAGTGGGCATAGGAGCCACACTCCTGAGGTGTTTGAAATAAACTCTGCATCTACAGTATGTCTGAGCTGTGGATCTAAATAGGTTCTGGTGAGCTCCCTAGGGTTTTGGAGAAGCCTTTCCAAAAGGCTGTGAGTCATATACCACTTAATCATTTAGGTACTGATGTGCATTGTTTGTTTGTGAGTTCTCCTTTTATTTCTGTAAATTGAATTGGGTTTTTTTCTGGGGAAAGGCAGGCACTGGCTTTGTTGTCAGATGTAACTGATCTGCAGCTGCTTGTTAAAACTGAGCTTCTCTTCCTTGTGTCTGTATCACTGAGAAGCAGCAGCAGGCATTGCTTCCTGCCATGGAAGTGCCTCCCATTTCAGACAGCAAGGCATGAGGTGTTATTAGGGAGACTACGAGAGGAGAGGAAAGGGAAAAGTAGAGAAGAAGCCTGTCCTAATTTTGACTGGATTGGTGCATCTGTTTGAATGAGAGCATAAATTTGCTGAGCAGACTCACTGTTTCACTGGCTCAACTGCATCATCCTCCTGCTCAGCTGTTTCTTGTGGTTGAAGGAGTTGGGGAGGATAAAGGCTTTACATCTCCTTTCAAAAGTTGCGTTTCATTCTGCCTCATTTATGATATTTAGATTGGAAATAAGTTTATTTCCACAGTGTAGGCTTTGTTTGACAAATGTTAATTTTCTAGCCTTTCTGAATCCTGTAGAGAATGCCAGCCCACCTAAAATCTGAGGTGACTTGAAAATTGCATTAATGAGCAGTTGTTTTCCTTTTGCCAACACAAGTAGAACTTCCAGACATTTTCTTGAGATCAAATGTATCACGGTGACTCTACTTAATCCAAATAAAAGTCGACTCCTTTTGTAAAGCTAAAGTGGATTTGGATGTGCTTCTGAAATGTGAGAAGGAATAGATCAAACTAAAGTATAGATTTCTGGATGGGGTAAGCTGAACTGGGAGCATGCACCCTTAGACCTTCAGGACCTCTGTACCTTTTATCTTTGATTTGAATCCATCTCATCTTTCTAGCAGTCTTTGATTTCCCAAGTGAATAAAAGTTCCAAATGTCACATATCTGAGGACTGGCATATAAAAGGTCTTATTTTGGAGCCGTAGGAACCACATGCATCCAGCATTGAACAGCTCCCACATGCTGCAGCTCCATTTAATTGCTGAAATCAGAGATGTTGGGAATGGATTTCATCTGAAAGTCTGATCTCCTAAACTGAAAGGCATAGGACAACATTTGCTCATCCCCTGGAGATGCTGCCAGAAGTCTGTCTCTGATTAGCAATGTTAATGGAGTATTAACATAAGCCACGCCAGCAAGGGAAACTGTAGAACACATTATCATCAGGAGAGCCAGCTGTGTAAAGGCGTGTAAAGATGATGATAAATGTAGTTTGGGCTTGGGGAGCTGGTTGCTGAACTGCTGCATCCCCTAATCCAGAAGGAATGGAGCGGGAATGGACACACCAGCCTGCTGTTCTCTGTGCCATCATACCAAAGAGCGATGGAGCAGACAAAGAGAAGAACAGATGTTACCTTCACAGGGAAAGGGAGACGAAGGGGACTCCCCAGCCAAGTCAAGACTTTTGCTGTCACAGGTTGAATACTTTTGGCTCAGCTCCATCTTTCAGCTGTTTAGGATTTTGCCTTTTGCAACGTCTGTGGAAGATTGATCCAGGATCTAAATATTGTGATGTCTCTGATTTCCACTCTAAAAACATCTCCAGAGATACTTTGCACTATTTGTTCTTGTTTTGAAGGGGTTTTTTTTGCCCTCTTGACTCAGAGTATGTGAATAGTCTGGTCTGAGAGTGAGGCTCAGAGATGTTGTAAAGCTGCTCGTTTCCTTTATTGTCTTGGATCTTTCAATTTCAAATATTAGCCATATAAGTCCTACAAATCCTCACACACTTGCCCCACCATATCCCTCAGGATGTCAGTATTTTTTCCCTGATTTTGTACTTGAAATCCAGAACCTTCAAGGGGGAAACTCAGTACATCTGACACATATATTGTGGTGGTTTCTACTTTGCCACGTGGAGAGAGCAGTGAGCTCTAGATCAGCTCGGGAGCGAAATGCTTGTGCTTCAATGTGACAGCACCAACAGGGGCTTTGCAAGACAGCCCTGAATCTACTGCCATGAGCTTGTTTGCACAGTTTTCTGGTGGAGCCACACATTTCACCCAATGACCTTTTTGACATTTTCCTGGTTTCCCTCCTGCAGGAACACTTCAGCAGTGAAGTGCCATACTCTGCTGAACAAACTTGGCATCTCATCAAGCTGACTTATTTGGTACGTATTTACACTTGTAGACTTTAGTACTCTCCTGGCAATTGAGCTTCCTTCCTGCCTACATAAATATGATTTCATTATTAGCTTTGTTTAGTTGTTGTTGTGCATCTGTGTGCTTTCCTTTCCCAAACTGCCAAAGAGAATTGCAGGTGCTGATCTCAATTTGCACCCAAAGCATCCTGAACTCTCTACCCCACCTGCCAACTCTAATAATGAGCAGCTCTCTTGACCTCCTGCCTAAAACAACCCATGAAAACTCACCCCTGTAATTTTTTACGCTGAGGAGCCAGTAAGTTCTGTTAGAGCTGTGGCCTCTGTGGTTTTGTTTGTTTGTACTTTAGACAAAAGTATTGGGTTTGTCTCAAAGGTGCTTTTCTGGCTTTTTCCCTCTTGCTCTTGGATCTGCAGTGTTTACTCAAAACACGGGCTGAGCCAGAGAGGTTGCCTCTGCACAAAGGGCCCCGAAGTGCGTGAGACTCATCCTGTTTGAGTCCTTGTGAAGTGCAGGAGAAGGTGTTATGAGCACGATCTGGACAGGAAATAAAGCTCCTATTCCCACCATAAATGCTGTCTAGTGGAGCAGGTCAGATGAGAGATCTCGTACAATTGCTCGTAGTGTTGAGCCCTCCAAGGGTGTTGGCAGCCTCAGCTCCCACTGATGGGAGTGGTTGGCCCTGCTGATCAGGCTTTGTGGAGGCAGGTGACGACTTCCAAAATACCTCCTTGCATGACAGGCTAACTTCTGCCTAGGGGAAAATGAAGAGCCAGTGGTTGAGTTTCCACTTTCTTTTGCAGTCCAGGCACTGCTTGGCTGTTTCTGGCCCAGGCACTGCCAAGGCAGCTGGCTTTGGCACCTCAACCAAGAGGCAGATGAGCTACAAGCGCACAACTTTGCACAGTTCTGAGTTAAACCAGCTGCTGTGCCTTTAGAAAGGAGCAAGGCAGTTTCTGCACAACCTCTGGACAATTCCAGTTTACTGGAAGTAACCATAAGGCTCCTCCAAGCTCCTACATTACTTTCATTCTGTCAAACCTTTGCTGGTTGGAAAAAATATATTTGTATGCCCTGGAATGAGAGTCCACTGAGACTGTGCTAATGCCAGAGGTCTGTACATGTATTATCTTCTCTGTGATCTCACATCCCATGTACCTGTAGTTCTCTCCAGGGAATCTCAGAGTCAAAGGAGAACTGAAGGAAGTGTGGCATTCACTTCATGTTCAGTCTTTTATAGGAAAAAAATACTGCAGGTGACCATCACTTGAATGACTATCCTGGATTTTTTTTTTTTTTTGCAAGCTTTTGCAATGATCTTGCAGAGGAAAATATTTCCTGCATATTTCTTGAAATTAATTTCTGCGCTGAGTCCCAGGACTATGTTTGAATTAAAGCGATTTTTATTCTTCTAGAAAAAAACCACAATCTCATTCTACCAGGTGGGGACCTGGCTCTGTAGGGGATGGAGAAGCTGCTGCAATGAGGGTAGATTTGTTTTTTGCCTGGAAAGAGGCCAACAGGAGAAGTTTTATGAGATGAAGGAGAGACAAAGAAAGAAAGTGAAACCAAGCAGTCAACTTGGTAGCTGCAATCTTTGATCTGTGGCTGTCTGCAAGCAGCATCACAGCTCCGTGATTAGATGTACATGCTCATTACGTGTTGTACTCTCCAAGCAGGCATTGTAAATACAGCACAACGGATTCTGCTTCCTTCTGCCCAAATATCTTTTTTCATCTATATTGCATTAAGACCTTGAGGCCTATCATCAGGGAGAGAAAAAATACAATTTTCTTATTGTACAATGCATTTCATTCCCAGCTGCTGTATTAAATTTATTCCTATTTGAAGTGGTGTCTGTGAGTATAAATCATTTAAGTTTATATGTTTTTGTTGCTGTGGCAACTGTTTGACTAATTGAATTCCAAAGTGTCTCTCTGTATTTCAGAGCTACGATAAAGGGCACACAAATTCTTAGCAGCAGGAGTCTGAAATGAGGAGGGGGGACAGGCAGCCCTGTCAAAATGACATGTCCTCAATCTCCTGGGCACAGGCTTGGCAGTGGTACCTTGGGCAATGGGCAGGGAGGACAAGGGCTGGGGAGGAGCCAGAGCCACCTGTGAGCTCTGACTGTGGGTTCCATACTCAGAAATGATCTTCATGCCCCTAGCAGGATGGATAAAGCATGGTGAGCCCGTAACTTGGCATTGGGAAGATCATGTTTTACCTCTGTGTCTATTTTCCCCATAATTCATCAGTTCTCATGGACATGAAGTGCTGGTGTGCTTCATGGTTATAAACGAGACCAGTTTGTAGTAGGCTCCATCTTCTTTCCATGGGGACTTTGAATGAGCTCCTGGGGCTTATCTACTGTCTGGGATCATACATGTGATCCTAAAGGATTTCTTTCCCTGTCAGTTTTTAGCAGGAAAAGGCTCCTCAGAGCTATGCCAAAGGACTAGGGAATACTGGAGTGCCCTAAATCTCTCCAGGGACAATTTCTACCCTGTTCTCTCACTTTCTACTTTTTTTTTTTTCCAGCTGCAAAGCAGAGGTAGATGTCATCCTAGACTAATGCAGGAGGACAGAAGCATTAAAACTTAACTCTTTGCAAGAGAATTATCTTAGGTGGGTGTGAAGAGCAATTCCTTTGCAAGCAGAATGTTCCAGACAGGAACTGACCCACCCCTGCCATTCCCAGCTTGTTGTGGCAACTCCTGTTAGCCTGGAATGGGCTCCTTTTTTTTGTGTGTGTGTTAATTATGTAGGTGTTTATTATGGCCACAAAATGTTAATAGAAAGCCTAATGGAAATCATGCTGGCTAATGAGAAGCTCCTGAATACCTGCTGCTTTTCTCTGGGAATAACAGAAGCCACAGTTCAACAGGAAATTATTTGTCCCATTCCTGCCCTCTGCTTTTACCTTGTGATTGCATCTTGTTGTTAACCTTTCATCTGACTCTCTCTGCAACCTGGGGGAAGGCCAGGACCTCTCCCTTCACTCTGCCCAGAGGGCATGCAGGGGTCTGCTTGCCTTCCCTGCTTTCTGAAGGGTGATCTGTGAAGGGTTTTATGGAGCTTGAAAAGGTCACAGGGAGCCCTGAGCAGATCGAGTCCTTCCATTGTCCACTTCCCACAAGGGATGCTGTCCAGCCTGGGACAAGTGCCTGTGGCCTGACAGCCTCCTGGGCCGCTGTTTATTTTGGTGGAGTTTTATTTCCAGCCCATTAGATGCTCCACCAGCTGCTGCATGTTCCTGAAACCACTTCATCCTGGATAGGCAAAGGCAAACTGCAGCAGGTACTGGGAGCAGGCACAACAGGGTGACTCCTAGGGAAATGGGTCAAACTAGGATTTTTTTTTTTCTTCATTGCATTTCAGTTGCTGCTTTATTATTCTGATACTGAGAAAGGAAAGGGAGCTGTGTTGGATGAGTGAGGCCTGGTTTGGGGCCCCAGAAAGCAGCAGGAATGAATAGCAGGGGCAGCATTTCTTGGGAAGGGAGCAAATTCCTCTTGAGCAAGAGCAGGAGAAGGCAGAAGAATGGTGGGCTGGAGTAGGGTTATGTGTGTGTACAGGGTAGGGAGGAGTGTCACACTGGGAGGCTACTGGTGAGAAAGTGGGTGTGTGCTGGATTGAGGGTGGGATGTGTTGACTTTGAGGAGAATGGGTGGATTTAGCTATGACCAAAATATGCCTTTGTGTCCACCCACACGTGGAGAGCACACACCTCTAACTTCCATAGAGGAGAAAAGATGCGCCTTAGGAAAATAAAAACCAAAATGAAACAAAAAAAAAAATTAATTAAAAAAAGCAAAAAACTCAGAAGGCAAAATCCATTGGAGATACTGGAAAGCTGCATGGTTGAAGCTGTGAATGAAGTAAGAGACTCTCCTCACCAGGCAATACGGAAACTCCCAGCTGGGACCAAGTTTCACATTTTTTTCCCTCGTGGGCAGAAATTGAATGCTTCTGTCTTTGCCTGCCAAAAATAATAGTTGAAAAAAAAGTGGTCTTACTGCTGCAGGAAGAGCCAAACATTTCCCTCATGGGCTGTCTGAAAGAACAGTTGTGAAAACACCAGATTTCACTGTAAAGGTGGGATTTCTCAACGGTGAGGAGCTGCAAATGAGGCATGTTGCGGGGTCCATATGGAGTTGCTGGTAGGAACTCAATACCAGGCTCTTGGAAGCATTTCAGAAGGGGCTTTCGGGAAACAGCAGAAAAGCATTTCAAATGGCTGGCTCTCAGTGATACAGAAAGCTGTAAAAATAGCATCTGAGCATCTCCTGTTACCTGGGCACTGGTACCCAGATCCTGTCGAGTGATTTCTCTGGCATCCATCCTCCCTGCCTTGACTTTAACGGGTTGTGCAGATTATTTTATGATCAATAAATATCCAGGCAGACACTGTGAAATTCCAATCAGAAAAATTTACAGCATTAAGGCAGATATTGTATAGCAGGATATAAATAAATAGAAATTGTCAGTCAAATTTCTGGCAGCTGGAGTCTGGTGTCAGTTGCAGTAAATTAAGTGTTACTTCACAAATCATCTTTATAGTTTTTTACAGTAAGTGTATCTGTGCAAAGAGGGTTTTTTTTTTTTCAGCTTGCAATGGTAAATATCCTCTGGTTCCTGTGATTTCAACATGAAGTCTGGAATCAAAGGGAAACAAATGACAGCAGTGGATTTTGCCATAATCCTGAGATTTGTTCCCAGCCCCAAGACTGGAGCTGAATTTGGGTGCTGAGCAATCCAAGCAGCAAGAAGCCAGCAACGTGACAGGGAAGAGACTGGATCCTTCTAAGCCAAGAGGAAATTTCTGCACTCTGGGAGGGCTGGTTGAGGTAATGGTGCAGAGATCCACCAAAAGGGGAGGAGCAGGATGGACTCCTGTTGTCTATACCAGGATGCAGGGCACTATGATTGGTGCAGGCTTCACCTGGAGGTAGGTGGGAAGGATGAATTGGATCAGCAGAGAGATCATCATTTACTGCAGTTGGGACAGCATTTTATCTACAGATTGTTACCTTTGGTTAACAACTCTTACTGGCCTGACCAGCAACATAAAATTCCTAAAACATCATGTGAGTTTCTGTACTGTTGGGATAGCTGATAACTGCATAAATTTTAAGTGTCAGGTTTCTATGAATTAAAGCTGAATGTTCAACACTGAACAAAGAGGTGAGGAGGACCTGCTGGTGGTAGTTTTGTACTTTATTTGAGAAGAGAGAGCTACATAAACTATGTCAGGAGGGTACAGGTCTACACATAGTTTCATCAATCAATAAATGGAGTTGTTAACGTAACACTGAGGATATGATACCTTGAAGAAGACATAGACACATGACCAAGGAGTATTTACAGCTCTAACATACAATATATTTATACTTGAGAGAGAGATTTGTGTGCATCCGTGCACACGGGTACTGCTGTGCACCCTCAGCGCACGCACGCGCACACGTAAATAAGTATAAAAGGCTTTAAAAAAAACCTCACATAGTTCAAGAAATGAGTCTGCCTGTCATTTGCAGCAACTGACTGTTTTCAGGGTGGAGATGGTTTCAGTTCGGGGTGGTCTGGAGTGGAGGTTTCAGTTTGAAATCCCTGTTCTCCATCGGCCGTTGGCTGAACCTGAAGCGGGTGTGGGGTGCGTGGAACGCTGGGGTGGGGTGGTGACAGAGGATGGGTGAGGTGAATGGAAGGGAGGGCAGTGGAGTTATGGGAAAGAGGGGATCCACAGCCTCTGGGGCTGGGGTAATAACACGGAGATGAAAAAAATGACCTTTGGTGATGCCATTAAATCATCCTTTATACTAAACATAAATTATTGACACAGTTTTAAAAAAATAATTTTCTGTTTCATTTCAAGGCTGGGGAGAGAGGAAGGGCTAAAGCAGGGTAGGAAGGAAGGGAAGGACTGGGGAGGGTAAATACCTCAGCACTTTAACAGGTCCCTGGACCTCACTGCAAATTCTTAATTTAAAAACTCTTCATGTAAGTGTGACTAACGCTGTATCAGTCATCACCTTCCAGGGTAGCTCGATGCACATGATGTGGCAGGTAGGGGACAAGCAGGAACCCTACCTTGGCCAAAACTCAGATCAGAGTTCCTCATCCTCTGAGTTGGAGCCAGTGGAGGTGGGGTGGGAGGCAGAGATCACAGCTTCCTTGCTGTCACCAGATTCTCGCTGAAGGGGTAACCTGGCTTCCCAGCAGGAGAAAATGGTTTGGAGAAGGGGAGACTGCAGTTTGGAGAAGGTTGAGAACCATCAGTTCACTTGAAAAATGGCAAATAGGACTCAAAAGATGCAAAACAAGCCCCAGACTAAGCAAATGTGGATAGTGCATAGTGTAAAAAAAGTCTGCCAAAAAAACAGAAATCAATTCAACATAGATCACCAGAGGGATTGTTTTCTGCTCGTGCAGTCTTTCCATGACATTAGCAGAGATTAAAATAAGCTGGTTTAAATAATAGTAACAACACGAATGCCATCAGAATGTCTTTCCTCTGAGCTGTAGCCCCATCCTCCTCTCAGTACCAGAGAGGTACTCTGGTACCTGCCAGAGTGAGCTGTGGAGTTGCACCTTCTGGGGGCCAAGCCTGTCTGCACTGCTGAAGGGCAGTTCAGCTGGGAGGAGGAGCAGTTGCCTGGAATTAGGTCTACCCTTGCAGATTTCTAGAAGGTGCATGGGAGTTTTTTGAGGCCAGCACAGGAAATCAGAGTGATTTTTCTGCCCAGGCCGTCACGCTGCCACAGAAACCACTGACAGATAGCACTGCTTCAACACACAAACCTTAGAGAAGTTACCAGAGACAAGTGCCCAGTGCAGCCCCTAAAAACATTCCTAAGCACAGCCTGAAGACCCCAAGACAGCCTTCACCCAAGAAGATTGTGTATCCTCAATCTTTACTTGGGGAAAACTTGCCTCCTTGCCTGACCCAGAAGACTCAGAGTGAGTTGCAACACTCCTGGAAACCTAAATAAGTGTTGATCGCTTGCCTGCCCAAAAATACTTCATTTCTCTTGAAATAACTTATGTAAAACAGCACTTCATTAAGACATGAATGGTGGGGGAGGGGGAGGTAATTTAGTACAGTTATTTATTTATTTTTGTTCTGCTTTAAGCCTATCTATGTAAAGCTCTCATGCAAAAAATTGCCTTCCAGTTTAGCTGAAAATTTAATGGACACTTCTGGGAAAAAATAATAGAAAACTTTTTAAAAAAAGCCAATTCTCCTTCACACAAGGAATTAGCTGGTTGTGGGTGTTGAACGGGAGGATTGAGGGGAACTAAAACAATTTAGATTGTTAGTACTGAAACCAGAGCTGTCAGAGAGCAAAATGAATGCAGTTAAAATTATGGTATTTGTTGGGTTTGAAGCAGGAATCTGGGCCTGGAGGAAGCCCAGCAGAACTGAAGGTTTGGAAAAACCTTCAGGACCCATTTGGATGAGCACACATCATTCTGTAGGGACTCCTTCCTCACATCTATAGTTCTTCTCCAGCCAGGGCTCTCTTCTGCTTCACCACAGCTCCTATCTGACTTTCACCACTCTCTTGATCACTGACCCTTCACTGGGAATCAAGTCCTTGTCCATTTCCTTCCTCTCCCTGTGTCCCAGTAGGCTTCTTTGATCCCTCCTGTTAGCATCATTTGTTCTCTAAGCCCCTTATTAAATTATCTTTGCCATCCCCTGCAAGCTCATCCTTTCTGACTCCCGGACAGCCCCAAGCACCAGAAGCCTGCCCTTAATCCTTCATTTTCAGTATTGCTACTTACAAGTTTTGAAGTCTTGTGTCTCAGACACTTCTCAGTCCTCCCTGTCTCTGAGTGTCCATCCACATGTCCCATTGTAGTAACTTCCACTCACAGCTGGGGAGTGTGTAGGAGGTGGGATACAGAGGAAAGTGCTTCTAGAAAGCAGCATATGTTGAGTGGGGGGAATAGCCCAACTTTCTGGCCTACTTTTCTGGCTCTTCTTCTTCACACTAAATTTTTCAGGCATGTTAATGAGCCTGCATGCTCCTGCCCAACAGCTTCTCACCAGGATGAGTATGTCCAGGAGACATTCAACCCTAATTTGAGGGTTCAGCTTCCTTAGTGTGATCCAGGAATACCTGAGGGATGAAATCCCAACTATGCAGGCTGAGCAAGATGAATGCTGAGACACTTGCCTTTTTTTTCCTCTGTGAGATAAGACTGCTTCTCCATTTGGAGCCCTGCCTGTTGGTGTCTTCATGGCTCTTCATATTAGTCTGACTCTTCCAGGCCAGGATGGACAGGGCTTTCTGCATCCTGGTCAGGTGGAAAATGTCCCTGCCCACAGTACAGGAGTTGAAACTAGGTGATTTTAAAGGTCTCTTCCAACCCAAACTATTCTATGATTCTGACAACCCTCTGCTACCCAGTAATGTGGCTTTTTTTTTTTTTTTTTTTGGTGAACATAACTTCCAGTGGTCACAGTGTCATTTATATGTCCCTTACTTGCAATTTTCCAAGAGATTTGTCTGTTTACCCTTTACCAACAGTAAATGCAATTGATGGCTGAAATCTAAATCACATGATGTTTCCAATAAAATAAAGATTCTGTTTCTAAAGGGCTACCAGGGTAATATCTCTCCATTTGTCAAACTGTCTCAATGGATGAGAAGATAAGAACCTTTCACAATCCAAATTAGATGGAGCCTTCGTAAGTGGAACACCAGTGCAGGAAAAAGTGGGGCAGAGAGTTTAACTCTGAAGGAAAAAAATGGTTCTCTCTTGCATCAGAATGATTGGTTTGTGTTTTAAACCATACCTCCTCCATCACTTGAAAACAAGATACCAGATCATGATTTCACACTAGGAAAAAAATATGGGAGAAACGAAGGAAGGGTGAGACAGCAGTTCCCTGGGCAGTGTGGGCATGATTCCTTCAAAAATGGGGTTCCTCCATGGAAGGCGGGGTTGCTCCTCCAGCGGCTCCGGGCCGGGTCCTGCGCGGGCGGTGCCGCTGTCCGCGGTGCTGATCCGCAGGGACGCCGCTCACGACGTCTGTCCGTCTGCTGAAATAGCCATCTTACCCAGAGACTGGGAGCTGAACTGTTGTAGGCTCTTTGTGAGCACTACTTGAAGCAATTAGGGGTTGTAATTAAAAAAAAAATTAAATAAAAAGAAAGGGCAAACCAGGCACTTGCTACTGAGAGGTGCTGGGCTATAAAAAGCAGTTGTATCATCCAGCAAGATCCAGTCCCTCTCATCTTCTCCCAAATCTGCCTCTTAATTTCAGTTTCCAGGAAGGTCATAAACCAGGATTTGTTCTGTATCAGCAGGAGAAGGAGAAAAAGGAAATTAAAAGTGAGAGGGCGTTTGAGCTGCTCTCTTTCTGGTGGCCAATGTTCTGGGTTACCAGGGTGAGTATTCTGTGTCTTTTCTTATGTACAGCAGTGGATTTTCTTATATTGTAAAGCAACCACTGTCTTTTCTGATGTAATGTTTGTTGGTTTGGGTTTTTTTCCCTCTTGTAGCATTTCCCTCTCTCCTGCTGTTCTGTTCCTAACACCTGTCCAGTGCCTCTCAGTACCTGCAGCCTTTACTCAGTTCAAAGCTGTGGGTCATCAACGCCTTCTACACTTAGCCTGGAGTTGCACAAGAAGGTTCAGTTTCACAGGAACAACAATTCAGCCTCTTGCTGATTTCTATTGTTTCAATCTAGCTACATAAGAATGAGGCTGGACTGGAACAGGTCACAGCCGGAATCAATCCCAACCATCTCTCCAGCAATCAGAACAACCTGCTGGGAGCTGAGTAATGGCTGAATTCTTGGTGAGAGAAATTATAGGCATAAAAACAAAACCAAATATACTCGTGTGCTCATTCAGCATTTCAAGGCATATTTATAGGTACTGCTGTATGGCATCTTAAATATCAGAGTTTAAAAAGAAACTGGATCACTGCTGTTGGGAAAAATAATTTTTCTGTTCTGTCACTTTCACTATCTCTGCCCCTGATGAAAAAGGGGGAGAAAGACACTGAATTACACACCCATTCAGCCCCTGTCATCACTTCTTTGGGCTGTTTGGATAGCCCTGGGAAGGATCTGTGAAGATAAGGAGATCTGAAGGTCATCTGAAGGTCATTCCTCAGAACCAGAGTAGAAACAAGAGAGCTGGGCAGGAATCTGAAGCTCAAGAAAAGCTGGGGATCTCTTCCTGTATGAAACTGGCCATGGCTCAGTAGGTGAACAGATGACTTTTCAATCCAGGTCCTAGCTGAGTCCCTTCCTTAGACTGCTCCACTGTATTCCTCTCCTACTGCACCCAAGTCTTGCTGTCACTGGGAGGAAAAGCTGAAATTTTACCACTGATGAAAATCTCTACACAGGGGAGAGATTTCCACCTTATTTCTTCACTTTTCAGCAAGACAGAATACTTGAGAATTTCTTAGACTTTAGGAGGGAGAATATCCTTCAAAAAATTCCCAGGATAACTGAAAAATAGATCCACATTCATTATAGAGAGGTGAGGCAGAGAGCTACAGCCTCCAAGGCCTGCACTTGTAATGGTCTGTGAGAAACAGCACTGAGCAGCTAAGAGTATTTGTCTTGGGAACTGTAGTCAGTGAACCTTGGGTGGGAACCAAGCTAAATCAGCAAACTTGCTGCTGGTCCAGGATCAGAATGAGCTAAAACTCTTCTATCGCATGCCTGAGACTCAATTACTGTGTAATCTCTATGGCACAGACATCTAGGAACCTCAGTGGATAGCAGATGGCTGCTGAATGGTGAGAGCAGATGACAGATTCTGGGCAGTGCTAAAGCAGAAGACCTCAAATCCTGATTACAAAAGTCAGTTCTTGAGGTTAAATCAAGCCAGGCACCTGAGCAGGAGGGATTCATGCAGCATTGCACAAAGCCAACACACTACCAGACATGGGAGGGCTCTCGTAAAAAGCTCCACCTCCCCTCCTCTCCCCAACACACATTCACACATGCTGCC
Source organism: Motacilla alba alba (assembly GCF_015832195.1). Taxonomy (NCBI): domain Eukaryota; kingdom Metazoa; phylum Chordata; class Aves; order Passeriformes; family Motacillidae; genus Motacilla; species Motacilla alba. The sequence goes on along the minus strand of NC_052025.1, from coordinate 13,497,475 downwards.
TCATACAGGAAAAAATATCAAGGTTATGTGTTTCCTGAAGTATGGTTGGCTGAATAAATACACTTACTGAGAACTCTTTGTAAAACAATAGCAGAATGAGTAACAGTGCATCGCTGCCATGGGAAATAAAAAGGAAAGTAACCCAACTGCAATTCAGCTAGAATCATTCCAAACCCCAAAGGTTGGCCTCTTTTTTTTTTCTTTAATGTGTCTGACATTTTATGGCATCAATAATGCAAACAAAGAGGAAATCATATTTGCAGAACACTAATGCACGGATGTCTAAAGCGAAATACAATACTGATTACTTTTTAAATGAAGCCACCAGGTTTTGATGTGCTGTGGTGGTTAAATTGGTCCATCAAATTCCTTCCAAAGCAAATTCCAGTCCAAAGCAAGAGCTTGACCTTTTCTATAACCTTGGGTAGCCTTTTCAGCTGTATTCTGATTGGAGGTAATAAATGTTAGTTTGAAGGAATTTTCCTGATAGGTTGAGTTACAGAAATGCCACAATTCGTCCTGAAGATGGGGGGAAACTGAAGGTATGTCACCTCTTCACAGGCTGTCCAAAACCTTTGGCAAATATAATGGTAAGGCTACTGTGAAGAGTTGTGGGTGAGAGGAGAGATGGGCTCTGAAAGAGAGTTCTAGAAGTATTATTGGGATTTTGCCCTTAGGGCTAGTGGTCGATCTCTTCAGCACCTGATAGCTTTTCTCTTGCCTAAAACCTCCTGCAGACGATTGCAGAGCAACATCTGAGTAGGAAAATAAGTGTATCAATGAACAGGTGTGGCAAAACCACACAAAGAAACCTTCCCTTCCTGTTCTGTATTTTTTAACATGCTAGTGCTTTTCTTTCATAAAGTGAATCTCAGTCTCTGCCAGCTCAAAAGTGAAGAAGCTGTTGTGGTCCTGCCTGGGAAATCCCACTGCTCAATCTCCTCACACAGCAAAAGGCAGAAGGACTTGGGGTCAGGCCTGTGCTTTCAACTGATCAGCAGGAGCATTCATTTCTGGAGCCAAGGAGCTTCTTTTGCAACGTCCTCTTACTTGCACTGAGTTAACTGTGTGAATTTCTTTAATTCATGCAGTTTTGGTTTGGTAGGCAGCATTCACTGTGTGCCTGTGTGCTGGTGAGTAGGATTGGATCCACAATCTCACATCAGCTGGGAGTTTGTCTGCCATTTATATCACATCTGATCAGAGCTTTGTGTTTGGGGATTGTATGTCTTGGAATTAATCAGTGCAAGCAGCTAATTGCCTCTAGTTAACTAGTGCCTTTTAATTAGGACTGTACTGCTGGCTGGATACATGAAGGGAGCTGTTTGTCACTGGCAAAAAATTTCAGCCTTGTGATGTAAACCTCTTTGGGGAATTAGAAGAAAAAAAATACAGGCTGGAGCTATTGTCACTTTAGCACAGCAGAAAATCAGTTTCAGCAGAACTGGCCGGGATGAGGTTGGAGTCACGCTTTGCTGGGGTCAAAAATGATAGCAGCTGCTCCCCAACCCTTCCTCCTGTGCAGAAGGGTGGGACACTGTGGGCTTCAGCTGGGATTTACAGGAGATACCCCACATGCATTACAATGAGCGTTGCTGTAAAATTCACTGCACAGAGGTTAATCTAGATGTCAACACTGCCTGACAGCAGTGAAATTACTCCGGGGCAGTGCTCCTTCTGAAGTCTTAATATAACAGTCAATTCCATCCTGCCTGCAGGAAATGAAAGTTTTCTGCTTTGTGTGCGGAATCATCCGGCGCCAATTTTCTCACTGTTTGAAGTCCAAACTGTTTGTGGTCTTGGGATTCACCTCACATTAAGACTTTCACTTCATTTAAAAACTCTGCTAGTCAAGTCCTGAGAACTGCAAGGACAGGAGCTGCACAGGGAGAAAAAGAAGAGGGCATGGAGGGAGAAATCTGATCTCACCTACCACATTGAAATCAAACTGCTTCACCAGTCCTCTGAGCTCAGCAAAGGGAGGGAATGCAGAAACTCAGTTCTCTGAGTATCAAGAGCAAAGACTGGAGAGGCTGGAAGCCAGCAGAGAGCAAGAGAAAACATGCAAGAAGACATTTGGACCGCCCAGAGCTATGATTTTCTTTAGAGGTATTTCAGCCCTTCCCTGCTGGGACCTTGTCCTAAGCTGCCAGTAGTCCAGCAGTTAAACTCCCCCTCAGAACAACTGTTCCAGTTTTCAGCAGTGGGATCAGTCACTCGCGCTGGGAAGGAGAGCAGTTCCTGTGGAGGACTCCTGACAGTGTGGGGAAGTGATGGTTAGGTTTGTGATGCCTCTTCGCCTTGCAGAGATGCTGAAATTGTGGGACTAGCAGAAGGGAGGAGGAACCAATGGTCATTCCTTTAGTTTGAAAAGAGCTCTCAGGTTGGGTCTGTGAGAAACCCAAGCCAGCAGCATGAAACTGATCTACCAGCTTACTTAACTGTTGGGAAAAGCTGGAATATTTTGTCCTTCCTTCTCTTCAGTCTCTTATCTCTTTCCTCAGTTCAGTTTTTCAAAATAGCAAGCAATAGGACTCCAATCACTTCTCTCAGGAGCAGTTTCATGGCTCAGTGTTGCATCGGAAAGGAAAAAGAGGCACAGGAGAGATGGAAAGTTCCTCCACTCCTGCCAGAGCAGTGAGTGACATCTCTGCCTCTGTCATTTATGACACTGCCAGCCAGAACAGATGTTTTGAAAACACCTACTTTCTCCAGGCTTGAAACTCAATATCTCTACTTTCAAGGACAGCAGCACAGGGAAAAAGAATTTTTAGGATTTAGCAGCTATGTAAATATTAAATGGGTACTGATGTAAGAGATGCCTTGGTGCAGGAGTGGAGAAGCTATCTTAGAGTTAAGCAAGTCTATCCACTCCTGAAAAGCAGTGCTGGGGGGGAGAATTTTCTCTTCTATTTTTGGTACTCATTTGGACACACCACCATATGCCAAAGCTCCATGAGCCCACCATCCATCAGAAAGCCACTGAACGTAAGTGAAGAAAAAAACTTTTGGGTTGCACCAAGACACGCTTGTGCCTGTGAGTCCCATAGCAGAGGAGCCCTGTTGATGCCCAGAGCCTTCCAGCTATCAGAGGAGCCACCACAGACTGGTGTCACAGCCAGGATCTCCTTTATTCCCCTTGCTTATTCTCATCATTGCCTTACAACCAGAGGACACACCTAGAGCTGGTACAAACACTTTGGGTACAAGCCATGGCTGTAGTGCCACAGCTGATTCCTGGCCAGATCAGGAAAGGGTGTAGATACTCCACAGGGAAGGAGGAAATTATAAAGATTTTAAAAAAACTTTTTAAGATGACATGGTGAACAAAATACTGTCTTCACACCAGCTGGCACATGAATGAATGCTGATCAAGTGTTCCAAACTACTTCTGGGTTTGGGGGCTAGTGGTGACTGTGTCTGCATTCTTCAACCCATATCCTGAACTAAGGAAACCTACACATTTGAGTTCTGGGAAATAAGAGCCTTTCACGTGAAAGGAAACAGCTCATATGATACTTCTGTCTGTGCTCCTGAAACAGCATAACTTTTGAGACCTTTTTTTAGTTGCATTTTCTTACCGAAAAAAAAAAATCACAGAAAAGCACAAAGCCTAGTGATTTTGTTTCCCACCTGCATAAATGGTGCCTTGACTTTATTGGTTTCTGCCTCCTTTTTAAACCAGTATTTGCCCAGCTTCATAGCTAACTTTTTTTGGAGCTGCAGTACAGTACTATTTTCTTTTGTTTTTGCTTGTACCCATTGTGCTACTTAAAATTCTACACCACACTCCCCAAATCTGTCTTGATTTCCCAACCCAAGATACTCAGTTGCCTTCTAAAACCAGCTTTTCCCTTTCCTTGGCTCTTTTATTCCTCCACACATTTTCTCACCTTGTTCCACCCACTCCTTGGGACAAGCAAACAGCTCAGAGCTAACGATGTCTCTCAAGCAAGCAGCCTCTTTAAAGGCATTCCACAGTTTTCACATTTGTCTGGGCAGCACCGTTCCCAGAGATGCCCATATGCAATTCAACACTCTGCAGACCCAAGGATAGGCAGTTCAGACTTTTTCACCCCCCAAATCCATGCAGAGGGACATCTGAAAAGGCCAGATGGGCAAATTGTGCAGGAGACAGCATGGACTTTCAGTCTGGCAGATCTCTGCAGCTCTTCCCTTTGCTACATTTCAGCTTCTGTCTTGCAACCTGACGGACTGGGGTGGAAAGAAAAATAATGGCAGGAGAAAACAAACCAGGTCACTGATGAGACCCTGAGGCTGGAGCCACATTCACTGCCTGCAGTTTGCAGCCCTGGCACAAAATTTCCACCTGTACCATGCACCAAAATAGCACCTTCACTTGCAAGAAAGCATCACTTCAGTGATACCCTTGGGTGACTGAGTTGGTGCAAACAATTTTAATTTTTAGGGAGCAGCATGCAGCTGGGACAGGGAAGACCCTATGGCCCCTTCTCAGCTGTGCGCAGCCTGGAGTTCCTTCCAGCTCCCTTTCACAAATCCCTTGAGAAAACTGCACATGGAAGGGGCTGGGTGGTGGGAAGCTCTGCCTGGATGTGCTGGGAATTTGGCCTGGCTTGCCCCAGAGCTGCGTGAAACATGTTCCCAGGGAGCAGAGATAGCTCTCTGCTCTGAGTAGAAGAGGCAGGGCATAAGGAAGTATCTCTCTGAGAAATAAAGAAGCATGAACTCATTTCTCTTTGACTCCAAACACTCAGATGTTGATACTCTGTGAGAGTTTCCCCCAAAATCTGCTTTTCTTCTCCTCACACATAGCCCCATCACAGAGCCCCTCTTCCTACAGGGAAGATCACCAGTCCATGCTGATGGGAAGCTCTCTTCTGCTCCAGGAAAGGTGCTTCTGGAAACGAGGTCTCACGGTGTTCACCAGGAACACAGCACAGCTGCTTTCCCTCTTCCCCTCCAAAACTGTCATGCCAAAAAGGGATGCAGCAGTTTCTATCGTGTCTTTGAACACAAAGCAATCTTCTCCTTGCTCCCAACAAACCTCCATCCAACAATGACAGGCCAAGGGGGCCAGAGCAGCAACAGAGCAGATGTCACAGCACAGAAGTGCAGCTTATCCCGCTCTTCTGAGCAACAGTTCACAACAAACTCTGACAAAAGGACCTTTCTCCAAAGCAGTCACTGCCCATAGTGGGGCTAAGAGCAAAGCAGCCAGAGCCTGAGCATCTCACCACCTTCTTCAGCCATTTGCCATCTTCTGGAGACACATAAACTCTCCCCACAGGCCGCCTAATCCTAAAGATGCAGCATCAAGGCTTGGTGTCACACTCGGCTCCTGAGCCCACCTTGTGACAGTACAAAGAGATGGTGAAAGGGACAGGGTGGTGGTGCTGGGGAGGAGGGGAAGGAGAAAAGAAGTGAGGAAGGGGAGATGTGGCTGCTGTGCAGCTGTGAGGAGGGAATCTCATCAGCTGGGAACCAGTGTCTGTAGGTGACTTTGTAGTGTAAAAGCCAAAAAAGAAATGACAGCGAGGGAGTGAGAGAGAGGGGTGGACAAAACTGTGGCCTTGCACAACCTGGCACAGTGCCTGGGAGCCACAAGAGCAAGAAGCCACTTGGGGTGAGAGACAGGCCTCCCCAGCAAAGGGTTTTCTTCTGGAGATGCTGGACAATTAACAGCCATGCTTGTTCTCTCTGCTGAATCTCCAATCCTTGCAGCCCAGCAGCCTGCACAAAAAGGCAGCCAGGCTGGGGCCAGCAACCTTTTAACCAGTCTTTTCCCCTTTCAGAGTTGGATCTAAATAGACAGGATATCCTCTGCCAAAAGAGCAAGGTCCTGCTATGGAGAGGCAGCATGGTACAGCGTTCCTGTGTGTGGACTCCTGGTGCTGGCCCACAGCTTTGTCCATGACCATGCCATCGCTGGTAATGCTGTGAGCACCTGGTGCCTGTTCAGTGGCAGTCTGTCCAGGCCCCATGGGCAAGAGTCTGTCCCACTAGCCCAGATCTCTCTAACAGGCAGAGGAAGGTTATGTCCTCACTCCCACGTGGCTACTGCCACCACTGCATCCTCTCCCACCACAGGCTCTCACTGCTCGTTACACAGACACAGAATAAACCCACAGCTGCTGTTGCCACCACAATCCTCCTTCAGCAGTGTCCCCTGCCTCTATCTGAAAGCAGACAGGTCATGCCAGTGCCATGAGTGAGAGATATTGATTGTCAGGAGACATGGGGGATGGGGAGAGGATGCAAGATCTTCCCTTTCAGTGCAAGCCATAACCAGTCACCTAGCTCCACTTCCATCCTGGACATGAATATTACTCTGGCCAGGGGGAAGGAGCCAAGACCCCTTCTCTGTCCCCTCTTCCCCCATCTGCATTGCCTTCCACAAGTGCCACATCCGAGCAGGCTATTTTTGTGCTGGCAGTTGTTGCCTTCTCATAATTGCCTTGACAATGCCTGTGCCGCCCCTTCCCTGCCTCCTGAGAGCAGCTGCCAAGCTGAGGTTCCCCCTCGTCCTCCATTATCCATGTGAAAAAAAAGGCCCAGAAAGGTCTTGTATTCTCAGCCCAGTCGGGACAGGCAGGATCCAGCATCTGACTGAGTGTTTCCCCAGGTCGGGATTATTTTCTGCTCCGTGGAGATCGGCCATAGTGAGGATGCTGCTGCCTCTCCCTGCCTGTCCCCAGCACCCCCTGTTGCTGCCTGTCAGGCCTTTCTCCTCATTGAGATGCAAGGCTGGCCGCTGTGGCCATCCGCTGAGCCGTCTGCTCCTGAAGGCACCTTCCCCTCCTTCCCCCCTCCTCCCGGGGCTGCCTGTGGAGCTATTCTTCAGCCTCTGCATTTCACAACAGCTCAAAGGCAGATGCATCAATCCTTTCAGGGGATGGGGACGTGAGGAGAATGGCAAGGGAGCTGCAGGCAGGTGTTGGTAGGTTCCCAGCCATCTCACAAGCCTGGTCCCCCTCCCTGTCCCCCCGCTGGCTTGTGCCTGAGGCTTGGACTGAGGCGTGGGGCAGGAATGGGGAAGGGGAGAGGATGAGGGGGAAGAGCGCTGGGATATGCTTACCCCACAGAATGTCCAGCAGGGTCGCAGGCATGTCCCCAGCTGTCTGCACCCTGTAGCCTTTCCCCCATGTGGAGAGCAAGGATCCAACCCTGCTCACTAAAAGTTTACACCGGGGGCCAGTTTGGCCCTGGTGCAGACAGCTGAGGGCAGGGGAACAACCCCATGGCCACTAACCAGCCCCATGGCCACTAACAGCCATAAGGGCGGGGAGGAGAGGGGTTGTTCCTCCAGAGTGACGCCTGCACTGGACGCCCTGGGTGAGCAGCACTCCTGTCTCACACACTGGAGTGGGCTGGGGATGATTCGGGATCGGGTCCCCATCACCCCCCTCGACTCCCAGGCACAGCTGCTTTGGTCCTGCTGCTCTCCCAGCACTGGCAGAGGGCTGGGGCAGAGGAGGGCTGGGGCAGGAGCCTGCAGCCTGTGGGAGGGCGGCTGCTCCCCGGGGTGTGTTTTACCCAGCGTGTTTTACCCGTAGGTGCCACAATCCTTTGACTGTGTGTTCAAAAGCCTTGAGTCTATACATTTAAGAATCAGCAAATTAGAAAAATTGTCCTGAAATGTTGGAGGGAGGAAAAAGGCAGAAAGGGATGAGGAGGGACTAAGAGGAAGGGGTTGGTAAAAGAGAGTTCATCCAGGGGCACTGCCCTGGCTTTGTGCCCATCACCTGCGGGCTGGCAAGGAGGGAGGGAGGCAAGGACAAAAAGGGAGGACTGATTTCACACATTCAGTGCATATCATACAACCAGGGCAAGGCTTTCTTCCTGCAGCTCCTACCCAGGATGGCATTGCTGCCATGGCCAGTCTAGAGCCCTGCCCAGCTGCCCGAACCATACTCACAGCAGGGTTACATTTCACTGCTTGATTGCTCGGGGGGAAGATACCTTCTCCTTTCTTTCTCTCTTTTTTTTTCTTTTTAATTATATATATATTTTTAAGTACTTTTTCTCCCTTTTTTGTTTTTTTTTTTTATATATAGTCTCACAATTTTCTGTAACAGCAGCTTCTTTCTGTATTGGTGTGGAAGTTATATAGAGAGAGATATCTATAAATATATATAAGCCAAACTGCTTTACAGGTTGTTGTTCTGTAGGATTTTTGTTGGTTTGCTTTTTGTTTTGCTTTTTTTTGTTTTCAGTGTTGTATGTGTAGCAGGCACTTGAGTTTATATGAAGATGTTTGCTGGGAGCTGAGGGGAAAAGGGTTTGGGAGGGGGAGAGGGAAGGAAGGACGGGAGGAAGGAGCGGGGACTTCCAACAAGTGGCCACTGCTAGCCAAGGATGTCCAGGTAGATTGGTGTGGCCTTGCCCAGAGCATGGAGGATCTTGTAGATCTCCTTGATGTTGAGCCTTTGCTGAGGTTCCCTCTGCCAGCAGCCCAACATGATGTCATAAACCTCCTTGGGGCAGACTCGGGGCCTCTCCAAGACTCGGCCTTGGGTAATGCACTCAATGACCTGAAAGAGAGAAAGAAAGAAAAGAAACACTGAACACCAGCTGGGCAGTTTATGGAGGATGTCCTGTGCCTGATACTGCTTAGCTGATGTGGCACCATTTTGTGAATGGGAGCACTGAGAAGCCAAATCTCAGATCTGCACATCCTCAATGATCACCTGTTTGTTGCTAATGATGATTTTACCATGAAAATTTCTCTCCAGCTGCAGTTTTTCAGATCTCAAAAACCTTCCCCATTTGACACCTACCTACTTCAATGCACTCTCCAAAGAGGAGGTCACAAGCAAATGAAATAGGTTTTAATTTTTGATGTCAGTTTTTCCTGCTAAATGAAGAAGGAAAAAAGTAGTCAAATCCCCCAAGTACAGCAATATTTTGCACAGCTGAAATGATATTTTTCTTGTCTGAAAACCAAGAGTCCGTTCCATTGCAAAGCCCATGAGAGGTTTATAAGGAAGAGTTCAGAGCATCTTTTCCTACATGCTTCTCCTCTTTCTGACACAGAAGAGCATCTAAAAGAATGAAATTTCATGTCAAATCACATCTGTGAAGGAGAAAAAAAAAATTTACAGTGCTATCACTCTGTTTTGGGTCAGATTGGTGCTGCTAATGAGAAAAATGTGAGGTCCTGGATAACAGTAAAGTCTCTTCGGAGGGATGCCATTGGAAAGGACTCCCCTAAGGGTCTCTTTGTGTATTGTTTACTGGAGGAATGAATGAAAAGGAAAGGGAAATATGAGTTTCCAGAGAGCTGCTATTACTGCCTGGCCTCCTTGGTTGGGGTTGATGAGTCCCAGCATTGCAGCGTGCGAGCGGCCTGCCACGCTCTGCAGATAAACACCAGTCCCAGGCAGCGTGTGCAGGGAAGCCACCCAGCAAGAGGTGCTTGGAGTTTATCATTTATGAATAGCAATGGTCCCACCACGCAGCTCAAGGGATACTTATCGCTGTGCTGCTTGCATATAAATACAGAGGGGAGAGATTAGGACTTGCTGAAAGCAAAGAGAGCAAGACACAGCATGAAGAGAAGCCTGCATTGCCACAGAGCTGCTGGATGCTTACTGTGGGGAGGAGGTGAGTTATGGTTCCTGCCAAGACATCCTGGACATGCACAGGAGCCCTGTGCTGGGCTCTTTCTCTCCAGGGCAAAGGAAAGGCACAGAGAGAAAGTAATGGACTGGCTGAGTGGTGCTCTGCCTCATTCCTCTGCTCAGAGAGGGTTTTTCCCAGCCTTGGAAAAATGTGCTGAAAATGCTGTGGGGGTATGAGGCCACGCAGGTGGCACAGGAGGGAGTGGGCATCCCAGCCTTGCCAACACCAACACCCAGCAGGGGCAATGTTTGGCCAGCCTGGTGCTTGTTCCTGGTCCAGTCCTGGCAGCCAGGAGCTTGGCACAGGCTCATTGACCTGTCCCTCCATGGGCTCTGCCTCTCCATGGGGCTCCGGCACTGCATCTGGGCTGCCACAGCATCCAGGAGCAGGTGGAGGTGTCAGTCCTCTGCAGCCACAGAGGTTCTGCCCATCCCTCCACAAACTGTGAAAAATGAGACTGATGGGAGCTAATGTGGCTCTCTCCCACAGAAGTATTCCACCAGGACACTGTGGTCAGCAGGCAGAAAGAGGTAGATACAACAACAGGTAAGGGAAGGATCATATTTTATCCCAGGAATGGTAGCAAACCATCACCCTCAAGATTAAGGGTGGCTGTTTTTAGCCCTACTGCCCTGCAAAGGAAACTGAGGCAGAATGAACGGGCAAAGCTGAGCTGTCACACTCCAGCGTGCCTGTTGCCTGTGTTCAAGCTCCATGTGCTCATTTGTGTGTGTTTGTATTTGCCCTCACAGGGAAATGCAAGAGCAGCTCATTAAATAGCGTGACAAATAACTTCTGTCGCTGTCGATTCCATTGTTGGTGCCTCTGAAATGTTTGCGTGTGCTGCTTTGGGATGTACAGTCAGGCCCCATTGAGCACACGAATGGGCAAGTATTAGAGCTGTAAAGCAACACCTTGGATTTGCCATCTCTGCAACTCACTTAATTAAGGGATCTGTATCCAGAAAGCAGAAAATGCACATTTTTCATTACAAAAGGTGAAATTTCTGAAATCCATTAGATACACAGTAGGATAAAAATGGTCAAGGTTCCCACACACTGCTATGTCAAAGCATCTTTTTCCTCTTCTATAATACCACCTGCTATTCCAAGCAAAAATCTTCCAATGCATTTCTGCTGATGTGCCTCAAACCTCAGCAGTGACACCCTGCTAATCCCAGCCAGCCTTCCCTCAACATTTTTACAGTGCAGCCCTTTCCTGGTGGGCTGCAACTTTTGCGAGTCAAAGAAATAACAAGGGCAAACAAGCTCCATGGGTTCCACCCTCAGAGAACTGGGGCAAACTATATTATAGACAACCCAATGGCAAAAACCCCAAGGAAGTGTGCCACATGAGATACATCAGGCCTAAAACAATTTCGCACAAACTGGAGCCTGCAGTGAGCTTTAGCTGCAAAAGGAGAAACCAGGGAAATTCAAGGCATGACTTAGATCCCAGCAGTAATTTGGGTATCCCCAGTTCTGGCAGCACCCCAAGAGTTTGTAAGATATGAAAGATACGTCAGGAACTTAGCAGCGAGGGGCCGAGGATTAGCCAGTACATGGCTTTGGCAGAGCTCTTGGATTCCTGCAGGCCTCAGTTTTTCTCAGTTCTTAAACTGAGACAATGACACTTCTCCTATGGCTTCACCATGGGAGTGCCAAGGAGGGGACCATCCATGTACAAATTTTGTTGCAAACAACCTGGAAAGGAGAGACAGCAAAAAATACGGTTTTCAGCTGAGGTGTCTCAGCACTGTTGTACCTCTGTGTTTGAGAGCTGGAACCAGGGCTGCTTCCCATATGTGAAAATCTCCCAGAGGATCACCCCGAAGCTCCAGACATCACTCTCTGTGGTGAATTTCCTGTACATGATGCTCTCCGGAGGCATCCAGCGGATAGGCAGCATGGTGTGTCCTCCAACCTGGGTGAGGACAAAGGCACAAAGGGAAATCTCAGTGGTGACAGTCCTGAGGAAAGGGTCATAGAATTAGATCATTGAATCAAGCTCCTGGCCCTATGCGGGACACCCCAATAATCACACAAATGTTCCTGAGAGCATTGTCCAAATGCTCCTTGAGCTCTGCCAGGCTTGGAGCTGTGAGCACTTCCCTGTGGAGCCTGTTCCAGTGCCTGAGCACCCCTTGTCACGTCAGCTGTGACATGATGTGCACAAAATCATGGCCTCTCTGTGAACTACAGCAACAAGGAGCTGTTCCAAAAAGCTGGGCTGGCTCCTGCCCCCGCCACCACTCATGGGTTTACCCACCAATCCCACCTGGTTAACATGATGCATGGGGAGTGAAATGTATCAAGAAGAATTACATCCTCTCCACCCAAAATGGGCTGGTAAGGCAATCAAATGCAAAATGCCAAGAACATACTCCAGCCCCACAGTCTGGTGAACCTGGACACAGAGCAAGAGTGGTCAGCAAAGCATGTCAGCGCCTCAGTACTCTGAGGCACACACTGGAGATGTAGCATGAGGGCTGTCCCTCTTCAGAAAGGTTCTCTAAAAGCCTTGCACAGGCATCTGTGCATCACCTAATTTCATGAAAGCTTTTGCGCTCACAAAACTATGCTACAGGCCTTTTCAGAGACTGCTTTCCATATGTAAATGACTGTGGGACCACACTGCAAAAGGTGGTCTGTAGGTAAAGAACAGGCTCTTAAAGGCAGGGATGTGCCCATCACTTAACGGAGGAGTGAAAGCCAACCCCCTTGGAGAGTTTGGAACTGGCTGTATAAAACTGGGGTATGCCAAGCCAGGGAAAGGCAGTTCCTCAGGTAAGAGTCAGCCCTCCTGTAAGGCACATGAATCCAGCAGGCACACAGGAGGCTTGCAGGATACGTGCAAACAGTTCCAAAGTAGAAGGATTTACCTTCAGATTCACTAGAGATTCCTAAACAAGTTTCTTTGAGCAGGACAAGTTTTTCTCTGTGCTGCCTTTCTGCACAAGAAGCTCCATCTGTGGGGAAAGAGCTAATTGCTATGACCAAGCAGTGCTGGAAGCAGCAGGGCTGCAAATCTCCACACTTTTTTTTTCTGCTGAGGGTAAAGTGTCCGAGGCTTTAGCAGTGATGAGAAAAGTGCTTTTGTGGAGCTGCTTGGAAGATGCTTGTCTCATTAGGGACACCAAAAAAGCAATGCTAATAACTTTGTAGCACTGCAGCTGAATCAAACAGGCAGAAATCTTTCTGGTCCTACCAAGGATGAGGGGAGATGGTGTCTGCTGTCTAGGATTCCAGCATATGTGTGCCAATTCCAAGTAATGAGATTGTTGTGCTCGCTTGGATGAAAACATTTCTTCTACAAACAAAAGCTCTCCTCTGAGCTGCCAGTTTTTTCCACAGGTTTCTTTGACTGATTAAAGCAGCACTAGTGTGAGGAAGGGTCAGTGCAGGGACATTGCAGCACTTGGAAGCAGGAGGGATGTGTGTTGGAACAGGGTGTGAAAGGGGTAGAACGCTCCACTGGCTTTCTGCATGGAGGGGCTCAGATTTCTCTGGGGTTTGGCAGAACTTAGACTCAGGCTTGCTGAGTTGCACTCAGAGGGCTGCAGACCAGCCCTTTCCCTTACTCTGAAACAGACCCTCCCTCAAAAAAAGAGGATTTTTGAAAAAAGAGGATTTTTCTTTCCTAAGTGCAGATGCTTGAGGATAAAAAGCTCATTGCAGCTCCACACCTCCTGTTTTGAGGTGGCTTGGCTGGCGTGTTCTCAGCTTGCTGCTCTGAACTCCCAAGAATGTTCTGCTGTAATGGAAATGGAAATATGCTTTTCTTTGTTTGTTCCTTCAAAACCCTGGCTGCAAATTTAGCTCTTCCCTACACTCCCAGCTTTCACAGGTTGCTTCCCCTTCTTGCAAAGGGCTCTGAGGAAACGTTATAAGCAGAACAGGACATACATCAAACTTGATTGTTGCAGAAACTGTTTTGTGCTAATGCTTATTTTATTCTCCTTTAAGCAGCACTAACTCTTCAGTTTTCCAGCAATCTCAAAATGATTACTTGCTGAAAAGCTCTCTACGTTTGCAATATCCTGAATCTTGCAGGATCATTTGTGATTACAGGCAGTACAAAACACTGAGTGCAGTTAACTCCCTTTTGGAGAGGTCTCAGAGCAGTTCAGAATGTGTGAACCAGGCCCTCAGCTTACACAGACAGTATCACAGCAGCACTGCTCAAAAGGGAGAGTCCTGATTTACACCACTCAAGGATCTGGCCCTGGCAACAGAGCAGAGAAGCCAGTAGTGCCATCTCAGTTCTAATAAGCTAAAATAAAGTCAAGGGCTTTGGTCACCTCTAGACATCCCCTGGTGAAGATCTGCCAGCAAAATGACATACACAGTCAAGAGTTGTCCCAAGGAGGTGACAACACAACCTTGGCTTAGCTCATAGGTTGAAGTTCAGGAACAGCGAAAGCATTCCTCCCAGCCATGTGAGACACAGCTTTTACTACAAATTAATATGGTAATAATTAATAATCAAATTAATTTGGGGAAGAAAATTCAAACAAGCAATGCCCAGAAATTTGTGGATCCCAAAATCCGGCCCAGCTATGCTCAGAGATGAGGTGTTCCTTGCAGAGGCATCCTTTGCATCTCAAACAGGGTGCCACATTTTTGAGAGCAAAGATTAAGCCTTGCACTTACCAGCCATAAGCAGAACAGGCATCAATTAAACTCTACCATAAACCCACTCCGATGTCTAACCCAGCACATAAGGCTGACTATTACTCTTTAAAGGATTGCCTTTGACTATCCCTTACTGCTTCCCTTGCAAACTGATTAGGATTAAAATTCCCATTTCACAGATGAGAAAACAGATGCAGCCAGGCAGGGGAAGGCCCTGCTCTGAAGCTGTGCAGTAAGTGAACACCAAGTCCTCCTGGCCTGCAGTCAGCCATACCCTGTTATTTGATGATGTAGCAAAATGATTTAGAGCTGAGCACAGAGGGATTGTGCTAGTGATGCCACAGGAAGCAGAGTGTGTCCAGGGTGACAGAAATCCTTTGCGTAACATGTAGTGATTGTGAGCTGTGTTCTGCCACTGTAGACTGGCACGTGATTCCCACAGCTACACACTTGTTTTACAGGACCAGCCATTGCCAGAAGCATAAAACCAAAATGATGCTATTAAATCAGGCTGAAAAAATGGGTGCTGTTTTCTTCTTTTGCAAAGCCAGCTTACAAGCTTACAAGCCTTGGCTTTGGCAAGAATCATTACCATGCCTTTAGGGAGAAGGTGAAAGTTTATTTCAACCTCTGCTTGCTCAGAGCTGGGTCTAGCAGGCTTCAGAAAGAAGTGACCATGCAGGACTGGTGTTTGTTAAGAGCATGCTACTTCTGGGACTTCTCTAAAACAACCATGTCATCTTCTCCATTTGGCAGCTAGGGCAGGGAGAGCTCTGCTAACAGGTAGCCTCACCTTCCCCAAGGGTAAAATGTCCTGAAACAGTGGCATTACAACATCTCCCCTGGAGACACTCCATAGCTTGGAAGAGGGCTCTGCTTGCAAGCAAATAAGACAAGTAAATCCTCTTCTGCTCCTCTCTTTAAATCCTATGATGCTGCCAAGCTTGCCCTTTTGCCTTGTTATTTTAATGCTTCACAGATCTGCAGACTGGCCTCTTTATCCCATTGCCATGGCTGTCTAGCTTTGTTTGACATTTTTAGCTAACTTTCTCTCCCTAGATCAACTCCCCATGCCCACACTGACACGTTATTCCCACTGCTCTGCTCTTTCTCTTCACAATGCTATCCTGGTAATAAATAGAGCAATCAGTGCACATCCTCTGAGCAGCCAAAGTTTTCTTCCTCTCCATTTCAAGATCACAGCATCACCTACTCGATTTCATCCCTTTCCAGTGGATGCTCTCAGGGGCATCTCCTGGTCCACAGCCCCGTGTTTCTGATACTCCAGAGCACCTGGCCCCTGCTCTGAAGCATCAGTACACATCCAAGCCCTTGGACTTGCAAGATATTCAGCCCCTCCCTCTGAGCAGCTTATTGCTGGATTAGATATGAACCTCAGGGAGCTGGGGGAGGTTCATGAAAGGCCAGCATTAATGGCCATTAGGGAGAGAGATAATTACTTAATGCTAGTACAGCACTTTGAGGATGTAAAGCTATATAAGTGCTATGTACATCTAGTATTATAAGGCTTGAGGTTTGTCTGCTACCAAGGCAAGCTGGTGTCTGGGGGAAAGGTTCTCCTTGTCCCAGCTTTCTGAATGACATCCAGCTGATTAGGAAAGGAAAAGATGACATGTTATCCCCTGGTGAGTCTGACAGTACAGCAGCAGCTAGTGGAGCAGCAGTGTTCAGCAAAGACTGTGCAATAAATCCACAGTTTGGGCCACCAGCAGAGACAACCTGGAAATCAAAACCAGAGTAGGGCTGAAAAACCCTCATGCAAATTTAGGGCTGGTGGGAATACAGATACCAGCACATTAAAGGCAGCTTTTGGTAGGAAGCACTTTTTTCCTCCTTCCCAGCTCATATATCAGGGTTGTAGTCCAAAGCAGCATTCAAAGGGGAACTACTGAGCCATCTTTTCTACACCCACAGCTGGAAGGCACCTCCATGGATCTCAGCTCAGATTGGGATTTGTCTCCAGCATACTCTTAGCCTGTGTCTTATTTTTCTTTTTGAGCAGTTTCCCTTGCAATGTTGAAATAAAAACCAAACCAAACAAACAAACAAACAAAGAAACAAACAAAAAACAACAAAAAAAACCCAACAATAAAAATGCAGCGCCTTTGTTTTCCTTGGTCATTTTGACATTTGCTTTCTAAGGTCATTTGACACCTTTCCTCCTGCTTCCTGTGTTTGATGGAGGCTCTGCCTTGGGAAGATCACAAGAACCACTGTAGTTGTCTTCGCATCATGCAGCATTATTTGAACTTCCCATTTTTGTGTGGGAAGCAGAGACACTTGAGTTTGTACAGAATCACATAGCAGTAGTGGAGACCTTGGCACCATTCCTTTCCAGGAAATTCCACTCAAGCTAGTGATAAGACACACATTCTCTGATTGCCATCTCTGTTCCTGCTGCTGTGGATAGGGGTGACCTGGGATCTTCTTTCCTTGCAGGCCTGGATGCCATCCCAGCCTGGACTACACCAAATCTTATGTCCTTAGAGCTCAGCTCTAGGAGCTGGGTGATCCAGCTCTGAGCCTTCCCCAGCAGCCAGCTGTAAGTCCCCATCAGGACATGCTGATTCCTGCTGCAGGCAGGATGTGCTGTTAATTCAGCAGCTCTGGACAGCTTTGTATGAATAAGAGCCACAGGTGGCTCTCAGGGTCATCTGAGAGGATGTAAGGGAAAAAAAAAAAAAAAAAAAAAGCAATGAAAGCAAGAAGAAGGAAAAGCTGCTCTGTTTGGCTAAGTTGAGCTCTTGTGGAACAACAAACAAAACTGCTGTAGATTGTGCCTTTGTGAGTCAATGTTTGTCAGTTCAGGTTGGGGCACAAGGAGATGACTTCTCAGGGTGATGCAAAGAGCAGCACATGCTGCTGGCTGGGGATCCAGGAGGAGACACTCCTTCCTTGCCTTCATCCTGAATCCAGCTGCACTGAGAAATTTCTCAGATGTGCCAGTATTTTGCCTCTGTGAGTCCTGACACATTCCTGGGCACCTTTTACAAAGCAGAGGGATTAACTCTGACATGCCAGACAGAGCTGAGCTTTGCTGAACCTTAGCTGTCCCCACTTCATAGTTTCAACTGTCGCCTTAGTAGGCTCTTAAGTACCCAAGTTTAGATCAGAGGTTGCTGAATTTAACTGCAAATTATGACTGGATGTGATTCCCAAGTGCTTTATCTGTAATTTCCTTTCAGCTTATCCAGGGAGAAAGGTCCTAGCTATATCAGAGACTTCACCATTGCCAGAATTACCCTGGCCTCCAAAAATCCTCAGGGTGTTCTCCTGATGGAAAGGCACAGTGTGTTATGGCTGCACCAGCCCACGGGCTGAGCCTCCTCTGAGTGACTCAAAAGCCATCATAGCCCTGTCCTTGTCTTCACCTCTTGTGTCTTTGCAGTCACTGCTGTCATAGCCAGTGCTGAATGGGAGAATAAAGAGCCAGTAAACAACAAACAGCTTCCATCAAACTTTTCAACTTACTTGGCTGTGTCCTTACCTCGCTCCACTCTCCAGGAACAGCAGATGTGATCCTCTCACAATTCTCACTGGCTACACCAACCACCTCCTGCATTGCAGGCTCTGGCAGTGCCACAGCAAAAGGCTGGCTGCCTGCCTCCCTGCGTGCCAGCAACCAAAGTCATCTCACAGCAGTTTTCTAGAGATTTTTTGAGACGTACAGAACACACAGAGCAACCTGGAGCTGTTTCTCCTACTTGCATGGAGCTGTGCTGGGTATCCCAGTCATGCCCAAGGAAAGGGACACACTGGTTGCCTGCTGCTAGAGGTGAGAATGTTGGATTTACCCAGAGAGAACATGGGAAAAGGAACCAAATGTCCCTGCCACGAGGTGATGTAAGGAGCCAGATGGACTTGTTCAGGAGCAGGAAACACTGACCAGGCAGGGTTAATGTGAAACCGAGAAAGGGGTGAGAGCTTCCTGCTGTCAGTAGGACTGTTTGGCAAGGGACTGTTTGTTCCCCCTAGATGCACATACTGTGTTTAAACATGAGTCTAAAAATAAAACCTGCCATTGACATTGTTTTTCCTTACTTCATTTAACAATCTAGTTGCTTTATGACCTGTAATTCTGAATCACGTTGAATCAAGCAGTGTAATTTGCAAGCAGGGACAGCAACCTTTTCCCCCCTACCCCTCATCTCTGCTCCACTGAGTGTATTTTAATCCCACGGTTTTCAGCATTCCTAATGAGCCATTAACAAGCTGCCAATTACTTATGCAAATGAGGGAGGGCAGACATGGAGGGGTGGCTGTAGCTAGAGGTAAATTCTTCTACCTCAAAATGGTCTGAGATAAATCACTGCTGCTCTAAGAGCTGCCTGTGCCCAAGAGTCCTCTCAGCCATATTATCTACTGTCTAAAAATGCCAGAGGTAATGCAGAAGATGGTTAAGACAAGGGAAACAGAGAAGAAATTGCACATATATTTTTAATTATGTTTGCCAACATTCTGCTTGGTGTGCACCTTACTACAACTCACTCTTCACCTTTTCTTCCCAAAACTCAAAGCAGCTGCACTCACTGCTTAGAAACAGCTGCACAATCAGCCTGCAGAGGAATGGCCAGTTCCATGTTCATCTGAGTAAAAGCTCCAGAAGCCATGATCTCCAACACCAGGATATGAACTGTGAGAAACCCCACCCATGCCTTATTCAGTTGTGGGAGCAGAGAAGCTGTACTTTGTAAAGCCTGTAGTAAAGAGGTCAGCAAGGGCACCACCAGCTCCTAGCAGGTCCTAAACCCTTGTCCTAAATGTTGCTGCCAGACCTTCCCAGGTGGAGGGGGGGTAACCAAATTGATTCCCTGGGACACCTACTGAGGGCTTCTGGTGGCCCAGAAGACACAGCCCCACACTGGGAACTCAGAGAGCAAAGTGGTAGCACTGGGGGAGGATTCTCAGATCAGCTCCCCAGGAGACTCTGGAGTTGCCTGCTCAGCTGTGGGTGGGCAGGGGGCAGCTGTGGACCCGTGTGTGCCAGTGGTGGCCTCTGAAGTTCTCTGCATCACAGACACAACATGATGGGCACACATCTCAGCCAGTCAAAAGCTACCTTTCTCATGGTCACTGCCGAGATAACAGCAGAGGCTGAGAATGCCACTAAATCTATTCAAACTACAGCCTCCAGATGGTTTGTCAGGCAGCTCACAGATTTACCAGTTGTCTCCACAAGACTGGAGAGCCTTCCCTCAGAACACACTTTCTTAGGACAGGCCAGCTCAGAGACATGTAATACCCATGAGACAATGCAGCTCTCTGCTGGTTCCAACTTTAAAGGGGATCTGGAGTCTCCAAAGACTGCTTCTGCCAACAGAAACTGTCCATGAATGATCTGCATTATCATTTCCCTGGTAATGACACAAAAGGTGTTTAATAGCTTGAAAGCTAATCTGATAGAAGTCAAGTTAAACCACCATGATGCAAGAAACACATTCATCAGGATTCTGTTCTTTTGGCGATGTAGAGAATGAAAATCAACCCAGTTTCTGGCTTTGGGAAGGAGGAAAAATATTTTCCCAATAAATCTTAACCTGGTGGTATAAAAGTCAAATCTGAAAATGGCCCGAGAAATGTAGCTTAGGCAATAGCAGCAATAAAGAACCTGCATGTGCGATCACTCCATGCTGAAATGCTTTCAGATGGGTATCTCATCATCTCCTTTCCATCACGTCTCTCTCTCTCTGTCCTGCCAGTGCCTCCCTTCTGGGTAACCAACAACACTCATCTTTGTCTGCAGCCAAAGTCATTCCTGACTGAGGACTACACAAGATGTAGATAAGGCTCCATTACTTCTGGATACTGGATAATCAGTTCAACTGCCTTAGCATTAATCATGATAATATTCAAAATTCATTAGGCGAGATTGTTTGGAAATCTATTTCTTGTTAATGTCAGATTCGCTGAGCATCGGCCTGGCAGCATGCAGACAGAAAACTGATGCAAGCCAGGGCATGCCACCTCTCTATGGAAGCACTCCCTTTTTCCATGTGTAGATAGACCGTGATGTGGCAGCTCCTGCCTGGTTTGTGTTTTGTGAATCTTGTCAAGAGCAGTAGAACACCATGAGCACACCATGCTGCCACTTTGTTCATCAATGGACAGCAACAAAAATATATAGCTGTACATAGAGTATACAGTTAATAATACATACAACATACACCTTGGAGTTTTTAAGGGGGAAGGCTAGATCTGCACCCACAAATCTTAATGATTTTGTATCTAAAACCTGGACAAGCAACCCAAAAACTTCTATGTACAAGCATGGTATGGAGGTACAAAAATAGAAAGTATTTAAAAAAATTAAAAACTGTTCTTTGCTTGCCTGAAAAACTCACAGCACTTTAGATTAAGCATGGGGCATAACTGCTTTACCAAGATGAAAACCTTTCAGGAATAAAATAGCTGGATCCTTTCTTGTAGCCAGTTTTGTGTACCAGTTGAGGATTCCTCCAAACAGTGCACTTCCTAATGGTCTATTTGGCCCGTTTAGGCACTTTGGGTATTATTGCTTTCCTTCAGGTGTGTGTTCTCACCCTCTAGTTGAACAGTGGTTTCTCGGAAGGGAAACATCACAGAAATACAGACCAACCTCAGAAGATACCTAGGTTTTCTCTCCTAATGAAGGCAGTGCAGGCACAGATGGCATCTCAGATAAACACACTGAAAGCTGTGTTAGAATAAAGAGCTCATCATCGGAGGCTGCAGTGTCACACCTACTAATGATGTGATTAAACCCATCAGCGCCGGTGGGAAAGCTGTGCCAGCTCTGGCACTGCTGAATGAAACGCTTCATTTCACAGCAGGGCATACCCCAACCTGCACCCCGCACCCTCCATCAGTCAGAGCACTGTGGAGACACACTGGGGATAGGGATGTTCTTGGCTAAACTTCCTGAGACCTAAACTAGGGGAAGCTGGCATGGACATCTCCATTCTGTGCCTTCCTCAAGCATCACTGGCCAAAGCTGGTGTGGCAAGCAGGGAAGAGGCTGCAGATGGTGACAGCAGCCCAAAAGGGACAGGCACAGGAGAGGACAGTGACAGCACCTGTCTGAGCACCACTGTCATGGGGGAGCAGCAGTGGCACCAGGAAGGGGAAGAAATAAAATATGACGTGCAGATGGTGAGGCTAGGGTTGGGCTACAAGATTCTGCTGGAAAACAAGATAAATTTTAAAAATTTAGAGGAATCAAGCTTTGCATTCTCTTCTCTGTTTTTCCAGCTATGACTTTCTGTTCATTGAAGTTCCCTCCATTCTCTATCAAGTTGTCTGGATGCCCTTGAGTAGGACAGAGCTGCTGCAGTCCCATGCATTTCAACCGCTGTGTTAAAATTCTTCCTCCCTACTTTATTTAGCCAGGAGCATAAATAAATAAGCAAACCCACAAAGACAGGAACCTGTTTCCCAGATGCCATTAGAGCCCTTGAGCACTAAGTGGCCATCACAGATATCACCAGTTGCCTTCTGCTCCCCTTCCTGCAGCCAGCCAGACCCTCCACCCCAACCAGCCCCGCTGGGGCCATTGCACAAACCCAGCACCCAGTAGGACATATCTGCCTGGTTTTGCCCTAATACAGGACTGCTCCAACACAGTCAGCTCTCCAAACAGGCCAGTTTTCCTCGATGAGTCTCTAGCCACCAGCTCTCCATTAGGGTCAGCCACAAGCGGAAGGACGGAAGGAGAAAGTGAGTCTAAAAAACCGCTAATGTTCTGCAATGTCAGAAAGGATGAATGACCCCTGCAGACATATGCTGAGCAGACAGGACAGCCCTCAATTATGTCACTGCTGGAGCATTTACTTCAAGGATAAACGTGACTACAGATGCTGGGTTTAAAGCCGTGGCTGCTTTCGCTCCTCTGGATAATCCCCTCAAGTCCAGGAGCGTTAGGGGTGTGTGTGCGCCGTGCCCCCGCAATGACACGCATCTGCCTAGGAAAAGGCTTTACAGGGGGAGAGCAGAGCTGAAAAAAACCCCATTAAATTTCATTCTTCTCCCTTTCCTTTGTGAGAGCAGGCCCTAAAGGATTTGCTAAGGTATTGATGGGTGCCAATCCATATAACCCAGTGAACAACCCACAGCCTCCCTCAGGAAATCACGAAAAAATTTTGCCTACATGACAGAAATTTCCTGCTTGCCACACTGATTTTCCCCACTCATCCTCACCACATTATCCCTGTGCTAACTTCTGTATACTTCTCTCAACATTTTCTAACCTTCAAGCTCACAACTTTGTAAATATTTGCAATCAGGTAGCACATCTCCCCACTCTGGTCATCCTTTAGACAAATTATTTACATACAGCCCTTTCTATCCTCAGTAATCAATGGCTTCACACTGTCTTTGTTTCTGCCTCACCTCTTCAGAAGCTCTTGACTGTATGGATGCTCTTTGAGGGGATGAATTGGGGACGTGACTATATAATAAAAGAGTATTTAAACTAATGATTGCTGTAGAGACACACACTTTGCTCTTTAACTTGGGTTCTTTTCATGGAGGGGCTTCAGAACAGCATTTGTTTCACTGGCTCACTGAAAACCAGAAATTCTAGGGAGCTGCCACTGAAAAGAGACTGTGCTTGGCTTGAAGGGGACTTGGTTTAAAAAGACAAAATGCAACGTGGCCTGGGGCGGGCACAATCTCACTTTACAGCACTACTTGCTGTATATATTGATCAGAATGGGCTTGCTGCTTTATTAGCCACTCAAGAGATGAAATGAGCTGCCACTGGAATTTGTGCTTGATAATCAAAGGCATTTGTCATTCTTCCAAATGCTCTGTGAGTAGGTGTTTGATTTGGGTGCACGTGGGAAATGGAGGAGAGCAATCTGGAGCAAGAGGCATTGTCCTGATCCATTGCAGCATCCCCCATGGCCCCATGGACACCATCCCACAGTGTGGTCAGGGACATGGACAGGGTCTCAGGCTCAGCAGAGTCCTTCACCACTGGCAAAGCTGCCCCTGGTGACACGTGAAGAGCAAAAGCCTTTTGCCTTTCAGCTGCCTGGCACACGGATCTCCCTCACAGCCCTCCTTTCTGTTTTGGCTTTCCTGCATTTCGTAGACAAACTGCTCTGGGGTTTTATTGCTCCCTTTCTCTGACACATACAGGTGGCCTTGCTACCCGCTCATTGCACCTCCCCCAGCCTGAATTTTAAACTATTTAACAGCTTTAAATGCACCTAATGAGGCTTCAGCCTGCACTTTGCTGCCATCCCTCTGCTTCTCTGGCACCAGGAAGAAGAGTGGTGTGGAAGCCTATCACAGACTTCCCTGCGTTGGAGGTCTAATTACACAGTAACTGGTGACCTCGTGAATGCAGGGTAATCTGCTGTGTAATACCAGGGTAAATGATCCCAGTACTCCTGTCTTTTTCACTGCAGCCTCCTGCAGAGATGGAAATACAGCCAGTTAAATGGTAATTAATCTTTGAACCGTCTGACACTCACCCAAGGCAGTGAGGAATAACCAGCAGAAGCCCACTGGCTCTGGGCAGGACAAGGGACTCAGGAGCCACTGCTCTGGGAGTGTCCAGTGTCACCTGGCCAAAGCAGGGGCTACCCTGTCCCCAGCCTCTCTGGGAGCCAGCTGCCAGAGGCAGTGGGAACAGGCTGCTTTCTTGGGGCTGGAGACTCTGTGTCCTGCCTGTTGGGCAGCAGTTATTTGGAGAGACACATCCAGAGTCATCTGCAGAAGGAAGGGAGCACCAGGGGCATGTGGATGCCTGACGAGAACAGGCACCTGTGCAGTCAGTGGAAGCAGAATGGAGCCAGAGGTTCGGAGCAGCTCAGCCATGCTGGGATGGGCTGTCTGAGTGCTTCCTTACCCTCACTGCAAGGGAGATGGGTGGGAACAGTACCAACGCTTTCCTCTGAAACCATCCCAACCAGCCAGGCCCAGACCCAGGCATTCACCCTGCAAAACTCCAGGAAAATCAGCCAAGAGATCCATTTTCTCCCTCCCCACAGTGAGATGCATTTCATTCCCTCCCATGCTAACAGCCTGTTGCCCTGGGGCTGGGGGCTGGCTGTCTGACCCCTGCTACCTTCATGGCAACAAAATATATTTGCATTCATTTCAGACCCACTGACATCATTCTCTCTGAAGACCTGCAGTTTTTTATGGTAAGCACAGTAATGATTTTCAGATTATAGACTAATAAAATATTTTAATTTGTTCAGCACATTAAGGTGGGCACTATATGATTATTATGACATTTAAATAGTGCTTTAAAAAAAAAGAAAAAGGAGGGTGAGAGGGTCTGCTTGCATTTCTTTTCCAAGCATGAGCACTGAAATAGAAACTTAAAATCCCACATGTGGGTACTGAGATCAGCTCTGATACCTCCCCTCTGTGCCTGTTTCACTTGAATACCTGCCAAGTTAAATAAGCAAACATGGGATTGCAGTGTCCTAGTTCCAAACCTGCTTTTGGCAGGAGCCCTCCTCCTTAGTCACTCTGGCTATTGTGTGCAGCAGTGGCCTGAGCTAAGCACTACCTCCATGTGCCATCAGGTCACAGCTGGGCTGGGTCATCACACCTGATGGGTTACACTGAGCTTTTACACTTGAGCACGTACTCACCAATTTCTTCCCTCTGTCCATGCATTGTGTATTTAGATGAACTAACTGGACAAATAATGGGTTTAGAGCATCCCATAATTTTCATGGCATGAAATGTACACTGCAGGCTGCTGCACCACTTCCTCTGCCTGGGTAGCACTTGCATGGTTTGGAGTCAATCAGACTGTGCTGGACAAAGCAGGGGCATTTTGGAGGGGGAAAGCTGCCCTTGAAGCACCATGGGTTGGTATGGCTGATAACTGTGGAATTCCTTTCTTAATCTGCAAAACATAACAATGAAACTCCACCCTTGGAAGTGTTCAAGACTAGGCTGGATGAGGCTTTGAGCAACCTGGTCCAGTGGAAGGTGTCCCCGCCCATGGCAGGGGAGGGGGACTAGAGGTCTTTAATGTCCCTTTCAATCCAAACAATCCCATGATTCTGTGAACTCACTGACTTCTCAAAAATGCTGCTCAGGTAATGGTTTGTACAGTGAAGCTATAAATGGCAGGGAAAAGCCTGTCAGCAAAAGGAAAAAAATAGCCAAATGTTTAGCTCAGCACTAGTTATACCTGGCAAGAGAGACAGAGGGTTACACAATGAATATGATGGTGAAGAATAGCATAAAGGTTCCTTTGTGCTGTGAGTACTTTTGCCTTGTTCCTCACCTGGATCACTCAGGAGATGATGTGAAGTCTGCTCTACAAGAGTGAGCTCAGGCCTCCCCGTTATCATTACCTGACCTTGCACGTTCTCTTCTGCAACCTCAGCATTTTTTTGTGGTGAGGATTTCTGGGTGGTTATTTTAATAAAACTGTGTTAAATTTCTTGCTTCCACGCCAGGTACCTGCTGTTTAACAAATGGGCCATGACTAAGCATAGACTGGAAATCAGGGGCAGCTACGATTTAAAGCAATGGGATTCTGGGACTGTCTTCTTCCCCTTAGGAGCACATTTAATAGTGATGCTTGATTATGAAAAAGATAAATCTGATGTGATTGATGTAACAGGGGATTTGATTTGATGATCCAGAGAATCCTTTCCAGATCTCTTTACTCCTAATGAAGTAATTTTTCAAAGGCGTTTTTAAGGGTGTGGTGGGGATGCAGTGCTCTGCTGATGGCAAACAGCGGTGAAGTGGGCAGGTACCTGGTGATGGTTAGTAGGTCCCCATGCCCAGATTTAACCAATTCTCATCAGCAAGAGGAGGAGCAGTTATCTTTCCTGGTTCTACTGATCTAGAGCAAACCAAGCCGAGGTGGGTGCAAGGATCCTACCTGCTTCCTTCTTTGCATTTTCCAGCCACTGAGGACTCCCAAAATTCACTCTCTGTGAACCACTATCTCAAATGTCTCAGCTCACAGACTCCCTAGATATTCCTAAGGTGCTTACCTGTTTCCCAGTGCTGCAATGACTGTGTCCCTTGCAATCTTATTTTCATGTAAATCTTGGTGAGCACGAACAGGGTTCACTCTTTAACAATGGCAAACTGAGGCACAGGAGAACTAATGGAGTTTCCTCTGGTGGCAGAGGACGTCAGTAGCAGGAAAGGGACCTGCAGCACTGTGCAGGTCTGGGATCTCACTGCTGGACTCTTCTCCATGCACCTGGCTCTGCCCTCCCTTTCAAAACAGGCATAGCAGAGCACAAAGCAGTTTTCAGCCCAAGCATTTGCTGATCTGAGATTCCCATCCTTTGTCAAGCCCTGGGGCTTAGCTTGGGTACCTTTTTAAAGGTACAGGGCGAGGTTTTTTCAGAAGTGATGCCTAGGGAAAGTGATAATGTTCTTTTTTTTCCCCCAGTAGTTTTAATTCTTTAATTCCTACTTGCTAATAAGATAAAATGCTGTGATTTCTGTAGGATCAAATGGTGCAGGATAAGCTAAAGGAGTTAATTAATTACCAGGCTTTTAGGGAAAAAAATAATTTAAAAAAACCAAGAGAGTGGTAGATAATAGCTATGAATACTGCCCCAGCATCACCTGCCATGACACTGTAGCCAAGGGGAGGCTGTCATGTTAGTGCTGGGCCTGGCCTTCTGATAGCGAATAAAAATGATAAATGAGATGGTAAGGCTTTCTCTCTCCAAAATGTGGTTATTCACAGATGTGCTACATTTCTCCAGGGCCTGATCCTGCAAGTAATTCCAGGTATAGCAATTCTGTGCTCCTCTGGCTTCCCCAGGGATTGCTTGGAGCAGTGAGTGCTAGGCCCAGTGGCTAGTGGTTGCAAGATCAGATTCGTAGTGTGCCAAGCATTTTGAATGAAAAGAGCGATAAAGAAGTCACATATTATTATGTCACATTGCAAAGGTCAACCCCAGTATCTGTTCTGTCATAAGGACATGATTCAAAGGCAACAAAATAGTGTCAGGGCACCAGGGAAAATAATTTTTTTAAAACTGCCTTCAGGGCCAAGGATACAAAATTACATCAGTGCTTAGAACTAAATTCCCATCCACACCCCACAATTCAATTTTGGCTCAGAAAGGCATAAGCGTAACAAAATCACCTTTCAGTGGCAAATCTTCTTATCTGCTGACATATCCTCTGCAAAATCAGCAATATCTAAACTCACACTCCCATTTGGTTCTGGCAACAGTCAGGAAGTGCCCGAGCCTTGCTCTGTCACAGACCCCAGGAAGGATTTGCAAGAGCCCCTCAGCTGCTGTAGGCATTCTCTGGAGCAGGAGGAGGGGTCCTGACACTCATCCTGCATCGCCTGGCCAGGAGCAAACAGCTCCCCTCACAGTGCCACAGGGAGGTTGGGCTAACTGGACCCAGGTGATTTATCCCAAACATGCCTATCTTGCAAATATTCATGCCCATCTCTGAGGCTGCTGGCACAGGGAAGTTGTTGGGAAATAAAGTGTGGAAGCTATCACTTTCCTGCCTTAAACTATGAGGGGTCATAACTGCTCTGTTCAGTGTCTCAGGGTGGATTAGCTCCATCCACTTCCAAAACAGGCTCAAGCAAAGACTCCCTAACTTTCTGGATCAACAGAGCATTTCTTTGTGTGCCAGCAGAAAAATCCCACAGGACAACCAAGCTGGATGTTTGCTCCTGTCTCAGGCTCCTGCAGCTCAGCCTCAGCAGCCCTTCAGCTTCCTGGAGGGGACACTGAGCTGAGGATCCTGCAGTGAGCACCACAGGATGCTGGCTTTGCTCTGTGGGAGGGAGGGCAGGGTGAACAGAGGCATCACCAGCCCTCAGCAGGTTCACACGGCTCACATGGCTCCCATCAGCCACACCTTTGGCAGAACCAAACTCCTTTGCTCTGTCAGAGCTTCAAACTCACAGCAACCCCTCGCTGCCTCTCCTCTGGCCAAGAGATGGGAGCAGCAGTGGGAAGTGTGGGGTGACATCCACTCAATCACAGCTGCAGACACCCGGTCAGACACTCAGAGCGTGTCCAGACCAGCATACAAAAGCTGTCAGGGCTGGCATGTGGCAATCCAGCCACCCAAATGGTCTGGCCCGTGCCAGTTTGACTGTCCAAGCAGCTGTTGAGAGGACAACACAGGTCAGGGACAGTCCCTGTGAGCAGTGCAAATGCCACCCTGCCTGGAGGCGTGGGGTAGTTTAGCTGCACAGAGACACACCATGCTGTACTTGCTGCCTGCCATCACAGGCCAAGGACAGCCCACACTGTCCACTGGTGCAGACACCCTCAGAGGAGGGTGGCACTGAGGACTTCTGCATCCATCCCATATTATCTCACCATCCAGAGGAGCCCCAGAGAGTGGCTAGAGTAGACACGTGTGCAGTTCCCATCACAGACAAGAGCCCCTTCACTGCCAAACGCACAAGACCCGAGCTATTCCCAAAGCTAATCAGCCCCACGAGTCATTTCATGCCCAAGCAGCACCAGTCCCCCACTTGCAGGGTTTGGGATCCACTCACTGTTGCAGCTGCCGACGGTGCCAGTCTGTGTCGCTGCCACGCTGTGCTGAGCTGGCCCTTCAGACGCGGCCCTTCCTGACAGTGAATGGGTGAGAACAAGGGAAGGAGACAAACAAAAGAGAAGGGAAGGGTGAGAGAGGGAGGGAGGGATGGGGGGGGATGAAGCAAGGGGACAAGAAGGGAAAGGGTGTGTCTTTAACTGAACCAAAAGTCTTTTGCTGGCTGCAACATCCCAACACTGCTCAAGCTTTGCTGTGAGGGCGTGGCGCAGGTGAGACCCTCTGGCCCCTGTGGCCACCACCTCGCACCCCACACGGTCACCTGCACCAGTGCACAGAGAGGGTGAGCTGGGCAAGAGTCAAGGGGCACTCAGCCTCCTGAAACTTCTCCTTGGACTGTGAGGCCACACAGAAAGGTCACACAGAATGCCATCCCTTGAGGGACCCAGAATTCTTCTCCAGACAAGAGAAATTTTAGGACGCTTGCACACTTGCTCTGTGTCTGGTACTTCAGCGTCCTGCTTCTTGCCCATTGCCAACCCTCCTGAGCATGGTGCAGGGACTCATCTGCCTCTGCCAGCAGAATAAGGCCCAGGCCTGATGTCACCACTGAACAAGCTCAGGCCAGCCAGAGTTAAGGGTATTGTTGGCCAAATGTCCCAGTGAAGCATCTCACACATCACCCTACGCTGGCCCAAAAGTCTTTGTCCCATCAGTACTGTCGCAGGTTGGGGAAGAAAATAGCTGATCCCACAGCTCCAAATCACCCACAAACCTGCCAGCAATGAGAAAACTGAAGTTCAGAAAGGGACAGGGGAAGCAAAATTCTGGGGCAGGAAATACAGCACTGCATTTTCCTCTGCATCAAAGTAGGAAAGATTTGGAGAATAGGAGAGAGGAAAAGGGGTAGGGATCTCAGTGAGCACATTAGGAGTGAATAAGAGGCATAAAGTCTGCTGATTTTCCAGTGAGATGTTTGTGTTCCCACTAGGACAAAATTCCAAGATGGAAAGGCAGTTGGTGAACACAGTGGTTTGGGGGTACACTTCTGTCTGTGCTACTGAGGAACTCAGGCTGAGAACTGCCTGGGGAATACCCAAAATATGGCCTCAGGGTGTGTCTAGCTGGTCATTGCTGTGGGCACCTGCACACCCTGCATCAGCAGTGGCAACTGAGCTGCTGAATGGAGCTGACAGCTCGTTCTGCTTGGGGAATTGCCCATTGGATGACTGACCCACCTCCCTTCCCAAAAAGTTGAGGTAGGAACTGGGGGGAGGAAAGGCTTAGAAAATTGTTTCATGATGGTTGTTTAAATTGCCTCTATGTTACAGTTGGGGGAAAACAAAAGAGAAGTCTGTGCATAAAACTGCATCCTAAAGCCAGCTGTGGCAGAGGCACGGATGTTGGAAAGAAGTAGAGCAAATGAAGTCATCCAGCAGTGGGGGAAAAACATCAATATAATATAGTGCAGAACAAAGCAAATTCTACCTCAAACACAGAGCTGAAAGGGAAACATCTCCCTCTGTCAGATCTATTACCATGCATTTATTCCAATAACAAATAACTAACCCGGAGAGTAACCCAAACCTGATTTATTTCTCCATCTAAGTAAATATGTAGAGGCAGCCGAATTTGAGTGTAAAAACCACTGATCTCATATGTTTTTTTTTTTATATATGTTAGAAAAAATAGGACTGAAGTTTCTGCCTTGCTGCCAGGGGATGCTGGCAAAGCATTTGAGCTATAGATATTGTATCTTGTCACTAATGACTGCAGGGAACTAAAAGGGATTTGGATTTTTTAATGCTTCACATTAATTGATAATTTGGTCTCAGAATCCACAGTGGAACAGAGGATTTGCTATATTGGATCTGTCTAGTGGCCCATAAAATCTGGCATCTTGCCTCAGTGATGCTCAGAAAAATTATCATCCAGCTCCTTTGCTTATAAGGTTTTTTGGCCATTCCTGTAAGGACCATACAGCAGAAAGGGGCAGAAAGTCCCTCTGGCTTACACAGCAAACATTTCCAAAAACCCTGATATGTGAGTTTGGCAGGGCTCTCTCTATATATTTGTTTGGTTTTTTGTTTTGTTTTGTTGGGGTTTTTTTAAAGCAAGAAAGAAACTCTTTCACTACAACCATTCTCAACAGATACGCTGCTGCTTTAACTCTTGGTCTCCACAGCTCAAAAAGAGAGGAGGTGAACTTCAGGTGTTTCGAGAAGGCAAACAGGAGCAAGTCTGAGGCCAGAGTGGGCAGATGCCTTCTACTGAGCAGAACACTATTGATTAGGCAGTATAAAGATTTCCCTCACTAATGCCTTTAGCAATCTTATCATGTGTCGCCCACATAATTGGATGGGGAAGAGAGAGGTGGAATCACTTAAGCGTTCAAAGCTCAACACGCACTGAGAAAAGATTCCCATTTCGTGTGTGTGTGCAATTTTGTGCATCGTTGCCCCTTGATTGTACATTGAACACGCTCTCTTTGACAGCCGAGCCCTAAACAGCCTGGGTATTAAAGCTGCTTGCAAATACGGCCTTTCTCCATCCAGCTGGGGGGGAGAAGGAGCTCGCTGGGGCTGGGAGAGGCAGGACTATGAAACTGGGGGGATCAGGAAGGGAAAGCCTGGAGAAACTCTGACCATGCAGGAATCAGCAGGAAAAAAAAGAAAAGCAGTGGTTTCCTTCCATACAAGCGTCTTAATTAGGGATGTGGATGAAGATACTTTCATTTTAATTTTTTCAGGGAGGCCTTCAGTTTGTCATGAAGCAGAACAAAACTTATCCACGATCTCACTAAACTGGTTTATAACTTCTCTGCCTCCAGTTTATTTGCTGATTACATGGGCTGCACCCATGGTAAAGGAGAGCTGAGATCATGGTCCTGCAGGTGGGAAGGCAGGAGGATGCCAGTGGCCAGCTGGGCTGCAGTGAGGAAATGGGTTTAACAACCTAGACGAGAGGAGAGGAGAGGGTTTTACATTTGCATATTCCAGTCTCACTGGACTGTAAGTAGCAGTGCTCCTCCCAAAGCATAAACAGTTCACCACTCACATTCTTTCTGGTCCACCTGTGCTGGAATCAGGAAGCTGGAATAATGTGCTGGCACAAGGCTCTCTACCTTCTTCAGCCCTAGCTGCAATTTAAATCAGTTTAAATTTAAATACAGTTTAAATTTGTACCCACCTTGATAAAACCCAGAACCATCAGTGTCTCTGACTACTGTGTACAAAATCCTTCCTTGTTTCTGGTGGCACCACGGTGAAACACATTGTGGATGGATCTCCACCAAGGGAGAGTCTAATCTTGCTTAAAAGGAGACATTGTGCTCTTTTCCCTGTCTGTCACAGCTTTCAGGCTAATGGGGTGTTCCAAGTGGGGACAGGAGAAAGAAGCAAGCACACTGCATGCAGGCAGCCTCTAGCAGGTGTTGGGAACCACACTTGGACAAAAAAAATTAAAACATGGGAAAGAAAAACAGTTTCACAGTCAGGGGGAGGGGAAAAACTACTCCAGGATGGATGGGGATCACAAGTAGCGTCTCTTGCCTCTCTAGATCTGTTGGCTGCAGCCAGGCAACACTGAAACTAGAGAAGAGCCCTGCCCTCCATAGTAAAGTTTTATGCAAAGGGAATTGCTTTGAGGGGAAAAGGTTCCTGAACTTTCCAGCAGGAAATTTGCTATTTCAAGTTTTTACAGCAGAGGTGACAGGCTTGGGTAGTTTGGCTGCATTGAGAAACAGCCCCAGCTTTCTGAGCTGACTCTAACTTCTGGGGATGGTGTCACTACCCCAGTGATGGCTCCAGCATTTGACTGGTTACTCCCAGGACTCTCCCCAGATCCCAGGAAAAAAGAGATCAGCCTGGACAGCTTTTAAAAGCAGCCAAAGTCCAGTCTGCATGGACATGGACTGGAAGAATCATCTCTGTTGAATCCAAACTTGTCATAGACATCCTCAGGTGTTTTAGGATGGGAAATACTGAACAGCAAACAATTCCTCCCTGTTTGGCTACATCTTTGACCTCTGCAAATGGAAGGTTAAAAACCATCAGGAAGCTAAAATGAAGGGCTTTGAACTCCCAGCCCTCTGGATCTCAGCCTGATGTTTGGGAGAAATCAAAAGGCTCAATTCAAATGCCTGGGAAATGGGGCTGAGCTTTGATTGAAAGATCCTAAGTTTGATAAGCTCTCAGTAGGTATGTGAGGGTTTGGGGGGAACACAGGGATTTAGCTGGAGGTCAGTGTTTAGGTGAATATTGAGACTGTATTAAACAAAAATTCTGAGCCAAATGACTTGCCATGACAGCAGCAACATACCCCAAGCAGGAGAAGAGGTGAGCGTGGAGGTCAAGCACCAGAACAGGGAGGTTTTTATCTCCCAAAAACAAACCGCTCTTTTGTGCCTGTGCTTCAAAGAAGATGTCACCAGATTGTGAGAGCTCTTCACCTGCCACATCCCTCTCATTACTGGAATGAAATAAATGGCAACAGCATGAAAACAGCAACTCAAGCAGGAGAACAACAGGTAGACATTGAGAAAAAGGGGAGGGAGAAAACAGGGTGCAGATGCAGGTCTTGACAGGGTGGAGAATTAGGGCAATTACCATTTCTGAGGAAATGCCAGGAATACAGCACAACCTAATTTCCCCAATTAATTCTTCTGCACTTGAGCTGCTTTGTGTGAAGGGCTCTTAAGGTTCCAAACAGGAGAAAAAAAAAAAAAAAGACTCAACATTTGTTTTTCCCTCAGTGTAGAAATGGGGAAGTGTTGAGGGAAAATGACTGGCTAAAACACAAGATGATGCTGTTACATCTTCCTTTCAGGAGATAAGGAGCTGTGCCACAAATTCAATTTGCAGAGGTTTTTATAGGAGCCACAGAGATATCAAAGACCAGCACGTTCAATATCACACTGACTTTTCCTGCACGCAGAGCACACCAGGACAGGCACAGAGACACTTCACCCACACACCCACACTGAGCCATTCCCTCTCCTCCCCTTGCCAACCCTACTGCAGCTTAGGAGGAATCTGGTTTTTCTGTGCCCAAAACCCCAACCAGAGGCACCATGGCATGAGCCACCCACACCTAAAGAGGCACACAGATGTCATCTAGGAGGAGTGATGGCAATAAGAACAAGGAAAGAAATAAATCAGGGGTTGGGGTGCTGGGATACATGGGATAAACAAATATTGAGAAGGGCATGTAATACTTTCAAACACAGGCTCTTGCACATAGAAAGATTGTGGCTCTGCTTGGCTGGCACATTTGTATCAGTAACATCTCCAGGTCACTGTGACACTTTTTTTTCCCCTACTCTTGTAGGTCTGACAAAGCAAGATATATTTCAATAATCCCAGCTAAGAAGGAGAAAATTAAAACACTTTTTACTTCTAAGTCCTCTTCCTAATAGAACATAGATTTGTAGATGTGAAACCTTCCCAAAACCTGAGCAGAAAGGATGGAGAGAGAGCAGCACATCACATTTTCCTCCTCAGAGAAGGGCTGGAAGAGGAAAAGGTGGTGCACAGATGCATCTGCACAGAATTGAGGTGCTAGGAAAGGTGCTGATTGTGAAGCTGAATGTGGCACACACATTTTACCTTCTACAAGAGCTCCCCCCCAACAGCCAGCGTGGCCAGGGACTGAGCTTGCTCCCCCCACCCGTCAGCACTGAGCTGAGCCAGTGCACAGCCTGGCTCATTCTCTGTCCAGAGCTGACTTACAGCCAGTGTACACTGGCTCTACCATAAAACCTGAGAGGGGCAGCTTATTTTTCCTCCCAAAGTGAGGCAGTACCAGATCCCAGCTAGAAATTCTGAGGGAGTTTTCCTCCCTTGTGCCTGTTTGCCTTTCCCTCAGCAGGTGATGGTTCAGAGCCCCAGCACACTCATCACAGGGCTCCATCCTGGTGCTGACAGGGCTGGGCAGCAGTTCTCCTGTGCTCCAGGGATCCACTGCATGAGCTGCACAGCAAAACTACAAAGAAAGCACCAGGGGCTGACAGTGGTTTTTGTGCAGCTGAGGGATCCACAGGAGCTCTAAGGGGCTCTGACAAGTCTGCACAAAAAGGCAACTTGCGAGAGTACAGCTAACCCTCTGCAGAGAGCTCAGGGCTGCTGGGAACAGAGCACCAGTGATGGTGTGATTATTTTGGAGCCCTCCATGGAGAAAACTGTGGGTCAGACTAAATCCACTTTCAATGCAAGGCTTGTCTGTTAGTGTTATCCACCATGCTGGATGAGCCTCCAAAGGAGCACAACCCAGGCAGCTGCTAAATCTCAGCAACCTATTGCACACATGGAAACTTCACCGGAAAAACAACTGGCTGTATCCATGAGAAAGAAGCCAATCTTGAATGGCAGAGGAAAAGTAAGAGATGGTCAAGATGGGAGATGGTCATCAGAAAGCAACCTTAAATGGGTACTGAAAATTATCAAGAATATGGGGGTTTTGCTGGCCATTTTAAAGAAAGAGAAGAAATAAATTGTTTACTCAGTAAACCTTCATGCTTCAGAGGAGGAGGGATCCCAGACTTTTTAAGGAACACTGACCTAAGGCCAAAGTCATAGCAGAAATTTTTTGGTTCTAATGGTCTGAGGGTGTGAAAGCCAAGGTTCATGGGAAGAGATATTAATCTTTTATTAAACCAACTGATACAACAGAAAATAACAATAAAAAATAAGAACTCAGAGAGGGTTTGTGCACCTAAAATTCATTCTTTCTCCCGCTTCCAACAATATCGTGTGTTCTATTAAAAGATACTGCTTCTTCCTGCAAACCTTGTTTCTCCCAAATCCAACCAATGCTCCAGAGTGGTGAGGACACAGAAACAGGGAGCATTTTTGTCATTATGATTATCTCTTATTGCTAGAAATAAATAAAAATAGTAATAATAATAAAAATTCCAGAGCCCTTTTCCAGTCATGCATGTCTTTTTTATTTGACAAGCAGGTGTGCTCTGCATGATGAAATGACCAGGAGAACACTCGGGACTGATCTCTGTGAAAGGATGGAGCTAAATCCCTAAGAAGTGTCAAGCCCACCTCAGGATTTGGAGCAGGATGCCAGAAGAGTAGGACAGAGGAAATATGGACAGAGGAATGTCTTCATGAGGTTTAGTGTCTGCATAAATCCTTCCTCTCTTTGGCATTTGACTTCATTGCTGATGTCCCACCCATGTCAGGACATGACCTCGGGAGCTCTTAAGGAGTCTTGACTATTATTTAGGACTGTGTTCTCATCTGAAGATGAAGAAATACTGCCCTGTCCCTGGACAGCTGCCATGTGATTTTGTTTTGGAACTGAGTGACACATCTGGGGGGAAAAAAATGGAAAATTATTTTGGTATTACTGGAGCTTGGGTGGGTCCAGAGCCACAGAAGGGCTCTTGGAGCAACCAAACTCCAGTGTGCAGGGTGAAGGAGCAGCTAGGAATTCTGATCTCAACCCTGGTGATGCCCCCAGCTCTGACACTCCCCCAGAGCCACCAAGACATCCTCCAGGACAGCACTGGGCAGACATCCTGTGCCTCACTTGCTGCAGTCTCCATGCCACCCTCAGCTTGGCTGAGGCACAATGTCCCTGACCTGCAGCGTCCCACCACCTGCTGTCACAGTCCTGAGTCATACCTAAAAAAAATCGCCTACCCACACCGTTTTTTAGAGAAAACAACAAGGAAAATGAAATCCGCCCAAACCTTTCCTCTCCAGTGTGGATATATTCCATCCCGCCTGCCCACAGAGACCCACACCAAAGATTGCACAGCACGTTACACAACACAGCACAGAAATGCTCCTTCAGCAGCCCCTCCTTCCCTCTTCTCACAGAAGCTGGGCTACTTCTCCCTGGCTCCCCAGTTCCTCCACTTTCCTCCTCTTGGCACTCAGATGCTGTTCCACCTCCCCCCTGCACTTCCACCTCCACCACAATCATTTTCTGTCCATCCTGTCTTCTCAAAAGGAGGTTAAAAGGCAACGGCTAATGGGATCCCTCTGTGATGGAGGAGGAAAAGGATAAATCACTCTTCAGGCAGAGCATGGAGAGCTTGCAGAGAGGGGGAACAAGCCTCTCTGCTGTTTTTGTTACGCAGATGTTTGTTTTCTGTACCCAAATGTGTAACAGAAAATTAATCAGTTCACCTTTGTTAAAGCAATTTTGCATCCCACAAACGCAGGAGCCAGATGGTGTACTTTCTTTGTCTTAAAAGATTAAAAAATGGGAAAGAAAGGAAATGGCTAGGAACAAATCCTCAGCCTGGAACACGGTAATGCAGCCACATACCCAGTTATCCAGGCTCACAGGGCCTGGGCAGGAGCAAACACAGGGACCCAGCCGGCTGAAGAGAGTGCTTGCAGAGAGCTCCAGTCCTGTCACTTTGTGTCAGCTTTGGCGGGGGGATTTCTCCCTGTGTTGATGACAAATTACAGCTTCTCCCAGGGCTGTAGCTTGGACACACCAAGCAGTATTTTCTAGAACCAACTGAAGCAGAACTTTGCTCCAGGTCCCACTGCTGGCAGTGGCAGGCTGTCTAAAGGGGAAAGCTGCCATGCACAAACACTGGAAGACAGACTTGGAAACGTCACCAGGCAGATCATGGATGTGACCAGGGACAGCACTGAAGACTTTGAAAGTTCAACTCCTCAGCCAAATCTCCAGCTTTTGTAGCTGAGAGCAAGGAGCAGTTTGGTTCTCCCACTTGAGCTTCTTTGCTCATATTCTGGGAGGAGTGTGGCTGGACTGTGCCTGGAGGAGGGATGAAGGACACCTGGCCCCTGGAATTCTGCTCTTTGCTGGCCTGGGGAGGCTTCCCAGCTCTGTCACCAATTCCTGCTTTGGCCTTGGGCAGGTGGTGTAAACCCTCTGCCCCTCATGCCACCCGTGTAAATATGGGCAATCAGAACCTTATTTTGCTAGAAACCTTCAAACTTTAACGGAGATAAGGCCTCCATGAATTAATTTCATGATCAAAAGTTTTAAACATACTGAAAGTAAGTGACAACAAAGACAGGAAAATCAACTAAGAACAAAAGTCTGTAATGGTCTGAAACTCCGTTCTTGCTCTGGGTGATAACTGTTTACTACTTTAGTCACATTTGGCAATTTGTGTATGCAGAGAAAAGTTCAATAAAGAGCCTTAGGACACTGCATGAGACAGCACAGAGCAGTCCTCAGCAAAGCACTTTGCACAGACAGGATGAGGGCTACAGGACACCACCACAGAGAAGACAAAAAACCCCATGACAATAAACTGGCCTGTGGAGATCATCTCAGCCCCCCCAGCTGTGGCAACAGCCAGCAGTTCCTCCCCTAGCACAGAGGGCTCTTGGCACTGCAGGGGCACAAGCTCAGCTGGGATTGTGTCCAGCAGTGTGACACTGCCTGTGGTTGGGGCAGGATTAGCAGGGCTGAAGGGAAGAAGGCAGGCAAGAACTTGAGTAATCACATGTGCTGCTTCTCATCTCCCCTGGGCTCTTCTCTTCCCTACTTGTTCCTTCCTGAATTTCAGCAGTTATGGGACCACATCACCTCTCTTTCTTCATCACTGCCCAGTAACTGCACTGACACTTTTTCCCAGCATGGGCTTTCTGCTGCACAGTGAGGGTTGGTTCCCTCAGGGGTAATTAAACCCAGAGGCAATCCAGTGTTCTGGCCTGGGAGAGGTGATACATCTCAGCACAAATCTGATCACGTTTCCCCTCCTCCCCAGCACAGTAACTGCACTTGGCAGCTATCACATCATGAAAAATTCCTGAATTTGATCAAGACAATAGGCCACCCCTTTCTGGGTAGCTGGGAGAAATCACCCCCCATGCCAAACACACATGTTGTAAGCAGAAATAAATCAGCCCCTGTGCAAGCATCAGGCTAGAAACCATGGCTCCCTAGCCTGAAAAGCCCTTCCTTCCCTGCTGGTGGATGATCCAAAGACAAACTCTTACTCCAGTGTGCCCCAAACAGTTCTCACATCACATTTCTCCTGCAGCTGGGAAGGGAAAAACGCTGTTCCCCCAGGGACGCTGCCATCAGGCAGGCAGGACAGTACAGACAGGTACAGAGGGAGTGTGCAAGACAAGGGAACAGTGTGAGCACAAATCACAGGAGAAAAGGCTGGAAAGGCATTCCTGGTTCATTGAGTCTCTCCCCAGAGATGAGTACAGGATTAGCCTCTACACTAAACCCAGGCATTTTTGTCTAGCTGCTTCCTGAACTTCTTTAATGACAGGCTCTCAGCAACCTACCCCTGGCAAATTATTCCATTGTTTAAATTATGACCCTACTGGAAAAAAAATGTTCTGAGGTCAAACCTAAATTGACTATTATTTCCTCTTCCATATTTTATGCACTTATCTGTCAGTCTTTCAGTTGCCTTCTCTCTGGGTCCCTGTATTAAGTTTCTTTAATCTAACACCAGAGGTCACAGCCTATAGTATTTATCATCTCTCTGGATTACCTTTAATTTGTCAATGTCTTCAAAAAACAAGGAATAAAAATAGGCAGTAAGGATGGGATGATTTCAGAGCCATCCAAAAGCGTGTGACTGTGCGCTGGGGTATCACAAAGTCTGTGTGTAGGCATCTGCATGGGTGTCTTAACTAAAAGCATGGCCAGGACTGAACAGGATTAAGGACAGTTTAGGGATGCCTGATCAACTTCTGTGCACATGTTTCAATGAGGTAATAACCAAGCAAGAGAGCCCAAGGGCTCCAAAAACTGATTTACTGTGTAACATTTCCTATCTCCCTTTGTGCTGAGCATATCAGCGTGCCACTGCAGCTGCCTTACCCTGTAGTAATCAGTGCTGTAGACATCTCTTGACATCCCAAAGTCTCCAATCTTCACCAGCAGGTTGGCTCCAACCAAGCAGTTCCTGGTGGCCAGGTCTCTGTGGACAAAGTGCTGGGAGGCAAGGTACACCATTCCAGAGGCGATCTGGCTAGCGATGTGGAGCATCTGGGACAGCCCCAGCTCCCCTTTGGCTTGTCGAGGCTGCCCATCCACCAGGATCATTGCATCTGGGCCGTGTGCCCTAGAGGGAGGAGAATGCAAAAAGCACAGAGTTGGGTGTCAGAAGTGGCCAGGAGACAGGAATCCCACACAGTCACTGCTCTTGCTGGATGGGGATCAGCCCCCAGCTCTGCGCTGTGTGGACAGACACACAGCTCCAGTGGAAAGGAACAGAGAAAGGCTTGAGAAAAACCACGAGGTTGAGGCTTTGGGGGAAAAAAGTCACCATTCTAGCTTCCTCTTCTGAAATTCCTTTTCTGTCCCACGACAGTCCAACTGTGGTGCTGCTTCACAGGAAGGGGAGCGCCAGAACTCTGCAAGTTTTCTAACAAAGCCTGTTGCCTGTTTGAGCTAACAGCAAATGGCAACAACTTATTGCAGACTCCAGAGCAGGTCTATAACGGCAACGTGCTGTTACACCTACTTCCAAACTGCTGCTGACAGGAAACTAAAGCTGCAAAATCAGTAACCAAAGGAAATGAGGAAGTGATGGACACCCTTAGTGAGCAGAGAGGGATGTGGTCACTGCAGACCCCAAGGCAGTGAGGGGGTTGTGCCAGGAACACCCAGTCTTGTCCCCCACCCAACCTGCGGGCAGACTCCCGTGCACACCATTCCTAGGGATGCTCCCTGGAAGGCCATGCCTGTATTTCTCCATGCCAAGACCTTTTCTATCTAGTATTTTCTAGTATTTTCTGAGGCAGGACACTGCCATTGCAGCCTGCCCTGGTGCAGACAGCAGGGACTGTTTTGGCACCACCAGCATGGTGGCCCTGGAGGCACGAGCAGCCATGCCAGCACATGCCACCACTAACCCAGCTGGTACATGCTGATCCTGGTGCTTCCCCTTGCCACACCAGTTAATATTTCAGGCCACTAAAACTCTCTGTTCTCTGGGAAGCACACAAAGGCCTAACAACACTGAGAGGAATTTATTTATTGTGCTTTTCTCTAGGAAACTGGATCTAAAGTGAGTCTCTTCCATTTTACTGCTTTTCCAATTTCTGCAGTTAAACTAGGAAAAGTCCATCTGAGTGTCTTACAGACTCCCAGTGTCCCTGGCCTTCAGTGTCTGGGAGTCACTATCTCCTGCTGTGGGCTGGGTGAATTATTCCATGATAAAAACTGCTGCTTGCTGAGGGATTCCAAGCAGCTCTGCATCATCAACCCTTCCTGACCCCCTTGCAGCCCCCATTCCCCACCAGCAGACACCTTACCTGACAAAGCCCAAACTCTCTTTCCATATGACATTTCCTTAGGCATTTTGAGTGCCTCTTTGCAGGGTCTAAGCTCCCTT
This sequence comes from Motacilla alba alba, assembly GCF_015832195.1. NCBI lineage: Eukaryota > Metazoa > Chordata > Aves > Passeriformes > Motacillidae > Motacilla > Motacilla alba. The sequence goes on along the minus strand of NC_052025.1, from coordinate 13,456,441 downwards.
GTCCCCAAAGCCATCTTCCTTTGGGACACAAAAGGCTTTTTCACTGCCCACCACATTCCATCATGCAGGCAAAGGAGCAAAAAGCTGCTTTTTCCAAGGCTGCACAGGAAGGAGAAGCTGGCAGCTAAACACAGCTGGGAGATGAGAAGCTGCAGTCCCAGAGACCACACACCTGGAAAAGTTTCTTTTCCTTTATAAAGGCCAAAGATAATACAACAAGCTTTCTTTTCCAATGAGACTGGAGATGAATTTCATCAGGCATGAGTGTTTGTCAGACATGTCCCAAGAAAGAGTTGGGACATGGGAGTGAGTGGTCCATGGCTCCAGCATGATTTCAGCCTTAGGAGCACACTGCTGAGTGAAGCAATTCCATCAGGCATTGGCAGTGGGCACACGACATCTTTCTGAGACACTGAGAGAGCCTGTTTGGCACTGTATTCTTTGGGAGGTTAACTAGAGCAGTGAAAGAGGTTGTTCCTCAGCTGTACTATCTGACTCCTCTAAGGAAATAAGGTTGCTGGTTCTGCCAGGAAAAAGGATAGGTCAATTTGGAGTTTTTCTTTGTGAAGCACTTGAAGAGCAGCATCTCTCGGCCTCTTTTTCAGACTGCCTGCCTTCAGTCACAAGGCTGAGGCATTGTCCTTAACACTGCATCACCACTCTGGGCTAAAACACCCTTTCAGCCCAGCTCCAGCTCCTGCTTTCATGCTGGTGGCAGAGTTCAATCTGCTGCTGCTGGGAGGTTGCTGAGGCTTCCAGGTATGACAAAAGAAGGTCCCAGGTAGCCAAGGCTGCTTGCCCTTGAATTTGGGTCTGAGGAGCTCTGTAAAGCCAACAGCCTTCACTCATCCTACCTCAACAAAGATGTCTTGGATCTATCCAGAGCTTGAGACAGGGATTGAGCTATAAAATCCTGTTCAATCTGCCCACAACTATACCAAAATCAGGATAAGAATCAATGCAGGAATGTTCCCAGCTCACCCACTGCCCTGTGAATGCCCCAAAGCTGGAGACAGGTTGGCACTACTAGGCAGAGGAAAGAAGAAATCTCTAGGATCCTTCCTTATATTCTTCTGGTGTGGGTGATTGCTTTGAAGTGAAAACCTCAGGGAAAAACTTGTGCTTCCTGGTCAGAAACTGTTGGTAGAAAAATACTCAGTGAGTGTATCCCAACCCCAGAGCTAGACCTGCTGTGCACAAGATTCTTGTTCCTCCTGCAATCACATTCACACTTAGCAGTCAAAACAGGAAAATATCAAGGGTCCAATTTTCTAAATATTGGGAAATAAAACTACTAATTATTTCAAGAGGTAAGTACCACTCCACTCGCACGCAGGTTTCAGAGTGGAATTTCTGTTTTGTGGCAGAAGAGCACCATAAACATCCTCCCACAGCTGCTCCCTGGCCCTTGCTGCTGGTGGATACGGAGCACACAAATTATCTGCCTCAGGCTGATGAAATGGTTGAATGATGATGGGGGGCACTGGGAGCTTTGGTAATTTGCATCTCTCTAGAGACAGAGAAGGTAATTACAGCACTTCTTCAGGCCTTGCCTGACTTCATGAGTAGGCTGGTGCCACAGGTTAGGGACCAGGGAACAGGGATGGACCCCACAGGCACTGCCTGAGATTCCTCCAACATTTCTCAGGTCTTTTCTGAATGCAGGAATGAGAACCAAAGACCAGTTAACACCCAGGATGCAAATCAAATCAAGGACACCAACCAATTTCTCAAAGGAATATTTTGGTTCTTGTGCTGTTGAAGCAGGAGCTCTGTACTGAGGGAGTGATGGCAAGTGGCCCTCCTGCTTCAGGGGGACATGGCTTTGCTGGGCGTGCAGGACTTGGAGCTGCTGACAGCTGTGGCTTTATGTCCTTCTGTCCCCACAGGGCAGAGAAGGATGACAGCCATGCTTCCTGCAGCTTCAAACTTGTTGAGGTGGGAGAAGAAAACCCTGGTTTCCACAGCTCCTGAGATTACCTAAGGGAAAATGTTGGGATAGGGCTACCAAAGCCCTGAATCTGGCGAGTACCATCACCACCTCCAAGCTGCCCTTGGAACAACCATCTCTCACTTCTCACCCCGCTGAATAATGACACCATTGGTGCACCACTGAGCTAGAACAAGTTCCTCCGAGGCTGTGGGGCAGCCCCACAGCACCTCCCGTGCCCTCACTGCCACACACCTGAGGAATTTGTTGAGGTCACCGTGCTTCATGTACTCGAAGACCATGATGAGCGGGTCGCCGTCCCCGCACACGCCGTAGAACTTGACGATGTGCTCGTGCTGCAGGTTGGTGAGCAGCTCTGCCTCCCGCTGGAAATCCTTGCGGGCTGCCAATGTGGGGTCTTTCAGAGCCTGGAATGAGGGATGGACACACACACACAGAGTGGGCTCAGGTGGGGGAAAAGCAAAACAAAGGGGTTACAAAATCTGTGAGGAGCTGATGAGGAAGGGAGTGGAAAAGAACCACTGGTCCAGTTGTGCTGGTGGCACCATGTTTGTGTGTCATTCCTGTAGTTACTGCCCCACTGAGCTCCCCAACTCATTTCCTAGGCAGCAGCAAACATACCTCAGAGGGTAATAGCTTCCAATTATTCCCAGCTTGGGGAGAATTTATACTGGTGACCTAGGGGTGAATGGCTTCATATCTCATTATTATTAAATTCCTCAGCCAGCCAGTCCTTGCTATCTGTCTTTTATTTTGAAATAGCTGACTACACTGCCTTTATTCAGAAGATGGATTTGCCAGGCTGTGCAGTTATTGTGTGGATTTTTCAAACTGCCTCTGAAGAAGGACACTGTCAAGTCTTTTCTCATAATTTTTAAAATCATGTTTTTATTTCCTGCTGTTTATAACAACTCCCCTAGCAGACTGATGCTGAAATCAGTATCCTTATTGAGAATATCTCATCTCCCACAATTTGAGAATGCCATTTTGCCATTGCAATGCAACTTGAAGGCTTCAGGTGGTGTGGACCAGCCCGACATTGCAGAGTTGCCATGAAGATGCTGCTGTGGCTGTAGCTGATGGCAAGGGAGGGTTCTCCAGGGTTGGGTTCTGGCTTGTCTGTGCATTTTTGTGCAGTCACATTGGAGAGTTAGTCTGAAAGCAGCTTGTTGTCATCTCAGGCTATCAAGGGAGGGAACTTGATAAAAAACTTTAAGTCCAGACCATTTGACAAGATGAAATGGCCACAAGAATCAGCACAGTCTTTGAAAAATTCAAGAAAATGAGTTTTGAGTTGCTGGTCGTGCATCATATTCTCTGCATCCTCCACATGCCAGGACTGCTTAGGACCAATTCTGGCTTTAACTGTGCAGCCTAACAGGAGCTGAATAATTTCAGGACTCAGATCCTGAAAAGGACTCAAGGAAACTTGTTCCACTTATCCTGTGTTGGTCTGATGTGCACCAGTTGCCCTTCAGTGATGGGGACACTGGGCAGCTCTCCCCTTACCAACACACAAATATACCTTCCCCTTTTCCCCATGCCTTGAATGTCCCCATGCAGACAGCAGAGGCGGCCTGAGCAGCTGCAGGCTGCAATTTATGTGCAAAAAGGGATGCTAAATATCAGCAAGCTGTGCATGGAGGATGGGGCCCAGCACTCTGTTACTGCACCTGGGCTGGCCCATGGTGCTGCTGGCTCTAGAGAAGGTGCTTTTCCCCTTGGAGCAGACCTGCTGTGAGGCTTTTCCCCAAGTCTTAGGATACTGCCTCATCTCATTCTGCCCCCAAACTGCTATTCACATGGCATAAATCTATTTTGATTCTTTGCCCTTTGGGATAGCTTGACTGGAGATATTTAGATGAATGTTAGCTACATGGTGCAGATGGCAAAGCATCCATCCTTATCTCAGGCACCCAATTACTTTTAGTCATTTAATATCTTCATAATGTTGATGCCACCCTATTTTTCTGCAGGAAAATAGTCCCTTCCCCCATCACTCTTTTCTCCCCCTTTTTCCTGTGGTTGCACATAATATTTCAAGCTGCAGTGAGTTTAGGTTTCATCTCCTTCACACACAATCTTTTTTATAAGGTGTTAAGATTGTAAGTTTGTTGATATCACACACCCAAAAAAAGTTATTAACCCCCTCCTCATTGCTAAGGTTGCACAGCCAAGCATGTAGAAATGAGGGAGCTGGAAGGGATAGAACATGGAAAGAAGACCAGAACCAAAGAAAGAGAAGGGATATCTCAGTAAAATCAGTGAAATGCCTCTCCCAGGAAGGTTCAGGGTGGATTTTTTTTTTTTTTTTGTGTGTCTCCATCACACAATTCCTCCAAAACTTCTGGCAAATCCCTGAGCATCTGCAGGTTGCAGCTGTCATCATGAAGTGCCAGTTGTTCTAATATTACTTGGAAAATCCCCTCTCATGCAGCCTCAGGACCAGGCTTCCACAAGCACCATGTGTTTATTGCTGCAGCAGGGCTCACTCTGGGTCAGGTACCTGCTGTCCATGGGGCTGGAGAGAGGTTGGTAACTCCATCCTTCAACTTAAGCAGATCTCTTCAGTTCAGTTTTCCTGCTTCTGCCCTCTGCAAAAGGGGATGATACAACCCCAGTAACTTGCTGGGGGGCTGTGGAAATGGGTACACTCACATCTGGAGGCTTCCAGCACAGGAGTGATCCCCACAATGGAGCAGCCACAGAGAAATGAAAAATAAAGTGTTCAGAGGACATGCCCTGCACACAGCCCCTCCAGCATTTCTAGTACTTGACTTTGTCACCTTAACACTCTACTGGATATAGTGTTTGTGCATTTCTTAGGATGCTTTTAGAAGCAAGCTGAATAAAACAGGAAGCTTGTCCATGCCTTCACATCAAAACTCAGTTTATCTGCAGGGCTGCAACCTTTAGATCTGCTAAAAATCTGAGTCCATTTAAGCGGGAGAGTAACACAGCCCCTTCCTTTGGCCCTGGAAGAGAGTCCCTGGGAGCAGGGCAGAGGCAGGCTCTGGGCTGTGGACTCAGCTGCCCTTAACCAGGGAGTCCTGCTGCTGCTCTGAGCTGCAGTGACTGGGGAGGAGGTAGTTCTCAGCCTCAGCTGGGGGCATGAGATCTTCTGGAATTGCAGCCAAATCTCAAGTTAATATGTAAAGCCTTTATTCCTGTCCTCTTTTTTTTGTTTTGTTTTTTTTTTTTCTTTTCTTCCCCTCAGACTTATAACGTGGCCCAAATTAGAGGGATTTTTTTTCCCTGCCACTCCCAGAGCTGGCAAGAAGCCAGATTCCAGGGCTCTGCTCCAGAGCTGGAGCTGTATGATCTTGCAGGATGAAAGGCACTCTGGAGATGTAAGCTCATAGTAGCAATTAACAGAAACAAGTTCGGGTGCTGTTTCTGCCTACATGCAAATGAAACTCTGAAGAGACTCGGGAGCCAGGCTTGCTGAGGGATGGCTGACTGATAGGCAGGTACCAACCCTATAATCAAACAATTAATCACGTGGGTGTCTTCATGTCCTCAGCTTTAACCAGTCTAAGAGGTGAAAGGTGCAATCTTGCACTTCACTGCCAGAGCAAAAGGGGACATCTGAGCTAAAAAACAAAGAGGCTTGAGCTGCTAATGATTAGAACAAGTCACAAGTAACTGGATGCCTCCAGCACTTTGGAGAGAGTGCTGGAACCTTTCTCCCTGCAGAGCATCAGTTCAAATGCAGACCTTGTTCCAAGGAAGTACTGGTTAAATCCAAGGGATTAAACTGTGCCTCTGCCAACTGGTGCCACTTGAGAGGAGAGCACAGCTCTGCACTGAGTGTTCTTCTCTGCCCAGAGCCACACTGATGGGGCACAGCTCCCACCAGGAATATCACAAGGATGCAAGCAGCACAGCACAAGCCAAGCTGAACTCATGTTGGCTTAAAATACTCAAAACAGGAGCAACCTGTGGCTAAGCAAGCAGGAGCAGAGTGGAGCCAAGCCGAGTTGCTTTGCCCATCTTGCAGCAAATTGATCCCAGAAAATTGGCTCATCATGCTTAGCTTTCATTGCTCATTTTTGCTGAGGCCTTTTTATGTTTCAGCTTCTGCATGTTACACAAAAAGATAAAATCCAGAAGGAGCAGGGCCGCAGTGCCTGCTGGAGGGAGTTGGATCCACACTGTGCTGCTGCAGCTGCACAGGAGCTCACAGCTCCCAGACCAGCCTCTCCTCCCTGTCTGTCTCCTGGCCGTGTCAGCAGGAAGGGAGGCTTTGGCACTGGTGAGAACAGACAACCTTGAAGCGAAACACTGAAACTTTGTGTGACTAATTGGATTTACCACAGTCTCCGGCATCAGATAAATCTCCACCCCTGGCCCCCAGCCCTCCCCTGCTTCCCTTTCCCACACAGGCTCATCCAGTCTCGCTCCACTGGCGAGCCCCTGCTCTCTGCCACTCGCCCTTGGCATTTACCTTCACTGCCACCAGCATTTTGTCGTTGGTGGGGCTGAGGTTGTAACACTCGGCCAAGAACACCTTCCCAAAGGCACCTTCTCCCAGCTCCCTCTTCAAAACGATGTCTCTCCTCTTAATATGCTGGACATCTGTTGGAGGGAGGGGAGGAAGAGGAAGAGGGTTGAGGGAAGAATGAATCAGGGTTAATTCAGCGAATGGAAAACAACTAATTCAATTTTCTTGCAAGCTGCAAGGGAACTGAAATTGCTTCGCAAAAATATCAACGGGGATCTTTTTACCCACCCACAGAACGCAGCCATCTCTGTGATGGAGTTAGTCTCATGCAAAACATCTGCGAGGAAAGTACTTGAGGTTTATCAGTTCTCATGACAAGCTCATGGCAAGCTTGTCCTCGGGGGCAAATTCTGCTACAAAGACTTGAATCTCTTTGGAATGATCCTGGAAATAATCCGTCTCCTGTGAGGTGTAGCAAAGGTCACATCCTTCCAATGAAAGGCCAGGTGAGATTAGAAGGTCCTGTTGAGTTTTGCATTTCAACTGGGATTAGTTTAAACTCAAACATGACAGATTTTTTGAGGCTGAAGCTTGGTAAGTCAAAGCATTCCCGGGAGGAGGAGGACCAGTGACCCCCATGCTCCTTAGGGCATTACCAGGAGCTGGCTGGAAGTGCTGAGTACTGCCCTGCAGCAGGACCCTGACCCAGCAGCCTTCCCCTACACGACTGTTCCCTCAGAAAGAAGGTCATCCCAGGATACCATCACTGGCACAACAGATGAACTGAACCCATTAGTTTCAATGATCCTTTCCACTGACATTTAGGACAACGAGGACTGACAGAGAATAGCAACCGAGGATTCAGGAAGAATCACAAGAGCAGTAGCTTTAATTTACCAGAGGTACAGAGGCCAAGGAAAAGTGTTTTGCTCAGCTAACAGGTCATTCCTGAGGATTAAATCTTCCCAGATTCCAGGCACCTACAGGGGCAGGTTAGTGACTATGGGATATCCACTGACTCTGTGTCATCATCAAATGCCATGGGTTGCTGGAAGATCTTGCTCTCTTCTGAGGGCAGCACTAAGGCACAGCAAGCCTCTAAGCACCTTTGTGGCATCACAGCACCCCTAGAATTCCTCAGCAATATAAAAAAAAAAAAAGGGTTTTTAATGCTTGGAACTGTAGAAGCAGTTAGAGATGCACAGCCACCGCAGCATTTTCTGAAGGGACAGCACCCAAAATTTTATCTCTGTGAACTGTCCATCACCATGAGAACTGTGGCAGCACAGACCACTCCCAGCTTCAGCCTGATGGTCATGAAGGCCAGTGGAGAGCTGTGCACTCTTCTCCAGTGCCCAGTCAGCTAAAGCTGATATATGAGAGGTCTCCTCAAGCAGAGGCATTACGTGGGACAGTGCCCTCTTTCCACACCCCTGGGATGTTCATAACCCTGAATCTGTTTGCTCTTAAACTGGACCACCTTTGGTCCTTTTCCATCTCTTCCTTGTGCCTCAGGAGCTGTAAAGGTATGTGTCCCTCAGATTAGGTGTGTTTCCCTGCAGATGAAGGAGGTGGACGTGACTAACTCTGGGTTTCAGACGGGCTGCAGGGACACATCACAATCTGCCACCAGCTCCTGCCACCCAGGCACCTGAGCAGGCACCTGTATCAACCTGAGGGGTCACATAGGTACCACTTAATGCATCAAAAAGCCAATGGAACACAAGCATCCTAATGGCTTTCATGCAATTAAGCTTTTTAATTAGGAGCTCAGAGGCAGGTTTATGGAGCTGCCATCTCTGGGCCCTTGGCTTGCTTGGGAAGATGGATGCTGCAAGATTGCACAAGCAATGGGCCTTGTAATGAAAGACACCTCTCTGGGAATTCCCATTGACCTTTCTTAATTGTTCAATAGGCTGAAAACTGTTTCTTACCAATATTAATAATATTAGTAACATTAAGGCACGTGTTAGTAGGCACATCCAAAAGGACTTTGGTTTTAAACCTGGAGTGGAAGCCAGGGAGAACGAATCACATGTGGACTTTGCCTTCTCCACCTGGTTTAGCTGAGCGTTTAAGGAGTACCTGGAGAAATCTGAGATATAATGTGTTGAAATGTAAAGCAATGCACTTGGGTGAGGAAACTCCTAATATAAGAAAAGCTCAAATGGCACCAATTTACTTCATGGAGTAGAGGAAAAGGGATTTATCCTCTTTGGTTTGGCAAGCATTTCTATAGCACTCATCACTACATTACCTTGGTCTTACTGTATTGACAAACCACATATTTGCATCCTTGGTCTCCCAAATAGCGGCAATCAAGAAAGCTGTGAGGAATTATCTTGTACTAAGAGGAGCCCAAGGATATTTTTAAAATCTCAGAAATGTAGCAATCACAATAGGATTGTCCCATTTGGTGTGAGATGAAGTTAAATAGGAAACAGTCTCAGAAAAACCAGCAATACTATTTAAGAATTTTTACACTTCTGATGAGTAACACCATAAGAACCGAGGCAAACCTCTCTTTCTAAACTCTCCAGGGTATTGCCCAAAACTTTCAGCTCCCAATAACATCTTAATAAATTATCAGACATTTCTGAGAGCTGGCATCCAAACTGTGTAATTACATCTATATTATTAAAATAATGTCCCATCTGTCTGAGTCAGATTTTACAGCTAGCTGTTAAGAGTCACCTGAGAAGTTTCAGGGAAAATTCATGTGAAGAATTAAATGTGATATTATGGCAGACAGAGTTGAATTGAGGGAGAAGCAATCCTTTTGCAGTAGTGGACTTGTGTAGCACCGTTGGATTGAAAGTTAACTGGGGTGGTTATAAAAATAAAAGGGTCATGAAGTTAAGTAGTTTGACAGCAACTGGACAATCTTAATGTAGAATCAGAAAAGCACATTTGCTGATCACAATTTCTCTCAACCTCAAATAGCCATAAATTTTCCTTCATAGTATTTTAGGCACAAATGGAATAATAAGTGAGTTATAATAAATTGCTTTTCCACATGCTAGAGGCTTGAAGTAGTGAAGTTTAGATCAAATTCTTCCTTCACGGCGAGATCAGCACTATGATTAATTCAAACCCACTATAAAATACAGGTTTAACCACAAGGCAGTGACAAACCCCCATGTCACGGTGTAGCCAGAGGCGTTATTGTGCTCACCTTGCACCTCTGCGCTCGCCCATCCTGGCTGTAACTCATGAGGAAGGCCAAATAGCCATGAAAGATGCTGTGCTGCAAGGGCACCTCAGAGGTTCATCTGCATAAATCTGTTTACCTCCTCCTGGAGGAAGCCGAGCCCTGTCTGATAAACAGCTGGTGTTTATTTGTTTTAGGCAGGCAGTGCTGTGCTAATCTGTCTCGGCTGTGTTGCAGTCAGCCCTGTAGACAAGGTGTATGCAAACTGCCTCTCCCGAAGCACCACTCTCTTTATTTTTTTCCTCCCCATGTACCATTTACTTATAAAAACAAGACAACAAGACAATTCATAAGAAGATCCTATGCAGAAGCCACAGCAAGACCTGACAGGAAAATAAGCAGAATTGACAGCATGATGTGAACTCATTCAAAGCCATGCTGTACCTATGGGAAGGATGTGAGTGCCTGACACTGAAGTAATTCCACTTTACAATGAAACACCTTCCAGTCCTTGGTTTGGATTCAGTATATTTTCTCATGACACAGAAGAAAAGTTGGGCAGATTCCCCACTTTCCTTCTTGTCCATCAGGGTTTAACACACAGAGCAGGTGTTTCAAATTTTTGCTTTCACTGTTGTTCTGAATAGCCCATTAACCACATCAGAAAGCACCTGACCTGCACTTGGCTGACTTTAACTCAAGGCAGTGTGGGGGTAAGTTAAAACATTAACAACAGTAAGTCTGGGACCCACTTTTACACATGCAGAAAGTTTCCCTTTCTCTAGAAGAGCCAAGGCAGAAGGATGGCAGCTTTGGATCTGCAAAGGGATCTTTACCTAACCACCTCTGAACCTTTTGCAGGACAGATGACTTGATCTGTGCTTAAAGTGAATTTAGTCAGAAAAGTGGCTGTCTGAAACCAGAAACTTCTTCCTCCCCATCACTTGTTCCCACATGTCCTTAGTCATGTCTGTTTCTCTCCTCGAGACAAACACCTTCTAGTTTGCTCAACTTGTGAACCCAACACAGCCATGGGATACTGGGGAAGAAGAAGAGGGAACAAGATTAATTCTGCTTTCTTCACAATTCAGCCTAGCATGTCCCAGTGGGTCACTTTTGCACTGGCCCTTGTGATAGAGCCTGGAAAAATCAGAACTTTTCCACTTACATCCCTGATTCAATGATTCTTCTCTCATCTTTTACTCTCATATTGCAGAATCTCTCTATCTTATGGCAAGGTCAAGACAAAAAGACCCCAACTCAACCTCCAAATTCCAGGTAGAGCATATGGAGCTGGTAATAGACTGTGTGCAATGGAAACACCTTGTTTTGAATAACCACCACTTTTCAATCACATGAGCAGATATTGGGAAGTTGTATGAGTACATTTCATGAATCTAATTTTCCAATTACTGTCTCATTTCTAAATCAGTCCTGGGCATCAGATGAAGAAGAGATGGGTTCAGTGACACTGCAAATTCTGCATTTCAAATTCCCATCACAACCAGCATCTTTGAAACCATGGTTTGCTAATACTCTTGAAACCTGAATGCACATGATTGTGTTTGGACACAGATGACTACAGTGGGAGGAAAATGGACAAATCAATCTCCAGAGTAAACCATGAGCAGTGCCAGTAGTTAAGTTAGAGCAAACTGTAAAACTACTAATGCTGGATCATTTACACCAGGTCAATTTCAATTGTTAAATTAATTTAAATTAATTCCTCACATCATCTTTCGAACTCCCAAACAGCAAGCAGTCTGTCTTTTTGTATTTCTAGTGGGTTTCCTGACCCTGGACAATCAATTCACAAACAACCTATAGCTTGCTGGTGGAATAGACCAAAATTATAGACATTTCCCCTTTTGCTGCCCTCTTCATTGGAAGATTCCTCTTCTAGCCTAGAAAGGACCAATATCAATTTTCTATAAATTTTTCTTCACCCTCCACATGTGACCCTGTTTTCCCTAAAGGCAGGTCCTTTCCTGCACCTCTCCACCACCAGCCCCTGCCTCCCTTTGCTTTTTCACATCATGGCATTTCTTCTCTCTTTTTCTTCTTCTCTATTTTTTGCCCCTTTTGCTGTTCAAGCCCTGTTTTAATCCTGACTTATTTTAGATCTGTTTCTAGGGTATCCCGATCCTGGGCTCTTTGTAGATATGGTCTTGATTTTCATAAGCTTCTAATGCCTCATTTGCATCAACAGCGCTTTATAAATGATAACAACAATGACATTTTTCAGCAGTGGCTGAGTCATTTGCTGTAACAACTAATTTATGCCAAAGAATTTTCTCTTTTCTTTCTACATAAGTTGTCCACAAAAAGGTAGCAAAGTTCTCACTTAGTCAATGTGATTCATTCATTTCTTCCTTGACACTGCTGGAATAACTCTTGTGAATAAATGCAGCACAGCTCCGCTGCTCCGCCACAATTAAAATCAAATAAACAAAGCTTACGATTTACGCTGGAAATCTTGTCACCACCACATGTAAGTACCAAGCAGAGAGCCCTTCATGTCAGGCAGTCAATCACAGCCTGGATGGGAACCAAACTCGATGAGTTGCCCAGTGTACCCGATCAGAGCAGAGCGCGCGCATTGGGCAGGCCCAGATTAAAAAGCCCTGCCACTGGAGGGCTGGCAAGGCATTCTCTCACAGATTTGTCTTATAGAAAGAGAAGATAACACATAGGCAGGCTGCACAGAGCCCAAGTCTCCCTCCTCACCTGGTGCAAATCCATCAAAGTCAATGGAGGATATTGATTTCAATCATGGACTGCTGTGAAGTACATGTAAACAAAGGGAGAATCAGTCCCACATCATTTTAAAAAATGGAGACATAAACAGGCTGTTTCTTATCTCTGCCTGGACTCCAAGTAGGTAGCCCTTCACTTCTGGTGGCTTTTCTCCCAGCTCTGACATGAGCCACCTCTGGGAAAGGGCCCAGGTACATGTTCCAACAACTCGGCACGGTGCCCAGACACTGGGTCTTTGCCAAGTTCCTCTGTAAGGCACCCCTCAAGGACTTGGACTCAAAAAAGTCATGATTATAAGCATGGAGCAGTTCTGACACAAATCATAGAGATTTATGTAAAGCATATCTAAATCTTTGGGAACTTGGTGGAGCAACCACAGCTTTCAGCTCAGTTAACGATCGTACTCCTTCATAAAGACTGTAAGAGAAAGCTATTTTATGTTTCTGCAGTTCTTTTCATTTTCTTACCATCCCCTTCATTCCTTGGGAGCAGCACAAGGCATGAGTGCAGCTCCCAGGTGGGAAGGAGGCTTTATTGCTCAGCTGACCCAGCAGACCCAGAGGTAATGCACTACATGCTGCTAAATGGACCTTGGTAAAAAATAACAGGCCTTGACGCATTTAGCTGGACAATCTTGGCTAAAAGAATGATCCAGTTATACCAATCTACACCAGGAGCTAAAGTTCAGTGCAATTGAGCTCAGGAAAACAGGAGAGGAGCAACCTCTGCATGCCAGATCTGTGATGCTTTGGAAATACCTGACATCCACCATTTCCAAGCATACCTCTGGCAATCAGGACATCACCAGCTCCTCTGGCTTTGCTGCTGCAATAGCAGATGGAGAGGAAGCCCTGACCCAAAGTGCTGCCTTTCAGCTTCCAGCTGACTCCAGCCAGCCCTGATTTGAGGGAGAGATGCTGCAGAACAGCCCTGAAGCTGCACAGAGGGGTGTGATTTGCAGCTAATCCAGTGACTGGATTAGCACCCTTTGAGCTGCAGTACCAGCTCTGAAAGCAGCCACACAGCGACCACCAACAACAACAATGCTCATGTACAGTGCTCTTGGAGCTGAAGGGAAAGGGAGTTTTTGTATATGTGTGTGTGTCTGGTGTGTGTGTAAAAGAGCTGATAGAAAGGCAAAGCACAAGCACCCCTTAAACCAACAGCTCATCAGAAGCAACTCCAGAGCCCACCAGGCTCCCTCACCAAAACACCCTGACAACCACCTGGAAGCAGGTGACATTACCTGGTGTGACATACCTGCAAAGTTTAAACCCAGACCAAAGCAAATTCTCATTTACTTCATGGAAAAAAAAATCTGAAAAATAGTAAAGTTAGAATGCGCTCGGCACCATTCCACGCTCACTTTTTAAGCAAAAACTTCTCTCTGACCTTAAACCACCTGACATTCCTATTAAAAAAAAAAAAAAAACAAACACAAAACTTCAAGCCTTTCTCATTCATTTAAGTCCCATAAATCTGAGTACAAACCACTTAGCAATTATTTTATGAAGAGAGCAATACAAAGTGTCTCACGGGTGCTGAGCAGACTCAGCCAGGAAGCACAAAACAGCATAGTCCTGCAGAACCAACTGCAGAACAAAGTTATCCTGGGGACATCTAAACAAAAGGAGATAAAGCAAGAGGAAGGATCCTGAGCATCACCCCCAGCCTCACAATGACCACAGCAGCAAATGAAGGAACCCTTCAGCACATCCATGCCTTGCACAGCAGTGTGTTCTCGCCTTTGAGTCAGAATCCATCTCCCCCTCTTCCTGCAGGTTTATGACTTTCTGGATTTACGCAAGAAAGAGTTCACATCAACAGGATGTTGATCCAACAAGGTAAATCTCTTCACCTCAGCTGTTGTCAATGATTAAAATGTCCTTTAGTATGGAGACCTTGAAGACTTTACTAAAAGAAACCCAATGCTCCCAAGGCTCCCTGTGACTGCCAGGGTTGGGGTTAGGCAGCAGGCAGCTGTAAATGGGTTCCTAATTGTGCCCTAACCCAGCCTCTCCTTAATCTGCTCATGCTCAAGACACATCTCAAAATCCTCTCAGGTTAAGACAGTCACTCTTGTCCCCCTTGCTATTGTCACCTCTGCAAAGCCTGGGGACAGGTTCACCCTGTGCTTGCCAATGTCTCTGCATGCACCATCTCCTCCTCAGCTGGCTCCCAGGAACACAAAACACTGCTGATGGGACCAAAACCTTACTAACATTCCAGGTAAAGGCTTAAAAACCATCCAATGATTCCCAACATTGTCTGCACCGTCCCGATTTCTGTCTGACACTAGGCTGGAAGGATAAACTGCCTTTCCAGCTTCAGCAGCTTCTGTCTCCTTGGGCATCCAGCACCAGCTTCTCATCCTGAGGGGACACTTAGGCTCTGCCTTTTGTGTACAAGGTTAGCAGACAGCTAGCATCTTCTGAGGATGAAGGCTAAGAATATCAAGACATGGGTAGAAGGGGGAAAGGAGTGGGCTGCAGAGGTCTTTGCACTGGGTGAATGCCCAAGAGCCCCATGACAACGTATCACAAAAGGGATCTTACACAAAGCATCGTCCTCACCAACTCATTGATACACTCCAGCAGCTCTTGGAAACAGGGACTGGGATTCTTGGCAGGGTGGGAGGAAAAGGGAAAGAGAGAGGAGAAGGGAGTCTTTCTGGTGAGCATGTTTTCTTTCCACCAGCCAGGCCCCTAGGTCCCCTGCTGCCAAAGCACTCAGAATAAAACATTAATTCAATACCACACATTTAATTACACATTATTTGAAAGTGAATTTATTTAACAGAGAAAAATAGTCTTCAGAGAGCATCTGCCTCCTTCAGACTCATGCGTCTGCAGGGAGGGGTGCTTGGAGAGGAGATAGGAGGCATAGTGGTTTGTTTTACATCAGCAGCTATTGCTGCTCAGCTCATCCCCTCAAAACAGGAGATTTTAAGGAGATAGAGTTGTGTTTTGCAGCAACTTACCAGCTGATTTGATTTTCCAGCTAGTTTTCACTTGATTGGAAAGTGCTGCTGCAGACAGATACCACTTGTCTTTCTGTTTTACTATTTTTCCAGGGGAAAGGAAGGATTACTGGTGGAGGGTTGGAGGGGGATTGGCTGCCCCTCGAGGGACCACGTGATAGTCAGATTTCAGGCTTAAGGCTTCAACAACACAGTAATCAGACACTTAACAGCATCCTATTGCTGAGATGGATAATCACAAGAAAGTGGGAAGTGACCAGGACTCAGCAGCAGCCTGGCAGCTTGGAGAATGTCTCCCAGCAGGAACACAGAGGCTTACCTTCCACCCTTGAGTCACAGGGGCTCAGGGCTATGGACTGCTTCAACCTGGGATGCACAGCTCTGCCTGCTACAGCAGGGCCAGGAGCCCAGCAGAACCTGCTTTCAGCAGTGTCCAGACTCACGTTTCCCCAGCCAGTGCTGCCCTGCAGAGATGGAGCAGACTCCAGTGCCTCCTGTTTCCCCAGCCAGCAGAGATGCAGCAGAGTCCAGGGCCTGGGGCAGGCAGCAGCCTTTCCACGGCTGAGCTGCTGCAGGGCCAGAAATGAGTTCCTGGGGAGGAGTTTGCTTACAGTGAACTCAGCGTGAGCTTTGGCCTTTGGTGTCCTCTGGCACCCCCACAGTGTCCCAGCAGGCAGATGCCTCACAGGGCTGGCTTAACTGGTGCCACATGAGACTTTCTCCCAGCCCTCATCCCCCTCATCTCCCAGCTCTTCACCTTCCTTGATTTGGGAGCAGCACTGAAAATCTCCCTTATCTTTGCAACAGCCTTGATTAGACTGCTTTCCCCCTCACCCCAAGCAGACACAAAAGTGTCCCAGGCACCACCACTGCTGCCTCCAAAAGGTACCAGCAGAGCTCTGCTCAGCCAGTACTGACCCCCACAGACATCCCATGGTCAATCATTGCCCTTTTTGGCATCATTCCCACCCCAGCCATCAACCTCAGTGCCATGCTGCCGCCTGCTTGCACACCCATGCAGATATTGCAGCACAGGTTCAGGTCACAGCATTAAGCTTTTCCTTCTAATTTTGAGTATTTAGGGGGTTTTGATAGTACTGTTTCAGTGTTGTTCAGGCACTGCCCTTATTCACAGTTTGAAGGGTCTAGCCTACACCATAATTGCTAAAAAATTCCAGATATATTGAATATGTTCTGGAAAATATATGATTATTAGAAGGGTGTCACTAAAGAAAGAAGTATGATTTGGAAGTGGTTCAGACTAAACCTGTAGTCCCTATTGCAAAGTACAGAACAAGAACTGACCCCAAAGTTGGGTGTAAAATAAAGAAGTATTTTTAGACAAATTGCAGTTTCCTCCAGATGTGGAACTGCATAAAGACTTTTAGAAAAATCTGTTGTGACAGAATTCCTGGACCATCTCAAAGCAGAAAATTTGGTGAAAGAGCCTTGTGTTCTGCATTTTCCAGCTGGAGCTCCAGGCAGCTTGGAAGTGCTTCTGATTGTTGCCGTCCTCACCATCATCACAAAGAGAAAAAGGAAAAGGACAATTTTGAAAGAAATGTAACATCATCTCTTTTGTGTGTGTGTGTGTGTGTATGTGTGTGTGTCTGTAGACTCCAGGTAGTAATATCATTTCTTGCCCCATGCCCAGTCATTTCCCCACCAACAGCTTTGCTTGGTGGTCATTAAACGGGTGGTTAATGCAGCCAAACCCATGGAACAAGAAAATTCCAGAAGTGAGGCCATATGGAGCAAAAACATGAGGTGTTGAGAGACAGATCTCAGGCTCAAGTTATGATTTTGTTAGAAAATCTCTCTCTAGTTTGCCCAATTTCCATCTCCTTCCTTCCCACCTCCTCCAACTCCCTTTCTCACAGGACTGACACAGGAGCTGTTTTTATGTCTGTGGCTTGATGAGGTGTTCCCTCAGATCTGTGTTTTCCTAACACCCCAAATGGACCTTGCTCTGTCTTTGTTTCTGCCTGAGGTTTCCTTGGCTTGTTCTGTCTGCACATCCCTTTTTCCATCTCACCAGCTCCTCCTGCAGAAGGAAACCCCTGAAGGAGGAGTAATGTGAGACAGCCCTGCCTGCTGGGCTCTAAAATTACTGTGGTTTGGGTGATTTAGGCTATTGTTAAGAGGCAGCAAATTATGCAGAGAGGGATAAAGAGGAGGAGGATCATACAAAGGAATTACTAATCTGATGTGGAGAGCAGCTGGTCCTCATTTAACCCTCCAGGTCTGTGCATGATTGTGCTCCTTTGCCCTGTGCCTGAGTCACAAGTAGCAACAAATTTCATGCTGGTGCTCCTGTGAGGCTGCACACCAAGAGAATCCACTTTTCTTCCAAGGTTCCCCTTGCTGTAGGAAAAAAAAATTTAAAAAAAAAGAGGGGAGAAAGGAGCCCACCAGCACCCTGGGTCCAGCCTGCAGAAGAGGATCCCTAGAGGCAGCAGCTCAGCCGTGCGTTGACTCCAAAGCTGCTCCATGGTGGGATCCAACTTGTTCCCCAGGCACTGGCTGTGCAGAGGCACTGTCCAGCCAGCACCACCTTCCTCTCCTTGGCACAGACAAACCTCTTTGAGCAGTGAGAAGTGAACCAGAAATAGGTCTCCTTGGGTTGGACTTTGAAAATCCCTCATCACCAGGAGGTCAGCACTGTTTAAGGAACCACATGCTCTTGTTAGAGCATCCTTCCCTGATGGCACTGCATCACTGTGTCCCTTATTGTGGTTATAAAGGAGAATCCATCCTGGGTTATTGTCTCTGACACCCCCAGCGTGGGGAGAACACAGGGTGATAAAACAATATATATTTGTCCATTTTTTCTGTCTGTCATCCTTCAGCAATGTCTCACACGATTATGAGCCAGATGGTTGGGGTGAATTCTCACAAAATCCTGCACAAATTTCAATGAGTGCAAGAGGGGAAAAAAAAAGAATCCTAGAGTTTTCTCCTGTGGCCAAACATCAGTGTCTGCACCAGAGGAAATATACCCAGTTAATTCTTCTTAAAGGCCCTGGTGAGACTCAAGAAAACATTCTGCAGTGCTGGTAGCCTCAGAAGACATGATTAACTGCAGATGGTGAAAAGGTGCATGTTCAGCTTTAACTGAACTCTGCTTGAAGACCGGATGATTGTTAAGTTGGTATTCAAGGCCCATGGGGAAGGCAACCTATGAGGAACTTCAGCTACAAAACCAAGATAATATATATATATATTTATATGTATATATACACACATATACTTTTCATATATATCATATATGGCTTAACAGTTTAAATTTAAATGTGTATTATGAAGTTTTACAGCAAGAACATACTGCTAGTGGAAAGGACCAAAATCAGAAAGATTTTTGGGGAAGTTGGGAAAAGTAATACTGTTTTTCAATTACCTTAGGATGCAGAGGTATAAAAAGAACCTCCCAAAGCTGGCAGCAGCAATTTGTAGATGAGTATATGTGGGTGATGCTTCAGAGCACTGAGTGGGGTATAATGGTGGAAAGTCTTCAATACCTTGAGCTGTTTCTCCTCACTAGCCTAGGACAGGTCTCATTTCATCCAAAAATACCTTGAACAAAACTATACATGTTGCTTTGCTGAACTGCTTAATTGAAGGTCCAACATCAGATATTGGGATGGTAACATAGCAAAAATGAGAGGCCACTAATCCAATCCATCAATCTCCCTACAAATCCTGTTTCCTTATTGCAATCTGAGCTTGAAAAGTGACCCCAAATTCAGCCTGTATTGAAAAGGTCACCTTGAAGTCTTTTCTTTATCAATCGGAGTTTAAATCAAGTCTTTTAACCTTTTTCCAGGGCAGAGATTTTTTTTAAGCAGGTAGTGGGAAAACATACCCAGATCAATATCTGAGTGCATATGAGCACCCAGAGTTCAAAACTTCACTCAGACTTGCATTTACACAGCCAGGCTGCAATTCTCCTGCAAACAGAGCTCACATCAAGTCATCTGAGGTCTCCAAACTAGAAACTGGAATTGTAGAGAGAGAATAAAAAAATAAAAAATAACCAAGGAATGAATAATTACCGAGCTGTTAAAAATCACATCTTCATTTCTGGAAAGAGTTCAACAAACAAAAAAGTCCTACGCTGCCCAGTTTGCTTCATTTATCCTTTCTTAATGGGTAGTGCTGTTTCTCTGTGACATAAATTGCAGTCTCTCTCTCTCTCTCTGCTTCATTTCTCTCTCTAGGGATTCCTCTCTCAAACACATCCCAAATCAGGAGAGGCTCTGGCTCTGTTTGGGACCTTGAGCACAGTCCATGCTGGTGAAAAATCCCTCAGTCCACGATGCTACAGCAGAGAGGCCTCTGATTCCTGCCTTCAGCATTTTCTTCCAGATCATTAGCAGACATCAAGAAAAACACAGGTGACTACAGTGACTTCCAGGACACATCACTTCCTACCTCTTTCCAATTGGAAATACTTTTAGCAACAACTCCTTTCTGTCTCTTGCTCTTAGGGTAGATTTCTAGACAGGTTCTTTGTTTTGTCGATGCATTTGTCAATGCTTCTACCCCTAGTCATTAGTTTCAGATGCCCGGTCCTTGTCACATACTTGTGGAACACCTCAGTGTACTTTATCCGTGGAATTTCCCTCAGATATGGTGGCAGTGAGCTCCTCAGGAAATGCCAATAGATTAGTTAAGTGTGACCTCCCACTCCTTCAAGCCACATTTCTTTGGCCTTCACAGAGCATTGCTTTCCAGGTGTTCTCCCACAACATCCTTTAAAGTTTAAGAAGATTCCCAAGAATTTCCCAGAGCAAACACCAAACTCACTGGTCTGTCTCTTGTCCCCATTATGTCCACCACTTTCCAACTCTCATCCATCTGCCCAATTTTAAACAGGCAAATTAAAATGTCAGCAAAGAGCTTGGCAAGTTGTGTGCATACCCTCAGGATGTGCTCTCCATCTGTAGAGGATGCTCACCTGGTCCCGTGCCCTTGAACAGCTGGTCACTGATATGAACTCTTCATCCTCCATAAAGTTGGATGCAATTTTGGCAGATGAAAAATATTTAATAATCTTTCTCTCCTCTTATCACAGATTCAAGCTGGCTTTTGTTCTGTCATCTGTGTAAGTACTCCATATATCACTCTCAAGATAAACACTTTCTCCTCCACATTCTCTGTACCAGATCCCTGTTTTCCTCAAAAGTCCAAACCCCTCCTTGATGTGAGGCCAGTTTTGTTGTCTCTGAGATGCTTGTGTGCAAAAGGACTTCCCTGCCTGAAATACACCCTCAGCATCTGTATGGCTGCTGTTTTCCACCCCTTTGTTATCTCCTGCATTCTTCTTCCTCCCCTCTCCTTTCATTGTGATACTTCAGCAGTGCTCCATTATGGTTCCAGTCTCTGGCTTAGCCAGCCTGGTGTATGTCAGTCCCATCATCCTGCCTTTTATTATCTTTATTTTTACTAGAGTGAATGTTTAGGGCAGCCTTCCCAACTGTGTCTGAAAGACCTGCATTAAAGCCCAGCCAGCTTTCCTGCACTCATTTTGCATTCCCTGTAAGCCAGCTCTCCAAAAGGCCACTGGTTTTGTGTGGCTGCCCTTTCCGCAGACCCTCCCCAGCACTTCAGCTCCACAGGGAATATAATCACTTCAATTTCAAGTGTATTTATTACAGTTGCTCAATTTCCTTTAATCTGTCATTTCTCCTTCTCCTCCCCCCCAGGACTGCTTTCTTTTCATTGAGCTGTGAGTGCTCTGAGGAGGCTTTTACCTCTGACCCTCGCTGCCTGCTCCAGCCCATCCCTGCACTGGCTCATGCTGCGCTCCTTCTGCACTGATTATTGCTCGTTACCGTGTGCCTTAATGAATGTGCTGCGCCCTTTGCAAATAAATGCATATGTCACAGGCAGCAGCTCCCACTGCTGACCTCTCAGGACTGAGGCAGAGAAGACAACACTTTCAGGCACAAATTGCCTGTATCATCAGCACTGAGAAGGAAAGAGACCGAGAAACTCTCCAAGGCCTGCCTGAGAGAAGGAAACCTTAACAACAGAGTGCCCATGTCTGCCTGAGTCTTGTAAAACAACATATTTCTGGGCAGGGAGAACAATGTTTTTATGTAGGAGATGCATGTCCCTCCAGTGACAAGGCTGTAAAACCACAAGCATCCCTTCAGAGCTGGAGCTGTAACAACCAAAGAAGCCCCAGCTGACATGAAAACCATCAACATGCCTCCCCATATGTAAAGTTGTGTGAGCACACGCACCTCCCGAGGCTTAATTGGTGTATTAATGTATTAAAGCACTGACACAAACAAACAGGGACTGCCTTCATAAGCTACAAAATCCTTGAGTACATTGTAATTAGCTGGGCTTGTTAAACCACTTAATAAGCAATAGATAGCATGTGTCTGATGCCCCTGCGTCTTGGCTCAGAGGGAAAGACAGGCAATTGCTTAAATATGAAATGTGTTCAGTTCTTAGCTGAATCCTAAGAACTATTCCCCTGACATAGGGAACTTCTGCCCAGGGCAGATGCAGCTGAGACCAACACCAGGGTCACTCAATGCATTCCCCACTCCTCCCCTTATGTCCTGTTCCCACCAGACAGCTCAGCCTGTGTCAAGGAAAGGTGGGAAGGGCTGGCACTGGGAAGCAGCAAGTCATCACCAGGATTCCTGCTGTGATCACTCTTTTCCCACTCCCTGAAGAGTCCCAGGAAGGGGGAAAGGTCAGCAGGGACACAGCCAAACCAGGCAAGACAGCTGGAGAGCTACCCAGCATCCCTGAATGCAGCTGGGCCGGCGGTGCTTTAATTTTATCCCAGATCCCAATCTTGCTCCCACAGTGCTAGCACCCATCCCTGTGCCCCTGTGCAGTCCAGCTGGCTATCCAGCTCCAAATTTAACTTTGCCCAGCACATCACCACGCACCACTGCAGCTGTCTGAGAGCGGGCAGAGAAGCTCCCTCAAACACCGCCTCCACCCAAGTCCACCACGGGGATCTGCAGCTCTGCAGCTATTCCTAGATCCCAACTGGATTCTTCTTTTCATCTTTGTTCTGCCTCCTATTCTAGGGCTGAACCCCAGGCCTGGTGCCTTGGAGCTTCTTCCAAATGCTGCATTCATCCATTTTTAAAGGTGACCTTCCAACTTTAAAGGAAGTTAGCAAGCCTCACTGTCTTCATTTGCCCTCTCCTTCTTTTCAACCTGCTCTTTATTATGAATTATAAAGGGGCCTGAAAGGTTTTCTCTATTAAAAAAATAAAAGTTTTAGAAAGAGCACATGTTTCCACATCATCTCTCTCCCAGTTTTTGCAGCAGTCTTGCATGTCGTGGTGTTTGCTTGCTGCAAACTATCAGCTGCCAGCCCTGATGCTCTGATTCAGCCACTTACCTGACCCTGTGGGGTGCCTGTCACCCCACCCCACCCCTGGTCACTCTCTCCCTAATTCTGTCACTGCTGTTGGGCCAAGCAGTGCCCTGAAAGGTTCCGGGTGAAAAACAACTTTTGAGTGAGCAAAGTGGGGTTATTTTTAACTTGGACAATACCAGATACCCAGGCTAGACTGTGGCCTCATAAACTTCTGGGCATGAATGAAATGTAACAAATAAATGAAGCTCTCTTTATTTCACCTTACTGCCAAAAGTGCATTTTACAAGCCCTGGGACTGTATAGCGATGGAAAGGGAAGGTGTCTCCAGCCCTGAGCAATAAGATTACTCTTGCCAATGAATTGGTGACAGTAATTAAAAAGAAAATAGCAGAGCAACATGAGAGTTTCCTACTGCTCTGGTACAACATTTTGCCATTCAATCAGGACAAGCAGAACATGAATTTTTACTGTAATACAACTGATATAGGAAAGAAAACCATGATCTTATAAAGTGAAAGCTCAACTTCCAGCCCTTCTCTTAGATTACAGAATCAAACAGACAACAACAGCAAATAAACCAAACAAGCAGTCCCTCTTCCTCCCTTTCCACTCTTTTGGCTGTGAGTTCTGCTGCTGTCCAGACAGGTTGTGTTGGCCATTTCTTCTTGCCAAGAGGTCAGGACACCACAAATCACTGCCATACTCTGCCATACTCATAAAATCCACACTCTGGATTTAATCATCAGCATTTGCTTCTCTCCAAGAAACCAGAGATGTTTTCTGAGCTAAGGACATCTGCCTGCCAGGCACGAGGCTCACACCCACAAACCCATTTCATGCTGACCACCAAGTGACCACAAGTGAGCAGGAGCCCTTATTCACAGCTGGCTTGTGCCACACTGAGCCTGGAAGTGCTTGGCTCAGTCAGAAAACACCCAGACTCACTTCCCAAGCCATTCAATAATCCCTACATGACACTGTTTGCCAGGCTAAGTGTTAATCCTTAAACCCTGCTTGATCCCATAGCATCCCTAGGACTCTTTCATTCTCCTTCCAAGCCAACATGTCCATGCTTTTCCTGACAGCCCCACTGTGCTCTCACATGTTCACTTGGACATACACTTTAACTCTTCAAAAGCCAACCATCAAGCTGCACGGCAAGGGAGGCAGCTGATTATGTTCTTCCTACAATTATCTACTGAAAGCAGGTGAGTAGTTCAGATTTTTAGGAGAAAAAGAGGGCTTCCCAAAGCAAAGGCAAGATTTCAAGGAGGTACTGCCAGGTCAAGTTTGAGTACAATACATAATGGAAGGCTCCTTGCCTCGCCTCACAGCCTCAGCCTTTCCTTGGCTCTGATGCTCAGTCTTATCTTTGGGCTATGAATGATTCATGGAGCCTTAAAATATATATAATCTATATCTCCTAGAACAAAGAGTCTTTTTTTTCAGGGGGTTTTAAGGGAGCAGGGAGCAGCATGTGTGCTGCCTGCACTTGGGCTTGGATGTCCCTTGGGAAAGGACCTTTGTGGCTCCCTGCTTCTTCCCAAACCCAAGCAGCTGTTCTGAGCTCTGTGAGAGACCCCAGCTCAGTTTCTAGGACACAGGGATGTGCTGCTGAGGGTCTCCAGAGCTGCTGTGTGGAATCACACCCAGGTCAGAGCCAGGCTGTTGTCATCCATCCCTGTCAGTCCCAGTGCATGGACACTGTCAGTGGACTGTGGGGACTTAAATCATTCATACAGAACTGCAGATGGGGAAGCTGCAGCAAAAACTTACCTTCATGTCACAGCCTAATCCCCTCAAGGCTTTACCATCCCGACCTCCAATCCTCTGCCTTGGGCTGTGGATCACATTTAATGAATGTGTTTCTTCCCTTGGAAATCCAACACCACCTTTCCAACATGAATATTTGATTCCTACTACACATACAAACACAAACACACACACACCCCTGCATCATGATCAGCAGGCATCTACTTACTTCTCCAGACAAGGACACCACTTTGGACAGCTCCAAGGATCTTATGCCAAAGGCATTTCCTTTCCCACTGAAGAGATGACCATCCTCTGGTTTCTTGGTCGGGAACCTAAGCATGGGGCTGGGTGAGATCTGGTGAAAGCTCCAAGCAGTGGGGACCTGTTCTTACTCAGAAGGGAGCACAGGGAAACGAGAGGTGGAGAGGTTTCAGAGAGGGAGGGCTGGAGCCCTCAGTGGCTCATGTCCAGCAAGCTGTGGGATGGCTCCCTCCCTGTGCTGGCACACCAGCAGCCCAGCTGGAAGACAGACTGAGCAGCACACTGCTGTGAACTAAGGGCACAGACATGCCCCAAAGGGTTGAACCAGCCCTTCAGGGCATCATCCAAATAGATTCTTGTGCAGACGTTTGATTTCAGTGGCTCTTTCAGATCACAGAGCCAGGTTTCAGTCTGTGCTGTATCTACAGCTGATGATCACCATATTTCCTTGCTTTTGAGTCTTAGAGGTCCTCCTTAGAAGGGACATTGTCAGTCTTTACCTATTTGGGTGTATATGACAATATCTTTTATGCTCAGGAGTCTTCTTTGTTTTCTAAGGATGACTCTGTCTTTTTGGTGAGAGATATTCACCTCCCTTTGTGACACTGCTATTGATATCATTCTGCCCTTTTTTCTTTTTTTGAGGTTCATGCCAGCACCACTGAATCCAGAAAAGGAAACTTGGCAAAACATGAGATGCTTCACACATTACAGCCATGCAGAGAAGCTTAAGGACCTGCAGAGAATGTTACCCAACTCCCAAGAGTCCACTGTGAGGTTAACAAGATTAAACTGAGCTCAGTCTAGTCACAGGATGATAACTTTCATCCAAGATACATGGTCAGGGATTTAGTTACCTTTTTTTGAAGCCATGGCTGTAAGATCTGCTGGGATTGAGTGGTAAGCGTGTCATATGGCTGAAGAAAAGGCATTCTCTCTATGTTGGATGCGCTGCTGACCCCAAGCAGGAGGGTTAAGGCACACCACAGCCTTTTTTTTGGCTGATTACTAATGAAAATGAGAGACTGGCACGATCATCAAGTAGCCACCCTTGCAGTTCTGTGCTCTCAAGTGCTTTTAAGGAGTCAGCGGCTATGCCAAACACCTCCCACAGCTCTGCCATACCTGCTGGCATTCTGGCTACATCCTCCTTCGCCACACCTGACCCGGGTGGCCAAACAGGAGCAGCCGTGGGCGTTAGCCCCAGCCCCCAG
This sequence comes from Motacilla alba alba, assembly GCF_015832195.1. Taxonomy (NCBI): domain Eukaryota; kingdom Metazoa; phylum Chordata; class Aves; order Passeriformes; family Motacillidae; genus Motacilla; species Motacilla alba. The sequence continues at coordinate 13,430,571 of NC_052025.1, read as the reverse complement.
CAGCACTTGGCTCTTCTGGTTTTCCACTCCCACACAGTGCCAGACCTGCAGCATTTCCAGCCAGAAGAGCCTCTGCCTTCTCCTGAGCAGTGACTGACAGTTTCCCACTGATACTGTCTAATGCAGTCAGTTATCATTGATGCATTCAGAGCAGATCCATCAAAATAATTCCTAGAGGCTGGAATCCAGCACATTGCAAACAATAGCTCCCTAGAAGGAGAAAAAATGTCACTTACCTGTCTTTAAGGGAGGCCCTTCTCAGTCACCTGCAACGTCTGTGCGTGGTGAGATGTGCTGGCTTTGGGGGACTTGTATCTCTGGAGGTGTTCCAGCAGTGCTGAGCATGTGACTGGAGCTTAAATGTTTAAACTTCCAAACCCTCTGGGACCACCCGATAAACCAACGTGTCCAGGAAGCGCAAAGCAAACCTGCAGCCATCTTCAGAAGCCTACAGGGGGCTGGACCAGGCACTATCAAGGAAGAGGTGACCGTGCACAGCTGCTCCTCTCATCCCCACTTATTGCCTGGCACTGATACAGCAAACCCAAAATGCTCTGTTGATCCAGAACATCTCTAAAATTGCCTTTGCACCAGTGATGCTTGAAATGTGCATTAGCATGATGTCACTGTACATGCCTGACAGTGGCACTAGGGACTGAATCCTGGCAGGACCAGGCCTTAGATACATCAGCTTGCAAGACCAGGAGCTCCCTCTCTCTTGTATCAGATGTTGCAATATACTCCACCACCTCACCAGCCTAGTCCATGGACTGTAAGCATGGACTATAAGCATCCCTCCCTCCCTCCCTCCCTCCCTCTCCCAATTATCTTAATAAACAGCCTGGACACATCTCTGACTCACTTAAGATGATGACCTGGCCAAAATCAGTTTATTCAGACATCCTGGCAGTTTACTGAGTCTAATGCAGCTCCAGTCTGGCTCTCCCTGACTCCTCATGAATGAGCCTGACCTCCAGCAGTGGCTGCTCTGCCACCAGTGGATGGAAACCCACACACAGGTCAGACACAGGCTGCTCCCAGACTTCTGACAGGAGCCAGGAAAGCTACTTGCTCTGAAAACAAGCTCTTTACTGTTCAGAGGCCCAGGCAGTGACAGTTTTTCTTGCCTGCAGAAAGACCTGTCAGGATGGTACTAATCCCAACATATGAAAAAGAAACCTAGGGTTAGGGACAGCCCCAAAAAACAGATGATTGAAGGGTATCTCTGCATGTTACATTTCTGACTACCTGTCTGAAACATTCACTCACCCAACCCAAGAGCAAAACCAACACCTGCCACACAACCTGAATATTTGAAGTAAGATCTTGGAGAAAAAAGGCCAAATACTCTGAAATAATAAACAAATGCTTACAGAAAGTCAACTTCTCTGCAGGAATCAGGCACAGATCACAAATGAGTCACTAACAGCAGAGCAAATCATTTAACCAGCACTTAGAACAAATCCCTCCACTTTGTATAGAACAACCAAAATTTATTCCTGCTGATTAGTCAGCAATTACACTCACGAGTTCAAAATAATACCAAAATTCAAATGTAGCTGTCTTGCAGTTGCACTCTGCTTTACTGCTGGAGAAACTATCGTCTTCTCTTTGCAAAGGAATCCTCCTGCAGTTATTTACTGGTGTGTGGGCTGGGATTTATTCTAGCTCTGTGGCATCAGACCACATGCTGGCACCACCAAGGAGCCTGCCTGTCTTAAGGAAAGTAGTGGGGACAACACTGGAGAAACCACAGAAGATAAAGCAAAATGCAGCACAACAGCAGAACATACATCATTGCTTCACCAGGTAAAGCACCTTTTCCAGCTGAGAGTGGGCAGGTCTCCCATCAAACTACACCCACACCTTCAAAGCAGCTGTATGTACTTCCCCACAGTTTGTTACATTTTCTTCCAACTGCTCAGGCTCTGCAGGCACTGGTAAATGCATGGTTAATATGGACTCTTTGACTCATTGCACAAACAGCACCAGAAGTGCTTCCAAACGTTAAGGAAAAGAAATGAAATCACTCAGCATTGATTTCTTGTGTGCTCTCTTGCTGCTGCTCCTCCAAACCTGTGGTTTTTAGCTTTACTACTGTGTCTAGGGCTCTTTATCCTCTGCTAATGCCAGGCTTAACCCTGAGGATCTGCAGCTTGTTCTGGGTACAAATCAGAGCAGAGCATTTGCTGAATCAGCAGAAGCAACTTCATCTGAATCCCTACAGCTCCCAGGAATTCCCTGGACAGCAGGACATAGACACAGGGAAAGGACAAAGGCCTGATGGTAGAAAGAAACACCAAACCACCACCTTCAAAACAAGATCAAGCCTCTTGTGAGAGAAGGCATGACTCCTCAAAAGCATATCTAAATAGACAAAAGAACAGCAAAGAACATCAGGACTCGGTGCAATGTGGATAAGCAGCTGCAGAAACTCAATGTACCCCAATCATGACCTACAGCATCCCACACACCCTGCAGCAAGTCTGAGCCCAAGGTCCCACGCAATTATTCCATCCTGGAGAGAGCTACAGTGACAGAAACACACTGTGCCTGTCATGCTACCTGCAGGCAGGAACTAGAAGAAACATCATTCCATCCTTTTAGAGTCAAAGTGCAATGAGCCAAAACTTTGTTTCTCTGCTTATTCACACACAGGCTCCACAATCTACAAGACCTGAGGAGGCAGGGTTGTGGTGTTCAGGAGGAGATGATCATTCCTGCCAGAGGTCCTCTGCCCTCACCCTACCAAGCCAGCATCCCAAGCTCCTTCAGTAATAACTCTTTATGTGAGGAGTCATTTGAAGCCAGAGTGGGGAGAGAGAGCAGCACAGCATTACCAACTCCTGGTCCAGCTGTCACAAAGAGCATGGAACCTTCACATGGGTACATCAGGCAACAGACAACCAAGAAGAAAGAACAAGAAGAAACGAGTGCCCAACCCTTTTGTGATGCCTGTCAGAGCCCATAGTTAAACCAGCTCCTTTTGAACTGAGCACTAAAAGTATTGTGGGAACTCATACGAAAGGAGTCAATTGCCCTGAAACACAAAGCAAAGTGAACCAAAGCTGACCATAGCAGCAGCCTGAGTAATTGGCTAATCAACCACAGTTTGCAATGTTTCTGGGCTGTGAAATCTCATAACAGACCCTGCAGAAGTGGAGAAGAAAAGACAGCTCTTCTAAACCCCATGTTTGTTTCCCACACCTCAGAAAGAAAAAGGAAACGGGGATGGAATCCAATGCAGCTCAGCTGCTCATCCCTTGTGTAAGGTTATGTTAGGAGACAGACATTTGTCTTGGGCACTGCAGACATTCCTGGAAAAGTTAAGGTCTCAGCCATCACCTAATCCTGTGAACCACAGCACCCCATCACTGCTAGAGACACACTCATTAGAAGGGAAGGTCATGCGGAAATTCACCCACAGCATCATTTTGAGACATGTGCTTGAAAGTCATGCCAGGAAGTTACAGGAACAGAAGGATGCTGGAAAACATGTTTTTTATTTGCTCATCAAAACTCTCACCAGGTTTTCTAAGAGGGTTCCAGCACCATCCACCAATATGTGCTCAAACACACCCCTGTCCTCATGCCCACTGTCACCTGCAGGTTGGCACAGCAGCTTTCAGTTACATCAGTGACATCTCCTGTGAACAATTCCAAGACACAACTAAGACATACCCTCATGCCAAGTCCCACACACTGCAGAATGGTTCCTCTCTCCTCCTGGAGCATCCAACCACCTGGACATGAATTTCTAATGAGGAACCTGAGCACAGTGCTCACCTGTAGTCCACTGCCTCTACAGCAAACACACCCTTGAGAGCTTAACATGAGGTTAATTGTTCCTGAGGAGAGGACAACAATCCAACAGCCAACAGCCAATTTTGCTGGTTTTTGTCAATTTGCACAGCCAAACAAGGAGACCCAAAGCAACAGCATATCCTGAAACAAAAGCACTGCAGCCAGAACAATCTTTTGCTGTCAAGCACCCTGAGAGATAAGGCTTCTAATAAAACTTTTTCCACTAACTGTAGAAACTTGTCTTGGCAAATCCTGTCACAATCTCCTGCAGTACCAGCTTGTCCCTGAGAATATGACCGTTTTATGCTACAAAAACCAACAGGTTGTCAACTGAGGCCATTAGCAGCTAAGCTCCCAGGCAAGAAAATATCTTTGTGCCTGATGAGAGTGACAGAAGCAAGAGCTACACCTGAGCAATGTTCCCATCACAACTGTAAATCCCACCCTCCGCACCGACCAAAGAAGAAAACAAACCAAACTCCCCACACGTGGACCATTTCATGAAGAAGTAGACTATAGGACATGTCATTCTGAACATTTATTTATTTTGTCTTCAAAGAAGAGGCCTGGTGCAGCTGTTTCGTTAGAAAATAAAGTGTTTATTAAGAAACTAGACATTGAACACCCCTATAGTCTCTGTGAAAAGGGACCGTCCCATTTCCCATTAGCACAGGATGATAGTTATGGCAAGATAAGAATGCTCAAAGATGGAGGAATCTCATTGACAGAAAATGAGGTAATGATTTACAATAATCAAAAATAAAATAAAATTTTAAAAAGAAACATCCTTAGACTTGCTACTTAAAGCCACCAATCGCAAACAGCCACGACTGGCTTTCGTTTTCAGCAGTGAGGAACCAGAGACTTTAATTGGTGTTAAACAAATTGAGACATCGATCACAGTGGGGAGAACTGCTTTTAATCATGTTGTACGGTCCGGAGGATTTCTTCTAAGCAGAGATGGACCTGAGCTGCAAAATTCAACCCTTCCTCTGCTAGGGTGTTTGGATATAGGCTTCTGGTCCAGGCCCACAGATGCATCTCTACGACTGATACACACAGTTGAGAGCAGAGTCCCCTGAACAGTGCTAGGGAGAGGAGACAGTTCAGACGGACAAGACATCCCCAGGTCAGGTGGGCAACTTCCAGGAGATGGGGAAATTCAGTTCAGACAAGCACCCAGTGATTCACACGCTCGGCGAAGCTCCTCCTCACTCTGTGAATCTGCAGAATTGAGGTGTCCATGGCACACAGCCGCAGGTCCTCTCTGGCAGTGCACCTCTGGCATTTCCAGCTCCGATGCGGGCAGGAAATGTTGTTGGGAGATTTGGTCATGGTTTCTGAAGCCATCCAACCTGATCCAGGTCTCCTCGTGCTAATGCAGATGCCCCCCTAAGGCATGTCCATTAACTTAAAGCAATCTGCCACCATCTCTCCAGTACTCTTCTATTGCACTTTACCTTTTTATGCAAACAAACCAGGAGAAGAAGCGAGAGAATGGAATATTCCCAGCGATATCCCTATGGGACAGCTGATAATAAAACCTCCTGGCAACCTCCAGGGTGGTTCATACAGGTCACCTGTAAAGGCAGGATGAAGCAGAACATCCATTCTGAGGCTTCTGCCCAGTTCTGGTGGAAAGGGACTGTGACTCTTTCCAGTGGCAGTGACCCTTGAGGGCTGGTGATTTAGAGACACCCCTGATGTAATAAGGTCATCTTGGGCCACCAAGAAGGCAAGCAAAGCTGAGTGGCTGGTGAGCAAGCTCCTGGTCCAATATTCCTCTCAAAAGGATCTGGCCACACCTGAAGCTTTTGGAAAATTTTTTGTCCTCTAGAGAAAACTTGCTTTGCTTATAGGTTATCACTGATAAGTGTGAGCAAATCTGTACTTCCTGTTCATGTGACATCCAGAGAGTCCAAGAAAAGCCCTGCAAATTGCCACAAGGGCAGCTGGCTTCTCTTAGGACAGGATGAAAGGGTTTACTTTTCCATCTGAGAGGCTTTGGATGAAGTAAGACAAAAGTGGGATAGGAGAGGGGGAGAGAATACAAATATCGGCCAGAACAGGACCGATACTCCTGTTTTTGCCAGTGAAGAAGGAACAGAATATTTTTTTTTTCCTCTCCTTCAGTCAGCCAGCCTTGAGCTGATTGTTCTGGGTACGCAACTGGGTTACAATCAATCTCTAGTGGGGTGGGAATAGAGGGGAGAGCTAAATGGGGCTGGAAAAGGCCCAGCAATGGGACCTGCGTGCATCTGATATGCTTTTCCACTTTGCTTACTGCTCTAGTCCTGGCAAGGACACAGACCCTCCTCCTGCGCTATGGATTCTCCATCCATGCGGGAAGTGCAGGCAACTCCTCAGATAAAGCTCATCATTTAAGCAGCAGGGAGAGACCAGAGTACGACAACGAGATAGTCAGATCCAACGAGCCGCTCTAACACACACAGACAGACAGACAAACAAAAGAAGCCTCCTAGAATATGTGCACTTCAAAGATAACCACACTCTCTTCCTGTCAGAGAAGTAAGATACTTTTTTTTTTTTTCTTTCCATCCTCATTCCTTCCAACATTATTTTCTGTGCAAGAACTGGGAGCGGGGCTGCCTTTGTTCTTACCAAAAGTCTTCGTTCTGCTTTAGTTTCTTCCAGGCTCCCCGCCTCGGCTCACTCTGGGAGACCTCCCATGGCGGTGCCACGTAAGAGGTGATGGCAGCATTCACTGGGTGTTGCGAAGACACAAGCTTACAAGGAAAACTCCAAGCAGGGAGGACATGACTAAAGATGTCAGTTTGGTTGGCTTGGTTGTTTTTTTTTGTTTGTTTTGTGTTTTATTTTAAAGCAAAAGTACAATTATTTACTGTGTTATTAGGATGACTCCTTTCAATTGGGTTTTAATTCTCTTTATTTGCTCTCATTGCTGCTGTTGTGCCTTGCAGGAATATTTAACACAGCGACCATTGGAGGAAAAGAACAACCCTGTTATCTGGTGACAGAAAACCACAGTTTCAGTTGGCTTTAACGTGTGTACAGGCAGGGCTGTAGAGTCCTATTAGGAGGAGACCTCAATCCATACAGACCACGCTTACTGCTTCCCACCATTTTGAGGGCACAGCCTATAAACTTGACATCAGAACAGGGACTTTTAAGGAGTTTTTAAAAGCCATGACGTCCTTTGCTGAAATAAACACTGACATCCTCAACATAAATGCCTTGGTTAAGAGGTTTGGAATGTCCAGGGAGGCTTATTGGATTCAACATAATTTCTCTGAAACCTAAAGGGGGAAAAAAAACAGAAAAAAGAAAAAAGCAAAATAAAGTAAACGAAAAAACAAAAAAGAGCAAAACTAGAAAAAAAGAGAGAGATATCGACACACATGTGATTATATAAAAAAGAACCAAATGAATAACTAGCAAACGGCTGCCATTAAATTAAAGCCAAAATGTCCTCTCCAGGCAGGGCTACCTCACTCTGTCTTTCCATAAAGAACAGGCAATCATTTCATGTGGAGTGTGCAGGCACAAGTGCTCTGAGGACAAGGGGCATGCAAGAGGTCTGGACAGACAACTGGGAACAACTCTTTTCCAGAGGTTCCCACTAAGTCCAAATTCCTACCTAGTCCATCTTTTCCCTAGGCAGACAGTGAGGAATAGGGAGACTCTTTCCTATGCCTACTTCTCTCTCATGATTTATCTAATCTGGCACAACATTCTTGAAGCTAAAAAGTACCATTTCAAGACTGGGGAGACCTGACTCTCATAACCTCACAGACCTTTTTTCATCCCAGGTGTCCCATCTATACCAACCCCTGCATGCTGGAGGCATCTCCTCCTCACACAACTCCACCTCTCTAAAAAATCTGATTAGGATTTACTAGAAACATTGCCCAGATGAGAAAGAAAAATAAGGGGAGCAGAACTCATAGGCAAGCTCCTTCCTTCAGTCCAACAAAATTACAGGGCAAATATAATGTTTTAAAGGGCTGTATCAAACATCTCCTCAGAATGTATCTGCCTTGGGATGCCCTAGCTAGGGAAATTCACTTGTTTGCCACAACCAAGACATGCATGGCAAGATCTTGGGGATTTCTCTTATCTATACCAAATTCTTATGGGTTTAAAGGGTTTTTCCAATAAATTAGTGGGATGTCTTGTCTACATAATTGATCCAAGTTTTAGAAAATACTCCACACCTCATACAGTCACAGGATCCTGAAAAAAATCAGCTAAGTTAACTCAATTCTGGCATCACTAGGGCAGCATGGAGCAGCTTGGATGCCATTAAGAATTGATCTCAACAGGAAGAGTATTTTCAAACAGGTTAGGAAATTTTCTCACACCAAAACTACACCAGGCAGAAGATTTTTCTTTTCCTTTTTTTTCTGTCTATTTTGTCTTTTATATCAGTTTATATTTCTCCACTGTACTATCTTACTCCATCTGCACATCAAACACATGTTTCCTTTGATGGACCTGGGGATGCAGACAAAAGCTGTTTGTTTGGTTTGGAACTGTTTAACTTGTTTGGGAGAAACTATCAGTTATTCTCAGTGGCCCTTAAGGGCTGATCCACATGGGAGAGTAAGCCAGGCTCAGCTCTGGTTCATGTGTCATAAACAAGATTCATAGGCAAATTCCAAGCGATGAAATATCATTAGTAAACTAAATGAGAGTGAAAAAGAGCCCAGCTCAACTCTCATGGTTTAAAGTGATCCGAGTCACTGGGACACAAATAAACATGGCATCCCTGAACGTCACTATTTATCGTGTTTTGTTTTTCGTAATATAAATATATTTTATGGCCACCAAAGGATAGCTGGGAAAGTCTATCCTCAAGAATACCAAGTATCTCTGAGGAGAACTCCTGTCTGCTTTATTTTCCTTGCATTTCTTAGCTCTGCTAAATTAAGGCAATTTCACTTCTGCCGGGCCACATTCAACAGACCTAAAAACCCACTGGGGACACACAGCCCCAGCAAAGGGACATGTGAAAGAGCAGCAAGACTTAAGGCTGGGGACTCCAAGGGCTTTGCTCTCTGTCATCAGTGCTGTGCTGTGAATCCCAGCTGCAGGGATCTCCAGTGACAGCAGGGTCTTTGCAGCGGGGGTTAACCCACCACTGACATGCAGGGGCTGCCGAGGGACGACGAGGAGAGTGGCAGGAGGACAGCCCACGTTTCTGGAGCTGAAGGGCTGAACACACATCCCCGCTGGCTTGGGAGAGCAATGCAGCACCAGTCCTCTTGGCATCCTCTCCTTCTGATTTATTAAAGTCCCCAAAGAATCTGAAAAACAACATGCTTCTCTCCTGACTGGTTTTCTCTCTCTTCCTCACTGCTGTTTCCCCTATTGTGCTGCTACCTTTAACCCCGTTCTCTTGTATGGAGCAGAAACCAACAAGGCTCTTGCTAGGTTTATGTCTTCGCTGACAGATGTGAGATGGATGATGCTCACGGAGATGTCCAGGGTTAAAATGGGTGAATCTCAACAGGTTCAGAGTTTGGATGCTGCTATGACAAATGTCATCTACCAACACAGCTATTAGCTTCTGAAAAACTGGTTTAGAAATGTCTTTAAAAATGTGGGGGCTTTGCTTCACATTTCTTTTTTTCTTTCTTGTCAAAAGGAAAAAAAAAAAAGGAGAAATAGAAATGGTCAACTTCCTAGAACAGTTAGGGAAATTTTAAAAACAATAACTCTTGTGGAGTTTCACATTTGTCAGTGCTAGCTGGAAAACAGGAGGGAAAATACTATCTTTGACATTGGTTGTAGATTTGTAGGGAAACTCTAGCATGCAAGCCTGAAAATAGTAAGGAGGTAAAAATCCCCACCCTGTAGATTGAAATCAAAAACATCTCCAAAGACCTACAAAATTGGGAAGGATCTGAGATCTAAACTTTGTGCTCCTCCCAGTTCCAGTGATATCGCTTTTTAAATTAAAACATAATACTGTCTCAACTAATAGCCATTGTATGGTAGTGGAATCAATGTATGGAGAGTGTTGGAGAACAGGGAAGGAGGAATGAGCTCAGATTTGCTGTGCAGCTCTAACAGCTTGAGATGGAGGGAGCAGATGGGACATTTCTCTAAGCAGGCTGGATGGATGTGGCAATGAAAGGACAAGAAAATTGAATGCAACCAAACCATGCAATCAGTTTTTGTCCTCAACCCTGGCCATCCACTTAGTCCTCCAGAGCTGTCTCATGTTTCCCAACACCCTGGCTAGTGGGTTTTGGCCACTCTGCCCCATGCCCATACCAATCCAGTCTACGGAGAGTGCCCTGCCAGGAGCACACTTCCTCCACTGAGAGAGCAAAACTAAGCAGAAAAAACAGATATTTTCACCTTGCCTTCCCTGTGTGCCTTCTGGTAAAACTGCTGCTATTCAAATAGAGCATGCTTCTGAAGTCTTGGAGACCTGAGGCTGCTCCACATCACCTGAGAGGAGCAGCAGGGATTGTCACATGGGGAGGCGAGGGAATGACGCAGAAAATGATGCACTACTCCTCACGGCATCCCTATCTGCCACAGCAGGAGTGATGCAGACCAGTTTTGAAACCCAGGGATGGAAACTGCTTCTGAAACAGCAATAAAAATTGCTGTGGGAATGGATGAGAAAAGCAACAGGATGCTATGTAACGCCTGGCAAAAATGGGTTAAACAAAAATAGAAAATTAAGGGCAACAAGCTGGCCAAACATAACTCTGCTATCCACACAGCTCACATTAGGCAAAGGAGCTTTGAGCTCTCTTCTGAGTTACAGCAGAATTTATGATATAAAGGAAAAGCAGTAGGAGACTCCAACAACAGGGTACATTTTATCTGTCTCTCTGCGCAGATATGAAGCATGAATAGCATCAAAGAAAGCATGAAAACCATCAAGCCTGGCCCACATCCTGAGCAAAGGAAATAGCCATCCCTTTAGTCAAAGTCAGCACTACTGGGTCTATATCTGAGGGGTAAGCAACACAACAACCCAGGTTTCCTGTCATGGATGGGTTCATCTGCTGGGCTAGGAAACAAAACTCTCTTTCTTCCCTTCCTCTCACAGCATGTAACAGGGTGAGATGCAGCCCAGCCTAAGGCCTCTCTTGCCACAACAAAGCAGGTCACAGAAGCTCAGCAGAAACACACTGTGAGGCTCTCCCTGATGCTCTCAGCTGCAGATAACCACATCATCTCCTCTACTGTTCAAGGCAAAGTCAAAGAGCCCAGATCCCCTCTCATTTACACCAGCCCAGCAGTGTTGACCACAATGGAGAATCTCAAGCAAATTCAGTCCACAGAGGAATTTCACACTGATACACAGACCTCAAGGAGATCTTCAAGTAGATTATACTTCTTCTTAGACTAGAAAAGCTCTGAGAGCTACAGAAATTCTTATAATCCTTCATTTTCATGTAAACAGGGTCCTTATTCCCCTCCACAGCAGCTCACCTTGTATCTGTTTTCATTTTCCATGGTTAAACCTCTGGCATAAGAGTCTCCCACTTTAATCAAAGAGATCTGACGTCACAGGAAACCTCTTGGGAATGTGCTAGATGGAGCTCTAGCTACAGCTTGTGCCATCTTCTTGTGCTTTTCCACAACCCAAAATCGCAAACAGAAGATCTCAGCACTGCAAGTGTTTTGGAGGGCAAGGAAAGGAGGAGATGGGCTCAGAGCAAGAGAAAAGCAGAAGCAACTGGATCCAGGAGATCCCGTTTCCACATAAATTTCTCTAATGTTTGGCTAGAGCAGAGGAAGGGGTAGGAGAATTCTGCAGGCACTCAATGGCCAAACAGCTTTTCCTTGAGGAAAGGGCAGCTTTCACAGCTTTCCACGGGGTGAACTCTTGAAGGCTTTGTAAGAGTCACTAAACCTTTGGTCGGAGGAATTCCAGTATCCGCTGCGTTTCCACTGTTGCCACCACTAACGTAGGCCACGTCCATGTTAGCCAGGATCACAAGTTTGTTTTCTCTGGAACTCTTTCATGGATGGAGTAGTTCCAAGATACTAAATGATGTAGCCTGATAGCTCAGGAGGCAGAGCTCCAAGATTCCCCACCAATCCCCCCTTAGGAAAAGCCCCAAAGTAGGAAAGCACTTAACAGGGTATAAAATAAAAAATAAGAAGGAAAAAAAATCTATTTAAGACCAAGGGCGACAGAAAAAAAAAAAAAAAGGCTATTTTCAGGTCTGAGATGGCCTGTGATTTGAGCCAAAGCTACCCTCTTATCCAGAAGAACAGCCAGTGCTTTTTCTCCAGCCTGAACGGAGGTGCAGCTATTTAAAGCCACTCAGAGGCCCACTGCATGATGGAAAGCAGCCAGATCAGTTGGGCCTCATCGGTTTTGTTTTTGTTAGATTGAAGCCAGAGTATGTGAAATGACTTGTAAGAGGACCAGGGAAGGGGGAAAGGCTGGGCACCCAGCAGTCTCACCCACGACACAGTCTCTGCCTCATTTAAGTGGCAGTGGGTCACAGAGGAGGTCCCTGAGCAAGGAGAATGGCTCTTTTGTCCCTTGAAATACCCATGGCCATGCAAAGACATGTGGCAAAACTCTCAGGGGTTACAGGTCAGCCATGAGAACACGCTGCAGGAAAGTATTTAAAAATTGGTGGTAGTTGACATCGTGGGCATTGTCCAGCTGTTCCCCTGCCTCTGCCTCCCCTTGTGCTCACACTGACACATCCAGGAGCCTTCTCCTCTACCATTCTCACTGCTGGGAAGAAAAAACCTGTCTCCCTGCCTCCACAAGTCCCCACTTTTCACCACTGTGCACTCTCGCTGCCTCTGCGCTCCACAAAGCCCAAGGGACCTGGAATGAAAGATCCCATCCGAGCAAGTAATGCATAATTTTCATCACTTTGGTTTTCAAATATATTCTTATGTCAATTTTTAATTTTTTTTCAAGTCAGCCCTCAGAGTGCTGCCAATTTAAGCACTGTGCTACAAGAGCTGCTTATTTCCACTTTGCCTGACAGGTATCCATGTCCCTGTGACACTGCCTCTGTTCCCCAGCTGCTTCAGATAGCAATAGTTACCCTAAGCATTTTACAGAGTTGTTGAAACCACTGACTAATGTGCCCAGAAATGAATATCCACTGGGAAAGAATCTGGTTTGTGCTCGTGTTCCTTAATTGCTGATTAATTCCAATTATGGTACAGCTGATCCACCAGTACCACAGATCACCACATCAAAGAGCCAACCAGTAAAGGAAGCCCCTGAGTTAGAACAGCAACAGCTCTGTTTCAGAAGTTCTTTTCAGCTGGAAAGTGCTTCATAAACATTAATTTGTTATGCCTCACTCATTCCCTGGGGAGGAAGGAGCTGTTATATTTAATACACGGGCAGCAAAACGGTGGCACAAAGAAGGATCACGTTTTCTCCAAGGTCTCCAAAGGAACCAGTGACAGTCCTGAACATCCAACAGGGAACAGCTTCAGCTCCAAGGCTCCCATCCTCTGCAGGAGCTCTGGCCTCTAGAGGTGGACAGAAGTGCTTGGTAAAGCCAGAGGGCTGGGATATCACAGCAGACATCAAGAAGAGACACAGATGGTGGACAGGATTGCACACAACTGCTGCAGCCTGCAGCTGGGACCTTCCCAGCCCAGGCAGTGCCAGGGATGCTCTCCTGCTCTTCAGAGGATGGGAGGAGCTGATCAAGGCACAGAATAAATCCTTGCTTGTTCAAGGCTCTTTACTCTGCCATCTGCTCCAGCAACACCTTATGTCATCTAGAAAGGCCAGAGCTGCCCTCCAGGAAGCCCAGGAGCTGTACAAGCCCGAGAGTCTGAAGTGTCAGGAAGAACATCCTGTGAGAAAACATGATTTTGTGGAGTTTACAAACTGAGGATGGAAACTGAGGAGCGCAGGAGATCTCAGCAGGCAAGGAGGCACCGATCACTACAGAGGAGCTGTAAATGGGAACAGGAAGAGCTGAGGGCTAAAACACAGCGAGAGCAGCAGGGAGTTTCGAGGAACAAGATTTTGTTGATTTCTTTTAAGCTGTTTGGATGCTGTGTTGTCCAGAATTATTGTTCTTCATCTGTGTCTCTCCAGTGCTCCCACTTTGCTGATTTCTTTGGAAACGAAGCTGCCACCACAGGTCTTCAGCTCTTGATAATTGCCCCAGTAGATGGTTCTCAAAATAAGTTGTCTTCTGCACCAAAATACGTCAAAGGGTGTTATTACACTTCCCAAGGGAGAGCTCCCAGCTCCAGATTTTGTTTCAAGACCATGTCTTGGTATCTTTCAGTATTTCACAAGCTCTAAAACACACACCCCAGGGCACAGGGAAGCTGTGCTCTCCCAGGGGAAGACAGAAAAACACGGGTTTATGCTGATACTACAGAGCTCCTGTGGGACTATTTGGATAGTGCCAACCAAACGAGTGTCAGGTATTTGTGGCTGCCTTCTTTCTGCAGAAGGGGCTTTGCTCCCACCAAAACCACATGAAACATGGTAGGTTTTTTGCAAGAGAATGTATGAAATGGCTGGAAAGCTCCTTGCAGCCAGTAAAACACTGATGAGGTGAGTGAGAAGCCATGGGGGGGGCTGCTGCTGTACAAGGAAACCCTCACTCCACCCCAGAGCAGAGGGTAAGCTTTGCAAAGTGGGGAAGGTCTGGCACAGCACAGCAGGGCAGCAATTCAAGATCTAAGCCCAAAATGTGTGTCTGCTGTTGATGAGGGGTCATCATTCAAAGGAGGGAGGATCAGGAGTCACTTCTGACAAGCTTTTTGCAGCTAGTGGTCTAGCTGTGAATTTTTGCTCAAGCAATCAGCTCTGAGCTTAACAAACCACACATCTGCCAGACCCTTCTCTGCCCCAGTTTCATTCTGGGTCTGCAAATAAGCCTCCCTCTCTCCCTTCTTCCTCTCACATCAACCCACCTGAATGCACAAGGCATTTAAAGCACTTGAGCCCAATCCTATTTCACACCACGTCACTGTGCAAGCCTTTGTGTGTCTGCCCCACTTGAGCCATTGGCATGTGCTGATCAAACAGAGATGGGGCAGTGTAGAGGCTGAGCTCACAGGCCTCCAGATGGGGAGGCACAGCAACATGGATACTCCTGGGAACACAGCTATCCAAAACCTATTTTCCCTCCACTGGAGGTTTTTATACTTGAGAAAGAGGAATACAACTTTACTTAAAAAATGAGGAAAATCAGTCATTCCTCTTCTCTATCATCTATCAACAAAAACCCTACTTTCCACCAAAGCTAGGACAACTCCCCCTCTATTTTAGCTGTTCCTTGAAGCAAGAATTCCCCATACTATGACTAAAACATACAAGAACATACACTTCTAACAGCACCTCCACATTTGCACATGCAACTAAATGTGAGAGATCACAGTCCACAGCCCAGAATCCAACCTCACTCTCAAAACCAGCCTGTGCACAGAGGAAACCAAGCTGAGTGATGCCAAAAGTGCCATCAGAAAGCAGGGAGAGTGTGCACAGAACCTGCTGTGTGTGGGACACGTGGGATGGCCGGCGGGAAGCGTGAGAGGGAAGCAGAGAGGGATGCCACAGCACGGAGCACGTGGCAGGGAGCAGAGGAGTGCAGGAGAGGGGCCGAGAGCTCAAGCTCACACGTGTGGGGCTGAGAGCACAACGCTGCTGAACATTTACTCTCACATTACAGATTTAATGGCTTTTAACAGGAGACTTTGTAAGCGATCAGGAATTGGAACAAAAGGAGCTAGGGGAATAATTATCCTAACCAGGGGAGCTAAAGAACATGGCAAAATCTGTGCTGAGCAATCATGCTAATTAAAGGCACCCAGAAGAATCAGGATAGAAACGCCAAATGGTTTTCACTCTGCTGCCCTAATCCACTAACAGCCTCGGCACTTTGACTCCCACCAGCTGTGGGAAGGACGGCTCTGGGTGAGCTGTTTTGTAGCAATAAATGACAGAGATAAACAAGTGACACAGGGGGGTTGGTCCCCTCTGCAGTGGAGCCCGAAGAGATGCTTGGCCCGCCAAACCGAACAGTGGCTGCTTTGCACCAGCAGCCTGGGAGAGGACCAAATGCTCTCACAGCCTCCAGCTGAGCAGGAAAGATCCCAACACGCTTCCCAGAAAGCAGAACAGCTGCTGGCAACTACCAGCATGAGGCTGAACACAGCCCACAGCCACAAGCCTGGTCCTTTTGGGTCGCGCAGCCCTGCTGCGTGACTGCCTCTGCAGGGAGCTGTGTCACACAGCTCAGCACACTGCTCTGTCCTGGGATGTGTTCCCAGTGCCACACCAGAGCTCTGGCAGCTTTGAGTATGCTGCTCCCTCGTTTGCATAGCTGCAGTCATCACAGGGCTAGGTCCGCTCAGATTTGGCTTTCAAAGGTAAGGACATCTATGCAGGAGGCACCATCCTGATCTTCTAATGCTTAAAATTCCAGCTGGGGATCTTGCCATCAGAAAAGCAACAGTTAACACTGCAACATGGGCACATTTTCACCCAGAAATGTGGAGACTTGACAAGTGTTCATGTTGTAGAGGAAAAAATGAACACTAGTCTGCTTCAGCAGACTAGAAGCTTTACAGGCCCAAGTAAAAATTCCCATGCATTCAGCTAGTGTAAAACCCAATCAGACTCCTCAAGGAGCTGCTGAGCCTTGGTCTGATGGGGATTTCAGGGGAATATCTTCTTCAGATATACCTGAAGTCAAACAGGACATCACATGCCAAGGTAGATGGGTGCAGAAACACAATTAACAGAACAATTAACAGAGTGGTAAAATCACCCACTGAGTACAGAGAAGTCTCTCTCTGCCCTTCCCAACCTCCAAGAGAAGGTTCTCCTCAGATAACTGCTTGGGTGAGATGTGAGTCTCTTCTCCCAGCAGTGCAGACCTGGGTTTTGTTGCAGTCACCTGCATTGGCGCAGAATGAGAGCTGTGCTGGGGAGGAGGTGGGGAGGCAGAAAAACCGATGCTAACAATTGCCATCAAGTAACAGCTTTCCATTTAAAAAAGGTAGGTTTTTTGTTAATCAACAAGTCCATTAACATGGAGCAAATATCTCTCTGTAATGGACACCCACAGGATCACAGGCTGAACTATTTGTGTGCAGCATCTTTTGATTGATTCACCCTAAAGATCATCAAGTAAATGAGAGAGGATGTAATACTTCTGCAGGAAACATTCCACAGCGGATACATTGATTGCAACACTCAGCCAGCTGCCGTGTGCCAGCCTCTTCTTAAAGAGACTTCATATTTGATTCTCCGATTAAATATTTCGGAATGGAGGAAAAAAAAATCAGGCCTAGATTTGTGCTTCCTTCATGGAACCTGGTATTTTTCCAAGGGGAATCACATGAGTGACCAATGTCCAGTCTCCTCCCTCTCTTCCTGTCCTCAAGACTTACGATTCTATTCCCTTGGTCCTTGTCCAGCCGCAGAGACCACTGCCACTCCACTGCCTGGCCTCTTCCCACTAAATCCTTGGATCAAGACAAGAGAGCCTGTTTGGTGGCACACCTGGAGACCTGTTGATTTATTCATTCAACCACTACATGCATTTTGCCTGCCAGTGCCTCTCTGACTCCTCTACTCTCACCACAACAGATCCATTTTCAATCAAAAGCCCACTAAAAGCCCAATAGGACAAGAAAAGACAGGGCTGAGAACGAGGAATACCCTGAGATGAATACAGAGTCAGAGAGTCCAGGACCCATGAGGAAATTAGCGATGAAACCATCAGCTGAATAATTTGCCCCAGCAGCAATCCCAGCCAGCAGGGATGGCCCTGGGGCCAGAGCTGAGAGCTTATGCTCTCTGCAGCTTGCAAAAAACAGGTTCTTTTGCCACAGACCAAATCCCAGGCTGACACCTCCTTTATGAGCTGCTGAAAAACACCATTTTCTGGACGAGCTCTGCAAAAACACAGTGACACTTCCAGTTTATGAGCAAGCCCTGCCACCGCTCCCCGAGCCACAGCCTTGGAGCTGTCAAAGCCGGGCTGAATGAGAGCAGCGGGGCCAGGAGACTGCTGGCAGCTCTGCTGAAGGGACGTGCTTATTTCACATGCAAATGAGCCACACAAATTGAGAGCAGACCCTCCTTCTCCCCTCTGAGCTACTCGTAAATTACAGGGGTGGAAGGCAGGTGAAGGGTCTTTGAGGCAGGTGAAACTCAGTGGTACAAGGGACCCAGCATCTCATTGGAGACAAGAGGAGAAAGCTGAGCACTCACTCAGGGCCCACAGGGAGACACAGCTAACCCTCTCCTCCTGAGATAAGCTCCATCAAGAGAGCACCCAGCCTGTTGGATTAATGACTCCTTGAGGCTAATCAGCAGTGCCAGCACCTACAAATGAGGGCCCTTGTCTGCTGTAGCTTCCATCCTTTCTCTCCTCCAGCACCATCAGGAAAATAAATAAATAAACAAAACAAGCCTGTAGGTCCCATCCAAGATGAACTACATGGGCCATTACAGCCAAGCAACAAGGTAAGTGCTGCAGGTATAGGCTCAGCTGTGGATTCTGGGCTCCTGCCTCCCCTTCCCTTCTTTTCAAAGAAAATAAAATTGAGTTTGCATTGACTACTGAGAAAATGAGACAACATTATACAGGACACGACCCTCTGCAATCAAATTAGGACATTGCAACACCGTAGCCAGCATGGAGTATGTAGCCCCGATAGGGTATTGGATCAAAGAGAATGATTTTATGCAGTAAACATTAAAAGACAAAAGGAAAATTAATCATATCAGGGCATCCATCATAACCAGAGTAAGAAATAAGTTTGGAGTAGCACAACAAGCAGCACTCCTGTCTGGGAGCTTCCCTCCCAAGTCTTTCTTGTGTCCCCACTCAAACTGGCCAGACACTTCTCAGAGCTGGTCATTAAAGACATGGCAAATGTTGGGAAATATTTTTGCCACTTGCTGCACAACTTCCTCAC
This sequence comes from Motacilla alba alba, assembly GCF_015832195.1. Classification (NCBI taxonomy): domain Eukaryota; kingdom Metazoa; phylum Chordata; class Aves; order Passeriformes; family Motacillidae; genus Motacilla; species Motacilla alba. Next base: position 13,411,866 of record NC_052025.1, on the reverse strand, counting down.
AGCCCCTTCCCCAGAGCTCTGACAGTTTTCAAGAGAGTAAAGCCACTGTTCACAGAGTTTCCAGCTGTGGCCCAAGAACAGCACACCTGAGGGTGCTGATTTCAGGGGTGCTCAGATCTGTTTAGATACAGGACCAGGTACAGCATCAGGGCTGTTCCTCACTCTCCCAGGACTGTGGGCATGTATATCTGGAGCCTGGGCTCTGTGCAACCTGGGAGGCAAGTTCTGCCACCCTAGGCTGGTCAAAACCCAGTTCAGCCAAACTCCCTTCATGCCTGTTTCACCCATCAGGCAGAGGAATATGCACCCAGTGTATTCATCCTGCTAGATGTGGGGAGGAGGACACAAACCTCCCCAAACTCCTGATTTACATAGCAGTCTGTAGCAGTGGTTTCCCAACTGCATAATGAGTACATTAACTTTGGCTAAACCAATTCTCCTGAGATGAAGAGATGGAAAAAATAATCGAAACAAACTGTGATAGAGTTTTTGATTAAGCAGCTGATGATCAATAAAAGTTATCTGCGGGGCACAGAGTGTTAATGAGCTACCATTCCTGTATCAAAGAAACACCTGAGCCCATGGTCCCTGCTCCACACAGCCCAGAGAGGTCAGTAAGACCTGCTCCTCCTGGACTGACACGGGGAGAACGTGGGCTATGGAGCCCACTGGTCTCACCTGCCCTTATTCCTGTTAAAAGGCTGATGGTGGAAGAAGGATGAGAAATAACCTTAAAGCAGGATGTGGCGAGAAAGAGAGGAATGAAAAAGGTTAACAGCCTGACTCAGACTTAAGGTGTTATGTTTGGGGGAAAAAAAATAAATTGTGGAGGCATTCATAGCCTTCTCAGACAGCTCCATTTATTTAAAGAGGCCTTGGAGCTCTGCAGCTGTAACACCAACACCTCTACAGCAGGGAGCAAGAAGGACCAGCCAGTGGGGCTACCAGCTCCCTGCCACCAGTGATGCAAGGCACAAAGTGACTCACTCCACATCCTGTGATTGCTATCCCCTTATCCTTTCCCCCACAACAATGTCATTGCAAAAAAGGTGTTAAATCACCGTAGTTCTTAATATCTTAAATTCATCCCCAAAGATTCTAAAGCATTAAAGAGTGGACTTTACAGAGAATTTCTCATAGTAACCTAGCCACCTGTTTAATACCACACAGCAGCAAGGCTGCACAAGGGTTTCAGAGAGAAAGTGGAAAGGAGAGCTTCATATTAAAGCTACAGAGAAGAGACAAGGCTCAGAGCAGCAGACATATAAAATATCACCACCTCCGCCTGAATTTAGCTATTTCACTGTAACTAATCATTTTGCTCTTCTAGAAATGTCTGGAGAACTGTTAGTGACCACAGGGAGCTGCTAGGATCTTTGTATTACATTTCCTCCAAAAGTTCCCTCCTCTGACAGCCCAGCCCAGCCTGCCTACAAAAGGGATTTGCTTTCCCAAAACCCACTTAGCCTTCCTGTCCTTAGAGGGTCTAGGGAAAGCTGAGAAAAAATCAGCAGACAGGATACTTGTTCTGAAGTGTCCCACAGGGAACAGAGGGGATGAACAGCACATTAGGATTTCTCCCCCAATTTCTCAAATTCTCACGGAACTGGGGTTTGCAATCGCCCTCTGCAGAGCCCATGTCAAGACAGATCATTAATACCACTCGACACTGAGGATCTCTTGTATTAAAAAAGCACAGCAATTACTTAGTTCAAATCTCTATATTATTCATAAGATCTATATCTATCATGGATATAGTATTTACACTGCTATGGGGAAATGTAATAAATAAGGCAATAAGCGTTTCCTTCCTTCAGGTCAAGATGAAAGTCTGCATCTTAGAGAGCAGTGCTTTCCTTGGGTAGCCAGGCTCATATCCCAGCCTCCCTGCCTAATTCGTGCAGCCAGGGACTAAAGCCAAGTTGAAAAATGACTTCTCTTCCTCTGAGCCCAGCACTCGGGTTCCACCACACTCCAATGACTGGAGGAGGCAATGCCTAGGTGGAATGAGACCTGCAAGGAGAGGTCTCTTCAGAAGTAGTCGAGAGAGCAAAGCAGAACATATTGAGACTGTAGCATGGCCCCCATGAAGGTGGAAAGGGAGAATTTGATCTAAGCTATCTGGAAAAGAGCAGGAAAAGTTGAGAATTGTCATTTTCTGGGATCAAAATATGCAGCTGACAGCTCCAACAATGTGTTTATCCATCTAAACCCCTGACTCCAAACGACTGGCTGTGAAAGGACTTCAGGTGGGGACTCATAAACTTGCAATATGGTCCAGTGGGCTGAACATGGGCCAGGCTGCTAGCTGTCATCAACCTGGCCTGACCTTGAGCAGACTGATGTCTTTCCAGCTGCCTCTCCTCATCCATAAAATGGAGATGAAGATGCTCAGCAGCCCCTTGATGGGCTGGAAGGAGAAATGCCACTTTCCAGGAAATAGTGGAGATACAACATGCCAGGTTAGTTCTCCTCATTAAGAGGATAAAATTTACCCCATGCCTCAGATACTCAGCTGCCTGCCATGCTCTCAGTAATGTTCCCCTGACATTTGGGCTCTGCTGGGATCTGGCACAAGAGCAGAACAGTCCCACCCCACCCCATCTCTGGGATTTGCCCAGAATTTATTTTTAACACAGCCTCAGTGTGAACATTTGTGTTGGGATTTGAATGAACTCATGCTGATCCCTGACTCTGAGCTCGTCTCACCCTGACTGTGCCAATAGCCAGGACTGTCAAGAGAACAGAGGGCACAATCTCCCCCACCCTTCACCAGGAGTCTGACATGAGGCAGACCCAAAGCCTCCTACCTCATTCCACGTGTAGGAAGGAATCTTTGGGCAGCCACCTCAGATGGAGCCATTCCTGCTGTCCAGGGTAACTAACTTGTTCTAGAGCACAAGACATGTTCAGCAGGGTCCTAAGCTGGGCTTGAAATGACCTTTCAAAACCTTGCAGCCCCACCTAAGTCCTTTATTTCCCTGGTTCTGGAATGCGAGCAACGGGATAGAGCTGAAGCTGTGGCCTATCTGTGAGAAGACTTGGAAGACTGGGCTGTAACTTTCTGGTATGCCAAGCCCTCAGGTACAGCTTGAAACACAAAGTCCTTGCTCTTGCATACACCTGCTGGCCACCACCTCCCTTGCTCAATGCTCCTCATCAATTACAGCACAGAGACATAAAATGACTGATACTTTTAATACAAAGAGCCTGTCATTTATTTATTAGCTGGCGACAGGCCCTGCAGTCCTGGATGGATGCATTATAAATCAGCTGCATTTCTAACCATTAAAAATTCATCCAATTCATAATGTAGGATGCCTATAATTTCCTTATTAGTGTTGAGTGTGAAGGATTTTTCTTTCTCCTCCCTTGGCTCTTTGCTTTCCCAAGATCTTGCTCATCTGAGGATTAGCTTGGCTTAATCCTGCAAGAGGGAGGTGGAGTGGTGAGAAGGGCTGGGAGAAGGAAGACAAGGACTAAAGAAATTTTGTTCCAGTGTTTTCCTCTGATTGCAATTTGCCATATATACTTAGGAGACTCAGCTGTCTCCTGTCATACTTATGGGAGCAAGAGAAACTGCTTGTCCTGAATTTAAGAGAGGTTTGTATTGCAGGAGAAAAAAAATTCCCTTTTATCTCACAAAGGGAAAAAAGCAGTATGGTGGTTGGACAGGGAAGGATGATGTAAAACCTGTTAAAAGTACAAGTAAGATAAGAACAGGTGTCCATACATTATAAACCAGTGCATTTAAAATAGATCAAACATATATATGAGATTTATATATAAAAATAGGTAGGTTTAGTAACCTTCAGACTCAGTGCTCTCATTCAGTGAGGAAAAATAGGTTAGTAGGCCTGGAAGAAAGGTGTGACATTTTTACAGACCCACAGTGGTGACAAAAAACTTCAGGTGCTGCTACAGCATCAGCAAAGGAACTTGGAACGAGCATCAGAAAAAGCTGAGTCTACATGAAACTGTAAATCATCACTTAATTTGAGTACTGCATCCCATATTGACCAGGCTTGGCTGCAGATAGCAGGACAGCCTTGGTCCTTGGTGTGGTACACACAGAAATGTTCATGCTTTCACTGAGTCTCAGTTTGTTCCCATCTCTTAAAGAGATGTATTCAGGGAGGGGCAGGGAGAGAGTGCTTGAACAGATTCAAGCCAGGCTCAGCACTAGGTAACTTGCAGTGTGTTTAGGAATGAGTGTGCAGGAATCTAAAAATGGATTATGCAATAAACCCTGCCTTAATGGGAGACAAGCCCAGGCATTGAGAGCAATGCTGTGACTCCAATGTACTTTTCACCTCGAGATGCTTGCATACAAACCTTACATCAGCTACACATGGAAATGGGTTTACTGGGTTCTCCAGTGGGTATGTTGACTTCAGCAAATCACATCTTGTTCAACAAGGCCAATGCTTTACTCTCAGCCATGGTGACAAACAGCTGCTTCAGGTCAGGGCCTTGGCAGCCCACGAGCAGAAATGCTGCTTCCATGAGCAGCAGCACCTTCCTTCACCCCACTGAGCCACTCCCTGTGTGCACCCATCAACAAGAGCAAGACACACTGCAGGATGTTGAGGTGGACTGAAGTGTCCAGCAATCAAAAATTTAAATTTCTGCATTTTTGTTATGTGAAGCAATCGTGCTGTGCTCCGCCTGCCCTGTGCTGCTGGGAGCCAGCTCTGCCTGCCCACCCCATCTCCTCAGAGCCAGCCCCCACACAAGGCTGGGAAACAGAAGCCTCCTTCCAAACAAGAAACTCTTTAGGCAGAATATTTTTTCTACATGGGTCTTTCCCCAGGTCTCAGGGCTGAATGGGATGTTTTGGGCAGTTTAGCCCCAAAGCAGCGCTAAGCACAGGTTTGGGGTTTTTTAACCTCTACTGATGTGCAGGTTCTCTGCTACATTCTGGGCTGTATTTCTTGTCCCACAGGGCAGCACCACTATAATGTTACCGCTGTGTGTGTGATCATGCAAAATTGTTCCAACTCCTAAACAACAGCAGCTATTTTTAATTAGGAATCACAATTTAACCAGACAACAGTCAAACAATGAGAGCCTGCAATCTCCAAACCAGAGAGACACCTCCTGTCTTATCACAGTGAGGCCCCATGCACTTGCAAGAGATTTTAAACCTGACAAAGAGCCTGGGGGGACTAAAAAATCAGAACACAATGTCCTTGCAAACTCTGGGAACTCCTGGTTCCTTCAAGGGTACCCCATGGCCAGGTACCACAGGCACATCCTCTTTATCCCAGGAATGCAGAAGTGCCCCAGCTGCCAATCATTGTAAGCCACAGAAAACTCATTCAAAAACAAGACAAATGTTTAAATGAGGGCCAAAAGAAATCAATACCACCGCTCAGCCCATGCACACATACACACACCAGCTATTTTTACAGTGACCCACAGCAAAATTCACACAATCCACGAGCCATTAGGAGGACGCTCTTGACATCTGGGCTGCCTGAGTCTGCAGTAGCTTCAGGTGGAGCACTGTGTTGCTACCTCTTGTCTTGCAGGGATGAAACCACACCCATGAAGAGAGCTGGCTGGTGAACAGAGCCCTGCTCACTCTGGCACAGACACTTCCTTCAGGTTTAAGCACATCACAAGTGCAAATGGATAGGGAGAAGCACCAAGACCCAGACACACAGCTGGTAACAGAGGGAATGTAAACCTGTTTTTATCCCTATTGTGTCCCACTCCTCTCACCCTGCCACAATGAGTCTGGACTCATGCCAGACCATGGGTGAGTGGACAGGGACACTATGGGGTGTGTGTGGAGGACAGGGAATTCTGCAAGAGGAGTGGGAGCTCATCTCCCTCTATGAGATGAGCAGGGGACTTGATAGAAGGTGGAATGTCAGGGTGTACATACAGATCCTCCATGAGATGCTGCATTCTTGGGCACTCTGGTCCAACCCAACTGATGCAGGGATGAGGCTACCAGGCAAAAAGAGCAGCCTGCTGCACTAGAGCCACTCCAAATCCAGTAGGAATACAGGTCAGGACCTCCTCTCATCTGGCTTGTAAAGTTCTTGACAGTTCATACATCACGAGCTCCCTTCCTGAAATTGCCCCAGGTGAGCCAACCCTGCTTCCTGGCCCCACAGACATCAGGATTAAACAGTCCAGTGGGGATGCTGTTAGGCACAAGAGAAAGCAGTGTTTTGTTTGAGACAATACTTCCCTGTCAACTCCTTGAAGTCTGTATCCAGCAGTCTCTCCACAGGCCGGTCACCATCAACAGCCCAAAGCCGCATTCTTCTTGATTTAAGGGTTTCTCTTCCTCATGGATCTTTACCTCCAGGAACCGATGCATCATCATTCAGCTGTGCTGCCAGTGTCACTTCCCCATTCTGGGGCTGGAGCCTGCTGGTCCCCCTTTGATCCTGAGTGTTGTTACAAATATCTCCAGTAAACACACGTCAAAGCAACAGAGAATAGATCTAAAATCCAAACAGCAGCAGGAGGTGATCATCTTGTGCTCAAACCAAGTCAGGTGCCCATCCCACCTGGAGCAAGACTGCTGGCTCCAGCAGCTCCTCATAAAGCAGGCAGGGACCAGGCAGAGCCACGCTGCTTTTCTTCCTCATGGTACAACCACACAGACAGTATCTCCAGAGCTGGCTGAGGGGTAAGGAATAGGCAATGGATCTTGCCAGCCTTTCCAAGACATCCTGAAAAAACCTCATTTCTATAGCACCATCACAGCAGGAAGGTCTGAAGTGTGAGACTGTGACTCAAAGTGCAGGTGCAATAGGTGGGATGGGCACTCCACTTCTGCAAAAGTAGGTTGGACTCCTGGAAAATGTGGATATTTATTCCGCTTGCCCTTTCAGGGATAGAAGAAAGGATGCAGAGCAGAAAATAGCTGCCGGCAGGAAAGCTGAGAGCTGGGAAGGTTGGCTCAAGTCCCACTGTCCATGGTATGTCTCCTGTTGGTCTGATGCTGCAGCCTGGGCAAGTGGACAAGAAGGTGATTCTGGGCACAAGGGAAGTATAGTTCTCCTCTGGTGGGGGACAGAAGCAGTAATTTTGGTTCCTCATACATTTCTTCAACACCTGCTCTGGGAACAGCCAGCCAGAGCCCACAAGGCTTCTTCAACATCCAAATCTTTTGCAAGATCTTTACATCAAACCTTGGAGCTCAGAGCAGTTTCCATGAGAGCCAACAGCAAACCAGAAGGGAGGGAAATTTGGAGGCAGAAGGTCATTGCAGAGACCTCCAATGCCTTCACCTGTTGGCAGGTGAGCTCTGAGGTCAGGGCTCTTCCACAGCCCCCAGCCACAAGCCCAGGCTTTGCTACGAACAGTGAGGAGACACAGCACAGAGCAGCAAAACACACATAAAGGAGTAAACAGCTACTCACAGGTCCTCGTTAAAACCCTTAAAACACCTCACATGAGCTGAGTGAGAAGGACAAGACTGTAAGACCAAGAGAGCTCCAGCACAGAAGAGTCTTCACCCACAAGTGCCTACTTCAGAAGAGTAATGGGAGCTGGGTCCTTCTGGAGAAGAGCCTGGGGACTTCATTTTAGAGGAGACAAGAGGAAAAAGAATAGTTTGGAGAAACAGCAGAGCTCTGTGTGAGGGACTGAAACCTGTGGAGCCTGGCCCCAGGCTGGGCATGGAGAAGCAGAGTGCTGCTGTCACTTCACCCTGTGTTCCACATTTATATTACATAAAAAGAATATTTGACAAATTATCTTATCCCTGGGAGAAAAAAAGAAAACAAAAAACAAAGGAAAAGTTTCTTTTCCAATACCAACTGTTTCAGTTTTCTTTTTTTAGGCAAATAAAACTACAAGCATTTATGACTTCAGTTTTATGTTGTTGCTGTTTTTGGCAAAAATGGGACCATGAACTGACTGAAAATAGAAATGCTGCATACTTTTTATCTTCCCATGCCCAGGATGAACAAAACACACTAGGCAAACAAAAAAAAATTAACAGTTCTAAGGGTAAATATCCTTTTCCTTTTAGTTTTTGAGATCTATTGAAAGCAGAGTTAAGAAAATCAATTTGTTTAAGAAATATGATTTTTGAAATGACCACGATGTTCTTTTTAAGCTGCACTGAAATAAAAGATAAAGACAGGGTACTGAGTGAAAGAGTGCTGATGGCGCTTTTATTGTGTGATTTGCCTTGTTTTTTTCTGAAGTACTTCTTTTTAGCCGATTACCACGTATTTACAGTTAGTGTAATTATATCTAATTACTTAATTAGCATGAATACGTGTAATTACTAACTTTGAATATGTAATTATGTCAGGGCAGCCTGTAATAAATGAGGTTGAAAAAAACCCTCATTAGGACTCTACGAAAGGACGGCTGCTCCACCCGTGTGGAGAATGCATCCCAGTCCCCAGACTGAGCCAGTCCTGGAAAACACAGCCAGCTCCAGTCCTGGCTGGCAAAAACCTCCCCCAAAAGCAAAGAGTTTGCCCCAAAAGTTCAGCTTCACATTACTTGTTGCAACTGAGCATCCACTGCTGGGATGCAGGTGGGGATCTGCCCCCCAGATCAATTTTCTCCATCAGGGTTTGGATTTTTTTCTCCAATTTGTGTCGTTCTCCAGAAGACCTGTTTTGTTAGATGAGAAATACAAGGGAACTGAACAACTCCAAAACTGTGCTGTGGCATTTGAGTAAAGCTCAAGAGATCAGATCCAATAACTAATCTGCATCTGATGCATTGTGCTTAGAATTAATTACTACTTAATTACTATTATTAAAGTAAAACGACCTTCCAAAATGTTTCTTCTGAAATATTACCAATATTTCACCACAGAAATCTCCAGCTACTCATAATTACAAAACTTGAATTTTGGGAAATCAAATCCTGAACTTCAAGAGAGGGAGATAACCTAAGGAGCTGCTGTTACTGCCAGGCCTGCCCAGGACAAACAGCCAAATTCTGGCCACAAATGAGGGGAGACTGGATCATGTTTTGCATTACCAAAAATCTCTGATCATTGGCTGATGTTATATAGTCCTAAACTCTCATCCTCATCCCTTTCTCTGCCCACTGTGCTTGCCACAAGTCCCATTCTTCTCCTCTGATGTGTTTATTTCCAGATGTGGAGGTGCAAACTCATCACAACCTGTTGCTCTTTGCCAAGCAGATATGAACTTGGTTTCCCTTCCATGTGCATAAGATCAGGAGAAAAAGGCCTTTTTAGGCCTTTTTCTAAAAAGGCCTAAAAAAGTGTGCTGTGAAATCCACTTGTGGTTGGACTGTCCACATTGCCAAACTCTTTTCTTAGCCCTCTAGGTTGGGCCAAGGACAGCTGAAGCAAGGACAGGATGCAAACCCAGCACAGCCCGGAGTTACAGCACAGAGATGGGGGAGCATCTTCTCAACAACTAAATGCTTCAACATGAGAAAACACAGTGGTCCTGGTGTCTTGCTTGGCTCTTTGAGAATCTCTCACCCAGGAAGGGAAAGAGAATTCTGAGTCAAGGTTGTCCCCCCTCTGCACTAAGTCAGGCAGTAACAGAAAGAGGGTGAGACAACTGCAAAAATCCCAGAAAGCCAGAAGTGAGTGCTGGTTCCTGTGCCCCTCATCCCATCAACACGAGGACAGCACATTCTCAGTGAAGAACAGGTCTCTGTCTCCTTGAGGAGACATTAAGAAGAAGATCCCATGGGTCAGCACTGCACAGAGGGAGCAAGAGGCATCCAGCTCCACGGGCAGTGAGCTGCTCTCCATATTTCAGCTGCAATTCCATTATGCAGAGGTAAGTGGCTGGGAATAAACATCCCTCATCCCTGCGTGATAAGTGATGCTTGCTAGTATGGAGGGTGACAGAAATCTATATCACATCAATGTACTATTAATACTGCATTAAGCATATAGAGTTTGCTCCCCTCGCTGCAGCACGGCAATGGGTATCGGCATGTCCTCGACCCAGGCAGCATCCAAGAGCACAGGGATGCTTGCAGGAGGAAGGAAGGAGAAAAGCTTCATGTTGGAGAGGGAAAATGCTTGCTGAAGATGTTGCTCTAGCAACAGCTCAGTGCAAAGGAGAGATGCTGGGTGTCGTGGAACACCTTTGCTCACAGCCGGGCAGCAGCTCTGGGGGAGGTGGTGGAGTGAGGAGTTTGCATCTGTACAGGCTCAGCTGGGCATAGAGGCACTCCCCAGCCCAGAGGAGCTCTCTTTAGAAGTGTCAGCAAAGGGAGAAGTGTTTGTGTCCAGGCTCTGCACAGGGGGAAGGAAAAACCCTCCAGCATGACAACCACAGGGAGAACAGGAGCAACAAATATTCTCCAGCCCAGGCTTATGTTGAGTAGAGCACATCAGATCAAACAAACCCCTTACAGCAAAAGCTCCCCAAAGCATGGTTAATTTAATAGGTGAATTATGAAACTTTCCAGCCTCAAGCAAAGCCACCAGTGAAGTCAGAAGTTTTGACCAAGTGAAAGCCTGGGGACTAAAATACAAAACACACACCAAGTTCAGCTCTGCCTGAGGGATCGAGGATTGGGTTTTGCCCCATGAATGACAAAGAAATATAAAAAAACTAGAGTTTTCAACATGAAAGCATCAAGCTGTAGTTTGCCTCTTATTATCCCCCAAAGGGAGCACCAGTGTTGTGGGGTTTGATTTCAGCCCCACTGCCTTGCAGTCCTGGAAAAGTTGGAGCATTCCCTCCTGTGGCACCCTTCACAGAAGTGCCTCCAGATGCCACCCCAAGCATCTCTGTGAACCCTTCAGATCCTACTCAAACAGCCCCGTGAATCTCTGAGGTCAAATCCTGCTGTGAGTGACATCCCCTGCAGCCCATCCAGCTCTGACAAGTCCCACAGGGCAAAGGCTCAGAGCAAAACTTAATCCTTTGAGGTTTAAGCTCTGCTACAGTCTCAACAGCACCCACGTCTTGCAATGGTCGGCGTGCAGATTAAAGAGATTTGAGACAGCACAGCAGGGAAAGGAAGAAAAAGTAAAGCGGGGGAGCCCTCCCTCCCAAGCCATCAGAGTTTGTAAATCATTTTGAGATGAGGTGCTATAAGCAATGTAAAATATATAATTAACAGCACAGAAAAACCACACTACATTCAGCTTCTCCACTCCTGCCTAATCACCACCCTCCTCCTCCCCTCTCTACAAACAGACCAAATTTAGCACATTGAAATGAAAATCAAGGGGAAAGCCAGGCACGTTCTTTGGGTACATCCCATCGCTCTGGCAAGGGAAGGACGGTGCTGAGGGCTTGGGCACGAGCCAGCAGGACCCATGAGGGTGCACAGTGGGGACTGCCCAAGGGATACCTCCATGGGGGGAGCAGCTGCAGCTCCCCTTCCCCCGATGGAGGAATGCAGGCCAGGAGCAGCGTGCTCCTGCTGAGCACTCAATGCCACATGGCTTCCTGCAGGCTGGGAGATGGGCCTTCTCCCTGCTTGCAGGGGCTGAGGTCTGTCTCCTGCCCCCGTGAGTCAGCAGCAGCCAAAGGAAGAGCAGAGGGGACATCAGCACAGCACTCCCTGCTTCTGGCTGGGCCACAGAGACAGCCCAAGCTGAAAGCCTTTCACCTTCTGTTTTGCAGGGTTTTTATTTTTCCAGTTCTACCTGGAACCAAGACACACCAAAAGGATGCAAAATAGCAAGAGAGGAACGTTACCCAAACCTCCTGCATTGCTCAGCTTGCATCTCAGAGCTGGTAAGAGGCCTGGGAGAGCTCAGCTACCGCCTGTGAGCCGCATGCTGGGGAAGGCTGCATCCCACCACTCGCGTGGGAAGTGGTGCAGGACTCCCAGAAAAGCATCCTTTTACACAGCACTTTTCTTTTATGCTCAGAATTTAGAAACACAACATGGAGAGGGACACTTGATCACCACCTGCTAGTCTAATGAGCCCAGTTCATGAACCAAATTTATACAGGAAAGATGCAGAAGCTTTACAGAAGCCCATAAAAACAAGACATCCAGCATCTAAAATTCCTGGAGACAAAGACAGCTCTAGGCATCTGCCACACCTATGCCCATGTATCCTGAGCTTCCCCCTGGCCCTTTGGGGAGCCAAAGAGGCAGCCCCATGACTGGGAAACTGCTGGAGGAGGAAGGGGAGGCAGGTCCTTTCCCCAGCCAAGCAGGGGTCACATCCATCCCCACGCTCCCAGGGGGCTCTTGCTCACACCTGGGACCTCATGCTTGGAGCTGATGAGGAAGAGCCCAGCTTGGAATGGCACTTTCAGGCGGAGGGGGAAGGTGACGGGTGGGTGGCAGAGGGAGGGTGAAGGGAGGTGAAGGTGAGAGTGGAAAGTCTTTTCTGGAAGCATCTACATGTATGTTGTGATTTCTGAGACCTGAGATTCACTTTGGTTTCTGGACCATACCAAGACCCACTCTCCTCAAAAACCTCCTTCTCTTCTTCCTCATCCTCTTAACCTCTCCCTCCCTGCCCTCCTTCCCCCAACCCCCCCAGCCCATCCCTCAGCCCCAGCGGGGGCTGTGGCTCGGGCACTCACACGTGTCTGGCTTGTGGCAGTTGTGACCTTGCCGGAAGTACTGGGGGTTCTCGATGACGGGGATGCGCGTCATGCCGATCACCACCGTGTCTGGGCCAGCGTCCAGGGACGAGGGCGTCGTGATGCCATGGTTGATGTGGTGGAGAGGACTGGCTGAATCCTCCTCCCCGCTGATCACTGCCACGGGACCTGCAAACAGCACACGCATCCGTCAGGGACAGCAGAGGACAGGGAGGCCTGTTGATCACATGCTCATGGATGGGTCACCACCAGCCCGTCCCAGCGTTCCTGCCAGTTGTCCCATCCCCGGGCTTAGCTTCTCTGGGCAGCTCGCAGGGTAGGGAAGACATCTCAAGTTTTTCTTCCTGGCTTTGAGGTACCAGGCTAAAAATCCCAAAAGGTTAAGCAGCTATAGGTGACAGTGCATCAGAGGTGAGCCATGCAAAAAGTCCTCTCCTAAGGCTGTCATGAGAAAGCAGTTGCTGTGGTGCCTGTATACTCTGGCATCACAAGCTTGGCAGAAATCATAACCAGGCTTAGACTGAAGAAACATCACTCTGAAAGAGTTACTTCACTCAAATCCATATTTATGATATGTCTGTTGCTCAGCATGTTGCCCATCTTTTTGCCCTCCTGCAGCTTCACCTGAGCAAACTCACTGGGTTTCAGTCAGGATGATGCCTACAGGGACCCCACAATGTACTGGAACAGATCCTGCTCAGCTCAGGCTCATTCCCACCACCACCACCACAAATGGCAGCATCTTCCCCTTACCCTCTTGACCTCCAAAAGTTCACAGCACCATCAGACAGGCAAGAAAATGAAGCAAAGTAGTCAGGCATGCAAGACAGGAGCAATGGAAGGCTTCTATCCCTTATGTTTTATTTTGGTATTAGACCCTCCACTACCTGTTGCAGCCATTCTTGCTGCATTGGTGTTGGACAAGGTAGGGACCACTGTGAAATCTTGCATATCTTTCAATATTTTAACATGGGAAGAAAATCCACACTCAACAAGTGACACTCCTTTTATCCTGTCTGGATTTTACCAGGGACTACCAGAAGCTCAAGTAAAAAGGAGCAGAGATGCTGCAGTTAGGCTTTCAACTTATTCAGAGCAGCCAGCCTTTTCACCTACATTGCATAAAAAAATGCTCATCTCCCATCAGTAATCTGCTTCTAATTGCACAATTACTTTATTATGTAGCACTGGCAACAAAGAAGGGACTCTTCAAGCCATTTTACTCTCCAGAGCTACTGGGAGGACGAGGCGAACACCGGCTCCATGCAGCCATTCTGCCTGCATTAATCTAGTCTAAAGGCTGCTCATTTTTGGAGCTTCAAGTATTGTTTGTTCTTCCAAGTGGGATATAATAAAGTTATTGTGTAATTAGCAGAGTCTTGGCAGCTGTGACAGGTGTTTTAGTCATGAGGAAAAAAAGCTCTCGCCCTTTACTGTGAATTCCTTCTGGCAGGTTCTGGCTTTTTTAATGTTACTCCCCGGGCCCGCGTGACTTTCCAGCTCTTGGGGTGCAAAGGCAAAATTCAGCTCTTGATGCAAGATGCCTCTGTTGGGACTACACATGGTGTATTTCTCCAAACACAAAAAGCAAATGGGCAATTTTGGTTTGAATTACTTTTGTTCCTTTGCAACATCAATTCATTGCAGACAAACCAGGAGGACTCAGTTTTGCATGATGTGCACGTTCCTTCAGCCACACCCTGCACTGCTGGTTGGTCCAGCTGTGGTGGGAAGGGCAGAACTCTGCATTTCAAGGTGCAGTTCAAAAAAAAAAAATCATAAAAATATCAATTGATATAGACTGGTGTAAATAGTCTGAGAGAAGACCATAAAGATTTGCCTTGCAGTAGGAGAGGCCATTGAGGGCTTACTGCTTTCCTAAAGAAGCCTAGGCATTGCTCCAAAGAATGGCACCTCTTCAGGCAAGGGGATGTGAAAGGCCTCTCTGGTGAGTTATAGTCAGGCTGGATGAGACTTTGAGCAGACTGGTCTCATGCAATGTGTCCCTGTCCATGGCAGGAAGGTTGGAGTAGCTGATCTTAAAGGTCCCTTCCAACCCAAACCACTCTGAGTTTCTGTGTGAAGGAAGTTTTTATTGCCCTCTATTCTGAGAGCAGAAACCCCACCCTTGTGCCAAGGAGCAAAGAGGATGTAACCAGCCATGGTACAAACACCAGGCTGACACAGACCCTGCTGGGGACCTGCTCCTCAGGGACTCACAAAGCCCTGCCAGCATTGGACCCTTGCTGTTCTTGCTTGCTCAGCACCTCCTCATTTTTAGGGAACACAGATCATGGCAGTGTCCCTCTAGCACAGGCAGATTGAAAGGGCATGGCTACATCTAAAAGAGCAGGGGACAATCCAGGAGGTTGGGTACTTGTGAAAACAAGCACAGCAAGCATCTATTAGCCAATGTTCTTGAGGCCATTTCCCTGACAATAAACAGGCCCAGAGTTTGACCTTCTTTACACTCCACAGGGTTGTTTTTGGTTTTTTTTTCTGTGGTTCACTTCTTAGGAGGACTTTCTTCATGTGTTATCTTAGTTTCATCCCCAAACATATCCAAGATCTTTGAGGCGAGAGGTAATCACATCTCAGCTGATCCACAGCTGCATCCTCACTCCTCACAACGTTCACAATGAACATTGTGTCCTGTGAATGGACTCAGCCTCCGAGTCATCCAGTTCAGGTCATTGTCACCAACCTTATCCATTTACAAGACCTTCCAACCCCCAAAAGCCTCAGAGCTGAATTCTGATTCTCCATCTCAACCCCTTCACATCTCTGCAAAAGTGGGAAACCCCAAGAACTGCAAAGGCAGAGGCACCACAGGGAGAACACAACATGCAAAGTGTATTCTACCCTTGCAGTAATCCAGGGACAGTTTACTGCCTCCAGCTGTACTTCCAGGTCTTGAAAAAAACTGAAATAAATCACATTCCCAAGAGTCCTAAGGAACACTTACAACAGATTCACTGCATTAGCCTCCCAGCTTTCCAAAACAGTTCTGGTGATTGTAGGCACTGATTTGACATGCCCTAGAACATATAATGAATCCAAATATCGTCTAAAGGATATCATTTGATTAAAGGCAATTTTCAGTTGAGGACTTCTCCAAGTTTCTCCTATTTGGTTGTGGGGTTTTTGGGTGTGGTGGGGGAGTATAAATCTGGACAACATTAATTCCTACAGTTGTGCTGCTTTATCACATTAATTCTCTCATTCCCATCTCTTCTAGGTGGTCACTGCTGAGATCCAGTTCCCTCTAAGCCCACGGCCCCTCTGTTGTCATTCTGAGACTCAGACGAGTGCTGGACTCACTGTGCAAGCCTGAGACAAACTTTAAAAATATTGTGGATATCAAACAGCCACCAATCACTTTTATAGGTGTGACTATTGCCCTGACTCAAAACATACTCTGCCATTAGCAATTCCTCGAAATAAAGCAGCTACCTAAACTTCAAATTTTTAAATTTATCTTGGCAATAGCATATATTTTTTTGCTTTTAAGTAGGCAAAGAGGTTCAGTTTTCTGATATATAATGCTGATGAATGGCTTTATTTGGAAGAATTCTCACTGGTTTCACCAGTGCATTTTCCAGGTAAGGGTAAAGAAAAAAAATTAAGCAGAAAAATAAAAGAGAGTACAGACTTTAGAGATTTAGCTTTACCTTCCATTTGGCAGGGAAATGTGCAGAGAGAGATGGAAAAGAAGACAGTTTTGTATAGTAAAAATGTGTAATAATAGACAAAAAGGTGGCTTGGAGTAATTCCTAACATACCATCGTGTGATTTTAAAACATTATATAAAATGTTTCAGAGCTTTTCAGAACAGTGGCTGTTTTTGTGAATAACTCAGCCTGCATTATGGACAAGCGTACTACAGATATTAACTATAAAAAGGGTCTATTTGTTAAAACTTTAAGACGTCTGAAACAACTGAGTTCTTTTCCATGCTAACCCCATGCAGCTTTCCTAACAAGGAGGCAATACCAGCAGCAGTGATGGAGGCACTCCATCACTCCTTTTCCCTGTCAGGAAAGGCTGGGGAGATGTTAGGGCTGCCCAGGGTTACCCCTGAGGGAAGAATCAGCCACTGCTCCAGCCCCTTCACAGCACCAGAGGGAGAGTCAGCCACAACGACCTGGAAATCAGGACCAAATTCATCTGATGTTCACCAAGGAGCAGTGAGGCAGCTCGGAAATGTTACTTTTGGAAATGCCACAAGCAGCAATTCTGTTCTGCCTTCCCTCCCACATCTCCTCTACAGCCAACTCCTCTTTCCCGAGAAAAACACCTCACTCAAACACCACCATTCCCAGCCTCATCTCCACCCTCTGTTCTCCCCCAGCCTCCCAGTCAGGCTACGCTACACTCCATCCATCCATCCATCCATCCATCCATCCCAAAAATGTTCCAACTCTTCTCATCTCTTTGCATCCACCCTGATTTTATCATCTCTGTAAACACTCCTCCAGATTCACCCAAAATGTCTGCTTTTCAGAAAACCTCTCATTGCCTGTTCAGCACTGGTCCCCCTGGCTAAAGTAGAGTTTGGCTTGGTGTTTACCTTCACCTACCCGTTTATCTGGAAGCTCTGTGGACAGGATATAGCTTTCAGTCCAGTTCTGTGAATTGCCTGGTTCATTCACAGTGTTATACAGACAGCTCGTTACTCATGAAAAATAAAGCAAATAATAATAGTAATAGATAGCTTAGGGACCCCTGTTTGCAAGATCATATCATAGTGGGAAATTATTTATCAAGGCTAAGAGCTATATTTTATGATAAAACAGGCTCAGGAATATAGGGTACTGTATAAATAACCACAGATTAGGGAAGATAATGGTCACTTCTCACATATTTGTAACAGAATGAATGCCCCAAGGCAAACAGGTGAAGAAACAACAAAAACTCCAGCTTGGCATTACAGTAACCTCTGCAAAGCAACAAAAGCGGCTGAAGGTGAAGAAAACATGACCTCTAAGGGAAAACTGAAAGAATTATGCTTTGTGTTCAGAGGAGAAGACTGAAGGGACACGTGATAACAGCCTTCAAATATGTAAAAGGTTGCAGCAAAGAGAAATATAATAGCTGTTCTCCACGTCCACTGGGGATAAAACAAGAAATAATAGGTTTAAATTGCACTGAGGGAGATTAGAGTGTGAATGTTCTCCCTGATGCCTCACGGTACGGCTGGTTGAGCACTGGAACAGATAACCCAGGGATGCTGTGGGGGCTCAGCCACTGCCAGGCTGGGGAGGGAAAGGTTAAAGGAACTTCTTTCAAGGACAGTTTAGCTACAGGGAGTGATGCTGCTCAGAGCCCTCACAGGCTGCAGCACTTTTTACTGGAGCCAGAGCCCTCAGCATCTTCCCTTTCTGATGCTTCCAAAGAAACTCCAAGGAGGGGCCTCTCCAGTGCTGCAGAATAGTTTGGGCTGCATCAGAGGCACTGTGGGTGTGGCACTGGTCTCCAGCATGGTTTCAGAAAGGACAACTCCCTGCACATCCCAGGCCAAGGGCTCAGGACAGAAACCAAGTTTTCTGAGGCAGAGAAGAGTGATGTGAGTGCTCAGGACCACGGGGCAATCCCCTCTTCCCACCCACACCTCTGGGAGTTGTTGTGCAGAACACCATTTTTTGATCAAAAATGATCACTGCAAGAGCTAATTGTGCCATCTCCACTTTCCTTTGTAATATAAAGAAGCCATATAATTAACCTACTTAATTAGGAACTGTATATGACCCATAACTAGGGAAAAAAAACCTCTCTTAATAAAGTGGGTCACCATGCATTGTATAGCAAGCACAGAAGCAGACCTCATTAAATTCCAATATATAGTATATAAAATCCCTTCCTCCTCTGACTCCAAACCCCTGTTGGCACTTCCATATTTCCCCAATCATAATCTTAAATTCTGTTCTTCAAAAGGTCATATCACCAACTGGCAAGTAGATAATTCCAAGGCTACATCTCTCAGCCCAGCTTTAGAACTCAGAGCTACACGCACGCACATAAACAAGGGTAAAAATAACCCCAAACTTCAGCTCATCAGGAAAACAAACAAGTTTAAAAAGAAACTTAAAAAAAATTACCAACCTTTTGTTGGAGCTGAAATCAACCCACACCCCAGGGCTGATCTCTGCACCAGCAATGAGGGGAACTGAAACTCATAAAAGAATAAGCGAAAGCACAATAAATACAATTAAAAATCCAGCCATGCTCAGAGCAAGATTGCATTTACTGTCTCATAAAGAGAGACTCGTCCTTTCAGGCAAACAAAAGAAAATCAATTTCTTAATTTTTATTGACAGATGTGGGCACGGAGCCAAGGCAGAGCTTGGTGCCTAGGCGGGGCCTGTGTGGAGCCAGCCTGCCACGGGCTCCAGCTTGTTCTCTGCCCTCCTACAATGGGAAGCAGCCACTTCTCATCCCCAGAGTCACCAGTCCCAACCACAGTGGTCTATGATGTGGCAACTCTTCCCCTGAGCCACAGCAGACCCCACACTAGTGTAGAACAATGGCCTTTATCCAGAGTTCCCTTCTAATTCCTGCACTCAGCGCCTTCTTTGCCGCCATCACCTCAGCCGTGTCCAAGCAGCATTTCCCACATCCATACAGCTCAATTCCATCTCCACGGCCCAAATTCACCCCAAGCTATCCCTGCATTTTGCCAATGGACCTGGAGGGCATTGCTGCAGAGGCTGGCAGGAACAGCACAGCCCCTGCTTGGACACCACTGTGGTGGCTGAGGGGCTTCCAAAGGTGCCAGTCCCTTCTCTGCCATAGCCCAGGGCACACAGACTCTTCCATCAGCCTTTGGGGAAACAGCACATTCAAAAAATCGAATCCTTGAGCTTTGCAGGCAGATGAAGACATCAAGAACATAAATCTGAACTCTTTAAGGAATAAACTCCAAATCCTCAGTTTCCAGCCCCTCCAGTAAAAAAGACAGGAGCAAACAGCAGGCCCTTTTCCCTTCTCAACAGCATGATGGGTTTGAGATCCTGATGATCTCAAGGAAATGAAGATCGCTCTGAACTTTAGGGTAAAAGGAATGGACAGGCCTGGGATCTCTGCACTCACCACTGCTTAGGTTGGACACGTGTCTCCTCCCCCATTTGCACCTTCAGCCCCTTATACATTGCAAATGCATTATCATATAAAACAAGCTGTCAGATCCGTTGTCAGTGGGCGATCCCTACACAGGCAATCCTTAAAGCACTTTCTTTCCTGATGCAACGCTGCCAAAATACTGCCATTTATAGAAGCCCCTTTCCATCTTTACATATTGACATTTCCTTCTCTGATTTCCTCAGGTGATTGCAGCAGGGAGAAGGCAGCTCTTGCTACAAAAGGGGGTACATTAGAGCAGAGGGGCTGCAGCAGCCCTGCACATCCCCCCCTTCACCCTTTCCAGCCATCCTGGCAGTCCTCTTTGGAGCATCACTCCATCTGCTGTAGAGGATGTCCAAACTCCCTCACTCCTCCCATGTCCTTCCCTCACCACTCCTTCTCAAGTTTATTTATTGAGCTTAGACACCAATCCTATAAGCCCTCACACTCGGGAATGGAAACATTAAGATCAAATCATATAAAATATAAAGCCAATGCCTATGACGGCACAAATGCATAAATCCAGCAGAACAAGAAACAGAAAATGCTTACAGTAAAAATGGTAATACAATCTGATAATTAAAAAGGGTGGGCTCTGACAAGCCAGAGCCATGCATAACAACAAAGACAGCCAGCACTCACAGGAAAGCAAAGCAAGAATTTGTACATTTAGGCTTAAACTCCAGCCCAGTGTTACCAAACATCTTCAGCTCAGAAAGTGTCTGACCAGCAGAGCAACTGCCAACAGGCCACAGGACAACCAGAAGAATATTTTAGAACCTGCAATGCAAGGATTTGCTGATGCCTGAGCGATTGACAAGCCAATACCTACACCCATGCTATAACATATGGGTACTGGGAAGTTGGTTCATTTGCCAAGATATAAAGATTTTCACTGCTGAGATCAGGTGAAACAACTAGCAAATAGTGCAGGCAACGGGAGAGGAAGAGAAGTCATTTTTATTCAATTGTCACTGCAGGGAGGGAGAAAGTGTTTAGTCTGGCAATGCTGCTGCTGGCATTCAGACCATACCCAGTCACCTTCCACCATTCCTCCTACCTATCTTCTCCCATTTGCTGGTAACCACTGCTGGGCATGCATGTTCCATGCAGGCTGTGACGAGGAGCCAGCTGCAAACCAAACATCCGTTCTTGCAGAGAAACCTGCTGTGATGGCACCTTGGCATGGCAGAGGCAGCAGCAGCAGAGAAACTCATACCTGGATGAGGCAGGAGGAGTGAGCAGGAACACCAGGAATGCAGCATGTGTGTGTGACCAACATCCCTGCATGGCCCTGCTGCAACCCTGCTGCCCCAGCCCCAAGGCTGAGGTCCAGGAAGGGCTGGTGAGGCAGGATGGATGGCTGTTGGGTACTGGATGCACTACAGTACATCAAAACAAATCCCTGCTGCTTATCTTCAATGCACAATTCCCTCTCTAAGGGATCAGCTCCATTTGAAGAGCAAACCTCATTTCCTGCTCCTGGGTCTCCATCCAGCCCCATCAGCTCCAGAGCTGGGCAACATCCTGCCTGCCCCAAATCACAGGCTTATTGCCATTCACCTTTCTCCACCCTTTGTTCCTCTTGACTAGATTTGCTTCTTTTTTTTTTTTTTTTCCAAGCAAAGTCACCAAGCTGTCACCTCGGGGGCACCTTGAACTCTGGAGCAACACAGGCTTTACAAGGCAGGAGACAAGCAGTGCCTGGGCAACGGCCTCACCACGTCTATTAATCTCTTGGCTCACTCATCCCTATCACAGACACACCGTAAAAATGATATAAGCATTTCATTCGAACGGTGCTGCAGAGAGATTGGGAAGAGCATGGGGCCAATTGATTTCCAGTATGTCTGCTCTTTACCTCCAGGTATAAATACAACTGCAAAATCAATCGGAATAACATCATATCAGCTTTCTAATCTCTTCTGTTCGCAAGACACGCTTTATATACTGCAGCATTTCCTACAGCTTCTCCACAGGAGGCTCCAGCACCTCCGCGCCACACACGTGCAGCCGCTTCCTGCTCCTGGCCCCTCCTGTGACAAGCTTCAGGAGCTGCAGGTCCAAAGCACAGGTCTGCCCCTGCTCTGTGAGGCAGGTGTCAAAGATCTCCCAGAGAAACGTGCTGTGGCTGTGTAAGAGCAGCGTTCGCTGGCGCCTGCTGAGCCCTGGGTCACGCCAGCCCTTGTGAGAAGGGAGATGCTCACCCGCTCACACCCCACTGCGATGGACAGCAGCTCTCTGGACAGTGATGGGCAGCCAGGAGTGCCCAGATCCACTGAGGGAGACAGTCCCACTGACACAGGGACATGAGAAAGACAGCAGCAGTATCTGCTTTTCCCACACCCTCGGGACCCCATGGCTGGATTTACCACACGTGGCCCTGGTGGTATTTCACCTCCTCATGAGCATACAGAGTGACGCCACACAAAGACGCAAGCCTGCAGCAGGGCTGCCTGCTCAGCACCAAGCAGACACATTTTCTTTCTGCATTTCTAATTTATCATCAGCCTAAGGCTTTTTGTCCTCTCTCCTGGCCTCCAGCCACTGAAGAGGGGGACTGTGACAAACTGATAAACACTCACCCTCCTCAAGCCTTTGCTTGGGTGAAAATGCAAATGAACCATGAGAGTGAGGAAAGGGCTGCCTAAGTGTCAAGGAGTCATCTTAAGTAAACTGCAGCTCAGCACCAAAGTGATGCTTTGCCCCACCTCAAACCAAACCTTGACCGAATAGGTGCCAGATGGAGAGGAAAGGAGAAGCGGTTTAATCATAAAATCACAGAATGGTTCAGGTTGGAAGGAGTCTTAAAGACCATCTACTGACCTCCCACCATGGGCAGGAATACTTTCCACTGGACCAAGTTGCTAAGGGTCCATTTATCCTGGCCTTCAGCACTTCCAGGGATGGGGATAAGTTACATCTCCATCCATTCTGCAATTCAGATGGCAAAGAACATGCACATGGTGTGCATTAAGGCTGTGGCAACTGCATCATCTTCCACACTGTGGCCAGCTTTGGGATGCGTTATCTAACCCAGTCAGTGTGGAGCTCCCTTAGCACAAGAGGGCCCCCAGTGATATTTGGCAAGCTCCATCACCAGCATGTCCAGCCTGGTGCTAGATCACTGACCTGAGCCAAGAGCATGATGCTGCAGGAGCCTGACCCTGTGCCAGGAAATGCTTAAAACAGCGAGAATCACTGAAGGCCTGAAAGTCAACAGCTGGGACCACTGCTGCCCTTCTGCCTGAGGCTTTTCCTGACCTTTGCAGAGACTGATGCCCAATGCTGCTGAATAAACACCATCTATGGAGCAAAAGCCCTGCCAAGAGCAGCTCTGCAGCACAAGCCAGGGCAGCAGAATATGCTTCCCACCAGCCAGGACCACTGCAGGCTGAGGACAAGCATCAGGCGTGTTTCTCATTAGCTCCGAGTCCACCAGCTGCCTCCATCCCCCTCCCACCACTTCCCTTCCCATGTCTTGGCCGCTGCAAGATCAGTCTTGGGTCATCTTGATCCACTTGGAAAGCTTAGCCGCCATGAGAGCAAACTGCTTGTCCTCTGGCTCCAATCTCTTCCTGAAATTAGTGCCAATGGAAGTGTCACTATCAATTTCATAATGTTATTGGATAAATGTAAAACTGGGCCAAGTCCCATATTCCTGACAGGCCATCAAAGAGGTGGGGATTATGGGTAAGGAGACAGGCAGCCCTGGCAGGAAAGGCAAAGGCTCCAGATCAATTAGCCTGACAAGGCTATCTTGCAGCCACATCACCTCGTGCTGACACCAGTGCCTTCTCCCTGGAGCCCAGCTGCCCCTGCACCAAGAAGGTTTATTTTCTCCAGTGGTAACCGGAGTCCTTCCAAGCCCAGGGAGCTGCACATCTCCTCTCCAAATAACCAGTTTATGAGACTCTCAAGAGAGACACCAGGGGATTTTGCAGTCATAAAAAGACATTAATTTTCAGGCCTCCTTGTTTTGGTTTAATATTCTGTCAAGCTAAAAAAAAAAATAAAATTATCAGCCATTAAACAAAAAAGTGCCTTACTCTACATCGCTCAGAGGTTTGAAATGGAGGGAGTGATCAAAATGTAAAGTACCTGGCACAACACATGTTTTGTCTTTGCAGTGTGTTTTTCTTCTTGGTTTTCTTTCAAGATCCTGCTTGGACCATGAAAGTAAACTGGTCAGTACCATCTGGTTCTCATGCAGTAATTAATAGTGCTTGTAATTTTTCAAACAAAAATAGTCTTCAGCTGTAGCTTTTTAGGTCAACTTTTGACCTTTTTGTTTTGAAATGGAATTTTTATGAAAACACTGAGCAGCCATCAAGGCTGCGGATGCCAATGGCTTCACTTCCAGCAGACACCTCATGTGTCCAGTCCCTGCCAGCAAACAGGCGGCTGCATTTACTCAGGGTGCAAATTTGTAGACTCAAATTTAAAATCAGACTTGTGATGTTTGCTTTCAGGCCAAAAGATAAATCCTTACATGGTCAAAAAATAATAAAAATACTTGCACTCATAGTTTGCCTCAGTTCATGCATGAGGGCAATGAAAATTTAAAACTTACGCTTCTCAAAAAGTAAATGAACTTTTTTTTCCCTCCACAGCCCTCCTTGAGATGATCTCCAGCAGTGATATCAGTCTCTCAGATTTATTCTATCCCAAGATAAATAGTGTGTTGCTTACGGAATCAAAACGTATTTAACTTGTATAATGGTTTAAATCCCGAATCTGCTCCTGTAATATTATGAGACTCTTCTGGAATATGAAGTCCATGTCAGAAATATCCATGAACAAATAAACAGATCCTTTTTCCTTCATGCTGAACAACTGGGAGAGGAAGCAAGGCTGGGGTTTGGGTAGCCCTGATGCTCCCTGGCCCAGGATGCTCACATCAATAACAGTGTTGGGTGTGTTAAGATTTGCTACAAAGCCCAGAATCAACAAGAAATGAGTTTTGGAGGTTTTTACAAAAACCTTTGTAGACTTAAAGAGTAGAGGGAAGCCCTTGACATGCTCCAGGCAGAACTAATGGGAAAGGAACTGATGCTTTCTGGCTTAGCTATGCTCCAACTGATGCATCCATGCACTGGTGTTTTCCAGGATGTTGTGCCTTTCTCCAAAATTTACAGCCCTTGGTCATAAAGGTGATGGTTTTGTTTAAAAGTCACAGAAGTAGTCCCTGGAGAAAGGCTCTGAAATCTCAGCTTTCTGAGGGCTGACAGCTCATTTGTAAATTGTTGCAGTTTTGGGGGTTCCATTGGCCTTGCTGGGACCCTCATTAGTTTTGAGAGAGAGTCTGTGAACAGGGAGCTAAAACAAGAAAGGAATAAAAGGTTGGGAGATGTGGAGAAGGATGTAACACAGCTCCCCACTCAGAGAACTTGCTGCATTGTTGATCCACCAGCCCAAACAACCCCTGTAATAAATTAGAGAGCGATTCATTGAAATGGCTTCCTCTGTCCCCACGCTGACAGTTAATCTGTAATTCAGATAGATCTGTCAGAAGGCAAGAGTCCAGCATACAAAATAATTAATTCCTCCAAGGTCTGGAGATATTTCCCTTTCTAAAGAGCACAGCACACTCCCCTCCTCACCGGTGAGCTTCAGGCATGGACGTGGCTCCTGTTGGAGGTCAGCAAGGAACACTACATGCATTTCAATACAGATGCTCACAAATGCATCACCTGTCACCTCAATGCTGGGCTGGAAGTCCTGGGGTGGGACTTGTTCCACAGACCTTGCAAGGAGCTTGCCTTGTATTTCCCACTGCCTTCCTGCTCCCTCGGTGCCCAGCCAGAAACTCTTGGCCTCTTGCCCCACATCAGCCCGACACTAATGCTGTTCCAGACCTTTTTTTCTGCATCAAGAGTCTAAATCATCAATTAAAACCAGCGGAAATGCAGCATCTACTGATTCTGCTTAATAAAAGCAGCAGCTAGTGCCCAGCGTGAGTGTGGAGGTTGGGGCAGAGCACATCTCTCTCCCAGCTTCCCCAAGAGGAGTCACTTCCAGATCCCACCTCTGTCCTCTACAACATCGGGAGATAATCAGGACAGTGGCCTCTCGGCTGGAAGACACCAGTGGAACAGAGCAGCTTGGGAAAAGAAACAAAAGGTGGGAATCAACCACATGGACATGCTTCAGTGGGTGGTTGGGGAATGGGGATAAGTCACATGAAACCCCATGTGAGACCAGCAGCACCTGAATGTGGTGCCAGCCCTGGAGGCAGGGCAATCAAAACAAACATCTTCTTTTTGCCAGGACAGAAGCATGAAGAAGGGTAAAAATGTTAAAAAGGACCTATGAGTGGATGCAAGAGAGTGGGTATCACAACAGTCATCATGGGCATGGTTGGCACAAGCAATGGCCTGGCAATATTAAGTGACATTAAGGAAGGCCCTTCAGATTCAAATCAATGATTCTGCTGATTCTTGCAGCCTCAGTCACCAGCTTTTAAAGCGTGAGTGCATAAGAAGCACCACCAGCCAAATCCCTGTCTCCCTACACATATTTCACATCCTTCTCCCAAGCTATTTCATCAAAATCCCCAAGGCAGGTGGGAGGGAAGCTGCCTCACGTTAGCCTGTGAGAAAGATGGGGCGTTTGGCATTTACCTCTGTGACTAAGCGCTGTCTCCCTGCTCCACACCCCGTGCCCCCCAAAACTCATCCCTTGCTCAACAGCTTTGTAGCTCACGACAAGTGACACACCAACACATCCACATCGGGAAGCCAGACCTGGAGAGATGTGGAGGTCGAGTGACTTCTCCATCTGCACCACCAAGGGAGCAGAAAGAAGTGGGATAAACAGCATCCTCACTCACAGCATGGTAATAAGGGGGGGAAGATAGAAATGTGACCTTGCACAAGGCTTTCTGCTTGAGGGTAACGTGCCTGCTGAGCGTCAGGCCAAGTGCCCCTTGTACAAGGCCCACTGCAGGCTGCCCAGAGCATCCTGCAGCAGACCCTGCCAAACCCATTCCCAAATGCACCTGCTTGGAGCACCCATGGGAATGGTAACATCCCACAGACCGTGGCTCGAGCATGCAGGCAGCACAAGCAGGCAGCTGGAAGGCAGCACAAGGCAGGGAAAGCTGTGGTGGTGGGGGCTGCTGGACCACAACCAAGTCCCTTTCTAGAAGCAGCTATCAAGTCTCTGCAGAAGTAGTGGAATGGAGCCACTTTTCATCCTACCTCTCAAGGAAATCATCGCTGCTGTTACGCAGACACAATTATGTCTCCAGAGCTTTTTAACTGCAGCTCTTTAGAGATGAGTGGGTTGATAGAAATCTATTCACAGGACTGACATCGCTTGGCTGGGTAAGGACACTGCCACTGAGTCAGTGGCTGGGGAGGGATCACAAAATAAGACTGGTGATGGGGGAAGTCCTAGGTAATGCCAAGGCAGTGTCTCCTGGGGGAGCTGCCTCTAGTCCCTTGACAACAGAGACTAACTTCTCATTTTATTCTTCTAGAACTTTCCCTCAAAGAAAAACAAAGTAATAATATTGGAAACCTCCTTTCCTTTGGTTCATGTAATCCCCCTCTGGAGGGGCCATCACTAGGAGATTGGGTGGCTGCACGTGTGTATCGCAGGCAGCAGGGCAATGCAGAGCAACATAAGGCTGTCTCTTCCCCAGCACTCCGACTCTCCAGGTAGCCCTAAACAATGCCAGGATTTGAGCACATGGCAAATGAGAGCTTGGCCATCGGTCTCTCGGTCACCTTGCCAAATCTGAGTCCGGAGCAGAGGGCTGGAGGAAGCTCTTACTGTGGGACCCTTGAACTGCATTGCAGAGCCCTCTCTGAGCCTGGCAGAGCGGCCGGGGGCTGCTTTATCATATCCGCCATCTGCTTGTTTGCTTTGCCATCCTCTGCTCCTCCTGGCTATACTCACAGACTCCTACCTGTTCTCCAAAAGCTTTGCTGGGTCTCAGTAAACAAACCACAGGCAGAGACAAAAATAGGGAGGGGAAAGGCAGGGAAGGGGGGAAGAGGGAAGAGAATAAAAATTTAATTAAAGGCACTTTTGCTTCAGGGCCTCAGAAAATTTACAAATTCATAAATCACTTAGTAAATGCCCCGAGCAGTTGCTATGCCAGGCTGCCTACCAGTCCCACCAGGAGGGCCATAAAGCACGAGCACAGAGCTCGGCAGCTCCCTCCTTTCACCTCCACCCTGCAACATCAGGCAACCTTGAGCAGCTTGTCAAGCCCGTGACAAGTGTTTCTGCAACCAGGAGCTATCAATCTGAAGCCCCGTTAGCAGCGGTGCAGGGAGCTGCTCGTTTCACCTGCAGCTGTGATACAATGAGAGCTTGGAGAAGGGTGGGAAGTGGGGGGACAAAAGTCATGGCAAGATGGGACCAGAAGACCCCCCAGGATATTTTGCTGGAAACACACAGCAGCACGTTTTCTAATGTGAATGGCCAAAGAACCAGCATAAACCAAGAGGCGGGTGCAGAGGGATTTCCGCTGGCCGCTGACTATCTGAGGGCATCACAGAGAAAACCCAACTTCTGGTAATTCCCAAATAAATCAACCCAGCCTTTTCTCCCACAGCAGGGAGGAATCTTCACCGGGGGATTCACGCATGCTGTCCAGCCCCAATGTTCTCCTCACAAGGACTACAAAGATAGAGAGCATCTTCTGCCAAACAGAGGCAAGAGCGAGCCGCTTCCCCGCGTTCCTCCTCAGCACGCGGCGAGGAACAGACTGAACGTCCAGCACTCGGGGGTGTTGCACAGCTCTGCTATATTTAACAAAGCTCTCAGCTCCGTCTCTGGTAGTGTGAGGAACCAACACATCTTTGCCAGCAGCCTATCAGAGGAAGGCTTGGAATGACAGAATCGGGAGTATTTTTCACCCTTTGTTCCGAACTTGGAAGGTGGGAATGGAGTCTTTTCTCAGCGGTGTGGTCAAGCCTTAGCCCTCCCTGCTAAGAAGCAGGTGATTGGAAAAATGTTAACAAAACCTTACTGGCTTTCCTTCGAGATGGGCACGAGTGGATGAGAATGGAAAATTTATCGCACAGGAAGAGACTGGGACATACGAAACTCATTTGCCAAGCTGTACAATTGTCTAAATTGCAACCAGAAATATAACAAACAGGTTAAGAGAAGCTTTCAGAATCACTCAACCTACCACAGGCTACACTTTGAACTGTGTCAGCTCTTGACCCATCTAGTAACACCTATTTTCCAAGAGACTGAGCCAAGTGGGCTAGACCAGTGTTGGTTATACCAGGAATCTGGCACAGATAAAGGATCATTCTGGCAGAAAGGCGAAGACAGAACTGCTTTGAAGATGCATCACCAACCTAAAGACAGGCTGAGCACCCAAGTCTTTCTAGGAAACTGCAAGAATGTCACATCTCCATTTAAGCAACTACAGAGCTTTTGCTTCAGGTAATGAGTAGAAGAACGAGAGTTGAAAACTGAGGCAGGAGTGTCTAATGGAAAATGCTGGGAGTCAGCCAGTTCTACGGACCTCCCCAGCCAAACTCTCCAAATCACGGTTTGAAGCACTCAGGACAAATATAGAATATTTGAAAAAAATTCCTAGCACCCTGCAAAGGAAGGGTGTCAACAGTTCACTCTGAGGTTTTGCTTTGTGTTTCTAGATCATCTGCTCAAGGATGAAACCCTGCTAGGCAGAGGAGGCAGCACAACAGATGCCATGGCATCCATGAGTACCTGGGCTCTGGAGGGGCAGAGACAGCCATTGGGGCTGGTTCACCCACAGCTCAGCTCCTTTTGTCCTGCTGGAACAGGAACCACAGGAGCTCAACCAGAGGCAGGTCTGAGTCAGGCTGTTTTCATAAATTGATTTTCATGGTTTTATTAACCTCTTTTTGACAAGGCTGCTCTCAAACTTGAAGATGCAATGTTTGGAAAGCTGCAGAGTAGGGAGTATAGCAAACAAGCTTTCACAGGAAAAAGCAGCATCTCGCCATGCAAATTAGTCCTCTGGCAGGAACACAGGTGAAGGGGACAAGGAGTTCAGAGCAACATCCTGGCCATATAACTGATGTGTCTCCTGTTGTGCAGGAGCATCCTGATAACATCCATGTCTATAGGCTGGTTGTGCATCCATCTGCCTACGTAGTTTTACATTTACAGTACCAAAGTATGTATTCTTTTATTTATCTAAGCAGTCTCTCACTTCGTCTATTTCTCTTTCTGCAAAGCTATAATATTTATCTCTACTTTAAGACAATAGAGGTACTTTTTTTCCCACAAAATTCCCGAAGTAGGGCAGTTCCCAGGGGACATGGCTCCCTCCTCCCATGCCCTCACTGCAGTTCAGGGTGGTGGGGTGGGATGGGGATGGAGATGGGACGTGTGCCCGCGGGGTGGCAGTGGCTGTGGGAAGGTGGGCAGGCAGGACTCATCCCTGGGTGCGTGAGGATGTATGTGACAGCAGGCAGGGTTCAGGCTTAGAAGTGTGGAATATGCTGCCACAGGGTATTTCTTTCTCAGCCTAAGCTGGGATGGCAGCTAACCCAGCTTTCTCCTTCTACCTGCCTAGTCCAATCTCTCTCTTTCCTCAGCACTCTGTACACACAGGAATGCACAAACCTGGCAATGCTCTGTTCTCACTCACACTCAGATAACTTTGCTGGGGATGACCATGCCTGGCACCTCTCAAGGTTGAGCCCCTGTTTTTCCCTACAGGCAAGCTCACACCTCCTATCATCACCCTTTATATCACCATTTCTCCAGTGGGCAGCAAGGGCAGATCTTTCAGGAGTCAGCAGCAAAGTCCAACCCCCTCACCAGCATAAGCAATGAGCACACTCCAAACCCACAGACAAGGGAGGTGGTGCTCAGCTCTACATCCCCCCCGAATCACTCCTCTATTTGTGACAATACCTTCTGCTTTATCCTTCTCTTTTTTCCCCTTGAAGAGTGAAAAAAATGCAAATAGGAGCTTATAAATTATCAATTCTTGATTGATTTTGCTGAGAAAAGCACATAAAACAATCACACAACAGAGGAGAAGAATAATTTAGCATTTCAAGTGGGGAATGGTGATGTTGCTGAGACAGCTCTATACAGGCAGAGCACTCTGAAGCCACCCAGCAGGATCTCCCCACTCCAGCCTCCTCCTCCTGTCCTTTGAAAGCACACAAACAAAGCCATAACCTTGTCTAGCAGATGCCTCAAAACACAGAAATCTGTATTTCCATTAGCAGGACAATGCCCTGCCAAGACAGTTACCTGAGAGTGCACACATATGAATGCAGCTCCCTGCACACAGGCTTTCACCAAGAAGATCCTGTGGTTTGACAGTCCAGGATGGAGCCACAGCCTGCAAAATTACCACCAGCAGAGCAAGACTTATGCATGAAAGACTACAGTTTCAGCCCCAGAAGCTGGATGCTGTTAGGCAGAGCTATTAAGAACAAGACCCTGCAATCAGTCTGCATCACCAACTTGCCACTGCAGAGGGCTTGTGCAATTGTTGTCCTCCTGTTCCTATGCTGTTGCATACTAGCAGATATTTTGGAGCTCTTTGCCACCTGTGAAGTCTTTAAAAAAATGTTCTCTCAAGTGTTGGCTGCTCCAGAATTTCTCCAACATCTCATGAAAACTTTCTTCACCGAGTCTGTGTGGGAAGTCAGAATCCATCCCCAAAAATGGGTGGTAGCAGCACCCCACAGTCTGCCAAAAGGCTGCACAAGTCATGCTTCAACTGCTTCATCCAGATTACAGCTGACACCATATAACGTTCCTCAGCCATCCATGCAGCATTTACTTCTGCCTATGGAATTAGTACAACATTGCAGCTCAAATGCTTTCCAGGGCAGCTTCTGAAACAACACAGGGATTATCTGCAAGTCAGAGGCATGAAAGAGCAAAACCAACCTCTGCACTCCACACCACTCAAAAAGCTGGTACCCGGGGACTGAGACTCTCCAGTGCCAGTGTCTCTACCAGTGCAGACTTTAGCAACAGTCACCTGTGCCTGGCAGCAATGATTTAATGGAGAAGAGGGACAGGAGGCCAACACACCCGCCAAAGGCTTTGCTCTCTGCTATAGCTCAAGGTGCTCAAGGTTCCTGTTGCACCTTCTGTTCATAAACCAGCACATTTCCTTGAGTTCCTCTCAAATGTCACCAACACCTGGAGCAGTGCAGACCACTGGTGATAGAGCTTAGGCTAAACATGCACCACCCGAAGGTGTTGCCTGTGTCCCAAGCCGTACTGCGACAGCAGCACTGGTGTTGGGCTTTGATGCATTTGGGGTTTTTTCAATACATTCACTTCTCATCCCTTCTGTTCCCTTTTGGCCACAGAAGCCCACTGTGCTAAACAGACGAGTCCAGTACCTGGATTCTGGGTGTAATGGAATAATATTTAGCTGGCAGTAAAGGCTGCATGTGTCTACCTCAGAACTAAATTTCAAATAACCTGGGATCTTTGCAAGAGGTTGGTTGTGAATAAAAGAACATTTCCCACACTGTCTAAACTTGACTTACTTCTCTTCTTGCCTTTTATACAGAGTGATTTTATTTTTGATCACATGGGGGAGAAAATATATACATATTATTTAGAAATAAATAAAGAAGATGCTGAAAGAGGTGATGGCTTGTGGACGGGAAATTCTCTTCCTTCACAGCTGCAGTAATGATCTGATTAGGATCCAATCCCTCCACATCCCTCATGTGCTAAGTCATCTCTTCAGAGGTGGAGTTGCCCGAGGGTGAGGGATGGAGGGAGGGGGGTGTGCAGAGGGAGGCTAGACACACTGTGGTACCAAAAGAATTGTGCATTTGCCCTCTGGTCACCTTACAAAATTAGAAATTTCCTTTGGCACTGAAGCACCTCTTTTGCAGATTTTTGCAGCAACATTGTTTAAAACTACAGTTTCATTGCTCAACAATCATTTACATGCATATTTGGATCCTCTGCATGAGCTAGAAATTCATCCGTCCTTTTTGGTATGTTCTTTCCCTTCGCTCCCAGACTTCCCACCTTCCTCACAAGTCTGCCTTTCAGCTCTCTCTTGCTGCTGTTTCCAAGCTGCGTAGGAAATCACAAAAGTGTGCCAGCGCTGCTCCACCAAGCCTTATTCCAGCTGCCTCTGGCTAAATTTTCAGCATATAGTAAGAACAGCCATTTTTTTCCCCTTTTTCCCCTTTTCAGAAGTTAATTTTCTCTGATCCAGATGGCACTCTTAGCCCAGACAAACCGCTGGGGAGCTCCCCACCATTAGCTGCCCTCCTGAGAACACATTCCCCCCTCCTCATGCATCTGGGAACACCGCTGATCCACAGACAGGGTTCAAGGCTGTTCCGGCTGGTGGGATGCACAATCCCTTTGCCACTACCAAAATAAATTCTGGGTTTTCTCCCCCTTCCCTCTTACTTTCATGCTGAAATTTTTTTTTTTTTTTGCAGCCAAGGAAATAGAGCCCTAAAGACAATACAAGGACAGAGAAAGTAGAGCAAAGGAGATCAAAGATTCCAATTTAGTCTCCCCCATCCCTTGTAGGAATTGAAGATCAGCTAGCAGTAAAGCTTTAATAGTAGCATTAAAAGGCAAATAAAAGGAATTTTTTTACAATGAACAATGTGACAAGCATACAAAAGTCCAACATGCAGGACTCTGCATGTTGACACCCAAAAAGGAGATTTCTGCAGATGTCAGACACAAGGACAATCACTGTCCAGGCCATGACAGAACCTCCAGTACCTGGAGAACTGTGAGCTTTGTGGGGGCTGTACGTGCCCTTTGCTTCAACTCCCAAATGGATGACCAGGTGCATAGGGAGGCTTGAATTCAGACTAATTCAGGCCTCCTAATCCACCACCTCCTGCATCTACTCAGACATGGGACTTCCCAGGCCAGGAACCTCAGCCCCGCACAGCTCGCATGCTGCCAGCTCCTAAGGATGCAGGCTATCAGGACACTCCATCCCTTCCTCACCCCACCCCAGCAGGAATATCATCACACGAGTTCAGAAAGGGTCAAAACAGATCATTAACGTGTTCCTGCAACTCAGGAACTGGGACATGGCACCAAAGGGAACCCCAGGCTGGGCTGCAGACTTATACAAGCTGAAGCAGCAGAGCACAGCTGTAATTCATCATATGCCACCTATCACACAGCTCACACAGCCAAAATGAGCATTTTTTAGAGGCAGTGACATAGAGTAAAACAATCTCAGGCCCAAGTGACTTCATGGCCAAAGATTATGGGGTGCACTGAAATAACCTTGGAGGGCTGTGCTTAAAGCAGCTCTGATACGAGAATAGATTCTCTGTGCGCAGTCTCCCTCATCAGAGTCCAACAGACCCAAAGACAGATTCAAACATCATGACTTTGGCAAGGCACCAGGGAGCACAGGGCAGCAAAGGCTGCAGACTAGGAACAGCCTCAGCCCCAAAAACCTCCAAGATCTGCTTTTGTTTTCCATCAACACAGAAATAAATCATTCCCTGTCCCTTTATCCACACACACCATCTTTATTTTTTTTTTTTTTGCACTTGCTGGTTCAAACTCAGCCAAATTCATTAGTCTAGGTCACGTTTATGGATGACACATGCTGTACAGCCATGAAACAAAAAGTAAGCTTGGCTCTTGGGTGCAAAACGTTTTTCCTATGTCCATTGCAGCTGAGGTCACAAGAACAACAAATTCACTAGAATTTAGCTGGTGCATACTACAGCTTTGTTTCCAACCACAAAACATTCCTCAAAAACAATGCCCAAGAAAGTGCCAGTGCTCTTTGAGCATTATGTTTCCCAGGGGTAAATGTTGGGTTATTGAGAGTAGGGAAGATGGGGAAAAGCTTTTGTTCCTGTTTGGGGATTCATTTGGCTGCATTTCTTTCCTCATCATAAGTTATGTTTTTACTTATATTTTATTAAAGCATCTAGAAGCCTTTGGGAATTGATGCCCAGGACTAGGAAAAAAAAAAAAAAAAGTAAAATGAAATTAAAAAGCCCCAGCAGGATCAGGATTGCTGCCTTCTGCATGTGGATTGTTCAGACTCAAGCCAAGGCTCAGCCTGATCATCCCTCTCTCTCTCTGACCCCATTGCCTCCCCCTGCAACACCAAAAATCCACAAATTGGTGTCCTCACTAACCCCTCACCCCTCTCCTCTGAGCTGGTGGCTCCTGTCATCCCCAGCCTCTCTCTGCCCCATGCCACAGGTCTGGGTGGTGAGACAGCACAAACCCTGATGGCCAGCACAGTATCTCATGTTCTAACCTACATCAAAAGCTGCTTCAGGAGTTCAGATGCTCCTTTTAATGAGGAGATGAGGGAAAAAAAATCCTCCTCTCCTGCTGCTGAACACAGCTGAGCACAGCTCCCTCCTCCTGCCCCTTCTGCAAATTACTGGGATATTGTCACTAATTATCAGGCTCAACAAGTGAAATTGTGCAATTTGCTGCAGACACGCTGGAGAGCTGCTGAGAAAAGTGGGGCTGGGAGGAGAGGGGAGTGTGGAGGAGCCCTTGGGGCAGGGAGCCATGGGGCAGCCCACGGGGGCAGCTCCTGGCACAGGGAGGGGTCCTGCTGGCAGCACTGTTGTGTTTGCATTTCAGAGTGTTTGCTTTTTTTTTCCTGCTTGATGTTTACTTCAAGCATTGCACTCTGAGGGCTTATAAAGAGGATTAAGTGGTGAGGAGGTCTCACAGAGTTAGGAGGAATTAATCAAGCGGTAATCAGGAAGGAAATTAATCTGAAGAGTTAATTAATCAGCCAAGGCAGGGAGACTGCAGCCAGTTGTCCCTATCACACCTTCCAGGTTTTGCTATTTCATGCAGCATCACGGCAGCGGGGAAGGGAGAAGGCAGTCCAGGGCTGGGTGGCTGCTCAGCCGCCCCTCCGCACTATCTACAGAGAAAAGAAAAGCCCAGTGGGCCCAGGAGGTTTCCAGACCCACATCCCCCCATGCAGGGACCTCAGTGAGGACATCTCCACCCATGTGACATGTGGTGAGCACTTGTCATCTTCCCCCTCTGCCCCCAGACCAACTGAAAACTTTCCAAAGGCCGCAGCATCTATTTCAGAGACTCCTCCATGCTCCAAAGAGGCAAGAGCCTCTTTCCTTTGGAAAAGGGACCTAGGTATGCAGCCCCCAGGTTTTTGATTGTTTAATTGATTCTATATACCCCATGTTTTCCTTCCAGCATCCTAAATAGTCCTTTCAGTTCTTCATTGTTCAACTCTTCTAAATATGCACCACTGGGGATTGCTTCCCTTCAATCTGGTCTAGCTGCATTTTATATATTTAGTTTTTCTTTTTCCTAATCTTTTTTTTACAATACATTCCCTGCAGAACCTTAATCATTTTAGTTGCTCTTCTCTGAATTCCTTCCAAAAGGCGTCAGGCAGAGTGTTTTGCAAATTTGTTCTTGTCCCTTCCGGGCTGCATTTTGACTAATGCCTGTTTCCCTTGTGATGAGACATACCCCACACACAGGCTGCCTGATCAGGGATGCTCAACCTTCATCACAGCCTGAAGCACTTGGGGGAACAAAACTCCCCAACTCACAGGGGCTGCAACACGATGCATCTCTGAACTCAAAAAAACCCAGGCCGGTTAACAAAGACATCTGAAATCTCATTAATTTCACCATTATTATTATTATTAGATTCTTTTTATCCACTGAGCAGACATTTTAATTGCCTGGATGTGGACAGGAGTTTCTATTGTGTGTTTTATTGACTGCAAGCAAAGGTTCATCCCTATGTGCTGCCTACAACCACAGGAGGTACAGCCAGGTGGGAGCTGAGCCCAGGGTGCCCCAAACCAGTTCCTTCAAAGCAGCCCCAAACCAGCTCAAAGCCCCTTCTTCAGAGGGCAGCAGGGCCCATCCCTCCATGTGGTCACCCCATGATCGCCGAGGCTCAGGATGTGACAGAATCATTGCAACAGACCATCAGCATTAAAACAATATTTGATACACAGCCTTCTTTCACCTAAACTATATCCAAATAAAAGGCAAAAAGCTGCATTTCACAGAAAGGACCTGTGGGACGGAGAGGTGAGGAACGACAGGTGGGACCTGGGGCATGCAGAGGTGAGGGGTGACTGCAGAGAAGCCAGCTGCACTGAGGCTGCTGGGTGGGGTTATAACTGGCCACACTCACACAATGATCTTCATCAGCAGAAGGCCCCCAAAAATGGCTAAAGCAGCCTCAGCAGAAACCACACCCACTCCACAGCTTCATTAGCCACTAGAGCCATCAAAGGATTCATTTTTGTCATCCCATTCCCTTCACATCAGGGAAATTTGACTTCCAAGGAAGACTGGAAAGAGCTACCTGCTCTCCTTGAGCATTTGCCACCCTCACACAGAAAGCTCCCATACCACTCAAGGCTGTCCCTCCCTCTAAACCATGACCTTGTCTCTTTTTCTTTTTTTGTATAATAACTATTTGCACTCATCCTCCAGAACAAAAACTGACCTCAAAAAATAAAGCTGAAAAGGCAAAAAAAAAAAAAAATCACTGTTCTTGCCCAAAACAAAAACAAGTGCCACAGAGTTTGGAGAGAATGGTGAGATGCCCCTGACTCACGCACATTTCTGGTTAGCCTGACCCAGAGAAGCAGCTCCCCACAGATCATTTTGTACAGGGAAAATCCTGCTTTTTCTCACCTCTCCCACACTGCCTGTCTGTAAACAGCTGGACCCATTTCATTATAACTCACTTCTACTGTGACTGCTGATTATAAAAGATTGATTTTAATAATTTATAGCCTGCCCAGCACCACAGCACTCTGGCCACCAACAGGTACCCAAAAAGGTTCTGATCTGGAAATCTCTCCATTCAAAGCCAGAGCCTCAGATACCTCAGTAATCAATGTGATACCCCAAGAGCTGAGAGAAAAAGGGATGCTGCTGCTCCTCTCAGCACTAATAATGGCACAAAGAGAGCACATTAGCAAATAGCAGCTTCTTCCTTTGAAATCCCCTGCCCTCCTGGCTTCATCAGAGACTAAGGAGTGAAGATCTAATCCTTGAGGTAGGTGCCATTGACTTTAAGGGGTGCACTGCGTTTTATTCTGGCTTTTCAGGTGGTAGTTTAAAAGAGAAGTTATAAGTCCTTCCTTAGCATCTAAACCCACTGCATGAGGACCCCAAAGCATCACCTGGGTCCCACAGAGAGATGTATGGGTAAAACAGAATAAACTGAAAGAATAACCACCGTGCACCTACACACAAATATGTAAGCTTGGATATAAATATGCTCAGAGAAATGCACACCCTCTCAGATGATGCTATCAAATACATTACTCTCCCAAATCCCTGCAGAGCAGTAGACCATCTCCAAGGTCATATTAGCATGGAAGTAATGTAATTCCATTACCCAAGCTCCTTTTCCCTCCTGTAGTTTTCTCTGTTGATGTTTGCTCTCTTAATTTTAAACACCAGTCGTATATCTTATAGCCCAGCCTGGGACCACTTTGCTCAAGTGGTAGTAAACACATGGCTTAGTTCAGTCATTCTCCAGGATAAAAACAGAAAAAAAAAAAAAAGAGAAAAAAAAAAAAAGAAGGAAGTTTTCCTGCATGAAATACCCACGTCCACCATGAGATGATCGACGCAGAGCATGCTGAAAGCTGCCGTAACTAACTGGGGCCCAGGGAACAACCAGAGCGCGCAGGGTGGTATCAGAAAATCCACACATGCTGCTCTTGTCAGGAGAAAAACATCCGAGGGGCTGCAGCTCAGCTGCCAACAACGTGCTGTGTGAGCCTCCCAGAGCAGGGATGCAGTTCAGAGCTCACACTAAAGGGTGTTGGCCAATTCCCCGGGTGAGGAGAATTCTCCAGTCTGGAAGCTGGACCAAGTGCCTGACAGCACCGGGAAACAGGGCAGGAGCGGGGAGCAGCCAGCAAGCTCCAAACAGAGAGAGGATGGAGGAGAGTGCAGGCAGGAGCTACCACAGCCACTCGGCCCCGTGGGCAGTAGTACTGTTCCACACAGGCCCTCTGCCACCTTCTGCAGAGAGTTTGACCTTCGCAGCAGAGAAATGTTTAGAGAGTTGGATCCTTGGGGTCACAGCACACAAAATCTCTCGGAAACCTGGCTCCACTTCTCCAGTCCACAACCCGAATTCCCCTTTGCTGGACACCATCCTCCTCTTTGTGCCAAAGCCTTTCCTAACCCATCTACAAATCTTCCTGGAGTTCAGGACATTGCTCTTTGTCTATTCATCTTCTGAAAGCATCTCTAATCTCACATTTTTACCTTTTATTGCCTGCAGAAGGCTTTCATAATGTAACCTCCTTCACACCTCATCTCTTCTAGCTGACACCATAACAAAGAAGTTTAATAATAACAATCTCCAACGAAGAGAGCAGTAAAGGAGCACAGGAAGCACTTTTCACCAGCAGACACCAGAGATCTGCCAGGAACATGCATCTCCAAAGACACTTAGACCTCTTCCAACACTCCCATGTTCCACTTTGTGGCAAGCCTATGCTGATTGAAGGCCATGCAGGAGGTCAGCACTCACACCTGCCCTTCGCAGGAGATGCTCAGGACAGCATTTCAGGATGCTTTTGCCTCCGCATGCTCCATCTTTGGGTCTCCCAGTCTTTTACCAAGGCTAATGGATGGTCCTGAGGCTCATTCTGCTACCAGAGGTGAGAGAGACACAGCTCTAAATGCTTCTGCATCCACCTAATGAGGAACCCACCCCTCGTGCGTGGCTGTGGAGGCAGTCTGCAGTGATTCCTCTCATTAAACCTCTGCAAAAGCTACTCCAATATCAAACTGCTGAACTGTCCAAGGCAGACTTTTTAGCAGAGGATAAATAAAAATCCAGCCACAGTATTTTAACAGTCTACAAGGCATCATTTCTACCTGGCTGACCCTTAGCCCCTGGCATGCTCTGGATGGCTCATTGGTCTGCTGGCCACAGCAGGGAGCCTGTCTCAGTCCCAGTCTTCTCACCAAGACTATGCAAACTTACCCACTGAGTTACTGTGAGTAAAGCCCTTTTTCTCCAATGAAACACTTTATTAAGTACCATCCCCTGTTCCCATCATACACACCCCAGCACTCGTTAGACATTAAACCCAGGATTGGAGAAGGATGTTAGAGGAATTTCAGTAGGATTTGTCTATTAATTCCCTTTGCTACTTTTTAAACTCCTATGCTTAGAAAAATGCTGGCACATATGTACTTCTCAACAGGTGGCCAGTAATGAAATTA
This sequence comes from Motacilla alba alba, assembly GCF_015832195.1. NCBI lineage: Eukaryota > Metazoa > Chordata > Aves > Passeriformes > Motacillidae > Motacilla > Motacilla alba. The sequence continues at coordinate 13,372,045 of NC_052025.1, read as the reverse complement.
TCTGCCAGCTGCTTTCTCAGTAAAGCTCAGCTAATCTGGTAAGAGGAGCACCCCCAGCACAAAAAAAAAAAAAAAAAAAGGAAAAAAAAAATAAAAAAGCACCACTGAGATGGCAAGTCTCAGAGCTGCTGTCACAGCTGATGGAGGCTGGAACATGGGTGCATCCTTGTGTCCTCACTCCTCCAGAAGTGCACACACAGCATCTCCCCACCTCCCAGCCCACATCTCCCATGTCTGAAGCAGAAAGAAAGGCAGAGCCACAGCTAAAGCCTGATCTGTGCATTTGTGATACACCCCAGAAACAGGGATAAACAACCTCAGACAGATGAGAACTTGCAGTTTCTTTATCCTCCAGGAGCCAATATTTACTAGAAACAATTCCCTCAGCCTACAGCTTCTAGGAAATTACAGCTGAAGATTTTACTTGGTACCACAATGTGTTTGACCCCCTGCTCTTCAACAGCTGCAGCTCGAGGCATGAGCACAGAGCACGCAGTGCTTCTGCTCACTCAAAACACATGCAGGAGTGTGGACTCCTATTTCCAGGCTCTAAATGTGTATGTTCAAGTTCAAATCTTCTAACTGTGATAATTCAGGAAGGTACTGAGATGGTTTTGTTGAATTTGATCTGACTATGATGGAGACATGAGGTTAATAACTGTGGGCTTCCATGCAGTTCCCCCTGCTCTGAACTAGCATAGGTTTGTGTATTTTGCATTTGTTCTACACCTTCTCTAATCAAGACAGTCATATATACCTTCTCAATAATTTAACCTGACAGAACTGTGCTGGACTGTGCATCAACCAAACCTCTTTATCAAGACACCTTTCAGTAAAATTTCCAAGGACTGCAGCCTGCACAGTGGAGCCACATCCGTGGGTAACGCATCTCCCATAGCTACTGTCTTACCAGACCAATAAAAGAAATTAAAATTCAACCACCAACCTTCCATCTCCCACACCACTAACCAAAATGGGAAACACTTGCTGCTCCCTCCTCTCCCCAGCCTCCTCCTGCCTTCCCTATTCACACCCCAAAAAAAGCTAGAAGTATTGCTTTCCCTCCTCCTCCACTGATCAAGACATGCCAGCGTGCTTAGGAAATCATTAGTGCAAATTACAGCCAAGATTATTTATCCTTACAGAGCCTGCCAAATGGGACCTCCAGCCACTCGTGGGCTCTGAAGCTACAAGTAGACAAATAGGCACTTACCACCAGCTATTAACAGCTTCATAAAGCCCCTCCCCAGCTGAATCTCCCCCCTCCATGCCTGTGCTCCACAGGAGAAGAAAGAGGAGTTTCCTCCTTGTCTACCTGCTTTGGTGAGGGTGACACGAAGGATTTGTCCAATAAGAGCCTGGACTGCTGCATTGCTTCTCCCTCCTCCTTCCACACACTCATTTCTTCTGCCTGGAACGTCCCAACACCTTTGTATTCATAGTGCACTGCAGATACTGGTGGTGCAAGGGCCATAAAACCTCCAGAATTTGTGTGCCATAGAAGAGTTCAGAGGTCCTGAAGCACACAGAGCCTTGTGTGTACATGCCAGCTTAGCACCGACTTCTGACAGTAAAATACTTGGAAATGGCTCTTGGGAAAAGCACTCAAGTACTGAGTTCAAAACTTAAGGTTCTCCACTAAGAATAGAGGATGTTAGAGGATCCTGAATTTGCACAAAAGCCTGCTGGTTTTGAAAACCACAAATTTTGTTTTTGTAGAAAAAAAAAAAATAAGGAATTTAAAGGTAAAAGCTGATCCAAGGATAGTGTATACATTTCTGCCACTGGTTGGAAACCAGAATTCATCCTCAAGGCACAGGTTCAGACAGCATGTTGCCTCCCTGCCTGCATCCAGGAAGGTTTCCAAAGGCAGGTATCAAAGCAGAGCCACAAAGCAACTAGGAATTTGAACTAATGTACCTTTTGCAAAAGGAGAGCTTACACAGCTTTCTGCAAGCTGTCTAATAGCAGGTAAATAAATGCCAGGTTTTGCCTCAATGAAGTAACAAAGTAAGGTATTAAAAAAAGAGAGGCACCTGGCAGGCATTCAAAAGCCCAGTAGCACATCCTAGTAAAAAACTCAATCAACAAAATTTAATAGCACCTCTCTCCTCTTTTAGCAGGAAAGCAGAACTTCATTCCTTTCTGGCAGATTAACACAAAGCCTGGCCCTAAGGCTGGTCCCAAAACCCTCATCTGAGACTGGCAAAGCTGTGGCAGGAGCAAACCCAAGTGAGAGGCCCTTTGCTGAAGCACCCCCAAACCCAACACAGATTCCAGCTGCTCCCTTGGGATGCGCTTAGGAGGAAGTGACTTTCTTTGGTGCAACCTGATCATAGTGGCTTCAGCAGAACTTAAATCAATGCCTTTACCTATACATATCAAAAGGTAGAAAAGTGCCTTGCTTTGCCCTTAGAACTTCAGCTTTAACATGCCAGAGTGGAGCTCTGTGCTCTGCTGATGAGGGGTTTTGGCACATGCTGGCATCCCATTAACTCCAATAGCACCTTACCAGACAGCAGCAGCCAAGAGGCATTACTTGAAATCTTTAAGCAGAGAGGATAAGCCCAAATTGCTCCTAAATAAACCAGCAGCATAATGAATTTAGATAGAAAAGAAACACAGGGAAGACAATATGTTTTGTTATTAAGAATTAAATAACAATATTAAAAAAAAAGGAAGAAATAGCTAAAATCCAGCTGCCCTGCAGCAGAAGGGTGGAATGGGATTTCTGCATTCAGAAGTAAAAAGCTGTATCTAATTTCAATTTCTATCACAATTCCTTAGATCAAGGGAGATTGAGAACAAACAGGATATAGAAGAATTAATACTCCTTAAATATAATTAAAGCATGAACCAAAATAAAATAATAAAAAACAGAGAGAAAGAAAATTAAATAATGGTTAAAACAGCTAAGAAAATTATTACTGGAAAACTCAGCAATATTTGTTCTCTTTCTCTCACACAGAGGGATAGACCTGAGCAGGATACTCTGAGAAACACTCAGCAGCCCAAAAGGCATGAAGTCTCATTACTAAACACTGCAACCAATTTAATTCCAGGCTGAGAAACTTGTCAAGAAGGCAGTAGCTCTCTAAATCTGTAAAGACTTTTCCCTTTATGTACACATATATGCATAAAACTTGTATTTGTTATCCTGCCTGGTGTGAAGAATAAATTAATAAACCTAACTTTAAATTTATAGTGAAAAATCAAAGGGAAAAAAATATTTAAGAGGCTAAGTGATTGTGGAATCAAGAGGATGAAGCAGTTGGTCTATAAAAACAAATCATGCTGAACTACCTTCAATGCCTTATTTTCCCCTGATTGAATTACAAAATTAGTCAATGAAGACTGTAATATATTTGATAATGTCTCAGAGAAAAACTTTCTTGAAAAATTAATTCAAACTGGCTTGGATATGAGCACTTTCACTCTAATATAACAGTAAATTTGATTTACAGTGCTCTTCCCTGCTAGTGCCAGTCTGGGTGGCATAACTATGGCAGAGCTTTAAGCCAGTCTACATGGCAGTATATGTCTATTTAAGGGATAAGGTGGGGCCATCATAATTTCTGAAGCCACTACGGCTATGAGGCTCAGTGACTGAGCAGAGCTGGTTCATTCCCACCAGCTCAGCTGCCTTCTCTTAAGTCAAGAGGCACCAAAGGCACAAAGTCACGGGGGCAATGCAATGTATCCCTCAGCCAGCAAACACGGGCAGAAGTAAGAAAACAAAGATGTAGGCTTCAGAAACATTCAATAAAAGTTTTAGTGGTAAATCACCAATTTACTGGGAGGCAGGGACCTGGAAATCAGTTGATGTCGAGATGGGCTGGTGGTGACCACAGGCTGCAAACAGGTGATGAGCCTGCAGGGGAGCACACAGTGGGACCATGCTCTGCACAGGGGAGAACTGATCCCATCCAGCACTGGGGGACCCAACCTGGGGTAATCCTCAACCCTTCTGGGTGCAGGGACAGGACACTCCCACACACCAGGGAGCTTCAGCAAAGGGCAACAGCAAAAACATGTGATGGTGGTGCTGGAAGGACTGGGCTGGGATGAAGGAGGGTTTGCATCCACAACCTTGTTTAGCACTGCAGGAAGAACCAGCTGCAACAGACCCAAGGATGAAATGCCAGGGGGATGGGATGCAAAAGCATGTCATGAGTTAAATAAACAGACTGAGCAGTTCTCTGGCAGCAACCTGCCCTGCCCCTGGGTCCAGCTCCAGAGCACCTTTTGGTGACCAGCACAGACACTCTGCACAATGCACTCCTCCCAACAGGCCTCAGCAGCCAGTTCCCCAGCACTGCACCCCACCAGCAGAAGGAGTGTCTGCCCTGCCCTGTTGTTCCAGAGTTCCTTACTCAGGCCTGCTGCAGCATCCCACTGCTGTGTGCACAGGGATGGTCATGGGACTTTACCCAAAAAACAAATGAAAAATTGTTAGACAAATTAAAACAGCAATAAGAATAAATATTGATCCTAGACCATGTTACCTCAAAATTATAGGTGTTTGTTTTTTTTCATACCATTATCATAGCCACTTTAGATAAAGACATGCTTTGCTATTTGCACGGACTCTGCACCTGCTGATTGGGGAAAGCTTGGCTCTGTTCTGCTCTTTCCAAAGCAGTGGCCCAGTGGAAGCATGGGAGCCCCTAGGTCAGACTCAGGGGCATCCCTGGATGCCAGGAGAGGGTGCCAAGAAGCTCCTGAGCAAGAGATGAGGAGATCTGGTCAGCATCTCCTGCATTGCTGCACAGCCTGGCACAAGGAGAGGCAGAAACTGGCCCATCAGCATGAGCACCTCCAGGTCTGATTCTCAGCTCTCCTCTGCATGGTGAGAAAGGTGTCTCAGCCCCTGGGCAGCAGTGTCTTTACCTGCCTCCCCGAGTGCCAGCTCCACTCAGTGTAATGATTATTAAGCCCTGTCAGCAGATATGAAACCGATGGACACAGCTCCACAGGCGAGCGCTTCGGAAGCCGCCGCGCCGCTCGCAGGTTTTCATTATCCATCTGGAAAATTGGGGATGTCACAAGAGTTCTTAGAGCACTGGGATGAAATTGTCTTGTCAGCAACAAAAAGGCCAGTTCAGGCTCCTGCAGGAGGAGGTGGAAGACAGGGATGAGCCAGGGAGCCCCTCTGGCACTGCCCACCCCAGAGGTGCTGTGGCACTGACATCTCAGCTCCTGCCCTGTGAATTGTACTACGAAGAAAAAACAGTGAAGGAAAGCAATGTTCTTCCTCTCACACTAATTCACAGCCTCTTGTCTGATTTCTGACTGTGTTAGGCTGGGAAGAGCTAGCAGTTTGTTGGGGAGGATGAAGCATGAGCTGGCATGGAGAGAAGATGGAGATGGAGGTTCTTACAGGTTGTTGACATGGAATGAGAAGCAAGCCAAAGAGTTTTTAATCCAAAATCCAAGCAGACATCTCCTTTTTCTTTGCTGTAACTGTATGGTTTTTCATCCTCTGCAGTTTTTGAAGTTGTGCATTACTTTAGTTTGAGTGACACTGAGGGCAGATGTGGCAAAATCACCTGCCCAGAGACTGCTTCTAAACGGGCATCTGATCCAACACAGCTTTCTCACATTTTTGGTCGGGAAACCCCCTTGCTGGTCATGAAGTCAGGTCTTTCACAAGACCTGAGGGCAGCCAGCAGAGCCACAAAACCTCCCCAACACCAAGGTGCATGTGATGCTGGGCTGCAGTGTGAGGGTCCTCATGTGAAACAGTCCCTTCCAGAAGAGGCTGGTAGCTCCTGTGGGTGCAGGACCAGAGTAAAGCTTTTCTGGAGCTACCAGGTTCCAGCAGATACAGGGAGCAAGGGGGCTGTGGGAAAAGGCCTTCAAGGCTTCAAGGCCTTTTCCTGCCACAATGCTGAGAGCAGAGGAGAGATCCTGCAACACAGCCTGGGTGTGGAGCAGAGCACATGACAGCTGATGACGAGGCTGGGATGAGTCTTTGGGGGTGTACCGGCCATCATTCTCAGCTTGCTGTCCCTCAATCATCCTGACAGCAGCCAGCTGTGGATTCTCATACACAGAATCCAAAGAAAGGCCTACGGCCAGTTTGAGTGGCATCCTGAGTCCCTTTCCTGAGCCACAGGACAGGTTCAAGGTAACAGACTATCCCTCTATTCTACTGCATTATCCAAGGCCATGGCTTGAATTGAAGACCAATGTCCCAAACAGAAGCTGGATTATAACCCTTGCTCCTCAGACACAAAATATGAGACTCCAAATGTGATTTATTGCTCCTGTGCACAAAATACTACCCAGCTTTTGTGTACAGGCATTATCTTCTGGTCCATTGGTTTTTAATAGCATGGTTGTAGATTGAAATTAGATGCCTGAGCACCCAGCTTCCATCAACAAATGCTAAATACTGGTGCTGCTGATGGAGGTTTGGAACTGTCCTGGACATAGATAGGCTCTCTATTGCACCACAAGAAATAGAACTTGGAGATGGAACAAGCCCATTAGATCATCAGATGCTCCAGTGCTCTCTACAATTTGCTTCCCCAGTGCTTTTACCAGTCAAAGCTTGAACAGCCCAGGTGACAGCTTTTATCCATTCCCTGGGGAGTTTATTCCACTGCCTCTGAATTTCCAGGCATTCCTTCAAGCACATTCATCCCAGGTTCAAAACCAAGCAGCATTTTTCTTTTTTTTTTCTCTCCATTTGCCTTCACAGCTGCCCAAGGTTTCCCTTGGCAATCCTGCATTTACATCACAGTCACCTGTCCCTTGACAAAGTGCAAAGCCCTCCTGCTCCAGGGTTTAAGGACAGAGTGGCAGATTTCTGCATCCCTGGCTAAATACCACATCAATGAACAACAGTCCTCCAAGCAAGTCATGAGGAGAAGAGGTGATAAACTCAACAGGGACATCCTCCCAGAGGACCATTTATCAGCATTAGCAGCAGCAAAATCTTTTTCAAAGAATAGCTGGACAAGTGCAGTACAAACCACAACTAAAATATTAATTAAAGTCCTTTGGTTCTTCCAACACAGCCCTGCACCTTATTAAAGCCACATCAAAGTTTGCATTCATCTGGTCCTTGGCTGCCTGCAGAAAAGCACATGAGAATGCACAGAACAAGGTTTGTGGAGATGGTGGGTCTTCACCAGACTTAGTCCTATTGGTTAAACAAAATAGCTTAATAGTTGTTGGAGATCAACAGAATTGTTCTGGCTCTCTGCTGTCATTCCAGCATCTTTCACTAAAGCAAAGCCATGTGAGGACAGAGACACCACCAGAGCAAGCAGCAAAGAGAGGCTGGAGACACGGAGGCAAGGAACGGGCAGGCAGGAGCATCAGTGCTGTGGAGAGGAGCCCTGGGAGGATTAGCACCTTCTGCATGGTCCTTTGGGGAGGCTGCTGAGCTGGCTGAGCCTGGGCAGTCTCACAGCTCTGACAAACATGGGTGCAAGGCGTTGGAGGAGGACTTGGGGCAATGGAGTTGCTCCTGGATGGCGAGTGGGTGGAGGACATCTTCCCACCCCTGTGGTCCCAGGGAAGCAGCCCTGGCTCAGTCTCACCCTCTCACTCCTACAGTTTACACAAAGGCAGAAGCCAGCCCAGTGCTACAAAGAGCAGCATTCCCAGCATTTCCAGTTGTTAGTGCTTTGCTGGTGGAAAACCCAATGCTCTGAGGCTGGAAATGGGACACTTCAATTAAAAAATGCATTAATAAATAAATAAATGCCAATCTCTTTCCAGCAACTTAGCTGATGCAGAATCCCAGGTAAGATGAGGGTCACTCATGCAGCTTTTAACACCACAATGTGAGAAGTGTTTGTGAAAGTCTGAGAGGAGACTCTGCTGATGCTGAGCTGCCCTGGGCAAGCACCAGCTCTGCCATGGGGCTCCCTCAGGGCGGGTGGTGCACCCGGGGTGGAGCACTCAGCCAGGGACTGGAGCAAACACGGGCACCCCGAGTGAGGGAGGTCATTCACAGGGAGGAAGAGCCTGCAGGGATATCCCGTGAAGCAGGCTTGGAGCTTCTTGGGTCACCTGAACACCACTGATTTTTTTTTTTTCCTGCTTTCATCAGTGGCCTAAAAAAGACACCTGGGTTTTGTAACAGCAACCAAAATAAATAATGGCTGGTCAATGCACTTTACATTTCCTTTATAAATAACCTATTAATACTTCTGGGAGTGGGAAAATGTTTTATTTCTAGATCTAAATAAATCCTGACCTTTTCTTCTGCAGGGTCAATGCACCTGTCCAGCCAAGGGTGGCTCTTTGCCCCTTCAGACAGCACCAAGGAACAGTGTGACCTTCCCAAATCTTCACAAGACCAACACCACCAGAACGGGACAAGGGGTCTGAGCATTTAACTGCTGGATTGAGAGTGGATCTGCCTTTGCAAAGAGGAGAAGCAGAAGCCTGTCACAGTCACAGCAGCCCAGGGGACAGGTGGGATCTTTCAAAGGTTTGCCATGGAACCCAGGGCTCCATAGCAGCTGTCCCTTGCTGCCACCATACCTGTCACAGACTGCATGGCACAGAGGGGGAGACACTTGCCACAAAACCATTAAAGCAGGGAAAGATCTCTAGGATCTTTAAATCCAACTGTTAGCCTAACACTGTCAGCTCTACCACTATCCGTGTCCCTAAGTGCCACATCCATGTTTTTTTTAAATGCTTCCAGGGACAGTGATTTCACCCCATCTTTGAGCAGCCAGTTCCAGTGGACAACCACCCTGTCAGTGAAGAAATTTTTTCCTAATATCCAATCTAAACCTCCCATGGTGCAGCTTGAGGCCTTGTCCTCTTTACCTGTTGCTCGTTACCTTGGAGGAGGGACTGACACTGACCCCCACCAGTCTACAACTTACTTTCAGGCAGTCATAGAAAGCAATATTCAGCAGCTCAAAGAGCTTTATGCTTTATCACCTTGAAAGCATTAAATAAATAAACATAAAAATAGCACAGCTTGCACTTCAGCAGAGTATAAGCAGATATTTATAGAAGGAAGCCCCAGTGAAACCACATGCCCTTTCAATCCACTTCCCAGGCAAATAAACCCAAGTAATATTGAGGAGTAGAAGTATATCAAGGGTATTTGCAAACAAACTGAAGGATACCAGCAAGGAGAACCCCTGAATTCCATCAGTCCCATGCAGCCGCTCTGCTCGGATGTTTCAGGGGCTCAACACATCTCACACCCAGCTCAAAGAACACAGCAGCAATGGGTTCCCATTTCCAGCACATTGCTCTGGAGAGCCATACATCCCCAAGTCCCTGGAATTAGCTGTGGCTGCTGATGTACGGCTGTTTCTCTCCGGTGGCTGTGCCAGGTTGACAGTACTTTGCTCTTTCTTCCTGCTCCCACTACATGGCAGGCTCCCGGAAGGAATGAAAGGGCCCTGATCACAGATTTCTCCTGAGCAGCAAACCCTTGATATGCAGGCTCTCCAAGCTGCTAAGGGTTTGCCCATGCCTATACAAAAAATAATCAGGGAAGAAAAAAAATAAAATCAGGGTATGATTATAGCCAGGCTTGGCCAAAGCAACATGGAACAGAATTAATCCTCATCTGAAAGGCAAATCATGGCTCTGATATACATATATATTTCCCCCCTCTCTGAACCTGTAGCAATAATTACATAATGAAAGAGGAAAAAAAAAAGGAAAAAAACTAAAAAATAAATTAAAAGTCCAAATCAACAAAAGCAAAAAGCCAGGCACCCAAGATATCTTTGCAGGAGCAGCTCCTCCTGCATTAGAACTCTGGAATTGTTCTGCAATCAACTCAGCGGACAGTAACCATCTGTTTATGGAAAAAAATGTTAATGGCCCCCAATCATAATCAAATAGGCAACTGCTTTAAGTACCTTTTAACTAACACTAAATTACAATGGAACAGCTCTGCAAGTATTTCTGACATCCACATGCACATCGGCAGTGCCAGCCCTTTGATCAGGGCGATTAGAGCAAATATCAAATAAACTGATAGCAATGGGATTCCTAAAGCATTACAGAAAGCGTGGGCAGTATTTGTTTGCTGTTCATTCGGTTCTCCCCCACCTCCTTGCTGTTTCTGTTTATTCCAAAAGAAAACACATATATGCATGTGCACGCACGTGCACGCCACCCACCACAGCAGACCCCGTGAAACCCTGATCCCTGTGTTTTTCTGTCCAAGGCTGAGCTTCCATATGAATTCTCCAATGTCCAGGAAGCCTTGAGGCATTTTTATCAGCAGGACATCACCTGAGTTGTCATTCTACTAAGTTGTCATTCTATTAAGTTCCCTTAATTCCACGATCCCTGTAAAGGTGTCTCTAAGTCCTGTTCCCTCTCCTCCGGGTGGAACTGGCCAGCACATGCAGAAGCTGCAGCACAGAAAGGGGAAATCCAGGCAGGCAGAGCTGTGCACACACACTTGTGTGTGTGCAGAGAGGCAGCATGATCACACGCCTTATTTCTTTAGGAAATCAGATTACAAACCAATCAAGTCTTTGCCAGCTGTAACCAAGTCTGAACCATTAGCTGGCACTCAAGGAAGAAAACCTTGTTTGGACAATGGAAGTAGTTTTTAATCTCGGAGCCTGGAAAACAGTTAATCTCAGCAAAACTACAAGTGCTCTTGTCTCTAGATTTTCTCTAGCACCTTTGTCTGCATATCTCAGCTAATTCCATTTGGTTTTTATTGAAGTTGTGCAGCACCGGGAATACATCACAGATATGCACGAGTACACGTCCTTCATCCCAAAGCAGTTGCAAATGTAACAGAAAACAACTAAAAGGGGAATATATTTTAGTCCATCAACATAAGTATTTACAGTCTCCATCACTGTGCCATCCGAACATTTTGTATGCCCCAGATCTTTTCTGTGCCATTATTATTCTTTCATGAAATTTAATTTTTCTTAGTCCTGGGACTTGCATGTGGCTTTTTTATTATACTACAAAATTTCATTTCCTGTCATCTGCTGAGATTAAACTTGGATTGGAAGACACTGTTTACAAGGGTTGTAGTGACAAGCCTGACCCTAGGAGGTGAGGTGTAAAGCTTTCCACCTTGGGTGGGCACTCAGGGAACGTGGGACACTGGCCCCAGAGTTGGAGCAAGTAGTGACAGAGAGCAGGATATCAGACTCCTTATTTCCATGTGGTCTACCCCATCCAAAAAAAAAAAACCACCCCCTTGGGACACAGAGTAAACCAAAGGACTCCAGATTTCAATGTCTTGCTTGTTAAGACCCTTTTCTTTTTCCCCACACTAATACAAGGCTTTAAAAAGCATCCCAGCCCCTCCTCTGGATACAAGACCCTTCAGCAAGTGGCTGCATTCCTGCAACTTCAACGAGCCTCAGTTTTAACAGTTGTTTCTCCCAGTGGTTTTCGCTCCACTGCCTCTCTGTTGCTCACGGAACACCACTTTCCACAAAAAAAAAAAGGAGCTTTGTTTGCCATTTCCCTGCCGCCTCCACCACCCCAGCTCCAGTGAGCTCCCGGCTCCCCCCAGCTGCCTCAGCCCACCCCTGTTCACTCCCAGCCAGAAAGGGGCTCTGACCTCTGCTGTTCCGTGTTAATGAATGCCCTCTCCGGAGGGAGCAGGGGAAGGCCAGGGGGATGGCCGGGAGCCAGGCTGGGCCAGCTCAGCTGAGGAGCAGAGCGCGTCAGAGCCTCTCTCAAAGGAGCTTTTGTTGGTGCCAGCGCTCCAGAGGCGCGCTTGGCTCTGCAGGTTTTCCCACCCTGGATCCGTAACCGGGTCTGGCTCCGTCAGGGCTCTGCCACAGTGCTCTGAGGGTGTGCCACCAGCCAGAAGAAAAGTCCTCTCCCAGCACGCACCCCTCAAGCCACAACGGCTTTCTTTCCACAAAGGCAGCTGGGGTGTTGGACACTTGGCAGCCTGGTTCTAAGGTTGGTGGGCAATCCATCAGGCTGGCCCAGGGAGCCTTCCAAACACAACGTGACATCCAACTTTGTCAGTCCACGCTCACCTCTCTCTAGGAAATAAACCATCTGCTCAACACTTGGAGAAGCAGAAGGAAAAAGATGTACTCAGAGAGACTCATGAGGTGCTTTAGGTAACATGTCCAACATGAGCACACAATGTTCTGCATCTGACAAAATCAACAGGAAAAACCTGCTCCTGCAGGCCTGCCAAGCTGGGATTTCAACAACAAGTGGCAATATATCAGCTGGCAACAAACAGCTCCCAAATCAGGGATACACTTGCCCAGAAAGACTCAGTGTTTGGATTTTTTTTTTCCTTAGTAAATGATAACACACTGGGTGCCACAAAGGATGTCTCCTGCCCAAGAGTTAACTGAGCAGGGTTTGGGCAGTGTGAGGAGGCTATGGTGGTGCCTTTGACAATTGTGACTTTATCTCCCTGGTTTTGAAGATGTATTTGTCCTCTGTTAACTCCATTTCTCCAAGCAAAGCCAATAAAACTTGCAGAAACTTTGCAGGGTTGTGGTCTCATATCAGAATTGGAAGAAACACAGCATGATGAGGAGGAAATCAGACTTTTCTAGCTAAACAATTTTGCCTCCATTGAACTTCACACACAAGGCCCCATTATGGCACCCCCCTCTGGTTTCTGGGAATGCAGAATATCCACTGACATACTTATCCAAACACCTCTAAACACATACACACATCTGTTCACCAAGACTTGTTACTCACATTAGGCTCACTTCACTCCCCTTTGATTCTTCCACTGGAGTCAGATGTTACTTTTCCTTTTCATATTCATATCTCAAAGCTCCATCAGTGGCACATGCCCAAGCACTTCCAAAGTGTTCTGACAAATCCCTCCAGAAAGCACATAACATCATCCCAGCATTACAGATGGGGAAATTAGAGCAGAGGCAGAGGTTAAGACAGCTAATTGCCTATGGCCACTAAGTGAGTCAGTAGAAGAGCTGGGAATTGATCCCAGGAACCATGTCTTCCATTCCTCTACTCCACCCACCAGTCAGTACACTCCACCAGATGGTTCTTATCATTGGACATATGGACTAAATATTCCTAAGCTGGTGTAGAAGATTCACTATTTAATTAAATGTCCTGTATTCTATCTCCATAGGATGCATAGGAGAAACCCCAGCCAGAACCCCATCTGGACCCACTCAGGAAATGTCTACGTGAAGAAAACAAAGCCCTAGGCAAGTGCAGGGAACATTCCCAAACCTATCAACCTGCCCTGGAGCAGAGACCACAGCAAGGCCAGGAAATAGGCAGGGACTCAGGAGCCTTGGGAGAAGCTCATGTTCGTCAAAGCCTGGCTTCAAACAGTGCATGCATGAGCCACCAGTTAGGCTGGGAACTAATTTGTCATGGGAAGGCTCTTCCTTCAGCCTTCACCAGGCACCACCAACACTGCCCAGCTGGAGATACCAGCAGAGTCACAAAAAGCAGATGGCACAGAATTATCTGCTTCTGGCATTGGCTCTGTCTCACCACAGAGCTGGTGTCCCTAGGACAGAGACCAGTTCTGCCTGGAAAACACCAAACGCCTTCTCACTTCACAGTCACTATCAGTGACACCTGAAATAAATTTCGAAAGTCATTATTCATGACACAGAGGAGAAAACCTTTCATCAGAGAGTCATCAGAAAGTGACCTTCCACACCACTGCCTTCCCAGTATGGACATGAAGCGACAGCAGCATCTCAGTCCTCACTCAGAGATAGGCACAGAGTGGCTGCACCTGCCTTCCCAACAGACCTCAAACCAATTTCCCTCAATTGTCCCCCCCTGCATACCCTGTGCTCTGCAGCCAGTGCACCACCAAATCCACGAAACAGATTTCACCCAAGACCATGCTGTCCTGAACACAATGCAGGGCTGGAGGGAGCAGGCTCAAAGCTCTCCTGGACAACCTGCAGATGCAGTTATGTACTCAGAAGGAACACACATCCACACTTCTGCCCACAGAAGCTCACACAGGTGGGAACCACCAGCCCACTTGTCTCCATTACTGTCTCAACAAGTAGAGGAGGACTGCGCTCCCTTCAGAGGGCTTTGCATTGTAGGAATAAAGCCACAACACCTTTCCACGTGTGCTATAAGAGCCGGGCAATCCTGGAAGGTGCCTCCTGCTAGGGGAAGGCAACTGCACCTACCTTTCATCCCAAACTTGGACCGCCGGCCATACTTGTTGATCATAATAAAGAGCACGACCAAGAGGACACAAGCAAAAGCTGCCAGCCCAACCGCTATGGAAACCTGGAAGGAAAAAGCCTTAGAGTCAACACAGAGGAATTCAGGAGTCTAAATCAGAAATGCAGCACCCCCTTGCCAAGTTAGCCTTTCTATAGGCTCACACTATGCACATATATAGCTGTGGTATCCACAGGTGCACCCCTGTGGATATCAGCTGTGGAGGAAAACACAAGCTAAAGCAGCAGGCCCTGGCACAGCTTGAAGGCATTACAGGCTTTTTGCAGGACTGGGAGGTCTGGGATCTTCCCATCAGTGATGCCGTTCTGGTACCAGTTTTCCCCAGTCTCTCACTCCTTATATGTGCAGGGAAAAAAGGCCTCTGCTCCAATGCCTGGGCTCTCCCTTCACTGCATCACATCCCAAGCCTCCATTCCTGACACCAGCTCTTTGCCATGACATCACAACAATCAGGCTATTCAAAGCTCAGCTGGGAGCACAATTCTGCCTCCATCCAAAAATCCCTCATGACAGAGTGAGGGAAAATAACACAACACAAAGAGAAAACAGAAGAAATTAAGTAGAACTAAGGAGTTTTTCCTTGTAAAACATCTGAGTTTTCCAAAAGCCTCTAACAGTTCTCTATGTATTGTAATTTTACTAGTAAATATTTATAGTAGAGCAATGTCCAAGTCCTTCCCTGGAGCTGTGGTTCCACTGTGGCAGTGTACAAGCAGGGAAAGAAAACCTCCTTGCCCTAAAGGGTTTACAATCCCAGGCTCATTTTAATATTTATGAATATTTATTCCTTCAAGTCTTTGCTCAAAATACTTTTTATTGCATTGATGTAAACAACAATTTCTCTGGCATGTGCCCAATTGTTCTGTACTAGGTCTTGTGATGCATTTAGACTTTGCTTCCTTTTACAAAACTGCATTCTGCTATAATAGAAAATACATCATTTAACTAAGAGGAAGTAATTTCATTTTGCAATCCTTTTCCCTGCTCTCGGTACATTTGTTATAATATTTTTAAATTTTTATTTTACACTCTATTTTCATCCCCAGCTTGTTTTCTGTGCTTTGTATTTAATAATCAGCACACATTATTACTCCAGTCTCTGTTCAAAGCTTCCACTTCAGTTAAAGGAGTTTTTCTGCTAGATGAGAACAGAAACCAGGGTGGACTGAGTTTTGCTTATTCTGTTGACACCTCATGGATTTCAGTATCTTAAAACTTTCACAGAATTAGAGCAATTGTGCAACGTGCTAATTTTTTTCTTCTAATACTTATGCACACTTTTTTTTTTCTTTTTTCTACTGGGATTCTGCAGAAGAAAGACAATGCTGAGATCTGATAAGCCCTAGACTTACTTTCCTTTTTCATTTTAGGCATGTCCTGCACAGCAGGAGAGAGGGCAAACAGACATTGACAGAATTGAACCAAACTAAACCCACGTCCCTCAGCAGACTAAGCTTGACAGATCAATAACAGTCCAAAACACACAATTTTTTGCTTGTTTGTTCTCTGGGTGCTACTTTTTAAGAGTGAGAATTCCTGACCCTGCCAGTAGAGACTTCACAGGATGCCCTATTTTCAAAGGGTTCCCTGGTTCCACACTGCAGACCCAAGAGGATCAGATGGTTTGTGTCAGCATTTTACCTGCCCAACACAAGCCACAAAACCCCTCTGATTGCTGTCTTGAGTCATAAAGGAAGACATTTCCCTTGCAAACATCTCAAAACAGCAGACAAATACAAATAGTGAGCGGTTCTGTAGAGAAGAAACCAGGACTCACCCCAAAAGTGTCCTCCTCTGGTTTGTGGGTCACAGTGATGGGTGGGGTGGGACTCACTTCATAATCACCGACTGAAACCAAAACACCACAGACAGAATACTCAGTGTGGCTCCCATGGGACTCCCAGCACATTCCAACAGCAGAGCCTGGCCTAAGGAGATTCAGTTCACCCCTAAAAGAGGCTGCAACTTTCTGTTTGAGAAGGCACAAATCAACCATCAGAGAGTTCCCTGTGCACATCAGCAGAGAAAACACAGACCAGCACTATGCTGATGTTGTTCCAGCCTCACAAATGAGAAACATTTGGGTGCCTGGTGCCCTGGAATACATTCCCACCACCCTTGAGCCCTCTTCCTAGCTTTCAGAAATCTACTGAGCTATGTGGGGTTAAAAAACAACTGACTCCAGCAAAACTTGATCTGAACAAAGAGTAAGTTGAATGCTTTTTGTGGCGTGCAGAGTTTTGGGCAGGGGAGGGAAGAATCTGCTGAAGAAACATGACAGAACTGAGTCCTACTTCTCATCCCAGCCCACACCAGAGAGATGTTGTTGTTGGGGACAGCCCAGCCTGCATGAAATTAAGATCCCTTTTGCTACACCACAACCAATCATTTCCTTTATGGGACCTTCTTTGGGAACGGCTGGAGGCAGATGAACATCTCCTGGTCTCATGAGGTTATCAAACTGGTCACAAGCTCCCCAACAATCTTGTTCATGAACAGGGAAGCCAGGGCTATGTGCAACCTCCACCAACCTGCTTCTGGCTTCCTCTTTTTTGCTATGTAAATCACAGAGGGGAAGGGGAAACCACAGAAACAAACCAGCAATAGTATCCAAAAGGCAAGGAGACACTTACTTGAGACAAAGCTGTCCGTACTCTCTGTGGAAAGGACAAAGACAGAAGCAACACAGTTAGCAGCACAGCAAAGGGAGAGGGGTCTCTTTCCCCACCCACTTCAGATATCCTACACCACCCCAAAGAAACCAACTTCTCATATTTTTTTCCTCTTGGGCAGCTGTTCCTGGAAATTGCAGCAGATGTGCCAGCAGGACATGCTGGAGGTCAGGATGGAGAACCTTGGGCTGAAAGAGGAGGGGAGGGATAGTACCGTGAGGCCAAAATTAGGAAATAGTAGTAGCACTTTTGAATGACTGGTAAACACCCCTGCTTTCAGCACGTGAGCAAAGCTCAACAGGCACACAGGGCTCTGCAGGATGGAGGTGGAGGAGAGAGAAACAGGTTTTGCCTCGCATGCAAGTGTGCACCCATGGATAAAATCTTTTAAGGATGAGGAGCCATTCCCATGGAGGAGAGCCCAGCTTGGGGCTGGAAGTTAGAGGAGACCTCCTGTGACCTGCTATTCATGAGCCACTCAGAACAGCTGATAGCTTCTGAACTGGACAGGGAGGCTGTGGCAGTCCAAGAGCTGCCTCTTGCCCCAGACAGCCAGAGCAGGCCCTGCTGTCAGCCTGCTGGCAGCTCCAGAGGTGGCTGAAGCCCCAGACAGTGAGGTCTAAAGCCCTCGGTGACACTCAGTTTACACAGAGTGAGAATCACGTCAGCTTCCAATTCACTCGCCCGTGTAAGAAACAGAGCCCAATATTAACTGGAGTTTACACAGCTTTGCTGGCAGAGGGCTCCTGGAAGGATGCTGGAATCCTCACCCTGGAGCATGGGTGAGGTTGGGGAGTGTAAAACAAACCCCAGGTGACAAACATGGCTTTCTAAACCAGGGGAAAAAACCTGAACAAATATTTTTGTTTTCAGTCAAGCAAAAGAGTTACTTTCCTTGGCTTTTTTCTAGCAAGAAGGAAATAAAAAAATAAAAAAAAAAAGAAAAAATATTTTATTTGGACACTTTTTCTTCTCTATTAAGGCAGAGTCTAGTCATAAAATTCTTGCTGCCTCTACATTTTCCCCTTTCCATTTTTCTCTGCTGGACTAAGCAAATTCAACAGAAATACACAAAAAGGTTCTTTTTCCATTAAGCCCTATTTTTCCAAGCATAAAAAATAGCCAAGAAATTCAGCCAACTTGAGTTCTGTGAGAAGTTCTCAAAGAACTGCACACTCATCACAGGTACATTAACCTTTGTGGATTAAATAAGGAATTGGTAGCCTGTGGCAGAGATACCAATGACAACATGCAATGAGATTTTTACAGGAAATGACACAAATCTGTCCTGGGAGCCACTGTCCTGCAGCATCAGAGAGAAGGCAGACATGGCATGCAGCTTACATGTCCCAGATCCCAGCTTCTAACAGCACCTTGCTCCTCTCAGCCTGGAAAGCAGAGTGTGGCCTTTTGCCAATGAGAGGTTTTTGACCAGGGAGTGCTAAAACACATGGCCATTGTTCCTTTTCTATGCTGACAAAGTCTTCCAGGCACTGTGCTTTCATTAATTAATTAAGAATAATAATCTCACCCTGGGTAGTGACAGCAAAGCCCTTGCACATGTGAACTGCTGTGAGCAACAAGGGGTTTGAATGAGCCATGCTGGAGAACCTTCAGTGTGTGGCATTTTCTGAAGGAATCTACCTTCAAATGGGAAATTATAAACGTCAGCTGCAGTGAATGTATATGCCAGCTGTGGTAGTGGACGAAGCAACAAGCTTCAAGGAAAGTAAATTACATCCTGCATTGGGCTGACAGGGTCTGCCAGGGTGAGGAATGGCTTGGGACTTTGGATCAGAAGAAATAAAGGAAATGGGTCAGCTGCTGCTGGGAGATGGTTCAGGGTCATTAAGCATCCCACACCACCAGCACATGAGCCATGGGTAGAGCTGCTTTCACAAGGGCAATATTTTACCCATATTCACAGAACCCCATTCTCCCCGAGCCTCTGACACAAGATGCTCTTCAAACATCAATGTGCTTTTCCACACCACAACGTGGCTCAGATCCCTTTCCAAATTCAGCTCTCCAGAACAGCATCCCTTTTCTGCAGGTCCAGCACCTACTTAGGAGCTGCCCCCATTTCACAGATGGGGAAATTGAGTCACAAAAGTGGGATCTGACAGAGCTGAGACTGCAAACCTGTGCACCTCTCCTCACCCACCTACATTTGATAAGCTCTTCTGCCCTGACAGAAGGAAACATAAATAGGTCAGATAGTCAAACAGGGCAGCATCCTTGAAGTCAGAATACAAATTTTCCACTCCCATCCATATCAGCTCATTTGTTCAATTGTCAGATCTTCAAGGCAGAGATTTGGGTTTGCATTTATGATATTTGACCTGCGGGAAAACTCTGTGTACATATATGGTGTGATATAAATAATAAATGAGAGTACCGTTGGTATTTTGCTATATTTAGCAAACGCCCTATTTTGCTGGATTTTCTTGGGCTGCAGGGGCCAATTTAGAGCTGCCACTTTCTCATGGCATCATTCCTGAAAGCAGCACAGATCTTAACTCCATGATGGCCAGCACTGTCAGGGATGCTCCTACAGAGCAGACAGGCTACCACAAAAGTCTCTGCAGCACTTCCCAGAGATGGATCTCCATGTCCTCAAACGCTTTTTTTTTTTTTCTGCACTTAAGCTGTGAATCACCAGGGAATGCAACAGGGAATTCCAAGCAATCAGTTAAGAAATCCCAGCAAACTGATGCAAAGTGACTAATTGAGCTGTTGCATCTTTTGTAGCCCTGTCATCCTGGAATTGCACATATTGCATTCAGAAAGAAAACAATCCTGACACCGCTGCATCCAGCTTTAATCATTTCACAGATGCAAGCTAGAAGTAAAAGAAACAAAGGGACAGGCTGCATCACTTCAAAGGCTTTTCCTTTCTATAGCTTATGACTACCACACAGCTGAATGCTTTCTCTAGAAAAAAATTCTGCAACGTCTTTGGGGCACACAAAAGGAAATCCAAAATAATTGGTCAAACTTACATCCTATTCACATGGAAATTCCTAAAGGTCTTTAAGATACATAAATAAATACACTGCAGAATATGCTACAGAATAAAATTACCTAAAGCAGTTAGCATCTCTCCCAGCATTAAAGAGTTCATATGACACCAAAGTACACTTGTGTAGGAAAATCATACTGGTCAGAAGAAGAGGCTGCCAGGGGTCACCTCTTCCAACCTGATGTTCAGACAAAGCCAGCTTGGGTTGTCAAGGCCTTTTTGAGGTGCAAGGATTCCTGGCAGGGCCATAGTAAGACCTTCGAATTGCAAGGAGCCCTGATGAGATAAACTGAATATCCTACCTGGAAAAGGCTTTTCAAGGAAGTGTCCTTTGATAGTTTGGTTGGCTGAGCCCAGCTGGTTGGTAGCCACAATCGTGTAGTTGCCATTGTTGTAGTGAGTGGGTTTGTTGAAGAGCAGGCACCCCTCAGACACTTCCCCTTGTTGGTAGAACTCCATGCGGATGATCTCTGTCTCGCGGAGCACCTGGCCGTTGTGCAGCCAGTGGAGGGTGGGAGCTGGGTTCCCATGCACTGCAAATGCAATGCAGTGGTCCATGTGTAGCACCGGCTCCTCCAGAGTAAGGATGCGAGGGGGATCTAGCAGAGAGAAACATGGCAGGCTCACAGCAACCTCCACCCAATGCCACCACTCTGTGCACCACGGAAACTAAGAGCATTGAAAACATCCAAAATCACTTATGCCTTCTACTCTTCCCATGGATGTCTGTAAGAAAGCAGCGCTGTCAAGAGAACCATTCCACCCTCCCTCAAAGGAGGGTCTGAGCCATGGCCTCTTGGCCTTCCAAACAGGGGTATAAATAAAAGACAGGATGGAAATTTCACCAGCCCAGAAACAATTAAGCTTGACCTGTCCTGTCCACGCATCTACTGCTGTTCTCCTTTCCCCAGGGGATCCCGGGGAGACTGCCTGTCCCCATTAAGGAGGACACGGTGATGTAGCACTGTTACATTACATTACAGATGTGCAAGGTGCCCGTGGGAGGTCTCCAGTCACACTGAGCAATTCTGGATTGCATAGCTGTGGAAGCAAACATCCCTCAGAGGCTGTCTGTCCTTGGGGGCTTTGACTGCCTGAATATCCCAAAGGAGTTCTCACTCGCCGAACAGCCTCCAGGGGTGTTTTAATTAAAGGGAGTAGAGTGGGAGAGGGATAAGAAAAGCAGAAACTCCACCTGCAATTTATTGCATATGCATTGTCTTCCCCTTGGGACACACTGAGAATTCAAATGTTGCTCTGCTATAGCTTCTGAAACCCCATTTACAACGCCTACACCTAAGGTCCCAAACCCCAAGGCTGGCAAGGTCTGAACTAGAAGAACAAGTTTTGTGCAAAGATACATGACACAATGATGTATGTCTTCCCTAAAACTCTCCTTTTCCTGCTACCATCCAGCTGCAAAGACAATCCATTCGGAATCCACGAGGAAGAAAACCAACACACCAAATTTGACCCATCTTTGTGAAAAACGACAGTGAATTTTTAAGTCAGTGAAGTTGACAAAAGAGAAAAAGGTGCAGAGCTGGTTGGAGCTCAGCAAAATTCTCCCAGCAGTGCCCATCTACCCTGAACCACACAGTCGTGTCCCAGCCACCCTCTTTCATTTGCCAGCCCAGATCTGCATGTGGCTTGTTCATATCTTCCTGGCAGGGGGATTCAAAACAGGCAGCCACCTACATGCACAGACCCAGATCTTTCCAGTGTAAAATTACAGCCCGAGTGATGGCTCTGTGCAACAAGAGCAAGGGTAGCAGAAACTGTCGGCAGCTCCGAGGAACTCATGGATGAAAATAAGCATGGGCATAGTGCTGTTTATGGGGTGGTGGAACAGATGCTAAAACGTCGTGCAAAAATCACCCATCTGCTGACCAGTCAGCTCTGAGCTGGGCTGAACTTTTAATTACCTCCATTCTTCAATCCATCAATAGCACTTATTGGAAGGAAGATGAAAGCAGTAGAGCATCACACAGGATGAATGGGTTTACCAAGAGTAGCCAGAATCCCACAAGGGTCTCTGCTCTACATGGCAAGGTTGAGGTGGGGGACTGATTTTCAAACTACAGAGTAAGGGCAAATATTACAGACACAGCAAAATATAGCAAATCTCAGCTGCTTGAGACCACAAAGCTGTGTAAACTTCCTTTTAAGGTCAGGGTTTTGTTATATTAGAAAGCACAAAGAAAGTTGAGCTACTTGCAGATAAAAGTGAACAGTTCAAATTTGACACGTGCACATTTATATGACATTTGAAGTTTAACTTTGTAGGATCTGACCTGAGAGAAAATCTTAACATCCCTGAAATCAGTGGCAAGTTTTAAACTGTCTTTAGCAAGGGTGCCATTGAACCTTCACATAGCATCAAGACAAGAAACTTTGCTTTTGTTAAGAGATTTTTAGTCCCTCTATGGCTTTCCTTTAGTCTATTGAATCTTCCAAGACACAGGAAGGGAATTCCCACATCACCACTGTGGCACTGCTGTTCCTTCCCTGCTCTTGTGCTCATTTCTGGATTAATGGAGGCAAAATTACTGATATTTGAGAGGGAGAGCTGTGTGAGGATCCACCTCCAGCTCACTGTGCTCAGCTCCTCCTAATCTTCACCCACAAAACCAGTATGACAGAGGTAGCAAGTGGCCATGCATTCAAGCAGATCTCAAAGCAGCCCCTCTGGGCTCTGTATGGACAAGGGCTCTCCACTGGTACTTACAGTAGACAGTGAGCAGCACACTGGCATTGCTCATCCCCACCACATTCTCAGCAATGCAGGTAAGCAGGAATCCATTGTCCTCACTGGTGACGTTCACCAAGGTCAAATTGATGGCATGAACATTGGTCCAGTTGAGGTTGGTCTAAAAATCCCAGAGAGAAATACAGACAGAAATCGATATCTGGTGGCTTCTTCACTCCCCTCTACCACCCCTAGAAAAGGAGGATCACAGCTTCCATTTTGGCGGTCTCCAAAATCCAAAGACAGAAGGGAGGTATTTCCTCACCTGTTCAAACACACCACTTCTTGTAAGAGGAAATACTGGGAAGAGGAGAGCCATGGTATTGTAGCACTGACAAGCATGGCCAGCCTCTAGAAAATCTTACTTAGCTATTGCAAACAGGTCATTTCACTGGAGCTCCATCAGAAGACACATGAGTTAATTCAATCAGGGAGCACTGAGCTCTGAAGCTCTCTCAACTTCACTTTCTGGGCATACAGAAGAAAGATTTTGCTCCCTTCTGGGAATTCCCAGCTTCTCATGTGGACAGAGCATAGCTTCAGCTTTTCTTTGTATACAACAATTTTTCTTTTCTCATACCATCTGCCCTGCATGCAGGGACCTGGGAAACCCTGGGGGCTGCTTTGCTCTTGCCACACGGGGCACAGGCAGCACTGGGGTGTTGCAGCCCGTACCTGGTGGGTGTTGATGGAGTGGAGTTCAGCCACTGTCCAGTCCACGTCCGGCAGCGGCGATCCTGAGCCATTGCAGGTGATGACGGCATTCTCCCCTTCCCGCACCGTCAGGTTCACGTGGCTCACACTGATCTCAG
Organism: Motacilla alba alba; assembly: GCF_015832195.1. NCBI lineage: Eukaryota > Metazoa > Chordata > Aves > Passeriformes > Motacillidae > Motacilla > Motacilla alba. The sequence continues at coordinate 13,348,627 of NC_052025.1, read as the reverse complement.
GAAGGTCTAGAGGAGCCAAAAAAAACTGTTCAGGTGTGGGGCAGAATTTTCTACAGCCAGCCACAGGACGTGTGTGGACCCAAACTCCACCAAGCTGTTTTCCAAATCAGCCTCCAGCACCCTGAGAGGAGTAGCAGAAGGCAATAGAATGACCTTGCCTGACCAAGAAAAGGAAGGGTGTTGGAGACGGGAAAAAGTAGACACTGGAGGTGTGCCAGCTGATCAGACTCTCTCATCAGCTTTGAATGCAAAAGTTGCTGTCCAGTTCTGCTCACTCTTCCTGTCACACAACCCCCATACCCATCTCTCTACTCCCACAGAAGCTGCTCATGAGGGCAGTCACCTGGGATAACTGTGTGTGCTGGGAGAGGATCCAAGGCATGCCCACCCCCAGGGACAAGGCACAGAGCACTTAACTTTCCAGGTGAAGGAAGTGTCCCTCTAATTTATAACAATCAAGAAAAGATGACCAAGGATGTGTCCTCATATTAACTGCAGCTCTCCTAATAGAAGGTGCCCTTGTTCTTCCTCGGTGGTAGCAGAGGGATTCACTGATTTATGGTGGTTCTGATTTACACTAGTTCCTCGCTTGCAGCCACAGGCACCAAATATCCTTGTGATGTGAAACAAGACAGTGCTGGTGGCAAGGCCAAAGAGTCTTCTTGAGTAGGGGAGGTTTTCAGAGGCAAATTGAGCAAGCAGAGCAGGAGGAACTGACCAGTGGTCCCATCCCACCACAGGGCAGCAGCAGCATCCATCATGCCAAGGCAAAGTCATGGATGGGGACACACACACTTTCATGGCCATCAGAGAGTGACACCAGCAAGGAAGGAGCATTGTATTGATTAGGGGGGTACTAGAAGAAAAAAAGCAGCAGTCAAAACCTGGCAAAGTTGCACAGGTGGCAGGAATAGTGGAGAGGGAGATGGGAAGGACATGTATAGTCTTCTCCAGGCTGAGCTGGTATCAATCATGGCCACACCAAGCCATGCCTGGCCTCAGCATCAAAGGACAAGGATAAATCAACATCTCTGGAGTCTTAATGCTTGAACAGAAAGACTCCTCTGGAGGAAAGCAGACCACTGTGGCTTCCTGCCCTTCCAGGAGTTTGCATGGGCAGGGGAGATGCTTACCCTGCACATCAGCACATTTTTTCTTCCAAATCAGCACCCTGCTGCCCACTGCAGTCTAATGCCACCACTGATGGAGCCATCTCTCCTCCTGTCCCTGATCCCTAAGGATTTTTTTGTTGTTGTTTAATCCTTGCAGCTTGTTCATCCCATGTGGGGCGGAAATTACTGCACTCCCAAATCTTTTTAGTTCATCCGCATAAAGGCACACTTTGGCCAATTTCCAGAGCTTAAAGGGAAAGGATGAACTTGGGGGGAAAAAAGCTAACCAACAAAACAACAAAAAAAACCAAGTCATGCAAATCCAAATGCACATGCTGTTTGTCTACTACTGCTACAAAGCAACGAGCCCAAATCCCTAGTACAGAGAATTATTATATTAAAAAAAAAACCAAACTAGTTTTCCTCCTTTTTTCAGCCTGTGAGTTTGACAGTTGCTTGTGTACAGACAGTTTAATTGCTCTGTGGAAGGTACATCTCTTTCTCCTTACTCTGCAAGGGATGCTTTCCAGTAATAGCAATAGCAGAGCAAAACCTGACACCAAACAGGCAGCTGATGTGTGAACAAGGTGAAGGAAAAAGGGATAACTATTGAACATGCCTCGTGTTGCTCCTGGGGCCACTGGACTCTTTTAAACATCATCAGGAAATAGAAAGAGATAAAAAGTCACTTCTGGCTCTTCCCTACAGATATGGGATTTCAACTGAAGAATAAAACAAAAGAAAATGAATAGAGACATGTATTTCCTAAGAGTAATTACAGAAGATTCTGTGTCAGTGTCTTTTAACAATATGCTGCTTCTAGGATTCGTTCGGCACAGGAAGACCTACATGAAACAGCTCTTTTCAAGACATCACACAGCCTCACTACAGACACTTTGTCAGGCAGCAGCATTGCAGTGAAGAAAATGCCCCAAATCACCCAATATCCTTCACATGCACATTAATAGCAGCCTCGCATTCACCCAGATAGTCTCTTTTTAATCTACAGACTATCCCAACCAGCTTCAACCTTCTTGTTCTCAACCACACGGTGGGCTCCTGCTGCCTCAGGTTCCTGAGCCTGAGGTGATGGATTGGACAGGGATCCCTGTGTCCAGCCCAGGGATTCTTACCACACTGGGTGATGTTCATCTCCTTCAAAGTGATGATGGCTGCATCCATGGTCATGCAGTAGAGATCCTGGTACTGCAGGTTTGCCTCGCTCTTCTCCTGCCAGAGCTGGATCCAGCGGATGTCACAGCTGCAGTTAAAAAGGTTCCTCTCTAGTCTCCTGCGGGCAGAAAGAGGTGAGAGAGGATGGTGGGATGGGGAAGGATGAGCAGAGCTCATGAGCAGAGTCACCTGGCTCTGGGTTCCCCAAGGAGGACAGTCACCATGCATGTGTAAGAGCTAAAGTAGGTTCTTCTCCACGTTATCTACCTGGGGTCTTCTGGCACTTATTATTCCTGTCTTTGCCACAGTCACACATCCCTGCGTTCACACAGTCTCCTTCATGAGTGCACACAAGGTTTTACAGCTCCCAGGACAGCATACAGATGCAGTCACTGTCCCTCACCACAAGATCTGCACTACTGTGGTTTGGTCCCACTGTCACACAAACGAGTCACCCCTCAGCAAAGGAGCAGACAGCTCTCTACTGCCCTAAAATATCGATTTACACCTTCAAATCCCACTTCAGTGGTGGTCTTAGACTCTGCTGGGCAAAGCACAGTCCAAGCCCCCACAAGCACTCAGAGAAGCTGGCAGCTCTTCTCCCAAGTTCCTTGTATAAACACAGGCTCCTGGTGACCCAGAACACAAGCTAATGTGCAGGGGAACATGCATTTTAATCAAATCAATCAGCACTGTGCTGAGACCCTGCTGACCTGGCCAGGAGAGATGGAGAAAAGCACTGCCTTTAATGTACTTCATTTAAACCACACTTACACATAGTTTATATACCAGGAATGTTTATTATAATTGATTTTCCAACCTATTAACCATTTCATTTACATTTTTAAAGCTCTGCAGGTTTCTGTGGACATGCAAGAAGGCCAAGTCCTAGCAGGGAGAACAGCCCAGTGCTCAGCCAGGACTGAGCTGCCAAAGCTGGTTGCAATAATTTGAGCAAAATGAGGAGATACAGCCTGAACAAACAAAATATCTCCCCACACAACTGTAAAGCAAAGAAAGTTGGGATCAGCAGAACCAGCAGTGCCAAAGATGAGCTCAGTCACCCCAAAGCAGAAGGGCATCTCCAAAGGTCAAACCATTGTTTCACGTGATATCTAGATCCCCCATCATACAGGGGAAAGCTTTTTTCCTGCTCCGTTCCACGTGTTACTGCAAAATTCATGCTTGCTTTTACAAAATTAATTTCACCGACTAACAGGATTTGGAAACGACCTTCCAAACATCTGCAGCTGCTGTTTTGTCAATACAGAGCTGCAAGAGGAGGAACTAAAGAGGTCTTCTGGTAGCGCCCAGGGTTGCTTAACCTGAACCCTAATGATGCCACTTTGCATTTTCAAATACATCAAGATGTCATCTGACCTTTTTTTTTAGAGCAAACACTGAGTTAAGCTTCACTCTGTGGCTTTTCATTAGTTCATTTCTTTCCCACCAAAAGCACATAAACCTCTGTGACACAGGTACAAGGCTCAGACAAGCAACTCAAAGGCCAAAGCACTAAATTTAACAGACCAGAGCAGATTAGTGCAGTGATTTGAGTGATGAGACATTCCCTGCGTGCTCTCACTGGTGCTGCCAGGGCTTTGCACAGGTTTTACATCCTCTTCTACACAACCCAGGAGCCCCCCAGAATCACTGACACCAACAGGGTATGGGATGGCAAGTGGGTGAGGGCGGGTCAGGTAACTGGGGATGTACCCTGGGACGTGGCAGGGAGCTGGGAGAGCTCAGATGCAATGGGGGAGAATTTCTGCTCTGCTGCAAGAATCCTCACAAAACAAGGCTGCTGGGAGAGCTGCTGTCCTAGCACTTAAGGGCAGCTCTGTAAGTAATAGACAGCAGCTTTCCTGGCCCATTGTTAATTCATGAAGGGCCATGAATAATACAGGAGCCACGGGCTTCAGGGCAGAACTTCCCCACAACCTGCCCCAACACCAGCAGTGCAACTCACTCTAATCGAGACCCCCAGAGGGGCTTTTGCACAAATTAACTCCCATCATGGGCTGGATGTGCTGAGTGCCACGGGCAGCTGGCACAGCTCTGCGGGCAGAAGAGACACATGTGTGCACCCATTGTCCTTAACATGCATTGCTAAAGCATTCCTAATGTGCAGAAAATACCCTTGCCTGCCTTGCCATGCCAGCCAGCTCCCCAGAGAGGTGCATGGAGAATTCCACACTCGCATTGTCCTAAACCCACCCAAAAACCTCAACTTTCAATTCTCTCCCCAGACCCCTTCTCCTGCAGGGACCATTGCAGCTGCTTCCAACCTTTCCCTCTCACTTATCTCTAACACACCTCCACTACCTACAAACCTCTGCCTGTGGACATAAATGCACCTTCTCTTCCTGCAAGAAGGAGAAGCGCCTTGGGGACCGCAAGGTGCCCTCTGGACAAAACACACTGGTGGACCAGAGGACACTGCCATGTGCTGCAGACCACTGGGGCAGCAGCCCCCCAGTGAGAATTAAGGCAGGGGGCCCTTTGTGAAACACATCCAGCACAACTTGCTCCTGGAACGAGCAAACAAACCCAAAGGGCATTTTTCACATGCAGGCTGCAATCGTTGCCAAATTGTGCTTGGCTGCCAGCACTCAGGAGCTGTGCACACCCCCACACCTTCTTCAGCCCTCCTTAAAACTGAAAATGCTGGTGAGAAATAGCAAATGTCACAGCTGCAAGGGAGCTGGGCTCTCTGCACAAGCAGAGCTGCTCTGGCACTCAAGGAGTCCATCCAAAAAGAGACCAGCACCATAAGCAGAGAGTGGTAGTAGGGTGTACTCGGGGCACAGCCCCTTCCCCAAACAGGTACACTATGTTTGGGATAGAGGAAAATTGTGGCAATCATGTCATGAGCTGTCATTTGATGGGACAATGACCCATCAAAACTGAAACCCTAGAGCCATGCAGGTGTCAAGTCAACTCTTCAACACAAGTGATGCTGCTGGTGCCAGGTTGAGCCCAGCTTTGCTCCCTGCAGAGAGCTGTACCCACTATCTCCCAAAACTACCTGAACAGCCTTTACCAGGGTGGACCAGTGTGGGAGACAGATGCCATCAATATTCCAGTGTGTTCTGGAACAGACAGGGACTGCACACACACAAGCAGTTTTTTCCAGACTAGGCAGCTAAATGAGAAACATGCCCCATCCCATGCCTCTCCACTCATCAGCCAAAGCAAAGCTGTCTGCAGCTAAAACCTCTCAGAGGGCAGCAGAGATCCTTGCCACACTTCTCCTGTCTGTTTCAATTCACATAAAATTCCTGCCAAGGTTTCATACTCTTACAATTAAAATGCTCTTCCTACCTTGGGACTGAGGCCACTTCCCTAGGCTTGAGAAGCAAAGAGCATGCAGCAGAGAGAGAACAAAATCTAATTTTTTTGTTCCTATTAATTTCCCAGAACCAGGGTTTCTCTTGGTGGTCCAAATAAAACTGTTATTTCTGAACCCCTGCCAGAAGGGGCTGGGATAGAAAGGGAAGGACTGGGACAGGAAGTGGTGTGTGCTGTCTGACAGCTGGCTCAGCTAATGCGGAGAGCAGGCAAGTACCCAATGTCTGGCCACAGCTCTATTACTGGGACTGCTGGTGGTGACAACTTTCAAAGCTGGAGGCACAGACCATGTTAAGTTGGACTCATAACATTAACAGAAATGCTGCTGTGCCCCATCCCCACCAAAGCCTCTTGCTGTAGCACTGCAGAAATGCACTGCAGGGCAACTTGGCAGGCACTGCTGGTATTAGAAATGCTGATGGGTTGGGCAGAGCAGCAAGATGTTCAGGACTACAAGGTTTTATACAACCAAAGACGTAATTGGATCCAGAGTCTTAGGTCTTTCCGGGAAGGAATTTCTTGAAATGTCAGCTCTAAGCTCTCTGAGGATATGACAAAGGAAGCCAAGGACATGACAGAGGAAACCAGCTGTGACTTCTGGATAAGAAAGGCTCTAAGTCCAACATTTATGAGCTGTTGCATGTGTCAGATGCTTCCCTGCACACACTCAGTTTTAGACTTAGGAGAGTTGTGCACTCATTAGCCTGAGCCCTGCTGGTCAAGGTCAGCCCATGCCATGGGAATTAGGGCTGGAGTTACTGGAAACAATTCCAAGCCTTGTTTCTGGCCAGAACGAGCAAGAGATAATATTCTCTGGAAGTGTGCCTCATTTTTGCCATCCTTTCTTCAGTGAGTCAGCAGGGAAAAATCTCAGCTCTGTTGAACAAGAAATTCTTCTTTAAAGCATTACCACGTTCATGAGCCTGCCCTGGATGCAGCCAAGCAGCAATTTCAAGCCCCAAGTTGCCATCCACCTGCCCAGTACTCTTCTGATCTTTACTCCTCACTGTTCACTGTGAGTGGCTTTGTCAAGTCTCTTGTTCCCTGGCAATCTCCATGTCACACTCAGTTGTAGTTCCTCTCCTCCCAGCACTCTCCTGGAGATAATCCTCCCACTGCTTCCCTCACCACATGCTCTGCTGCTCCGAGCTGTCTCGTTCTAAGTCACGGTTTTGGCTTGGATGGCTTTCCTTTCTCTGGATCCACAATTTCCTGATAGCACAGGGGCACTGGAATTCAGTATAAGGCACCTCTGGTGAGCATCTGCACCCACTTGTTCCACCAACCCTCCACACAGATGTAACCCTCTGGAGAAGAGACTCTGGCCAGCTTCTCTGTGTCCCTGGAGTCTTCTGGCCTCTCCACTGCTGTGCACAAACACTGCTGCTCAGTCTGTCTTCCTCAGGCTAGTTGTCTCTGCATCAGCCTCTGCTGCTCACCACCTTCTCCCTTTCCAGAGAGTTTTGGGCTCAATTTCAAGTCCTTGGCTGATGTCAATCTGCAACTCCCTTTCTAGCTTTCACCAGTGTTTCACACTCGCTTTATGTGGGCCATGTATTCCATCTCCTTCCCAGGTTCTGGAAGCCTCCTTGGAGCTCAGTGTGCCAAAAAACTGTCTCTTACTCACCCATCCTCTGCATTTCTAAAAAAAAAAATACAGTATTTCCTACTTTTGTGGATCCATTAGTAATTTCTACGCAACTTGGAGATCTGCTCTTCCTCACCAACAGGTCCCATCCTTCTAGCAGTCAGGACTACAACCACCTCGCATGTGTTTACCTTAATTCCCAGTATCTTTATGTGAATGATTATTCAGAGCCCGTAGCCCAGGCTACACCTCTGTGCTGCCTTCTTTCCAACAATTCCAAAGCTCAGCTTGGCCCCAGGCAGGATGCTGCAGGCTCATCCCCCTGCCCCTTAAAAACTGACATCCCAGTGGACGTCCAGTAAAATATCCCTCTCCTGTCGTGTTTGGGAATCAGCATCACCACATTATTCTGGTAATCTCCATCCTAGCCATGCTTATGTGGATGAAGGGTCCTTAGTTACTCAGAGGGGAACATTTGCAGAAAGCACCTAAAGCAATTCTTTAGGAAAAATGAACTTGACCAGGCTCTTAGTCCAGCCCAGCCAGCAGGCAGGCAGTCCCTGCGGGTGGGCACATTTGTAGGTCTAAATTGCTCACTGGAGCTGGTGCCAGAGGTTGGTTTGCCAAGACCCCTTTCACAGCCTGGAGCAGGAGAGGTTCACCTGAGGCTCCTGCCCCACGCAATGCTGCCAAGCCTTCCCGTGGGACACCATGGACAACACAAACCACATCACAACTGCTTTCCCACCCCACCATGGCTTCCTACCAAGCAGCCCTGTGATCTCCTGCATTTCTTTGTGCACTACTTCTTCGGTTCATTGGGATTTGTTATCTCCAAGAAAGCTGTTCTGAGCACAGCTCCAACTGGAGCCAAGTAATTCAGCTCCTTCCTGCTCGCCAAGCTGCAGAGTGCTGGCCCCAGGTGACTCTGCTGACACCATCCAAAGCCACCCCAAGCACACCAGCTCCCTGCCAGGATCATCATATCAGGACAGCACAGATGTATTCATCAGGTGAAATACCCTTTGCTGCCCAAAAGCAGCTTCTCAATTCCCTCTGTGATTGGTATTGGTCTTTTGAGCCTGGCTGGAGCTGGCAGACCTGGGACGTGCCTGAAGAAACAAAATATGACCGAATGAAGCAAAAGCATATAAAAACGAGCCCCTTTAGAAGTATTCCCATTAATCTGCAGGCTCGCCATTACCCCAGGCCCTGCAAGTGCCTCCAGCTCAGGACTGCAGTCCCATTTGCTCCTCCACTCTTGGGTCTCTCTTGGGTAACAACCATCAATCTGAGTTTTGCCAGACAGTGCAATGACAATAAGTAAAGGTCTAAGAATACAAATGACTCATGCTATTAAACTTGAAACCCGAGCCAGGCTTGAAAAATATTTAGAGCTGTAATCAGCAAGGAGACAAATTCTGAATTCAGCATTTTAACTCTGCAAGCCAAATTTCCCCATTAGAAGGGCGTTTCTCCATTTTCTAATATCACTATTAGTATTTTTCATTTAACAATTTGACAGAAATAAAATACACTGCAGTAACACCAGTGATAACACACTTACTCCCACTTGAAAGACTGTCTTTATTCTTTCATAAGTCACTTCTGGCTTACAGCTCTATTGATCATCAGTGAGGATGAATGGAGCTTCCCAGGATCCTCTGGGACAAATCCTACATATACATTTTTTTATACCCACCAAACAACTATTCCTAAAATTCAACAAAACAGGTCATCAGGGCAACGCTCCATTGATTTCGTGTCCACTTATTCTTCAAACACGATGCTGAATGCTTTATCAATAATTCAGCAGGCTGAAGGCCACCAGTGCCCCAGGAGACACAACTATCTCATCATCTCCCACATCAGAGCTGGGAGGTGTCTCCATTGCTAGAGAGAAAGGGAATCATGGGCCTTAAAAGCAGGGGTGTCTTGTAAAGCACGTGCACCAACTAAAGAACAGCAGTTAGCCCTACCCTGTGACAGATGAGAGCAAGTGTTTGAAGAGATTCACTCAAAATCTGGCCTATTAAGTGCTTATAATGTGCTCCCAAAGTTAGTCAGCCATTTACTACTCCAAGCATGACTTGTTCATCATCCCGACATTAATTAGCCAGCTGCTGTGAAGTTAAAAGAGAAGCAGTTCTGCTCTGGTGCTCCCATACCCAGGAAAGGGTATACCCATCTCCCAAGGATGTTGTTGCCCACTGGAGTTTTAGGTAATTATTCGCTGGCTTCAGAATAACTCTATTTGGAAATTGTTCCTCCTCTCAGCCTCCTGTCTTTTCCCAGGAGATACCCCCAGGGTGGGACTTACAGTTCAAAGAGTCGCAGAGTCTGGAAGAGTTGCCATGACAGAGTGGTGAGCCGGTTCCCGGAGAGGTCTCTGAAAATTGAGGGGAAAAAAAAAAAAAAAAAGTAGTCACTGTAAATAATTCTTCCTGCACATGGCCCTACCACCTCCACAGAGCTCATCATCCTCCTCGATGGGGAGGCTGTCAAGAAGTTTAGAACCCAAGCTCAGATTTCATAATGAGAGATTTTAATGAGGACAAACCCAAATGAAAGTTTCACATCATCTTTTTTTTTTTTTTTTAAGGGGAAAAGTGATTTATATCCTGCTGCAATGTTAAGGAAAAAAAAATATCCAATGTCTGATTCTTGCCCATGAATCTGGAGCTCAACCAACCATAAGCAAAAAGAGCAAGTCTAATTTCAGAACTTGAACAAAAAATTAAGTACAAACCTCACGTTAAAAATAGTAACAGCCAGGTTCAAATGACAGCACGATGATTACCCAAGGTGTTATCATATGATCTGCAGTAGCTGTGCATTCCAGGTGTCCCGGAACGGCTGTGTGCTGCTTGCACCCAGGGGTACCACTGCTACAGCATCCAACAGCTCCCCATCCCTCTCTCCATCTGCCCAAACTTGCAAAAACATAAATCTCATCTACCTGGGAGAGCTTTGCAACCCAGCAGACATCTTCTCTTTAGCTGAAAGCCAGAGAGGATGAAAGAATGTAAAAGGAACTGAATTAATAAAAATAAGAGGAAGAAATGTGTCTAGAGCCGGGTGAGCAGAAGGAGAACAGCTCCTGGTTTTTATTAGCACAAAAAGATGGTAATGAAACTTGTTCTGTTCTGGCCAGCTTTCCCAGGGACACCTGGCCAGCCTGAGAGCCACCAACCAAGTGACCAGCCCATGGGTGAGTGAGCAGAGGAAGTTCTGGGAGAACCCCCAGTGCCCCATCTCTTTGCTGGCCTACAGAACACACAGGAGGTGCTGCCTCACGTCCTTCACCAAATCCATCTCTGCTGCGAGCCACAGGCAGGCAGGGCAGCCCTTCTGCCTCAGCCTGGGAAGAGCAATGAAGAGCCAGAGGAGTCAATCCCCTGAGGTTCATTCAGCTCTGGGCTGGCCAAATAGGAGGTATGACCCAAGGCAGTCCAGCTGTGCAGGCCTCAGCCCCCAAACCCTGTTTGATTTGCAAATAAGTGCTAAAACCAGGAGAGTAAACCCCTGAATGGCTCCTGCTGGAACAGGTCTGATCCACGAGGATTTGGGATGACAGATTCATTTCTTCCCTTACACTGAGTTTCAGCAAGGGAAAACCTGTCCTACCTGCATGGAACTCTGCAATTAGGAGTGGGGAAGCTGCTCACACAGCAAAGCATTGTCCCAAAGGCTCTCCACGAGCCTGGCAGAAGAACAAGCCCAAACACAATGATGGCACAGTGCTGCCTTTTTAAATTCTGGCTCTGCTTCACATCAGACTATCCCGCTGTGGGAACCACAGCAAACCACAGGTACCTCATTTCACATGACTGTGATCCCACCATTCCCACGGCTGCAGACAAACCGCTTCCAGCCTCTGACAAAGGTGGCAAAAATGGCAGGTAAAGCTAAGCAGGGGGGAAGAAAAATATTACAAGACTCCCTCCTTTATCCACCCCAGAGCACTGAGCACCTGGAAATTTTGCAAAGGCAGATGAAAAGTGGGAGGGGAAGGAGCAACTCACTGTTACTGAAAAGTGAGACAGTAAACTCCCTCCCCCAGCCCAGGGAGAAGAAGGAAGCGTAAAGGGGATGCATGAGAGACAGCAAGATGTGGGAGAGAGGCAGAAATGCAGAGGAGGGAGTGAATCTCGCTGGAATGTCCTTTCTCAAAGGTCATGTTTTGCTACATTAGGCAGAAATGTCAAGAGAAAATTGGATTCTGAAAGAGAAGAGAAAAAACAACAGGCTTTCCACGCAAATAAGGGAATCAAAAATAGCATGATCGTGTTATTACAATTTAGGACACAGAGAGATGGAGAAAGGATACATCCTCACTAATGCAGGGGGCTTTGCCAGGCAGATGTGCTCCACTTCTCATCTCCCACAATGCCTGGAAACCAACTCCTACCACCTCCTCCCTCCCTCAGACAACAACCCCCAGCAAGGATTAGGGACAGAGGAGATGGCTCTTCCCTTGCACACATCTGGCAGGAGATTCTGTTCTCAAAGGGCAAAGCCAGCGTTTGAGCTGACCTGACCATCAACTTCTGCAGGGCTGGGCAGGGGGACACACACCCACGGCTCCATTTCAGATCAGCCTGGACACACACAGGGAGGAACGTGTCTGTCACTGGAAACTGACACCTTGGGTACTCCAAAACATCACACAAGTCCTTCCTCAGGCTCAGAGACAGACCTCAGCACAGAAACCAAAAGGAGCTGCGCACAAACACACATTAAAAATGCACCATTTTGGTCACAAAAACTCCAAAGGTCACAGATGCCAGCACTGGGATTCCACATATAAAAATGTACAGCTACTGACTTGTGCTGCAGAAAACAGAGCTCCTCCAGAGAAACTTCACTGCACAGCAGTGATTTCTTCCCAGAACAGATCCATCCCACATGCTGGATGGGACAGGTTTCCTGGGGAAGGGAGCATGTGATTCTGCAATTAGAGATGGAATCACAGCACATGCACACGAGGAGATTAAATTATAGCTCCACAGGTGAAGCTCTGAGCTCCAGCACTTTGTAACTCCTGTTTGGTGATTGCAAGCTTCCCCACAGTCACAAACCTCAGCTGCACACACCAAGCTTCCCAGTGTTCTGTACAGCATAAATGGGGAGGGTTGGGGAAAATCAAGGCACTCACACATCCAGGACTAGTCCTCTCACAGCTCCAAATCAAGGCCTCTCAAAGGCCCACTCTGCCTTCCTGCAGAGTTTCCAAGCCTGTTGCCACCTCCAAATCCCTGTTACTGGAGTGTCAAGAACCCCCATCACCCTCTGCTGTGGCTGGGCAGTGCCAGCTTCTCTCCTTCCTGACCCATTTCCTTCTCCCTCCTAAGCTGGCTGAATTGCACTACTCATTGCCCTCCAACCACTCCCAAATATTTCTCAGCCTCAATTTCCTTATCCATGCCCAAATTTCCAATTATCTTCCCCACTTTTTTTTTATACCCTCCCACACCAACAGCAGTGTCCCAAGAAGAGCTGCTACTCGTCTCCCTTACTCATTCCTAAACATCCTTTGCAAAACATCTCCCCTCTAACTGGACCAAGAGCCATTCTGCTGACCTAAGATGTCTCTGAGCAAAACCAAGTCTTCCAAGCAAAATCTGCCCTTTGACAAGATTCCTTTCCCCCCACAAAAGGAGGATGCAAATGTTCCGTAGCAGCAGCATCACCAGCATTTTCTAGCTTGAGCAAAACAGCTTTTTCCCAACCTCCCTTCTACCACCTCAAACATTTGAGAAAGCCCTTATGGGAAACTAGAAAGAAATAAGAAAAAAATAGAATCAGCCAGGACCAGACACCCAACACAGAAAATTTCAGTCTGAGCAATTAAAATTTGGCAGAGTTATAGGAAAGTGGAAGCAGTCCTGCAGCAGTGTGCCAGACAACCTTTATAACAGCCTATGCATCAGTTCCACCTGTAACAAAATACAGCACATCACACATCAAGGAAACACAGGCAGGGGGAAGCAAAATGCCTTCCCTGCGTTTTTCTCAGCAATGAACAGAAGCCTGTCTCTCCCAGGACAGATCTGCCATCAGTACTCCTGGAACGTATTCCAAGTGCTTCTTTGCCATGGGACATTTTCTCCATCACTCACAAGATGCTCTTTTCCGTGGAGACAGTCTCTAGGAGTAGCTGCCAGGGTGCTTTTTGCCTCCAAAAGGAGTTGAGTTGGGAGAGGGAGTGGGAGAGAGCTCACCTGGACCAGGTCCAAGGCAGAGCCACCCAACCCACCCATGGGTCAGGCTCAACACCACCCCACAGCCCTCGTGCTCCCAAGGCTCCTACTCCTGCCCCCAGCAGCCCCCTCCAGCAGCACCTCACTGCACACCTCAGGGACAGGCTGTTACCACTGAGTGACAGCTAAATCCCAGTTCCTGCCCTCTCCCTCTCTCCCTCCATCCTCCTGCTCCATTTCGGGGGGGACACGCCATGTCCCACACACTTCTCCCAGGGCTCCCGCAGGCACTGCCAAGACCTTGCTGGTGACCAACAGGGAAGGGAGGTGACCTTTGCCACTTTGTCACAGCATGAGTGACAGATGGGGCCATGGAGTGCCCCATGGAGTCCTGAACGAGCTCCCGGGTTAAAAAAGGGATGGGAGAAGGTGGAACAAAGAGGAGTCCAGATCCATGCGGACCAGAACAAGTGGACTTTAATGCAAAAGGAGACAGCATTTTTTTCTTTTCCCCTAATTACCCAGCAGCCAAAAGTGTTTCCACTATTGAAGCCATTTTTATTCAGCTAAATTAAGCCAGTTGCCTCATTAATGACACCAACAAGCAGGAGCCCCTGTAATTAAACTGTAAGTTATTTTATGCAGTTCAGCTTAACGCAATGGCAGAAACGCTGCTGCTGGGGAGGGACCCTGTGCACCTGTCCCTCCTCCACGCAGCTCCATCCTCCACTTACCCTTGTTTCCAAGCTGACACATTTATTTCTGCATGGGAGAAGTTTTTCACACATTTTAATAACATGGTGCCACTATGAAAATCCTGACTGGGAGGGATTAACTTGCCAGAGCAGCTGGGGCTGAGGGAGCACGAGCGAGTGCCTGGCAGCAATGCGAGGAGAGGGGCACATCCTCAGCTGTGGTCCCCAGTGCTGGAATTGCTGGTGGCACTGCATGTGACTCCCTTGCTATTTGGGCACAACAGGTGCTTCCCATCATCTCACAGCTCACTGCAGCCTTAGCTGGGTGCTGGTGGCCACAGGAAAGGAGAATGTCACAGCCTCATATGCTGCTGTGGGGCAGCTCAGTTCAGGCTTGCTTATCCCTGCCAGATAACTCCAATGACCTCTAAAAACACTGTTACACTCCCCATCACCCTCCCTGCCTTCCCCGTCCCCCTCCCTCCTCTTCCTGTTTAGTAAGCAGCTTTGCTCATTAAGGGAAAAAATGTACTGTCCTCCCTTAATGAATGTGCTAAAATTACCCCAACAAGTCCCAGAAGCTGTGGCAGGACAGGCCTCCCCACAAATCAGGCTCTGCAAATATTAGACTTGACTGGAATCTCCAATAGCTCAGCCCCAAGTCCCAGCAGGACACGCTGGAGACAGCCTGGAAGAGGACTGGACACTGCCAAGTGCGTGCAAGGCTCACATGCCCAGAAAGCAGAGTGAGCAGAGAGGATGTGCCATTAGACTGGTCAGCCTGGGATTTCATAGCTGCCAGGAGCTCTCCTGGATTTGCTCCCTGTGCAGCCTCAGCACCAGGACACATATACTGGTGCTGTGGAGGAGTGAGACAATTAACAGAGGCCCTCAGCCATGGTCTGGCATTACCTACATTCTGCTCCTCAAGCAACACCCCAGCAACCCCCAGGGCTTTTCTGACCCCAAACACAGCAGAACCAAAAAGTCTCCAAGGTTCAATCTTCCTTTGTGCACTTGGGCAGCAAAACTATATCCTTTCTCCTGTCCACAAGTTCAGTCCTGTACCTTGTAAGGCATGTGTCACACAGCATGTGCCACAATCATCTCATTCCCCACAAACTATTTCTTGTTCTAGGACTACAGTCAGAACCTGCAATAGTTTCCCAAACTCAGAGCACCCTGCACCAGAGAGGAGAGGGGCACCACGGTGGGTGACACACAAGAAGAGACCCTGCCATTCCACATGCACACCACTGCTCCTGGAGGTGTGGGACTGGAGCAAGGAACCACCAAGCCCTCTGCATTTCTCAGTTGCAGGTCCCTTATTTTCAAACTCACACCAAAACAGGGCTGGGGGAGGCAGAAGGGGCTGGTCTCCTGCATTGTTCTCTAAACAAAAGCATTAAAAAGCAAAAGCTGCAGAGCAAGTGGGAAGGAATTAAGGCACCACAGCTCTGTCACAGGGCTCCCACAGCCAGTGCCAACAGCACATCCACCCCACACCTCTCCTCCCAGTGCCTCTGCAGTGCAGCAGCCATGTCCTGCTGCTGCCTTCAACCCAGCCCAGCCTTTATTTTAAAGGCCATCTCCTACCCCATGACACTTGCACACCCTCCAAGTCATCTCTTCTGAGGCATCTCCCAGCTGCACAAAGCTTTGTTCAGAGACAAATCACGCCTCAGAGTTTATTGCTGCTCACAGTTTCAGTTCAACACACGGTACAGATGGGAAGGCGTCACCAGATGTGGGTCACCCTGTCCCCTGTGCTTCGAGGCAGAGCAGATGCAGGGATCTGGCCCTCTGCACTACACTCATCTCGCCCTTGTTGTGTGCAGTTTCCATTGCTCTTCTCCAAAGACATCTGGACTCTCAGAGGACTTGGGGAAAGGTTAAAAGCTGTGTCAGCCCTGCAGTTGCTGTCCCTTTGCCTGCCAGCTTCCCTGCAGGGCAGAGTCCAGCAGCATCCACAGAACTGGCCAGTCTTCTGCTCAAGGAACAGAAAAATCAACTTACAACAGGCAAGAGCCTTCCCCCGTAGCTGCCCTCCTGCAACCAAGAGGTCTTCAGGACTGCACTGCCCCCACCTCATCTCTTCTGTCCCAAACTGCAGCAATTCTAGATGCATTAGACCGAAATATTACTGCACACTGGGCTTTCCTCCTGCTTTGGCATGCAGAAGTAATACAGGAGATGTGTGCCGGCTGAGGACAAGGGTTGCCAGCTGCCAGCTCCAGCAAGGGGCTGGGTTTATCCAGCCCTGTTTGCTTCAAACTGCATTGTTCTTCAAGCTGGGAACAGAGAACAACCAGGGAATGCCTCCTGCTCACGAGTTTCCAGTGAATCCAGAGCCAGCCCCACAGCCCTGCGTGAGAGATGAGCTCAGAGCTGTGGCAAGGCACAGCTTGGGGGGATGGCATGGGAAGGACAACAATGCCCACAGGGCATTTCCCAGCATCTCTGAGTACACTGTAATTGGACTTTGACCATATTAGAGGTTTTTTCCAACCTTAATGATTCTCTGAACACGCTAGAGGCAATAGGGACAGGTGCTCCTCAGAGGAACCACCCAGCCCTGGGAAATGCCCAGGCAGACACTGGGAGAGCTGGACAAAGTCCACACAAGAGCCTCCATGTCAGCTCATTGAGCACAGATGTGCTGGGACAGGTTCTGGTCCTCCCTCTTCCTCCTGAACAAGGATTGTGATCTGAGCTGTTAGAGGGCTCTTACATCAAATTTATATTAAAAAAAAAAAATCAAATATCCCCACCTACTCAGATGCCCAGAAATCAATGAGCCTTGAATAACCTCAAAGGGGTTAGCAAAGAGAAAACTAACAGCTGGGCCTGAGCCCCAGTTTTCCTGACTCAGGGAGGAGTGCCAGAGGCTGGGATACACTGGGATGGTAGCAAGAGCTCTGCAGAGCCTCTGAAGGAAGGAAGGGGTATAAATACTAAACTATATATATATATATATATATATTTCCAGCAATAGCAAAACAACAGGGCATACGGCAGGCTAAGCTCTCGGCAGACTCTGCTAAATGGTTTCCAATTAATTAACTGATTACATGATAGAACAGAAGGGGATTCAAGTGAGTGCTGTTGACCTTTAAGAATAATTAATATCATCAGGATAGCAAAACTCGTCCAAGAAAAATAATTAGGAAGATTCTAATATTGCCTCCAAAGCCACATTGAAAGGGGTGAGGAAGGTTCTGGTTAATTCAGAGGCACAGTTCCCACGTATTTCCTAGGAAACCCATTTCTCCCTTACACTTGCTTCCACCCTCAGATCTCCCACACACACGTGCTTCTTCCCTACCCCAGTCAATCCTCCCCCTCCTCTCCAGATCCATTTCCCTTTCACCTCTCCTACACCCCATCCCCATTACACTCTCCATGTCTTCCCGAAAGACTCCTTGCTCCAAATTCCTTGTTGTAACTTTCTCTCTCCAGCCTGGCCCCTGTCCCTGCCACAGACTCACCCCATCCCCTGCTCCTCTTTGGCCAGCCCAGAGTTCCACTCTCTGCCTTCCTGAACCTCAGGAAGAAGCCCTGGTCCCTTCCACATGACATCAATCCACTTTTTATCTCCAGTCAGCACTGGCACCTTCATAGGCTGACAGAAGGCAAGCACTACATGTCATCCCAAAAAAAGCCCTTCCCTGCTTTTCCTCAGCAGTCAATTCCATCCCAGAGGCTGGTCTGGGAAGCACATGTAAGAGATGCACAGCAACAGGAGGAAGATGGGAAACTCATGAATCCCATTACACCTCACCAAGCACATGAATGCTCCCACCTTCACTATTTTCTCCTTGCTCCTCCTTTCCCAGTTTGCTTGGCCCCAGTGTCATGCGTGGGAGAGGGGCTGGAAAGCCACTTAGCCAAGCAGGAACTGTAGTGCTGAGCTTCTCAGGGCAAGTAGCCTGGACACACTGGGAGCGAGGTTACATGAGCAGCCAACATTTCTTGTGAGGGAAGTGTAAAAAAATGAATCCTGGAACGAAACCCACCTTTGCAGCAAATAAATAAATTTCCTCTGCTGCTTATTATCATTAAAACTTCTGTGGCTTGACACGTCACTAAATTATAGATAAAAGGAAAAATGGTCTTCCTGGGCTCAGAAAAGCAGGCTGCTGCCAGAGCCCTGTGTTTACAGCAGCTAATGAGAAGAAAGCCTGCCATTAGCCTGCAGCACTCGCCCCACCTCAGCAGGGAACAGAGCTACCTGCACCCCCAGCCCTGGGAGCAGCAGCTGGGCACAGGCAGGGGGCCAGCACGGGGAGGTGCACACGGGGGAACTGAAGGGCCCATGCCATCAGCCAGCAGGGATGGCAGCTGCCACCTCCCATGCTGTGCAGAGCCTCCCGGCCGCAGCAGGAGGTGAGGCTGACATGCTCCAGCTACACCTCATCAGATGACAGGGAAAACACTCAGCTTGGGAGACAGACAGCAGCGAGCAGGACCTGCCTTACCCAGGCTGCTGCCTCCCCCAGTGTCCGTGGGGTGGGCATGGGGAGCAGGGATACAGCAGGTGCCCGGGACACACCTGAGCATGGGTATAGGAGCATCTCTGCCCAAAAACCTGTTTGCAGCACCTGAGCACACAGGGAGGAAGTGTGCTCTAAGGAGAGCCCTGCCTGCAGCCACAGCTGAGCCGTGGCATGATGTGCCTCCTGACAGCCAAAGGATTGCTGGGCTGAGGGGAGCAGGGAACTGGTGGGGACTTAATCCAGGCAGAGCCCAGTGAAGCCTGCTTGCTGCACTCCACACTTATAACCACTCCAAAAGCAGAAAAACGCTTTGCCTTTGACAGTTAACTCTGTCAAAATAAACAGAAATGTCTGCACACAAAAGTTCCATTTTACCCATTCTTCTGAATACATTATGTACTTAAAAAGAAGTATCTTTTGCTGGTCACTGTGAGGAATACTTTCCAATGTAAAGACTAATCACCACAAAGCACCGAGTGCTTCAGAGTGCAGCAGGCATTCCTTCATTATTCTGAGACAGCAAATTACCCACAATTATCAACACGCACAACTGGATACAGCAAACATTTAGCCAAAGCCCAGGGATTGTGGTTGCAGCGAGGTTGGACGGCAGATGTCCTAGAGAGCTACTCATGTGAGAAACCCCCAGACAGCAGCTGGGTAGTGGTGCTGCAAAACAAATCCATTCACGCTGCAGAGCACAGTCAGCGCCAGGAATCACTGCAGCTCAGAAAGTTAGCATTCACAGAATCTTAGAGAGGGTTGGGTTGGAAGACACCTTGGAGATCATATCGTTCCAAATCCCCTGCCATGGGCAGGGCACCTTTCACCAGGTCAGGCTGCTCAGAGACCCATGCAGCCTGGCCTTGAACACTGCCTGGGATATTGCAGGTATTGCAGCTGTCAAAGAGGCAGCTGGGCAGGCTGGTTGCTCAGCAGGAGAGATGGAAGAAAAAACACACTGCTGGCAGTGAAACCAGCCTGGGCACCCCACGGGCAAGCTCCCACCCCATGCCTTGAGCCAGCTTGCAGCTGCAGCCAGGAGAGCACAGGCTGGGGCTGGAAGATGGAGGAGTTTGTTCCAAGAGAAGGGCAGAAAGGCAGGGGGCGAACCGCAGGCTGGTCTGGGAGGGCAGGGAAGGCTTCAGTACAGGCAGGGAGCTGGGTCAGAGGCCCGGCGGCTGCAGGGAGCGGGACGAGCGCAGAAGGGACGGGAGGAGCCGCCGGCCCTGTCCGTGGTGCTGAAGCGCGGCCCCACCCCGGGCACCAGCACGGCTCCCTGGGGAGCAGCCTCGGGAATGCCCAAGAGGGGCTTCAGGCATGCTGGAGGACAACAGGCGTGAAACACGGTCACCCACAGCTCCCCGAAGAGACACACCACCTGGCAGCCCTCTAAACACCCTCCAGTCTCTTGCATCCGATGGAATTCACAACTCACCCCTTCCCAAATACAAATAAGGAGAGGGGTTGGTGGGAAACTCCACCCTTTGACCAGTATTCTAATAAAATTTTATAATTCCAATAAAACTCACGACTGCCTAACTTATGACATTTAAATTCCTGCCTTGTCACACACCATCATGAATTAATGTCCCATCATTCATGCCCTGTCGTATCTTATTGCTCAAATACCATATGATTTTAATGTTTCTATTTTTCTGCCCTGGTGCTTATTGCCAGTATATCAAAAAGGGAAAACCAGCCTACAGTAATCATACTGTTAGTAAACCAGGATCATGGAAAGAAAAATCCCAGGACAGATAACTTCTGTGGTCACTTAACTTCCACTCATCCTGCCATGACTGTTCATTCCCCCAGCAGCTTTCAAGCAGGTTTCCATGTCCTCAGGTACCCCCTCCCAGGGAGGGTTCCTCTTCCCTCTCACACTGGCGCAGGCAGGTAAGAAATGCTTTTCAGCACAGGGTTTGGGGAGGAAGCAAGAGGGACAGTCAGAGGCTCTTTCTGGAGCCCCTCCATGCTGCAGTGATCTCAGAAGCCTCAAAACAAGATTCATTCCTTGTCATGCCCAAATCTCCAGAAATCAACTCAACCTGTGCTGCTGGAGGTCTCAGATGTGGTGAGGTTTAACCAAGGTACAACTACATCCCTTTTTCAGGATCACACTCAAAAGAAATGCTGTGCCTCTCTTTGAGGGGAAGTTCACCCCAAGACATCCATCAGGCCACTGTTGCACAGCAAAGACTTGGTGAGAGGCTGACTCCCCCAAACCCACCAACTTGTCTGAAGTTCATATTTTACTCCAATCTTGCAGGGAAAAAAAAAAAAAAAAAAACAAACAAAAAAAAAAACAAAAAAAAAAAACAAAACAAAAAAAAAAAAACCCCATGCAACTAACCTCACATCATTGTAGGAACAGCTTCATTTTAAACATTTCCAGCATTGTCTGCAGACTTTTTTAAAGAGTGGATGGGAGAAACACAGGACCTTTTCAAAAACCACAGCTGGCCATTTCACATGTCAGTCAGAATACAATTTATCGAATTTCAGAAAGGGAAATAACTCTCACAACATTACTGGAAAGATCATCTCAACATTTCAAAGGAAGGAAGGAGAGACAAACCCAGAGTAAAATCCTGAGAGCCCAGGTTCCAGATTCATAGACATTGTATAAGAATCCACGTATACCAAACTTATTTGTGACAGAGTTATTGTAACTGATCTGACATTGCAACAGCATCCCACAACTCAAGGCCAGGTTTCATTAGAAATCATACAAGGTGTTATGCCTCAAATAGATCAAATAAAAGCAGAGAAAATAAATGTTATTCCAGGTTTTAAGATGGGGAACTGAAGCAGGACAAATCTTGGCACAAAACATGAAGTGCTTGAGTTGGAAACTCTCAGGTCCTACTAGAGTACGTTAGTCACAAACTCACTGCTCCCCCTTTTATCACAGGACAATGAACCCTCTCCACAGCCAAGCAAGGCAGCCTGCAGCCAGGAATTAGTTACCCAGCCCTCTCAATGCAGTTCAAACGATTTCAACCCAGCCTGAAGGGAAGCCACAGTCCTGCAGGCAACTGGTCTCTCCTCCAGGTGCACAATGGCTGGTAAAACGCAGAACCTACCTCTGCCACTGCAGCAAAAGGAGAAGCTGCAGTTAGCTGCTTATCAGTCACCTGCGGCAGGAAACCGGGAATAAACACGCCATCAAACCCCTGCTGCCGATTAGCATATCAGCGAGGACCTGCTCTACACTGGCATCCAGGGGACAAAGCAGATGGGGAGAAAACAGGGAAGTTTATGGAAGCACAGGAGATGTTACAGCTGTTTATTTTAGTGGCTGTGCTGTAGGCATGCCCAGAATTTTATAGGGCTGGAGACATATGGGGAAAGTGCCTCCCTAAGTTAACCGCGGCACAGTGATTTGATCTTGGAAGGGGCTGGAACAGGAACACCCTCAGAGTACAAATGGGAATCCAAATCCAAAGCTGCTGCCTGCTTCAAGAAAGGAATATTCACCTAATAGAACTTAAAGGCTGTTTAAATCTTTCTCACACTTCTCATTTTGCCTATATTCATGGAGAAATTTAACTCTTATTTAGGAAATGCAAAACAAAACACATTAAACTATCAAGAAGGTGGTTTAGGTATATGCATTTTGCTCCACCTTCCCAGGGAGCCGAGAGCTCACCCACTGTCATACACTGCGCCCAGCTGGTACACACGGCCTCGTGAGGCTGCATTGATTCAGGAGCAGGGATGGGAAATTGAGGCCAATTAAAACACAACACTTTGGGTTAGGAAGAGACTGCCAGGATGGGTATGACAGCAGTGCAGTGGTGGAAGGACCATGAGGAAGCATGGAAGCATGGAAGAAACCACAAGGAAGGAGGCAGAAGGCTCATAGGATATCCAGAATCAAGTGGAAGGTTGCAGGCAGGCACAGGGCCTGAAGCTGGTTTATGGAATGGAGCAAGAGAGAGAGAGAGTTTAACCCTGATTTATATCTAAGAATGGCTCATTCAGAGCAAGACAACAGATTATTAACACTGAGCAGGGGAAAGTGACCCTCAAGGCATGACCGAGAGGAAACAGTGTTCCACTTGGAATAGCTCAGCATCTGATTTTTTGTTTATTTCTTTATTTAGTAGAAGATCTCAATCAAGCTCCCAAACATACAGAGCAAAGAAAGTGAAGCTTGCCAGCCTTGTAGAGGGTTGCCTGTGGTCCTCTGAAAGCACACAGGCCTCAGTTTTTGGAGTGCTAAGAGTCCTGTCCTGACACAGCACTGAAGAGGGCAGAGGTAACTCACCAGCTTCATACTACCTCAGCTCCCCTAATTTTCAGGTGACACAGCCTTGTGTTTTTCCTATGTAAACCTAAACCTGTAACATAACTCTGGGAATCCCCATGCCAGAGCTACAAACTATATTCGATACCAAGGTACCAGCTCATCTGACACTGCACAACTCCCTTGAACCAAACCAGAACACTGAAGACAACCCCACCTTCAGAAAACACTACAACCTACAAAGTATATTCTGGGAAGCTCCAGATTATACACAGCTTAAATTTGCCCATGAAAAGAAGCCCATGGATCATCCAGCTCAGTCTTTCAACAGACAAAGCATGTCCCTGCAGCATTCCTGCCAGCACCTTCCAGTTATTCCCCAATCCTCATTTTGAGGAGAAAGAGACCAACATGATCACACAGATAAAAACACCTGGGAATTTGGTCCTCTGACCACACCATACTCAAAAAACAATTACCATGAACCAGACCAGGGTCTCCATCTTTAAGACCTTTGGTTGAAGACTGGAAAGAAAAGCTTGATCTTCAACCCTGTCCTCACCCTGGCAGGCAGCACTGAGGGAGTGCTCTTTGATAGAAGCTGTGTCTGGGCTGGCCCACAAACTAATTTTGAGCATGTATAAACCTCTAGAAGACAGTTTAAGAAGAGCCTCTGATGCAGACAGAAATGGTAATTATTAATTTTCTAAATAGAAATCTGACTACTTAAGCTTTATTTAAAAGCATGCCTGTCTCTGTAATTACACAGCCTTAATTTGTTTTCTTTACTACACAATAAATAAGGTGTGCACAATTACCTCTGCAAATACAAAGCAGTGCCTCCTGACTGGCTGGTTGAGTACGCAGCCGCCCAGGAAAACATTCCAAGGGAATCACAGCCTCTTAAATACCTGCTCCCAGGAAAGGGTGACTCAGGCACTGCAAACATCATCAACTTGTCTGCCTGTAGGCACAGCCTGCTCTCCTGCATGCACAGCTCTACTGTCCCACAGCCAGTGGAAGCCCTGTCCTCCCCTGTGCACCAGGTCCTGGAGCACTGTGAAGCTCAGTTCTGCTGTGGACTTCCCAGTGCCTCGTGAGGAACATGTTAATGCTGAATTTTTCCACACAAGGCACTACAACAAGTTCTCTTTACTCTGCCTCTGCCTGGTTTCATGATATGTGTAGGAAGTTGATAACCTCCAGACTTGTAGCCCTCTATCAAGTTCAAATAAATTGGCCAAAGGTTTCCAGAGTCATTAGGAGGACAGAAAGAGTGAGAGCATGCAAGGCTCTTTCCTCACTAAGCTGTGCTAAACACAGCAGCACAGTGAATATGTATTCAGATGGTTTGTGTTTCTCAAATTTGGGAGCCATACCATCCTAGAGTTTTCTTGTACAGCCTCAAGCCAAAGACTGAGGTTTTCTGTCAACACAAACATTTCCTCAGCTCAGCTGCATCACCTGCTAACACTAACACCCAGAAACCTTGGCTACAAAGGCTCAGTCTTCCACAGCCTAGACCTGTTGGTCCTCACATCCAGTGCATGAGATTGTCCAGGACCACCCCTGTGATAGCCAAAGGGCTGTCAAACATGCACAGAAACTGGACCAGGAACCTACCAATGCAACTTCTCCCAGTGAGGTGATCTCCAGTAAGGGTACACGACACTGGAATATATTCAGCTTAGATCAGATGCACATCCACCCCTATTTAGCACCCAGCCAGTATTTGTTCTAAAAGGATTGAACTGTCTCAGCCCAACCATCAGCAGAAGAGGCAGATCCATGCTGCAAAACCCACTGTTATATTTTGGATTGTCTCCATAGCAGTGATAGGCTTCACATCACCAATGATCAGACAGACCATGGAGCCCTAATTGTCCTCATTCAAGGGGAAGGAAGAGGAAACCAAAGCTATTTCTAGCACACCTCTGGCTCACAGTCACCCACGGCTTCTCTACTGATTGCATCAGCCTCAAGCCCCTTGCACTTAATACAGCTAATTTCAAACCTTAAAAGTACAGGCATGACCCTGCCAGGCTGCTCTTCGGAGGACCCTGAGGTCTACCACTTGAGCAGCTGAATGCTGAAAATCCCCTTCATGGGCTTCCCACCTTTCCTTCCTGACTCTGTGGTAGGGAATGGGGAAAAAAACAAGCCAACTTCACCCAAACCCTCACAAACCTGAGCTGCTGCAATTAGAGCTGGGATAAGTGATCTGCTTGTGATTGCACAGCTGGGGTCTGAAGACAAGCGCGTGCACAGAGGAAGGGCCAGAAATAGATGTTACTGGGAGAAGGCAGAGCTATCTGGCCCATCTGAGAGGAGGAACCTTGATGAAAGGCACTGGGAAAAAAACAGTTCAGCAGGAAGTTTTGATTTAACCCAGGATGGGAAGGGAGGCGTGTGTGGGGTGGAAACAAGCTTTGAAGACCTCACAATTTGTACGTGAGCTTCAAGTGAAAAAGAACTGCTCAGACCCAGCTTATAACACCCTGCAAAGGTCCAGCCTAGGGCCCCCACCACCCTGTGCCAACCCTCCCTGGCAGTGAAGCCATTCTGTCATTTATTAGACACATTTGTCACCTTATTGACTCAGCTCCACCAGCAGCCATCCAAACAGCCGCCAAAGGAGAAAGAAAACTAGAGTGGCAGCAAGAGTGTAGCAGTAACTCAACAAGCCCTAAGCACCAACCCGTGGTCCCAGCCCTGCGCTCAGCCCCACCACAGGAGGATTGGGACAGTATTCTTCACTCCCATCCACTCCTGTACCTCACTACAGCAGCCCAAGACTTACAGCAGAGTGACATTCCCATTAATCCTTTTATCCCTGGCTCCTACGTGCAGAGGCTGCAGAAAATGTCAGGCCTTTGAGCTGAGCTCCCAGGGAGACAGAGCAGGCAAGGAGGCACCTTGATGTGCTGGCAGAGTGCTGAGGCCATGGAGGGGATCCCAGGTGGCACCAGGCACCTGCCAGGCTGTGCAGAGCCTCTCCAGCCACCCCGGCTGCAAGGGAGCATCAAAGGCATCGTGGTCTGAGAGCCTTTGGGAAGCAGCAGGGAGCCTCCAGCCCTGCAAGCCCAGGTCTCCATCCTCAGCTGTCCAGCATCCCTCAGGGGGAACAGCCACACTGCCAAGCCCCAGGAACCGCATCAAAACCCACTGGCAAACACCAAGCAAATAATATACTTACTTGCCTGGAGCTCCAAAAGGCAAGGAAAGAAAGATGTTAAGAACATGATCAATCTTACAGGGCCCAAGCAGTAAACAAACACATATTTCATCACCACGTACCAATCCTAACTCTTGACAGAAGATGGATGTGGGGTTTTTTCCACTCACAGAAGTAATTCCAAAAGACAAAAACAAACACTTTGGGGAAAAGCAGCAACAATTGCTTGTGTACACATTAATGGCACATTCAGCCTCAAAGCTAGCATACATGGCCTGCTAAACTCCTACGACATCCAAACTAATTTCATCGGGAATCTAATGTTATTCATTTTATCTGCTAGATACATAAACAGCAACTGCACAATTGACAAACAACCATCAAAAACAAAATCAATTCAGAGTGGTTCAGAGAGAACTGCTTCCCAGGAACAAACAACTACAGAAAACACAAAACAAATGCTAAAAATCAAAATAACAAAGAGCAGAAATCAGGAATATCCCAGTGGTCAGCATTAACTAGGGTTTATTATGAAAATATGCAATTCTTTAAGCTCAGAAAGGCTCAGTTCATGTTCATAATGCCCTCAACTATTCAGGTCCTTTGGTACTGCAGATCTTCTATTTAGCAAGTACTTTACTGTCACTTAGCAACTGTAAATGGTTTTCCAAAAAGGAAGCTTTTGGGGTTTTTCAGTTCACAGTATCTCTGAGCAGACATCAAAAGACAAATACTCTGCAGGTCGCATCCATCTCCTTGCTCCAGGAACGAGTTTGTATCGATGGCCCAATGCACCCAACACACTCAAATGAATGCACTTTTTCACGAAGAAGCCACTAGCACCGCTTTCCAAAAAGCAGGCATAAACACTCCCATTCAGCACATCAGTTGGTGCCCAAGGCCAGGGCCTCTCACCAAACCCTTTTCAACTTCCATATCTACAGTGGAGCAGAGAGGGTTTGATCTTGGACACAGTCACTTGGACAAAATATTTCAAGCCCATGGAGCACCTTGCACAGTGGCCTGAAATTCAGGCTTCGCTTTATCACCTTGGGAAAAGTAAATACACATCTAGGAAAGAAAACAATGCACTTGGCCTCAAGGATGTGGAAGTTCCCTGTGACACCACTCTCTAGCTAACAATGCCCTGGCAGCTGGACACTTGTGCGATGTCCCAGGATAACAGGACTCCAGCCTCTCTGGCACAAAACATCCCTACCCCACACCCCTGCAGACACCAGTTTAAGAAGTCAATAATTAGCAGCAGAGCTGGCAGCTCCATACCCCAGGATTTGTGTCAGAAAAGCAGCCTTTGATTAAAAAGTAATGAGCGGGGCAGGCTCTGGCTCTGCGCTGGGGCAGGCGGGCAGCCGCCCCCAAACTCGGCAGAAAGGGAAACACACAGCAGCCACCAGGCTGGAGATGGTGCTGCACTTGTCAGAGCTGCCATCAAAGCCAGGGCAGTCATCAGGAACCCAAACCCCTCAGCTTCCCAGCAGGAGCTCTCACCATCCCCAACTGTAGCCCATTCTACTTCCCTGTGTGTTTTGCTTTTCCATCTCCCGCCTTTTCCCTTCCCCATCAGCATTCCCCTTCCCTCTCCTTGCTGTCCCCCACAGGGACTTTGGGGATCCACATTTCCACAGGAAGAAGAGGCAAAAGGCGACAGGAGCCATTGGCACTTACATATAGTGCAGGTGGGGGTTCTTGGCAAAGGCTCTTGGCTGGATGTTTCGTAGTCCTGAGTTCCTGATTGTCCTGCAGAGAGATGCAGAAGGGAGCAATGCAGTCAAGGCAGACAATTGCTCTGAAGCCCTGCTCAGCACACCAAGTGTGCCAGGAGCCCTCGACTCCACCACACCATTCCCAGGAGGAACATCTGTCCCAGGCAGCCTCGAGGAGCTGCGAGCAAAGAGGAATGCTGGCTTTTCATCTCCATCTGACGTGGTACCACAGCACAGGCTCAGCGCAGAGCGGCTGCTGGGCGAGGCGAGGCTCCCACATCCACCAAAGGCCATCTCCTGCTCCTCTGCTCTCCCTCCATCTCTCCAAGCAGCACTGCATAGCTAACCTAACCCACAGCAAAGTCATCTCCCATCCTCATACCCAAGAGGAAACCCCACTGCTTGCAGCTCTGATAAAGAAGGGTATTTTCCATAGGGAATTCTGGATCTTGAAGGGAGAAGAATCCTTTTCACAGCCTACTTTGGAAAAGCTCTATCTACCAGGATTTGTCAGTACTCTCAAACACATGGTGTGACTATTGGGGATGGTCCTATGCAGGGCCAGGAGTTGAACTTGATGACCTTTGTAGATCCCTTCCAGCTCAGCCTGTTCTGTAATTCTGTAAGTATCTGCTGTCTCTTCTGCTTTGTTACGTGAGGAGAGAACAACAGCCAGCCTGCTTACAAGGGTTTTGTGTGTTAAAAGTACAGCTTGCTGGGATTTGGTTACTGAGTGCTCAGCCCCATACAGCTCCTCCAGCCCACATGGGAGCTGTACTTACTGTAAAGCTCCCAGTGAAACACATTATTAGAGTCTCTGATTAGCCCTGAGCAACACTCTGCATCTCACACGCGCAGCATCCAGGGTGCTCACAGATCCAGAGGATGTAGGAGGGGGAATTAAGAGACTGGCTGGCAACCTTGCTTGGCCAGGATTCCCAAGCATATGCAAAGTCCCTTCAACCCCATGGACCTCAGTTTCCCCTCCATGACGCACAAAACTGACCTCTCTCCATGCTCAGAGAGCTGTGCAGGGAGATGCAATTCCCTTATTGCACAGCACCACCATGATGGTAACTGCACTAAATGAGGACCAACAGCCCAGCAATGAAGGATTGGTGGAGACAGCTGGAATTTCATATTGTGGGGCTGGAATGAGTCAGAGCAACACACAAGCCCAAAACCAGAACAGCAGGGGAGAGGAGAGGTCAGGGCTGATGTGTGCTGACAGAGCTGTCAGGAGCTAGCAATCCTCCTCCTCACAGAGCCAGCCAAGACCAAAAAGCATTTCATCTCTGTTTTGTGGACTCCTGTAGCAAAACACAGAGATCCAGCAGCTTAAACCGGCAGCATGGAGGCTGCAGAGGGAAGGAAGCCATGGCTCTGCTGGAAGGAAGGGGCTGCCCAGGCCCATTCCCCTCCCCAATGCACAGGACATACTCACAGCCTCTGGAGTCCCGTGTACAGCTCCATGTCAACGGCGTTCAGTGTCTGCAAGTTCTTCCAGTTCTCTATGTGTCTGTGGAGAAGAAGGAAGGCTCAGCTGTGGCACAACCAGATGGTTGCTGAGCCCATGCCAGCGACAGCACACAAAGGGAGGATGTCATGCCCTACCACCCAGCCCCATTCTGTTTTCCCAGCCTTTTGAAAAAGTCTAATAACATGGGTTTACCCCCTGTTTCAAGCACAGAACATGCAACCAAGCCATTGAATATCCTTGCCCAAGTCATTGCCCCTCCCTGCACACATCAGTGAACAAAGACATGATTCAAATGGGTCGTGCAAAAAGAGTGAAAGCAAATAAAACCTCTCAACAAAAACATAAAACCTAAATGAAAAAAAAAGCCACATATTTATCCAGTCTCTAACTGGGGTGGATAAACAGGGTCCTAGTCTTTGCTGGCTGGACACGCTGCTGGCAGGAGAGCACCAAGCTTAGTTTGGAAACATTGCCTTTATTACAAATTCCTCAGTCGCCTGGGGCAGTCTGGCAGGTGTGTTACAGAGAACAAAAACAGAAATAGATCTGTCACTGCAGGATCGTTTTCAGTAAATATTAGAGGCGGGGGAAGGTGACAGATCAGCAGCCCCAGAGAACAGGTCCCCTGTTATCAGCAGCACAGGAGCGATGCTGGCAGCAGTGTGGCTGCCTGGCTGTGGCCACTGGTCTCTGCTAAGAGGCTGCAATGCTGTGTGGTGTGAAAGGAGATCAATCCTCATCTCCCAGGCAGTTTTCGACCAGTTGTGGCTTTCTCCCAGATTAAACTGAGACACCCTCCCACCAGAAACACAAACATTTTCAAGAGGGTCTTTTCTGAGAAGCAGGTGGAGGTAGTCCTCTCTAAAGCCAACTGAGAGAGGGAAAACATCTGGCAGGTCCCATAGGACAATATGTGAAAGAAGCCCAACTTTGAAGTCTCTGAACTTGCACCCAAGCTCACATCTGCCTTGATGCAATAGTTGGCTTTGGACTTGGCCCTGGAGAAGGGAAACATCTCCAAGTGATGAAGGGTTGGAGTGATGAGAGAACACTGAGAACTATTCTGTGATTCTAGGCAGGAAGATTGCAGGACCCCACATGGTGAGCAAGCAGAAGAGGGACCTTAGACCGCTTTTAGAGCAGTCATAGGAGCCACAGATTCCTCCTCCAGCATTTGCTATGCCTTGTGCTTGCACAAGAAGAGGTGAATTAGCAGGGAAATACATGGACCTACTTGAGCCACACCCCAAATAACACTCATCTCAAAAAAAGAAAAACACAAAGCCTGGACTAAACCTCCTTATATTTCTCTGCTCTCATCATGCAGATCCAAGAAAGGAGAGACCCAAAAGAGTCACCTCTGCTTTCCACAATTTGTCTGCATGCCCAGAGGGGTTATGCTAAGGACACAGCACAAGCTCCCACATGCTGCTGCACGACAGGATAAGTCACAGTTCATCCCCAATGCCCTGCTCATCAGCTGAGATCGCCTGTGTGCTAGACAGAATGAGAAACAGGACATTATTACGGCCACTTCGTGTTCCCTGCCATTGTCTACAGCCCCCGCGAACATTTCCAGAACAAAATACAGACTGGGAGGAGTCAGTGAGGAGATCCCAGAGCTCAGTGAAATTCTGGAATCAAGGCAGGGCAGCCAGCTCAGGCCCTGGGCCATGAGATTGCAGGACTGAGCAAGGCCAGAAACAAAGGTTGAAAACATTTCCTATCTGCAACTCCTACATAGCAAAGTAAGGGTCCTCCAAGAGAAAGGACGTGGGAAGGAGGGATGGGATGGTCTTGGTTTGCCACCAGGGCAAGCTGCAGCTAGAGCATCCAAGCAATGACCTTCAGGGAGGGATGGAACAGCCCCGAGCCAGGAGTTATGGAGCAACCACAGCTGGGAAGGAGGCAGCGGCCAGATTGGCTCTTGTTTTATTGATTGTGTTAGCTAAAAAAAGTCAAGGTTATTTTTGACATGACACTCAAAGCCATGTGGGCAGCATTCTAGAAGAGACAAAAAAAGACCCGAGCTTGTTCCCAGTGACATGCCCAGGCGTGAATTTCCTATGACTCAGCACTGGTGCATGGGGGTCTTGGGGCCTCCCCATGGCATCCCCTCCTCCCCCCAGTGACAAAACACTAGACTGTAAACACAGCTCCACAACCTGTATTGAGTTCCAGCCTCCCAAACAAAGCCCAAGAGCTTCCTGAGCCAGATATACTTTAGTTCATTATTTAACATAGACATACCACACCCGCAGAGAGACAAGAAAAACAGCAGTGGAAAAACACATGCACACACATATATAGGATAATCCCCCAAACCAGCAGCTGCTTTATGTAGAGGGCAATGCAGGGAAATAACAATTAGGTGCACAGGTCAGCAAGGGTCTTTGAGTCCTTTAAAATACACAAACACCTCCCTCCTCAGGGATTTGCAGAAATGGCTTTTCCCCTTTTGTCTCTGATTTTTCAACTTAGCGTGAGTTGTATCCTTGCTCCTAGAAGTGATAAATCAGTCCTGGTTTACAGGCACCTCAAAGATACACCAGGAAAAATATTTTGTTTGGTTTCCTATTGCTTTAGAAAGAATAGTATAGCTTTGCACTGGCTGGGTTCACCTGAACCCACTTGAAAAACAAAACAGAAATGCATCTTATTCTGAAAGCTCAAGGAGTCAAGCTGTGATTGCAAAATTGGCAGTGGTTGCACAGAAAAGCAAACCAACCAAGCAGAGAAACTCCACCCCTGAAACTTCAGTCCCTCTCATGTCCTTCAGTATCTCAACTAGCTCCCCCTCTTTTCCTTCCAGGGTTTGCTTGCCCTAGAAATCTTGTATCCTCCCACTTGCTGCCAAAGACTGAGACCTTCCCTCCTCCTCTGCCGTGGTTCATTAACCCGGCAGGAACACAGGTGCCTGGTTCACACCAAATACAGCTGTGACAGCTCCCAGCCCTGCCCTGGTCTCCTCAGGCAGGCATTGAGGTTGAATTACAGTCAGTGGACTACAGTTTACTCCTCCTTGCACATCTCTAAGTACATATTCCTGTGGCATTCCTCAGTTATTACTAAGGCAAGCTGCTCTTCTGCAAGACCCAATAGCTGGAAGAGCATTACCACACTTCACAAATCCTGAGGAGCTCACCACGTGCAGACCCACCTAGACTCACATCCAGCTTCTAATCGAGACCATATGAGGTGCATCACTAACACAGATGATGTTGCTCACTTATTTTCTGGGTGGAGAATGGAGGGTAGGGCATGTTTGTTTAAACACTCACTTCCTACTCATACTTCTTGTATGTTAGAAGGGTCCTGCTGGTCCAAGTCCCCTTGCTTGCACTTGCAGAGCTGAGTTATACCATGCCTTCTACAGACCAAGTAAATTCCACCTTGGGAGTAACAAGGGCTTGGCTGTCCCAACTCAGATTGAAACACTGCACCCCCCATTCCTTAGCCAAATGTACTCGCTTGCATTTTACATCCATTTTCTCTTGTGTCAAAACTGTCTTTGCTTAAGCAGCTCTTTTTCTTTCCTGGCACTTCTACTTTTCCCTTTTACAAGCAGGAGCCAGGCCCACCCAGCTATCATTTAACAAGCCACATGATGCCAGGTCTTCTAAGGCAGCACACCTGTACCTGTGAAGTGCAAGGAAAATCGTCTCAAGTGCCCTGAAGAGTCCCTAACTCACGTCCCAGAAGTGATGCAGATATATTGCTCAGGCAGACTCCTGGCAGTGAGCTTATTTTGTTTCTGATTTCAGACCCAGCACAACTAATGCTCACACTTGGTGATCAGTGCAAGAGGAACCACTGTAATAGACACACAGAAAATGGCTGTTTGCTTTATCATCCTGTTTAAGCCCCTTTTCCTTGAGTGAGAGTGACCAGAAACTCAGAGCAGTCTCCAGGAGATCTCACTTGTGTAACAGCATGAGCAGCTCCCCAGTTACACTGAAAAAGCCCTGATTTGCAGCCTGAGATCACACTGGCCTTTAGCACAGCCCCATCAGCCAGGAGGCTTGTGTTTACCCCATTATTAAGCATCGCCCCCAGCATTTCTATCCAGCAAATCATTTCCAACAGACATGATTTCCAAGCCTTGTTATGCCCACATTTTTATCCACCCCACTTGGCATTGAAGTGTCTCTTGGGTTTGTTACTGCAGCTCTTCCTGTTGGCCACCCTCACCTGACTTTGTGTTCCCACAGCTCCAGCAGCAAAGCCCATGAGCACACTCCTGCCTCTTGTGCCAGCATCCTCAATAAAAGCATGAGCCAACATCACCTCCAAGCAGCCTCAGCACTTCTCATCTTTCAACACCTCCCACCAAGACTTCAGCTAGCACACCTGGGCCAGACAGTGTCTTCTCCAGGAAAACAAACCACTTGTGATGTAGTGCAGCATCATATTAGCCTCTCGTCACAAAGTCATCTCTATGCTGAGGAAATCAGCTGACTTTCCAAAGGAAGGCATAGGCTTAGCCTGACAAAAGCCAACCTTAGGACACCAACCCTGCATCACATCTCATGTACCCACAGACATGCTTTGGAACTTGTTGAAAGCCTTGTAGGCCACTGCAGCCAGACCAGTGGTCAGTCCCCAGCTCTGTGCTGTGTCACAGTTAACAGCAAATCTGTGAAAAGTGAAGCCCTGTTTGTCAGCTCAGCAGCTCGCAAGCATCTCATCCCTCTGATAGATCCCCCTGTGGAACCAGCAAGGCAGCCAGGTGTCCTTGGCCCAGCATCACACAGACAGACCAGTGACCTTGCTGACCATAAGGTCACCGATTCACAGGGTTTAGGTACCAGCAGGTCTTGAAAGTTCCAGGACCTTGCCCTGCTTGCTGGAAGGGGGCTGGTAGCCAACAAACCTGTGGGAGCAGCAATTCCTTTCATTCCCAGGAATGCCTGTGTCTGACAAAAAGATGAGAGGCTGGTGTCATCTTCTCGAGACTGCACAGCTCCACACGCTCCCTTTCCAGCCCAGCGCCAATGCAGCAAGGGAGACTGGAATATCCACTGGGATTCAAACACAACCAGGCTCATTTCATCCCACATGCACCAAGCAGAAGTGAAGAAACAGCTTCATGCCAATTTACTAGGCCATTTGCTTGAGGCTACTTAATGTGTCTGGCCTTCCTTCAACCTCCTCATACAACAAGGATGGCATTTGTCTAATCTCT
Organism: Motacilla alba alba; assembly: GCF_015832195.1. NCBI lineage: Eukaryota > Metazoa > Chordata > Aves > Passeriformes > Motacillidae > Motacilla > Motacilla alba. Next base: position 13,314,190 of record NC_052025.1, on the reverse strand, counting down.
CTCAGCTTTTCAAGCATTGTGGTCAACAGCTAAAAAAGGCATCTGACAAGCACCAAGTATTACACAGCATGTGTACACGTGTTCCCCGAATCTGTGTCTATCCCAAACTGGATATCCCACAAGGAAGCCATCAGCTCCAATCAGCGCCTGAGCAGGTGACATGTCCCTGCTGTGCAAGTGCCACCACTCATGTTTGGATGCTGGGCACTGAATAAGCTGTGTTCAGCAATTAAGCAGCACCCCAACACACACACAATTATATTATATATATACACACACATGTATAGGGAAGGCAAGCAGAGCATTTGCCTGCTCTTTCTTGTAGTGCAACAGGAAAATTGATTCGTCACCCAGGCACATTAAACCTCGCAATCCAGACAGACACATTAGCTTTCAATTACCTGATATGTTTAGCATTATAAACAAACCTCCTGGCACGCCAGCTCCAGACCATGCAAATGGGAATTTGATTGCAGTGGGAATAAAGGAAAGACCCTTCTGAACCCTTGACCAGTAAGAGCTGCCTCCTCCAAGCAGAGGTGCTGCAGATATTGGTGGGAAGCCCTGAAAGTTGGCACAGGTCCCACACAAACCCAGGGCCAAGCACAGCCATTGTGGCTACTGCCAGCTCCTTTTATCCATCCCTCACACCCAACTTGGGGCTGAGGAAGCCTTAAAGAAATCAAACATCTTTCCTAATATTATAAGGCATTTATCACATCATTTAATAACTAGAGACACAAAGGACTTGATTCCCTCAATATGAAATTTATAAAAGTGAATTGGTATACAGAAACTTGAAGGCAATTGCAGCTGAATAAAGATTTACAAGGACAACATTTTACCCATTTAGAACATAGTCTCCCCCCCTTCCCAAAAAGCATGGAAAGGTCACCCAGCAGTGGCTCATTAGGGATAATTTGAGGTCAGTGGGAAAAGGGGGGCAGAGAAAGCAAATGCAACTTTGTAGAAACAATTATGAGCATAACTCCACAGTGTAATTGTGATTCGTCAGGGTAATGATGATAAAACCACTGTGACACAGCTCCCTCTGTGCTGCTCTGCTGCTCCTGCCAAGGTCGTGCTGGGGTACGTGGGGGCTGCAGAGTGTGACAGGGATGCACTCAGCCCCCATCCCATGGGTCCCACCACATCCAACCCAGCCATCCAAGCCAGACCCTTCCAGAAGGGCTGAGCAAAGGAGAAAGTTCCCAATCCCCAGCTGAGGAAGGTGTGGGAACAATACAGCTCCCTCAAGGCACTGCACAGTGGCATCTCAAAAATCATCCTGGAGAAACCTGACTGCTAGACACAAGCAAGTCACGGGACACAAAGCATTCAGAGAGGACTCCCCCACAGAACACTTTTCACATGAGTCCAGACAAGCTCCATGTTCAACCCAAGAGCATCTGCCGGGCTCCAGGCTGGCCAGGAGCACACCCAAGGTGCAGAAGAGCTGCTACAGCTGCACTGTCTAAAAAGATTGTCATATAGAGACACCCTACAATGGAAGGTGCCCTGAGAAACAGCTTTAAGCTATGCTGAACAGGTTTGGGGCTTTTCCCAGGCTCTGCACTTTTTCCACCCTGCATGGCACCCATAGGGACACACAGGAGCTGGACATAAAAACAGACAGCAGTGCCAGTGCCACCAGAACTTCATACTCTGCTTTTGTCCCAGAGACAGGAGATCCTCTCAGGGCTCACTTTGCCCCGTGTTTGTGCATGCACCAGTTTCCTTCTATGATCTCCTCAAGCCTCTGCTTCCCCCAGCAGCTCTGGATGCTGACTTATGGAGCAGGGAGCATTCCTTTCAGGGACAGTGTGTCAGTGTTACCAGAGGACAGCAGGCTGCCTGGACACAGCATGGACAGATGGCTGCAGCACACAGGAGGCAGTATGTTCCTGTTAGCACGCACTGCATCCAGAGCTCTTCAGTGTAGGGAATTATTCCCAGGCACATACTTTCAAAAAGGAAGAAATAGGTGTAAAGTAGGATAGCAGAGCTGAAGAAGTGCTGTGGGCAGTGGTACAGCTGCCACCACAACAAATACCTGCCCCAGTATTCCATCACTATTACTCATCTAGTCCTGGGAGGGAGCAGCCCTGGGGTCCCAAGCAAGGACTGAGGTGTTTAAAGTCACTTGAGTGCTGAAGAAACCTCATTCACCTCAGACAAGCACAAAAGCCTCAGGACAAAACTCCCAAGGGCTGCAGCAACTCTTGCACAGAGAGCAGGGTTGAGGGGACAGCACGCTAAAACACCTCTGTGTAAGGGCTGGGCTCCTGGTCTAGCACCAGCTCCCTGCCCACCACCTTGGCACTTCCCAGCTCCTGCAGGCTCTCTTCCTAACTCTTTCTTATTTATTCCCACAACTATCTGACCCCTGCACAGTCCCAAACACCATCTAGAGTGAGAAGGCGTGAAATGGGATGAGCAGTTTTGTCCTGCAGACACGAATATAAATACACAAACACAGACACCTTGGGTGAATCATCACTAAAAGTGGGAGTTCACTCCCCACACACAGCATCAGCCAAAGCTCACTCCCCTTTTTCTCTGAGTGCCAAAACCAATTCTATTTCCCCAAAAGGGCATTGCTTTCATTATCCTCTGGTGGGAGAACCTACAAGGCCAGTCTTCTGTGCCCAGATAGATGCTTCCCACTGTTGGACATGGATCTGGGGGACGTGAAGCAGAGACTCGTGGCTCGGGACCGCTAACATCAACCTGTGCATGTCTAATCACACCACATCTCCAAAATAGCCATGCAGCTGGCTAGGATGGGAGGGCAACCCAAGGACAGGGAAAAAACCCTTCCCCTGGGAGTTTTAAACCACACAAACCTCAGGGTGAAGCAGCACCCTTTGGGCTCCTGCACCCATGTAAAGCAAGAGAGCATCTGCTTTCCAGCAGCTCTCCAAGCACCTGCCATGCCAAAGGAAAGGATGCTTTATCTGTAGGATTATACATGCAGGGAGAGCCAGCAGCGTGCAGCATTTTGTGGTCTTTAAAGATCAAACGGCATTTTAGAGAGGAAGCAGCACCCTGGTCAAAATCGGCTTCAGTAATCACATTTTGCTTTATTAAACCCTCCTTGCAATTTCAAACTTGAAGTCAAATTCCCTCACACTTCCATCTCGAAAGAGGTCTGAGGCTTTTCAGAAATCAAACTATATTTTTTTAAATATTTATATATATATGTATATATTTAATAGGTGTATATATACACACACATATATACAGATATGTATATAAATATACTAATACAGGCAAAAAAAGGCTGCCAAGCTCTACTCCAAAGGCAGCTGTTTCTCCCCTGGAGAGCACAGTGCCTACACACATTAGCAAGACAATCCCATGTACTAAAGGTACTGGATCACCAGAGTTCAGCTTAGCAGGAATAACTTTGTTAAAAGGCAGTGCCAAAGAACATGTGGTAGCAAGGACACCTCCCCAAAAAGACAGAGAGCCTTGGAGATGGTCGAGACAATATTCTGGTGGGCTGTAGTAGCTCAGCTGGGACCCAAAAGGGAGCCCTGCCAGCCACGTGCACTCACTGCACTTCACGCTGTGCCTGAAGACAGGAAAATGGATGGAGGAGGAAGAGGAGAAAATAAAATTTCCCACAAACTGGCTGTTACTGTGATCGATGGCACTGGGAATGAAGAGACAGGAACAAGAGTCTAGCAGAAGCAGATGTGAGAGCCAGGAACGGGGCTGTACAGGTGCCATGGTTGGAGGGGGCTGCAGTCCTTAACCCAGCCCTGCTGCCACCCACCCACGCAAACCCACAAGCACTCTTCCCAAAACCACAGCCACTGTGTGAGCCTCATTTTGGGAGTTTTACATCCTTGTGAGCTTTGTCTCTAACCCTGTTTTGATGTAGGTGCACATGTTTGGGCAGTGTTCTGTGCCTGGATCCTGAAAGCAGCACAGAAAGCAGAGCCCAGAGCTCAAGCTGCAGGTGCTGAAGGGTGCCTCAGCCTCTGCACAGTTATGGACATCCAGCAGCCAAATCCAGGGCTCTCCCACAGTCCCCCATCCTGCTTTGACCTCCCCTGCTCCCCCACAGCTCTACCACCCCCCAGACTGCAGCTCATCCCATTTCCAGCTTTCCCACACACCCCGAACACAGGGAAAGCCACTGGCCAAGAAAGAGGAGAGGAGACACAATCTTTTTGGACTTGGATCCTACTCTTTTGAGGCTGCTGGGTTGTTTTTCATTTTTCCAGCCATCTCCCAAGGAGCCTGAACTTTGATCCTCCAGCATTTTGGCTCCTCAGATGTTTATGGAGCTCAAGTAAGAAGGCAACAATGCCCAGCTGGGCTGGCCACAGGCCAGGCTCCCATTCTCTGCCCTCAGGACAGCAATGGGCAGGGTATCTCCAGCCTGAAAGGAGAATTTCCAAGGCCCTCATTACCTCCAGAGCATCACAGATCTGCCTGCTCATCTTCCAGCTGCTCCCCATAAAGCCAAGGGACCAGATAAATTCTCCATACAGTTTATTTCTGAGCCAACTGCTGTGACCCCCTGAGGCTTCTATCTGCACTTCAAATAAACCACAGCCAGCTCTGCCCACCCTCCCCAGCAGCAATGGAGGGGCTTCTGCATCACCCAGGAGAAGGCCTCAGTCCCCTTTTCCCCAGGAAAATGCACAAAAACAACCTTCTCCCTTCCCTCCACTAAGCTTTTCCTGCAAGGGACACACACACACCACACACACAGACTTGGCTCTTATTGCAGAGGTGTAGGAACAGAAGCATCACTCAGGAGCAGGGGGATGTACTCATTAAGACATGGTGACTCAGAGCTCAAGGCTTCCCAGGATAACAGGTATTTTGTGGGAAGTCAGCTGGCTCTGAAAAGGAAAAGCAAACCAGCATGCCTCTAAACATGACACAGGCAGGGAGATGCAGGGAGGGGAAGAAAGAAGAGCAGGGAGGCAACAGACATTTTAAAAGCTCCTCTCCCAGCACTCTACTTTGTTCTTATAAATGTAAATAAAGCACCTTGCAAAACTCTTATAGAAGACACTCTGACAGACAGAGATGCTGCTAACCAGGCTGCTGTGTTAGAGCTGATCCAGCTGCACAAACAGCAAACCCTGGGACAGTTTCTACCTCCTCTCTCAGCTCAATCTGCCATTACTCTAGATAAAGGCATAGCTGAACCACAGAGAAGCCTCTGCTTGGCTGGCACCTTGTCTTGCAGCTTCTCAGCACACCAAAACCAGCCCCCCTCAACCAAGCCCCAGCCCTTTGCTCAGCATGGGCACCTCCTTCGCCAAGGCCAAAGGTGGGTGAACCCCTTGAGCTGCCACTGTCCAAGCACACTGCTGCTGAGCTGCACTGGCTGCTAATCAGCTAAGGTTTGTTTTACACCACGAGCAAGGCAGGAGGACACAACCTGAGTCACTGCAGTGTGGCCAACACATGGCAAACATCACCCAGCCCTGACAGCCCCAGCCTGCACTAGCAGGGTCTCCTTGCACCGTTTGAAGATGTTGTTCATCACCAGGGCTTGGGGCTTTGCACAGTTTTAAGGCCACAGCAGTGACACATCACGACATCCACAAGACGAGCACAAATATGATGAGCCCGATAGCTTTGAGCTCCTGAAAATGAGCCTCCTGTTGCTGAAGGATTTCCAGGAGGCTGGCATTAAACTGACAGGTATAAAATCTCACAGGGGTGTTGGAGGAATCCAAAGGTCCTGCTCAGTATTAATTGAGGAGAGGCAGGGAGCAAGGAAGCTACAATTCACCTCCTGACATTGCTTGCCCTTCCACCACTTGCTCTGAAGAGGTATTTAACAGGACACGTGTCTTTTTGGTGCTATTGAGGGTCACGGAAGAATTTTGAAGCCAGAAAGCAGATCATCAGACAAAGTCCCTCCAGGGAGATGTTGTTTTATTATTTTTCGTTTGTTTTGCAAGGAATCACTCAAACTTTGTTTCTGCTCCTGGGCAGCTGGGTGGCCCGGAGCATCCCAGCACCAGCCCATCCTCAAAGCAAATTGCCTGAGCCCAGCAGATTATCAGGAGAGGAAAACTCACTCTGCACAAAGAGCACAGACATCGTCTGCCCCCAGAGCAGACTCAAGCCACCACTCAAAACCACAGATCTCTCCAACAGCCCTGGGTGAAGCCACACTCTGACCTCTCCTGCTGCCGTGCCAAGGCTCGGATTCAGCCCCTGGGATGGGACACAGAGTGTCCCCATGGCAGGCTTGCACCTGTCACCACATTGCCAAAGTTTTCTGCCCCTAAATCATCACTTACAGCCCTTTCAGGAGTTTTGCTGGGTCTCAGTGAGGGCGGGAGACAGAAGTGAAGGGAGCAGGATAAGGACAGAGGGGAGGCAGAGCCTAGAGCCAAACCAGCACTGGGATGCTCCGAGGCCAGAAGCTGCAGCTCCCTCCCCAGGACTCTGGACCCTACAGGAAAGCAGGAAGAGGTGTAAGAGATTCCTGATTCCCACCTGAGCTGGCACAGCCCCCAGCACCACTGAAATCACCTTGCTGACAGTAAGCACAGCGATGCCACCAGCCTGGGAAATGACTCTGTGCATCAGCAGCTGCAACATCCTCCATGGCCCCCCTGAGAGCAGCAGCACATGCTGCCTCCACGCAGCCATCCAGGCACACTCCTGCCCCTTCCCAGCCCCAAAGCCCTGGCAGAGCTGCCCCATGAGGGCATCCCAACCTTCCCCAGCCGTGCAATGCAAGCACCAGCTCCCATTTCCACATTTTGGGCTGTCTGGCCCATGAGGTCCACACAAACACACAGAGCCAGAGAACTTCTGAGTGAGGGGCAATACAAGATCTCCTGAAGCCCCCACCCACCCCAAACACTGACCAACAGGTTCTGCCCTTGATGGTTTTAAGCTGGGCTGGTTTTGGCTTTTCACATCTTTCCCCTAAGTCCCCTTTGAACAGTCCTGTAGTTGCTATGGAAATTCTCTCATCAGTATGGGTGGAGCATAGCAGCACCGGCCAAAAATCCCCGTGGCTCCCAGTTGACACCAGTTCCTAGGATCTGGCAGCACTGGAGGTTACTCCAGGTTGCACAGGGAATACCTTGAGCTTAAAGCAAAGCTTGGCACTGATGGAGGAGTGAGACCATCTGGGAGTCAAGGGCAGGGACTTGCAATCCACCCAGGGATAAACAGGTTAAAATGAAAATTGAGACACCCTCACACTGGCTGAGGGGTGAGAGGGTTATAAACAGCAAAAAGCTGCAATTTGCCCAGCAAGACCCTGGCTTGGAGCAGGAGGTGGCCACAGACAAGGGTAGCAGGAGCAGAGCTGAGCTTTAGCACTGGCCCTGCCACCAATGCAGCCTCCAGGAAGGCCTCTCCTGCCCACTCTGCCCTCCCAGCGCTGACATGAAACTAACCAGCAAGCAGGGTGTGAACAGCAGCCATCAAGCACTGTGAAGAGGGCTGGAAGGCAGAACAGAAATCTTTTCCATGTGCCAAAGAGAGCAGCATGCTGGGCAATTGCTGCGTGCTCCAGCGGACCCACTTCACACACCGAGTCACCTGCCCCAGCTGCACAGCACTCAGGTTTGACACCACGAGTCAATCCCTTGCTGAAAACACTGGCAGAGTCCTTGCAGGTGATGGATTATCCTTTACCAGTAGAGCTTGGAGCGAGGTGCCCAGGCAACAGAGACCAGCTGAGTGGGAAATGCATCTTCTCCATGGGAGTGGACAACAGGCCAGCAGCGCTCGGTGCACAGGGAATGCCACGGGGCTGTGCTGGCAGATGTACTGCAGTGTCAGCAGCCCCAGATTTAGGCTAAGGGCCAGGGACCCCCATCTCCACCACCATCTCCATCTCCTGCATCCCACCCAGCTGGGAGACAGGGAGGATGTGATGCCTCTACCAAGAGTGTGGACGCCTCCTGCCTCTGGCCATGCTGAGTAGCTGTAATCAACCTGCTGGCATGTGTCACCCTGTCACCAGCTGCAGCCCATGACAAATGACAGCAGGAGGCTCTCCTAGCTGCAGAATGCAAACCAAGGTTTCAGCACCAGCAGGGCTGTCCCCAGCCATTCCCCACATTCCCACACGAGTGGCACTTTAACCTGGTGCAACCTGGGCTACAGCGAGGAGCTTCCAAGCTGCATGGTGGGCTGTTACACTCAGGGTGGACAAGCACATGTGAAAACTCTTTCACATCATCTCTACAACCTTGGCAATGAGCAGGTTACAGATGTTTTCCCAAGCATTTGTCTCCTGGAGCAGGGATTTCCCTACCCTCCAAGCTGATAGCACCACGCAGATCTCACCAAGTTTTACCATCCTCCCCCAGCAGCCCTACACAAATCCCCTGGAGCTGTCACACAGCACATCCACCCTCTGCTCCCAGACCTGCCTGCAAGGGGTGAATCACACAGGCAGCACCAGCACAGCACCAGAGCTGGCACATCCCTTAGGCTCACCCATTTCTGGTTCCAGGGTGGGTTTGAGCACAGCACAGGGCACTGCTGGGCCCCACATTTCAGATGCATGACCCTGTTCAAAGGACTAAAGAACAATTTGCACTGTCAGGCTGCAGGGTGCACATCTACACTCCTACTTTGGGGACATCCTGCCAGATCCCAAATGCTCTCCTGAACAAATGGGCTCAAGAGAAAAGTTTGGGCTTGAGCTGTTACTGCCATGCATGCCTGGCCAGAGATGTTGCAAATAAGAAGCCTGCGCTCCAGAAATTGTTCTTTCTCACCCAAATTCAGCAAGTTCAAGAGAAAGCAGAAAGCAGCAGCCAAAATGCCTCCCACCCCTGTCCCATGCCCAGGGTATGCAGTCTCTCTCCCTCCTTGCTGGCAGAAGTCTCATTGCAGCAACACAAAACATTTTGCTCCACAGTTTTGGGGAGATGTTATTGAAAGAACATGCAGGCAAAGCTGCCTGCAGAGCAAAGGGACTCTACAAAATCAGCAGAGACCTGAATCAGCCCCACTTGGACCAAGGACAGCAAAACCAGGCTGAAGCCAGGGGAACAGCCACCCGTGACTCTGTGCCACTGTCACCTCCAACTCACAACACTGTGCCAGCACATTTCACCATCCCTTCTGCAACATCGCCAAAGCCCTGGGTCACAGACTGCACAGCCCCAGCTCCCACTGTCCCTTTATCCCCTGTGACCCAGAGCTAACCTCAGCAGCAGAGCAGGGACCATCCTGTATCATGGAAAACTAAACCATGGACCAAGTAAACAACTTATCTCTCGTCACACAGCAGAACTTTCAGGATGCCCTAAGATGCAGTTCCTCCAACAACTGCATTTTGTCTGTCTTTACCCCAGCTTGGAGATCCCCACCGAAACCTCAGCAGCACAGATGAGTGAGGTGAGGCCCAGCCAGGTCTGTGGATGCTGCCATCAGGAAGATTCTGCTATTAGGCAGCAGAGCAGAATTTGGGGCTGACTCCTGGGGAGGGAACCCAGGTGGCTGCACCCCACAGCACCCCGAGATGCCCGGCAGAGAGCTGTGCCCATTGCCTGCATAGCAGCACAGCACCTCAAATAAAAACTCCCCACAGCCAGCACAGTGAATAAGATTACAACAAATATAAACTAATGATACAGCTGTCAAGACAGATTAGACTGCACAGTGTAAAAAATTGCAGGGCTGTTTAGTCACAACAATATAAGATTAATTTATCAATACAGCTTATGTGGCACTGGAGAGATAGCAAATTGAATAAGTGAATCTTTTCTACACCTTGCTCAAGGAGGGAGTCTCAGACCTGATGGGTGTATGAGGTTGGATACCAGTGAGGATCTGCAGGCAGCAGTCACCCAACAGGGCTGGTTTGACACAGCCCAGGGTGATCTGCACCTTCATCCCAGGCATAGGGGATGGCACATGTGCCACCCAAACACATAGCTCTGCACCCATGTGCTCCTAAAGGTGCCCACCCTCCTGCAGTACCAGAGTCAAGAGTGATGTCGCTAAACCAAGGCATCCAGAAGCAGCTGCTGCTGCAGGCAGGAACCTCCCAGAGCCTTTTCCACGGGCTCCTCTAAGTCCAGCATCACAGCACTGGAGCTGTGTGTGGAGCCTCGCCGTTCAGCTCTGTCCCAGCGGCAGTGTGTGCTGGTGCACACAGGAATCCCAGGCAGCACCCACAGCTCCAACACGGGCAAAAACATGCACAGCCACAGCCACCCCTTGGGGGCTAAAACCTGGCAGAACCAGGCAAGCTTGCAGCCCTGAGAACATCTCTCATGAGTTCCCAAAAAGCAAGAACTCAACCCAGAGGCCCTCGGGAGGTGCTTCCCTATTCATCCCACAGCTTCTACACAAAGATTACAGCGTCTGCACTCAGGCAACATCTTTTCAGATCTCTAGTGTGTTGTCATCTGTGGGTTAAAAAATGTGCAAGTAAGTAAATAGGTGCAGCAATAATGAGCCAAGGTTTCGATCTGTGAAGGTGAGAGCACAGCAGCATCTGCCAATACGAAGGAAGCACCCGTTTCTATAAATATTGAAATCCGGTAATTATCATCATTAGAACTAGTTGTGATTTAGCCATAGCTCAATCCCAACAAGTAAGAATGGCATTTATTTGCCACAATTAGAACAGCTAAAAATACCTCCCAAACTTTGCCTGGTTCAGCCCTATCCCAGCAGGCTCAGCTCTGGGCAGGGAGAAATGCAAAGCAGGGGATCGCTTGAAGAACCATGCAGGGCTGAAAAAACCCTGTGCTCTCACAGGGAGATCAGGACCCCAACACAAGGCCACCCCATCTTCTAGGAGCTCTGCTCCATGGCTTTCTCCCCAGCTCTGGCTCATCCCAGCTAATTCCTGCCCCACAAGGGTAGCTGCTCCCTATGCAAAGCAACATTCCCTCTAGCAAGCTAGATTTTCCACACCAACAGTTTCTTTGCAGCTGCATCAAAAGGCACAGATTTGCTTTAAAAGGCAGGCAGAAAAGCCTGGCTCAACCAAGCCATGCCACTGGCAGTGGGGGGCTATAGCCCTGGTGGCACCCAGATGATCCAAACCAGCCATCGCTGACAGCCACGGGTCTCCTCACCTTGTGGGAACCTTGCAGCTATGCCAAGAGCCTCCTCACACTCAGCATCCCTCCCAGGCCCCAGCTGAGTGCTGAAGGACTCCTAGAGCTCGGCATGCTGGACAGACAGAACCTCCTGGAAGACCTCATCCTTCCAAGTTTCTACAGACAACTCCTCACACAAAATCCTGTGAGCAGCATCAAGCTGTCCTGTCCTTCCTCTGCAAAGTGACCAGAGGGCCATCACCTTTCCAGAAGCTTTAAACATGAAGGGACTTGGCCATTCTCCCCTGGGGACACATCTGCATTCCTGCTGCCACCAGCAGTTTCCCAGACTTTTCCCCAATGATACATAAATGCCTGTGAGGTGCAGATAAACATCTCAGGAGGCAGCACCTCAAAGCAGCTACAATCAACTCTCAGCTTCCCATCCAAGGCCACAATCCGGGAGAAAATCCCCATCTACTGGCACAAATCACCCAGGGCCATCGCCTCGTGCTCATTCCAAGAGTCAAGATTTTCCCTGAGGAAACGTGCCCAGCTCCCCCAGCCAGGGATGTTCTTTCTGACAGTCACGGTGAATATTCCCCTGCTTATCCCATAATATCTGGAAAGGGCTGTGAAATGGGAGCTCAGCGAGTCTCTGTGTGCGGGGGCGAAGGCGCTGAGGTGCTGCTCCCTGCCAGGTCCCAAATGTCCATCCCAGCCCCTCTGGCCCCCACCTGCTCCTCCCTGAAATGCCTCCAGCCCTGGGATTTCTCAGCCTCCCTGCGTGGGTAATCTGACCCCTCTGATGCCTTTTTCCCTGCTCTGTTTGCTTCTGAACTCTCTCCAATTTGTCAATATTCCCATAATAAGGTGCCTCGAACTCAGACCACATTCCTGGATTTTTTTATTATTATTTTGGGGGTTTCTCTTGTTCTGCTTTGCATTTTTTTTCAGTGAAAAAAGCCAGGTTGTAGCTCTGCTCCCACAGCTCCCCCTCTCCCCAAACACAGCCCATCACTGTGACTTTAGGGCCCTAAGCCAGTTCTCAGTCCATTTGGCAGTGTCCTATCCAAGGCAAACTAAACTAATTTTGAGAGTAAGATTTGGTGAGACACTATATCAAATGCTTTGCTAAATCCAAATATATTAGGATTTCCACGTTCTGCTCAGCCACTAATTTTGTGATTCCATCAAAAAGAAAAAGCAATCAGGTTTGTCTGGCAAGATTTATTCTTTCTAAATCCCTGCTGTTATTGCTCATGCTTTCCTTATCCTCTAGTGCTTCACTTTCTTAATACTGCAGGACTGGAAGCGTTTGCTGGAAATTTATTTTTGCTATTTATATGGATTTTGAAAATCTGCCTCTGCTCTCCTCCGCTGCCCCCTGCCTTTCCCACTGCTGTTTAGCATCCCTGTGCTCCCACCAAACACATCATCTCCTCCATCCTCCTCCCAAAGGCAGAGCACAGCAGCATCATAAGCCCAGTGTTAATACACAGCTCAGACACAAGATACTGGAGAAAACCTAATAAAAAAAAAATGTTTGGCAGCAGGAGGAAGGTCTAAAGGAAACATCCAGCTGGGTCAAGCCCAGGTCCATCATCGAGCATCACCAACAGTTAATATTAATGCCTGAATCAGCCATCCTGAGCATCTCCACGGGGTTGTTTTTTGGTTTTTTTTTTTTTTTTTTACAAATTTTTTGGCAGCCACACTCAGGGTGATCAGGGAGAGCTGAGCCACAAGTGACACAGGTCGGTGCCTTTCCAGGGGACACACACAGTCCATGCTGGGTCAGGGCCAGCACTTCTGTAAACCAAACCCTGAACCACTCAGGCAGTTGAGGAGCTCTTCCAGGCATGGGACTTGCAGAGAAAGGTCAGGAAAGGCTGCAGTCCCCTGCTCTATGCTGGTACCCCAGGTTCCCACTCATACCTTGAGGGCTGAGGTACTCAGAAAGCCACATCACAAGGCACTCAGATCTCTTGCAGTTTTCCTCCCCAGTGAGCCAAGCAGAACCCTCTAAGTCCTGTTTTCACACAGCAGCTTTTCAGACAGCATCACCCCAAAACATCCCATGGGTGACCCCATCCCAGCTCTGACTGTGCATTCACTGCTCTGGGCTCCTCTGACCTCTGTGGGAGCAGGGCAGAGCTGCCCCTGCATTCCAGGGCATCACCCACCCCTGGTCATTAGGAGCTGTGTTGGAGTGTCACCGGTTTCTGCTCACCAGGGATTAGAAAGGCTCAGTGATCTGTACACCAAATAAACCTGCCTGGGTGCCAGCTGCCTGCACACCCTCGGGACACCCCAGCAAAGCAGCAGCACTTCCAGCCTGTATCAGGGACAAACCATGAGCTCCAGACACAGCCTTTCCCTGGCACCTCCCCTGGCACATCCTAGCACACCCAGGTCACAGCACTGAGCTGATGTTTGGCTTCCCACACCTCCATCAGGTCAGGTCTGTCAGACCCTTTGCCTCAGCTCCTATGTGCTGTTTCAGAGGGAAAAAAAACACAGCGTGGTCATCCCAGCAGCTCAAGGCATCAGCAGGGCATCAGCATCCAACAGAAGCCCAGGTGACAACTGTCCATTACACAAGGGACCTCTGCTGCCCACAGCTCCTCCAGTGCCCACTGAAGGGAGCTTACATAGGGGCACAGTGAAGCTAAGCTATGGCACGACCCCAAGCACTCAAGGGATAAAAGGAGATTTTCTCTTTACTCCAGCTATTTTTACATCTCAGAAATGTCTCCTATGCCAGGAGCCCTGCTGAGGGCTGGGATACCAACACCCTCCAGTTTACAGCCAGCTGGCTGCAGCCCAGCCGAAGATGACAGCCCAGCCCTGCTTGCAGAGCAAGGATGACCTTCCCCACAGGCAGCCAGGCAAAATGTCCTCCACCAGCTCCCACTGGCAAGTGAGTCCTGAAGGAGCTGGTGGAGGGATTAACCCATCCTGGGACAGCTGCCCTCCATCACCCCAGCCCTCCCCCCAGCCTCATCAGGGCCCAAGATTTACAGCACAGGCAGAGCAAGGGGGTCAGCAGGGGAAAACTCATGGGGACAGAGGATTTACAGGGAAGGGCTGGATTCAGGGGAGGCAGAGCAAAGCAGAGGGTGATTTACAGGGTCAGCAGCAATTTACACAGCAGGTAGCACAGGGGAGGCAAGGATTTACAGGGGCAGGAGAAGTGCATTTTATGGGTCTTTATTGGGAAATGAGCGTCTCCTTCTCCTGACTGCTGTGACCCGGGGAGGGACGTGGGAGCTGATGGATCTCCAAGGAGCCTCCCCCTTCTTCTGGAGGTCACAGACAGGCCATCATGGGGTACCATCCCTATCCCAGCATGGCTGCCTGCTGCAGCTGGTTTCTGCTTGGCCACAACAACCTCTGGGTCATTGCAGCATGTCCTTGTCCCACCACTGCCCTGGGGCAGTGCTCCAAGGGCTGCCTTGGTGGTCAGTGCCTCCAGGGAAGCTACTGATAAACCCTCAGACATCTCCTCCTGGAGCTGGGGGCCCTTCCTTTCCTCTGGCAAGCCCCACAGTCCCTCCCTCCTGCCAGGGCTCGGGGCTGCCAGGCTGGTGACAGGCAGCAGGGTCATGGTCTGCTGTCCCTCCACCCCGTGGTGGGGGCAGTGAGCCAGCCCCAGGGCCACCAGCACAGACACACACGAGTCACATCACCCACTCTCCAGTCCCATTCCCCAGCTGCTTCTGGCACCCAGCAGGAGCCAGGGGTTGGGGTCAGCCCCACACACAGCCCTGAGCACATCACTTTGGGCAAGCAGGTTCTTTCCCTGTCCCACAGCATCTGGCCCCCACTCCTAAATTGCAGCAGGGCTGGTGAGGGACACACAGCACAAAATGTGAGGGGTGGCAGCATGTTTGGGTCTCCAGCTACCACAAATGTCCCAGCCCTGGCTGTCCTGAGTTGGCAGTGCCAGGCTGGGCACAGAGACACAAGGGTTACACCTGGCCTGCTCACACTGCACATGAAGCAAAAAAAAGGAAAGAAACGTACAGGAAAAGTTGTCCCAGCACAGCAACTCCACCATGTTGTGACATCACTTTAGAGCACACCATGGTTGGTCTCTGCCAGCCCAGGAGGTGACAGCTCAGCTTCATGTCCAGGAGTGAGCCAGGACACACATCCTGCTGCCCCCAGCTCTTCCCTGCCGCTGATTCCTGTCGGTGGTACAAGGCACAGGCTGCTCCTCCAGAAGTGACACTTGCAGCACATCGTGGCCTGGGGACCAAAGCTTCAGCCGTGCCAGCTGGAGGGTGCCCCCGGGTGACGTGCCAACCCACACCTTGCATGCTCCTACATTTAGTCCCCAAAAAGAGGCTTGCAAAACAAGAAGTGGTGAGGTTGATCCTAGAAGTGCCAAAAAAGGGGGAAATCACTCAGACTTTTCATCTCAGTCTCATTCTCCAGAAACTCCTCTATTTCGTAACAGGTACAGGAGGCCACATGCCAAACAAGTGCAATCCCTGCGTGATTGCAAACCCCAATCTCCTGCAGCACTGGGCTGCTCAGCACAGGAGTGCAATTAGACTCATGCCACCAGCAGAGAGAGGGGTGGAGGGGAACAGCTCCAAGCCCTGACCACAGACAGCCATGAAAGCATCAGCACTGCCCAGCCCTGACATGGCAAAAAAGAGGTGAAAATAAAGTTGTGAACAGCCTGCACAAAGCAAGAGAAGTTCCTCTCTTTCAGCCTGGGGAGATGCAGCTTTGCAGCCCAGACAGGTCACACCAGGCAATGTCCCAATGTGTAGGAGCCCAGATAATGTCCCATCATTTGCAGGTGAGGGCTCATCAGAGACCAGCTGATCCCACAAATCCTCAGCTGAGATGCATGGGCAGCATCCAAACAAGCTGGTCCCCTTATCCCTGGAAAACTTCCAGAGAGCCACAACAGCAACACCCAGCTCACACCCTCACCAGAGCCACAGACAGCAGCAACACCACTGCCCCCTCCCACTCCCCCAAAGTTTGACTAAAGCTCAGGAGTATCTTTGCTTTTATAAATCTCTGCCTTTTAATGATGGCTTCAAGGCTCAGAGAAAAAAAGGCCCATTAAACTCACTGAATAAGTTAATGGGGCAGAGAGAATCCATTTCAAAGCCACCCCAGGCTATTTTCCTCTGGAGCTAAAGCCTGAATAAGCAAAAAGGAAAAATTAAAACTGTACAGTGCTTTGCCAATAAATAACCCCCAGTGTAATCTGCTACCAGGCAGGCCTCCATTTGCAGAGATAATAGGATGCAGATCAGCTGCAAACCACCTCCCTTTGCAGGGACCACCACCTTTTGATTGCAATTAGCTGTGCTGAGGCAGAAGCCTCCATCTCCTGCCTGTCCCCTTCCACGTGCCTGGGCAGGAGGGAATGACACATCCTGCAGAAAATGCCAAAATCCAGCACTTTGCTCTGCGATTCTCCAACATCAATGCTCCAGGCACACACCCCTGCTTCTCTGCTCCATTTTTTCCCAAGTCCTCCTGCACCTTCATGCCTGCCTTCTCCTCCTCCTTCACCAGCAGCACTGTGGGTCCATCCCTCACCCATCAACCAGAGCCCACACACAGCTGCTCCTCCCCAAACACTTAAAAAACAAGTGCATGTCCCAGAGAGCAGAAAAAAAAATAAAAATCCCTGCTTGTAAACGCTGATCCCACTAGACGCAGCTTGTTTACTATTTAATATTTAAAGATGCTAATTAAGTCTCCAAATAAATAAATCCATGCTCCCCGTGCCTTTTGAAAGGCAGGGATCCTTCCCTTGGGGCCAGAACATGCTGGGTGCTGGGCACTCTGCCTGAGGCAAAGCTTGAGGGTCCCAGCACCATCCCTCAGGGAAGGAAGGGCTTACTGGCAGCACCAGGCTGGGAGCATCAGACACATCAAGTCCTGGAGGGGAGCAGAGGCAGGACAGGGCACAGAGAGGAGGATTTCCAGGCAGGGGTGCTCATAGCAGTTCCTCTTAGCCCTGGGATGGGATCTCAGCTACAATCAGGGAGCCAAGGGCCAGAGGATGAACCCACAAAGTGCTGGGGCTCAAAGACACCAACTCACATCCCCGCAGCCCACCGGCAGCCAGCTACAGACACACACATCCCTCCCAGCTGCCCAGAGCCAGGACAGGCAACCCTCCCAGCTCCTTACCTGAGAGCATCCCTGCTCCAGCTGCTCTTCTCCAAACCAACACGCAGCGTCTTGCGAGGAGCAGCGACCCTGCCTCCCTCTCACATAGCCCCCACATCTCTCAACAGCCACAGCTCGGCTCTTCCACCTGATACCTCTTCAGCCTCATTAGGCTCTGCCTCTCCCAAATCCGCTCCAGCTGTATCCTGCACCTAGCCATTAACCCTCACAGTGCCAGCCCTGCAGAACTCCTTGTTGCCCCTCCCTGCCCAGCCATCATCCCTGCACCGGGCTTTGCTTTGATACTCCCAAGGATACCCTTCAGCACCTGCCCCGACCTGAAACGAGGGGCACAACACTTCCCAAGGGAGCTGCTTTGATGTTGATTCAGCTCTGTGCCACTCTGCCCTCTCCCCTGCAGAGCCTGGGACAGCACCGATGTGTCCAGAGCCCATGTGAGGCTCAGAAGAGGAAATAGTCCCCAGCAAGATTCAGCTCCTCTGAACAGGCACAAAGAGAGCCCCAGGAGGAAAGGATGCTCCCAGCAGGCTGGGGAGCTGGGAGCACACAGCATCCTTGACCCTGTGTCCCACTGAACTTTGCTTGCTCCACAGGCTGCTCAGCAGCAGCCACCAAATGGCTTGGGGGCCTTCACCTCACTTTTCCTGGGAAAGTTTTGGCTGGGAGAACACAGGCAAGGCATGAGAAAGACAAAGCCAGGATCCACCTCACTGCCCCAGGAACACCCATCCACATCCTGGAGGAAAGAGTTTTGGGGACAAGAGAGATTTTCCCAGCCACTCCAGCCACAGGGCTGCCCACAGGCAATTCCAGCTGCACCGGGAGGGACACAAGGGATGGCCAAGCTGGCCTTGCCTGCCTGGGTTAGGAATAGGCAGGAGGAGGGCAGGCAGCCCAAGGGAGCATTTGCACAGCTGGATCACAGACTGGAGAGCCAGGACTCCTTGTTCCCAGCCCAGGTCACTGCACAGCATTTCCATGGAGAGCATGGGATGGGGGATGAGGCCAGGGCTGCTCCAGGAGCAGAAGGAAAGTCAGCAGCTGCAGGCACCCGAGATCTCCCCCACGTGGCTTCATGTCCTGGCAGGGTCAGGAGTTAGAGCCTGGCATTTCTGCAACTCAGCTGAGCATTCATATTCCTAATTTATCCTGGCAAACCCTGAGCATGCAGGGTCCTCAGCAGCACTCAGATTCCCAGCATCTGTTTGAGCATTTCCACATTAACATTTCCTAGGGGGAACCTCCTGGTGAGAACTAGTTAAGGAACAGCCTTGCACAACCCAGAAGGATGGGAACTTCACCATGCTCACATCTGCTCCTACCCACTTCTCAGTCCCCCAGGGACAGTGCAGAGCTGCCAGCAAAGACACCAGTGCCCCATTCCCTTCTCAGCACAGAGCTGCAGGCAAGAGGCTGCACGGGGGGCAGCACTTGGGTTCAGCCTCTCACTGCATCCTTCCCTGGGATCCCAGGACCATTTAGCTGTCACTTCAACAAGCACTGGAGTCAGGAATAAGCACCCTGGGCTGTGCATGTGCTATCAAACTCCCTTGGGAATCTTTCCTGACCTCTCTGCTCCACTGCTGGGAATTTTGTTTTTAATTAAAAAGGCAGTTTTTATTTATGCAGACCAAAGCTGGGGGTGATGTCACATGCAGGTACAGGAAGGGCACGGTCACTTCCAGGCTCCATTGTCCACCCTACCAAAACACTGGGGGGCAGCTGGAGGAAAGCTGGCTGTACCCATGGCTCTGGCATCTCCTTCAGCTCTTCCACTGCTACAGCACATGAAAACAAGCCAAAAACACAGCACATCTTTTCCTGGTGCCACCCTGCCAGGCAAGCCAGCTCTCACACAGAGGGGAACAGGGAAGGCACCCCAGTTCCTTGAGGTCTGGAAACCAGGTGGTGCATGGGGGATGGGGACACCCAAGTACACAGCACAGCAGGGTTGGTAGGGCTGCCCTGTGAGCTGGGCACTGATTCCACTGCAGTGTTCCAAGGGGACTCCAGAGATATTTTAATCCCCCTTTCTTCAACTGAAGCAAAGCCCAGGCCCTGAGCAGTATCATGGCTCTGACCCATGATCCATCACCCACTTCCCAACACACTTCCACCCAATCGTTGCCCCTACCATGATGCTGGGGGTCCATTTCCTGTTGCATTGCAGGACCACAGGGTGTCACAGCCTTTCCATCATGCCAGCAGCCCTTGGCAATAGCCAGAAGGGAAATAACCAGCCTTTTTGGCCCAGCTGCCAGGGAAAATGAGATAATCCCAGGAGCTGCACGTGGAGGATGTTACAGGGTCAAGGCCAGATTCCTGCCCTCACTCATCCTTGCCCTGTCTCACATCAGGCTCTTCTCAGCCTTCCTCCCTTGGAGGACATGTGATCTCTTTAGCTCTCTGACCTCCATCCAGCCTGTGCAGCAGAGGTTTAATCAAAGGAGCAAAGAACATTTCACCTACTCTGGAGGCCCTCAGAGACAGCTCTCAGCCTGTACCCTCTTGTCTCTGCCTCCAGGATTCCTCCATGGACCTCTCTCACGTCTGCTAAACACAACAGGACCAGTAGAACAGCCTTGTTCATCCCTCCCTCCATGCTTGGCCTCTCCCTAACCCTGGCCAGTCCTGGGCTAAAGGATCTCCATCCTCAATCTGCTCCTCGCAGGCCAGCTCCACCACTGCTCCGTGCCTCAGCTTCCCCTCCACTCAGTGAAAAGGACAGACCCATCGGAGGCTTCCTTGCAGGATCACAGCCATGAAGCTGGTCACAGAGGGCAGGTCATGACCCCGAGCAGGCACTGCTTGCCCAGCAGCACCTTCTCACCTCACCTGCTTTGGCTGGGCCAATACCATCCAAAAAAAGCTGCAAATCACCCCAATTCACAGACAGGCTGCTGCTGTATCCTGCGGCACCGGTGGAAGAGCCGTGGGTAGGTGGGGATGCACTGCCCACAGTCTCCAGCAGCAGCACGGAGAAGAAAGCCACGACCCAGCAACCACTCAGCTCCTAGGGGACCATCCGACGCCGCCGGGTGCCCACTCAGGGATGGGGATGCCGAGTTGGGTGACCCAAGAGGGGCCCAGCAGCGCGGGCGCCCGGAGCAAAGGCTTTCCAGCGTGACAGCGAGCAGGCGATGCCCCGAGCCCCCGCAGCCCCGGCGCTCCCGCAGCGGCGCGGCTCGGAGCCGGCCGTGCCCGCGCATCCCGCATCCCGGAGCCGGGCTGTCTGCCGCTGCCGCTTGCCCTCTAGCGGCACAGCCGCCTGGAGACGGGAATAGCGGAGCGGTGAGCCGCGCCGAGGAGCCGGGGCTGAGCCGGGCTCGTCCTGAGCGGGGCACGGGGCGGAGGCTCGGCCGGGCGCTGTGGGACACCCGCGGGGCTGCTCGTTTGCCAGCGCTCCCGCAGCAGCAGCCTCTGTCCGGGGGGATGACGGGGACAGCCCGGGGCAGCCGCGGTGCTGGTGCTGCTTGCGAGGCTCTCGGGAGCCTGGAGAAGTGAGGCGAGCGAGCTGCTGGTCCTCATCTCCCCATACGGGCACAGAGGGCTGCGATGTCCAACCACGGCACAAAGCGCAGCCTCTGAGCGAAGAACTTGCCCACAGCACCTCCTCGATGACAGCTTCGCTGTCACCCCTTGGTGCAGAGGGGAGAGCAGGAGGATTTGGGGGAGAGCAGAGCCCCCAGGCTGCTGTCAAACACCTGCTTGGAAAGCACCTGCAGCACCTGTCGAAACCGCACCTGCAGGAAACGCTCAACTACTGCTACCCCACAGTGCCTGGTAGTAACACCCCGAGTTACAAGCACTAGTAACACTCACTTTGGAAGCCTGGCAGGCTTAGGGCTTGGTTTATTTCCCACTTGTCAGCAGCCCCCTAAATGGGATCCACCAAACCCAGCCATAAACTCCAGGACAGCACCAAGCAGGGGCTGCTCACTGAGCAGGACAAGCCGGTGTGCCAGGGTGGCACTGGGAAGCATCACCAAGCTCAATCTACCTGCAGGGCTCCCCAAAGGTGATGCCATGGGACATCCCAGGGGCTCTTTGGAGGTTCACTGACAGGGCCCAGCATGGCTGGGTGCATGGCTGGTCACAGGGCTCTGGGAGACCTCGAGCAGCCTCATGCCAAAACACATGAAGATGATTTGCTTCACAGGGGTGAGCTAATAACGTAAAGCAGACCCAGAGAGCTTTCCCTGACTGAGCTCTACAAAAGCCTCCATGGACAACAAGGCAGCTCCTTCCTCAGTCTCTTCTTCCTACCATTAAACATCTGTCCCAGACCTGAAACACCTCTGTCACCTCTCCAATTGAGACAAGCCATTAGTCAGAACCAATCCCCAAAACCTGCAGGACACGAGGACTTGGGGCATGTCCCATGCATCCTGAAACCATCTGGGCCACCAGCTCCTCCTGTCAGGCCAAAAGCTCAGGCCCCATGTTTGCCTCAGAAAAAGTCTGGGAAGTGCTGGCAGGCACCAAAACTGTCTCCTTCCTGAAGAAATACCTGACATCACCTGTGCCCGGAAAGCGCCTCTCTCCAGGATTGGTCAGGAGACAGATCAACAGTAAGAGCAGGGCAAGGAGCCAACAGCCAGCCCACAGGAAAGGGGGAGGACACAGATCAGTGCTCCTGCCTTAACTCACCTCTAGAGCATCAAGACCATATATCTCAGCCCAAATCTTTGTCTGAAGTATCTCGGCACTCTTTTCTGTCCTCAAACTTGGTGCTGTGCCCGCCTCCCCCACCCTGACATCCTTCAGGATAGACGCTCTGCATGAACATAGCCCTGTAAATCCAAGATGGATTTAATTAGGGACTTTTTGATCGTCTCTGGAGCAGCCAAAGCCTCTGGGACCAGGAGATGGGAGGCTTTGGGAATGCAGAGCCCTTCATCTCTGGAGAGTAGTAGTACACGAGGCACACTGGGCACAACGTGGCTGAGTCACAGAGAGGAGAAAAGTTTGTGCCTGTTGTCTGAAGCAAAGCAGTCCATAATTTGAGCATGACAGGAACCTTTCTCATGGCTGTTTAGGTCACCAAAGCAAGTTCTGCTCCCTCCAGCCCTTCTAGGAAGAGGCCTGCCCTTTCTTTCTTGCCTCCTTCCCAGTCACAGGCACAGAGGAGCTTTCCCTGTGCCTCAGCTCTCCCAGCAGCAGCAGGGAAGGGGTGCTGCTGCTCCGAGCACCCCCTCGCTCTCCCCCTCTCCACATGCTGCCAGCTCCCGCGCAGCGAGTGGGGGCTGCGCTGCGCTCCCCCCGCAGCTCCCAGCGCTGACGTGGCTCTCCCACCCCCGGCCAGGCCCACGGGATGGAGCGGATGCTGCCACGGACTGGTGGGACAGCCCGATGGGAAGGAATGAAAATGCTGTTCTTGTCCGTGGAGGAGAGCAAGATGCTTCCTCTTGGCCCTGCCAGTGAGACCCAAAAATCCTGCTCCCACTGTGCTCCACAGAGGAGCAACCCAACCTCCTCTTGGGTTGCTCTGAATTCATCTCACCTTGCTGAAGGCAGCCACGAGCTGCACAGATACACGCTGACTATCCCCCCATCGAGTGTACTTTACCAAAGAGCCCCGGTTCTGCCCTGGCGAGGCTGGGTAAAGAGCGAGGCTTTACATACCAGGGACATCTTCCTACCTCGAGGGAGCCCAGGGGTGACACACGCAGGCCACCACCGCCTGCCTAGCAGCATCTCCGCAGTGCCATAGCAACAGCTGAGAAGTAGGGAGGCCCAGATGGCAAACTCCTCCGTCTGTCCTTCCCCACGCACGCTGCCGGCGCACGCAGGCGCTGCCCACGCTGCCAGCGGGGTGAGTCCCCGGCCCGGCCAACCCTGGCATGGCCCTGGCACCCCGACACCCGTGTGCCAGCCAGCCCCCCGCAGAGCCAGGGCTGGGGACCCGCCGTGACAAACGCGCACGCCGGGGCGGAAGGGGCCCTGTGCCACAGGAACTCCGGGATCAAAGTTCTGCCCAAGCCCCATGCCACAGGGGTGAGCATCTCTGTAAGTCACACCCGGCTGGGGACACAGCCCCTGCACAGGAAAAGCGATGGCATAGACAAGCCCCAACCCCGTGGTGACCTCTCCTGAAACTGGGAGGGGGAAGTACAGAGCATGAATCCAAAGTGGAGCCATGCCAGCCGGGTCCAAGCTGGCTCTCTGGCCAGACGGGGCTGCTGGCAGCTCTCATGGGGATCTGTGTGCATCTCCAGGGATGCAACCCAAAATCAGGTGAGTTTCTGGGCATGCTGGGAAAGGGCAGAGGGACATCAGCCAACCCAACCTCCTCCTCAGGGCAGGAGCCTTCTGCCTTTCCCCTGCCTCACTACTGACCTGGCACCACCTGGATTTGCAAGGTTGTGTGTTACCGTCCCCTTCAGCCCAGCCAGGGCAGGAGCCACCCAGCCCTGACTTTTACCAAAAGGAGGATGTGTGGGAGGCCAGAAGCACCAGCAATTGAAGCAAAAGCTATTCCTTTGAAGGGTGCATCAGCAGGCTCGATGGTGGGGTACCACACTGAGGTCCCCACAGGGCTGGCCTGCCCCACCATCCTCCTTGGGCAGCACTGCAGCCTGGTTGAACCCTGTTCCTCTTCTGTTGTCCTCACCTCACAGGGTCTCATCAGCCACTGAGAAGTGATATAACCCAAAGCTCCTGACGGCTCAACCCAGTGCTGGGTTGGGGTGGGCTGGCATGGAGGGGTCTTGCCCCTCCTCGAGGGGATTACATGGAGAAGCCCTCCAAGATGGTTACATCAGTTTTTTTAACCAGCTCTCTGAATGGGCTCTGGCAGTCTCTCATCAGCACCACTCAAGCCCTGATTTGGAAGCTGAGCTCTCTTTTGGATGTGAATGAGGCTCTGCCTGGTCACAGGGTTCTTTCACCACCCCACACTCCATTTGCTTTTTCACCACCTACAAGATGGAGCAGAGACCACCACTTTCCCCAAGGCCTGTGAGCAGGTTCCAGCTGGGGCACTGCACCCCTCAGCCACTGGGACAGCACTGAGCCCCCCCTGCTCACCCCCAGCCCAGTGGGAGAAGGTGCTTTTGCCCACTGGCTGCCCACAAGCTGCCAAACAAGGCCAAGTCCTCATGAGCATGGCAAGCAGGGGGAAAACACTGCTCCTTGCCCAGCTGAATCAGACTCACATGCCAGAAGTGATTCAGTGATGACCAGGCTGAGCTTCTAGGCACCCTCACCCCAACACCCATGATGTCAGGGCTGGCAAGGAGAGGCCTGACATCAGCCTGAAAGGGGGCAGGACCTGATGCCTTCTGCACAAGAGCACGAACGTGGTTCAACTCCGGCTCCCAGCAGTGACCCCTTTGCTGGGAAGCATCCCTGCCACATAAATCAACCCTCTGCTCCTGTAAGTATCCCCTATAAAGCACCACTGCCTCCCTAGTAAGCACAGACCCTTGTGGAAAGTTTTCATCTGTGCGCAGTCTCAGCCCCTGAGAGCATTTTGGGGTTCACCCCAGCCCTGTGCCTCAGCCCTCCCAAGCCCAAAAAGGGAGGCACGGGTCCAGCAGCCACGCAGGGGGTGGAGGAATGTGCTTTGCTCACTGTGAAGCAGAGAGGCATTCGAATTCCAGCAAAAACTGGCACCTTCTTCTCCTTCCCCAACTTAAGAGAAGCTCCTTTCCAAAAAAAATACCCAATATCTGTTTCTGGAGTTGTCCATTTGAGGTTCCCCCCCCCCCCCACTCCTTTTTACAGACTGCTTATCAGCATTTTTCATTTTCAAAGCAGTAAAGACATTTTCTGGGCACAAAGCACTCGTGTAATACTACCTCTCGCAGCAGTTCAGATGTCTGTGCATCTGACAACGCACAGTCGCTCACGCTGGTGAGGCTCCCAAACCCTTCCCTGCCTTTCCCGCTGCTCCCCGGCCCCCAAAGGGTTAAAACTAAACCACAACAAACAGCGAGCACAGGGAAAAAACACGAGTTCCTCCGACTTCCCCAGCATCACCCTCATCCCTCCAGCATCACAGGGAAAACACTCCAGCACCACGACGCAGGATAAATATGGGGCAATTGGAAGGGGAGCGTTACATTAGCTCCCCCCATCTACTTTCCCCATTCCTGCTGGTTTCATGGAGCTTTGCTGGGAAGGGGAAGGCAGGGCTGTGGATTCAGGGTCAATGACCGGCTGAAAACCTGCTTGGGCATCGCATGAACCCGTAAGCAAGCGGGGAAAGCAGCTCCCGTCATCTTTACCCAGCAAAGGTGATGAGCAGAGCTGCGAGAGGCACTGCAATTACTCCATGGCTCTGCTGCAATTGCACTGTGACCAAATAAAACAGCCTCAGGAAGAGACCCACAGCCCTCTCCCTCCATGCAACCATGCCATCGAGGTGAAAAAAATTAAATAAATAACCCTCCATTACTCATTTCAAACCTTGCTGCATTTCACTGCCAGAATAAAGGATTCCACCTCTTCTCTGCTCAACTCCCACTGGCAACTTGCTCTGGGGGCTACATTTCCCTAAATGCTCACATTTCAATTAGCATTAGAATAATGAAATGGCTCAGAGTTCATCTCACCCAAAAATGTACTGGAAAATAAAGAGCAGAGATTGGAAGCAATGAGGAATTTTTTTTTTCACGCACACACAGAGCATGATGGATTCAGAAGAAGGAAATATATTCCTTTCTCGACTCCACACTGATGAGATTAACATGGGCTTTGCTAACTGCCTCTCCAAACAAGGATAATGCAACTTCAAGTTGATTTTCCAGATAAACAAGCATGCAAACAAACGCAAAGTGCTCAACTAAAAATATCTCACAGCTCTGATGTTTCTCCCCACCGCCACCACCCCGAACCTGAAACACACAAATCCTATCGCGGCACCACAACGAGTTACAAAATTACAACAACGTGAATTAAATAAGCTACTTAAGGAACATCTCACTGCCCTATTTTTTTTTTTCCCTCCTCTTAAAAATGCGAAACCACAGATCCCCAGACACACTCAGCCAGGGCAGGGAAGGGAGCATTTTCTGATGCAGGGATGTAAAAAATGGTGACATCTTAACTGGATGCAAAGTCTCAAGAAAGAAAAAACAGTTCAGAACTTGCTTTTCTTGCCCAATTTGGGTGAATATTTGGCGGTGTGTGGCTGTGGCGTCCCCGCTCCCCTTGCAGAAGCAATCACTTAAAGGAAGCAGCAGCTTTAGCATCTTTGCCTGCTGCTCTCTCTCCTGCTAAGGAATCAGATCTCATTTACTTTATTCCTCTTAAGCCTTGGCCAAACTGTTGCTGGTCTTTTTATGGGTTTTTTTGGGGGGGATGGGGTAAGGGAAAAGCCAGATCTGCATCCTCTGCCCGGGGAGTCGGGCTGAGCCCAGGCAGTGCAGCGATGCCGGGGGCACCTGAGCCCCGCACGGGCAGCCCAGCCCGCACCCTGCCGCGGGAGGGGGAGCCCTGGGGGACCCCCACTTACATGGAAGTGATATTCCTTGAGATGTCCGTGATATTGATGCTCGTGTTGCCATTGCTGCTGCCTGAATCCTGCCCTTCCAAGAGAGGGAAGAGGTTCCCATCATCCGGCTTCTTGCAATTGATGTCTGTCTTGCTGCAAAGACAATTAGCAGGGCAAGCCAGCACCGAAAGCAGATAGTCTCCCCAAATGCTCCAGAGCAAAAAAACCCTCCAGAAAGTGCACTTGGTAGGGCAAAGAGAGACATCCATCTCCGATTGCTGCTTCTAAAAAAGAGGAGGAGGAGGAAAGGGGGGATGGAGGGAGGGGAAGGGGGGGAAAGGGGGAAGGAAACAAAGACAGAGGGAGGAAAAAAAAAAAAAAAAAAAAAAACAACAACAACAAAACCTCAAGCGATCAGCTGCAAAAATCCTCCAGCAGATGAAATCATGCTGGCAGCTGGCTGGGAGAGGCTGTAATTCCCGCTAGGGCAGCGGCCGCGGCCGCGGGCGGGGATGGATGCATGCCGGCCCGGCCGCCCGCCGCTCCCGCAGCCGCTCCGGAGGATCGCAACGGGAGGCTAGGGAGGGAGGGATGGGAGGGGAGGAAGGGAGGGAGAGAAGCAGCCGGGGAAATAAATAAATAACAAAAACGGTGCGAAAGTCACCAAGTCCCACCTACTGGGCAGAATTAAAATTGACACACCTGCAAAAAAAACAGACAGAGGGAGAGGAGGGAGAGGAGGGAGAGGAGGGGGCGATCTCCCCTTCCCATCTCTTCCCTCCCCCGGCCTGGCCAGCCCTGCTGCGGCGGGCACAAAAAGCAGGGGAGGAGGAAGAGGAGGAGGAAGGCTTGCAAAGAGGACCGGGCTCCGCAATAAAAAGGATTCCCCACCCCCCTCCCTCTCCGCTAAAATCAGTGTAGGAGGAGGGGGGGAGAGAGGGGAAAAACCCCACGGCTGGAGCCCAGCTCAGCCCCGGGAGCGGAGGAAAAGTTGAAGCTGGGGTTAAATTTGTGGTGGGGGAGAGCAGAGGGGCTTTGGCTCGGCTCCGGCTTTCTCAAGCTCTTTTGGAGGACGATGCTGCCTTTCGCTTGGTTGTTGGGTGGGTTTCCCCCCCCTCCTCCCCCAACCCGGACATAAGGGTGGAGAGGAAAGAGAGATTAAACTGAACTGGAAGAGAATAAAAGCCAGTGTGGATTACAGCAATTTAAATGTTTTTTTTCTTCTTTGGAGGATCCTGGCGAGAGGCAGCTCAGACGGCTGGGTGTGAAAAAAGCGACTGAAGAGCATCCAGGAAGGACTTTCTAGAAAAGATGCACCCCCCGCCCCAGCCCCTAAAAAATGCATTAGGGACCAAGCCGGCTGCCGGGAAGCTCGGGCAGGAGCACCCACGGTCGGGGCTCCCGTCCTCCCTCCCCTGGCTTCCCCCTTCCCTCCTGCAGCAGATTCTGCAATCAGACATGCAAAAAAAAAAAAAATCCTGAAAGAGGAAGACTGAAGTGTTGAAAAGGCTGAGCTCAGAGCGCCGAAATGGCATCAGGAGAGCAGTGAGTGCGAGCTGAACAGCAGAGCGAATTAAGATGCATGGTGCATTTTTGGCAAGCACAAACCCAAGCAGATCAGAGCTCTGCTTAATTTGCTCTGCTTTTCCACAGCGCTTTTTCTGCATGCCTTTTTTTTTTTTTTTTTTTCTCCTCTCTCCCCAATAGTTTCATGTCTCTGCTCCTCTGCACAGAGACACAGCAATAAAGGGATGGTGCTGCAGGCAGGAGCACGGGCAAAGGGAGGAATTACAGGTGTAGGACTCCACATATTTCAAGGGTCTACTTCTGCCAGCAAAGTGCTCTGCACAAGGAGGAGAGACAGCCCTGGCTGAGCCAACACCTTCAGACTCCGTTACACACCCAGAACCATCCTGCTCAGAAAGGGGCAACAGAATTTGGAGGGAAAGAGGGGAAAAAACTCCAGCACACTGAGAGGATTTGCAGCTGGGATTCATGCACCCATGGCCCCCTGCAGGGTGCCTGTGCCAGGGGGACACGGGCAGGGCTCCTGCTCCGGCAGGTCTCACCTACTGCTGCCCAGCTGTGTCAGAAGCCCTGGGAATGGCAGTGATGGGCAAGGGGCAGCTCATTCCATGCTCCCACGGAGTCTTCTGGGGTGCCAGGCAGTTTCACCAGGGCTGCTCCTGCCAGGCTCCCCAGGGGAAGCAGGGGCATTGAGCTAGAGAAGAAATATTGAGGTGGGAGGGCTGAATTCTCCCTGCACCCCACCTCTTCTGAATTACCAAAGGGAAACCCCTGGAGCAAAAGAGGTCACTGGAACGCCTGGCACTGCAAGAAAGAGGAGCACAGGGGAGCATTTTGTAGGTTCCCACTCCCATGAGAAGCATCCCCCATCCAGAACACCAGACAGGAAAACACCCAGGCATATTTTCTACTCCCTTCCTCAGTTTCCCCACTTGCATCAGAGAGATGCCATTCTTGTGGCTCAGCCCTGTGACCAGACTGCAGAAGACACTGATGGGGCACCATGTCATATTCCCTTGCCATGGGGAACACCAGGCACCCCACGACGCCCACTCAGCATGTGGGCTCATCCCCCAGCAGCATCAAGGATGTCACACTGCCCCCAAAACCAGTGCCCAGGATGACACCAGGGCTTCCTTTAAACTGCAGCTGGTGTGAGGTCACAGGCTCCTAGTGGCACTTGACATCAATCACCCCATCCCGGATAAAACCAGTGTGAGGCCATCAGCACACCCTGCCATGTCACCACGGGGTAAAGTCACAGGTGGGGACACATTCAGGGGGCACACACCCACCCTGGGGGCCCACTGCAGTCCTGCAACACAACAAGGCTCCCTTGTGAGCAGATCAGCATTGGGACCTGGAGGAAGCCTCTGTCACCTGGAGGAAGTGCTGTCACCTGGGTGGCAGGGTGGCACTGCTTGGCCAGGGCTGCACACACGAGCACCCTGTCCCCCTGTCCCCCTTGGCCTGGAGCACAGTACAACTGCTAACAAAGCACAAACACAGTCAGAGATGTTTTCAGGTCCAGTTACCGGCTTTGCCCTCTGCTTGCAAAGCCGAGGTTTAACCCACAGAATGCTGGGGATCTCTCAGGTCGGCTGTGCTGGGTGTGGGGGACACAGGAGCCCACCCACCCCCAGGACTTTTCCACCCCACTCTGCCACCTGGTGTCAGGCAGGCCCTGCTTCAGCAGCTGATGAGAAGGGTTTGTGCCAAGCCACATCTTCTTCTGCCACCAGTAGATAAATCTGAGGAAACGTGGCCAGGCAAAGCAGGGGAATGGGACCAGCTGAGCCCCCGGCTGGGCGCCCGAGGGCAGGGGGAAGGTAGGCAGGAGAGAGAAACTGAGGGGTTGGTCATTCTTGCTGGTGCTGGCTGCCAGGGGGATTGGCAAGTTCTCTGGAAGAAGAAACTGCAGTGACAGCAAAGTCCCTGCCACAGAGGGAAGATGAGCCACCACCCTTTGCCCAGCACCAGACCTGGGTGACCCCTGGTCCTGCTTCCCCTGCTCAAAGCCAGCACCCCTCACCTGTGCATGGACAGAGAGGAGCTGCTGCCCAGCAAGGGCAGCGCTGCCATCTGCACACCCAGACCCCAAAGAGAACAGGGGTAGTTGGGAGCTGCCCGTGGTGGGAACACGTCATTCCTGCTTCCAACCCTGCCTCCATGCCTCACTCCTGTCCCTGTGGAAGAGGGAGGCAGGAGTAGGGCATGAGTGATGGGGCTGTCAGAGCTCAGAGATGGTATCTCGAGCAGAGGCCTTGCCGTTATTGCTGTGAGGGATGCTGGCAAATTGCTCTTTCAAGAAGCATCTCCATGAAGAATGAAATCAGTGCTTCCTGTGAGAACTTTGCCCCACAGGGGCTCAGGGGCTGGGCTTCCTCTGGCCCTCTGGAGCCTCCAGAAATTTCATGGGATGCACTTGGCCAAAACTAAACTCAAGCTCCTCTGCAGAGAGCTCTGCCCCATCCCAGCTGCCCTCCGCATGGGGACACAAGTTGCTACTGAAACACTCATCGCAGATGAAAGAGCAGGGCTAGGAAGTGCCTGAGGAGCTCCTGACCACAGACAGAGGTGAAGGCAGCTGTTTGGGTTTTGGTTCCACTCTTCCCACCTACAGAGCTGCCTTTGGCCTCTCACTCTCAGGCTGGCCATCCCCTGAGGACAATTTCCCCCTTGCCACCCCGCATCACAGGTAAAGGCTGCCCAATGCCCTGCTCGCCTCCTGAGGCTTGCAAACACCGCAGCCCCTGGGGGCAGAGCAGAGAGAGATCCGCGCTCCGATATCTGCTCAGTCATCACGAGCTCCGACAGGCACTCGAGCCTCTGATCTCCGCATCGATCTGCCAGGCCTGCCCAGCCTCGCTGCCTCTTACCAGAACACCACTCCTGCTCCCTGAAAATGATGAGCTGACATTTTCCTAGCCCCCCTCCGGTCCAGGAGGATCTGCAGATGTGCCGAGAGCAGGACCACTTTGCACACCTCTGACAGGCGGCCAGCCCCGCGGGCAGAGCTGCTGTGAGCTGTGACGGGAGAGGCAGGGACAAGGGCTTTATGCTCTGCCTTGGGAATCCACCCGCAGGTTCAGGTGCCCCTTTGTAGAGAGACCCCAAAAGCTACACGTTGGAGAGGGTCCAGCTTGCAGAGTGCTAGTGCCAGCTTTCAGGGAGGGATGTCAGGGTTGGTTTGAGGGCACAGCATCCACCATGGCATCACTGAGATGGGCTGCAGGAGGGAAGTATCAGCCCCTGCAGGGCCAAGAGGCTTTTGCCTCTCACCTGAGCTGTGCAGGAACACAAGCATCAAAAGTGTTGCTCCCTGAAGCGGAGCTCCTTGTTCCCACCACCCTGGGAAATGGTTAGAAGCATCTTTTGATCTGATGTCTGCATTGCTTTGCAAGTGCTTGGCAGGAGGACCCCTGTGCAGCAGGGAAGGCCACATCCTGAACTTGGGTCAGCATGGCCCCGGGAACCTGCAGGAAGGGCAGCAGGAAGGGAGCCAAGAAAAGGTGTGTGGGACAATCATTTTTGGGCAGTGACAGCTGTTTGGCGAAAGGTGAAGGTCTCAGCTCAGGGACGTCACTGGAGAGCAGCCTGTGGTAGAAGACTCCAAGCTTGGGGTGACCTTGACCATGCTGTGGACACGTGGGGGCAAGGGCAGGATGAAGCCATTCCAGCTGATGTCCTGTCCGTAAACTCTACAAGGCTGATAACAAAGTGTAGGGAAAAGCATCTGACTGAGGACTGTTTGCTCAAATTATCAGGAACGAAAAATCAGGAGAAAACATATTCAAGTGAGGTCTAAAGAAACAGCTCTGTCACGAAGATAACAAATACTGCTGTGCTTGCATTCAGTGTTGGGACCTGAACCAGTGTCCCACCCAGACAGCTCCTGAATTAATGTGCCTAGCCAAGGAGAAGGGCTGGTCATGACTGCAACCTCCAAGACATGGTCCGGGGAGGATGTCTGCAATTAAATTAAAAAAAAAATATGAAGGTCTTAGAAAGCCCAAGGAATAGGAAAAAGAATAACGTGGAGCAGATTATAGCTGCCATCAAGGAATCAAGGCAGTGCTTTGATCTGGCAGCAAAGCTCAGCAGAGCCAGTGCCTCTGCAGCCCGAGGAAAGAGGAGAATTCTGAGACCGGGGTGGGGAAGCAGGGGACAGGCTGCAAAGCCTGAGGGCAGCTGCTGGGAGAGGAGCTGGGGAGGGAGCTGCAAAGGAGTCCCACGAGGCACTCGAGATGGCCATGCTGCAGGCAGATAAGGGGAATTACAGCCCCAGCATTGTTGCTCTGATGTCCTGCCATCTGCAGCTCTCTCGGGGCATTTTACACGCTCAGAGCCACTCGCCTGTGGGCACCGGTCAGGAAATTCCTGATGTGAGTGGATGGGACACGCAGTCAAAGACACAATCCTTGCCAGGAAAAAGGAGCAGAAGAATCCATCATGTTCTCCCATGATTTCCCTCAAATCAAGTCTGCTCATTCAAACATCCCACATTCCTAAGTCAGTCTCTGAACAAACAAGTGGAGGATTTGGGACTGCAGTGGGGTCACAGAGTGCCTGAAACATCCCACACTGCAGGACCTCGGTGTAAGAAAAATTGCTCTAGATTTTAAAATTAATCAAAATCAATTGATTAATTAGGCCGCAAGCCTTCAGCTTTTTTTCAAGTATGTTTTTAAGAACAACAGGAAGAGCTACATCCCTGCCAAGTCCTATTCCCTTGCACTGTGAGGTTCCATCCAAGCATCCCAATCCTCCAGCCAGGCGCCTGTGCCCCTGGGAGCTTCCCTTGAGAACCACTGCCTCATTCATGGAAACTTGGGCTGATGCAGACATGTTGGGGAGGAAACTGTTCAAAAGGAATAGTGTCCATGACACACACCTCATCAGAAAGGTAACAATGCTCGTCTCGGGCCCTTAACAAGCCTCCAGGTTGAATCACAGCTCACTGGAGAATTGATTCCTCCTTGCCTTGAGCTCTTCTCTGCACACAGGCAGAGAAACATGTTCCATATCCACATCCACCCTTGTGAGGAAGCTAAATTGCTTTCAAATAAACTCCCCAGCCTGTTTATGCCTCCAAGTCTGTTACTGAACTTTTTTCCTGGGAAGTTTGTGGGGTGCCAGAGCAGGGTTAAGCAGAGAAGAAACTAATATAATACAACTCTTCGCAAAATTATTTACCAAAATCTTTTTGTAGGGTGCTGCTTTCCCAAAGAAGTCTGGTGAAGTTACTGTTGCCTACAGCAGGGTAGGGAAGGCAGCTTTTAACTAATATCCTTCCCAGGCATCAGAGGGATGAGGGACTTGCAGCCCCCACAGCTGACTGCGGAGATGGCTGTGGCCCCAAAGGAGCACCATCTCAAAATTCTCTGCTATGCCTCTCAGCCCAAGGATGAGTTGGGGCAACAGCTGCTTGAAATGGTCATTTGGTCCATCAGAGGAATCACTTGAATCACTTTAAATGTCTCCTCATCCCATAATGAGTGCAAGTGAGACATCTGGTCCCACTCCCAACCCACCGTGCAGGGAGAAGTGACCATGCCAAATCCAGAGGAACCAGGACTCACAAACCCTGGCTTGGCCAGCAGCCCTGGGCTGAGCAAGAAGGACTCTGTCCCATCCACCTCACCTCACTCTGGAGAAAAGCAAGCGAACACAGGCTGCTCCCCCTCGGCAGCCGGTGGCATCTGTGTTTTCCTACTTTGATGCCTCTCCAGCATCACCTGAAGGCTGGAGCTCCTGGAGCAGAAGGTGACAGGCTGGCAGCAGCCCCAGCAGCAGGACTGTGCCTCTGAGCCCTCCTCTCCAGGCACTGCCACACTTGTTTCTCGACATGGGTTTTGCAGAGTCATTAACAACCTCCCCACTAAGGCAGCATCCCACCTCTCCCTGCCCAGGGATGACAGCAGCTGGGGCTCCGTGGCATCGCTGTGCTTTGATCCCCTGTGCCAGACTTTCTGGGCACACACTGGGGGCTGACAGCACCTTACAGGAGGGGGTCTTGCTGTGGGGGAAAGCTCTCCCGAGCTCTGCTCACCTGGGGAGAAAAAGGGGCTTGGAGGGGGGCTCCAAAGAAAGCCCTTTATTGTTCCCACAGGACGGGGCTAAAGAGGTTAGCCTGGGAGACCTGGGGCACACAGGTGGGATTGTCCTCAAGGTGGGGCATCAGGTCCCCAGGTCAACCCCTCTAACACTGCCCTCAGCCCCCGTGAGCCACAAGGGGAACCGAGGGCAGGAGCCTGGTGTGTGAGCTGTGGCCACGTCCTGCCAAAGTGTCTGCAATAAACAGATCAATAATTAAGGGAGGATGTACATTAGCCTTTGAACACACTCCAGGTAGAGCTTATTTTAACCTTCCAAGGCAAGTGTGTGGGGTGAACAAAGGTGGGGGGCCTGCAGTGAGTCTGCAGGAGGATGAGGTGTGGATCAGGGAGGAAAACGGAGGATTCAAGAGGAGGAGGGCAGGCAAGTTGCAGGATTAGGGACATATGTGGGAAGCAGCCAGCTGGGGGAACCATAGGGGGCCAAGGAAAAGAGAGCTGCAGGCATTTGCAGCAGCGTGCCAAATAATTGCAATGATCTCTCCTGTTATTTTGGTTGGTGACAGGCACCAGCAAGGTCAAACTCGAGGTCCCTATGCTCATTTGGGACACACTGCAGGGCAGGAAAACAGTGGAGGACACCAGCAAGCCCTGAAGACATCTGGGCACCCGTGTCATATTGCTCTTCACGCTGGCATCTGTATCACCCCTGCTCTGACACATCTAATGCCAGCAGGGAAAAGCCAAAGCCTGAGATCTCAGTGCAGGTAAATCTGAAATGAGTAAGTGCCCACACCTTCCAGCCCATGGCTGAGCAATTCTCAGCACTGAGAAATTCCCCCATCATGCCACCAGTCTGACAAGAGGCCCTCCCCATCCTTACAGAGAAAGGCTGACTTGATTTATGCCTACAGCACATCCAAGCTTGCCTGCCACAACCTTCTGCATTTGGGCTAGTGCTGGAAACCACACAGGAGCATCAGCTAATGTGAAACACAACCCACCTTCTCAGCGGGATGGGGTCCCCAGAGCCCATCTTCCCATTCCCCCCTCCCCCTGCCCAGCACCCGCTCCCCCTGCCAGGCAAGGCTGTGGTTTGGGATAGCCAAGCACATCAACAGCGGACCCAGCAGCAGCATTAACCAGAGCCCTGCCAGCCATGCTCCTCCCAGGGAGCCGGGGAGGCTCTGGGAAAGCCCTGCAGAGGGCTGGAGACAGACCTCTCCCAGACAGAGCTGATTTGGTCCCCAGCCTCAAAAAATGCAGAGTTCCCCCCAGCAAAGAGCTTCAGCAATGAATAACTATCAGTGAAACACTTGTGATGCAGTTCAGATGAGTAAAATAAATAAAAGTGATTAATGACTGATTAAATATTAAAGTCTGGCTTTATTTCCAAATACACAGAGCATTGCACACTGCTGAAATCTGGAGATGGCCCCTACAGGTGAAATGACCAAGGAGCCCTGAAATGACACCAGGTTCTTCCTGTGGTAATGAGGAGCATCTTGATGGAGACCTCTGCTTCCCACCGTGACAGAGGTGGGTCCGGCAGCCATCTCATGCGCAGATTATTCAAATGGAATTTCTACAATCAAACATAAGCTGAGCCTGCAGACCAGGCTGTGCCAGTCTGACCTGTCTGTGCACAGAGCTGGCTGTGCTGAGCAGGCAGATTCAGTAGCAGCTGCTTCAACGTGCTGCAGGGTTCCCCTCACCCCCTCACCTCCCGCAGTGATGTGTCAGAGCATCTAACCAAGTTATGATAAATATTTCCACCTATTGCTTATTAACACTGGCAAGAAGAGAGCGCCTTGTCTCACCAGTCCTGCCACAAGATACACCAACACATCCCAATCAAAACTGCAGGAAAACAAGGTTTTGCATGGTCCAAAGTCCAAGTCCCATGCCTCAGACACAGAAACCCCAGACTGAGCAACCAGCAGAGTTTCACGCAGGGAAAACACACGAAGAGTGCACGGTCACTTCACAAGCAATTTGCATGGGGATGAAAAAACATATATTATTGTGGAATAATGCCTTCAGCACCATCAGATTCTTTGTTCCATCTCTAAAATCTTGCCAAAGGGGGCTGCTCCTAAACACAACTCCCGTCAGGTGAGTGAAAACATTGTTCATGGTGCTAACTTTATTTTTTTGGTAAGAAGCAGTCCAAGAGGCAATGCAGCATCACACACACATCAGCCTCATCCCTGGAGAAAATTACTGTCCTGCTCCCATCCCTTCCCCTGCCATCTCTGGCTGGCCACAGCCACTGCCCAAGCAAGGAGAGGGACGCTGCTCAGTTAAAATCCTGATTATTGGGAACTCAAAGGGAAAGGAATGAATGAGTGCCAAATGGCGAAGGATAAAATCAATATGGGGAGAGCTGTTATTTAAGCTTCTGAGCTCCGGGGTATTACAAACATTGGAGAGCAATGAAATAAAAATGATACATAAAGTGACAACATCATCATGTCTGTATAACTGACGCCCTTAGCAGCTGTTTGGTCTGAACAACAGAAGTAAATCCAAATCTGTGCCTGCAGCCCAGGGCTGTCTGGCATTCCTAAGGGGGCACTTCATGATCAGAGAGAGAGGAAATTACAGGGTATTTTTGCCGACCAGATAGTTTTTAACCTGCTTTGGCCACCGTGCCCTGGAAGGCTGGAGGATCACGTAGTCAGCAATCAGCCCACAGACTGCACTCTGAAACTTCTGAAAGAGGCTGGGTCTCTGCTGCAGGTGGAGGAGACCCCAAGGGGCATCCCAGCAGCTCTGGGGGTACGGGGTGGCAGTGGGGCTCCCCGGGTGAAGGAGCCAGCCCTCTGCCATGGCCAGGCTCTGCCCCTGCAGGGCACATTCCCTTGGCCATCCTGAGTCAAACTGCACTGCACAGGCAATGCTGAGGACAGAACTTGCACACCAGGAGCGAAAACACCAGGCTGCCGTGCAACGTGTCCTTTCTTTGCCTCCGAGGCTTCCTGACACCCACTTATCACCCTTTAAAACTTCTCTGCACCAACACAAAGCAATAATGTCTGTTTCCTCTCTATTGGTGGAAAACCGAGATAAGTTTTTTCCAGCTTTCTATGCCTCTCCAGCATCTCTCCTCCTGTTGACCAGACCCTGGAAGCTTGTCAACCCTCCCGAACCTGTCTTCAGGCTGTTCCTCACTGCCAGCTCCCCGCTGCATGGGGCTGTGTGGCTATCACTGTTGCCACCAGTGTCGCGGTACCCTGGGTCCCCCAGCAGCCGCCTGGGGACAGGTGGGGCTGAGGGATGCCGCGGATGGAGCCTGAGCCACGAAACAGTTCTTTGGGAGGCAGGGGACAGCTCGGAGCCGAAGGAGTGGGTTGCGGGAGGATGCTGCAGTGCCGGGATTGGCGCTGCCACCTCAGGGAAAGCCAGAGAAATGCTTAACCTGAGAGCGGGAAGCCTTGGCACTCTCGCCTTGGCTTGAAGAGCAAGCAGCTCCTGCGAGGCCAAGGCAGGGTTTAACCTCCCGGCAGCGTGGGGAGCTGCGGGGGGAGCGCTGTGTTAACCCCGCTCAGGGCTGCGCCTCCGGAGCTGCCGCTGCATTAACCCGGCTCTGGGAAAGCGCCGGCCCCGCTCCAGAGCGGGCAGGAAAAGGCTTTTAGCACAGCCCAGCCATTACTGCACCATCGTTATGGCTGTGCTGGAGGGAGAGGAGCAGCCTCCGGCTCCCACAGCACCATTTATGCTCCCGGAGCTGCTCGGGGATGCACTGACGGGATGCGCGGGTGTAAAGCCAGACGGTATCGGAGCCAAACGAGGCACCAGAGCCGTGCCCGCCGGCACCGGGGCAGCGAGTGTGATCCCAGTATCTGTCTGGGAATGGGGTGGCCAAGCTGGATGGGGACAGGAGGGGACAGAAGCTCTTCCCTCCTTGCTCGCCTTAGCATGTTGCTCCTAAACCTGGGAAAACCCAGTACGGCCTCCATCCCTTCTCTGCCCAAATTGCCTTTGGGCAAAACCCCCGTGGCTTGTTCCTTGGGCTTTGCCCACCTTCTCTCACCCCTTCAGCCCCTCCTGCAGCCCCAGGATGAGCTCACAGCTGCTCTGATCTACCCCACAGGGCTCTGATTTTTTTCCTGCCCTCCTGCTGCACTCAGCTGCCAAGCAGGACAGATGGGGAAGGAAAAGGGGAAATTTTTGACTGTCAGCTTTCTGAAGGAGAACTGGGATCAGTGCTGCTTTGAGAGAGGAGAAGGGACAGCAGGAACAAAGCAGCAGGGGCAGGGATGCAGAGTGTGGGATACTGACAGCATGGGATGGGATGGGATGGGATGGGATAGGATGGGATGGGATGGGATGGGATGGGATGGGATGGGATGGGATGGGATGGGATGGGATGGGATGGGATGGGATGGGATGGGATGGGATAGGATGGGTTCAGGTGCTGCAGGACAGGAGCATCAGGGCTGCAGGAGTGGCTTGGCAGGACAAGGAGCTGCTGAGAATCACATCTGGAGAGTAAACATAGACCAGCAGAAGAGAAAGGGTCTAGAGAAACCTGAGAGCATTGCCTGCTTTCTGCTGCTCCTGCTGCCTGCAAGCTTTCCTGCTTTGGGAGAGAGGTGGAAGGTCCCAGATACAGCCACAGACACCTCCAATGTCACAAGTTTCTCCCAGTCTCTCCGGAGTTCCTGGATTTTAATTCTTTCCACCTCCTCCCAAGTTCTCATGCATATCTCTGCCGGTGATGCTCAGCTCCCACACCTGACCCCAGCTGAAGATGCAGCACAGAGCAGCTCTGTGGTGGGTGGTTACACTGCACTTCGCCCACTGGAAGTGTTGGGAGTAGGGAAGAAGAAGAAAGGAAAATGCAATAGAAGTGGAGAAACAGCCTCCAGGCTCTGCCCCCATTTCTGTGAAACTTCAACTAAGCAGCAAAAAAAAAAATTGAGGAAAGCAGGGGTTTTCCCATTCTGTTCTACACAGGCTCCATTTCCAAAGTGGGGAGCACAACAGGTTGGGAGGGCAAGAAAAAGGAGATGTCACCTCACAGACATCCTAAAGCCTTAACCCAGGAGTGCTGGGAGCCGAGACAAACTTGCCCAACTGAAGCCTCCCTGTAAGCAGCAGGTTAAGGCAGGTTTCCTTGGATACAGGGAGCGCTCCAGCTGTTTAGCAAATGGCCAAGAGAAAACTCCAGCCTTGCTTTACAAAGCAGGCAGGGATTGATGCCACCCTCTTCTGGCTGCTGGGGAGCTGGGAAGAAGATGCTCCAGGGCTGGAGACATCGCTGGCTGCTGATTGCAGTTGGAGGGAACACCAGTGTGGGGAGGGTGCTGCTGCCTGCTGGGCTGGGATGTAAGAAATATGGGGTTGAGCTCTTGTCCTGTGCTGATTTTCACACTGGTCCCTTGCAAAGTGCCCATCTCTAGTGGGTGGACAAGGGAGCTCCAGCTTTAGTACGGTGGGTAATCCATCCAGGATGATGAGCAAGGTTCCTTACGGATAATTTAGTGCCAAGGAGGGTGCACCTGGAGATGCTGAGGGATGCTCCCATATCTGCACTCTCATCCCAAGCTGTGTCCCATGAGCAGGCATGTAGCACCTGGCCGGGAGCTGTGTGCAAAGGAGACTCAGCAGCAGTGTCCCCACCAGGGTGGTAGAAGAGGTTTTCCAAGTAATTGAGCAAGTAACTGGGGCTGGGAGAAATCTTGTGAAGAGACACGGCATGCAGCACTGCTCATCACTGGAAACATGGATTGCAAGCAGCTCCATGGGAAACACAAGATGGAAGAAAGAAACTCATTCATAAGATAAGGGAGCAGATCTTCTGTCCTTCAAAATCCGCTTACAAGCCTGGCCCCCAAGTTCAGAAGATGCCAAGAGACACAGATCCAGTGGGCAGTTGTTGAGACAGTGTTGGCAATCCAGGGAAAGATTCTCCATATCACTGTGTATCTGTGGCAGCACAGCAGATCAAAAGGAGCTGGCTAGAAAACGGAAAATGAAATTCAAGGAGTGTTCTATTTATCTGATATAGCACTTTCTTATGTTTTAAGCTGATTATTTTTTGGAGATGGCTAAACTGAGACAAGGACAATTCTTCATGGGAGATGAGACTGCCACTAGAACAACCACCCTGGAAAACACTGAAGTGAAATTTGGCCGGCCTTCAAACCAAAGCCAACGTGGCCGCTTTAATTAGAGGGAGAGGACCTACTACTGTGCGTGTTCCTGATAGATGCTCAATTAATACAGTCCAGCAATTCTTGGGACGGTGACAGAGAGCCCTGGTTGGGCTCCCCCCGTCATTTTTCAATTCTGCTGCATCTCTGCCTTCTCTCCGTCAAGTCATCGTTAGCAAACGCTCGGAGACGACACCAGCAGCAACACGGGGGAAAGCAAAGCTTCCACATCAATGCACATGGCTTGACAATGCAAATAGCTCGGGACACACACTGCACGAGTATATATTATTAAGCAGCAATAAATGAACAAATTTCCCGCACTCGCCTGGTGGGTACGGGAGGGAGGATTCAGGAAAGGCCCGGGGAGCTGACAGCCTGAGTCGCTCCCTTCCCAGCTTGTCTCTATCGAGTGGCTCGTTTGCTCTGGGTATTTGAAATCGATTCAATTAACATTCTTTATGCATTCACATGTAATAAAATAGGGACAATTAAACCTAATAAAACTCAGGTAGCTGTGTCCTACCCTCATTATGCCTTCTTGTTCCCCTCACAGCCTCCCAAGAGAGGCCAGGGCATACCTGACGGACTCAAGTGGGGCAGGGTCAGCCAACACAGCCCTGCTCTGTAAAGTTCCAGATGTCCAAAACCCCACAGAGAAGAGGTGGCACACACCAAGCTCCCGGTGCTGCATTGGCTCAGAGATAGCCCATGTACAGAGGTGGCCTACAGGGGATGGGTTGGGACAGCTGGGGAAGGTATTGATGAGGTGTCTTCCCCATTACAGATGGGCCCAAGCTGAACCAATGCTGGAAATGGAAAGTAAACACTTGGCTGTCTTGAAGTAACCTGGGAGCTCACCATGCCTATGAGCACTGCATGGCACAGGGAAATCTGGCAATAAGATGCTCCCAGTACTGTCACTAAAGAAGTGGGAGAGGCTAAGTGCAGCCAAGAGGCGCGGCCATGGAGAGATCCCATAGGGGTCTGGATCATTCTACAGGTGCAAGTCCAAGGTTTCAGCAGCTGCAGTGGTGGGATGAAGGAACAGACCCTTGAATGATCTCCTCTCAGGGTCCACCCACCACCTCGGAGCACCTCTCACCAACAAGGTCTGTTGTGCACACAGCAAAAGGACCAAGGCCACATCAAGTTGAAGGCAGGGTTAAGGACATGAGAAGTTAAATGGAGAACACTGCATTTCTCCCCCAGAACTGGATGAAGAGCGTGTGGTTATGAGCATGGCCATCAATGAACCACAAAGCCTTTTAGCATCCATTATTTGCAACTGCTGCTGAGCAAACAAATGCGACCACATCAGTCACCGAGCCCATCCCCAGATGAAAGCTGTTCACATCAGCTGGTGCCTCCCCCCAGGAAAGAAGAGCTGACCCTGAGGGAGTGTGGTACAAACCCATCCCCCTTTCCCCTCTGTAGACTTGTCAGGAAGAGACAAAATGGGGTATCTCACCCTACCTCCCTCTATCATTCCCCCTTCAAAGGGGCCACCATGGTCCTTGAATGATCTCTGAGGGCCACGTCTTCCTCCCCCTGTCAGCTGAGTAAGCCCCAGTCACGGGCATGTTTGGGGGGTGTGCACATTCCCACCAGATTCCTGTTTGCAGCCAGCAGCATGGAACAGCTGAGGACCCCAGCGTGGGCACCAGCTCCTAGAGGTCTGTGTGAGGACCTTCTTTTCAGCTCCACATCACCTCCCTGATGTAGAGGAGGTCCAATCTGGGTGTCAGCCCAACAGGGGTCAAAAAGGAGGCTCTCCTGGGCGGCCAGGGGAATTTGGCTGGCAGCCTAAGGGCTGGTTTAACTGAGCAGATGCTGGGCTCCTTTGGCAGTGCAGACAATGAAGAGCCCTGCAGGTGCCTCTTCCCAACCACAGACCTGCCCTGGCTTCAGAGAGAAGGCTTGTGCTTTGCCAGACACTGGAACCCCTGCACCCCTCCACCTGCTTGCCTGTTTATCCTCAGGCTGCCAGCCAGGATGATTTGTTTATTTATTTTATTGGTCTTTCTTTCTTTTCTCCCCCTTCTACTCCTCTCTCTTTTCCCTTTTGTCTTCCCTCTCTTTTTTTTCTTTTTTTTTTTTTTATTTTTATTATGAGTTGTGCAGCACTTCTTGGTAAAGCACTTTAATCCATTTTAATGCCCCAGTTCTGCTCCTCAGTGACAGCCTGGTGGTTACTCTAATGCGTCCCGCTCACCTCGGGGTTACTAATGAGGTCATGGCAAAGGCAATCTCCAAACTGAATAATTCACTAATCAGATGCTGCAGACTCCAGTGGTAAAATTTATTTCTGACACCTAAAACAGCAAATGGGTTTGTGGACGCAGGCTTTGAGCACGCACAGGCCCCACGCACGCTGCTCTCTTTCTTCAGAGCTATTTTTGGTGAGCTGGTGCTGTGCCATACATTTAATGATGCGTCTCACCACAAGGAAGACTATCTCATGCCAAGCTCAAGGCAAGGAGGAACTGGTGTGATGGACAGGTGTGTTGGGCATCTCCATGGATTGTCTGACTGAGTGTGACCAGACAAAGGTTTGGGGACAAAAGTGCTCTTGTGCCATGTGCAGAGACTGTCTGCTGCCAGATTTCTGCTGGCCTTAGCCTTGCCTGTCCAAAAACCTGGAGAGACTCACCATTGATCCAGGCACAAAGAGCTAAGGAGTCTTAGGACTAAAGACTAGTTTTAGTCTTTTATATCTTTATAGTTGGAAAATAGCAAAATCATGCATTGAATTGCACCACCCCGTCTGTGGAGGGTTTGGTGCTGGCGTTGCTAATCCCTGCTCCCTCTAGGACCAGTCTCCCAGATCTCCTGTCACTTCTGCCACTTTCTGTTACCCAAACAACATCACTTGAGGTCCCTCTTTTCCCTTTTCTGTATTGAAAGCAATGTCCATCACCTCTATGTGCCA
Organism: Motacilla alba alba; assembly: GCF_015832195.1. NCBI lineage: Eukaryota > Metazoa > Chordata > Aves > Passeriformes > Motacillidae > Motacilla > Motacilla alba. Next base: position 13,270,883 of record NC_052025.1, on the reverse strand, counting down.
CCCCCAAGCACCTTCAAGAGAGAAAATTCCAATTAATTAGAATTGTTAATGATAAAAGTCACAGTGTGTCATCAATAATAATTAACATTTCCTATTCCTAGAGGACACAGCAGTCCAAGAAATTTTGCAAATGGCTCTGTGGATGGGAAGTGCAAGGGCTGGAGGAGGATCAGCTCTGTTGAGGAGGATCTCATGAGGCATAGAAGGGCTCCACCTCTTCCAGCTGGATTCGGGCTGTGCTGAGGGGAAGAAAGGGCACAGAGCTCTTTCAGAGAGGAGCAGCTCCCTGTCAAAAGTACAAGCTGAAGATGCTCTGAAACGGGGAGGTGAGGAGATGACAATGAAGCTGGACACATGGAGGGGCCCATCCAGGAGTGCAGCTGAAGGAGGAGTAACTGCTGGACCTGGCTGCAACAGTGCTGAAATCTCAGTCCCAGCCAAAATGTTTCTTGGAAACAAACTGTTTTCCACAGCCAGGAAAGGTGAGAGGACACTGGGGAGAGGGTCTGCAGATGGAGCATCAGGGATATGGGATGCTGAAGTATCCAAGAGGGAAAATATTTCACTCAGAGAGAGGATTTGAAGCTCTGTGTCCCAGCCCTGAGCCATGCCCTGCACACCAGCCCAGCCCTCATCTCTCAGTGCCTGAATATTTGCTTTTCCTTGGAAAAGAAACAAACAACAAAATCCAAGAGTGGTGCTGAAATCGGCTTTCTCATCCTGTGGCCACCTCTGGTAATTACCCAGCTAAGTGCTGGGCTGCAAAGGGCTGTTCAAATGATCTGTAGGGTTTGGCACATCACCACTGTCCCAGAGATCCAGGAGATGATGTTAATGGCAAAGCCCATGGACATCGGCTGCAGAGGAGAGGTGGCTCAGTGGGAATCCCGGTCCCACAGCCAGGTGCTGAAATTTCATGTGCAAACTTTTTGGATAACCCGTCCCGAGTGTGAAATGCTGCCTTGCTGGACAGAACAGTGATGAGTGCCATGCTGGCAGCACAGGGGGTTCATGGGTCACAGGGAAGTGCAGGAACTCCTCTGATTTTCAGGCTTCAGAGGAGGAAGAGCAGGTCCTGACAGAGCCAGGCAGCTGCAGCCCGTGGGGCTCCTGCCCCGGACACTCAGAGCCCTGCCTGGGGAAGAGCTGCCGGGTGGTCATGGAGCTCCCATCCCCTGCTGGCAGGAAGGGTCGAGCAGGGGCCAATGAGCTCATCCTCGCCACAAATCCCCCTTTGATGTCCGGGCGTCCCTGGGGTGCGGATCACATATGGCCCAAGGCAGAGCAAACCCCAGGATGCAACCTGAGCAGGGAGGGAAATTCCCTCGATGCCTCCTTTTGGTAACGCCCTCCTGCTGAGCCCTTTTTTTGCAGTGGCCTTTCAGCAATGGTTCTTTTGATGGGATTTGAGGGGGCAGGAAGGGATGAGGGAGCAGTAAATCCAGGTACAAGGCGAGAGGCTAACACAGCGTGGAGCCAAAATGGCCCTGTGATGAAATGTCTCAGCACGAGCAGTGATCCAATAAGGTGTCATCTTTTCTAAAAAAGGGTCCACAGCAAAGCAGCAAAAGCCTCTGTATGGCTCTGGGGCAGAGGGAAGTGTGTGGGGACAACAGCCAGAGCAAAATGAGGCAGGTAGGTACCACAAGCACAACAAGGTGGTCAAAGGGAAACCTCAAGCCTTGGAGAATCCAGGGGGAACAACCCTCACCAACTGGAGCAGGGTACCAGGGGCCAAGAGAGCCTCCTCTGAGTGCCAGGCACTGCCAGGCTCCCCGCCCCACTGCTGAGCAAGATTATGTGATAAATGATTGCATTAGTCCGGACAGCTTCTCATTTTCCTCCAATCTGGCCTGTCTGCCCTCTTAGCACAGGGCTCCTGATAGCATTTCTCCCTCCACTGACTTCATTTTTCCTGTTAGGTTGTCAAGCTGTCACAGGGAAGAAAGGAGAAGCATGGACAAGGCTCTTACTGTCTGTGCTCTGGGAATGTCCTGTGCCTCTGCTGTCCCCACCCTCCATGGCCCACCTTGGGCAGGTGCCTTCCCGCCCTCTGCTCATCTTCCTTGGAGACACCCCTGAGCACTGCACACATCCCCATTTCAGCTCAGGAGACAGAGGTTCCATCTGTCCCTGTCCATGCCAAGGATGTCGTGGAGTTTAGTAGAAATTAAGGCTAGAAGGGGTTTTGCAGGCACTCTCTGGCTAAAGAGTTATACACTGATAACAGTTTTGGGGGAAAGGCTCATGGCTTCTGTGTTGGGGTGCACAGATGATGCCTAAGAGCCCTTCTGAATGAAGCAGATGCTCTTGTCCTGGTTGATTGTTGATGGAGGGAACAAAACTGGCAGTGGGAACCAAGCCAAGCTTGTTCTGGTACAGCTCTCTCTTCTGCACAGCCTGCCTCATGTTTCTGCTGTGAAGACAAAATGGGAAGGTTGGGGGAAAATTAGTTTTCATCAGAATCTGCTGTGTGATGTTCATCTTGGCATCCAGGGAGCCTCCCCTCCTGGCACTGAGCAGCCCTGTGCAGTGGAGATGGTGTTTCCAACAAAATCATAGCTCCAGGGTCCTCTGATCCAGACCAGGGACACTGCTGGGGTGAAACATCCCCATCACCTGTCATATCTCCAGCTCTTCCTAAGGCTTAGGGAGATCCTGGAGGAGGATCTTGAGGCTTGACTTGATTTGGGGGACAGCCAGAGCCAAGCACTCGGGTCTCTCCTGGGTCCTTCAGACTGAAAAGCTAATGATCCAGACAATATTTTGATTCTACACATGGAGGTTTTTGAAAAAGCCAGGTTTTGAACTTGACTCAGAGAGAACCTTGTGCCCCTACAGCAGCACTGTCAGACAGTACATGCCAAACACCAGGATCTTCAAGTGTCTCCCAGCTGGAGATCACAACAGCATGTGGAATGGGACTCTTCCCTCCTTATCCCAGCTCTGTGAGAGAGGTTCAGCAGCTCCCGTGCTCTGCATCCCTGTCTCTCCATTTGCCAAAGTGCCACAATAATAATATTTGCCCTCTGTGCTTATGCTCAGCAGAGGAGCTGCTGTGAAATCCTTGGGTGGAAGCTGTCCCATAGCTCTAATCCTTTCACCTGAGCAAAACAGCCCTGGAAGCAATGGTGCTGGTACCTTCAGCACCTATAGCACATTTCTCTTCTTCAAAGCACTTTGCGAATGTGAAATAACTATCCTAACCCCCTGTGAGGGAGCTGGAGAAGCCTAACTATGCCTGGTAACAAGCACCCCTTGTTTACATTTAGCACAGAGAGAGAAGTCTTGCTCTCCCCCAGCACCCCTGGACACCATTCCTTCCCATTGACAGGAGGGTTAACAGCCACTTGTAATCACGTTAGAGAGGTTTAATTCCAAGGAGGCCCATTCCCTGGACTCACTCCCCTCCCCTGCATCGCAATGAGCAGATCAAACAGCAC